>NC_054080.1:7099032-8444513 GCF_017639655.2 Falco naumanni
TAAAATAAGCAAAAATGGTAAGCATTTTAAGAGAAATTAAGATGCTGGGCTGTATGCTAGATTTTCTACCATTTTTTTAGGCCTTACTATTGTTTAACATTATTCAGTACAAACTGAAAATACCAACAGAAATATTTGAACTGGTTTGAATTTTCCATTGCGGCATTGTTACAAACAGAAATTAAAAAATTAGCTTCGACTTCATAATGCTGCTGTCAGTAGCGCTATTCCAATACCCTCTAATCCCCTAACACAATTTGCACACCATGAATCCACATTTGATACACATTTTTATGGTAACTCATCAAAATTACAGTAATTTTTCTCATCCACACTTAACACACGTAAGTTAGAACACATGATTTGTGTTGTGACTGCTCTATGGTAAAGTAATTTTTGAAGAATACTGATTTCAAGAGTTGCGTTATTAAAACCCACTCTGCATTGCCACCCATATAAATTATCAATTATAAATCAAATCTGTCCGATTGGAATTTGGGGATTGGCATGTATCAGATGTTAAACATATCCCCAGAGTACAAAGCTGGCATGCTATTTAAATAAGACACACAACCAATGATATTTGCCACTAATGTTACCTCTGCCTAACATTTTAATACATGACATTTATTTTAGATCAATGTAGTTTCCAGTTACAGGTTAAGAGATCTCTGCATTTCTAAATTAACAGCATCAGATACTAATACATCATCTCATTTTACATACACTGCTTAATTACATGTTTTATCATTTGAGACACTTACGTCCTGCTACACCCATTTTACAGATGTAAAAAGCAAAAATGGTGTGCTTAAATGATCAACCATAACAAACCAATAGACAGATCTGAAATATTTTTTGGTATGCTGCATTACTCCTCTCATATGCAATGTTGAAAGAAAAAACCCAAAACCCCCAAACCAAGCAATAGTATGTTAAATCTATCAAACTTTTCTCTGAAACAGATTTGCAGCTAGGAATATCTTTCCTGAGTTTTGCAGTGCTCCAAATTAAGTCTGAGACTAAAAATCTAAACGCATGCATATTCTAAATGACACTATTTTGCAGTGTGGGAAACTGATAAACTGAAGTGGTTGTGCAACAAAAAGCCACTGGAGATGTTCCTGCCAAAAAGACAGTGGGTATTTTCGCCTGAAATATATTTGACTTGGTCTTGCAATTACAGCTGCACAGACAGGCCACAGGTGCAAGAGACACCAAACAGAATGTTGTGCACTTTTGAAGAAACAGTTTTACATGAAAATACTGGATTGTAGGAGCTTGTTCTTTTTTTTTTTTTTTTTGTGTGTGTGTGTGTGTTTTGTTTTGTTTCCCATGAAAGCAAACGAAATATAATAACTGTACAAAAGAGATATATGAAATGGTCTACCTTGGACATATTCCAAAGGTACAAATAAAATGTATTGTCTGTGCTAGTTTAATTGTATGTATGTTTACAGAAAAATTTGGAAAGAAAAAATACATTTAGAACGTTTGTCCTTGACATTTTTTAAATTAAAATTTTTAAAGTAAAATTTCTCATATTGTTTCAAGAAACATATTTAAGAAAACGAGCTAGCTTTCGGAGATATCATGTTTAATGGTTTCTGCCACAGCTCTAATCTACATTCATTTTCCTTTATGAAACAGCAGGAGTCAAAGTTAATGCCATCCCTGGGCAAAGTAAACTTTCATACCTTCAGTTTTGCAAAACATTAATTTAATAAAAATATGAATTCCTCATACCCGAGCATAAGCCACTTCTCAACTCCAAACCCCGCTAACGCTTCTGCTCTCCTTGGATTTCTCACTGCCTTAGAGGTACTTCAGCAAACCGAATTCAGAGATTTTAGAGGTGTCACTGGCTTTTGTCAAGAATAGGTATGTTTTTTGAGAAACTGCTATTTTTAAGAGTCTGGAGTACCAGTGAGCATTAAAGCAGTTCACTCCAGGGTGGGAATGGGCATTACCTACAGAACTCACAAGGAACTTGCAGGGATATCTAGTAATGGAAGGAGAAGTAAGAAAGGTTGAGATTCCCAAATGCCTACACTGCAGCAGGAAAACACCAAGCCACAGCTAGCACTATGTAATAAAGTAATAAACTAAAAAAAAGATATATTTGGTGCCACTTGGGGTCCTTTCTGTTAACAGCTGTACCAAAAGGCAGGTCTTCAGGTTAGCGGCTGTGACTAGGCAGGGCAGCCAGATACCGCAGCTTTCCAGAGGGCAAGGCAAGCATCTTGGGTCTAGATGCAACCCTGCCTGTCCCAACAGCTTCCCCTGATCTGCTTCTCTCTGCCGCTCTCCTCGGCAGCACAGCCCGCGCAGCCCCACGTTTTCTGCTAGCCCAATATGGCACACTCAGCAGTTGCTGCTTTTCGCTCCTTTCCAAGTGGGCACTATCCCGAGAAGCACGGATAGTGCTGAAGACAGTTTCCACGTCCTCAGCGTTGGCTCCCGGGGATGATGAGCAGTCAGTGTGGAAAATTCTTCACAGACCTTTGCAAGCAGAGCGTTTCAGTAGAGCTGCGAGTATGATGGGAACAGAGAAACTTTTGAATGTTCTGCCCACCACAAGACAGCTGGCACACAATTATCATTCCTCCTATTCTACAGATGGAAAAAATGAAGCTCAGAGAATTGCCTAAACTCTTACAAGAATTGTGTGACAGAGGTCTGAACACAATCCAGATCTCCCAACCCTACTCTTTAAGTAACTATTTGGAGAATATGAACAACAAGACAAGTAGGGAGGTCTAATTGGATTTCACTGTCAATAACTCCGCGAACCACCCACCAATAGGCAGACTGGGTAAAATGTTTATGGTATGAAAAAGAGCCAATGGTACTGAGAAAGAATATGGCTTGAATAATCTATTCTACTATTTTATTTTTTTCTTCCCCTGCACCCCCCACCCTGTAGAAATTCTGAAGCTCGGTACGGAATGAAAAGAAAGGGGTAACTCTGATCATGCTGTGACACTTGGGAAGCATGGGCAGAAAACTCACAAGAGTTAATGCAGTCACATTTGACTTAAAACTTTTTGATATTGAGATATTCAGGCAAGCAGCATAGGAATAATGAGATAAGAGAACGCAAGGGTGTGAGTGCTATGGAAATATACATGTTAGTATGCAGTATGAAAGAGCACCCTCTGTTGTTTTTGGTTAACAGAAGCAAGTCTCCCGATACCTCAAAATAATATTTCAGTTCCAGAAAAGATTGAGATAAATCATCGCTACCGACATACAGATATCTGCAAACACTTCCCAGGGAGTTCAGGCACTGCGGTTTGTTTGGGAAGGAGGGTTATGCATGCTGAGAGTTACTGTATTATGGAAGGAAGAATATGCTGTGCCCTAGCAAACTCTAGTTGCCTAGACTAGAAGCTTTTTTTATAATATAATATTGATTTGTTTATGCAAAATTAGCAAAAATTTAAATCTTATTAAGATCCTAAATCTGATATCCTGGGTGATTTTTATTTATGATTTTTACAGGGCATTAAGAGTTTTAGTTAAGGGTACACATCATCATTAAATACAGGAGTCGTCAATACTAATTAAACCAAAGCACAAAATGTCTGATGACAGATTAGACATTCCAATCAGTTAAAAAGATGTGAGATGTGGCTGCATTCTAATGGAAGATGTTAAATATATCAATGACAACAGCGGAACTCTTAAGATGCAATTTCTGCAACCAAGACTGTGTTTTCCTTATTTAGAGCTAAAAATCTCACAGAAATTGAAAGTTTTCATTAATCTATTTCCTGCTACCAGAAATTACTGATTCTCTTAAGAACCTAGAACTTACAGAGATGGATGATGATCCACATGATTCAATGCCAATGATATACCAGTGATGATGTAACAGAATGAAAATAAATTGTGATGTTACAGGAATAAAGTTGGATGCATCAGGTGCCTTCCACAGGTTCTGCTCAAAGTAAAGAGTTTAGATATGAAAAGATTTTAAAAATGTACTTTCCATCCGGGTCTGTACATAAGTGACTTTCAAAATTATACCATTAGTTAAGAGACCAAATTGAGAACCTTAGAAATAGCCAATAAAGTTTAGGTAAGATTATAAGAAATATTATATTGCAAGGTTGTAAATAATGGTTTGTAAAAAGGTATGTGTTTTGTTTGACAAGAGTTCTCACTGAAAAAACGTGCTATTGAGAGTTTGTAAGAAAATTAAGTCACAATTTGATTGAGTATTGAGCTAGTGAAAAATCCTCCATGGTGTATTTTACACACACAGTTTCCATGAAAAAATGTGAAATTTTGTAAATATGGAAAACCACATTGCATATGTATTCAGAACTATGCAGCTTAACAGTCAACACTTTCATGATTAAGCTTTGCTTTACATAATGTACAGGGAATGAGAGAAAAGTAAAATTTCAAAGAAAAAGGTTCCTTCCTGCAGATTTCAAAGATGCTGAAGCAAAGAGCTCCTCTAATGCATCTCCTGTCTGTCGAGTAAGATTTTTTTCACTGGAGGTAGTATGAATATGTCAATTACAGAATCATTTAACAGTCCTACCTTGAAAGAAGCTGCTTGCCACAAGACCTGACAACATACAATCTCTTTTTTCTGCTTGTACAGATTCCTGAATATTGAGGGCCAATCTTGAAAGGGACACCCAAGAGTTACTATAGTAATAACAGCTTTTCCTTTTACTAGTTCAGTTTTTCCAGCCAAACAGAAAAATCTGTCCCCAAAAGTATTAAAGATATATTTTGCACAGTAGCTGCTAAAGAAACCCAAAATAAAAATCAGGAAGTGGCAATATCTGAATTATGGTAGCAACCTTAACATGGCCCCCATCGGGCATTATACTGTAATGATCGATTACAACAGTGTGTATGGCAAGTTCCTGTAAGAGTTCCCAAACAAGAGTGGAAAATGCAATGTTTCCTGCACTATTACTAATAAAGCAACTTCTGAATGATTCTATGCGTGTCAGAGAAGGGTCCATCAAAGTACAGCATATAAGAAATAAAACTATTGATTAGTGCTTAAACAGGAACTGATGGTTCTACATTTTTATCCATCATCTTATAACTAACATCCAATGTCATTAAAATTGCAAGAGACTGGAGAAAAACATTCCCACCCTGCATTTTTCTAACAGGTTTTCTCTGTGTTTTAGACACCATTCTGTGCTGTGTATCGTCTGTTTCTCTGACTTCCTTCGTAAATACTCAGGTTCCAATGTAACAGGTATGTAGGCAAATGCATAACTTTATACACAAAACTATATGCAGAGAAACCACGCAGCATTCGAGTGTTTGCATGATCAGATTCCCTCTATAGATTCACTGAGATTTTGAAGAAATGAGGAAAAAACCATATTCATTAGAAAACATGACTACAGAGCCACCAAAATTGGCAAGCACAGTGTGCTGTGTTTTCTATAAGTATCTAAACATTTTTTGTAAGTTGACTATAGTCCAAGCTGGCAGTCTCCCTTTAAATAAAACAAGAGCAAAAATTACATTAGCCACCTAAGTTTGCAGCTTCATTAACTTCATAGCTACCTTAGTTACCTGTCCCCTTCCCCAAATCACACCTAAGAAACACAGCACTGCACATCCATGCAGTTAAATTAGCTTCAGAATCAGCTACTGCATCTTCCAAAATGCCCTAAAGGAATATTGTTCTAGCTGGAAAAAAATGCCTGCATACTGCATGTTCCCAATCCCTCTGCTGAAATCATCCCACTTTTTTACCATCAGCAACATAAATTACATAGTTATGAGACACAAATTCCTTTTAATTATTTGCCTGGTTTTTCGCCTGACGCTTCACACGCTTGTTCTTCTCTCACCCCTCCTGCAGCACCGTTAAAACCCACCTATTTTACCCGGGCAGAGCTGCAAGAGGCAATTCTGTGTATAAAGTCTTCATGTGCTATGTTTCTAATGCTACTTTAGGTACTGGCTCGGAAATAGGTGTAAACATGACATACTTTTTTTCTGCCTACAGCGAACAATTATCGCAGCTGTGGCACAGCCTCAGAGGCTTCAAGCACACTGCACTGATCGAGGACCCCAGCCTGAGCCCTGGCGTGCTGCTGGACCCCCTGCCCCATTGCCAGCCCATGCTCCCTGAACAGGGCACAGGCGTTCACTCGTAGCAGGATCTCAGGCCATTCCCAGCTGGAAGGCAGCCTCCCTTTGTTTCGGAGAAGTGCGGAGAGAGGGAGAAGTTTACCTGCATGTATGAGACTTATGCCATTTGCCCTCAGGGTCAGGGAGCGGACTGAACTGGCTGTGTTTAGTTTCAGAGTACAGAAAATGTCAAAGTACACTGTGCCCAGGGAAAGCAGGGAGGGAGGGATGCATGGGGAGAACGCTCCGTAAAACAGAGACAGACTGGTCCTGCCCCATGCATGCTGCCGCAGGAGGGACACCTGGGACCTGTGTCGGGGTGCTAAAGCATCAGATACCTCAGGTGAGGTCTCTCCCCCTGCCCCTGCATCTTGCCTGCGAGCACAGGAAAGCAGCGAGGCCAGTCCGATGTGGACTCGTACGAGTGTTGGATGGACGACACAGGCTTCCCCTGAAACTTGACTTTTGACACAGCAGTCAGAAAAACAGAGGCTGAGCTGTGGCCAGCTGATGGGCTGACTACTCTTGGCCTCGGTGTTTCCTCAAGCATACAGAAGACTGGCACATCCTGCTCCTTCTTAGGTAAAAAGGTCACTGCTTTTAAGCCAGGTGTTGTTAAAATCTGGTTTGGAGTTTTGTTAACAGTAAGTGCAAGCTCACGGCAATGCTGACATGAGCCTAGCAAGCAGAATGTATCGGGCCACGTGAAAGAGATGAGTAGTTCTCCCCAGAAGCGATAACAGACAAAAAACTTAAGAGTGGAGAAATATTTAAATACTGTGCTTCCACTCTGAGAGCTGCCAATATTTGCTACTTAAAATTTAAACACTTTCCTTGAATCCCTTCAGGAAAGCTGCTGCATTCTCTGCTGTGTGAAACATTCATGCCTCTATGTCACCAATGAAGACTTTCAGTACTTTCAATAATGCATTCATTATGTGGCTTTACGCTACTGGCTTGCAATAGAAAAGTAAATTGAAAAGGAAAAATGAGATGGGAGAGAAGGTATAAAATACAGCATATGTTGTTCTTAGGTATGTGTAGAAGTTTAATACAATATTAATCTACACTGCAATTTTAACCATTATGAAGAAATATAAATTTTGTTAAGAAGTAACTAGCACAATGGTAACTGCGCTCAGAATGTACCGGTTTTTGTGAGTTTCTTAAAGACACTGCAATCGCAGTTATTCTGAATATGAACTTTAGCTCAATATGAATGGTAACTTTCTTGGATTTGCTACACAACTGCTTCAATGATTTCCTGTTTTGCAACCTTACAGTGTATTCCATACCACTAAGAATAGGAGAGATTAGCTGTTTTTTTCCGTTGTATATCACCGACTTCTTTTACTGGTAAATCTAACATTTTCAAGATAACGTTCCTCCAAAGCCTGCTCTGGCATTTACAGAAACCTGTGTTTATTTTACCACAGCTATGCCTGCCTCCTGCCAGGTGCAATTCAATGAAGTCAACAAAGAAACCAGGGACAATGCTGACCCACCCCAGAACTAGCCATGTGAAGAGGGCTCCCGTTAGCAGGTTGGCATTAGCCACTAGCGCAGCCCAATGGCAGGGGCTTGGAGAGCAGAACTGCTGATGCTGAGGATCTAGCATCCACCACGCCACCCAAGTTTGAGTGAACTGCACCTTCTGACTTGGTTTCATGTGCAACAAATCCAGTTTGCCTGCTCTCAGATGGCGCTGGGATGACAGTGGAAGCACAGTGAGGACAATGGGAAGATACACTACAGAAGCACGCTACTGAACCAAGCTAAATCACTCATCAGATGCACTCATCAGCTCCCCTTCTCCAGCTGTAGCTCAGGTCCCAAAGAACTCATGTCCTGAACAGATTTTCACAAACTGATGAGAACCATCAGAATAAAGGAAAACGATGAAGATGATTTCTTAGCCTCACCATCAAAGTCACGGATGCTGTATGCCCTGTGCACACCCAGTGCTCTGCAGTGAAGAAAGGAGATGAATAGGAAAGGAAAAATCACCCCAAGCTGAACAATTTGGAAAAGCAGAAGAGGAAAATGGGAGGGCATAGAGTTACCGTAAAGGATGGAGGCAAGGAGTAACAGAGACAGTGAACACCTGCGGAATTAAAAAAGGAGAGAAACAAACGAAACACTGCAGAACGTGTTCTTGAAGATCCGGGAATAAAATAAACATACTTCTGAGTTTCACATACTGATTTGTAACCGATTTTTGTTGTTGTTTTTGAAGAAACACCCAGCTCAGGACAGTCTGGATTTGATTCTCTTTAAATCTATGAAGAAAACAATCCCAAACTACTCTAAAAGGATTTGTGAACACACTACACCTCTCAAAACCAGACCCAGCATACCAAATTCAGGATTCACAAACATGTAAGTCCCCTCGAATCAACAGTGACTTTGATAAAATACCAGCTTTATGTGTGTGTCACAGGTCAAAGCCTCTAAAAGCCAAGGTAATATTTTACTACACAATAAAAGAATAGCTTGAATAAGTGTACTGAAACCTGCAAATGGTAGCTGTGATATATACTTTGGCACAGAGTACAGTCAGCAGGTTAGCAGTAAAAGCAATAATAATTATTTATGCACAATGGCATTGTAGCAGAATGCCAACAGGTCACTGCATTCTGTTTTCAACCTCAGAGAAGACAACAGTCAGCTAAACGCTGCACCTCGAGGCTTTAAGTTCAAAACATTAACTAACTTATGCTTTTTACCGAAATCCTGCCCTGCTGCCCTTCAATCAACAGACAGAACGAACCCAAATAATTTACTCAGTAAACCCACAAAATTGCAATCATGTTGTCGATGTTTCAGCACTAAAGACAATCATTCCAGCTTACAGAACTGACAAACTTGGAGCTAAATTTTAAGTTAAAAAACCTGAAGTAACTCCTGTCTGAATTAATTTTACAAACCGACATATATTACAAAATTCAAGCATGCAGGGAAACGTTTTTCCTAATGGTACTTGAACTTCTCCATACCTTCTTTTAAAAGATTTGCCTTTTTCCTTTCCACTATTCTGAATTGAGTTAGGCAGCAGAAAGAGATATATAATACTAATTAAATGGTCATGAAAATGTGGATTATCACCTGATTTGAATTTCTCACTAATCATATATAAAAATAAGAATAGATGCAAGAATGTACAACACTTTACTCTCTGAGAATGGACAGACACCAAGGATCAGTGACGTGAAAAGATGCCAGGGACCTCATTTTAATGTAGGTATACTTCATTTTGGAGATCTTTAACTGCTGGCAAGTATTTGCTGGAAGATAACCCTTTGTGAAGGATGGACTCTACTTGCCTGGGAATTGGTGTTCTGGGATGGAGACTGAGCTATAAGAAAATGAGGTCTCATTTAGAAAAGCTCCATTCCTGACTCAGTTCAGGGCATCTCGGCACCACGAGGTACCATATGACTCATAAATCTGTGGTGAACCATTTTCAACATGACCCTGGCAGCCTCAAACAAGGGGATAAGTCCATGGGATACTAGAATCACAAATAAAATGTGAGGTAGATTTATGAAAAATAATAAACAAATGAATCAATACAAAAAACCCACAGGAGAAACAACTCAGCTGAATTTCAATAAAGACATCTTATGATACCATACTGTTAAAAATAAATTTGTCAACAAAGTAATGTCTTAATGTTGTTACAACTGCAAGAGGATAATGACTACATTAACAGGATCAAAGATGGAAAATCCTGAACTGGCCATAGATGTAAATACCAAAGAGAACAGACAAATAACACAAAAGAACCTACAGGGCTTTCAGATTCAGATCTCTATACAGAAAAATATAAAAAAATGAGATTAGGATCAAAAAAATAACACTGAATAAACCAGGGAAAATAGCTCAAAGACCATACGTGTAATGAAAGAAATAAATTCAAAAGGCAGTAAGTGACCTTGGGATTATATCCGCTGCTAAACTTATATTAAGTCTGCAGAATACTACGGTAGGTTTGCAGAATAACAAGGGTAGAATTGAGGAAGAAAAAGAAAGAAAGGTTGGGAAATCTCAGGTAATAGACCTCTTTTATATTCAGTTCTGTAATCTCCCTATCACTTTCAATATCAGGATACTGAAGTAAGAGGTCATTAAGAGAAAAACACACACAAAAAAATATTAAATGCTGAATCACCAGTAAATTGTTACATTTAGCTGAGAGGTAGCTACGCAGGAACACTTGAAATGTTGAAGTACATGGTAAGAAAGACAAATATTGGAGCGACAGGGAAATATAACTAGGAATAGTCAGATTAAATAAAAAAAAAAAGAGGAAAAAAAAAAGGAAAAATGCATGCTACATATCAGGAAAATCTTCCTGATGGTGAAATCGTGGAATAATTTCGCAACAAACTAGAAGAAACACTCAGTGGCATAATGAAGGGAACAATGCTGAACTAGCAGGGGGGCAGACCAAAAGATTTAAAAAGTATTTTCTCCATCTAATTCTAACGGACTATTAAAGGAGACAATCAATAGTCAGGGAGGTAAGTTATTTTGATAAGCTCCATGGTTTTCATTCTTTCAGAGGTTGAAGTTGGGAGAAGAAAAAAAGAGGAAACACCAAGCTGTGTGCTTTCTTACAGTTACTGTTTCCCATTGTGGATGTTACCATTATCTTTACATATGAAGAGAGATTGAAATAATCTAGAGAGGTCCCCCACACTACAACACTGAGATAAAGAAGAACTTAAAAGAAACACCACATGGTCTGGCATCAAATTAAATGGGGAAGAACAGAGTCATGTTTCCTGGGGGAAAGAGACTGAATATTATGAGGTTAGTCACACTATTAGTGGGGCCAATAATGTCACTTAGAAGAAAAATAAGTGTGATCTATAACTAAATTTTTCACATCGTTTTCCGTTTGGCAGAGAGACATACTGCTGTACTGAAGTTAAAGAGTAACGACACAATTCTATCAGGTAGATGCAGTGAGACAGGAATACCAGCCATTTGGGTAGCTTTTTTCAGTAATTCAGCAAAACAGCTGAACAATAGGTGAAATTAGAGACTAAGAGGTGGCTCTTGTCATTAAAAAATATAAGCAAACCCAGTATTTTATACTTATTTTAAAGTATAATACGATGCCAGAATATACTTATATTTGAATATTGTATTCACATTATATTCAACACATTTTTACCCACAGTCAGAGCACTAACAATTTAGACTGAATGGCTCAGAAAACAGCAGGTTTTCTTTATTACAGATGCTCTTAGTGCACTTAATGTAATCAGCTGCTTCAGGAACAGTGTTAAACGCATGAGCTAGAGGAAAGCAGTTTAGAAATAGACTGGTTAAAAATACTGCTTACCAAAAGATGCAGGAAAACAAGCATGGTCAAATGGATTATGCACAGAACTACAAACAAGCAAACTCTTAAATTGTAAACTAGCTGTGTTACTTTTAGTCAAGTCACAAGCCTGTTGTGTCTCAGTATCTGTAGCTGTGAAAGGAGTATAAATAATATCTAACTTTCACTTCATGAAGCTTTGGCTGGAAACCCTTTGGGGCAGGTAACAGGGGTCTCAACCTACTCTTCTAAAGACTGAGCAAGTGACAGCCCCCCAAAAAACCTATTCAGGATGCTGCAAGAGGAAAAATTATTTGAGCAATACATTAAACAAAGTTCTAGATACGTGTCAAGCATCTAGCACTAGTACACTGTGTTGTACTCGATACCAGTCTTTTCTATTGGTTTTGTTCCATGTGACCAGTCCAGAAATTAATGAAAGAACATACCCACTTCCTGAACTTTTCTAAATGCTTTGTAATGGTTAAGTACTTTGTAGACTAATAAAGGGCAGTAATTTCAGGACACCGATTATTAAACGAGCCAACAGCCTCAGGAAAGTAACTTCTCAAAAACCAGTGATGAGATGAGTTTGGGGGGACAGGAAGGACAGCAGTTTTCAGTGAATCCACAGAAGTGGGACACAAAAAACGGGGGAAAAAAGGAAGGACAAGTTCCTATGTGAACTGCAAAGCTGTTTCACCACGGCCTTCCAAACCACCTCAGCCAGGACGGATTCTGCTGTATGTCTGCATGTACAGCAGGTCCAGCACCCTTTGAAAGCATCCCTGCTCACAGACACTGTAGACCTCCTTGTGTCCTCCCCTCTGATGGTAGGGAAGGAAAGATCCCTGTGCCAGCTCCTTCCTAGTTCAATGGCAGTTTTGGGAAGGCAGAGAAGGGTTGGTTTGGGGGCTTACCGTCCCTACAATATTTTGAAGAGCTGCAGTTGCAGAACACCACCTTTCCACTTTGTGCATACACCAGTATGCTTGCCTCTGTAATGGGCAAGTGCCTCCAGGCAACACCTGTACTGTTCAGACAATTACTTGCTAGCCTGAACTTGGCATCAAAACCAGTCCTCCTATCACAGGCTAAACATTTTATAAAAGTATGCAGCTTGCTTTTCTTCATGCTTCACAGACTTCACATTCTGGCATGTTTCTGAAGCAAGCCAAAGACAATGCATATTGGAGTATGCCTGGATGTTTGGATGGAAAGGTTCACCTTCTAACTGATAACAGATGGGAGACACAATGCATAACCCACTACATGATTCATTTAAAGACTCTCTCTCTCTCTCTCACTAGGCAACTTAGCATTTCAATAATCAAACTACACTCTCAGGGAGCTGGGAAGGGTATAAAGGGTTGGCTCCTTCCGAGATAACAATGCCAGACTCTGCAAACAAGGTCAGCAATGAAAGTGGCTTTGGAAAGAATACCAGTAAGTTAATTAATGGATTCAGATAAAACTCTGAGCTCATCTTAGAGATGAACTTATGCTGCCAAGTGTCAAGAAGGGAATGCTTTCATATGTTTTCTGTGTTTAGCTACCATTCCCAAAAACTCACAAGATCTATCACTGTTTTGACGGAATGCTTGGATGAAGAGGACAGAAGGCATCAGCTATCAAGCCACACACAAAGTTTGACAAATGATGTCACATACACGCACAACACTTACCTAGCAGCTGCAGACACATATACACCACTGATATTGGGTTCAAGCCCTTGTCAATAACTGAAGGTAGCAAAGCCTGTCTTTTGGCAGGCATGAGTTGATCAAAGTTCCTATGAGCACTCTCATCTGAAATGCTGTTAGAGATTATTCCTTTGCTCATAAGGAATTCCAGCTGAGAGGAAAAGATAGTCCACACACAGAGGGACCGACGCATACTCTACACGCTACCGTCAGTATCCTCAGTTTTGCAAATATTCCCAGTGATGTGACAGTGCTGAAGGGTGGTAGCCTGTATGAGCAGGGCACTACCACAACTCTCAGATACTTCATGTGGGTTAGAAATATTGAGAAGTTAAGTCAAAACCAAAGAAATAGCTGTGGATATGGGATGGTGCAGGCAAACGTGGTAATCTCTATGGGTTGGAATATTTGTTGAGTTCAGGTATAGGATACAATGAAGACTTGCATTTTTTCTTTGGAAAACTTCTTCCCCTGAATTATGATGGCAACTCGTCTAAAGAGTCTAAACAAAGCAACAAGGCCACTTCTCTTGTAAAAGGCTCTCATGAGAAGTGTCCTTCAAGAGGAATGTGGAAGAGAGGTGGATTAGGGGTAAAAAGTGGATTTACATAGTGCAACAATAGATAATGAACGTTATACTACATCAGATAAATGGGGCAAGGTGCCTTTGAAGGCTGTGCCTTTTTCCCATCAAATCTCTTGATGAAGCATATGCGAGGTAGGCGTTGCTGAGGAGGAAGAAAGCTGGTGACTTTTGTTGTACTTTGGCTTTTCTGAAGCAATTTACCTGGAGAGACAATATCTACTTCAGCTGAGGGCAGCTGAGTTCTTACTTTTCAAGCAAGTATCTGTAGGTACTCTTTAATTTATATCAGGAACGAGCCTTTGTAATCCCTGGTCCTCAAAGCCTGACTATGGCATCCACTTCCCTGGAGATGTCATTATGTTGAGCACATGATCACCCAGACACCACTCATCTGAAAGTGGTGAAAACAGTAACCCTTGCCACTTCTACAACCATTTTTGCTACCAACTGTCCTTCTTTATTTCCTAGAGTTTCTCCTTGATGCTACAAAAAAACCCCAAAACCAACAGCATAAGTACCACTTAGCCTCAGACTAAAAAGAAAATTTGGCACAGAAATTGCCTTAGAAAAGGAAAGGAATACAACCATTTCTGAAAATATGTCCAGTTCTGTATCGGTTTTGCAGTTGAGATACTGCCGAGTGTTTTCTCCCCCTCCCTTCTCTTCTATCCAACCTTCAGCCTGATGCCGAGTTAGAAAACTGATCTTGATACTTGTGAAAAATCATAGCTTCAACAACAGAATATAAATTCTAACATGCACATATAGATATATCTGTACTACGCACACAGAAAAACTATGTGGCTGGATTTATTCACTTTACTGTATTATTGTCTCTTTTTTACACAATGTATACATTCTCAGTTATGAATTTGAGCTTTACAGGCCTACATCTTCATAAAAATAGACATGTTTCAAATTCTACTAATAAACTTTAAGGAAAATCCCTATAACTACATTATTATTGTAGTTTGAGATAAACCTTAATGTGCAGTTAAGAAGAAGTGACATAAGATAAAAACTGTTGTACCAGCTGCTTGTCTAGTCAGAAATCCCACCATCTTTATCTCTTAAGAAAGATATATTTTTCATGTAAAAAGAAACATATCTCTTTAATAAAGCAAAGATGTTATTAAAAGTAAGCCCATGTCAGCAAAGCTTATCGACTATGTGATATAAACCTTAAATGCAATCGTAACTATTTCAGAAAGAATACAAAAGCCACATCAAAATGATACAAGACTAAGACTCACAAATGTAAGGAAATTATTTCCAACTGGCCATAGAATATGGAATTATCTTTTTCTGCAACTCACCGCATTTTACCTAGGTAATGTGGCTCACATGGCAAAGTACAGTTCTAAAATAATTCGTTGTTCAGAGACCCTTATCAGCTGCAAAGCCAAAGCTGGAGCAGGGCCATATCAGCTGCAGAGCCAACACATAACAGAGTGAAGAGTGGAAAGGACAGATTGCAGTGTCTCCCCATTCTACTGCTGCTATTGCAAAATACAAACCTCCGAATTTCCATCCCGTTTGTTACATGAATGTCAGTTTATTATTCAAATGGAACTATGGCATATTAGTATGAAAAAGAGTGAATCAGAAGACAAATTTAGAGATTCTGCTACAAAAAGCCTTTTTGTCCTTTTAGAAAGGTTCATTTTTGAACAGTTCAAGGTTCACCTTGCACAGTAAGATTTCTAATATTATACAAAGATAAAAGAGCACGAGTAGTCTCAGTACCATTTGTTTTTTTTAAAAAAATAAAATAAAATCCCAGAAGGACATGGCATAAATCCTTAACTTTCATTTAGAGCCTGAACAAAACAAGCATGCACACCAAACAAGAAAGCGGATGGCCCCAAACCCCAATTCCCACCTCAATGTCAATCAAAACTCAGCATCTGTAATGTGTGTTTTGATTTTTTTTTAAATGAGGAAGGAATGATGCAAATGGTAACATCTAGACTTGTCAGCTGTACACCAAAGCTCCCATTCAGCTGAACATATGCTGAAATTGAAGCATATTGAAACAAAGCCCATGTCAGCCAAACTGAATTCAAAGTGGCTGAGATACTAAGGCCACACTTCTGCAAGACATACATGCGTATGATAGAACTGAAGCACAATCTTAATCTTCCATTAGTACAAAAAAATGTATGACAGCATCACCTTCATAGTAATACCTGTTATAACCATGGTTTTCATTACTAAGACCTCAACACAATTTTACAAGGAAAAATGCTAGCTATCCTTCTGTAACAGGGAGGTGCTGGGGTCTGCCCCAATCACCCAATCACCAATCTGCCCGTGCCCTCTGAACGTCGTTCAGACCACGCTGCGATGGCGTGGGATGCCTTTTAACACAGACGGCGCTACTCTGCTGAACCCAGCTCCAAGTACTGCAATCAGAGTTACAAAGGAAAAGCTGACGCTGCAAAGGAATGCTGTATGGAGACAGTTTGGTTCTAGAAACTGCTTACAAATGATAAATGCAGGGGCTAATGTACCTTTGTGAAAAGAACAAGCAGACTCCCCCTAGAGTGGGGATCACCCCAGGCATCCCGTGCAAGGGCAAACCTGACTCTGGGTGGACCCTGCACCAGTTCAGCCATGCAGGATCGGGCCACGCTTGCAGAAGTTAGGTGAAGATACACAACACCAGCAGACGAGACTCTGCAGAGCGTGGCAGCCGCTTTCTCAGGAACGTAATGTGAACTTTCAAACGAACACAGTGCCTTCTATTTATAGGTAGATGCAAGATTTGGCTCAACTAAGTAATACGATTTTAAAGTGCAATTTAACAGTAGCAACTTATTTAGATAGCGCCTGTATGCAACAGCATTTTCCTTTCTGTTAAACACTATGTAATTTTCTTATTAGCTATGAGAAACGCATACTACTAGACTGAAAATACAAACTGCACCTGACATTCCCAATCCATCTGCCTAATACATGATGCCTGTATATATTTTCAGATATGCACACAGAAATTACTTTCCTGTAAAAGAGATCTTTACTATCTGCCGCTCTTTTTGGAAGTTGGTGAGATCTCACAGTGTAATCATAATGAAGTAATGTATTTTCATTTAGATAGCTTAATATGGGTTTGGCATCTATGTTTACCACATGTGTCTGAAAACGCTGATCTAATCGCATACAACAGAGCATAAACCTTTGCTAAAAAACCCCAGACTAGGTATAGTCTTTATTTATTTCAGTCATTTAAATTATAATTCAAGCTGTGTATCACAAAAAGCACACATATGCATGATTGGCAACCCCCCCTCTGTATTTATAACTACTTAAAAAGATTACATATATAATTTATAACTAATTCTAGAAATACAATAACTACTTTAAAAGTAGAAGATAGAATAATAAAACCACTGAAAATCACTAATTGCTTTAGATGTTCAGTGTGTCTGAGCTGCACATTTTAAGAAGCACTCACGCCAAACAGCAGCTACAACCCCGCTACAAAATGAGGGACCTCTGAAAACACTGGCAAACTCCTGGCAAAAGCAGGGCTATGAAGTCACATTGAAGTGACCTGTCTCCTCTCCTTTGGGATCCATCTGTCCTTCCCCAGCACCGCTGCCAACCAGGGCTGCCCTCTGCCGACCACCCTCCTTGCTAGGTCCCCAACTGCAGCAAAAATTCATTAGCACAGGGGGTGGCAGATGGATTAGATACTCTGAAGACAACCAGTTTGGAAACAAGGTGTAAGGTTCCTCTTCAAAGATGCAAACTTTCCTAGCGTGTTTATGTGGAAAAGAAAATTAAGAATTTTAATCTGTTGGAAGGCATCACACCTGATTAATGGCTCTACAGTCACTGAGCAGGTATCACCAGTTTATCTGTAGCTGACCGTAAGATATAAACCTAATTTATGGAGGAAATTTGTGTATGAAGAAAATGAAAACAGCATGAAAATAATTTAGAATTATTAAAATAATCCATAAATTAAAATATCCTGTAAATGAGCACTTGAAAGATAAAAGGTGTTACTTTATTATTTTACCAAATTAATGTTAACCTGCATTAAAAAATCCCTGTTCTATTACCATGTAGAAATGGTAATAGTACATTTTAGCCTCATATTTAGAAATAATGCATACAAGAATTCACAAATAAAATTTAAAATATACGTTATCAATGTGGTATAATTCACAAAGGTAAATCCAAATAAACATTATGAAAATAAATTATTGAAGCATATTCTGAAATATATACATGCTCCCTACCTTCAAGTTACTCTTTATTACTCACTCTCTGGTAACAGTACATTTCCCACAGGGATCGATTATGTAAATCTATACATATCAAAAAATGTATGAAGCACATTTGAAACAAAAGACCAGACTGAGACACAACTTTAATGTATCTGAAAGTAAGTTATACCAACTACCATTTTCCCTGCTAACTTCCTTCACTCTCTAATTATATGACAACAGCAAAACCTATGAATATAATTTGTGAAACTGTCTACACTTTAAGACTCTTAATAGAACTGTAAATTGAAAGAGCAAACAAAAATTCTCCCACAATGTGTCATACTTTGCAGTAATATTTTAGAAAGAAATATTACGTGGTAACAGATATAGGTTCTGATATTCTCTTTGGAGCCAAATTCATCACATACATTTGAATATTCAATATGCTGACAAACAGTTATGACAACATCCTTGTTCCTACCACAAACAATTTTTGAAGATGGTGGTCTTACCATTCAACTAAGAAAGTAAAATTAACAACACTGCATCTTGCAGTCTGTGCTCTTACCAAAAGTCTCTGTAGTTTTACGCCTGAGGAAATACACATCAAGTATTCCTGAAGTGTGTTTCCATCTTTCACGCATCTAGAACTTGGTAAACCTGTTAACGTTGATCTGCACCGTGAATACACACATTCACAAAGACCCCATCAATAGTTAATATATTTATTATTTGATTATTGTCTGCATGCTGCAGTGTGTCAATTTTCAACCCTTTAACATCATTTGGGTTCTTCTTTACAGACTGAATATTATTTTTATATATGGGAAGGAAGTGGTGAATCACTGCCAGCAGTGATACAAAGCACAAAAAATGAGTTCTTTCACTTGAAAGATTTTTATCTCCTCCCTACTGCCTTCAGAGGCAAGAACTTATTCAACAAGTACTATCAGTGCTTCTTATGTTGGAAGTAAGGTTGCTTAAAATATTAATCTGATGAGGAGTTAAAACCGTAAGCTTACACACAAAATGCAGGAGCCAGGCTACTTTTCTTTTGTACCTCAAATAAAAAGCAACCTGTGTTTATCTTGAGAGATTTGAGAGATTTTCTTATCTGGAATTTCTACTGTCTACCTTATGTGTTTTGATATATAATCCGGTATAAAAATACTTCCCAGCATCCATCTGATCTCAAATGGAAGTAACCTTAGTCCGTATACGAACCAATGTTTTTAACTTCTCATCAGATTAATATATTGTCATTTTAGGGAAGACCTCTCATGGTTTCAACATGTATTATACACCTGGAGGTGGATTACGCAAAGAAAGAAAGAAAGAGATACGAGTGCACTGGCTACCCTAATGCACACGGAATCTGCTGCAATTTTCCTTTCCATTGTACGAATAACAAGCGAAGAGATCTGACAAATTATTGTCTCATTTTCTGCTGCTGAGAATTTGTTACCATCTACACAAAGCCACGTGCCTCAGCCTCACAGTCTACCAATGTGGCTGCAGAACCAGCATTGCCCCCATCAAGACAGTTCCCATACTCCCATTTCTGAGTTTAGTTTATTTTACATTGCTCTTCCCTCCCTTTGATCCTGCCTGGTACGCAGCTGGCTCTGAGCTACCCTGGGTGGTCTCCCGTCAGATCCCAGCGATCAGTGTCTCTCTCCACCGGTTGCCTTCTGGGGGGACTCCTATCAGCTGTGCTCTTACACGCATCTGACAACTTTATTAGCTGGCTCCGATAGCACTTCAGAACATCTACACGGCACGCACACCCTTCCTCAAACAATCCCACCTTTGTAGTTGACTTAGAACAAATAATTCTATGAACACTTCAGCTTTTATACTCAATAACAAGGTTGAAATGAAGAGAAATTTCACATTATGTGCAAGCCGGGGGTTGGTTTTCATGTTTGGGCTCAAAAAATCAATCCTGGATTGATTTTTGTGTATATATCGTTATTGTCAGAGGATTAATTGATGAATTTTTCATTTGATGAGTCAGGTGGAATAGGCTCCAAGGCACACAGTGAGGAGAATTTTAATTTACTCTGCTTCTCGGTGCTAAGCAGCAAAATTATCAATTGCGATACTTAACCCTGTTACGATATTCCTTGCTCAAAAACAATGTCTAGAGTACGTCTGAGTGCAGAGCTGAATTCCTGAGTGTATGCACATCCCACATTAAAACTGGCTGAAATTAGAAGTTTCTGAACAGATTTTAATTTTGTTTTTTTGAAAATACCCTTTACTTTTAAATCTTCTTTGCAGATTTTCACACTTACTATCATCAAAACCTACTTGGAATTCGGACTTTGGAAAAAAACAGGTCCAGATTAACACATGAGTTCTCAATTCAACAGAAGGTATAACCTCAGAAGTTTCACTTGCACTGTACCAGAATATTTTTTACCATGGCTTTCAAATAAAAAACCCCCACATTTTAAGATTACCTTTCTGTTTTAAACTCCACAGCAGAAGTCGATCTTTTCACCTACGACGTGCTGGAGCGCTTCAGTATAAAACCACACAACTCATGAAGTTCCTAAAGCTCAGAAAAAAAAAGCCCTTCTTGCTCACCTGCTGAACACAAAGGGTCAGAACCTTTGTGTACAGGTACGGAACACACAGCACCTATTTGTGAGCTGGTGCAAAGGTGTTAACAACACATTAGACTCCCCCAATCCAGCCTGGCTCCATATGAAATACTGTTTTTGAAGCAGCAGAAGGGAACACTGCTTGGTCTGGTTTCCAGGCCAGCTTGCAAGGCTTTATTCAATACCTTGGCACCTCTGGGGTACAGGAAGTGCAACTGTGTGTCCCCAGGCTAGGGAAGGAGGCAAAAAAGTGGCACGTGAAGTACCCTTGTATACTCCAGCACGGAACCTCTTGCAAAGTTTAGGCATGTTTGCTTGAGCGTTAGAAAACTGCATAGCCTGCAATCATGGCCGAACACCAGATAAGGGTGTTCAATTACTGTGGATGAAAGGATAAACAGAAGCAAGGATCATCTTATAGCTCAGACAGAGAGCACATGAACGTACAGATCTTTCCCAAACTCTGCCACCAGTTTTCCTGGAGTGTGTTCTTCCTGCACTCATCTATAGAATGCCACACACGCTGTAGAGACAGCAAACTGCTCTTCTTAATTGGTATTTAATACGGCCATTTCAGCAACACTCAGGAAGCCGCACCAGAATCAATGCTGCTCCATATGCAGTGCTGTAGAAGCACACCAGAAGTCTTTTCTCCTAGAAAACCAACATCTGAATTTGTGCTGCAAAATCCACAGAGAAAGTATCATTAAACAAGGCAAAATGAGAATGACCAAGGCAAACAAAAGAAATGGAAGAAAAAGGCATAAAAGACAAATGCAATCATGCTCTAGGGCAGGGGTCCTCAAACTTTTTAAACAGGGGGGCGGCGCGTGGATGAAGTGGCAGGAGGTCATCTGTGGCTGCTTGGTTTCCCCCTCCAAAGCCCCGGCAGGGGGTGGGGTGGGCAGGGGGGTTCTGTAAATACCGGGGGCTGGACTGAGGACCCTGGGGGGCCGTATCCGGCTGAGGACCCCTGCTCTAGAGGTATGACCAGAGTTCAAAGATCAAGCCAAGAACCGGTCTGCAAGTTAGCATGGAGGGAAAGCCATTAATGGGGATGACAAAAAGACCAAAGTACTTAGTGCCTTCTTTTACAGAAAACTGTCAACACTTTTTCCACAGCATTTCACCTCTGCAACATGTTTAAATAACCACTCATCTCCCTCCAACCAAAATGTCCTATTGGCTCATCTCAGTCCTGCTGTTACTTCTCAGACATGTTGAATATGGAACTGATTCTAGTCTTCAATCTCTTTTTCTGAGTGCTCTTTTTGATCATTTTACTATCTGGCTTCTATTCCTCCACTGAAACTGTTCTCACTCAAGATACTCAAACAACATATTGCCATGCCAAATCCCAGGCCTTGTCTGTACTTCTGCTGTGCATGACAAATTAAATCAGACACTACTCTCACGGCTCTCCTTTCACTTCCCTAGCAGCCCCCTTCATGTCCCCTTTTTGGGTTATACTCCTCTCTTTTGCAGTGTCTCACTATTCCATTAAGTCTACCTGCACCATCCTCTCCCATCAACGTCCAGCCTCATTCACCCCCACATTATTATCCCACTCATAATGACACCCAACTCTGCATTCCTTGACTTCAGCCTCACACGATACAGGTACTTGTGACTACTCTATTAAAAACTCTGTGCATCTACCAAAGGTCCACGTGACAGCACCTAAATTGAATAACCTAAGCTCTTCACAGAATCAAAAGGAATTTCCAGAGACAAGTTTAAACCCAAACTTTTTAAGTTACACAGTGAAAAAAACTTGCTCTCTCTCTCCTAATTCACACTCAAATGATTTCTTGTCCAGATGCTAGCAATAAAGCCTAGCTTATGAAAGAATGTCTACCTTAGTTTTGGCTTCATCCACAGACTGGTTTCAGCATCATCATGACCAGTTTATTTACAGTAGTTAATGCACTCTTAAAGAACAAACAAAGACAAAGTTTTGGTCATTAAATCCACAACCATCATGACAATGTGTTCACTCCTTTTATCCATCCTCTCAAAGACTTCGACTCTTTTTGCTTTGCCTACCTACAACCTGCTGGTTTTGGCCATCCAATCAATCCAAAATACCATTTTTCTAGCTCTCTGACTGCCACAGAAATCAACCCCAGCCAGATCACTCCTGCCTCTGAGATTTCGCTTGATCAACAGCTTCCTATCTTCTGACCTCTTTCTTCCACATTCCGCTGCAGCACCATCCACATTCTGCTCCCCTTGAAGCCTCCCCTCACTGTGCTCTGACAGCCAGGTCATTTTGCTTTTTTTCATGTACCTCCTGACAATGACAACGCTCACCTAAGTAAGAAAATCACTTTGGGTAACGACATCATGCAATCACACACTGCACGTATTAAGTAATCAGATCTACGTAGGCAGCCAACACACAGTCTTCTGATCCTTTACATTATTACCCTCCAATTCATGTGTGTACCGTCCTCTCTGTTTTAACCTGGCCTGTCACATGTTGACTCATCCGTGTGTCTCAAAATGCACAAGGTAGTAATGGTGTGGGTGATTTCCCAATGAGAAACAGATATGTATACAAGTTATTAACATGGCTAAACAGGCCTTGGCATCTTAGGATGTAAATTCTTTTGCAAACTGGACACCCATTTTCTGAACAG
The DNA here is from genome assembly GCF_017639655.2 of Falco naumanni. NCBI lineage: Eukaryota > Metazoa > Chordata > Aves > Falconiformes > Falconidae > Falco > Falco naumanni. Next base: position 7,122,251 of record NC_054080.1, read on the forward strand.
GGATAGACTTAATGTATGTCTAGTTCTTTATAGTTATTTTTAGTTTTCTAGTAGTTATTACAACATGTCTATAATAATTACATAGTGCCTAGTAAAAAAAAAAAAAGAGAGAGGAAATGTACAAAGAAGAAATGCAGATGCGCAAGATGGATTCCAAATACGAGGAAGTTTTTACTCCATGAGATGTGTGCTGATGGGAGACTGAAAACCTCTCATCTTAACAACACCTACAGTCCGGAAAAGAGCTGCGCAAGACTTTTTACTGTTTTTTTTTAGGTCTGGAATGACCACACACAGGCATAATTAAGACAATTCATTCTTCACAATCATTCAATCCTTTGTAATAAAACTGCTACCAAGAGTGGTATCTGGGGAAGCCCAGCGCGCTGTTCCCATTATAGTTGATGAAGGGAGAAGTGAATCTCTGGAAGGTGATTCAGAGCACCCGATATTGGGTTGCTGCTCTGAAGCGCTTTTGAAAGAGACTCTCTCTAACCACAGGGAAGATCAGCCTCCACCACAGGGGCCGTCCAGAGGCCAAAACCAACACAACTTCTGGCCACCACGGTCCCAGGCCACCTTCCCTATTCCTGGGCACGCTCTCGTGTCCCCTTCTTTGTGCTGGCTTTAGCATCCATCACTAATGTACAAAGTTATCCGGTACAGTGCAAACCTGAGAGAGAGGAAGGTACTGCCAGAGAGTGGGGAGAAGAGATGCTATCTGCATAGATAACATCACAAATACTAGAAACAAAATCGATGGTGGTTCAGTTCCTAAAACTAGTAGCTATAAAACATTCATAAGAATCCCTTCATAAATATTACAAGTATTTAAAAAGCAGGTTTTGCCCCTTGTAAGCATCTCTGGAATTTCATTTTCCACAACAGATATTTTGTAATTATTTTTCACTATTAAATGAATACTAAGAAGTACCCAAAAGTAGGACAAATATTATGGTACTTCTCACAAAAGAGAACTGAAGCAATTGAAAATACTCTGTCAAAAATGTCATTGAACTTTTACACATAATACAAATACCAGTAGTGAAGGTGCAACCTGATAAAACTGCGATTTTAATGAAAGTACTACTCTCGTACTTATAATTCAAAAGAGAGTGACTTCGTGAAGTTAAGCTGCTTGTTATATAAAATTGCATCAGATCAGCATGGGATTTCATGCAGAATTTTCTGGAGCCTAGCTGTAGAACTTTAAAATCCACTACAAAGTTTTAACTATGGAAATTAACTAGTATTAATGACCTGATTAAATTTCAAGAGGCTGTTTGGGGTTCAAGCTTTCAGACCTGTAATCCAATTTTGAGGCCAGACATTTGTCCCAGATGTCACCTCTGCGGAACAGGACACTTGGAGACAAGCTCCTGTCTTTGCACCCTTTTCAGCTGAGGGATCCATTTGAGTTTTAACCCAGGCTGCTTATTTTCCTCCATGAGCACAATTGACCAATCCATTTGAACTGGGTCTAAAGGGATGGAAACTTCAGGGTGGGAGGAGAGGGGAAAAGAAAGGAGAAGAGGTGCCTCTTGGATAATATCTAGGTAAAAAGAATTGCCACCTGGGAGAAAAGTATTATTTAACAGCCTTAACTTAAATGTCAAATGCCATAAACCATTTTTTAATGTATTCCCACAAAGAAATCCCAGTTGCCCCTTTCAGACACACAGATGTCCTGTGGCTGTGGATCTTCACTGACTGTGAGGGCAAAACCAGTGACTTCGTCATTACTGACAGCGAATAGGAAAATGGTGAAAGAAATGTGCCATTTTATGAACTGAAGCACAGTTTGAGCTTCAGTGCCTTATCCTTCATCCTCTAAAAGCTACACTTCCTAAGAGACCCCCAGACTCAAATCTACACTTAATGCAAAGATATAAAGGAAGGTAATTAATATAACTCATTACATGTCTCAACAGAACAAAGAAATGACCATCATAAACAATAACTATGAGAAGGTAACAGGCTTGACACGAATAATGCCTAAATAATCCCTAAACCTGAACAGCGGGACCGGGAGATGGAGTACCAGTGTTCTCACCTCCTTTAAAAAAAAAAAAAAAAAAAAAAAAGATATAAATTGACACTAAATGCTGGCACTTGAAAGAATAAAAACATCTGTATTTCCTTCACAACACCACTACTTCTAATGACATTATTAAAGTCATCCTTTGTAACCTTGTTCTCAGAAAACTCCTTCCCAAATCCCCTGTCCAGCGCCAGGGCTGCATGTGCAACCTGCCTTCTCAAATTGAGCCACGGATCTCTCTCCTGCACCAGGTGAGGGCAAAAACATCAAGCTGAGAGACAATAAGAGACAGAAACTAGGTGAGGGGAAATACTAAAGCCAACAGGTAATGAAAGACTGGGGAAAAAGCTTTCAGGTAAAATAAGCTTTACAGGGGTTTGAAGAATATATGGTTTTAATGATAAAATCAGGAACTTTTTTCTTGGGGAGCTGTGTGTGTAATCTTTTTAAAGTTTGTTACCTCCAATGGCTCAAATTTCTTAAATACCACAATTCTTAATTTTTGTAGAATGATAAAATTGCTATTAAAAAAAGCGCATAACTTGGAAATGATATTATTTCTGTAACTGTAAATGAAAACCATTTATCTTTTGTATTTGTTATCTGACATGTGTGTTAAACTATCCATTAGTAATTATGACATCACTGTATTATCAGTAAAAAGTTTTGCAGTCACTGGATTATACTAAACAAACTCAGAGCACTTCAGAAGAAAAATGCAATTTCCAATCATTAGCATTACCCATTACCCATTAACTCTTATAATTTAATTAAGAGGAAAATCCCCTGGTATTTCCAAATAATAAACCACTGTTCCACAACCTCACAAAATAACCTGTGCTGATTTTAACAATCATGTTTCAACCTGCAAAAAAAAGGGATTCTTTTCCAGAAGCATCAATAACTGCTCTCACTCTTCCATTGCACAATCTGTTGTGAGGCAGACATCCAAAGTCATCTCAAAACACCGCATGAGTGTTGATTTAAAGGTTAACTAGTCATCTTTTTTTTTTTCCTTTTTTCCCCCCTGCTTTTCCCATGTCTTCTGGTGGAGTTGCTCAATTAACTTCCAAATATCATCTGATATGCAGACTCAGAGTCAACTTAGAGCATAAAATATGCAACCGCTCCCATGGTAGCATCGACTTTGATTCCCTGGCCCCTGAACCCAACCTCTGGTAGAATGCAACCGCAGACTGGGTTACTCTGAAAAGGACACCTCAAAAGGCACATCTGCAGATAGTCCAAACGGTACTATCCGGACCAACCTGGTTGGACGCTCTGGAAGCCGTTCAACTCCATTAGCCCAAGCCCCGAATTTGCACGCCACCAGCTCCGACCATGGGCAGAGGAGCATCCATCTGCACCTGTCAATCTACAGACCACTTCATTCTGGTCTTCAAATTCCTTGGCAGGTCTATATTTTCTCTCCCACACTAAACTTTCTGTACCATTTGCATCTAGCCGTATACACCAGTCATGTTCTGGACCTGTGCCTAAAATCCCATCTCCGGAGTGTTCCTGTTGCATGGTACATTCCCACCAAATACAGAAAGAAGACACTGGCCGGATCCAGGATTTAGTTAAAATATTCACTGATAACAACATGTTACTTTTTTCCTCTGGGTACCTTATTTCCTTAAGGTTTTTTCTGGTCCTTCACAACAGAATCTCCGCTTATCACCTATCTTCTTTTTTATTCACTTACTGCCTATCAAATCAGGTGAAAAAAGGTATGATTCCAACCGGCTATAGATGCATCTTCTTGATCGCAGGGTTTCCTTAAAACACTGTCAAGATTTGGTTTGCAACTGTATTTATAGAGTCATACCCATAGAATCATAAATTTAGGTCGGGAAAAGACCTTTAAGATTTTCGAGTCCAACTGTTTACCCAGCACTGCCATGCTCACCACAAAGCCATGTCCCCAAGCACCGCAGCTACGTGTCTCTTAATCCCTCCAGGGATGGTGACTCCAGCACCTCCCTGGGCAGCCTGTGCCAACGCTTGGCAACGCTTTCGGTGAAGACATTTTTCCTAATATCCAACCTAAACCTCCCCTGGTGCAACTTGGGGCTGTTTCCTCTTGTCCTATTGCTAGTTATCTGGTGGAAGAGATGGACCTCCACCTCTGAACAGCGCTAGAGAGTGAGAAGGTCCCCCTGAGCTTCCTCCCCTCCAGGCTAAACATCCCCAGCGCCCTCGGCTGCTCCTGTCCCCCACGGCCCTTCGAGCCCCCTGGCCCAGGCCTGCAGCGCTGCCTGGGGCTGGTGTGACCCATGGGCAGGGCCCGGCACTCGGCCTCCTACCAGTGGCCTCAGCCCCTGGGCCCAGAGGTGAATTTACTCCTTCATTTGCGCTCTAACAGAAAAGCTCATTTCTCCTGCCTCTTTCTTCTCCTCGGAATGGGCAATGACAAATACTTTGCAGATTGCTGCTGGTGTTTTTCCATTCCTTGCTATTCAGCACACTTTGCTTAACAGAGGGATTTTAACCTACTAGTGAGAAGCTACTTCTCTTTTTTCCTTCCATAGGCTTCTGGATAAAGATATTTAAATATGATGTGTGATTATAATGTCGTTGCTCACGTATTGGATCATACTAATATTCAATATTTAACCTGAAGCCCAAGCATATGCAATTCTGAACATGCTATGCTAAGTAGTTAAAACTTCAGCTTACGTCCTGGAGTAAGCTTTCTTCTGTTTTCCTCTAACTTGCATCCACCGCTTCTCTCCAAAACTGAAAACACGGAGAACATTTGTGACCATCTGAGCAGAAATGTACTGCCAAACTATTTGTTTTCATTTCCCACACAATCACTTGGGAATTATTTAGGCCAACGCCCCAGTGTAAAGTTTATGCAGGTAGTCTTCTCCTAAGATTTCCATAATAATTTTCAAAATTTCTAGCATCTACCTCTTTTTGTCTTTCTCATCCACTGCCTCTCCAACTCAAAACATTTTTACATACATTCAGTATTAGTTTTATTATGTAATTAACCAACCAGTAAATAACTGATGAAGAGCAGAGAGGAGAACAACGGAGGAATATCAGTACTGGGTTTTGGGCTTTCCTTTATTTCTGCTCTGTGCCTTACCCAACCACTTACAAAACCACAGCAGCAGATCTGGGCTTTTCATGTTCTTGAACAAGGCGCACCGAACCATTTTTTAAATTCAGTTTGGCATTTATCATATATAGCTACAGCAAAAGAAAACCGACTTTTTAAGCCTTAAGAATAAAGCTTCTAATAATTCAGTATATTTACTAGTCTTTGTTTACATGGGACTTTGAACAAAACAACTTTTTTTATTCACAGTGAGCAGAATTTTTCTATGAAAATGGCTGCTGATTACAGCATTTCTCTAACAACATTTGGCTTGAGGTTTGGAGATTTTTGCAGATCAGCATAACTAAACTCTGGCTTTGGGCAGCCACCTTCTACGATTCAGGATTTCTGTATCTAAGAGGTGAACCATTTTTGCACAGTAAATTGGCTGTAAAATCAGCAACTGGTGTCCGGGAACAGAATAGAGCAGCAATTTTTGCAGTAATTTTTAAGCCATGGAAGCATACAGCACCGAGTGAGTGAAATGCAAAGTACGGCAACTGCTGATCTAGCTTGTCATCTATACAGAATACAAAAATTGAATGACAAAGTCCTGTACTAAACAGAACTTAAAGCAATACAGTACATTTTATTTCAATAATCCCCTTAGTCTGGCTGTGGAATTTTAAAAGCGATAGCTACAGTCCGAATTATTTTAAGTTATTAGCTCTAAAAATATTCCTAGGTGTTCATAGGGATTACAAACCTATATTCCTCCTACTGTTTTTAAACCCAATCTTTTATTATTACTACAAATAATCGCAGCTCAAAAAAATGGAAAGAACTTGATGGGAAGGAAATGTAAAACACATAGTCCAAGGGACCCCCCCCCCCCCCAAAAAAAAAAAAAAAAAGACAATCAACATCTATATTTTTAATGAATGTTTTAGGTTAGAGCCATAACAAAATAAAAATGTTAAAATAAACTCTTCCTGAATTTTGCTGAAGATAGAAGACAATTTGGACTACGTGTAGTTTCTAACTTCATAGTTTAAAAAGCGAAATGCTGACTTGAATGCAATACAGAATGTTAAAAAGGGAAGATTATGGATGTTAAAGGTGAGGCTGTCCTCTGAACTGTAACCAGATGCAAATGGAGGCTTTGTGTAAATCGCCTTTTGTCTGTTTGACTTTCCAACATTTCTGACAAATTTTACCAAACTTTTCAGCTGTTTTGGCTCTGCTGAAAGTAGGATCAAGCAAGCCAATTCCATTCTACTTCATATACAGAATCCATAATTCTCTATAAAAAATTTTAGTTACTAAGTGCAACCTTATATAAAAAAGATAAAGTGACTGCCAGCCAACTATTAAAGAATGGAATTTAACAAACAATCGTCCAGCCTTGCTGAAAGAACCACTTTGAATGGTGACAGTGAGCAGTGCAGGGTAGTATAAAAAGTTGTACCTCTATGTTTTGCATGAGTAGTAGCCAGCAAAGAGAGTTAATTATAACTTGATTGTACCTGAATCAACAATCATTCAGGCAGCCAATATATAGCCTCTCAATGAAACTTGCTTTTTCAAAATAAGTCAGAATTTTGTAAAATCCTATTATTTTCAGAGCAACCTTTTCACTGATCAAACATGTACCTGTATGTGTATCACCATCACATAATTTCGAAGTATCTACCTGAAAAGTTACCCATATATAGGCTTTAATTAATTTCTATTTTAAATTGTAAATTTCTGATTTGACTGTTTTCAAATAGATGATATATTCTTGAAAGCTCTCCCAATAAAATATGTTCTATTCACCTGAATGGAACCTGCATTTTCTGAGATGTAATAAAGACTTGCCCCACACTTTCTAATATTTTGCTGATACTTGATTCTCAAAAACACTAGCTGGCAATCAGGAGACCGATGTCAAAGGCTATTCCTCATATAACCAAGAAGAACACACACCAGACCAGAAGTCCTATAAAAGAATGGATATATGTCCTGTCTTCTTTCCATAACGAGACTTTTCTAGACATTTCAGAGGGATTAACACCTATCACGCAAAGGTTGGCCTGCCATTCTTTTGTCAAGAAAAGCCTACTGATACTAAAACGTGTCTTGCATAGAATGCTGTAATAAACCACTTTTTAATTAAATATATTAAACTCAAAGTGAAAAACAAAGGTAGTCTTTCCAACACTTGCTGAAGAAATGCCAAAGACATTTGCAGTGCAAGCTAAAATTCATTTTACAGAAGTTACCTATTCTCCTAAGAAAATATACTCATAAAATCACTCTTGCAACACTGCTGAGCTAAAAGTTGGTTCTTTCACTTGTTAATAGGATGAATATTCTAAAATATATTTACTTAGCTTAAACATACATAAACATACAAGTAGTTGCACTGCAGAGGTGTGCTAATATTTGGCAGATAATTACATATAAATTTCCACCTTGCCAACAAGGATGAAATTTTTAAAAGAATGAACACTTAACAGTTCACAGTGAAAAGGGAAAAGCACAATATTATGATTAAGTTTGTACAATGAATTGCAGATATGCAATGCAAGTTATAATAACTGGAAACACCACCATCAGTATGCAAAATCTGGGGCTGTATAAGCAATTACCTACATTTATGATGAAGCATCATTGTCATCCTCACAGTCAAGTCAGCCACACCGAGACCTCCGTGAATTCAGAGCACACTAAGAGCATTACTCCTACCACTGTTGAGAAGAGTTTTCAAAGTTCCCTCTCAAGCTTTTTCACAGGGCCGAGTGCTCTGTTCGAGCTACGGGTTGGAAGGGGGAAGCTGCGGAAAAGGCAGTGCCCACAGGATATCTCCAGTTTCCTCCATAAATTCTACCTCGAAACAGTGAAAGTTTTAAGATGCAAAGGAAGATAAAGAATCAAAACAAAGTTGTAAAGCGCTAATGTAAGAATTAGAACAATAAATAATATGATTTTAACACTCATCTGATAAGGTTTATAATTCCTCAGACTGCAACAAAATTATTTTGGTACGGAAAGAATTTGAGCAATGCATACACTCTTCCTCACCCTTTTTACTGCTAGTACTGCTTCTGGTTATTTTTGCTGGTACATTTACACAAAGAAAAATTACCCATATCCATTTTAATACTAAAATGCTGCTGCTGCTTTAATTTTTTAAGCGTCGAAAACCAACACTGATAAAAAAACCCACAAAAATTACCCACAGTCGGGCTTAGCTGTGTTTATACAAATAAACAAACAAAAAAAGCAGTGGCACAAAGCATTTGGGAACCCTTACGGGACAAAAGCTGCCTTTGTAGTTGGACCGCAGCAGCCCCACAAGTCTTCAAGGTGACACAGTTGCAGAGGGAAGGGGAAAGGACCGCATCAGCGGCAGGTGCAGAATGTTTAATCTAGCGTTGAAAGGCCACCATTCCCAACACATGGCAATTGGGCTAACAGGATTGACATCGGGGGACTCGCTCAGCAAGTACACCAACCTCTGAATGGTGGGGGCTTCTCCCAGCAGCTGCCTGGACGTCAATCAGCTGAAGGGGAATGTTACAGGGGTCACAGTTTGGGGCTGGTTCTCTATGCCTGACATTTCTATCCATTAGTCAGAAAGACAATGAGAGAGCCACAAAGCCCAAGCATTACCATAGTCCCATTCAACAGCACAACAAAATTGAGGGGAGTGGGAAAGGCCTCCAAACACAAAATGATCAACAGGAGAACAACTCAACCTACGCTCCTCAAGGGAAAGATCAGGAGAGCACCACAGCACAGAGCAGTCCCAGGCTACAGAGACACCAACAGCTCCGCCAGGGAAGGTTAATCCCACACAAAGACATCATTTTTCAGTTCAACACTGAAGTTTAGTAAAGCTTATTTCTAAGCAAAACTGAACGTCCACATTTGACCTTGTGGGTAATGCCCTTTCAATGTGAACAGTCCAGGTTTTTAGGAAACTCTGGAAGGTGATTACAAGTCATAGGAACAGTTGTAGCACATTATAAATGAAGAGATTCATAATTTTCTTGTACAAAATAATTAACATTATAGATTAGATCATCCACTAACCTGTAAATGCACAGCAAGATGAGACAAGCTTATCTAGGAGATAAACTCTCATATCCAGGGAATAACTCTCCAACGAAACTTCAGCTAAAGCAGCCTTGTCTATAATGTAGGTTGACAGTCTTCACCTTTCTACAGCAGGCAAGTTAAAAACAATGAAGGATGGCAAACAAAATTTGCAAGATACCAGCATGCAGATGGGGAGCTGGGTTTAAGTAACCTAAATGCAGCAAAATTATTTGAAATCTATTTTCGGCTTTGAAGTTTCTCCAGCGTTAAACAAATTGCTTAACTTACTTTGGATCTACATTTTGCCTTGAAGAAAGTATTTGTAACTCTTACTAAAATATACATACATACAAAAGGATGGAGGGTCATGCATGGTGCAAGTGGTAGCCTGAACCCCACGGTTAATACAGGTATATATAGTTTAAGAATAACTCTGCATAAAAAAATTGAGTACAAACTGACATCAAAAGTTTAATTACCTACAGAGACAGAAGATCAGGATCTAAAAATAATGAGGAGATACTTGTGAGGAGACCAGAGAAACTGAACGGTGGCAACACAGTTTGTCAGGAGTTGGAACTCCAATTACACTGGAACCGTACATGCAGAAGAATATCGTGACGTGAAAGCACAGCTCCAGCCCTTCACTTAAAGGAAGGGAGGACCACACAGGTCAGTGCCACTCAGGAATAGCACTGACCAGTCTATCAGCACGTCCTCATCCATAAAGAAAATAAAATCTAAAGAATTGTGCTTTCACTTGAAAGCACTGAGACCCTACATCCACATCTCCTTGAAAAAAATGAATACAGCATATCCTTGTGCATAATGGTTTGTTTCTGTGTCTGGGCTTCTAGGTTTTGTTCAACATCGTCCCTCATTTGTGATGATTTTTACCCTTCAGCCTCTCCTTTGCAGTAAGAAAAGGGCACTGAAACTCATGGTACCCAAGCAGATTTTCTCTTAATTCAGAAGCTGAATTAAGCAAAAATGTTCATAAACGAAAGTCACGAGACATTACATGCTGGAGTGTGAACGTTTTGTGGGAACATTTCTCACACAAACTAAAATTGGAATTCCTAACCTTTTAACCTAAAATTCAGACAAATAACTTACAATTCAAATAGGTGAAAGAAAAATCTCCTCTCTAAATATACACTGACACAAACTCACAAAAATATCAGATTCTGACTAAAAGAACATGTGAGAAAACCAGAGCAGCTCATTTACTGCAGATTTGTTCCTCTCTGTAAGATTTTACTGCATATTCCTTTTCTGCCTGTGCAGTGGCAAATAAAGCTTTAAAGGTCTGAAAGCATGGCAGAAGTGATGTGCTGTAAAAGCAGTGTCTTCACAGGTTCGAAAGGTGGAGGTTTCTGCTTGCCTGCACAGTCAGATTTTTTTTCAGGAAACAATATTCTGCCAGTCTTTCAAGAAATGTAGGGAGGGTAGAGGCTTGCACACCCCCATAAATCAGGGTTATGGACTTTGCAGGTCAAAAAAATATCCTCATAACTTGTAACAAAAAAATGGAAAGCCGGTAGGAATACTTTGGATTAGCATCTACTACAGATATACACTACGTTAAGTTTTATACACAAATGAAGTTGTTAGAAGGTATTTTTTCATCTGTTATGGGTGACACAGGATGAGCCAAGTCAAAGAATTAAAACAAGACCCTGAAGTGATGGAAATCAAAAGAAAGGCTATATTGCACCTATTGGTGTACCATACATTTACAAGGATACATACAAGATCCACGTGTGTACTCTTACGACCTCTAACCATTTATGATTTAAAGACATGTTTAAAACAAAGAGAGGGAAAGATCCACTTGTATTACAATGAATCTCACATACAGAAGAAATTAGGTCAGTATCCTTCATCTTCTCACTACTAATAAATATAAAAGATTAAGCTCCTATCTTTCAAAAATGCCACAAAATAGCTCTCAAGCATATTAATTTGTTTAGGTTTTCTTTTGCCTTAATCATACTATCTTATAATCTTTTATTGTATTTTTCAGTTAACTCCTCTCTGAAAGACTGTTTTCAAACTACGTAAAAGTATTTTTCAATAAAGTTGCTGTAAATGACAAATTCTTTGAGCCTAAGAGAATAAACTATTATATTTGAATGCTATAAATGTTACTCGGAACAGTTACGTTAGGTGAGATTAATACCTAGCATTCACAAAGTAGTACTAGGAAATGTCAAGGAATAACTTAAAAGCAATCCAGGTCAAACAGCAATGCAAAAGTGAGCATTATAAATGAGTACCTTCATACTGCATAAAGTGAATAGTCTGTAGCTGGATATGAAAGAAAGCTGGACTAGACTCTTCTGCACAGTTCATTTTTTACAGCTGACCTTCAGTTTGCTCAAATATATAACATCACCATAGTCTATTCATTTCCCTGTAAAAGCAGATTTCTCAAGTATAAGATATTATGTGTCTGCAAAAAGTAAATCTTCTTTAGTTAAGCACCAGGCAACGGAAGAAAATTATTTAAGAGATCACTCATAAAGGATGAAATCAAAGCATGAAAAATGACTGGCTACAAACTAAAGCAAACCTATATCCAGTAACTTCTCACATGAAAATATATTGAGAAAAATAGAACTTCAGCCCTCGTCTTTGGTAACTTTTGAACACTATTACTGTTTCCCTCACTGCACACTCTTCTGCAGAACTGGGCATTACAAATCTTGAAACCATTTCAGAGCCACCCTGTTTCACTAAAATGGCAGAGCGCTACCTGGAAACAAACTGGTCACCTTTCAAAGCTGACCCATTTCAGTGTCTTGGATGTTTAGGGTTACCTAGGCAAAAAGATGATGTTGTCCTTTGAGGCCGGAAAGCAGTTTCACAGTCTTATCCTAAGAAACTCAAAAAAGCATATTATCACTTTTAAATGATCCTGTTCCCCATTAATATTAAGACAAATCTTGCATGAACACATGTTCTTCCACAGAAGTTCACTGGAAAAAATTATTTTTTTCTGATTCTGGACAATGAAGAATTTATTTTCATAAAGCAGTCAGAAGACTCTAGAAACTTCAGCTGCTGCTTTAATAAGAGCAGTAGGTATAAAAAAACCCAAACAACTATGGACCTTTTCAAATATCATTAGTACTCAGTGTTCTTTTCCACAAGACAGAGCAAACTGTGTAACACTACAGATGGGTGAATTACAGTATCTCGAGGGGAAAATGTAAAAAACAACAAAAAGTCATGTTTCCCTATCAACACCCACAGTTTTTGTTTAACTAAACTGGTATCTTGAAAAGAGTATCAACATTGAGACACTGGCCAGGGTGTCAGGAGAAAGAAGTGTCATTTCCAGGCTTGCCACAGATTTTCTGCATAGCTGGTGTAAGAGGCTTAATTTCACGGCACCTGTTACTGCACCTCGGTTACCACTGCATGTAAAATGTGTTTAATTCCTTTTTTCTCCCCCTTGAAAGTCTTCTCAGAAGTGGGGCTATATGAACCCACTGCATTAAGCACAGCGACTTTTCCTGCCTTGGCTGTAATCGCTCTACCAGTGTAACACAGGACAAGTAAAATACTAAAAAATGTACTTTGAAATAAAATGATTCAGTTTCAGATTCACAATCACTAGATCAAAATGGTTTAAGCACCATCATTTTGCAGAGCTGGTCAGAAAGACAGAACCTAGCTAACCACAGAACATTTCTTTTTCACTCAGCATTTCCCAAGATTTTTCTTCAGTCAAAAAAATTTAACCAGGCCTGCCAAAAGTCAAACTATTTTGAATCAGAAACGTTGACAGTGGGAAGGGCATGTTATCTCTTCATGGTGGCATCTTCTGACAACAGTAGACTTTCTCTTTAAAGACTATGACCTCTGCTAGTTCAAATAGGCGCTTCAGCACGTACAGTTTGGATGTCATCCACAAAAGACAATACCAAGTACAGCAAAGGCTTCTAAACGTAACCCTCCCTGGGTCAGCGGGGGACTGCAGGGCTTGTTTGCATCACCAGCCAACTGGACACAGCTCTCTCACATCCCTTTTTCTCTCTCCAGAGCTCTGCCTTTCTTCCTGCTCCTTCCAAAAAGCAATGCCGGCAATACTTTCCTCTTTCAGGCAGCAACATCCGGTCACCCGAGAAGGTAGAACAGATCTCAGTGCCGACTATTCTTGGTCGGTCAAGGACCACGCTTTTTAACTCCATTTCTTCTTGCACTGATAGACAAAGCATTGCTCTCTCCCATCAAATTTTCCTCTGCATCTGGGCAGGTTGCATTATATTCTTCAAAAATCAGGATTACCTGGCCTCCTCCAGTGACTTGTCCCTAGGCTCTGCTGTTCTATTACTTTCCATCACCATGTCCTCATTCTTCTGGCTTCATATTACTATCACACAACAAAGTGCAGTTCCTATCTTTTCCTCATGTACAAAGGGTAGCGGCCATGCCCATCCATGCACTCTTTCATGAGTGAAAAATACACTCTTGGTTCCCAACTTCTTTAACTTGCCCTTCATTTGAGCAATCTGATTTTTACAATCTCTGGAGAAGCAACTTTATTCAAAAACTGATTCTTTAGGTCTCTTCCTACCACAAGGTAGCTATGAGGCATTACACAAGCCCGCCTGCCTTCCTACTAATCTTTATTAGAATGTCCTCACCATCCGTCTCTGTGAGTACCCATTCAGCACATTGCATATGATAGCTGGTGGAGTTTGTAAATCCCATAATTATACTTGAGAGGTTCAGTGGCATGTACTGCCTTCCCATTAGCACACCATAATCATTTAATGTAACAGCTTTAGGCTTAATTGCCCCTCAAATAAGAGAAGTCCTCTTCTGGGAACTGTGGTTAGATAGGTCAGCACTGAACTATTTTGGGATAAGACTGGAAGTGCCTAGGAGCTGTGAGTCAGAACTGAACCTGAACGCCTTGCTTTCCATGATTCCAGCTGAGATTAACCAAGAACCGGACACCAATCAAGTTGTGGCAGCACTGCATGATTTTATGTGATCAAATGGCAAGCCACAATGTAAGAGGAACTGCACAGCTGAAGGACAAGCGACCCTCAGTGACTCATGCTCAATAATCCACATACTTCAGTGATCATCTCCTAATGTCATGTTTTAATGCTTAGTCTCTATCCTCAGACCACTGGATGTTCCAGCAATTCTCAGTCTATGAAATATCAAGGTATATGCACATTTGGGAAAAAAAAAATATCGGAAGAGGATACAACCCAAATTTCCAGAACCTGCTCAACAGGAGATGTCACAGAGCTTCTCCTTCTCACAAAGTAGCTCCACCGTGTTACTCAGAAATTGACATAACCTTCTAACAAAAAAATCAAATGATACGAATGAATGTGTCAGTCTAACTCATCAGATTAATAGTGAACAGCTCCCCAACACAGAACTTTTATAGTTCAAGGCAGAAGAATTTCTTCCTGCTGGTCTCTGACTTAATGATTAAGGATTAATGATGATAAAGTTGTACTGCAATGAGGGATGGCTGGAAATCAATTAATTGGCCAATCATTAAGGCTGACAAAATTTTGAATACTTCCTTCCTACTTATTTAGAACTTTACCAAAATTTACCTATACTTTATAGCAGGTTTTGCCTCAGACTAAGCTGTGTCGAAAATTTCACAGCAAACAGTTCATCTATATCCAAATGAAAGTCAAAATACGAATGCATTAGTTCGCCAACTTTATGAAAACCTAGAAAACTTTGCTATGAAACACTCTAGTGCTCCTGGCTTTTTGAATCAGGGATTAGAATTGGCTGGGATTTACTCCTCCCATCCCCATTAAATTCTACTCCAAACTGGCCAACTTACAAGCTTCTGAAAGTTTACACATTCTCAATATATGCTTCTTATATTTTAGCAACTGAAGTGTACAGAGACTTAATGAAGCTAGTGCTTGCTATGCAGATGAAGGTTTGCACTTGTTAAGTTCAGGTCTGGACACATGAATGAAAAATACGGAGACTGTGCTGCTGTGTAATCAATGCGTCCCCTGTGCACCAAAAAATACATGGCAGAAGAAAGCTATTCAATATAAATTCAAGAGGAAAGGAAAGAAGAGAGTAGGAGCGAAGGCAGGCAATCATTTGGATGTGGGTATTAGAACACAAAGCAAAGGTCTGGAAATTTGTGGAAGGGAATGGAAGACAGAAACAGCTTGGGGGATTTACGTCTAAACCAGTATCAAACTGTCCAGAAACAAAAGTATGAGAGACTATACCTCCATAAACTGCACAGAGTCACACTTTCTGGCAAGAATTGTGATGCTCCAACTTCACCCTCAATCCAAAATGCTGATTTTATAGAAAATTCACCACACATCCCTTACACAATTTTCAAAGAAAAGTGGAACTGAGACTACTTTCCAAATTATCACCTTCTACTGCAAGCAATGAACCTGTCTATGCACTTCAGAAACTGGCTGGGAAAATGCCTACAATGGGAGGTGTTCAAAATAATTGTAATTCACTTTGTAAGAAAAACAGCCAGCAGTACTGCAAACCTTAACATCCTTAAGTCAAAATATCTGAGCTGAAATAAATCAGCCTCTTTCTTTGTATATTTGTGACTATATTAATAAACTTTTGTTTTCCTAAATAGGTCAGTGTATGATGCAAATGGTACAGTTGTATTTATTGACAACATGTAAGAGGAGCACTGCAACTTTTTTTAGCTGTTACCTGTTATTCCCCAAATTTATGTCAATATCGAGAATTTGATTTCAAGATATGAATACAATTTCATTAGCAGCTCAGAACATGGATCAACACTGTACTAGTCACTCTGCAAAGGTAAGGACCTTCCCTGCTCTGGGAAGAAGTAGTCCATATCTTTCAAAGCACATTCATAGTGTTTTCACCGTACACAAAATTAGTCAGGAAGCTGAAAGAGCACCATACTTACTTTATAATTTCAGTAAAGGGATGCACACAAAATAGTAAGGTAGAGTATTCTAAAAGAGATGCAAAATCTGATTACGTATCATTCCTCCCAATTCTCAATGCTTTATTTTGCTACCTGAACATTTATTAAACTGATTATATTCAGCATAATTTTAACTTATTTTAAAAAATGAGATACATTTAACATGTATCAGTAAGAGTTATTTTTAGGCAACACAACGCCACAACTTGTACAAAACACACATAAGGACTGATCCAAAGTCTGCATCAGAACCTTATCAGCTTCCATCATGTACTGATTCCTAGGGGCATGTGCCTTCCCACCCCTAAAGCCATGATCATAATTACTGTAAGACATCATCAGGGTGAGGGGCGGAAGCAGTAAGTCTGTTCCAACACTTAAAAAACACCCCAAACCCCACCCCACCATCTAAACATCTTCTCTTTGTGTCAGAATTTTTATACAGCTAACCTACTGGAGCCTCCTTTTTATTCCTTCCCCAAAGGCTTGAAGACTTCTCTTCTTAGTACAAAAATTAAGAACAGTAAGGAAAATTTCCCATTAAATCTGTTGCCGGAATGGATTTAAATACTACCTTCCTTCAGACTTGCGTTACTCCAGAAGGAAACAGTGGAAGATAAAGGTGAGGAATATACACTGTCTGGTTTAAAAAAGGGTAAAGAAACCCTTCCTGGTAGGATGGTAGAGATGAGGTCTGGAGTCCTATAAATGCCAGGAGCCAGGGGGATACAGGGACAGAGCAGACAGCCTTGTAAAGATTTTACTTGTCTTGACAAGCAAAAGTTTACAAGCCAGACCTAAATGACTCACTCAAACTTAGTTTGGACTTAACTTATACGGGAGAAGGACAACTGTGCAAAGCTTGCATAAAGCTGCTTTACTGCAATTTCTAGAAAAGACAATTAACCCAACAGCAAGCCTCACCTCATGGTTGCTAGCAGTCTCACCGCAGAGAAGAAGGACTGAAAGCCTTCCAGAGTCCCCCCTTACCTCCACAGCTGGTCCCTGCAGAACAAGGCTGGGGAAAGCTGGCAGGAGATGCTGCCCGGGGGTGCTGCTGGGAGCCTGGGCTGCCCTTGCCTCTGTGTACCGTTTCACAAGCATCTACTCCCCAGGGCTGGTAGTCTGCACACCTTTCACAAGCACAAAGTTCTTTTTAAAAGCGGATTAAAAATAGCTCTACTGCCAAACCCAGCATTTACAGCTGTGCCTTAACACCAAATTCATAAAAAAATCAAAAGTAAGTATGTTTCAATGTCACTATTAGCATAAATGTCTTATGACCATATCTCAGAACGTTAAAAGAAAGTCAAGACATTTGCAAAATTGATAATTGCTGTCTTCTCTTTAAATTTTCGTTTTTTATGTGGACATACTGCATTAAAAACCCCCAGACTTATGAGTACTAGCTCAACAAATATAGATGCTGAATGTCACCACAGTAAATACCTCAACCATTTTGACACTGATCCAGTACTCTGCTATATAGGAGAAGTAGACAGATTTCATTTAACTGAGCACATGGTGCAGCAAACATATTTCTCCAGGTTCTATATAGTTTTTGTAAGACTATGTCAACTGTCATTCTTATTAATCTTCTGTTTTTAGAGAATTATTATCTATCCCTAACGAGTTGCTTACTTAAAAAGTCTTTCAATAAGGATGTCCAGAGGAAATAAATCACACAACAGCTACATCAAATTAAATCACAATGCAAGTCAACCTGTATGACATCTGAAATACTACTGAGGAATAGTCAGTACAACTTATTTCTAGTATGTTGTAAATTACTGGGTTCAAAGAGAACACTAACCTGAAACAGTACTTTTTCAGTGCTGTAGAATACAATAAGCATTTCCAAAAAAAGAAAACTCATGTGCAGCTTCCAAACCCAAAAGATGTAAGAAATAAACTACAATTTTCCCTAAATGCCACGCATTTTATTTTAACATCTATACAACTGAAAATAACAAGCAACTAGACAATTAAGGTGCATCACTCTCTCTACATACACACGTATATACTTCCATACATGCACACAGAGGCACTTCAGAAAGCAACTGTTTTAATTTAAAAAATGTAAAGTAGAGGGAAGAAAGAATGAAAAATAAGTATTTGGCTAGCTGTAAATGTAAAATGATCGCACCATAAAACTACTACTACGAGAAAGTAGAAAAAGGTAAAAAACTACTGTTGGCTAAGTTCTTAATTAACCTCTTGAAGAGGAACACAAGGACTTGAGAGAGCAGAATAATGTTTTCAAAATATTAATTATATGCAATTGGTAACAAGTCAAAGTAACAAATACTTACTCTGATTGTCTTTGGTGCTTAAGGATTATTTTATGTTTGAGCTCTTGTGAAATCCTACATAACCTCCCCTCCCAAATTCGATACAAGGCTAGAAGTGAGACCTCCATTTCCAGCAGAAAAACACTAAAATGTTTCTTTTTATCTGGGAAGGGAGCTATTCCAGCAGTTCAGTCACACTTTTACACATACTTCTTATTTAAAACTTCCTCTACTCTCCTGTCTGCACACCTGCATGAAACTACATTTAGAAAAATAAATTAAACGTACAGAAAACCTCACATGACACCACAGGTAGAGAAAGTGAAGACAGGGTATGGAGTGCGGGAGGGGCAAATTAATCTGAATGAAAAACAGCTGAACATTGTTATTTTAAGAAAGAGTCTGTTTCAAAATAAGGCAAAAAGATGAAAATACTGATCTAACACAGTGAATACAAATACAAAGTATGAAGAACGTCAACATCAATAAAAAAGATCAAATTAATGACACTCTTGACACTGCTTACATAATAAAAGCCAGTAAATGGTTGATTCAACAAGAGGTATGAATTAATAAATGGTATTTTGACCAGCTGTTAGTAATAACTGCTTTCAGTATTTGACAATAACAACACTGTATCATTAAAATGAAATTCCAGAATCACTTATTTTTAACATCAGCAGGTATCAGCTGAATATCAGCACTCAAGGCAGTTCCACATTCAATATAAATATCATTGTTCATGAACCAGGGCTGTCAAGTCTCGAAAATCCTGTATCTGATCTCAACCGTGCGTGATGTGGAAGGTGCATATTCCACATGAGTAGCTTCTGTATTTCATGGAAAAGCCTCTTGTTATCAGCATTCAGGAACTCATTCCAGAAGACTCAATCATATTACTCCCAATGCTGGAGGAAGAGTTGGGATTCAAAACACAGGCTCAGTTACCGAGGGTCAGCACAAACTCAATCACCTGTGCACTGAAGCACCATGAACATTTTCTGCCTATATTTTTCAAATTATTTTTAGAGCAAAAAGAAAATTTATTTATCGGCTAAGTATATGTGCTCTTAACAAAAACTTAAAATGGCAGTTAGTAATGTCTAGGAAACAAACTTTAAAATAAATGATAATATTTAATACCTTCACATTTCTAAGGATTCCTATTCATCAGAAGCAAGCAACAGTGTAAGACCATAGCACTATTAAGTACAACTCTCTTTCACAGCTAAAAGAGCAATTAAAATTAATCACTAAAAAAAAAACCCAACACCAAAACAACAAAATTAAGTTGTTTTCCCTCATGTATCAGCAATTATTTACACCCAAGCTTCATTATCTGTTCTACCCTCCAAAGCAGTCTGAAGTCTCACTGCCTTTGGCATAATAAGAGATGGAGGCTGCATGTAGCACACAATAAAGCAGGTTAAGCTATCTGTGCCTATCTCCCTCTTTCCTAGGAGGATTAGCGCTGCAATATGGTATAACAAATGGTTGTGAATAAGCAAGATGGTACACCTGGACTTCCCCAAAAATAATCATCTGACTGAATAGCCTCAGAACAGGTCTACTCTTTAAATGTTGCCAAGGTGAAAGGAACGTAAATTTATTAACGTTCAGAATAAAAAAAAAAAAAAATTCACCTATGTTATGGCATGTTAAAAAAATTCTTAATATTTTCTAAGTTTAAAAAAAAGTTAACATATATTCTCACTGTTCTGTTTTTCTCTAAAGAAATCACTGAAAATGGAACAATACAATTTTCCTCACTATCAGTATCACCCTATTACATGTACTTTCACCGTTTAATTCTGCATAGAAGCAATTTCTTTTTTTTAATAAACACACCCTATGCAAGTCTTCTCCAAAGGGAACACAAAGCGAATTGCCTGGGATGGGTGACAATAAAAAAAGCAACACCATTTATTAATTTTGTATAAGTTATCTGCCACCCTAGAGATTCCTTGGAGGGGAAGAACATGTCTGAATTTCACCATACAGTGCCACAGGCACAAAGTGAGAGAAACTAAACAAGCACATCCTGAAGGGAGAGAAAATGCCTGCAGCAGCAAATGACCTACTACATACCTCACACTCAGATTTTTTGATGTTATAATTTGTTAATTTCAGGGAAAAAAAGAAAATTACCCACAGTTTTAGTTTGTTCTAGCAGAATTATTAAACTTTTTAAAGTTTTTGATCAAAAGCAACATACATCGTTCAAAAGATCTGTGTATTTTCAAAAGATTACAATCCTGAGTAGATCTGTATGACAAAGTCTTTGCTGTATCCATTTCCTTATTACCTGAAGCAGCAATGTGCATTATTAGAACAGTACTAAACTATTTAAGGATGAAGCGTATCAATTTTTTATTTGAATTCCTATGCATTAAAGTTAGTGTTTTCTGGCTCAATGCACAGTAAGCAAAGGATAATTTTATTCAAATATGCATTTCATGGTATGAATAAGGAAGTGTTCATCTCCCCATTGAATTGTTAAGTCTTTTAAGTAATGATTCATTTGAAAAATCAACAGGGTACTGGCAATTTAGTGTAATATTAAATATATACACATACCATACCTATACTGACACACATGTAATATTGTTTCTATTTATATTTATCATAAAGAATACCATTTACACATTATAATGCATTAAGATAAGTTAGGTGACAGTTTAACCATCTGGACATATAATAAATAAGACAAAAGAGAATTTTAGATAAGCATTACATATTTTTCAGTGTGTTACCCTCTTTAAAGGATACAAAAACCCATGTATGCATATTTCTTGCTCCTGAATTAATACGCTCCTGAATGATTAGAACAAAAGTGTTGCCTACTGATTTTCTTTTCGTAAAGCAGAATGAAACTAATGACTTAAGATTAATATGTCAACTAATGAACAATTAGCAGGTCACCCCAGCCCATATGAAAGCAATATAATAAGTTAAGATTATCCTTTGAAAATTAATTTTTTTGAGGAATAGGTTTGTGTGCATAGTGCTGGAGCGTGTCCAGGGACGGGCAGGGGGCTGGGGCAGGGGCTGGGGCACCGGGCCTGGGGGGGCGGCTGGGGGGCTGGGGGGGGCAGCCTGGGCAGGAGGGGGCTCAGGGGGGACCTGGTCGCTCCCTGCAGCTGCCTGGCAGGGGCTGCGGGCAGCGGGGGTCGGGCTCTGCTCCCAGAGAACAAGGGACGGGGCCAGAGGAAACGGCCTCAGGTTGTGCCACGGGAGGTTTAGGTCGGGTACCAGGAAAAATTCTTCACGGAAAGGGTGGTCAGGCATCAGCACAGGCTGCCCGGGGAGGGGCTGGAGTCACCGTCCCTGGCGGTGTTTAAAAGACGAGTAGATATGGCGCTGAGGGACATGGTTTATGGCAGGCTTGGCAGTGCTGGGTTAATGGTTGAAGATCTTAAAGGTCTTTTCCAACCTAAACAGTTCTAAGATTCTACTTAGCATGGTACCACTCTCAAAAATCTGTATTGATATAAATATTGCCAAGAACACCCCAACAGAAAAAGTCACCCCAAAACCTATGAAATTATTTTAACACCTTTGCTCCATGATCATACTTACAAGTATATTTATGATGCATACTTATAAGATAAGCATATAGTTAATTAACACACACACACACAAAACCCAATCAGCAAAGTTTCCATCCTAAATTGTATCATCCTGTGAAGGCACGGGGGTGTTGTCTGAGCTGAGATGCTGCCCTACTGCAACTTTACTGGACCATCCCACCTTGAAATGTGAGATACAACTGCTCTACACCTGAAATATAGTTACACCTATGCACTGCTCTCAAATAAGTAACAACAAAGCTAGCGTACTTCCACAAACCCAAATTCTCTGAATCAAACCAATACTGGATTACAACTTTATTTTCTTCTAAACAGGATTCTTACAGAGTGGCCTGTACAGAGTAACATCCAAGCCACAAGTAACTACTGTATTTACCCATTTCTCTTAAAATGCTATGTGTATCACAAATTTTAAATAAACAATATATTGAAGACCCATACCACAACAGAAAGAGCCTCATCACAATTTCTGAGCAATTAAAAAGGTCACAGTTCCACAGCCAACCTGCCACCGGCAGATCCTCAAAACTTCTTCACACAGTAATAGTAGTACGTTGCTGAATTGAGACTAGTCAATATTTTCTTGCTGTATGTTTTGTGAAAACTCTGCATGTGGAATATTCCCTACCAAATAAACTCATCTGTTCCGGTGGTACAGATCTCACTTCAATATACCTATCAGAAAACAGAATAGAATGCTGTACTTCTGATAAACATTGATTTAGCAAATTACGTATTTGCTAAAGTCTTCTTCAGTTACTGTCCAGAGTGCTGTCAGTGATTTTACTTTCCTTTAAGAAAAATGAAAAGTGCAAATAAGTAAATAATTAAGGAAGGGTAACGAATCTTTACTTCCAAAGCCATTCATGCATTATTTATCAATATATTGTATGGTGTGAATATACTACTTTGTGTATTGAAAGCACCATTTTTAGTCAGGTTTTGCCTTTCAAAACAGCTGCTTTAACAAAAAATGATGATACAAAAACAGTCAGAAATTTTTTTTCTCATGAAACCTGAAATTCTGAAACATAATTAATGTAAAGTGAGATGAATTTAATTTCATAGTAAAACTGTTCATCTCTACAGAAATCAATGACCCTATGTACTGGATGTTCATTTAATCCTATTTAAATCTGATTTTTTAAATGAGTTAACATATATTATGTTTTAAGCTTATTTAGTAAGGTTCAAAGTTGCAGATGTTTTCTGTTAGCTAAAATGACTGTTTGCAGAATAAGTGTATGGGTAGGAAAAGAGAAAGCCAGCAAATCTAAAGTTACTTTTTTATGTAGAGTTTAATCTCAGTTCTCACAACCATCAGACTACTCAGACAGTAACACACTACAGAATTCATGCACTGCCTTAAGTAGATGACACTATTTCTGAAGCAGACTGATTCTGTAATACTGCACACATTTAAACAAAAGCTCACAGTTTAAAAAACAAAAGGGATGGAAAATACAATAGAAGTGCAAACCTGACCTATCTCTAATCTTTTCTTTTCAATCCTAGGCTACTCAAGAATCTTCAACTAATTATTCCATTTTATTGATGGCGTTTTTCCCAAGGGAAGTTATTTAAAAAGTTTAACCCCTGAGCAAGTCATGGCTTCTCCTGCCTTTGAAAGTGTCAAGTGCATTGATTATAACTGCAGGAAGTGTTACCTTCTACCCAGAGAATCTCACCCTGCACAATCTTAAACACTGTCTCTCTCCCAAAACGGCTTTGATTCAGCAATTCAGACCGCTTCAGCTGATATTAAAGGCAGAAGCACCACAGAAAAGGGATCAGCAGTTAAAACGAAATACAAAGAGGAAAAAAAACCAGATCTTGGATATAGTACCACAAAGCTTGAGAGAAAAGCAGATTTGAAAAAGACATCAGAGTGACTAAAAAAAGAACAACATGACAGAAATTAAACAAGATTTTTATGTTCGCCTTCTATGCATTTAAACTCATCTCAACCTCTATTGAAATTCCGATCATACCCAAACCCCAAGGCTTTTGACATACTTTCAAAAATCCACACCCCCTCTTACTCTTTTCTAAGTCTCCAGAGTCACTGTTAGGTATCCAACAAGTTGAGCAGGGGGGTGGGGGTGGGGGGCGGAAGGAAAATCCTTATATGCATATGATAAAAAGGCCATTTATACTCATATTAAACTTTGCTTCTTAAATGATCGTGATTATTTTAAATATTCAGTGTGTTCTTAACCCCGTACTCAGCCAGTGAAAACAATGCTCAAACGGTTTGGGAGGAAAAAAAAGAGATTTCCAAGCCACATCTACCCAAATATCTTGAACAGTGATTTTCTTAGGTCGGTGACAAAGAGTAAACTAACCCAGGGTGCTACAGGGTTCTAAAATATCACGACCAACAGAATAAAGGAAGACAAAGCAATCTGTAAATATCTCTACATTATCAAATCAACGTGGCACAGAAAACCCTAAGAAAGTAATGCACGCAATTAATACAAAAGCGGTAACACGTCTCTTGGAAAGGATGCACTAAATTCCAAAGGGTAATTGGATTTTCAGAACTGCAAGTGGGTTTTTTTCCAGTTCAGTCATGACAGGGCCAGAAGGTAATGATACATCTGCCATGATGCAACAAGCAGACCTGTCTTCTGTCAAGAGTTGAAATCATAAAGGAATAAGCTGTCGTTAGCAACCTCTCTCCAAACAGTAGAGCTGTCATCTCATTGTTTTCCTTTGCTGGCATGGGGGCTGGTGTGGGCTTATATACCCTGTCAGTTCAACATTACTCTGAGCTTTTAACCTTTCCTTGAATTTCTGACTTAGTAATTATTAACTCCTATACAGGTTACTATGTATTATTATTATGCATTCTGTGATCAATTCATATTGCCCTCAACAAACTGTGTGACTTTTCCTTCTATTTGCCTGGTGATCAGTATTTCAAATCAGTATTTGAGAGATTATCAATTCCCCATGAAATGTTTTAGAAGGAATTAAATAAATTGGTTTTTAAATTTATTACTACTACTCTTCAGAGTATGGTGTATTTTATGCCAATAATATGTGAAAAATTCTTTAGTAATAAATTTTAATTTGTGTTTATATTTTTAGAAAGATCTGAAAAGATCATCCAATCAGCTATGCAACCTAAGTTTGCTTAATATTGTCCCCACAAAAGTAGACTTCTAAATACAAGTTTTCTCCACTAAGAAGTAGTTTATATGCAATGTTTGATCTAACAGAATGAGTAAAACAAATACATATACTGAAGTCAGAAAATTAATATTTGAAAGAAAACAACATAGCACCCCACTGTCCATTTTAGTGAAATTTTACTTTGAGTAATACATTAGAATGCCCAAATAAGACTATGATTACTCTGTCCCTAAAACTGACCGTTAATAAATAAATGAAGCATTTTAGCAACTTTCTGCAGTAATATACTTAGGAGACATAAAAGATACATAAATACTAGTATTCTGCAGAGGAACTGTAAATGCAGTCCGTGTGAGCTCTGGTTGGGTTTTTTGTTTGTTTGTTTGTTTGTTTTCCAGAAAGCGTCAGTTGCTCATCTTACTGAAATTATGTTAAGCAATCATAAACTGTAAGACAAAATTTTAAATCTTAGATTCCAACAATATGACCACTAGAATGAAAAGGATGCTGTCTAACAAGATATTCTATGCTAAACAGCGAGATAAAAAGTTTTTCAGCAAGGATTCTTGTTAGTGTAGCTTAAACAAAGCATATCTTCTTGACAAAAATGTGTAAATAATGACCTTTGAAACTGGCTGGTTTTACAAAATGGAGAGATTGAAATGTGTTATCATACCAGTTACTAACCAGTAAAGTTGCTAAATCACATAAAATCTATGTCAAGTATGTTTACTACTGTTACACTGAATGACCCCGTTCCATTCAACTAAGTCACAAAACTAATGATATCTTACTGCATGCTGAAGTAAGCGCCCTCAGCAATTCTCAGTAAATACTGCCAACCTGATCAGTATGAGTGAATAAACCCAATATTCTGACCAAAAATTATTCTTAAAAACAGGAATTGTTAAGAAAATGCAGTAAGAGTAGAATAAACACAAGAAAAAACTGAAGCCGAAAATCATGTTTTATAAGCCACTAAAGAAAGATTTCCGCAGCTGATGACCATCTCATACAAAACTTTTTTTCATTTGTTCATGGAAACGTCAGATTTTTGGGTGCTGCTGCATTTCTTCTGAAAAACTCATCCAGGTTCTTTGAAGAAGCTGTTTCTCTGCTGCTATTAACCCTATGTCAAGTACTAATACTCCTTTAAGTAACAATAAAAATATCTAAGCTATCAGAGTGCGCTGAATTAGAAACCAGGCAATGAGTCTTGGATGGTTTTAAAAAAATTAATAATAGTTTTTAAATAAAAATCAAAAATTTTATTAGCATCCTTGGGACCACAGCTATCTTAGGTAACAAATGTGCTGAATTCCTAAAGATGCAGAAAACAACAATTTCGTTGTGCTTGTGCTGATGTCCTCTTCACTCCTGGGAGGAAAGGTATCAAAGAGAAGGGCGCTCCAAAATTCTTCTCCATGTCCAAACGTGGGTAAGCTGAGGTCCCATTTCCCCAGGAACAAACTACCTCCGTAAGAAGACCACTTTCCACTTCTCCTTGCCTAACACTCAGGAGACTTTAAAGCCCTGAATCTGCTTCTCCAACCCCTACAGAAGGAACGCTATTGCAGGAAGCAGTCGCCAACTTTTGCACCCCTCCATGCCTGTTCCTCCATATCACTGGTATCATGAAGACATGTCCCAACCCAACATTTTGGTGACCATCCACACTGTAACCACTCGGCAACGTACCAGGGAAGCATACCTCCTCATAACCGCCTCCTCCTAAGGAGCCCAGTGACCAAGGTCACCATAGGGAACACGGGAGCCCCTGAAGTACCTAAATCAAACCAGGAATGAAAATCCTTAACTCTTGATGCCCCAAGTAAATGCCCTCACCACAGAATTAAAGAATTTACCTCTGTCTTTGACCATCTCCTCCTGGAGCTGCTTCCATCACTGCATCTGTGACTAATTAACTGATCTGAGAGGAGCCTGACTCTATGGACAGTCAATGAGGAATTTACACAAAATGCAGAAGAGATGAGATCAAAATTCCTCTTCTAATTTACATGCATGTATTTATAAAAATGTGGAATAGCTTCTGTGTGGGATTATCATTATAAACGGAAAAGTCCCTTATTCCCAGGGGAGGGACTTGAACTTCAGTCTCTCACATGTCTGATGACTGCTGCTGTCAAAAATCACTATTTCCCACTGCAGAAAGTTTCAGTAGAGAACTCCAGTTTCAACAAAACAACAAACCTATGCAGTATTTATTTCATACCACATTTATAGGAAACTGCCCCCTCCTTTTGTTTTAAATATCTTTATAATATGTATTTATTTTATTGTAATTAAGCTTTTGATACAGTCTTACTGCTTTATATGATCACATTTGCCTTTTTCATACTTGTTTTTCTAAAGTAGGTCTTTTCCTACCGTGTTTTAACGTATTTACACATATCTGTCTCTCACATTGTACACACTTTTCTCCCTCCTCCTTTTCCTACAATCTGTTCTCTATCTAGTTGCTTGTTTGTTCTCCCCTTTTTATATTTCAAAATCTCTTTTACACTATCAAGTTTGAATTTCTGAACTAACATAATCTTACCTCCTCATATTGAAACTAGTCCAAATACCTATTATGCAAAGGATTGAATCTGCACAACAGAGGTTGATACAGAAGACGGAAGGAGCAGCATTACCCACAGGAACCACCCAGATGAAAAGAAAAACCACATTTCTAGCTGCTCAAATTCCCACCAAGATATTTCTCCTTGGATCTTTTCTTTCCAATGTGTGTCAGCCCCAAGCCACTAGAAGCATAACAAATTTTAAGCCTTTACGTTGTTTTCTTATTCCACACATGCTTAAAGAGAAAAGTTTTATTTTTTTTCCCTTGAAAGTATTGTACCAGAGAGAAACACTTTCCTTTTTCCCCTTAACTTCCTGGTTAGGAGAGCGGTATCTGTTCACCCTGCTCAATCCACTGCCCACTGGTAACTCCCGTTCTGCACTCCTGTTTTCAGTTTTTCCAAGAAATGAACTGAAACTTGCTTGTGGTAATCTCATCAATCTTCACAGAGGAAAGCAGTGCAGAAGAAGATGCAGTTTTGACCGACCTAGAGGGTTTTGCTTCTCTGTCTGTTTGGTTTTGTTTTAAGGAAAGCAGAGGTAATATTTCTGAACTAGTTTCTGCACAAAAGACATTTAAGAACTACTTTTGCAATTTTTTTTTTTTTTAAATGAAAACCTTGTCTCCGGCAAATGTTTTAAGCTGCCTGCATATGTTTCACACCCACAACAGATCAGTGGAATTTTCAAATCCTAGAGACTACTATCCAGCTCAAATTGACATAGTCTATCAGAAAAAAAATTTCCATGTTCTCCTGTCATCAGCACTGTAATCTTGTACTTTGATAAGGTCTGCTGGTTTCATTCAAGACCTCTTCTTAGAAGAAACACTGGAAGACCAAGGCAAATAATTCCTTACTTCAAACTGGCAATGTTGCATGAGGAGTTATCACAATTTTCATTCAGGCCATTTACTGTCTAGGCCAGTTACTTTCATTTCATAAGAGACAGAAGTGCGTAAATCTGCTAGAGGACTGAACACCAGAAAAGGATGCATCATCATTATTATTATTATTATTATTATTATTATTATTATTATTATTATTATTATTATTATTATTATTATTATTATTATTATTACTACTATTACCATAATCATCATCATTATTATTATTTAAAATTGGAGTCCTTATACTCACTCTACCAAAAACTCACCCTACCATAATTTCCTGCATTTGGAAGAGTAATTTATACAATCTGTGGGTGAAGTAGGCATTGAACCAGCATGTAACTATCTGTATTCTCCTTTTAGTCATAACATAATGATTCCAAATACCTTCAGTGGGGTTTGCCTTCCATAAAATATTGCTTTATCTAACCAGATATACATCCAATTCCCCCTACAGTGAGTACAGGATACAAAAACCAGCAACATATTTAATATAATACAATTGAATATGATCTAATCTTCATTTTGCATGAAAAAAACCATTGCAAATAGTATGTGTTCTAAA
Source organism: Falco naumanni (assembly GCF_017639655.2). Lineage (NCBI taxonomy): Eukaryota > Metazoa > Chordata > Aves > Falconiformes > Falconidae > Falco > Falco naumanni. Next base: position 7,151,435 of record NC_054080.1, read on the forward strand.
CACGTAGTGCATTTACCAGAATTTCAAGATGCACAACAAGGGAAAGGGCATTTTACTCTGGCTGAAATTACTCAACTAAAGAGAACTTTTGAATTTAAAAACCATGATAAGAAAGAAGGAAGTCAAAAGATAAGAGCACAAAGTCTGATGTCCCAATGTGATGGAATGATTACATTCTTTAAAAAATATATTCTCTTATCAAATGCTTTGTTTTTTTTCCCATGTTTTTTTAAAGCAGCATTCAAAATGCAGAAATACATAACCTGTTTTTAAGTATAATGACCATTTGAGGGAACAGAGGTCTGGTCTCTGTCAAGCTGGCACAATGATTGCATAATTAAACAAAAATAACAAAACAGGAGAAAGATCTGTAACTCTACTAAAAATAGTCTCTTAAAGATTATCTCTTAATTTAGGGATAGCACCCCAGCTTTCAGTACTCAGCCTCTCATGTCAGCCAAGACAGTAGCATCTCTAGGAAAGAACAAAAATGCAGGCATGTAAGCACTGCTATGAAAATTTAAGTAGCTACAGCTCTTTGGGTTTTTTCGGAAAGGTTTTGGAACTTGAGCTCTAGAAATTAACCTCCCATGCTGAACCCACCATACACATATATTACATCCAAAAATCGTAAAGCACTTCTTGTTCTATCTCCGAGTCTTGATTTAAAATGAACAACAACTTCATGTTAGAAGGCAAGCATCACTTTTCTCAAGACTAGGTTTCTTCTTCCACACAAAGAGTAGTCTGGTGCTTTCTCAGTGAATTATACAAAACAAAGTAACTTAATAGCCTAACATTTTAATATGTTTTCCTTCTCTGCTTTACTAAAAAAAAAAAAGAAAATGTTTGAACAGAACCATTTTCTATACTGAATACTTCACAGCCAACTGCAAAAAATGAAACTTCTTTTAGCAGATCATGTAACAATCACAGTGACAACACTGATATTCAGAGTAGAACATTAGCTGAACTTGGTAAATATAATAGAAATGGTGAGTCTTAAATAGGCTTTTCTAATGTTTACTACAGGAAGCAGTTAGGTAAGCAGAAAGCAAGAGATGAATTACACCTACAAAGTTCCAACATTAAAAACATTACACAAATTGTGCATTGTCTCTCACATAGATGTAAATGTAACAAAATAGTGTCCATAAAATGTAAATGTTTTTTACTGCCAAGTATTGATAGGTGAATCAGAATGAATCAGTATTCAGTGCAAAACTGAAAAAGACTGTGCCTCTAATAAATTCAGTACAAGCCTAGCAAAAAAGCCTGCTGTTACTATGAAAGCTCATGTTATCATGAGATTACAACAGACGTTGAGTGAGAATACGTACAAATTTAATGAAATGTAAAAGAAAACACTTCAAATCATAACAAATTTCTGTAGTGCCTTCTATTGCATCTCATCGCCTGCTAAGGGCTCTTGTCACGTTAGCTGCCATATTAAACTACATGGCAGTGCTGCCACAACAACATGACATAAAACTAATTTTTTTTTTACTAAAAGGAAGAAACTTGGTTCCATTAGAAAAAAGTTTGGGGGTGGGGTGGGGTGTGCGCGGAAAGCAAGTATTCCCACCATAAATAAAATACAGGGAAATACTGAAGAGTGAATAACAAATTAAAACATTGCAGATTCACAGCTCTTCATACACTAGCGCACACACACACATGCATACGCACACACAGCCACACATATATGCACTGTCACTTACCTCAATAGCTCTCTTTATATATGGTATCTGCGTGCCGCTGTCCAGATCTTCGTTAATTATAAGTCTCCTAGCCCACTGACCTGCTCTGACAACACCATTGCCATGAATTAGGACCAACAACTTGTCGGGATTTGTTAATGCATCTTCACTCATAAAGATAAAGCTCTTTGGTTCACTCTCAGTTGCATCAACCTGCAATTACAGACAACATGCACATGTATGCATCCATAAATTTTTTTAAAAGAACATCTGTAGTTATAAAGTTAGCCACCATATTGATATAAACAATTTCACCATTTAACAACTATTTGTATGAATGTTGTAAGGACTAATATGTGCCCAGTACTAAATGAATGTAAAACTTAAGCTGGTATCTGTGCAATGTAATACTGAAATGTAAAAACACACCACAGTTTAAAACAGTAAACCAAAGGATTTTTAAATTAAAAAAAAGGGTTAAAAGTATGCTAAAGCTTTGAAACATCAGCTGTTTACAGAAATTTACTGGCAAACAAGAAAGTCTATAAAAGAACAATGTGGGGCAAGCGGAGAATCAAGTAATTTGTCACCTCTGATATGCCTGAAGCAACAATAAAATCCTTACGTAATATGAAAAAAATCCTGGAGAGTTCCATCTCAGCCACTTCAACATAAATACCCAATAAGCCATGTAGGAACCAGCATTGTAAATTTCTCTATTATAAATTTAATAGGATAGGTCTAATAAAAATATAGAAACCCAATTTGGGTCTAAATAATAGGTTCATTAAGAGTCCTGCATCTGGGTCAACGCTAAGTTACTCTGCTGTAGGAACAGACCCACAACCAGCTTTGATACCCAGTAAACCATAGGCTAATTCCAGGTTCTGTCCCTGCTCTAGAGAGCAAAGCGGCAATTTTTGTTCCATAAAAACATATGTTCTATGAAAGAGGTCTACGCTTGGTTTAGCAAGCCTGGCTCAAGGTAAAAGAACTGTGCTGGTGTAAACACCATGAGAGCAGAAAAAAAGGTCACGCCTACTTATTCTTTCCTTTCTACCAGATACATAGAAAAGGACAAACAGAGCAAGCACATCTCCCCGTCCTACGGTACTCCACACCCCATGACCTTCAGGAAAAATCAGTTCAGCATGGATCTCCCTATTTTTTTTAATGCAAATCCTACCAAATATTTTTTTTATGAAGTCAATGAGGCTGCTTGAACAAAAGGAATTGCTGACTGGAAAAACAGCCACATCTCTCTTCAGCATCTGCCATAGCACTTAAGACTTTATTCCATGCTCCAAACTGATGCAACATCTCATGTGCCATAGCTTGCACTTTCTGCATTGGGAAACATACTTATATACTTCCACACTCTGTGCAAAAATAGGAAACATGGTAAAAAAAAAAATTGAGAAGAGTTTGGAATGTAAGTACAACAGGCACCATTCTGGGGCTGCGGTCAGATCGTGTCGCTGCTTCTGAAGCGGCACACCTTAACATGTAACATGTCTTAGGTAAAAAGCCATACAACACAACTTCAGACAGTACTTGGCAAGATGCAATTGACTTTTGCAAGTAAACTGAATACTTATGATACTGTAATTAAGAAAAAAAATTTGTGAATTTGTATTTCAGACAAAGACATAACTTACCTGTATGTTTTACTATTTATAACTAATTTTTTGTTTAGTATTTAGGAAATACTGGCACTTCAATAATCATATGTTCTACATGTACTATAAGATATAAGCAGTTCACACCTCTGGAAGTACATTAATTGAAAAAAGTTAAAATCATCTACCAAGATCATGAAAAATAACTCTTGATTCTCTTCTTCAAATTTATCACATTTAGAAACTTTCCTTCTCGCTAATTCATCTTCAGACAGTAGTAATTCATTAGATCAAGCTTTCACTAAAGAATGCACATAAAGGTCACTCTGCACAACCTTACTTTATTGACAAATCAGCGCAGAATAACATTTAATGCTAGACACACTGAGTCTGCATAAAATAATTTGTATTTATTAGCCACCTTCTCTTTTGGACCTACTCATAAACACTTACTTCTGATCCCTTATTTAAACAGAAATTGAATAAATACAGTAACATCCTGAACTTCAATTAGTTCAATTTAAAAATTCAACATTGTTATTCAGAGGCAATAACAAATCTTCCAATAATCTGCAGCTAGGAATGTCGAAAGAATCTAAATTCTGATGATAACTTGCACTTTAAAAGTACTGTTTGAAGCTTAATTTTCCTTTCCTCAGATTTATTTTTCCAACACACAACTATACCTTAAGTTTTATGAATGTACGCAGTTACGGTGAATTCTCTGAGTTAAGCACTCTACATATATTATGATGTTTTTAAGGTTTTCAAACAGTGAATTACTTTTTCCATATGTGTTCTGTCTCAAATGAGCTATCACCTCATACAGTAGTACCAGTCTATAGAGTATTTCAGCAGCATACTAGTCTGTATTTTGCACAGCTGCTACCGATATATAGGGTAAGATCAAACTATACTTGAAATCTAATCTTACTGACATTCATGCCACCACACTGACATTGACCTAATTTTCATTTCGCAGCCATTACCAACCCAAGATGCACGAGACCTGAGTAGGCTCTAGGGGTCTTTTATTTTGTACACTGGAAGTTTTTAACATTGAATATTAAATTTTTAGAGGGAAAAAAAACCCCACTATTTTTCTTATTCCAGTTAAGAAACACAATAAAAATTATGAGCCTAGAGCCTACTAACAAGTGAACAGGTGTAATTTGTTTGGGACTGGAGGAAAGAACATGGCAAATAAATGGAATCGAAACTGAAAAGACTCGAAAAGATTGTGAGAATTGTGAGCAGCTGGTGGAGAGAGAAAACTGCTCATTTGCTTCGCAAGATAAGAATGTCTTCTGTTACGTGGTTCTGCATAAAGCTTGCTAACTCCCTTATGTTACAGTCTTCACAATATTGAATATCCTGATTTATAATTTTTCACTCAAAATTGCAAAAAATCAAAACTGATGATCAATATTACAGGCAGCTAATTAGCATTTGGTCATTACCACAACTAACTTAAACATAAAATCGGTGGTATTTTTACAAAATGAATATTGACTGGTCTTAGGTAATAAAATAGCCAAAAGGAACACGCAGTGGAGCTAACAGACTGTTGTTTCTCAAAGAAAAATAGTTCTTGGCTGTCTAGTAGATCAAGAGAACTACTGAGTGAGGTTTTACCTATTGAACTGAAAGAGCAAAGCATTGGTAAGTTAGAAGATTTTGCAAAGTGAGACCTTTCAATGCCATTGTCAATAAAACATTTTAGTAATTATTTAAACTTCCATCTCAAGCCTTCCCAGAAGCCGTTAAAGATGCACTTAATTCAGAAGCACCCTCTATTTGTCCTCAACAGCTAAAGAACAGCAAAGATCAATCACTGATTATGCCATTAAAACTAGAGAAATACAAAGACTTCATCTGGATAAAAAAAATTGCAGTCTTCTTTATATTCATAATATAACCTTCAATGGAGCACAAAATGAGAAATCTAAAAGAAATAATTGAACGGCTTCTCCCTGAATATGGATCTCTTAATTTAAATTTTCAAGTCCAGTAGTGTATGCTGAACACTAAGACAGCTACAGTACTTTACAGTACCATTAATGCAGGATGCACCTCAGCCTCCCTGCATAGGAAAAAATGTTTAGATTTATGTGTTGTCAGAGATGCTGACATGACAAAATAATAGGCAAGCTTTCCAGATTTCCAGACTGCTCTTATTTTCATATCTGAAAAGGGATTTACAAACAATCGTGTCCAAAACTGAAGCTGCCACCTGAGAAAGCAAAATAAAGACAGCGAGTTGGACTTTGCGCACGAGGTTGAAATTAAGAACAGTGAGAGAACATGAAATGCTGTCATCCTAAACCTCTGAAGCATAGCATTTCTGTAACTACTAAAATTATGCTGGGGCAGGGAAGAAAACAAAAAAAGTACTCCATTTAAGACAGTCCTGAAACACATTTCATATATTCAAACATCATTACACCACCTACTTCATTATCAGCTGACAGAGAAAGGAAGGTGAATACACCAACTTTCTCATCACCTGTGACAAAGTACAGAAAAACCATGTTTTCGTATGCACCTCAAAAATGTTCATATGATAATGCCATATTTGTAAGGGCCATCTTGGTCCAATCAAGGTCCAGCACCTTGTTTCTGACAGCTGGCAAGCTGCTTTGGGGAGCAGCATGAGACCAGCGTGCTTATGGAGTGACTCTTCCCTGGGCTGGGCAAACAGTAACTCTGGACAATCCCGAGCCAGAGTTGGTAAGTGGACAAGCAGGTACCATAGTTCGATGCACCTATCCCACCTGCGTATTGTCAAACGGGGTTTTTTGAATGCATTTATACCTCTCTCCTTGATAGTATTCTGCAGCAATGAGTTCCACAATATAATTGGGACGTATATGAAATAGTACTGCCTCTTTCAGTAGAGATCTCCTGCCTGATAATTTAAACTTGATGCCCCTTAGCTTCTCTGTTATGAAAAAAGTGAAAAACCATTCCCTATTCATCTTCCCTACACCTTTCATGATTTTATAGATTTGTCGTATTCCTTCCTCAGTCATCTATTTTCCAAGCTGAAGAATCTTTGTCTAATCTTTCTTTGTCTGAAAAGCATTTCGTGCCTCTGATCATCCTTGTAACCCTCCTCTGTATTTTTTTTTAATTCTTCATATCCTTTTTGATATGGTGTCCAGACTCCATGCAGTGTTCAAGATGAAGGCCCACATAATGAGTGGAACGATGATGTTTTTCTGTTTTGTTCTCAACACCTCATAATTCCTAACATCCTATTTGCTTTGAGGGTTTTTGACTGCCATTGAGCACTAACTGATGTTCTCAGAGAACTATTCACAATCACTCCAAGCTCTTTCCTGAGTTGTAACAGCTCATTTAGAGGCCACCATTGTGTTTACAGAGTGAGTTATTTTCCCCATAATTTCACATTTACCATAATTGAATCTCATGTCATTTTATCATCCAATCATTCAGGATTATGAAATAATTCCCTGACTCATCGCAATCAGCTTCAGATTTAATATTCTGAATAACTTAGAGAAAACAGCAAAGTTTGTTCGTTTCTGTTAATTCCTTTTTTCCTTTTATTTACAGCTATGTCAGTGCAGGCCTCAGTAACACTGCACCAGTAACAAATGATTTCATCTGTAAAATACGAACACCTTTTTTACCTTTTAACCAATTCTTAACTTATAAGAAGACTCCCTTATAAGTTATAAGGGAGTTATAAAACCTATGCTTTACAAAAATATTTGGTACACCTCCTGGCAGCTTGTTGGAAAGCCATGTACTTTTCCTGACCAGATCTTTCTTTTTCATGTGATCTCTGACTCCTTCAATGCCTTCTGACAGGTTTTTAAAAAAGAAACCTGTACTGACTTTCCCCCCAGTACATCATTCCCTCCTGATACAGAGGAATCACGACAAATCACTCCTGGAGGCCTTTCAAAGACCATCACATTTACTCTTTTCCCATTTCTCTAATGAAAATAGCTGATTCCAGCAGTAAGTTACATACTAGTTGGCTGTTCTGCAGCTTCGTATTTGACTACTTACAGAACTTAAAAACCATCTCATCCTGGAATTTGATTATTGTAAGATACATCAGTTTGTCCTAAGATCTCCTCTACTAATAAAGTGAAATTACAGACAGTTCTTCAGAATTATAACCTGCTTAAAAAGAATAAATTAATACTAATCAAGTGTGGAAGCTGGACAAATAATATTCGAAATAATTATGTGAGATTTTCTTATTGGAGCTGAGCATTCCTTCTGCGTGCAGTTCATCTATCAGCCTCATCAGCTCTATTACTATTAGCCTCTACAACTGTAACAAGATCCTCAATTTCACTTTTGGGTCATCTTACAGTATTTTTATACATGACTTGCCAGCATTTATACTCTTTCCTACCTTTCCCATTTGCACAGGAAAGTGAACTTTTGCTACAAACTTATTACTTCTTTCAGTTTCCTTTACTAGTTTAAACGAGGTTTTTCTGTGTTGTTACTCTGGAGTCTGTCAGTGGTGATTCCATCTTCAGACAGCTTTAATTTTTCAGCTTCCGCGTGCATTGCTTCATTTTTCTCGTTTCTGTAGGCCTCTTCATAACCTATTTCTGACTGTGGTGAGGGCTTCCTACGCATAATACTCATTACTAAAGGATGGCGCTCATACCTTGTGCCAAATTTTCCACACTGCTCACAATTAAACAGCTGCATAGATTTTGCGAGTACTTACTTTGTTCCACAAGTGCAATTAAATTATGACACTTTGCAGAAGCTGGAAATAATACACTTGAGAATAGCCTAAATGTACTACTGACAAACTGCATCAGTACATCGGTGGTTACTACATAATTTATAAATCAGAGTAAACACAGATTAATGCAACGGTGGGAGCTAGACAGAGCCATTCTTCTCCCAGGCCAGACACCCAAATCTCACAGCCGTGCAGATGAGTCCCCACTTGTGTGACAGAGGTGATGGAGGTATTGTGATACTTACTCCAAGTTCATTCATCTCCAGTTTTGAAGCTCACAGATCAGCATTACTATCACACTAATTACATGCACATTCCTTTCTGCAAAGAACCTTCAAAGAAAGTTCCGTAGCCTCAAAATTCAGGCAGTTGAGAGTTTATAAATGACAGCTTCCTGGCTTCAGAGGGAGGGTGACATGGCTTGAGGAGGTCTTCCAACACATCACCCATTGGAAGTACTCCCTGGACCAAAACTTCCTCAACAAAGAAAACTAGTTGTGTACAGAAGTTAGAATCACAGCTTGTACTGCACTGGGGCAGACTGCCACGGTGAACCTGATCGCCTCTGTCTACACAGAGAAGTCTGAAGTGGTAGATGCTTTCTCAAGCGGTCTCGGGTCTGGGGGCATTGGTGCAGCCCACATGGCTCAGCAGGCTGGGAGAGTGGTGGAGGGCTGCTGGTCGCCCTTCGGCTGCTTCTCAGAGCTCCTTCTGGCCTGGCCCAGAGACACTTAGGAAAGCCTGGCTGGGGAACCTTCAGTAGTTTGGGCATGTTACCAAAACATTCCCTAAATAACATTCAAGGAATGGAGACAGGAACTGTGAAACGTTACAGAACTGTGAAAGCAAAGGACTTTTTCCTTCCTTAGCCCAAACGGGTTTTCCCCAGCTGAATAAGAAGGACTGGCTGAGAACAACAGTAATGCAAAAGCTTCTCAAAATTCACAAGAATCCTTTATGATATGATGGACATCCTCCACAGCCCTGGCACACTACAGTCTCCCCTACACGTTCCAGTATAGAGTACAAAAATAGCTACACATCATCACAGTATTGCAAGTATTCACAAACACTCATATGTGTTCTTTGGGGAATGCTTCATCACTTCCAAGGCTTGATCAAATATTTTCTCTAAACAAATAAGATGCTGCAGCAGCACCTTATATTACATACATGTTACAAGTTACTGAAAAAGTGTGTTTTCAGAAAAAGACTTGGAGTAGTTTACTGAAAATCAATTTAAGTTTATTCCTCTGCCTGTAAAAGCATGTTTATTCTCTACATTCAGCTGCAGAGGTCTCAAAACATTCACAAATACTCCTCAGAAAGCTTATGGTTCCTCTATCAAAAACTACCACATTTTGAAAATTCTGCAATTTGGTAAGGCAAAGAAGGCTCAGCTGGAGAAATCAAACATGCGAGAAGTGAGGTGGAACACCGTCTCCAGATGCAGGCATATGCTGCATGCAAAGGCAGCGTCCTGAGAGAATGCCCTGCACAGAGCCTTGGCACACCTTGCTTTTATCTGAACCCTCGACTGCAGGCTATGCTTCTTGCAGATGAAAAAAAAAAATACAATAATACCCAGGACAAAATAAAATATTACTTACTGGGAGAGTTACTTTCTTCAAGTGGCATTCCTTCTGCAGTAGTTCATAAATGTATTTAGTAATGATCTGGAAGAAAACAAAAGAAATGCAAATAGAAATTAAACCACTTACAGTAATGACATATCCAGGCAGACAACTTAAAGGCTAGCTGGTGAAACTTCTAAGCACTTGTATATGTTCTGCCACTTATCTGAATCCTTTACTATACAACTAATTATAGAACTTGGAGCTTTACACAAAAAAGTCCTCGCTGTCCCTCAGAAAAGGCTGCTTGCCAGTACAAAGAAATTGTAACTGTACCTGTGAATCCATCACGTGCTGCTGTGTGAATAATTATGTGCCTCAAAACTAAGGATTATAACCAATTAATATATACTCAGGGGTACAAGAAAGGCTCTCTTTTGCACAGAAATACTTTAAAAGCGTTTTTTTCCGTAAGCGGGACTCCTGAAACCCTCTCCCCTGCAGGTTCACTTCATGAGCTACATGGCGAGCAGATCTGTAGTCACCCTCAGCACAAGTTGCCTTGCCATTTCTATTCACTGAACAGGGGAGGGATGGGTCAAAGGTTTCTAAATAGAAGAAAAACCCTGACTGATTCCCCACTATGGGGGAGTTTAAGTCTCTTGTCTCCATGTAGAAATAAAATTGAAATTTTAGACCTGAAACAAAAGGAATTATTTCAAAGAGAAGCCCCCCCCCCCGAAAAAAAAAAAAACAAAAAACCAAAACCAAAAAATCAACCTAGTCACAACGAAAGACTTTCCCTCTCAAATGTAACAAAGTTGTTCACACTTCAAAGGCTTGACTAATATCTGGGGAAAGTTTTTTCACCTTAATATATTCTAAGAAAAATGGAGATGCAGATGTAAGAACTTTCTAACTATTATTAATTTGGGAATTAAGCTGAGGAACAAACTAAAGTGCTTTGTCCACATGGGGCTGTAAAAATGGTTTGGAAGTAACTGCCTGGATTTCTCTGGCTACAGGAGTTTAAAAAAAAAAAAAAAAGAAAAAAAAGGAAAATTAAAGAGGAAAAAAAGTGCTCATTAAGAGCCTCAAATGGTGCTTGCCTTCCCTTTAAAGCTCGGGGAACTATGTTTAAATTCCAGACAGGACAAGATCTAAGTCCCGAAATATTAATCCAAGAATATCTGGGTACAAAACCCAGCTGGTATTCTTTAGTCCAACCCCTCAAGGCCACAATTACAGCCATCTGAACCCACAGCATATTAAGCCAGAACAGAAACGTCGCTGTAACAAAGCTTGCAAGTGATGGCATCTTAACAACACGCTATGAACTGAGCAAGTAGGAGCCAGGGTATCATAAACTTCAATTTTAATTTTCCAAATGCACAATTACCAAATAAAGTTTCAATGAAGTCCAAAAGTTTTCATTATGTACATGTGAGCAAACATAATACGCAAATGTTTGGAACACATTTGAACAAATTAGAGGTACTGATGAAAGCTAATTAAAAATGTTGGCGCGTGCCCCTGCCTTCCTTTCACAAAACCCCAAAATCTTTATTAGGATTATGTGAATTCCTTGCTACCCTGCTCAAATATGTTTATTGATAGAATTATGTTCAAAAAACTTTATGGTTTAAAGAAAATCAGTCTTACTGAACATTACTATCTGCAGCGAAACTGCATTTGGAGAAGGAATTTAGCTGTGAGCGATGAGTTGATTTAAGACATGTTTATCCCCAAAGCAGTATGTTAGGAACATGCATACAGTGTAATTTTACCTTCAGGGCCAAACTTTTTATGGTTCACCGAAATCAACTTCAGTGTAATGCCAACAAGTAAAGCAGTTAAGTTCCTGCAGTCTCAGATGCTGATGTTGTACAGACATTAAAATGAGTATAATGATAATATGGCCTCAAACATAGAAATTTTATTTTTCACTCTAAATCCAGGCATCTACTAACCATCAAAGAACACTTGGAAGAGAAAAAAATTGCTATGAAGGAAACAGATTTTAGACACCACTTGCAAAAACCTACCCTGTTTTGCAGCTATGTGTATCTATTTCTTCTATTCTCTCTCATCTATTTAGGCTGTGTTGTCTTTAGGGCAGAAGCAAACCTTCACTCATTTTTTCCGCAGCCCGGCTCAATGGGGCTCTGATCCTAACTGGCTCTTTATGCGCTTCTCTAATATAATGAATAGTGGTATCAGCCTTAAAAATGGGACTCTTAAATCAGCAAAGCGCTCTGGTACAGCAGACTTAACCTAATGAATGCTTTTAATAAGAGTAAACATAGAGAAAGATACAGGAGGTTGGAGGCTCAGATGCAAAGTGTCAGATTGTGATCCTCAGGCAGCTCAGCTCCGGGATGGTCTCCACAGCACAGACAGACTTGGGGGAAAACTGCCGTGAACTGCCCAAGTATATATGACCACAAGAGGTATTTTTTTGGCAGCAGAACACCAAGAAGTTCAGGGATACCCTAGCAATGGCTGGTACACGGTCAGCTTTAAAGGATGGATGGTGATACACAAGATTTGTGCATTTGAAGCAGCACAAAAAAAGCCCCAAACTTCCCAATTTGAAATCATCATCATAACGGCCAGGTTTCCTGCATTTAGCATGGAAGGTGCCTGAAAAATCTAGCAAAATACTCTCCTACCTAAGAACACAGCTGCATGTTCTGAAAATGCTGCTGATCCAATGTTACTTTTGGAATTTTATGCTTTTAGTTACATCTCGTGATTTTATGGCTGTTCTGTAATTTTGAAAAATTAACTGTTAGAATATCTTTTCTATAGGCATGAAAAAGAGAAGGGAACTGTGCTACATTATTTATATAACACTAGTTAGGCTTACTAATACAAATCTATACCGTTTAAATAGCCCCCACTTCTTAAGTAGTAGCTTGTGCATGCTGGTATCTTATCTGTAAGATGTGAAAACCGTTGTAGGATGTTGAAAACTGTCTTGTGATGAGAAGGTGAGTATGGTTACACTCTATGAACTCTTTTAGACTAATCATCGGTCATATGGTTGCTCATGACCGCAGGTATTTAGTGACAAAGGCTGTTCAGTCCAGTCTGGTGCTAACAACTCATCTGGAACTACCAAGCAACAAACTGTCCACTGCAAGCCATTCTCAAGGCAAGCTGCAACACTTGCTAGAGCCCTACTCGTGTTACTCACACTAACTTGAGATATTTATGCTTTTCCTAAGGCTCTTGCAACAAATAAGGTGTGCCAGCACGCTAAGCAGTATGCTGCACTGTAACCGAAGGCAATAAGGTGTCTGGTGAGCGGGCAGCACCACGTCTGAGATGGGAAAGGAAAAAGAAGCTTGCCCAAAGTGTGTGATATTTATTGCCTGATGAATGGAGGAAAAAATGGTAGTTCCGTACTTCTTGCATGAGACACTGGAAACTTAACCCCACTTTACGGTTATCTCTGCTCTTCATTCACTTCTAATTGCAGTCCACAAGGAAAACACATCCCAAAATATTGGAAATAGGGTAAATATTGGAAACAAGCACTATCAAGGCATTCTTCTTGCCTGCTCTGAGAACTGGGGGGAAAAAATCAGACACAACCCCAAAATACTTCCATGCCTCTCATCACTTAACTCTGATAGCAAGGGAGAAATCCTTTCCAACCACAAAAAAGTACTTAGCCTAACACTTCCACCCCTCAAAAAAGCTCTATTCAAACTGTGGGATAGGAGAAACTTTCTTCCCAGCACAAAGTGGCCCTCCTCTTTGGAAGGAAAGTAAATGGCTTACACTTCAACTTGCTGTCAGTGAGCTGAGAAGCCAATGTCCTGCTTTCTGCAAGCCTGAGGATCTTCCACCCTAAATGAAGTCACAGCTTTTCTTATTTTTGTTGGACTAGAAAAACTCCCAGAATGAAGGGGTGCTGATGACAGCAGAGACCACAGCTGAGTGGATCACGTCCTGAACAGTAAAAACAGTGGATTACCCTGGGCATTTAAAAACACGAGTACCTAATCTCTGCTGCCATTTCCTCATTACAGTTTGCCTTCATCTACTATGGACAAGGCTGAGAGTAGGAATACATACGGTTCAGGACAGGAACCAAACTTCAGTGCTCACAAGTGCCCTTCTGAGGAGCTTAAAACAGTTGGCCTTCTGGCTAATGTTGGATGTAACAGTGTGAATACCTCCAGAAGAACATTTTCAAAGTGCTAGTGGCCACAAATACGACATCTGTGAAGTTCAATAGTCTTATGGGTAACTGGGGGATAAACCTATGTCATGAACAGTCATCCTTCACATGTATCCAGAACATAACCTCTTTTAATTACAGAGACATCAAAATGGATGTCCAAAAAAATGGATGGACAGCAAAAAGGACAGATAGAGAAGACCACACAGAGAAAAGAGAAGCATGTTGTCTTATGACAGAGCTGAGATATTGCCCGTGAGCTGCTAAATGCTCTGCACAATGGTGGCCGAGACTACAGCGCTGCATGCAGTCTGCAGAGCAAAACTGAACCTCCAGGCAGAAAGACGGTTCTGCTACACATAACTGCAGTACACATTAATTGGTACAGTTCTAGCTTCATATGGCTTCTGTTCTTTTAAAATTACATTGTTCATACAGAGGACTTTCTACAGAACTGTTTTCAACTACCAAAAAACACTGAAAAATTCTGCTAGCAGCACAATTTGCGAAATCTTTGCAATACACCATCCTGAAGCTATGTGATCAAAAGATCAGCACCTGCATACAACTATGTGAAAAGAGAAATTAAAGGTGAAGAGCCACTAAGACCAACAAGCCTAAATGTACAAAGATCCTGAAGGTACTGAAGCCTAAATGTGGTAAGTGGAGACAAATACCAAAGAGACTCTTCGGTGCGCTACATACGGGAGGTCTTTCACCCACAAAAGTCTGGAAAAGAGGACAGACAAAAGCATGCCCAAAGAGCAAGAAGGCAACTCTAAAGCAACTCAGTTTAAAATAATATGCCTCCATTTTGTCTGTAAGGAACTGAAGGAAGCCTTTTAAAGCGTATTAAAAACATCAAGAACCAGCCTGGCACACATGAGAAAGAACAGAACCGCAGCTGACCCACCGGTGAACCTTCCCATAACAGAGATAGCCAGGTACACAGCCAACAGATCACAACTCAACGACTTGTTTCATAACACCTACATCCTAATCCAGAGGAGCTGCGTCAGTACATACCACATCAAAAACCATGCTGGGACGCAGTGAAGTGCACTGAGCCTTGCTCGTCGAGCCCCCGCCCCCCTGCTGTGCTTTACAACCCAAGTCCTCTGAATTGTCTTTCCGCTCCCCCCGCCCCCGAGCGTGCTCCCACTTTCAAAACCAGCCATGGGTAACTCTACCCACCATCAGACTACGTGTATGAACAGAACAGCAAACCCACTGCAGAGGGAAGAAATGAAAAAAAACAAAGTAAGCTACTCGAGCTTGCAAAACGTTTTCTCGGGAGTGAATTGTCTGCTGAAAACATATTAAAAGAAAAGGCACAGGCCCGCCTGATTTGCAGCCGTTCACTTCTAAACCGGCACCTACCAGTAGGCACTGGAAATCATTATCACACGACGACTGTTCATGGATTCACGACAGATGTGAGGAACCCTTTGGTTAGTGCAAACCACAAAGTCCCTTTGAAGACAAATGAAATGCCACATGTCCCTCTTTTCTCCCATATGTGCATCCCTCACGACCAGGACGCCAACAACCCTGTTGAATGGCTGGTGTATGAGTAACGCATGATAAAGAATAAAGCACATGTGACATGACAAAAGGATAAAGCGCATGCGGGCAGTTGATATTATGACCACTCACATGACAGAGGACGGATTGCAAAACCTTGGAGAAAGGATAAGGGAGTGCAAGCTGTTAACCCAAGTTGTCCAGACCATTGCCTGCTCCTACACACCTCTAGCAGACTTCTGGGAAAAAAGGAAATGGAGCAAATTACTGGTTACATATATTTTTCTGGTGGACCAGACCCAGCTGGGTGGATCTGAGATTTCCCATGTGATGTTCCTCATTTACAGCTATTCCAAACACAAACGGAACCCCATCACCACTACTCCTCCTCCTCTTGTTACCACTTCCCACTACTCTAAGGACTAAATATGGATGGACACAGAACCGCTCTCTCAGAGTTAACGGAGGGTACTTCCCATCAAGAAAGACGTGTTGGCAAGGATGTGCTTACTCAGCAGATAGGAGGCTTCTGCCTCCAAAAACGTCAACTTGTGAAACAACACTCCTTAAACACCTTATTAGATCACTTGTTTTCATTAATTTTTAAAGACAGTTCTCAAAGTACATTAAAGTGCAGACAGTAAAAGAATCTAATAGCAATAATTTTGCTTGAAAGTTTTTATTAGTGGCCATTATTCTATTACTTTAGAATAACATAGATATTACATTTAAAATCAAGGAGATTGTATCTAATAAAACATAGGTGCAATGGCACTTTTCTTGCTTGACTTCCTGGTTTTTCATTAAGTCCTATCATAAAAAGGGTTAGTACATTATTAGTGTCATTAGTGGTTCATTATTTCTTTATTAATCTTACCTTATGAGCTAACTATACTTTAACCTCAGTTTAATCCCCCACATAAACATATATTACAGGAAAAAAGAGAAAAAAAGAAGGGAAAAAATTTCAATTAAAAATATTATGCTCAGAAACCACTGAAGTCTGACCACCTCTGTGTTCCACAATAACTCACTCAGATATAATTTGCTGTGCTTTGAGCTGAAGTAGAGAAAAATGGAAAGGTTTTTATTTTTCTTTAGAGAATGCAGAAATATTTCAACCTTAGGTTCACTTGTCAATTCCCACCCTGTCACAGAACTGCACTTAAAATGTGTAACAGCTGAATGTTATGAGTTTACCTGACAAATCCACACACAGGCCAAAATCAACCTCATTTGCCTTTCTGTTCTTTTTTACTAAAGTGATATGTTTGACCTGACTTCGCATGGTACAGCAAGAGATCCATCAGCTCCCCAGACCTCCAAAACACTTTTAACTATCAATTTAGGCCTGACATATCAAGTTACAATCTCTTGAAGCTAACATTCTCAAAAAAAATGGATCTTTCATGGGCATAGAACGGATACTATTTTCAAATAATCTAAATTCAGCCTCAGAGATTTAGCCCCTCAGCACTAGTATTTCCTAAGAACTTCAAGGCAGTGTACACAGGTTGGAGGTTTTCTCACTAATCTTAAAAATAAACAAGCATAAACCACTAGAAGCGATGCCATTACGAGTAATGGATTTTCTTGTTTTATAAGGTTTGCCTCTACATTGGTAATAAGCGCTTTAATGCCAAAAGAGAAAATGAGCACAAGAAGGAAACGATCCTTGTAACATACAGTAGCCTACCCACAACTTTTTCATCTTTGTAGTGTAAGAGCAGTAATGTTCAGTGAAACAAATGCAAAATTAATTCCAACTGACTGCCCTGCGGCAAATCTCAAGTGGTGGGACTGACCCTAGGCTTGCTACTGTGGCTGCCATAGCTTTGGTTGAATGAGCTTTATTTTGACCCTCAAGTGACAAACCTGCCAATAAGTAACAATGAGAGATGCAAAGGAACTTTCTGACATACTGCTCTTGGACACAGACTTACCTAGGAACTCGGACAAACAAACAAACAACCAAAAAACCAATCCACCATCACCACACCAGAACAAAAAATCCTAAAACCTGAATGGGCTTTCTAAAGTCTCTGTTCACTGCAAGCTTAAAAAAAAAAAAAAAAAAATCAATAGCATTTTAAAAATCCACAAAAGACCTCACTTGGATTATAGTGTGGGAGAGCAATTCATTAAGATGGAATTGACATTACCTCTAAGGGATTTCTTGAGTTTTCTGCTGAAAGCAATTCAATTCAATCCTAACACATGGGTGTGATATTCTGGATTTGGAGTTGACTGATCACAACTAGGACCTCAAGATCTTTTGAGAGAATTAAATGAAAAACAACAGGGATTTGTCATGAATGCAGCACATACTGTTGATGTAATTTGACCCAATGTTTTGTTACATGGTCTTTGCTGACACCTGTTGGTTTATTTTTTGTTTCTCTTCTTTCTTTCCTTTCCTTTTTAAGAAAAAGCATCTCTGATTTTAGAAACGGCTTGACAATTACTTGGCTTCAGAAATGGCTTAATTACATATGCCATCATATGAAAATTCTCTGTTCTTTTGAAGTATGCATACATACACGTATATATGTATTAGTACCAAGCAGAGGCTTCAATCAAGCACCTTGCACTAGAAGCAATTGAACACCAGCAGAAGGCATGACCTCTATCCCCAAGCTAAGTAAAGAAATAAAGGATGAAAAGGTTGCAAAACAATGAAGGAAACTACGAAATGCCCAAAGGAATAACACAGGAACAAATATAAGTAAGCCTTTTAAAACACATTTTAATATACCAATTCAAGAACTAAAACTTAGGATTATTATTTCTAAATTTTGTATTAGATACGAGTTATGAAAAGGGATCTGGAACAAAGAGCAAGAGCATTTTGATTAGTCTGACTATTAATGAAAAAAAATTAGTTTAGGTGGAAGGTGGTGCTATGCAGTTTTGAAAGGTTAAAAACACGACATATCAGATTTACATAGTTAAAGCATACCAGCTTTTGTAGTTACAGACAAAAAAGTCAGTGATGTGTCAAGCATCTCATTTTGCCACCTTTGATTCCTCAGCAGAAATGACCAGATAAATATTCACAGATGGACCCAAGGCTTAACGTTATGTAAATCCAGAGCAGAACTTAAATTAACACCTTCTTTTCACATAAAGATGTCTTAACCATTTTGCCACCGTGCTCCAGCATAGTAGTGGGTCAACACAAATTGGATTTACATAAATTCAGCTGAAAAGGACCATGGCGCTAAATGTTAGCAGCATTTCTTTTTTCTCTTCCTGGCACAAACAGCAGTTGATACCCTCAAGAACACAAATCACAGAAATGTTTATAGTTTCACTATTAAATAATACTTGCACCTCTTTTTACTAGGTCAAGTAAACCAAATGGATCATGCTGGGGTCATTAACTCATTGCATTCTTAGGCGGCAAACTCAGTACCCTCACTTGCTTTGAGTAACAGACAAAAGCTAGCAGTTAACTTCTGAGAGAAATGGCTAGCTTGCCTTCTGCTTTTCTAGTCCACGGTTATGGTACCTAGCACTCTGAAAGAAACTTCCCCTTAAGGAGAGAAAAACTTGCCCTGAAGGCACTGTGTCTTCTGGGGGTATCAAGCTGAAGGCTAAGAAAACACCCTGGATGTTGATGAACCTTTTTGCAGCCTTTTTCATCCCTTTTTCAAGACAAGATTTCCTTTTCCTGTTCAACATGGCTGAGCTCACCTAACTTAACCTTGTGTTCTGCTGGCAGGCAAACTCAGCGAGGGAGCAAACTACAAAAAACTCGAGGTATGGCAAAAGCCAGGAGAACTTTCGACCAAGAGGTAAGGCTGATCCTTCATATGTGACAAGTGAAAACCTGACACTTTTGCTCTTGTATAAAATACAAGAAAAAAATTAATTTAACAATGAAGTAAATTGTTATTTAAAATGTCTTTATTAGATCAAATTTGGAAAGGTTAACATACGCTTCTTCTACTTTATTTTTAAAACTATCCTTCCAGGAAGAAATGTTCTTGGTAATGGAGATTTATAACATAAACTTCATAGCCCATACTACTTATAACTGAGTACACAAATATAATAGAGCCCATACATACATAAAAAGAGGAGAGTATGAAAGGATATTGTTAGTTGCCATGACTATTTATGTTGATGTTGTCCAAAATTCACAGCAGATCCTTTCTTCCTATGAAATTATGGCTGAAAAACTAATGTAGACAATCATGCAGCGCACACATGTCCAAAGACAGCCCATCAGTGTAGTACTTCTCGTTACGCTACGTGGGCACAAGTATTGGCAGAAGAGGAAAAACAGCAAACAGTGAAGCTCTGTACACTACAAACTACTGTGTTTTAATGAATTTTACCTGTATACTTCATTTGGGAAGGAATCGCATATTTCCCAACCCAACCACCAAGATACAGGCCAGTTACATATAAAACACGACAGTGACTAAGAAGGATCACAACAATTCATGATTTTATGCAAACTCAACTATAGGCTTGTGTCTTCAACCTTCTACTGAATACAAATACTGTGAGAAGAAAAGTTTTGGGGTTCTTTTGTGTCAAATGGGAGATGCCACAAGCTCTGATGGAAATTTTGCATTAAAACAGTAAAATGCTTAGCACGTCCGACTTAATAAGCAATTATTTCTAAAAAGTCTGTGAAGCTACGAAACAGACGGAGTCAGAAAATACTGTGTAAAAGCTCGTTCCAATGTCCATTTATAAACCATGTGACAAGGACTGGGGCACATGTTCATGTTGGCGTCTGGCAGTTTTCCAACAGAAGTTTGCGTGATGGGATCCTCTGCTCTTTTGGAGGGCTGGGGCATGCAGACATACAGCTATGTTTGATTAGACAAGTGGTTCAATTACAGTAGTTACCAGTACAAAAATGTATCAAGTAGGAAGCAATGACAATTCCCACTGAACAATGATATCAAAATACTGTCTGAAAAGGAAACTTCTTCCTAACATCCGGTTTATGTAGTTTTCGTAATATTTCATAGAAACATTAAGTAGAAACAATTTTATCACCCAGATACACGTAAAGAAAATGGACATCCACAACAGTCAGCAGCAAGCTCGTGTGCAACTTATAATTATACCACAGCCGCTAGCCTGCAGAGTTCTGTGCAGAGTTCTATGTTGGGTGAAAGGGTATTATAAAACAGAAAGACACATGAAAGACCTTTAAAATTCATCATGTATCAGATAAAATAAAGTGACCCCAAATAACAGTCAAAAGAATACAATGAAAAGGTGAGATTAGGAATCAGACAGATCTTTTGCCTGAAAGCAACTTGCTCTATGACAAGAGAATCTGTCACAATTATCTGTATGCCACGAGAACAAAGCAGGGAACCTGCACAGAGGATGACCTGTCCTGTACCAACCACCAAACCATATTTATTGTTCTACATGACACACGGTGCTGTGACCACATACCGACTAAGCGTCTTCGTTGCCACTGCTATCTTCTGTCAATAATGTGGGCAAAGGGCACAGAGGCTGATGGATGCTCCCCCTTTGCTCTGCTCAAGGCCTAATCCCGACAGAAGAGGCAGGAGACCAGCACATCACCGCAGAGCACGGCAGCAAGTAGGCTGGCAAGTGACAAGTCATCGCATTACCATCCACCACTTGTCTATAGCCTTGTTTTACATCTGCTGCTTTTCCACTTTCCTCTTCTGCAAACTCA
This sequence comes from Falco naumanni, assembly GCF_017639655.2. Lineage (NCBI taxonomy): Eukaryota > Metazoa > Chordata > Aves > Falconiformes > Falconidae > Falco > Falco naumanni. The sequence goes on from NC_054080.1 coordinate 7,172,471, forward strand.
GACCAAGTTGTAAACTTCAGAAGGCTGTGAACCTCTAGTCTGGTTGAGTTCCTGGGCATGTCATCACACACAATGGCAGGTCACTGTGCTCGTGACTCAGGCTTGGGAAGTGGCTTTTGCAGACTGCTCCGGCATCCAGGAGAAGCAGAACCTGCAGAGGGCCAGCAGCTACCACAGAGGCACTGGCAGCTCCCGGCGGCACCCGCAGCGATTCACGGGCAACGGCATGGCGCAGGCAGACAGTAACCTACAGCTTGCCATCAGAATCCCATTTTTGTCCCCTAATTGATGGCAGAGCCCAAGACTTTTCTTAAGTTAACGAAATGGAAGCTTTGGGTTTTTCAAACAGTAAAATGCCTCCACTGATACTGGAAACAATTACTGCTGCTCCTTTTGATACTCAGCCAAATAATCTGTTTTTGGCTGGGTTGAGGGGAAATGAATATTGTGGCTTCTCCTGCTATTTGGGCTGCTGGCTAATGTGCCTTATTTTCACAACACAATATTCCTAAAATTATGAGTTGTAATGAAAGAGCAAGAACATATGCACTCCTGAATATTGGAAATCAGCCCAAAATTACGTTACTACAAATCTGAGTTAGGACCCCTTCTGTTACTGAATGTACCCTATCCAAAAAAAAATCTTTATGAAACAGTACTAAAAATGTGCATCAACCTTCACTTCCCACTTGCATTCATCTTATGATTTACTTTCCTTTTCACTTCACCCATACTATCTCCAGGGTTACGGGCTATTTTTATGTCAAAAATTATTAGTAGGTCATGTAATACTGCAGCCAAATGAATTCTGCTTTCTAATGCATCTGACACTATCCTCAGTTGGTTTCCTGTGCAGGTAGAAAGGTAAGCCCAAGAAACCGACAAATACAAAAATCTAGTGAGCATTTTACCAAAGATTTTAACTTTCTAAAAGGCAGTGGAAGAAAAGATATTTTTAAATTCTTAGGCAGACTGTGAACCGAAGTCAGATTTGTCTTACAGACAGATCAACGAACACCATCTTATGGATTTACTTTGGAATTATCCAATCGTACTGTGTCTGTATAAACAAAAATTTGTTCCAGAAGGAACTATTAATGATGTTGTTTATTACTTCGCAGTTTTAGCGTACTGATGTAGAACTGATCAAACTTGAAGCCACATACTTGCAACTCAATATGCACCTTGATCATTTCCACAAGCTGATTTCAACATACCTGCTCCGAAAATTATTTGAATTTTATCTACCTGCAACTATACACATCTGGAAATATTTTTGCATACTAGGCATCACCGTGATGAAGAGCCTTGAATTATGTTGACATATGCAAGAACTGATCAGACCCGTCACTTCCAGATTAATCCCTGCGAAGTCCCTAGCAAAGCAGCACCCAGTGCTCTCTTGACACTCCCAAAAATACTTCAGTGAGAAGAGGTGTGACACTATAAACTGAACAGTAGATCGAAACCCAGCACAAATGAGAGCTCTGTTCCTGGCTGACTGCGATGGATACAAGCTCATGTTATCAAACAAGCTGTTCTCTTTTCTATTATAAATTGATCTCAAGGCACATACCTCTTAAAGTGCACTTTTGCCAAACACAATGGAGTTGAGCAGGGGTATATACGCTATCAGGGAATAGTTTTTCAAGTGTATCATGACACGCGTCTTGAGCATCAGTTGGTGGAAGGCAATGTATGCTCTCAAACCGAAACCTCAAATAACAGAGGAACCTGGGAGCAGGTGGCAGGATCCATACCAACAGCAGCACTTGACAGAACCATCGCTTTGATACAAAAAAAAGCAAACAAAAAAAGTTTGAAAGCAAACAAGTGTTCTTTCTTCCCTGAGTCCATGTCACACACTGGCTGTAACAGTCTGACACTCAGGACCCTTTCTGAACAACCACTTAACAGTTGTGTGCAGTTTGTGACGCTCCTTCTGAAGTTTTCCTACTGTACTTCATGAAACCTCAGTGAATTGTTACAACTGACCACCTTACAAAACTCAGAAACCAGCACGTTTTCCCCTTTAGAAGTCAGCTTCACAGCAGGATGAGCCTACTCCCATCCACCATGGTCATTCCTCTCACACCTCTGTCCTGCTTTTGGCAGGGGCAGAGTTAATTTTCCTCTTAGTACCTGGTGCAGTGCTGTGTTTTGGATTTGGTGTGAGAATAAGGCTGCTAACAGATGTTTTTAGCTGTTGCTAGGTAAGTTGGGATACTTTTCAGTTTCTGGGGTCCTGCCAGTGAGAGGGCCGGGGGGCACAGGGAGCTGGGAGGGGACACAGCCAGGACAGCTGACGCCAGCTGGCCAGAGGGACAGTCCATACCATGGGGCACCCTGCTCAGTATAGAAATGGGGGGGTTGGCCGGGGCCAGCCGATTGCTGCTGGGAGGCTGGCTGGGCATCACTCTGCGGGGGGGCAGCAGCTGGATGTGCATCACCTGGGTTTTCTGCCTTCCCTTCGGATTTCATTCCTCTCGTCTTCTCCTTCCTTTGCATTATAATTGTAATTTATTATTAATGTTTTTAATTTATTTCAATTACTAAATTGTTCTTATCTCAACCCTTGAGTTTTACCTTCCTTCCTGACTCTTCTCCCCATCCATCAGGGCAAGGGAGTGAGCAAGTGGCTGCACAGTACCTAGCCACCAGCTGGGGTGAAACCACGACAGCCTCACAGGAGACAGTTTCATCTAGGGTCTCCTGTCTCCCAGGAAGTTCCACCACCAGAGTATGCAGACAGAACCCTGTAGAAACCAATCACAGTTAGGGTCAACTACAGTCTGCCATTTCTAAACTCATCAGCCTGATGTAATTTTGAAGCTGTCTATGCTTTGAGTTGACTGGAAGTCGGTTGACTGCAGAATGCCCAGAGATGCAACAAAAATTATCCCGTGATTCTAAGACAAAAATCAGTAGCACCATTAAGACAGGAGAAGGCTGCGCTGCCCTTCAGCCAGACCTGGGCAGGCTGGACGGTTGGGTGTGGAGGAACCTCATGAAGTTCAACCAGGGCAAGTGTAAGGTCCCACAGCTGGGGAGGAACAGCCCCACGCACCAGCACAGGCTGGGGCTGATGAGCTGGGGGGAAGCTCTGTGGAGAGGGACCTGGGAGTGCTGGTGGGCAGCAAGATGCCCATGGGCCAGCAGAGTGCCCATGTGGCCAAGAAGGCCAGTGGGATCTTCGGGGGCATGAGGAGGAGCGTGGCCGGCAGGCAGAGGGAGGTGATCCTCCTGCTCTGCTCTGCCCTGCTGAGGGGACTGGGGCACCTCCTTGAGTCAGCAAGCTGCTGTGTGGTGCTTGGCTGCTGGCTGGGGTTAAACCATGACAGTTCTTTTTGGCACCCGATATGGGGTTCAAAGTGTTTTGAGGTAACAGATTTGATTGGAATGTGCTAGACCAAATGTAAAGCTGTTATTGCTGTTTAGCTATTAAGAGGCAGGTTTCTGTGCTTGCCATGGGGCTGCTTGCCTTACTGTACATCACAGTTCAGTGCTCATTTAGTGGCTGCTTCTTGCTTTCACTGCTTGCTGTACTACTTATCATCTACTATGCTGTGCCCAGGGACATTTTGACAGTCCCCTCCCAATTTTGTGTGCCCCTACAGCCCTCTCACTGGCATGGCCCCAGAAACTGAAAAGTTTCTGACTTTGTATAGGCATTACCTAGCAACAGCTAAAAACATCTGTTATCAGCCTTAGTCTCACACCAAATCCAAAGCACAGCCCTGCACCAGCTACTAAGAGGAAAATTAACTCTATCCCAGCTGAAACCAGGACAAGGGGACACAGCCAGGACAGCTGACCCCAACTGACCGAGGGGATATCCCATACCATATGACATCATGCTCAGCATATAAAACTGGAGGAAGGCAAAGGAAGGGGGGATGTTCAGAGTCATCTTCCAGTAAGACACTTGCCTTCCCCAAGTCACTGTGTGTATGACGGAGCCCTGCTTTTCTGGAGATGGCTGAACACCCACCTGCAGGTATAAAGGCATACAAGACTTCAACACAATTGTGCTGAACTCTAGATGCATAATTTTTGACTGCCTAGGTATGTGTGCCTCTCCTCTAAAGATGAACCACACAGGTTTCTTCATCCCTCGCAAAGACCTCTCCCACTGAGACATCAAGAGTTAAATGGAAAAAAAAGACATCACACCTTTTCACATCAATAGGTTTAGCCACAAGGTAAATTCTTGTAGCCCTTTGCTGGAGACAGTGTTACGCCCACATGGATACCCAGAACAGAAAAAATATGGTCCTTGGCCATTACCATAACATTGCATGAGCTTCACAAGTACAAGCCTGTATGGATTACAGTGACTGATCTTGCCCCATACACTTTATACGTATGACAGAGAGACTTGCTTCCCTCCTCCTGCACTTGACTCGGGTAGATAGCACATGTGATATTTACTGTATCAGTATTTCAGGAATGTGTATGACAGTTATCAGTCATTTGGCTGGCAGAAACCCCCAAAAGGTGCACTCACTACGCAGGCAGCTGTAATCCTCAACTTATCAAACATAACGACAAACCACTGTAATACTGGAAAAGGATTCATGAGTTCCAATATATCTTGGTCACTTATTTAAACGATATTCTGGCCATTCACATCTTTTACACATGCTGACTTTCGGGGTAGTTGCTTTCAGAGACATAGCAACATTTGTACACATACATATATGGGTGTACACACTGAAGGAGCTCAGCTAGTATCTCTTGAGTGCTGGGTATGCTGGGTACACTGTTTTCCAGTCAACACTTCGACCTCTGTGAAAAGCACACCCTCTCTGCAAAAAAAATGACAAATCTTTCCCTCAATTAAAGATCTATGAAGTTTTAAGGTGAAGAAAAACCACAAAGAACTTGTGCAGCTATCAGCATTGTGTCCTGACATCTTTGACACTTCATTCTGCCTCAACAAAAGCAATTTCTACCCTAGAGTTTCGTCATTTCTATTTTGCTGACAGCTATTTTAGCATTATTCTCCACCTCCACTGCTACCTGCAGTTTCATACAGGTTTTTAACTAGTACACACAATATTTGTTTTAAAACTTAGAAGCTAAAAGCCTCTGTAAGTCAGCAGTACCAGAAATGTTCATTTCAAAAATTCAATTTGCACTGCCACAGTATCAAGTAAAGCAGGATTAAAAAGTTGTTTCAATAAAAAGGTAGGGTGGTTTGGCCCTGGCTGAATGCCAGGTGCCCACCAAAGCTGCCCTGTCACTCCCCTCCTCAACTAAGCAGGGGAGAGAACATACAAGGGAAGGCTCAAGGGTCGAGATAAGGACAGGGAGATGGCTCACCAATTACCATCACAGGCAAAACAGACTTGGCTTGGGGAAAATTAGTTTAATTTATTACCATTCACATCAGAAAAACACCTTCCCCCCACCGCTCCCTTCCGCCTGGGCACAGCCTCACCCCCAGTTTCTCTCCCCGCTCCCCGCCGGCGGCGCAGGGGACAGGGAATGGGGCTGGGGTCAGTCCCTCAGCTGTCCCTGCCGCTCCGTCCTCCTCACACCCTGCGCAGCCCCAGCCCGGGGTCCCCCGCAGGGCGCAGCCCCCCAGGCCTGGTCGGCCCCAGGAGGGTCCCCCTTGCCATGGAAACCCACGACAAAATGCTAAGAAAACACAAATATGTATTATTTTTTTTTTTTACAAGATTTGAGATCAGCTGCAACAATCAATCTTGATACATTTAATGGCATAGAAGAAACTGAGTATCAAACTCCAGATGATCAGGCAGTAAGAATGCTTACACTTTGCAACTATCATTTAAAAATTTCTTCTGGTTACCTGTCCTAAATAACTTCTTTTGCTTGAACCTTCTGCCTTCTTATAATCTTAATAAACTATGAGTAAATTCCTTCTTTCATTTATGTCGTTACCTGAGATGGCAAAACCAACTACAGCAACACTCCCTTTCTTATGCCTGTTTTATCAATATTACATGAAAATAAAATACTTAGTCTCCGTTTTAAGTTTATATTTTTTGTATAACCAACTTCACAGAGTCAAAAGTACTTACAATATCCAAAAACGTACCTCACCTAGAACTGCAGCTTACAGTGGACAAACATCCCCTTTTCTTACGTTTAGTATTTTCCCATCTTGCTTAAACATCAGCTTTAAGGTCTATTGCACCAAAATCCTTTTATCAGCATATGACAAAGACACATGACTAATGCACAAAAATTAATTATGTCTAAAACCAAGTTCAGGTTATAGAACTTAACAAAATCACTTTCAGATATATTTTACACACTTATTTATACTTTTATGTGAAACTCTCACATGCATTCTGACTGGGACAGACACATGTCAAGTTTCAGGTTAAAAAATACACTTAACAGAGCCATATATAGCAGAAATGAGGACAGAGGCTTAATTCATTCTTCTAGAAATCAAAAATATTTTAATGTAATTTTTCCAGAATGTGTTATGTGGTGTCAGATCTGCACGGAACTAAGAGAAAGTTACTGTAACATCTATATAATTTACACTGCTGGAAATAAGGCAAAAACATATGTACACACCCCCCACTTGCAGTTAAATCTGTGAATAGAGGCAAATTCTTGGTTTTTCTCCTCAAAGATCTTTCTTATCTTATTACCAACAACATACTCAGAGGAACTCAAGGATTTGGCATATATACAGGAAAGAGTTAAGATGTGCCAATTACCCAGAACACACAACAGGCAAATGTGGAAATGGACACTATTTGTAGAGGAGCACGATGCTTTCCTGGATCATTATGGACAGGAAAGTGCATGAGTTAAGATAAACAGCTATGTATCAAGCCTTTCAAAACCCTAAGTAACCGACCTACTGAACTGATCTTCCTTTATAGTCCTAACTGTATCTAACAGCTTCAGGCATGCTAACTGGGTATTTCTGCTCCAGCGATGAACAGAAGATAACAGATACCAAAATTCAGTTGTGATTGAGTTAATGAATTGAGCAGCTGGAGCATCTTAAAGTAATTTTAGGTTGTTTGCACATACAGAAATACAACGCTCTATTGATTTATAATTGAATTTTTTTCCTTTCAAATTATTCCTATTAAGGACTGACACAGCTGATACAGCTTTATTAAAAAATACCACTAGTCTGCTGAATTTTAATAAAAATATTCCCAGAAAAATGAATTATATAGGTCTCTCGTTGAAAACACAGAAAGTGTTAAGTTCTTCATCTTGGAAAGGCTGAAAATCCTGTGAAAGAGAAGTAACTCTTCTAGAGTTCTGCAACTGAGGTAAAATAAACATATTTTAAAAGGGCTGCTTGATGAAGGCAGTAATCTACATATCTCTGGTTTTCAAAAAACTCCTGCTGAAACAGTGGAAAAACACTTTGCCTTTCATAGAAACTTTTAATATCACTAATTGAAACAAGAATGGAACATTCACAAGACAAGTATGAACCAAATGGTTTCATCACATAGGCTGATCTGTATTCTGCCAAAGCACTACTTTAAATATATACTTTTCTAGTCATCTATTTGGCAAAACCCAGTTTTTTTCACCACTCCTTTAACAAAAAAATAAGCCAACTATACCCCATCCTACTCCCTTGCTGCAAACTCTCTGCTGATTTTGGAGTTCACTGTTCATTGTTTTTAGGTGGGAATGATTAATAAGACCAATGATAATCCAATTTTGTTTTGCTGTGCAATAAATCTTGGTTTTTTCCTAACAAGAAAAAAAGACAAATAAAGGAATGGATACGTTTAGATAAAAGGTGGGTTAATTGTATTTTTGATTTCAGCTACATGAAAATGGTTGGTACAAAAGTTTATTAAGAACTGAGAGTCTAAACTTCTGCATATAAACTCAGGATGGCAAGAATGGTTCTAATTGAACTAAAGCTGCTGAAGGTTTTATTTTTAAAAAGCTCATGATTAACTCATTGAAACACTCCCCCTACTCCAATTTTTGTCTTCTTTTTAACAATTAGTACCATTCTTTGAATTGCAGCAACTTGCAAGTGCTTTATAAACAACCATCTGCCTTATTGTATCTTCTCTGCTTTTCACTGTTTATCAATTTAAAAATGTAAAACACATTTATCAACACATTTATCAACAATGTAACAAATTCCCATCTGGGTTTATGAGATGCTCATCATTTCTTTCAAGAATCATGCTAACAATAATTACGAAACTATCTCTGAACCTTTCGAGTACTGTCATGTTACTGTGATAAACCAACCTACTGCCAATTGCTGCCTACAAACTAGAAGAGTTCACTGAAGCACATCTGACATAATCATTCCAGTAAAAAGTCTTCACAAACAGCAGATTTTGAATGCAGATTTAGCATATGCAAATGAATATACTGCATGCAAAAAAGATTCATATTTAAATTTAAATTTCCTTAGGTACTATTAAGTAGTCTTCAATCCTTGCTGTCTGTCCATCTACTTCACTCACCTAAATGAAATGCTGAAGATAAATAGATTGTTAAAAGCTGAAATCTTTCTAAAATTCTAAAGACAATACACATACATGATTTAGATTATTTTTTTTTGTGCTGCCCCTACCAGCATTTTCTCTATCTAAGGCATTGGTTAAACATGAATGAAGTAAAAGGACTGGAACCTTAAGAAATGTATTACTTATGGCTTAGGAACTACCATTACAGAGAAACTCAGTATTCTGCCCCAATATTAGGTGCTTTATCCAGTTGGCGTGAAGTTTTCTGACATCTTTGTTTCACACTTGCTTTATCAGAAACTGAAAAAAATCAAGTTAGCATAAAAATAACCTGTAATCAATAAGCCATAGACTCCTAAAGAACCGCATTTATAATAGACTTTGGTGTCCAAAAAGTGATTGGTGTCATTTAGGCTCTTCCTGCAACTGGTATATTCAAAAGTATTCCATGTGGATTCTTCTCTGTCTAATAAGAAATGAGATCACACTTCATTGCAAAGATCCTGCTCAATCTCTTTCTTCTGCTCAACTGTCTATTTTTGTCCAAACAGTATGACTCTAAATATTTTTCCAACATTTATTCCATGGTAAAGTTTTGCTAAAGCAAAAAACCTTCTGCAACATTCATTAGTAGATGGGGCATGACTTGCACAGAAATAGCACTATCAAATTGCTTCCAAAGACCACCTAAAATGGGATTTAACCACTTTCAGTGTGGTGGAAATATTTTAGTTAGGTGCTTTCACTCTGTCTTTGAAACAGCACATAAAGTTAGGAAGAGTTTGTTAGGTTTTCAGTGAGGATTTTTACTATCCCCATGAAAGTTTACCCTTGACTGTAATACAAGACACTGAAAATCTTCAATTCACACACACACACTTAACAGACACCTGTTAACTATTTGGCATCTAATCTCTTTGAACAGAACAACCTCTTCCATGGCCCTAGCCAAGCAAGCATCCCAGGAAAGAAAATGTCCGTGAACCTGTCAGTAGATGACATCTCTCTCTATTTATTTTGTCCTGTTAGTAAGACAAAATTTTCCAATCACTAAGTAACTAACAGCAAATACATAATAGTAAGTCAAGGTACACATAGTTATTTTGCTTAATACATGGTGTGCAGCACATACTTTAATATATTAAAGTCTCACTAGCCAGAGAAAATCTGGAATGTTTAATGATAAACTGTCTGTGCAAAGAAACTGAAACTAGAGTGTAAGGATTTCTACTAATCATCTGCAAATTTTATTTGGAACTTGATCCTGCAGCCCTTATTCACAAGATCAGACCTATTGAGTTTATTCACATGAGCTTCGGCTGCAAGATTGGACCTTAAGTACTATCAGGTGCACGTGCAGCCTATCATCAGATTTTGGGTTATTCATGTAAGAAGCTATCCTTTCAAATGCAGACTACTTAATGCTTCCTTCTTCATTAACTTACATGTCCTCTTCTGCTGCTCTATGCTTTCATTTGTGCTATGTAAATAGCTTCTTTCTCTCAGTCATCCAAACAAATAATGCTCTTTGCAACCAAGGAGGAAATTAGTAGCAGGTGAACGCTTATTTTTTAAATTATGTTGAGACCAAGCTGTTCTTTAACTTAAAGGAGATCTGGAAAAAAAAAAAAAGTATCTCATTTTACTACTTAGCAATCTTAATTATGGGTTGTCATTGTCAAAATTCTACATACTCATTTTTTTTCCCCCCACACAAACATTAACCTTGATGGCTAATCTACTTTATGATGAGTTGGACCTAACATTGTGCGCATCCATTAAAGCCGTTTATTTAGTGGGACGAGACTTCTCTGATTATGTAAAATTAACTGTATCTTGTCATACACAAAACATGCAAGATATTTCTGACTTAGGTGTTCTATTTCATTACTTTCCGTATCTGTTCAACATGAATATAAGGTGTTTTCTTGTGCTACGGTGTGGTAACTGTAAAAAATAACCACAATTCTTCTGCCACCTGCTTATACGCTTCTGTAGGTCAGACAGCCTGCAATTACAAGAGATGCTTGAACAGGACCACAGCAGAGGCATTTACATCACAGTCCACATTATAATCCACATATTTACAAATTCTGTTTGACTGACTTAAAGACATGAGTAGGCGAGCTGTCAAGTACAGGTAAGTCTCTTCAACAGTGATGGCATTCACAAAAACCTCTGCAAATTAAATGGCCTCCAAGAAATCACCAAATTATAATTACCCAGTGCTAGAACTGTAAGAGACATGCAGAGGGACAGACAGTAACTGCCTACTGATGCTAGGGATACTCTGCTTACTGTACAACTATGGAAGGAGAATGTCAACGTAATTTTTTGATATGAAATCTTGTTATCAACACAAACGGCATGACTGGCAAAATGCAAGGTAAAATCCCAACAGCAGGTTTTACTTTTACAGTTACAGCTAATTTCAGTGTCATGATGAAGCAGAGGCTGAAGCTGACTGTTGGCAATTTCAGTAGCTCTAGTATCAATTGAAAGCACGGTACAAACAATGAACATAGACATGTACTTAAAATGCAAGGAGACATATACATCATGTGAGTCTAGTCTGGAGTTTAACCTAGAATCCAAATCTCTAACTCCTGGCCAGGGGAAAAAAAACCCCAAAAAACAACAATCAACCTTGAATGGGAATGGTATGTCTGCAACAACTGAACTGTTGTCACAAAATTGTTCTCAATCGTACTTCAAACTTGCCACATGGAATAATCGGCAGTTAGAAGCAGCTGCAACACCATGTTCTGTGCACTTCTGTTGCCATTTTAATTTTTAAAAAGCAAATGGAGAGGCTCTCCACGAAATTCAATGCCGCAATAGCAATGACTGAACCAGAATCACAAAATTATGAACAGTTCACTAAATTGTCTATTAGGAGCACATATCAAGAGGCTGCAGAACAAATTGTATGCCTGAAAATAACAGATCAATGAATGAAGAATAAAGAGATGTAAGAAGTGGAGACGTTGACGAACCATTGTAATTTGTGAAGAATCAATTTCCATACAGCCAGAGTAATGGCAGAACATCACAGATAGCGTATTCATGACTTTTAACAGCAAAAAATCATGGATTACCAAATGGAAATTTATTAATGCTCCAAGGAAGAGAGAATGATGCTGTAACAAGGTCAGGAAGTACACCCACTCCTTAAAATTAGCAAAACACAGTAAAAGCAGACCACAATATATATGTACAGTGAAAAAAAAAAAAAGATGCCTTGGGCGGGATGGCTATATCCTTTAAAAATTAGAAAACCAGCATACAATGCCTGAGCTAACAATAGAAACATTGAATACATCAAACACTTTTGTCTGATGATACAAGTCGAGCTACTTTATCATCTCACTGTATGTCCACCTACATATATTTCAGCAACAAATACATATCAGACAACTCCTAAAGCCAAAGAATGATGTTTCAAAGCAAAGGCCTAAGGCCAGATTTTACTACACCACCTTACAAATTACAGGAGCTGCTGCTTCTTACACTATTACAGTTTGCTAAATGCATCCTACCCTAGACTACAAAATCAGAGGGCAATATACTGTTTCTGTACTATTCAACATTTGCATCAGTGATCCACCAATCTATGGCAGAAAAAAAGGCTTTATCTATGTGAACAAATGCCAATGGTCTTGCTGGTCAGCGTCGCCTGTGTTCTATATGAACAACCACAGTGCCAAAAACAGACAATGGAGCATTTATAAATTTGTAGCTTGTTGGAAGAACTGTGTAGTATCAAGCACCTCACAAACAACAGACAAACACAGATGTGTTTCTTTTTTCTCTAAACCCACAAAACAAACAACTGAAAACAATTCACCCTGTCAGATTCCTGACCTCAAACCTTCCCTCCTTTTTACCTACCAATAGAAATTAATTGCACTTTCAGAGATCACTCAAACCTGGACTTGGAGAATGATAAGGCAAAATGCACAAAGATCACAGATGTAAGGCACCCACTTCATGAACACATCCACCTCCGGGTTAACCGAAGATCACAAAGTCATTCGTTGACGCAGAAGGCTCAGACACAACTTACATGATCAATGTGATCAAGTTAGTGCCACTTTATTAAGGGATACATAGCAATTTATACTCTACAGGTGCTATTAATTGACCCACATCAATTTATACCCCCAGCTAAAAATACACACGCTACGCAGGCTTTGCTATGTAAAAGGTGAGAGGTTAAAACCACTCGTTCACACGCTTCCACCTCCCCCATGATCGGTCCCGGCGTGGTGCCCACATGCTGCTCCCTCCTTGTGCAGGCATCCTGGTTTTTCTCATCTTTCTGTCCAACTCTCTTACCTCTCCGCGAATACACGGTTTCTCTGTCTCCCTTGGCCTTGCATATGTCCTTCACAACACCGGCAGCTTGTTACAGCTTCGGCCTGCTATTACAACAAAGTTACTTGGTCTGGATTGCTCATAATATGTCCGTTGTCTTCCAGCCACTCCAGTCATTCATACTACTATGGGTGGAAGCTGTGGCATTCACTACTCATATGCACAGAACGAGAAATTTTACGATGTTGCCAAACACATACAAGAAGGTGCGGTCGCACAGGAACCCGTACAGAGACATACTAATCCTTACAGGGGTCTCCTGTCCAACTCATTTATTTGGAAAATGGGGATACTGGAACAATATAGGCACACACAAAGGTCTGCACACGCTGGCTGTGCAACAGGTGCCAGTCTGCTTCCTGCTAGAAGAAACCTGTATCAAGTAACTTAGACAATGCAACAGATTGGGTGATAGCACATCCCCTGTTTTGGAAAAACATATAGCTGAGGTGAGAAGTAGCAGTCCCCATCATCCCCTTCCCCGCCACAATTCTTACAGGAACAAGGAGGAGGAGGTAAAAAGCAGGGTTCTTCAATCCGTGGCAACAAAGCTCTAACAGGACAAAGCGGTGCTGAACAGCTGAGCAGCTCCAGCACAGAGCCCAGGCTGATCCCTGAATGAAACAGAGGGGCTCAGTGAGCACAGAGCACCAGATCACCACCCCATGGAGGTTAAGGACAGATGGCATGCTATTCCTGTTAATCAAGACAGGCAGAGACTTCTGCTGTGCACTCTTTTCTTGAGCCTGCCTGCTCAGTGCCTACAGAAGTTCCCAGAGCCTATCCTGCTATACTTGGAAAAGGCCATGTAATTAGATATTTCTTCAGCTTTAACAAATGCACTCTTGGCAGCATGAGAAACTATATGAAACTGTTTGGTGATAAATTTAAGTATATACTTATTTATCCATCCAAGAAACTCAATCAAGATACTTTACACTGTTACTTCGCAATAGTGTAGGACTGGCTGTCATTTCAGACATTTTAGCCTTTTTACTCCAGTACAGAAGTGTATTGACTGGGAGTGCACAAGAACCTGGGAGGGGGGCACAACTGAGACAGCTGACCCCAACTGACCAAAGGGATATTCCATGCCATGTAATGTCATGCTGAGCAATAAAAGCTGAGGGAAATGCGAAGGAAAGGGGGACATTTGGAGTTATCTTCCAATAAGGTATTTGTCTTCCCAAGTCACCATTACACATGAAGAAGCCCAGCTTTCCTGGAGATGGCTAAACATCTGCCTGCTGATGGGAAACAGTGAATTAATTCCTTGTCTTGCTTTGTTAAATGCATAGCTTTTGCTTTACCTATTAAACTGTACCTCAGCCTATGGATTTTCTCACTTTTACCCTTCTGACTCTCTCCCCCCTCCCATGGTGGGGAGCAAGCAGGAGGCTGTCAGGGGGGCTGAACTGCCCTTGGGGTTAAACCATGACAAAAAGAAAGTTTAAAAGACAAAATGTCTAACCATGTGCAAACAAACATATCTCCAAGTATCTGAATTACTGTGACAGGTGTAAGTGGGGAATAAAGTGTTTAATCCTTACTAAAACAATAATACTAATGAAAGTGGACAAGCAATGGGGCAAAGGCAGTTCTGAATGACATGCCATGATGATTCCAACAGAAACCGCCAGGCAATATCATGTAGTCTGTAAGAAAAAAAATCCCTACTTTATGCACAGAACTGCGCATCCTCTTTCTCCAACAGCCACTCTCATGTGAACAGCATTACTGCTTGGAAGTCAGTGTGCTGAGGCTGTCCTTTCTGTTGGGTAGGGGAGGTTGTGACAGTGCAAGGAAGACCTGAGTACACACTGGTCTGCATTCACTGACATCAGCTGCCTTTCTTCTCCAGTCAGTGCTTTGACTCTTTAACGCATTACAAAAAGCATGGCACCGAAGCTGAAGTAAATTCACATAGAAAAGGAACTGTGGTCAGTCACTTTTACACCTACTACACTCAAAACATGCCTACAAAAAGCCTAGGAAGTACCAGTAGCATCTAAATATTTAATACAACAACAAATATTCAATCAATCATCAGATCTCTACTTAACCAATCTAGTGACTCCTGGTATCTCCTGGTAGCATAAGAAAACCAGCCAATGCATTTATTTTCATCTAGAAAGTAAAATGCTACAGTTTTACACCCAGTGCTTAACCCTGAGGAGAAGAAAGTTAAAGAAAATACTGCACTGTAGAGTATTTGCTGATTTGTATAATCTAGATGATAATTCTATTTTGAACATATACTGAAGTCAAATTGTAGTCTGAATCACATCTTAAACTATACAGCAAATAATGGAAATTACTACTACAGCATTAACACACAACAAATCATGAAATACCTTTTATTAAATGACTGCAGCCTCACTAATATCTACAAGTATCACTCCTACAGAGAAACACAACAAAAAGCACAACACACTGATACATATATGCATGCATACACGCACACAATTTATATACCTCTCCAAGAGCTTCATAGCGCTTCTGGTTCCACCTATGCAAATCTTCACGATAATTAAAAACAAATGGCTCTCCAGTTTTTATGTGTCTTAACTGCCCTTCTGTAAAAAAAAAACAAAATAATTACATTTTGATATACTTCTTCATTAAAAGACACATTTAATTACTGGAAACTTACATGTGAACTTTGCATCTAAAAATTGGGCTATTATGAATTTCTTCTCATTTTTGGTTATATTTCTGAAGGAAAACAACTGTAGCTTAACAACAAAATTCATTCCCCTTGAATAGTATATATTACTAGATAAAACTAAAAGACAAGTGATGACTGTAAAATTACATGCAGGTATCAAATGCCAAACTGCTCTGCAAGAAATACTTATGTCTCAACTGCTTTGGATTAACAGTGAAATGTAAACGTTAGCAGTTAATATTTTATCTGCAGTTGTCAATTAAGCGATCAAATCATAGGTACAAATCCCCTACTTCAAAACCAACAGCATTTATGAAGAAATGTAAGTACAAAATCGGCTGGAGGCTGGAAGGAAAGGAAAAATTTATTTTCAAGATTAATAACACTTTAAGTTAATCAGCAGAAACCACTTCCAGAGTTAAGGTCAGTATCTTAACTCACAGGCATGCTGCTATCAAGAGCTCTGAGATTCAGGGTACAATGAGATTACAACAGTAGAATAAAGCGGAATGCCTGATCAGAGCAAAACCACATGCTATTCTTAGATTCCAGTGTAACTTTTTGTAGTTGGCCCTGTTTACAGCAAAAGTCTAGTAGCGTACCCAACCACAGATAAAGATATGGACTGAGTTAAAATAACAGTAGTAATAAAATGGAAACAAGCAGGAAGCAAACTGCAGAAAATAGGTATCTTACCCATAAAGTTTCAGCTTATTAAACAAACACAGGTTATGAACTTAGAGCATCACAAAATTGCAGTAAATCAGAGAAACATTAAAAACAGGGATAAGAACAAGTATCTCCTTAAAAAGTTGAAAAGTCTGCATGATGGAAGTAAAGTTTCTCAGCAAAATGTTTCCTCTTGAACAGCAGGAAATTGCTAACTTAGTTCACACCTTTTCAGGATCTCTACAATTTGATTCTTGATGTATTGAATAAAATATATGTAAGATATGGTATCACTAATAGTTATACTTACCTTCTTATTTGACTTTTTTTTCCAGAGCTGTCTTACCTCATGTACTAGACACCAGGGAAATGTTTCTCCCCAACTTCATATCTCTGCCTCCAGTCCAAATACCCTTCCTCTCATATTTTCATCATAAGTCTACCTTCAGCTGTTCCTTCTCAGCTAGTTATTCTTCAACTATGCCATTCAATAGTACATAAAGCTGCTCCCTCCCCAAGTAGAGTGAAGCAAATATTTGGTATATTTTTTCTCTGGCTTTCTGGAACCCTTGCCTTCTTCAGAGTCTTTGAATCTGATAAAAATCTTCCTTACTATTCCATCATAAAAAGAAGCATGATTTGACATAAGAGTACATGACTGAACATCTGCATTAAATGTACAAAAGCAAAATGGAGACCTTTTTTGCTTTGCTGACCAGTAGCATACTTAATAGGTTTTGCTGCATTCCATGGAAATCACTCAGGCTGTGAGGTTAGCGATGGAATATTCAATAACATCATTCTAAAACATCATTCCCCAAAATTGAAATTTCAGCCCTTTTTATCAACCACATATGAACCATTAACTCTGAAGTCAGTAAGGAAGACAGTAGACACTGTGCAGATCTAAAAATAAGGAGCTGAAAAGTGACAGAGCTGAACCCCTCCCATCAAAGAAAGAGCATCACTTTCATGACACTTTTAGTCTCTAAGTACCTTCCTGTGAAAGCCATCAGGGTATTAAAAAGCTAAGTGTTGCATAAATGACTATCATTTAAAGGAAAGCTCTTTTTTTTTTTTCTTTAAAAGTGGAAGATGTTAGACAGGCAGATTTAGAAACTAAAGTTCTTCTGTTCACAGAACAGTCACTGCAAAGAAGTAGAATGTAAACATCCCCATTTGTCCTACAGGTTTCAAACAATCTTGAAAGAGCCATTTCCTGGAGTCTGGTATTACTTCAGCTCAGAGGCTTATTTTTCAGCTGGATTTTAAAATGTATGCACTGGAAATCATAAATACTACTAACTCATTTAACACACAGATTCAGCTAGCTGGAAGTACTTGTCATCAAACACTTAGCTGTAATGCAAAACTATGACCCACACCAGAAGAGTAAGAGACAGTCTATCACACTGCTCATCCTTCCATCAATATAAATAGGTGTTTTCCTATTGGTATTAATGAAATAGCTTGGATAAATTATTACCTGAAGTGATACCTTCTTTTGTATCCATAAAAATGAATCAGTAAATAAAACTTTTCTTAAACGAGTGACCACTTTAATTTTGCTTTTTAACGCTAACGTTACAGAAATTTCTTTCAGAATTTTTGTATCAACAATTCTGTATTAGAAAACATGGAGCCATAAAGTAAGCACAGTACAAACCTACAGTATTGTATAAAAATGAGGGATTTTTGTGACAATTTTATGAAATAAAAAAAATCACTTAGCTAGATTTACATGTCTGTTAACAATAAGGCTTAAAATTTTATTCTTAACAGCAAAGTGTGAAATTCTAATAGGGATTTGTAAGATATAATAAAAGTTCTGATAACCTCTCAACATTATTCTAAGTATAGCCTTTAGAAAGCATATACGACTTACTTTCATTAAAAACATACTCAAATCCTTCCAGAGTATCAGGAAATTCAAGTGGTGGTTCATCTTTTTTCATTAGTTCATCCAAGTCTATTCTAGACAATAAGTCTAAAAAAGGAAAAGAAAAATTATATAATGCATGCTATGTCTTTTTTTATTTCACTATATGACTGACAAAATTTGTTTGTTCAGATTTGTAGGACTTAAGGGCAGAAGGGCAACCTATATAATAGTAAACACAGGACTTTGTTATTCCAGATTCAAAAGCCGGACCTCATTGTCAGTACAACTTCTTACTTATTTACCTGTCTTCTCTAATGTTGATCAAAAAATGTCCAGGGACAGACAGGCCACCAAAGACATAGTGATTTGTTTCACTTACTAATTACCCTCAATGTGAGAAAGGTATCTTTGGTATGCATCATGGTTTTAACATGAACTTACCTAGCTTCAATATCAAGTCACCGATACATTCTTGTTTGCTTTCCTGAAGACCTCAGATTACCAAATGCACATCATCTCACACGCATTTACCAGCTGTGTGATTACAACACTCCCTAACCTTCCCTTTGATACCCAAATATCTCTGTATCTCTTTATACTCTTTAGAGTTATCTGAATCCTCCTCTCAACCATCCTCTCTTAAAAACATTCAAGGTAGAGAAATCTGCCATGTGTTTTATAGTAAGCCATGACATACATTCCTCTTTCAGATTAGGATGGTGTAACCTAGTACAGCCTGCATTCACTAAGGCAAGTACACTAAAGTAAGAGTAGTCTGCATTCTTTACGCTACATTTAAGGGTTTACATTTAACCAGAGGCAAGCATACAGCAGTATCTTTTGCTTACATATAACTACTAAACAATTAAATAGTGCACAATCGTCTCTCCTCTCATTGCTCATCACCCACACAAC
Source organism: Falco naumanni (assembly GCF_017639655.2). Taxonomy (NCBI): domain Eukaryota; kingdom Metazoa; phylum Chordata; class Aves; order Falconiformes; family Falconidae; genus Falco; species Falco naumanni. The sequence continues at coordinate 7,191,438 of NC_054080.1, forward strand.
CCTGCACTAGCGTTCTAACATATTCTGTGATTATTCGTTAAAAAACATCAAGAACTTATTCAGCAGGGTTCCACTGATATTCTCCTACCTCCTCACAGATGAATTTGAAGACCACACAAACATTCAGTTCAATGCTGAGTCTTGAATTATTGCTGTTTCATAAATTAAGATACGATGTATTACCAAGGAAACACATTACGTATTCTAAGTACATTGGTTTATTACCTTTACCATCCAAAGTTGTAGCTCAAAGGAAAGAAAACAGTTTGAAAAGTCATTTTCTTTAAACTTGCTTTGTTTGACATTAACTACATTTCCATCTTTCAGTTACTTAGAAACATTACTTGAATAGGTTTTGTATCACTATTTTTGCTTAGTCTTGTTGCCGATGACAAGCCTCTAGGTTACCCATGTTACCAAAGCTTAGTACTGGTGCATTAATCCTGTGAAATTTCTAGCTTCAAAATCTACTGAAGACTAGCTTCATCATTCTTGAGAATTCCTTGGCCTGCTCTTTTATAGCTCTTCAGTTTCACATGACATTCACTCAAGCATCCGCAAGATTGTCTCCAGCTCCTCCTTCTCTAAGTGATTTCAGTGAAACGAAATGAGTGATTTCATGAAGTGAATGTCAATTGCAGCAGACTGCAATTGGTCTGTGCTCCAACCACCTACACAGCCACTTTCTTCCTGTGCAATTTTTCAAGTTAAAATTAGCTAAAGTATTCTTATAATTTTGAGATTCGTTCAAGATCTGATCCAGTATTCTCACCTAAGACCTTGGACTCTCCAACTCAATTTGGAACCAGCTCAATAGAGGCCAAAACTGAGCAATACACAGGGGTCCTTCTATAACTCAATGGGAGTTCACTACATTGCATGAAGAAAACAACCACCTCAGAGGAAGTTTTCATTATGTGGAATATTTCTTGGACACTAAACCTTCATGAAGATCAAACAAATGTTAAATATAAAATGGGAGTTCTGCTTTTCCAAAAGTGAAGTATAATTTCCTCAAAATATACTAATTTGACAGAATTAGTCCAAGGTTTGAAAAAAGCACCACAGCTTTTCACCAATCATGTCACAAAAACCACAGTTGTAACTGAAGAACCACCATCTACCATCACAGTATAACAGAACATATAGTTCTAATAATACTTCAGTAAAAATCAAGTTTTTACACCAGAGTTGCAAAGCACGTAACTTCTTCTCTTTTGAATTTAGAGAGTAAATGTGTGATGCAAGCACTTCAAATCCAGTCCTTGATTAGCTTACTTGTAGATCTAACCAACTTTCAAAATTGAATAACACTGTCTAAAAAAGATGTTTTATTACACATAGAAGTATACTTTTTTTAATAAACTATAATCAGTTGGCATTTCACACAAGTCACATAACACATTTTCATCATTTTTGTATTTATCAGATGAGTACAACAAAGGAGCAAAATGTCAGATTCAGTAAAGTCTACAGAATTATTTGTTTTTTCCCTCAAGAAAGTTACTCTAAGTCACTTAGGTCCATTTATGTCTTTACGCAATACAAAGAAAACTTCATAAAATCAACATGGAAATAACCAATGGCCTGAAAATGTTTTCCCTGCTAACATTCCAGTCAAAGAGATTTTAAAAAGCTGTAATATGGTTTCATAATTATAAAACATAAGTAGCATACAAATTAAATGATAACTCCCAGAAACCAAGAACACAAAAGCACCAGTCAACTTTTTCAAAGGATAATTATGAAAATTGAAAAAAAAAATAATGGATGCCTTATTCTGTTACTCCTTACCACAGATTTTTTATCATATGAAAATACTGAAAACGGACACACCATTAGACAAAAAGCATTGGCACAGATGGACCAATAGTCTCTTCCAGTACTGCAATTCCCCGACTCTAACCCACAATTAACTCACATTGTTTCTGAAATGTCAATATATGTAAAAAGAAAGCAAAAAGACTCACACCCTTTAATGCAGTAGTCTTCTCTTTTTCATCTGGGCCTCCTTGCTGGAGCTGAGCCATCACTACACAAATTGTCAACAGAATGGAAATACTGAGGAAAACGTACATTAATCTTCAACGAACAATCTGAAAAATCAACAAAAGTTGGAAATTAAGTTCAGCAGATCTCATTCGCTACTGGGTTTTTTGTTTAAGCAGAACTTGTTCCAAAAGCAAAACTTCTCTGAGTATTATAATGCCCTATGATATGTAAGGTAATATTAAAATCAACTTCTTCCTCTTCTTCAAACTTATATTGGACAGTCTGAAGTCCCAACACACTATCCTGGATTAAGATGTTTTACAACAAAGTATGACACACAGTCCACTATCAAGTTTGGTCAAAGAATCAAGTTCACAAAAATGCGCACTAACCTCTCCCTAATCCTAAAAGGACATCTGTCTAATTGACACATTTTTTTGGTGATTCTAACACAACATCTGTAAATGTTAAGTCTTTTAGCAAAGCACCACACCTGTAAGTCCGAAGTAGAAGATAAAAGAAAACACAAACCATAATCAACAGAACTTCCAGAATCTTTGAGGACTTTCTTCATCAATTAACCCGACTTATCCTGTTCTTACTGTACTATAGAATTTTGTTTTAATAAAACTAAACCGAGCACACAGCTTTAAACCACTGCGATTTCTACAATAACACATTATCAGCATTGAAACGTATAAAGTAAATGTCCAGCTAGAACAAACCTTAATATATTCATGGTGAGAATTTACATGCAAAATGTATTTCTAGATTTCTCCTCTCGGACAGAAGACAACGCAAACATTCAAAACTGCAATCTCTTTCATCTTGAATGTGACACCAAGGGAGCAAACTACCACGTCACAATCAGTGCTTCTTCGTTCTCCATAAAAAGACTTCTGTACAATGAAATCTTTTTCCCTTAATCTTTTTTGGTTCTTTGTTTTATCTGTCAGTCATTACCAGTTTGTTTTATTCTTCTTCCTAATATACTTAATCATAGATGAGTTTGCACGAACTGTATCCCTGTAGCGATTTGTAACTTTCAAACAAGGAGTAACAGGAGTCACCAAATGTACTACTGGCTTCCTAATAACTTACACTTGTAAGAAAGAACCCCTCTATGGTTTATTTTATGCAACAGTAGTTCGTGTAAAAGCGACAGGGGAAAAAAAAAAGTAAAGCATAATAAAGACTATTTTTCTATTGTCTTTAGAGAAAACCTGTTATGTCTAACATCATCTTTTACATTAAGGATAAATACAGCAATTTAAGGGGGTGACAGTTATAAACTAAGAAGAGGGTTTGGGGTGGTGGAGGTTGTTTGCTTGTCATTTTAAGCTGGGGTTCAAGAAAGCCTGATAATTCATTCCACAAGTTGGATGGGAGTCTATGGGAGACTATGACACCTTCCTTTGCAGAAGGCTGTTCAGATTAAGCTGATGTGAAATAACAGTACACTGCCAAAAGTCTTTTTAAAAGACAACTCCACCAGGAAAGCTCTGCTTAGATTATGTACTTTCTAAATTAAGACACAACAAGACATGATTCAGTTAAAATGTGCACCTTTTGGCTAATGCTTCAATCACATTAGCACTAATAACACAAGCGATCAACAAAATTAACAGCAAACCCACAGAGACTTCTTTTGCATTTTCTAGCATATAACGTAGTCAATGTAAATATTACGACTCAAATGTTGTCACACTTTTAGATGGTATTAAAGATTTTCCTCATCAGATGCTTCCAAATAGTCCACCGATAGAAGGTAACTAAGCACAACTCTCATCTGTCATCAGTTTGTACCATGTACATTCTAGGAAATCACTTAGAAACTAACCCATTCCGGTTAAAATTATTAGCAGTGCTAGAAAACGACAGGATAGTGTTCTGTGACAACCCAGATGAAAATTATTGTAGTCATACAAATTGAGTAGTCCTCCCTACACAACATTTGAAAATTCGTAATCGGGTATAGGTAAGTTAATGCAGTTACAAAATACATACAGGTGCTCGAAGACTTGTTATTACCCAAGGGGAGAAACATAAAATTTACCTTAACGGATTTACCTTGTTAAATTAACCCCCATTCCCTAATCAGATAAATAAATGCTGAGACCAAGAACTGCTGGCATCCTTGTCTCTACAACAGCTACCCTGCTACTTCCTTTAACAGACTAAGACCCTGCCGCTGAGGACACAGCAGGTAACAGGATCACATGCCAAGCTAGAAGCACCAAAATAAACAAACAAATAAATAAATCTGAATTTAGCTTTGAGAGAGAGAGAATTTCCAGTTCTTTTTGACAAAGTAAAAAACTGTTACAGCAGCCACTGGAGGGAGGACTTGATATTAGAATGAGGATGAAAGCACAGAGTATTTTATACATTGTTTGTGTGAACACAGCATTTTGTTGACTCCCTCACTGATATTTGTTTAAATGACAAATAGAAGAAATTAGATGAGAAGGTTGGAATCCCTTTCCTTGACAGACAGATGTCGAATCAACTATAGCCTGATGATGCAGAAATGAATAGCGGGAAAATTATAAAGCTCTCTCTGAATGGTTGCTTATAGGCAAATGCAGGAATTGCAGTTTATTCTAGGCACCAGTTTCAAGCCCCAGTGATCTTCTACTGCATACACTGACCTGTCCACATAATTCCAAAATACCATCATTTTCTCATCATAATTACAGATTATTTACAATGTGTTATTCTGCACAATTTCTTAGATTATTCTTTTGAAAACATCTTTTCTGTGATTGTTTTTTACATTAACTACAGCAAGCATAATTCCTAAAAAACAAGTTACTATTTCACATGAAGAAATACAGGATATGTTTATTGCCAAGAGAACGTATATTTATTTGTATGTATGCTTTCTCAAACAAACTTCAGTATTCTATCACAAGATGTCTTACGCATACGCTTTGCCTCTTCAACTCAATACCCAGCAATACATAAAATAATCTGACAGCAGAAATATTCTGGTTTCATGGTTTCACCTGAGACAACAAGGCTGCATTTTATCATACCCCTATTAATGCAACTACAGAACTGGTGGATTTGCAAACATTAAATTAAAAACAAACAAACAAAACAAAACACCCTCCCCGCAAAAACGACCAAACCCAACAGACTTTTGCTCACTTAAGGGTATACATATTCCATGGTCTTGTCTATGAAGTGGTATGAGAAGTGTGGACCACCAAGCTTGTGATCGTGCAACAGTGCTAGTCTTCAGATCAGACTAGACACGTATCATATATTCTGACTCTGAAACAAGTGCACACATACACAGATTTCTACAGACTTCAATTATTCTTCTTTGTGTAAACGCAGCTAGAAATGTGGCAAAAAATGCAGTATATGATTTTGCTCTAAATTAGCAATACCTGAAGTTGTCATTGCTACAAATGTTCCAAATAAAGACTATAAACAATTGTAGTGCTAACCCACCACAAGTGCAACATAAGAAAACACACAAGCATTTTCAAACAGCACAAATCCATCAAATTTATCCGGACATAATCCAAACTGGTTTGTATTGCACCACTTTATTACAATACAGGTAAACTAAGAGTTTTGTTCTTTATAAACTAACATCCCAAGCAAGCTAGGGACAAATACGGGTTAGATTTGTGCAATGTGGCTGATGACTAAGACCCAGTTTTTCAAGAGACGGCTGTGACAGTTTGGCTCTAGTCCCTTCTCTGTACTGGCTCACCAAAGAAAAAAACACATACCTTTAATCTGAGTACTATTTCCTGCCTAATTAGATTTTTATCTATTCCTGCTTTTAGGGTGCTACAGATGACATCAGTAACAAATATGTCAATTAAGGTTGTACTTCACCTTCTTTAACTTATAAGACCCTATTTTCAACTGCTTATAGGTTTGCCAAACTTCAGCTCTGAAAGCCAATTATTTCCAGTCTGCTTTAGAGTAAATGGTTTTGAAAAAGTTCAACTAAAAAGTCTACCTCTTGTATAAGAAGGTTCAGAGACAGTATCTTCTGCTTAGTTCTGCTGTTAATGAGCAGCTACAGCAACTCCATGTTGCAGAGATCAGAAATTTAGCCAGAGGATCAGCTTAGCAGTGTGTGCCTCTTGCCATTACGCTTAAAGCTTGCCCAGATACGCTCAAGTTAAAATTGCTTTTTGCACACACTTAATATAGACTTATTAAGACTTATCAGGATTTCCAGAAAATTTACCTATTTGCCCAGAGCATGCTCCATACAGCTGCTAAAAGCCAGAGGGAACATGCACAGAAGGGGAGTAATAAATGCCAGAAGAGCAGGATCTTTAACCACTACAATACAAAGAAACTGGCAAGAATTCCAAAGTCCCTGAATCTCAGTACATCTTCACATTCTAGCAAATGGTGGTGGAACTTGCTGATAAAAGTATGTGACTGCAGCCGACATTAAAGGTTGATTTATTTGCACAGCAGCTACCTTCCAGAGTTATTTACCCCATAAGCTCAAAAAGCAGAGGACTATGAGCTATATGCATTAGCATCCCAACCATGTCAGCAACTCAGTTGTTTACACAAGGCACAGTCAACATGATTCCACACACTGAAATTGTAATTATTTCAGTTTAACTTTCTTGAAATGCTGGAAATGACCTTCATAAAAATATGCATGTAAACATGATCAAATAAACATGTCAGAATAATACAAAAAGAGGCAACACAACCTCAACACAGCCTCTGGGACGTTTATAACATGATGGTATTATCACCCAAACATGAGGTTCAAAATGATCAGCAACAAGAAGAAAGCTGGGAGGGACATTCGGAGCTGTGGTGTTTGTCTTCCCAAGTCACTGTTAGGCACAATGGAGCCCTGCTTTCCTTGGGATGGCTAAACACCTGCAACTCCTTGTTTTTGCTTTGCTTGCATGCATGGCTTTTGCTTTCCCTATTAAACTGTCTTTATGCCAACCTACCAGTTTTCTCACTTTCACTCTTCTAATTCTCTCCCCATCCCACCAGAGGGAGAGCGCGTGAGCAACTTGTGGGGAGCTTGGCTGCTCACAAGGGCAAAACCACAACACATAATGCAACACTCTCTTAAATATGCAGAATATCAATAATTAAAGCACATGGAGAACACTACCTCTATTAAGGCAGACAGATAACTATCTAACGAATCAGGCAAGCAACTCTGGGTATAGAAAAAGTGATCCTGCAGTGAAAGCAGGAGAACGCCACCTGGAGAACTGTGTTCACTGGAAGAATTTACAGGTGTTCTTATGGAATATTGCTTAACTCTTGAAAATCAACATGTTTTCAGATAACCTCTTTTTGTGTATTTCCCATATCCTGGGCGTTCAGCCTTAATTATTTGCTTCAATGCTCAGAACTATGGACTGTAGGATTCCTGCTTTAAGAGCTTTGAAGAACCTTCCCTAGCTTTCCCAACCTCAGCACCCAAGATGAATGTACATGGATAAGTAGGACATCAATTTCAAGATGCCCTTCATCACCGCCTTCCTCTAGAAGGCCAGCAAGTATCCTCCACAAACAGCAGTTGCTAGGGTAAATTCAAGGAATTAAAATTTATGAAGAACTAACACCCTGCAATTGAAGCCTCAGAAAAAGCCCATGTAACATGTAATAATGCTATATTCAGTGCAAGATTTGTATTGTGTTGTTCCATTCGTGCATGGGGCTACATCTCAGCTGATGAGGACAAAAAGAAATGCTGAAGCTGTACAATTATTTGGAAACCAGTTCTGTGACATGCTCTTTAATTACAGAATCAGATCTTCCTGGCAGTGTACATCGCAAGGATAATTCACAAGGACTTGTGGCACAGTATTACTCCATAATATACCTGAAATTGCCCTGTGATAGTTTATAAAAAAAACTGCTTGGATGAGATTTTAAGATTATTGTACTAGTCTGTTTGTTTTATTGGGATTCTGGCTTGAAACATGGGGTGGAGTAGACCGAATCTCAATAGCTTCATCTCTGTATGTAGTAAGTTACAGGACAAAGTCAGAATTTTTAGTCTTTTTTTAATGTCATCCTCTCTCAAGAAATCCCATGGGTCTGCTGGGAAAGAAAAAGATCTGAACACAGAAAAACTCAATGACTTATCAAAAGAGCCTTCTCTTAGGAGACACCAAAATCATTTGCAGGACAGCCGCAGAAGAGGGAAGGTGAGAAACTGTCCGGATCCTCATATACAGCAAGGTATTTCTAATTCTACTCCAGACTCCGTGCTGAAGACGTGCACAAGGAGAGACTAGGGAAAGGTAAGAGGTGCACCTGTTGACGCAGAAGGCTCAGACACAACTTACATGATCAATGTGATCAAGTTAGTGCCACTTTATTAAGGGATACACAGCAATTTATACTCTACAGGTGCTATTAATTGACCCACACCAATTTATACCCCCAGCTAAAAATACACACGCTACGCAGGCTTTGCTACGTAAAAGGTGAGAGGTTAAAACCACTCGTTCACACGCTTCCACCTCCCCCATGATCGGTCCCGGCGTGGTGCCCACATGCTGCTCCCTCCTTGTGCAGGCATCCTGGTTTTTCTTATCTTTCTGTCCAACTCTCTTACCTCTCCGCGAATACACGGTTTCTCTGTCTCCCTTGGCCTTGCATATGTCCTTCACAACACCGGCAGCTTGTTACAGCTTCGGCCTGCTATTACAACAAAGTTACTTGGTCTGGATTGCTCATAATATGTCCGTTGTCTTCCAGCCACTCCACATGCACCCAGCTTTCTGTGACATACCTGTTTCCTCCAACACCTTCCAGAATGTGCACATGCAAAGAATAATTACCACCATCCCACCCGACTACTCTGTATATAACGCTGATGACACAGAAATACCCAAAACGGATGGATGCTACGTGGAATCAAATCACGAACAACTCAAATGAGCATGCAGGGCTACTGAAGATATCACTTCACCATTAAGATACCTTATTTCAGAATCAGACTAAAATACCCCAAATTCCCATAATCTACACACCACCTCTTTGCAGCAGCGTCTGCCTCAAGAAATCTGCCTTACAGCTCTGCCTACAGCTTTTCCTGCTGTAGGACATCTGTTTCTTCGATTTTATCATTTTTCCCAGCTTACTAATATAGAATCTCAAATGTCTTTGCTCTGCCCTCTACCTGAGATAGCACATGCTATTTGGCCAGCCGACGCTTCATTTCAACTATCTGGAGGGCAAAGCAAATAGCCCTGTGAAACACATGCAGTCCACAGATTTGCTTCTGCTGGATTGTCATAAAGCAGCACTATATTGCAATATATATATGTATAAACAATGTGAATAATGCAAACACATTAGCCTTTTAGCTTGATAATTATACGAACTCAATCTTAAAATTCCGACTGCATCACACTTGTATTTTTAATTTTACTTCAGTAGATCTTTTTACTTTCTATTACAAAATAATAAAAAGAACAAAGATTAAAAAGCAAGACAAGTAAATTTAATTTTCATTACTGGTTCAGCTTTAAAAATTGAAAAATTTAAAATTTACATTAAAAATATTCCATTAATTGCCTAAGTCAGTAACTGTGACCAGACTTCTTTAGACAGCTCTGCTACTGCCTCATCTACAACCTTGCTATCTCTGCCCAGAGGCAAGACTGCCAAACAGCTCTAACCCACACCATCACAGAGCAGTCTAGGTTGGAAAAGACCTCTGGAAATGCTCTGGTCACCAGCCTTCTCCTGGAGAGTACTTCATTAGGCCTCACATCAGGTAAGCTGGGGATCTGCAAAGGTAAGCCTTTAATATTTCCAGTTAGGGAGATTCTGTCATGCCTCTGAGGAACTTACACCAATGATTAACATTCCTAAAAGATTTTCTTATACCCAGATTAAATTTCTCCTCTCATCCATGTAAGTAGAGAACAACTTCTTCACAACTACCTTCTAGGTATCATATAACTGATAAAATCTTCCCAAGCCTTCTCTCCTCTACAAACTTCCTTGAACCTTCCCCAAAATTTTGAGTTCTCCAACATGCTAATCATCCTTCTAACACAGTAATCATCCTGGTGGCCACCTACTGGTCCTTCTCTAATATTTCAGTGTCTCTCTTGAAATCAGAGGACAAAACCAGACACGGCACCCAATACAATGGAGGACCCCGTTTGCCTTCATTGCCACAAGGGCACAGGGCTGGCATTGCCATCCAACAGCATCTCCTTCCAGCTCCTTTTAAGCAAAGCTAAATCCCAGCCAGACATCCCCTTGACTGCACTGCTGTTATAAAACAAAATGGCACTAGTAACAATTCAACATTGTTTCTCAAGTTCACTCCTAAGCAGTATTTACAGGAGACTACCACTCCTAAAAAGCGCTACTTAAAACTTTTCTAGAAGCACATTAGTGCCTCATGACAGGGCTATTTTACCGATACTAAACAGTCTTGAAGCTTGAATGACATTTATCTTGAAGTACTCCCTTTACAAAATATTTACAATCTAATATTTTCTGGATTGAACTACTCTCTTCTACCAAGTACAGACACACCATCAGCACTTCTCTCATCCTCTAAGATTTCCTTTATCATTCAAAATATTATTTAAAATGAGCAACGAAGGACTTCCTTTAACACCTCTTTTATTGTTCTTTGCGTTAACATTAATAAATAATCACTCTCAGGAAAGACAACGACTAACCATTAAGTTATGGGAAGTAGTGGACTCTTTGGACTCTTCATAACTCTTTCAGAAAGACTGCGATTAGGTACCTTTTTAGAAGGAATGCTGCTGTTAAACACAACTTAATGGTTTGAACAGTGTGGTAATGGAAAAATGTAACAGCTACAACAGTGTTTATTGATAAAAGAACACTAATTACAGGACAATGGTAAACAACCTATTGTGTTATTTCAACTTCATGTCACCTTATGATCAGATTAATAATGTCTAACCCTAAAAAGCCATGTAAACAGAACACATCTACTAAAGTCTAGCCATGTTAAAGTTCTTATTTTCATGTCAACATGTATAGCAGTTGATTGTATTGCTTCCCAATACTACACAAAAATTAACACAAGCAAAGCAGAGACACATTATACAGTTGTGTCACATGGAAAAAATACGAACAAGCATCAACCTCCCAAGTGTGACAAGACTCGTGAAAAGCCCACTGTAAGCAATACAAACATTTTCTCATGGCACCAAGTCTAGCAGAGTTCAAGGAGTATCTGGACAATGCTTAGCCACATAATTTAGTTTTAAGTACTTTCTGAGGAGCAGGGAGTTGGACTCTATGATCCTTATGGGTCCCTTCCAACTTGACATATTCCATGATTTTGTAACTGTCAATTTTCAATGAAATCTGCACTGAAATAGCACCACCTTGAAGTATCCTTATGTAAACAAGAATATTTTTGTAATTAAATGAAAGCTGTGCTGAGCCTTTTTTGAAGGTCACATGAGCAGTATAAACACAGGACAAAGTGAATTTGCAAAGAGAAGTATCACATCAACTACCAAAACCAATTACAGCACAGAAAAAATCATTAAAAGAAATGGATATGCAAAAAATACGTGTGTGTATGTACATGTATGTATTTATACATAAGTTGGTCACTTCCCACAATAGCAACAAACAGCTTATAGCAACGGCTGTGAGAATCATCATGAGCAGCATGTGGTTGAGCAAGAATTAAGAGCTCACGGTCTCAGCAGTTTGTTTTGTGTTGTTAGGAATTTCTTTCTGATTCTTCAATTTGTGTGAAACAGCCAAAATTTATCATCATAAAACTGTCAAAACCATCAGGGCCACAGTCATGACAAATTTGTGAAAGCTGACAACACTGGATATTACTCATTCTATTGGCAACTATTCTTTTAAGTGCATTAAACACCTTCAAGCTGGTTAAAATCACCCTGCAGATGAATAAAAGCTTAAAAAGTGTCCATACCCTATTCCCACAGATAATAGCATACGCTTAATATGTGTGCCTTCATCACCCACAGACACTACCAAAAGACTGTCAAGCCTACAGGTATCAGGAAATATCAAAATTAAGGTTGCCTGCACAAACTTAGTTCAGCACCCATGCAGTCTTACACAAAAACTCCAGTCTTAGACAAAAAGAGCAATGTGGAGAAAATAAAAACAAAGAGGAAGTCACCTCATTCTCTCCTACTTCTCTAACTTAGCGTCATCTCTATCTAAGTTTCTGTCCAGTGTGGTCTTGCCTAACTTCTTTTAAATATTCACGATGAACACTCCCCAACCTCCTCATGTTGTTAGGCTAAGTTCATGCTTGAACCTCATCTTGTGCCCACCCCAATGGGCATCCAAACTGCCAGACCTCCTGCCTTTTGCTCTGCTTGTCCCAGCCATGGTTGACAGCCCTGAGGAAGGGAAGACAAGGGGAAATCTCTGACACCAAAGCTGAAGTTCTCCTCTCCATGCAAGGTGGGTGGTTGTGCAGAGGCTCCAGCAGCTACAGGGAAACCACATCCCCCAGCATTAGTGACAACTAAACTAAACATCTGACTCAGTAGGAGTATTTTGGCTGTAAACAGAAATCTATTCCAACATTAAACTACTCTTTTCAGGAGAATATTTTTCCTAACTTTTGCCACAGCATTTTACTTCCTGACACTTATAAAGTTTATACCCTTTCTCCTCGTAGCATCCCTTCCTGTACCTGCAAACTGTTTTCATATCTCCCTCAGTCTCCTCCAGTCTGAGCAAACTACTCTTTCTACCTTTCCACATTGCACTTTTTTTTCCCTAGACTTCTGAAGATTCTTGTAGCTTTCCCCTAGCCGAAATCAGCTCAAACCATTTCTTAAATGTGATACCCAAAACTGATGAAGCCCAAGCAATGTGGAGTAGAATGAAATCACCATGTGACATGTTTAAATATGTCCCTTCTAACTATACATCCGAGAAGAATGATTACCCTTATTGCAACAGCAGCGTGCTACTGACGCATGTTCAGACTATGATTCACCTAAAAATCTGGGATTCTTTTTTGTAGAATAACTGCTATTTTGTATTTATGTAGGAAACTATCTAATATAAGCACAGCACTTAGCATTTGCCCTGTTAAAAGGCATTATTTCTTTTCCATTGTTTCTCTAATTTTTCTAAGCCATTTAAAATTCTAAATTTATTCTTCAGAGAACTTGAATCCCCTCCCAGCCTGGTATTCTCTGTAAAATCAATAAATGTACTCTCTACGTCATTTACAAAATGAAAGCATGTGGGGTTGATCCTGGCTGGAGGCCAGGTGCCCCCCAAATCCACTCCATCACTCCCCTCCTCAGCTGGGCAGGAGAGAGAAAGTCTAACGGAACGGCTGGAGGGTTGAGGTAACGACAGGGGGATCACCCACCAATTCCTGTCATCCGGAAGACAGACTCGGCTTGGGAAAATTAGCTGAATTTACCACCAATCAAATCGGAGTAGAAAATAAGAAATAAAGTCAAACCTTAAAGGCACCTTCCCCCCACCGCTCCCTTCCGCCCGGGCACAGCTTCCCCCCCAGTTTCTCTCCCCGCGCCCCGCCGGCGGCGCAGGGGACAGGGAATGGGGCTGGGGTCAGTCCCTCAGCTGTCCCTGCCGCTCCGTCCTCCTCACACCCTGCGCAGCCCCAGCCCGGGGTCCCCCCGCGGGACACGTTTCTCCAGGAGCTTCCCCAGCGCCAGCCCTTCCCGGGGGCCGCAGCTCCTCACCGCCGCCCCAGCCCGGGGCCCCCGCGGGGCGCAGCCCCCCAGGCCCGGCCGGGCCCAGCGCGGTCCCTGGGGGCCGCAGGGCCGCGGCTCTCACACGGTGCCGCCCTTCCAGCCCCGGCTGCACGGGGCGGGTTTTCCCCCTTCTTAGAGCCGTTACCCCGGAGGCGCCGCCACCGCCACCGACGGGCCCGGCCTGGGCCAGCGGCGGGGCCGTCCCGGAGCCGGCTGGTGTCGCCTCCGTCGGCCATGGGGGAAGCTTCTGGCAGCTTCTCACAGAAGCCACCCCTGCAGCCCCTCACTGCCAAAACCTTGCCAGTGTTTTGTACAAACCCTGTACAGATGCCATAATCACATTTAATTTTTTTCGTTGCACTTCTGCATCTGTCAATGCGTAGAATACAGGCACTCACTTGATAAGGAACTATTCAATTTTTTGTCTGACCTTCCTCTCTTGAGCCTTCAGTATGACCCTACAGTTTCTCCCATCCTCAGTTCCTCATCCCCTGTATTTAAGTGCTTCTCAATCATCTTCTATGACCTCTCTCACAAGCTCCTAGTCCCACTTGGCCACATTCCACTCTGAGAGCTCCTAGTGCCACTCCAACCCTCTCCCCAAGCTGTCTTCACTCGTACTTTCAAGTGCTTCCACAAAGACACTGCCAGCTCAACTCCTCATTCCAAACTTCCCCTAGTCTACTCCGCTTCAGTCCCCAGGTTCCATTCATCTGGTCATTACAGAACAAGCATGGCAATAACAAAGCCACTGAGCATTCTCCTCAGACCAAATTCCCTGCTGTCCACTTCCAACTGTCACCCTCACCACAGCCCAGTAGCAGAACAAGCACACTCGGTTGTTCTATGGCACTGGTAGATATGCCCAACCAACCAAAAGGGCACAGTATGTCTTGTACAGGTAGAACCACTGGAGATTTTTACATACTAAACCTGAAGTTGATACCAGACACAAACATAGACCTTGCCAAGTGCCATGGTTTAACCCCAGCTGGTAATAAAGCACCACACAGCCACTCCGCTCACTCCCCTCTCACGCAGAAGGATGGGGAGGAGACTTGGAAAGGAATGTAAAACTCAGGGGTTGAGATAAGAACAATTTAATAGTTGAAATAGAATAAAAATGTAAGAACAATAACAACGATGACAATAACAGTTATAATGGAAAGGGGGAGGGAAAGAATAACATCCGGAGGGAAAGGCGGAAAGGAACACGCGGTGCACAGCACAACTGCTCACCGCCTGCTGACCGATGCCCAGCCAGTGCCCGAGAATGCCCTGCCTGCCCCGGCCAGCCCCCCGGGTACATATACCAGGCATGATGTCCCACGGTATGGAATCCCTCTCTGGCTAGTTGGGGTCAGCTGTCCTGGCTGTGTCCCCTCCCAACCCCTTGTGCCCCTCCAGCCTCCTTGCCAGCAAGGCCTGAGGAACTGAACAGTCTCACACCAAAGCCAAAACACAGCACTGCATGAGCTCCTGAGAAGATAATTAACTCCATCCCAGCTGAAACCAGGACACCAATTATTATGTTTCTTACCCAAAAGAAACAAAAGACACAAAGGTACTGCACCACAGCATCACGCATACTGGAATGGACCTTTGGTGGCCAATTTGCCTAACCTCCTGAAAAAGCTAGTCTTACCAGAACAGGTCACTCAGGCACTTGCCCAGTCACGTTCCAAACACGTGCAACTACGGTGATTCCACAATTTCTGAGCCTCATTCCCTTGTTTGACCACCCCCACGGTAAATTTTTTTGAGGGGTGTATCTACCAGCATTTCCCATAATATAAAACATTAGAATTTATTTATCTACTATCCTATGCTGCTACAGAGAACAGAAGGTAAATGCAATTTAGTACTAGCAAAACAAAGAAAAAATGCTAGATTATCTACATCATGCTCCTTTTCTGGAAAGCTAGAGTTTACTACCACATGTGTAAAGTTTCCTTATATTCCTGCTGGCAGTACTCTCCAAAGATTGTCGTTCTCAGGAATTTTCTAAATAATGTTCTTTTAAATGTTTCCTCTGGATATCTCTGGGTAGGCAAAATCTGAGCTTCTCAAAGGAATGTGCTACTAGCTTTGAAAAATTCAATTTCTATCTGATACAAATGAAGTAACAGCTTTCTCCCTCATCTGAAGAAAATGCAGGTATGGGTTGGTATCAATAAGGAACTGGACATTCCATCTCAGTGTATTTCTATTCCTTGCCTTATGCCTCAACCTACTACCTCACACATGCAAGAATTCAAACTGCTGGTTATTTTGGCGTGGTCCTTTCACATTTACTCCTTAGAGAGTTACCCTAATTTTTATGACTACTTAAATATTCACCAGAAAGAAAGACAAGGAGAATAGAACTAGCGAAATAAAGAATTAAAAGGCAATTTTTAAAAAAATCTTTTAATTACCCACAGAATGACGTTGGGAAGATATTAACAAAAACTTAGAGCATTCCTGCAGGAACATACATTCAACTTATCTGATATTAGTGAAGTTGGTGGGATGATTCACAAGAATGTAATGCTAGAATCAAGAGATAAAACCTATTTAGGAAGGGCAACAATGGAGAACAAATGGCACTGTGTGCCAAAAATGTCATTGTACGTTTCTGAGTCACTGACAACAGAAAACCATGTCTTAAGAAATAAAGTACTAGTCAGGATACTAGCTGGGGTTTGCTACAGATATGAAATCTCCCATAGCATGGTGGTTAAGCATCTATTGCAACTTGTTGGAAATAAAAGTTCCATTATCACAGTGGACATAACACTGAGTGAGATAACCTGGAGCTTTCATGCTGCCATTATCAGAACAAGCTTGAAATTTCTAAAAATTGAAGACAATTTCTTATGCTGAGAAATGTTAAATCCAACCCAAGGGAAAGCTGTGTTCAACTTCATCCGGACAGATAACAAGTACCCCACTGTGTCTTAGAGAACAAATACAGAACAAAGACCGTTCCTGCCCCCAGGTCTTAGAATCAAAGGACATATTCCCAAACACATCTTTGCAAAATGACTTAAGCGGTCCCACCCCCTACCCACGCTACCCCCTCAGCTGCACTGACAGAACTGTATGTAGCAATGCATAGTGAACCGGTACAGAGAATCAGATCTGAGTTACACCAGAACAGGGACCTGATCTGAGTTAAAACTATCTTCCTTTCTTTCCCTCCTCTTTTTTTTTTTTTTTTTTTCCTTTTAAGAGTATATTTTTAACTTATCAGTTCTCAGATTTTGTTCATTACCTGGTGCAACCAAGGTGACAGAACAAGGCTGGAACATACAGCTGCCACCTGAAAACTCTTCGCCTGATTTGCCAACATGGGGAAGAAAGATACACAGACAAAGCAAAAGAAGGACTCAATAAATGATTATTGTGATAGGCAACAGTTTACTCTTCCAAATTTCAAACTCTGCTGTTCCAAAACACAAACATTTAAAATAAAGTATCAAGAAACCTCCACTAATTTTTGACTTATTGACTACCATGTATCAAATAAGAGCTTAAATTTATAATTGCTTTACTGATTTTGATGGCTGTGCCTGCCCTGAAATCTTTCCCCTTGGCTTGGGTGGTGGGCAGCTATGTTAACACAGTCTTGCATCTCGAGAGTTATCAATATACAGATTCAGATTTTATTCACAGAATTTAATCATATGCTTCAGTGGGGAGCTACTCTTTCAGTACAGGGACTATTATTCTTCAAGAGAGATACAGATTGTGTGCATGAGCACACCTATTTATCCCTCATTTCACCATCTTTCCATAATGCCTTTATATAATGGCTCTCTCACTACCAAGTCTTCTGTTAACATATTTTTCCTCTGAAAATACTTTTGGTTGCATTTTTACTGTGGTGCCTGTTTTTACTTAAATCTAGTGCACTTACTCAACATCTTATTTCTTGAGATGGGTTTATAGTACACATGTTCTGCAAGAGGAATTACATGCTCATTTGTTTAAAAAAAAAAGCTAGGTGGTTTCAGTGTTGCTTGGCTATACTCTAGTGCTTTGGATATGAAGGAATAAAGCAAAGCAAGAATATGGTTTAGCACAGTCTTCAGTTAAACAAGAAGACTCAGATTTGTATTGTTATACGCTAAAGGTGCTACGCACAAATATGACATTCACTTAAACGTGCATTTCAAGGCTTTGTAAAGCCTGGTTTGCAGAACTTCAAAACAAACTATAACCACTACCTTATGTGTTGGGTTTGGTGTTCAATGGAATGTTCAAGACAACCTGGAGAGTACTACTTGGCAGATTAACAACATGATCAATCAGAATCGCCTTGTCCATCTTCTCAGACAAGCAGTTATTACTCTAAAAACCATGATAGTTTTCCTTCAAGCACAGAGGTATACAATGGCTGCAAAATGCAACAGACCTGCTAGCTCCCAGCATGCAGCAGAAATAAAACAAGAATGTGGTCCGTTATGCCTGTTCGTAAGCCAAAATATACCTCAGTTAAGGGATGATGAGAAACATAAGAACCCATTTTTCCTGTGACCCACCAGAGGCTTTTGTCATGCACACCACATAAAGCTGACACAGTGAAGAAAGCTCAGTAGGCCAGCAGAGTATGTACCTTGCAGCTGAAATGTCCAGAGAATTCAAAACAAATATTTTAAAAGATTTAATTGCAAATGGAAAATGGCAACTTTATGAAGCTTATAATTCAGACAAATCCAGACTAGCTGTCTTGGGAAATAGTTTGCAATTTCCAAAGCTATCTTCCTATTAAATTTCATATTTCTTATCTACATCTTGGAGATGCCTAGGGGTACTTAAGAGTAATCAAGAATATTTTCATACAGTTGAAAGCATTTTTCAGTATGTCCCTCTCAAAAAACCCAAATACTTAGCTTAAACTTTTACTTGAAATTGGCAGTAGACAGAAAATCTTTCTTATAAACAACTGATAATGAAAAAACTACACCCACCACCACCAAAAGTAGAAACTTGAGCGATGTAACCTGATGGGCCTGACTTTAAATGCATAAGCATCAAGAAACACAAACACTAACATTCAGTACCACTGCTCCTTCAGGCATGGACCTATTGCCAGTCAACAGTGGAACTGGTTAATCTGCAGCCCAACTGACGATGTGTACCACTAATTCTTATTTTAACCATCATCTCTGCTTCCAGAGAGATGATAAAGGTGATAAAAATTTTCTTTCGTTTACCTGAGAAAAAAACCCTATTTGCTCACAGATGAGTATCCTAAATTTACCACCATACTAAATATATTGATTCAGCTAATACTGCAGTTGCTAAGACAACACTTATTTCAGATAAGTATTAAAAATTACTACTTCCAAGCCTCAAACGTCTGTATTAGCAGGCTTAGCACAGGCTGGTCCCCTTCAACTTCTGCTGGGCAACAGGCAGTCAGAATACAGAAACTACAATAACTGTAAAGCAGAAACACCTAAAATTAACCTGATAAGCTCTACACAGTTCATCTTTCCTCCTTGGATACCCACTCAACAGAATACAAACTGCAGTACCAGAGAGGCTCCATCAAGCTGCAAGCTGAGACTATCCAGGAGAATGAAACCAGAATACAAGTGGTTGCATGAAGACTGCACTGCGCCACAGAGCGGGGTACCATCCTCAGCAGCAGTATCATTAATAATTAATTAATAGGAGCAGGCTGCTCAGGAAACTGGTAGAGGGGCTTTCCGCACGGTAAGTTCAAGTGCAAGGCAACACAGGCTGCAGATTCACGATCCACGTCCCTACAATACAACACTTTCAGCCCTTCTTCCAGCCTCTCCACTCCCTACTACAGTCTCACATTGTTTCTTATGACGGCACTTGTACTAGTGAGCAAGCTGCTGCAATTGAGAAAGGAGCTTTTTATATATCTCTAGTTTTGTATCAGCTGGATCAGCTTCCTTACCCAGCTCACTATGCAGCCAGCTGATCTCTCCTACATCCAGGAGGGATGGGGCAGGAAGAAGAGAGGCATGCTGCCCCTTCCAGCAGTGGAGACGTAATGTAAACGGGCTGTGAAACTGCACCCTGGGCACTCTGTCAACAGAGCAGGTCCTGAGCAGGACGGAAACAACTTGTGGGTCCCAGTCTAATTCCTAGAAGCAGCCATAAAACAAAAATCACTCCAAAACTAGCATTAGTAAGTACATGATGGTGAGCTGAGCAGAAAGGCAAAGATTATACAAAATTGAACACTCTACCTTTTCACCTTCCAGTAAGACTCAGTCACATTATGAGAACAGCGTAAGAAACACTGTGAGTAGTTAAACAGTAAGTTCACAGAGTCATCACTCCAGAGCCTTCCTCTCAAAAAATGAAAAGGTGCGTGCATGTATACACATATAACACATACCATAGCCACAGCACTTAAAACACAACATCCATGAAAAAACCCCACATTTTAAACCCATTAAATTATAGTTCAGGAATTCCACCCTGTGCAAACCTATGAAACTGATCTACAGGCTAAGTAGATATATGTATGATCACACTTAGAAAGAGAAAAAAAAAAGTCCCTTCCAAAGCACAAAAAACCACCCTCATAGGGCAGCATTAAATTCCATAAGCACATGTTTTCATGCCCACTGTTAACCAATCTGTTTCAGTAAGCGAGTGGAAAAAAATAAAAAGAGGTATCAATTCATTCTTTGTATGTATGCTTTACTTCAAAGAATTCCAGGAATCTATTGTAAATCTAAAAAACTCCTCAGTCACCACAGCACATTGTTCCCCAAAGGAACAGTGGGTCAAATTCAAAGTACCAGCAACAGAGTTGCATTCAGAACTTTTTCTATAGAGCCTGGAATGGACAAAACCTCTAAAGTCAGCATTGAGTCTTCGGGGGGTGGGGAGGGGGGGGTGGGGGTGGGGCGGGGGGTGGAAAGGAAAGAAAAAGTTGTGAACTTAAAAGAACAGAGACCAACAGATAAATCCCCACTGAGTAATTATAAGGAGAAGCTCTTCCAAACATTAGCTAACCAGTACATAAAATGCAATTCAGTAAAAAACATGGTCAAGTCAACTAGCAGATTAACATATAGTCATAATTGGCTACCATCACTGAAAAAGCAATCCAAAGAAAACAGACAAAATCCAGGCAGCGGTGAGAAAACTCAAATAATTAAAGGTATTTCAGTAAAGCAGACAGCACTCCGAGTGTGCACGATGCTTCTGAAATGATGATGCCCTTGTCCGCCTCCAGCTGCTCAGTACTGCTGGCCTGCTGGAAGTTTTCATTTCATTCCTATGCCTACCAGCATCTGCTAACCTATTTCAGACAAAAAAAAAGAGTCAGGTCAACTTAACACTATAAATATTACACCTGTCTTAACCCACCGTGTTTTGACTGAGGTGGGCAGGGGAGTGCCCAGCCCAACACCAAGGGTGGCACACCAGACCTCCAGCAGACAGGCATGCAGTAACTTCAGCCATCACCTGGGGCTTCTGTCTACAGCTATCCTGTGAAGACCAGTACTCTCGCGAGCAAATAATGATTATTACTTTTTTGGAAAGACACTGAAGATCTGAAGCACTCAGAATACCAGAACTGTTCACTTCTAAATGCAGAGGAGCATATAAAGACATGCTTTCTGTATTTTACATTGCTATCACTGTGATACCCTTTTACACTGTTCAGTACCTTCAGTTGCTAATACTGTAGCCTTCCCTACAAGAGAGCATTTTTTCTTTTTCCTACATAATTACAAATAGTCTAATGTTAACATCCTACAGGCATTCTCTAACCAACAAGCTATCATCAGGCAGCTTTACCATGGGCAGCACAACCGGCTGCCACCCTCCTTCACTCACAGTCTCATTAACAATTCCAAGAAAATATTAGCAGTTACTAAAAGGACCCCATCTTTTTTGCTGTACAAGTGGTGCTTATGCTTCTTCAAAAGCAAATATTGCCACCACACTACTCTTCAAGGCATCACCAAATCACCACGCAGTTAAACCCAAATACATCCAGTTAGCTCTGTAATTACTATTCATGTAAGTTACTATTCATGTAACATCTCTTTGGCCAATGATGGTGTGTCCTCACCAAGGTCTGTTACCTGCTTATTCAAACTGAATACCTTAGCCAAAAACTTCACATAGAAATAGTGCAAACCAGATGCTATATTTTGTGAAGACTCATTAAACTGGCTTGCAGGAGACCTAGCAGCTTGGCTCAGGTAATGCCACAGAAGTTAACTATCTGGAAGGAAAGCGGTACATTCTCCATCAAAAGTGTCAGTAATTAAGCTTTAAAAGAAAAAAAGAAGCCAACACTTCTTTAAAAAGCAAAACACTTGTTTTTTTAAAAGGTACTAGAGATGTGTAACATCCGATGGTTTAGAGTAACAAATTTTGAGTTATTGTCAAGCCAAAACCAAGTAACAGCAACAGTTTAAACTGAAAAATTATCTCCCTACATTTACACCTGGATAACTCAAATTACAAACGTTTCATGGAGGCTTCTAAGCTGCCAGACCAACTAGGAGAAACTCCACTCCAGAAAGAAGTTTTCAGTCACGTATATCCAGGAAAGCAAAAGCAGGAATGAAAAATTACCACTCATGCCCACCTGTATATTACCAAGTCATGAGAATTATGCTCACACAATAACTTTTTGTCATTTATGACCGTACAGAAAGCTTGTGTTAGGTAACAGGGAAAACTGACAAGTCCTGTTTTGTGGAAGCAGCTGACAGCACCAAAGAGCTGCAAGCAATGACTGTGAGCGAGCATTCTGGGGAGGGGGAAAAAAAAAAAAGAAGCTTCAAGTTATTTGGAAAATTGGAAATTATAGTTGCTTTCTGGTTCGTCTGCCCCTCTGGTACCGAAGGGCGGCGTAGAAGGTGCAAACACGTGGAGCTGCTGCGGACAGAGCGCGGGCCGGTCCCGGGGAAGGTGACACGGTGGCGGTCCCCCGTCGGCGTTCGCACGGGGTCTGTCGTGGCGGGGGGCTCGGGGCACCACGCTGCCGCCAAACCCGCCCCCCAGCGCCGGGACGGGGCCGGCGCGGACAGCCCGGGACCCGACCGCAGGCGGCCGCCGCCGCCCCCCTCCAGCCCCGCCGCCGCTGCGGGCCTGCCGCCGCCAAGAGGCCAGGCCCCACGGGCCCGGCGCCTTCCGCCGGGGCAGGGGCTGCGAGGGAAGGCTGGGCGCCGCCGCCCCCACCCGCTCGCCGCGGCACCGCCGGCAGGGAGAAGGCCGGCCGCCCCCCTCCCGCACCGGCCCCGCAGCGCCCCTTGGTCCCGGCGGGAGGTGGCGGGCCGGGCCCGGGGCCGGGCCGCAGCACGTACCTGGCGCCCGTCGCCGACGGGGCGGGGCGGGGCGGGCGCGGCGCCGTTACCGGGGAACGCGGTGCCGTCTTGGGGTCCTGGCGCCGCGCGCGGCGCCGCCCGCCCCCCTCCGGCTCCACTTCCGGGGTCCGCGCGCGGTGACGTCAGCGCCCGGGGGCGCGGCGGGGAACCCGGAAGTGGAGCGGGAAGGGCGGCGGAGGCGCCTCACCCCCTCGTCCCCTCACCCCCTCGTCCCCCATTCCCTCATTCCCTCAGTCCCGCATCCCCTTATTCTCGCGTCCCCCCGCCCTCTCATCCCTGTATCCCCTCACCCCCACGCCCCGCCCCCGGCGCCCTGTCCCGCAGTCCCCTCAGCCGCCTCCAGACTGGGCCCCGGTGTCGGGCGAGGGGCAGCGGGGCTGAAAGACGCGTTCGGTGCTGGCGCTGCCCGGCGAGGCGGCAGGCCGCAGCCTCACGGGGAGGCAACGGCCACCGCGGCACTGCCCCGAGGCCGCGGCTGCTCCCGGGAAGGGGGCTTGGGGGAGGGCGGTGGGAATGAAGCCAGGGTCGCGCTGTCCCCGCGGGGCAGGCGGCGACAGAGGAGGGGCACCGAGCAGGCAGGCATCGAGAGCTGGGGCTGACGCTTGGGGTGCTCCTTGGGCTGGCAGATCCC
Source organism: Falco naumanni (assembly GCF_017639655.2). Classification (NCBI taxonomy): domain Eukaryota; kingdom Metazoa; phylum Chordata; class Aves; order Falconiformes; family Falconidae; genus Falco; species Falco naumanni. Next base: position 7,215,107 of record NC_054080.1, read on the forward strand.
CCTGGGAAGGTCGTGTTTCCACTCCAGGTTTCCATTTTGATAGCTTAGGAATTTGTAAAGCGAAAAGATTTGGGATAAAAGTTTCCACAGCAGGTGTTGTGGGTGGCTTCAGGAATTCGTGAGTACTGACTGCTGCGTTGGCCTATATTAGAACACCGACTGCCATGAGCCTTCACAGCACCCTCACTCTGGCATAGCAAGAGGAAGCGTTGAGTTTCATTTCAGGGGTGTGTTGTCTTGCTCCCCTGAAAAGCTTTCCAGATTTGACTGCTGATAACGTGCATCACACAGATGCTCGGTGGAGGTTTCCACCTCTCATAGCTCTGTCTGCACGGGACAGTTGCGAGCTGTGTCTGTCCCAAGGACAAGCGAGATTGGCTGTATACCATGCATGCGACTGAAATGTTCCACCGTCCCTTAGCTCTCGGTCATGCCTGATGGCCAAATTGAGCGAATGAGAGCCATGGATGGCTCTGGCTCTGTGGGAGAAGAGAAACTGCTTCTCATCCAGGTTGCTCCCAGCTGCTCTCTCTGTTATAACCGAAAACAGCAAACTTGTGTGTTTTGATCTCAAGAGCTTTCAGCAACACCCAAGGAAGGAATGAGTGAAATTTTTCCTTCTCCAATGCAGAAGATATTGTAACACCTTGAACAACAGTTCTGTTTACATTTTACAAATTATGTTTGGTATTTTGAGCTTCTCATATTGAGACAGTATTTTCCCTGTATTTTCTGTGTTAGGAAAAAGTGGTGCTTGGATGTCTGCCTGTTGATGCCACACATTTGGGATGCCATACAACAGTGCTGTGATCAAGGTCTAGACTATCAGCTTTGACTTGTAGCAGAACAGCAGTCAGGGTTGGGACTCATTTAATGAATGTTTTTGGGTAACATGTAAGCAACCCTGTCCTCTCACTCAAAGTTAATGCCCTCTCTTTTCACAAGTATTGCGAAGTTGCAAAGTGAACCTGGTTCAGACTGACTTAAGTGTTTTTTGTTGGGAGTCTTAAACTGGTCTGTCATCATTCTCTATTTCCTGAAGTTCCCACAAAAAAACCTCAAAAACCAACTCACACCAAAAACCAAAAACCAAACCCCCAAAAGCCAAACAACCGAAACATTGAACATGCAGAATGTAGGAGACAGGAACCAGTTTCAGGGGTGGCATGCCTGAGCAGTACAGCTAAAAAAGTGCCTTGCCCATGATCTTGATACAGCCCTTTACAATTGCAGGTCCAGGGAAGTATCGAAGAAGGAAAAGTTTATCAAAACAAGGGGCAGAGGGTTGGTGGTTTTGGAGATGCTTGACCAGAAAAGAACTATTAACCATAGATTTGAAGCTCTTCATATTACAGAGAGGCAGCAGGTTCAAAGGGGAGGTCTCCAAGTCTAACTGACTTGTACTGGGAGGGAAGGACTGACTGGGATGACTGACCCCAAAATTCCAAATATCAGCAGTGAAGAGGAAACAGAGGTAGTGTGCGTTAAATAGTTATTGGCTGACTTTTATCTTCTGTCTGCGTGTAGGACTGTAGACTTCTGGTGTCCTTATAGACTTCTGTGTTCTACAGTAATACCAGGAATACGAGCAAAAATACTTATCTGCATGCTTACTGTTGTACCTAAACTGAGTGTTTTGATTCTTTTTCAAAATCTGTGTCTTGTTTTCTTCTTTAGTCTTCTATTCCTCCTAGTGCTAGAGCATTCATAGGTGGCTATGGATATGTTAATTAAGTTCAGTGGTTTAGACCTGTTTATTTATTGCCTGTTGAATGTCCAGTAAGGTTCTTGCATTCAGTTTTCAGAAATAGGGAGTGTGAATAGTTACATCTGAAATAGATGGAAGCTGCAATTTGCCTACACAAATTCTACAGGGTGCTGTAGAATGCCTGATGTGTTAAAAGTTCTGTCTGCATTATTTTCAGTTAAACATCCAAGATTATTAAAACTGTTTTGTCTTAATTTCAGTTCCCAATTTAAGCAAAACTGTCATTTGCTTGTGTGGATTATGTAAAGGTAAGCTAAATATTCAAACACTCAGATGCTGTAGAAATGGGTTCCATAAAATATCTTCAAAAACTAGGATTTCATCCATGTCTGGTAAATGGAGCTGCATTTCAAAGAACATAGAGAAAACAAGGTATTGAACTGCTGGTTATGACATGAATACTATTCATCCCATGTGGCACCTGAAACAACAGTCCCCTGAAAAAAGAATACATGGTTGTGTAATTAAAACTATCTTGGGCTGCATGTTGTTAATGACTGCCAGTGTGTCTTGAGTCTGTAGGGGGTTACAGACCTAGTTAAAGCAGATGGGTGGATTGAACATCTGTTATGTTGTCCTTCAAAGCTAGGTAGCCTCCGTGACTGTAAGGGAAGCGTAGGGAACATGAAGAGGTTAAAACTGTATAGAAAAAAAATCCTTTTGGTATAAATTCTTTCCAAGTAAGCCGGATTGCACCAACTCATACCCAGCTGGGATGACTACCCTTAAACTGCACGGTTACTCAATACTATGCAAAGTTAGTTTTTGACGTAGTTGTGAACATAAATACAAATAGAAAGTGTGGTAAACTGCGGAGTGGTGCTACCCAGAACAGATCGTGTTGTTCCAGTATGACTGCAATCTCTTACACAAGAGTAAATCAACACCCTGGTGTATCTAAACTGAAGTAAGCGAACTGATTCCCTATGGGGGATATTACTGGAGATGGGGACGATGGTAATTCAGACCAGAATTACCTGGTAGGGTGGATGTGGAGTGGCCAAGGCGGAGACTGCAGAAGCCTGAACTGAGAGGCAGTTATCAGGTTAGACAGAAATGAACAGGAGCACTCTTTGGGCATGGTGATTAGTTTTTGGACATAGTATCTGCAATGTAGTTATTAATGAGGCAGAGGTAAGAATTTGATGTGCAACCATGAAATTTGCAGATGACGCTAAGTTGAAACATAAGTAATGACTAGAGTGAGAGAAATGTGATGAAATCTAAGAGCATGAAGTTCAAAATCAGGCACTGAAAGAACAGAAAACTTTTCCTATGAATTTATCAGTCAGGGTAAATGAGGAGGAAAGAGGTCTTTTTTAGGGACATTAGGATTTCTTGAAGACCTTGTGAGACCTTGTTTTCTGTGTCTTGCTGTGATGGTTAAGCCAGTAGTCGGATGGTCATGGATCTGCAGGAGAGACGCATTTCTCTTTTTTCTAGTACGAACTAGACATCTATCATGTGTCTGCCTGAACTTCATCCCTAAAGGAGTTCTTTCTGTTACGAGGCCTTTGTTTCTTCCTTCGCAAAATATAAATAATAAAACAAAGGCCAGAGACTCTGTTCCTTTCCCATGAAACAATTAGGAAATTGAATTTGAAAGAGAGGGAGTTTCAAAGAGAAAAATTGTCAACTGCTAGTCATGTGAAATAGCAGTGACACTGCACTGACAACAGCACGGGGGGTGGGGATCAAACTCGGAAACAAGACCCAGAGACTTTCAAGAAAGCCACTATACTAATAATACATTGGAAGGAAGGGCCCTGGGATACGCTGGGAACATAAGATAAGCAGGCCAGCTGACGCAAGGGAGGCACCGACCTCTGCAAGTGGCTCTGTGAGTGTCTGTCTGCGGCACGGAGATCAGAAACGCTGTTCTCACCGAGGGCTGCAGTCTGCATGACACAGCATGAAAATTTCAGGGCTGTCAGTATGAAAATACATTGGTTTTTTTTTTTTTTAATTTAGAGGCAAAAAAAGTAATTCAAAAGAACTGTATTGAAGACAGGATAAGTTATTTTAAGACTTCATCATCATATCTAAAGAGCACACCAAGGGAACCAAATATTTGTCGCGTCTATGACAAGTGATCATGGTCTGAAGACAGTTCTTATTACAGTAACATAAATACTGCTTTAACAAGGCTTATTTCAAATGGCTGAAAAAAATGTCAAGTCTTATCAACTCAAAATACTGAACAGGAAAGCTGAATGAAAATATTATGAATGAAACCATTCTGAACCCCAAAACACGAGCTTCTGATGTTTAATACTGTAGCTTAGTGGAAACGGGGAAGAAGCTCTTAATGTCATAATTACAAATGCAGAATAAACAGGCAGAAAGGTAATTTGGTAATGGGTACCAAGTAAACTAGGAGTTATTTGAAACTTAGGTGAGAAAAGAGTCAAAGCATATAAGGGAAAAAGCTGCAATACACAGTATTTTTTATTCCCATTCTCTGCAATGCATTCTTCATGGTGTGCTCTTTGTTGTCCTAGATATTATTTGTTTCTATTGATTTTATTTATATTTTTTGTCTTTTTAAAAGCTGCCTGCAAAACTTCAACTGGCACAAACCCACTGAAACAGCAAGCAAGATAGGACAAGGAATTTGGAATGACAGAAGGCGCCTTGTCTTTTTTTTCTATTTTTTTTATACCACCCGCTCACAATTAAAACTTTATCTCCTCCAGATGACACACAGAAGGTGGGCAGGATTTTAGACGCAGCTGATAGATGATTGTAGCAAGTAGGATGTCTGATTTTAATAGCTATCCTGCAATGCAACTTTCATAAGCAGTTGTTAAATCCTCCTGTGGTTCAGTGCTGTTAGAACATCACAGCCCTTTCTTCAGAAGTACCTACGTTCCTGCTTTCAGCACCTGGCAATGTGAAGTATTAACATCTTTAGTTCTCAGTCGGATTACTGCTGGTTGAGAGCATGCTAAGCCTCACAAACGCACGTTCGCAACAGGGGTACCCAAGTATGCTGAGACTGATCACTTTTATTGTACATAGGTTGCATTTACATTTGCAATAAATGTAGTCTGTTTATTCCACTTGAGCTTTTCACTGAGCCCTGAAACTGAAGGATGCGATCCAGTTTAGGAATCCTTTGCTGTGACAAAAAGATGGAAAGGGTATCAGGGCAGAGAAAAATTCCATGAGAAAATGCATTATAGTTTTTTGCTTTGTCCTATTGACCATCTCATGTCACCTACTTTACAAAAATTGTATTTATTTAATGCTGAGCACTGTCGCGACGGAGGGAAGACACAGTCACTCAATATGAGTGATCAGCAGACTTCGTTTATTGTCTCTTACAGTTGCCTTTTATGCCTTGTTATAATTAGCTCATACATATTACAAAAGTTAAGCTCATTATTGGTTAGTTGCCTAAATACCAAGTCCGCCCCTAGTTTCTCTTCTGTAGTTTTCTGTTCCCACCTGCAACATTCTTTTCCCACCTAAATCTTCCTGTTATTGTGTAACAAGAACAGCCAAAGACAGTGTATTTTGCTTTACTTCAGATAAGCTGAGAGCGATGTGCATTTTTGTCCAGCCAGCTGGACTACGTCTATGAACTTTTTCAGCTAGCCAGTTATCCAGAGAGCACTGTGTTTGCACAAGAGAGACTCCACTGTGGAGCAACTTCAACCCAGCTGTTGTCAGACACAGATCTGGAAAACATATCAATTTTTTTCAATCTTAAACATTTTTTGGGCAATGACAGCTGCTATTTCCACAGGTTAAAAAAAATAAATAAAAAAAGGCATAGCCTTCTCATCTAGCAGTTGCATTTAAGAATAGCAACCTTTAGGGTGTGTGATTCTGGGGAAAACTTTTTTGTGTGTCTTTTGGGACACAAAAATTCCTACTGAGACTAAGACCAAAAGAAAAGATAGTGGGAGAAAAAAAAAATTATCTTTAGAATTCCCTTTGTAGTTTCATTTATTCTTTTGGCTTGACATCGATGGAATAGGCTTTTTGTGTACCATGTATAGTGCATAAATACAGAGAGTGTGTTTCATGAAAAATAAAAATGTTAGCTTTCCTGACAAAGATGATGTGTTACCTTCTGAGAAACACTTTTCACAAGAATTAAATTAGAAACTTTAGGGGGAAAAAAGTGAAATACTGAAAACTCATGAAAAAGCAACAATGTTCTTGAGTGCTCTGCAAGGCTGAAAAAACTCCTTTTCTTTTGGCTTGAAAAGTTTGCTTTAATTCAAAATTCTTATTCAGCTTGTTGTTTACACCCTGAATCTGTTTCTTATGTCTTATTCCTGGATAATTTATTTTGGTTCCTGCTATTGTGCCAGAAGTATGATACACAAATATTCTCAAATTTGTCTTCAGCAGTTTTTGCTGAAACTGGAACATACATAAATCTGTCGTGACATTCACTCTTATGCTTCATTATATGTTCTCAAGAGTTTTTACAGTCTGTTATGTCTTTGTTTTTCACTTACTGCTTTTGCATTTGTTGTAAAGATTAAATATACATGATCTATATTTCAAGTTACCACTCCTAATTCTTTGGTCCTGTGTATAGTTATAGTTGTTCAAAAAAATGCCAGACTGATATGAAAAGTTTTGGTGGAATGAAACAAAGAAAGATTGAAAGCAATGCTATTGACAGAACTTTATGGTCTGTGTTCTACTATTTACTCTGTAGATATATGGGTTTATGATGTAAACCTTGCAAAGTCATTTCACTGCTGTTACATGTGCAAACAATTTAATTGTACTTTGAATTTTGAAATATTGGATCTCAATATATGATTACATGATTTATTTTTGCAAGAACATACTTAGCATACCTATAATTTTTCTGTTCCAAACTATCAATCCCTCAACTCCATGAATGATTTTTGAATAAATTATGCATGTTAGAGCAGATGACTGCTCCAGGGTATTATATAACTTTTTAAAAAATTGTACAACTGTCATCTAAACAATTTGTGTACACATAAAATGGAAAAGCAAATACATGTACCTTTTCCGTTACATAGTTTAAGTGCACCTTTTGGAACTTGAGTTGGAAAAATGACATCCCTCAAAAGGCACAGCATGTAAGATACCAGCATTTTTCTGTTCAACCCATTTCTAACCGCAGAAGGAATACTGTGGTTATCAGGGAGAGACCTGACAAAGCTGAACTAAGAAATCATGTTAATGATAGACCATTTTAGTACAGAGATTTAGGTTGATTTAATTCCTATAGTGCCTGTTGGCATGACAGAACTTTTTACAAAGACTATGCTCACAAATTACTTCTGCTACTGGCAGTTACCATGACTTTATCAATGCCCAAACTACTTAAGCAGATTGCAACCATCAGGTATTAACCAGTCATCCATCCACATGGAAAGAAACCAAAACAGTAACAAACCCAGTAGAATTAACATAACAATATAAAGATAATAATAAACTAGCAATCGCTTCCCTCTCCTCTCAACAAAACCAACACCAAGCCACCAGGCTCCTACAAAACAAGTGGGCATGTCTCACGTTGGAGCTTGTCAGATTGGAGATATGCCCAAAGACTGTAGGGTTAAAATGCAAAAGCTTTAACTACCAAGTGTCTCACTACTGGGCCTGGAAACTCAGTAGTATATATTTACTGGATGCTCTTTGAGACAGCTAATCGCTTTGTATGTATTTTGTACCCTGCTGCGTAAGATGGGGCCATAGCCTCATTTGGAAGCAGCGGGAATGACCATAAAACTGACAGCTCAGCCAAAACTGGGGAAGGGTGAGAGGGGGAGGGAGTGGAAATGAAAGGTGCAGGACTGGTCGGTTTTGGTTCACAAATCCAAGAACCACACCAGGCATATACAGCACCTTTAAACATGAAAAATTCAACCTCATTATCCAATTTATCAGTGTGGAGGGCTCTGTGGTTTGATACCAAAGTCTGGCAGAGGTACGGTCTTGCTCAGTAACATTGATCAAGACCGTGCATAGTTGTCGGAAATAAAGAACAGCCTAGCATGTTCTGGTTAATTATTTGTCTGGAGAGAAGAGGAGGCCAGATGATTAACATTACACATTTGTGTTGTATTAATGCAACAGCCTCCATCGATCTGTCCATTCATGAAGTAGATGGGCATGAGTGAAATTTGGGAGCCTGCAATAGAAACTGTTGCTATTTGAAGAGATATAATCCCTTTGCCTCCGAAGAAAGTCTCCATAGCACATGTTCAGCTGTCAATTTCCTGAAGTTAATACATACCTGCAGGTAGGATTCCTGCCAAGATAATTTCATTCCCAAGGCCACATCTGGCTTACTGTAGAAAGTAATCTGTTTGCTAGTCCATACGCCAGAACAAAAAACACCTGTCATTTCAACCTTTTACCTTCTGAATGTTTGTTCCATTCTCCAAAGGGAATGTGTAATCTTAATTTACATAATAAAACCCATTTAAGACATATGTCTATTATATAGAATAGAAGATACCCATAAACTGCCCAGAACATAAGCAAACAACTCCTTAAATCTGTTATTTCTAGAATATACAGAGAGGTGAAAATCCAAGTGAAAATGACTACTGCGTTTCTTGAATGATAACCTTGCAGGTGGTTGGTTTGAATTTTACATTTAATACATTCTTGGTTGCCTAAGACTCTGTGTTAGGTTTGAGAAGGCATAGGCTTTGCTGATAAGTATTTAGGTGCTTGTGGATTATGAAAACAGATGTGCTATGTATTTCCAAGTGTAAATTAAAAGTTCAGAGAACCTAAAGAAAATAAAACTTGGGGCAATATACATCAGTTTAAGTAAAAACCATAAATAGCTCACAAACAGGAATGCATAAAGATATCTCCAACTATCCTGGCTAACACAGGTAGCTTAGAACAATGGAAAACCAAAGATATTTCAAAATTCATATGGGACATGAGGAGCAGAAGTCTTCAGACAACCCTAAACCTGAAATTATTAGCCATGACTTCACTGCTTTAAGTCTGTATGACATTAAGTCTAGAAAATGAATTATCTACCCATGTATAACCGAGTGGCAGCAGTACCCACATTCTAAATTGTAACAAACATTAACCAGTACATTTTTCCAGGATGCCTGAAAGTCAATATTGAGGTAGAAAACAAAACAGAGTCAAGATGACACATGAAAAGCTATGTGAAACTATTTCTTTATGGACAACAAATGTCAAAAGTTAGTAGACTCTTTACATAGAAAACACAGATTATGGGACAAAAAAAAAAAAAAAAAAGAAAAAAGAAAAAAGAAAGTAGTTGGATATTAGGTAATTACAAATTTACCAAAGTTGCTTGTGTTTCAGCCCTCTAGCAAATTCATCTAGGGACAAAATTTATATGATCATGTCATTAACATTTAGCTTATGGAACACACTGGGTGCATCGGTAACTATTCATTAGGTGTATCCTAATGACTGAGTGCTTGTTCTATAAGAGGAATTTTAATCAATGTCTTTATTTATGGGGAGAACTGAAAAGATTTTTCTAAAAATCTGTCCTGAAAAGAACAGTTATGTGCTGTTGCAGCAAACCTCCACCATGAGCTAGATTTGAAACCTGAGTTGGTCATGGCAGAGACGGCATGCTCTTTGAGCTGGTGGCTGGAGAGGATCACACCTGCTGAGTGTGATCACCATTACCCAGCTCTTTGCCTCGTTTCTAGGTAGAGAATGGATGTGACTCAGGGCTGTGCAGACACTGAGACTGTTGTCTGTTGGAGCTTGGATCAATTTACTGCAGAAACTGGATAGCTCATAGCTATTTTAATGTTAAAACACTTTCTTCAGTAGGAGGTATTATAAAGTATCTCCTCAGAGATGGCTGCAACCTAACAGCTTAAGTTGTCATGGATCTAAAGGGCTTGATCTGGTAGTCATCAAATTTGCACTAGCCACGACCTGAGTGGCTCCTTGTCAGCTTAGGGGTAGTTGTCTACTAAACTGACACACAATCTTAATTTGGGTGATCACTTTATGTTATTAGTGGTTGGTAATCACTAGTTCTTCCTGAGGCACTTGTTATAGAATCACTTTTTCAGGAAAAATAAAAGAGGGTTGGGATTTTTTTTTTCTTGTTTGCATGATTCCTTGCTTTTTTTGGAGTGTTTCTTGCCAGCTCTGTATCATTATTTTACTTGCTGCTGTAATAGCTAACAGTCTATTCTCAGATGCTGTTGCCAGAGAGGAATAGTCTGACTCCTCCACAATTTTACTGATGGGTCTTACAAGGTCCTCAGCAATACCCAACCTGCTCAAGACCTTGCATGCTTTTCTGGCACTGCCTGCCCGACAATGTCAGTCGGTTTAGTCTGCTTCCCAAGTGTTGGAGTCCACAGGCAGAGGAAAAAGCCAGCTCACCCTTGCCCGTTTCCTAGGCCTTACACTAAAAACAGTTTTAGAGCTTCTGCTCCCACTCATACCACTGTTTACAACATGGACAGTTACTACAGAGGAGCGGCTTTGCAGCAGCCAGGACCTCCTCAAGACCTATATGCTTGCTTAGAAATCTCCCTGTTGCTGTCAAGTTACTCTCCCGTTTCATGCCTAATTAGGCCAATAGGTCTAATTCCTTAGTCTTTCGACTGTTGCCTTGAAAGTTTGGATATTGTCTGTCACTAAAAATGACTGCACATATTTTAAGGAGTTTCATAAAATAGTTTTATATCAGCACATAATTGGTATCTTACTGTAGGTAAGACTCAGTATATTTTGTGAAGACCTCTCAGCTGAGAGGGAAATGGAGTATTTCTGTCAGAGGAAGCTAACTGGAAGAAGGCAGCCTCACGCTTACCTTGCACTGCTGTGAGGACGTAGAGATGAATGGGAGAACATCCATTTGCCCTCGTGCATATTTCCAGAACAAAGAGCTTTGTTACCTGTGGTCTCTACAAAAGCCCTCTCCTGGAATGAAGCATGATCTATGGGAGACTGTTTGTCAGGAGAGCAGTCACTAAAAGGCAGGGCTACGTCTTTGTGCCTGTCTTTCCCCAAATTTCTCTCTCTCTCTCTCCTGTCTTTCTGAGTTTCAGTGCTATTAATGCTATCTCAGTTTTGCCCTGCTTCTAATTTTATTAACTACCTTTCAAAAGTAGCAAGATGTTAAGATATGGCTGGATACTAAACTGATACAATTAGAGATATTCCATGCCATGAAGTCTCCCACGTAAACCTGTTTCGTAAAAAGGCCTAAGCATATTAAAATGTTAAATAAGAATTAGGTGTAAGCATTAATGATAATGCATAGTTACCTAGTTTGTTCTATCTGATCAAATTAATTTCTTTAAATATAAAAATTTCCGTTTACACTAACTCAGCTGAGCCAACAAGGCCCACTTTTGCCTGTTCAGAGGGAAAGGTCCATTGTACACAACAGACTTTAGTCCTTATTTTTGACTACCTTTCCAGGAGCAATTAAGATAGTCAGATTGCAGTGGTCGTGCAGCACAGGTCCCATACTGCAGCCAGCAAATCTGGCTCCTGTTGCCTTCATTTATTGAGGATAAACATAAATGTGAGACGTTCTTGGATCACCAAGTCGTGACAAAGAGCCACAACATAAAATACGAAAGCAAAACATTGCAGCTTTATGAACCCATCGCTCTCCAAAATGAAATGACTCTTAAGTCAATTTTAGCATCAGCAGAACTTTTTTAAGAATACAGAACTATTGTTTTATTAAGAAAAGCCAAAGAAAGCAGCAATCAGTTATACATGCACTCCTAACTTTACACACCTTACAAAGTAAAAATGATCAGCTCTTTGAAGTGTCAGTTAAGGGTTTAAGTCTAAAGTAAGCAGTCTTGATAAATTAATGGTATGTGATTTAGCAATCTTAGTTATACAGCCCTTACTATTCCTGTAATTTTTTTGAACAAAAGTTGATGTTGCAAAAGTATCTATTCAGCATAAGTGATGTTGCCAAGATGATGTTTCTTTCATACCCTGAAGGTCAGTTAATAAGATCACTACATTGCCAACAAATTGTGCCCTGCTGTTTCTCAGTAAGGACTGAGGGACAAGTTCAATTTCAAACACACATTAGCTTGCATTCAGATACTCTAAAAGACATATATATAGAGATAAGAAATAAGAGATAGAGATGGATAAGAAAAACATCCAAATAAAATATTGTGCAAAGGTTCAGCTTTTTTTCAGGCTAGTTATTCTGTCTTGTCAGCTCCACATTACTAAAGATTATAAATATACTCTTTCTAAGAAAGACAGAATTGTCCTGATGCTACCCAGTGGATTCCTGCTGAATTAATTTGGCAGGGAGGGAAGGGAAGAAGGGGCATAACGATTTTTTTTTTTTTTCTTTTTTTTTAACATGACTGTTATTATTCTAGAACCAGATGTGTTGTGAATTTAAAGGATATTAACCAATTTGGCATAACTCCCCATATGGACATCCCCATTTCAGACTAAGTGAGGGCTTTTATTCTGGGTTAGCTTTTTCCACTTGCAAAGTTTATCCTATTCAGAATAAGTGTTTCCCAGAAGGGGAGCTTTTTCCACAAAAAACTATTTCAGTCAGTTTCACCACATAGAGAGAAATCCACCTTATGTGACTATACAAAAAGTTAATTATGTACAATATATTTCAATAAAATAGGAAAGAATATTCTAAACTCCCATCTTCCATGTGCACTAACACATTATTAATATGGCTTGGAGCCTGTGTGCCTCATTTGTCAGAATACCATACCTGCCATCATAGGTAACCCCTGTAGCCACGTTTTAAGCCTCAAGATCACAATTAATCTTCAAAGGTGAAATACAAAGCAAAGACAAATTGTTTTTACACTTCATCACTTCTTTATGATCTGAAATGACTATATCAGCAGCACAGGAAAAAGTCTGGTTTATTCTTTAAATAATATTTTTAGCATTTTTGGAGCATCAGTGCCTCACAGCCTGTTTGTTGATGCAGTGTTGTAGCAAGATCTTTGGAGATTTGTAAGATGCAGTGGTCCCCATTTTCATTTTAAATGGATTGATATCTTTTATGAATGATACCAAAAAAAAAAAAAAAAGTAATTAAGCAGGAAAAACTGCATTTCAGATTAGACCCTACAGCAGCACTAGCATTACAGTTACCCATGCTGCTACTGAAGTTTTTAGGAAAAAAAGTGCCTTCCTCCTATGCAAGTGGTCTGAGTTACGTCCCTAATAGCATCTGTGAGATGTGGTGGGAACAGGAATAGCTGCAGCTCAGATTGCAGCTGTAACAAGATCTTGCCAGAGCCCTTCATTAGGCAGGGGAAATAGTTGCCTTGGACTTCCAATGCAAGGAACAAATAGAAAAATGATGGATTATTTCCGTAGAGCTAAGGAAATATTAACCAACCTTCTGTATGAAAAATATTGTCAAAACACCCATGTGCCTAACTCAGCTATTTTTAGTCTTTGAGGAAGAACTTCTACTGAAAAGAAAAACATATAATATTTGGAAAACCTGAACATCAGACAGGGCTTACTTTGAAAATGAAATGTTATTGTATTTATCAGAAATAAACATTGAATTTTTTATAATTTTCTCTTCTCAGTTCACTATTAGGACATTTCTTTGAGCACTGCTGGTGAATAATTCTTTTAAATAAAAAGATGCCACTCAAATCTTTAAAAGCTGCTAACAGTTTCTCTATCATGTGCCTTTTAAGCCATATGACATGCTGGTTGTTAAGTTAGGATTTGCGAGGGCAATAAAGCTGGTGCGGTTTTGTTTGGGAATAACAGCCAAGCATACTCATCCTGGAGCAACTCACAGAGGACTGCAGACCTACGGCCTCTATCTGTCCTTTCTCGTAAACTCTGGGTGATTTCATGGCAGGACTAACTAGAACACAAGCACCAAAGGAGAGAAACGTCCTTGAGCAACACGAGCCGGGGGCAGGCTGGCTCCACAATGGTCGATGGAAGCATAGCACGGGTGTTTGCCTCGCACGTGTCCCAGATTGCATTATTTTCAGAGCAAGTTTTATACTTTTAAAACAGTTCTCGGTTTGTCATTCAGGTTTATGCCTCCGCAGCACTGAGATACACCCTCCTTGTTTTGTGACATTGACATTTTCATATATTGTTGCTCGCCTTATGCATGTGTGAACAATTGCTGCCTGGATGGGGTGACTAGACAATAACAGGGGAACATTCTTTAGTTTAAAACTCCTACACAAGATATATATTCCTGAGCTTTCTAGTCCTGTCAGTTATAACTAAGCCATTAAGTTAATCATACTGAATTCAGAAAAAGGTGCTACCCGAAACCTGTCAAGGTAATTATCCTTCTTTATCCTCTGAGGTAGGAGTGCTCTGTGTCAAATAAACATTTTTTAAGCGTTCCACCATAACTTTCTCCTCATCTTCAAGATATGCACCTTCTTTCATCTCCCACCTGAAAGAAAAAGAACTTTTTATTAATTTTTTAATGTGTTTTAAACCAGTCCTTAGAACAAGCAAGTCAATACAAAACTCGTTACTACCAATTAATTGCCTGCCCCGCCCCCCCCCGCCCCCCCCCGGGGTGGGGTACACCAGTTGAGAATACTGCGTCACACAAAATACAGAAGAATCTTGCCCCAAGAATCTTGCCCCACACAACCGGCATGACAAATTGTAAAACCTACCAAAAAATCTTGCTTATATTTATTGTGGTAATACTCTCTTTTTCTGTTTTGTATCACACACGTTGGTAGAAGTGGAAACCTTGTAAAACTAGCAGAAAAAAAGTGGAAGATTGAACAGGTGTTTTGGAAGTTAAGCCACTGCTCCCGAGGCTCTGTAAGTCTGCAGTGAAAACTCAAACATCACAGATGTCCAGCTCAAATAGTTAATCCGAATGGCCATCATTCTCTTGCAGTGACAATACTATATTAAGAATTACCACAAAACTGACTGGCTGTTTGTTTCTTTAACCAGCAGGCATACCTATCACACCAGGAAATAAACATACCATATTCTCCCCTTTCTCTATGTGAATACTCAATTCTAGTTTAGGGTGAAGATTAAAACTGAAAAATGAAAAAGTAAAAGAATATGAAGACGATTTTGCTTTTGTTTGGTAGTTAATTAAATATAAAACCTTAAAGGTCATGCAGTATTCCCTTACAGAAAATCAGGATAATAAATGCAGAAATAGTGCTAATACATAGTCAGCTAAACTTTGCATCACTCTAATTATGCCTACATAATGCTCAGTAATGTGGGTCTATCTCTTTTACAAATTCTAGGGATATTTAAGGGTTTGATATCCCTTTAATATTCATCTCTTTCTGTTCTAAGTAGATAATAAAGTGTAGGCTCCCAGTTCAGACCAGCTGAAGACAAAAGGTAAAGCATGAATACAGAAATCAGATTTTCAAGTATTAAATCCAGTAGATTATAAATGAGCCATAGGATGATCCTGTAAAGTAGGAGACATGTAGAGAAGCAGCAGAACAAAGACTGCTTTTAGGAAACTAATGTCAGGAGCAATGCTTTAATCCTGTCCCCATACTTCTTAGGCCCTCAATCAGACTGCAAAAACCAGAAGCCATATACAAGTTTAGATTGGTGAATAAATCAAATATAATACAGAATGGTGGGAAGAGAACGTTGCATTCATCATATTTTCAAAAAGAGGACAGTTGTTATTGGCAATAGAGCATGGCGTGCACTTTTTGTAACTGTATTTAAAAGCTTACTAAAACCAGAATAAGAACAAATGCTCTGTAGTACAATCTGATCGTTAAAATACAGTTAGGAAAAATATATTCAATGACCATGCATAAATTATCATATCTCTATCACACCTTTACTTTAAAAAATGAATCTGACAACACACATTACTGCCTGAAGTGAAGAAGTTATCAGAAGAAGCTAAGCGTACTATGAGTAAAGTTGTAAATGCTGCATGTCCGTGATCAAATTTTTGCAATAATTAACCTCCTATTACCCCACTCATACATGACTACAATGATACTTAACCTTACCTGAATATCAACATTAGGTACAATTAATTGCTGTTATGTCTGCCTGCTTCATTCTTTGGTTTATGGTATGTTTGTAAAATCTGGCTATACGAGCCCTCAGCACAATTAACTTTCGCAAGCATCCCAGCTGAACACTGTTAAATAGGGTGACTGTTTTCCCTTTTTCCTTTTGCTAACGTACCACGCACCTCTTCAAACCCAGGAAGGAGTCATGCAAGCCTTAATTTGAATTTATGGTCCTCAGAGTCATTCTGAAACACCACTTTACCAGTTCAATTGATTCATTTTAATTTGATTTGTTGCATATTTTTAAGTAGAGGAGCTGTTTGCTTAGAAGGACGACAACTAAAAATGCTAAATGGAATATGTTCAAAACAGTTATTGCTGGAGGTATAACACAGAAATCTAGCAGTCTTGGCTAATGGAAGCTTAACAATAAATCAGCAGATTCCTTTTAAAGACAGTGACTTCATACTTGTCAGCACATTTCATTGAACCTTAAACATTAGTGTTGGTAAAAATCTTCAATGTCATCCAGTTTGGACATTCTTTAGTGTTCACTTTATAACAAGTTATTACTAATACATTACATTATCATTTTATCAAAAAGCAGTCTATTTTTAAAGCATTTAAGCAGGTCCAATGAGGATAAGAATGTCTTCTATGCATTTGCTTAACAGTATCCATGAATTAAAGATCTATGAAATGAACTTGACAAACACCTGGTCCCTCATCTAATTTAGACATTTTTCCACTCTTATGCTTAAAAGTCTAGGGATAATGCTGTTTTTTGAAAGACTACGGGACTGTAAGCAAGGAGGCCACAGCACGTCTTTGCTGTTCTGCATGAGATGAGAAACCAGGTGTTCGTGTTCAAGTGGAAAAAGAGTCAACATTTACTATTCAAAAATTTGTCCAAAATAGAACATGTTTTTACTAGCATATCTAAAATGTGTGACAATTGTTTTGGCAATAGTAATTGGTACAAATCCAACTAGCCAGTTCAAGTAATGTGAATGTGAATGAAATTACCATCACAAATTACTTTCAAAATGCAATCTTCATCAGCTAAACAGCCAGCCTGCACACCTCTGTTGTTCCAAATCATTAGTAACATAGCTCCTAGAGAAAATTTCCAAATACATAGGCGGTGTATATTTTATTTTAGTCTGGCTACATTGCTGTATCTTGGAAGATAAAATAAAATCAGCTTTTCAAAACGGTACTGGAATTATTTGAACCAATCCATCATATCACCATCTACATTTTGCTTAGAGTTCATATAACCATAATGAGTCCCACTGTCCAGAAAGACCAACTTTCAGTATATTCTTCATATTTAAAAGAAAGCATATGTTTAAAATAAACTGCCATCACCTTTGTAACATTTAGGGTGGCAATGCAAGTTTTCAGGCCAACACTACTTGTGCACTTACAGAATTAAATATTTGAAATATGTTTTCAAAATATGCTGAAGTATCAAATAATGTAGATGACATATTCAGTGCACCAGAGATGAACTGCCTAAAAACTTTTCTCCCTGTGTTGTTCCTTTACTATGTTGCACATGGCTAATCACAGGGAAAAAAACCTTGGCAGTATGTTTTTTCAGGCAGATACAGCAAAAGACGTCAGCACAGATAAATAGAGGAATCACTCAAGTTTTCTGCTGGTCATCCTAGACCTTAGATCATGAGGTCAAAGAGGATACCTAGCACTGGGAAGGCTTCTGTTTCTCTGCATAAATAAGGGGCAAGAGAGGAAAAAGTCTTGGCTTGCACATCCACAAGCTAACAAAGTGCAAGGGGCGAAGTATTCCATGCTCCCGGCATATCCAGTGATTCCAGCGTGTTTCCTTGGCAGTGTATCCATGTGCTAGCCTTGCTTATAATTAGCATCATTACATCTTTTCATATAAACGGGTATACAGGACTATGTTTTGTGATACTTTTTTCTCCCCGCTATACTGAATTACCAAAAGTAAATTTATTTGCAAAGATGCAGAGAAAAATCTTCTGTTAAAAGGCATGCTAGACATTTTGGCAGGGCTGGATTTAATAGGTGGTGATATATTTGCTGCTTTGATTCCTGTTGCAAAATTGCATATATTTTGTAAATCGTAGATATATTCCTATGAAGCCACTTTTTAGAAACCATAATAGGGACTATATATTACATTTAGGTGCTTGTTACAGACCAAGAGGAAGTTGATATCAAAGGACTAGTATATTAAATCAGAAATACAACATGGTTTACATATAGTAGTATGCATATAGGAATTATGAAAAGTGACATAGATTTTACCTGTAGCAGATTATCACATTTTAAGAAGTTTACTTTAGTAGGTATTCTTTGATTAATTACCAAGTTTGTTCATTACAGTTCATTAGTTATAACAAGTCTGTAAAGATCGGAGGGAAAAATTTATGTGAAAAATTAACAGCAAGAAAAAATGAAGAAAACTGAACTAAAATGTAAGAATACTTTTCAAGATGTATTATGAACTTTGAAAAATCTCCTTATTTGTATTGTCAGAGAGACTAACCATGCTGTTTTCTAAAGCTTATACAAAACAATGTCTAAAAAGTGGACACTTTACAGAAAGGGTCACACAAACATAATTTTTTTAGTGGTATTCTATGTATTGCTGAGAATGCTTATGTAATATTTTGATATCTGTTGTGTTTCTTAATGTCCTGAAAAACGTTACATCCCATGTAATTCTACGGATGGAAGGGGGGGGGGGGGGGAAGTATTTCCTATGGAAAAGGTAATATCTCAGGTCCCCTTGTAGGGAAGTGTTGGCAAATGATGAAACATTAACTGTACAGCTGTACATTAGATAGCTGAAAATATGCATTTTCATATTGAATAATAGCTATACTTAATAGTTGATGAGTATAAAAAAAAGCAATGTATTTGATACTGAGCTAAGAAGATGACATAATTCACATCTAATCTAAATCAGACACAGCCAGTGCCATTCAAACATCCTAACATGGGTAAACATTCAGACTTCAAGCACTGCAAGCTCTTAAGCTTATCTATTTTTAATGTGGTGAATTACCACTGCAAAGCTTTACAGACACACTATTTTCAAGGGGAATTTTGATAAAAAAAGTGAGCACAAGTTGAGAAGGTCTTCTTTTGCCAAGTGTTAGGTAAGAAGGCAAGAGTGGGAAAAGAACACAAAAAAGGTGCTTAACTTACATTCCCTTTTACCTTTATGTGACTTGAGAGTCATTTCACGTAACGTATGTGAAAATATTTTTCCAGATATTCGCTTTTGGTTTCTTCAATAAACTGCTTTGATGTAATTTTCAAACTTCTCTCTAAATGCATTTATTCATAAGTAACGCTATAAACTGAAGGAGGCAAAAGCAAGCAACAGTGGTGCATCAACAACTTGTCGATGCAATTTTGTGAAATTGAGATTAAATTCATGCCATTGTTTAAGAGGTGCAGGGTTTGTTGGGTTTTTTTGCAAGGGACTTAACCCTAATAATGTGCACTGCCAGCTGTGGCATGTTCTCTTACATTGTGACCTTGCAGCTGCGGCGCCCTCCCAGTTCAGCTGGTCCGGGGGTCCCTTGCTGTTTAAAGAGTATTTTTCATTTGCATGTACTTCCTGTAGCCTTTTAAACTTGAGCAGATGTGAAACCATTAATTGTATTTTCTCCAAAAGAAGTCTTTATACTTGTCCTTATGCTTGCTCCTCGTACAATATAATTATGATAAATATTATTAGCGGCTGAATGAAGATGAGACTGACCATTTGTTTGCCAGCCGTTGACAAAGGAAGAGGAAAGTGACAAAGCAGGCATGAAGTCAAGACAGGTAATTTGGTGTTTTGTTTTTGCCTTTTGCAGCCTCCACACTAGTTACAAGCCACCATCACACAACCTATTCTCACAGCTGTGCAGGGCCTTTAACTGAACTCAAACGCCTTTGGTTGAAACAACCATTATCCCTTTGTACTGGATTATACTGGCATATTTATACTCAAGATGGAAAATACATGGAGTTTAGTTTTTTTGTACAGTTCTTGAGATTTTGTATGATAAATCATAAATTTAAAATGTGCATGTAAATATTTATTTTAATCTAAAATAAACATATACGTTTAAATGTGTCAGAACACTGCCAATAAAGTCAGTAGGGTTCTCTACACTGAGCTGGAATGGGTAGAGAAATCATGCAGTTAAATAACATACCATGTCTTGCTACCAGCTCATGGAGCATTTTAATGAATTACCTTTTTGCTTCCTGAAGTTCACGAGAGACAGAGCTGTGGATTAAGCTCTTGCAGGCAGAGAAACTATTGTTTGTTATTGATGTCTAGCATGCTATACTTCACCTCGACACAAGAAATCTCAGCAGCTGGTACCTTGTTTGCCATTTTTAAGTAATAAAAGAATATACATCGCTGTAAGTTTCATTTCATATTTCAGTTGCAAATGCACTTTTTCTAACAGGAGAAATCACAAACCATGAAATGCATTTTACATCAATGTTAGGCAGCCAACTCAAGCCCAATGTTTATCCATAACCTCAAGTCCTGAAAAATCTTTCAGATTCTACTTGAGGCAATGCTTTATTTTTCTAATGGTACTATTAAATTAAAAGGGAAGTGTCTAGCAGTTTAACAAGATTGCATTTGGTTAAAATAATTTATTTACTACTGTGACTAATATTTTAACTCCTTAAATATCAACTGTTCAAAAAATGTCTCTTTTGTTCCAGTCATTTGTGTAGTAATCTCAGATCTTTTAATCACTCTGATTAAACCACGTACTAACCACGTACTCCCCTGAAAGACATGAAAAAAAGAGGGAGGTGAGGAGCTATGAAATATACAACTACTGCGCTACTGAACAAGACCCAGGTGAACAATGTGATGCCTGTAAAGTTTCTGGTAGCGATATTCACCCTGAAATCATGGCAACAGGGACAACATCTCCAGGTCTACCTAATGCAAAACAATTCACTGTTTTTCTTCACCCAAAATAAACAACATCTCCTCATAATGGACAGATACATGGCTGTGAGGACAATCTATGTGAAAATCAGTATCTTTCATCACATTCAGATATAAATCAAACCTCAACATTTCAATACAATTTAGCCAAATTCCTGCCTCTCAAATGTACACAAACACCATGAAAAATGCCCTCCTAGAATTTTCCCAGTCAATAAAATAAATTCATTTATTTCCTAGAGGATATGGAGGAATGCGCCATGAGAATTATTATTTATGGTTTTAATTATCTGTATGCCACAAGAATGGCAGCACGGGAAAAAATATTTAAGAAAGACACCGCTATAAGAGATCAACAGAGTTATGCTCCTGCTTCCAAAGAGCAGACCCAAAGAAGAGACAGTATTTTGATGTACTGAAAAAATAAGCACATGGGGAACATTGTAGAAAGTATGTCATGAGAAGAGAGGAGAATAGAGCTCTGACTCATAGGTTAACCTGTCCCAGCTATGAAGTTAAGACATTAGAAGGATATTTAAGAAGTTTTGAACTGAAATAGAAACTTCACAAGTGTTGGAATAAAATGATGAAAGACCCTTTTCCAGGGCAAGAACACAGCTACAAAGGATGTTGTCAAGGGCAGCGGAAGGCACACAGCAAAAATTTCAGCAGCTTTCCTGCTGCAATAAGAAAGGAGAGGTAGCATTTACCCAGCCCCCTGTTATTGGTGTTTGCTGTCCCACATCTTTGAAAAATGGTGACTCAAGCTTCACAGACACCAAGCCATGCGTCGCAGACAGTGGGAACAACAGGATGAAGCTTTCTCCTAGGTCTTTTTAATTTGACTTTTTTCGTTTGCAATTCTAACACAGTACAAAATGGGCAAGATCTAGATCCTCAACATTTCAGCTGGTTCTTTTTTTAAAAAAATGATTGTTAAATTTCCATTTTTCAGTGCATTCTTATCATTCTTTCTTAACTGTGTAGCTTTAAATAACAGACATTTGAAAGAATGAGGCTCACACTGACCCAGCTTTGTTGAAGTTGTCACCATACTGTGTTCTGAAGATAGTCCACTTTGTTAGGTCGCTGCAGCAGCAGGATGTCCCTTTAACCTTATTTTCAGTTTTCTGAGATTTCTTGGTTTATACACAACTTGTATACCGGTCCTTTAGTCCAACACCATTTACATGGCAATAATATTGATGTCATAGTGTGCCAAAAAATGGAAAGATGTGCTTAATAAAGGTTTGGTAAGTGTTTTCAACTTGGATAGAAAACATTTATATGTGTATACATATATGTATGTATTTGACACTTCTAACTAATTAATGATAACAATACAAACTGATAGAGAAAAGGGAATGTACTAAATAATTAACATAAGTCTAATTGCACCCTTCTGAGATTGACAAGCTGTCAGGAGATGAACACAACTAGAGTGAAATGAAACCAGAAATTTCAGATATCTAGATATTTACTCCCAAGAGTAACTTGGGATTTTAGTTTGCATAAATCCCAAAGTCAGAAAGGGATGCAGAAAAGAGAAATCACAAATCTCTTAATTTTTCTTCCATGCTGATTTAATCCACTAATATTCCTCTTGGATGGAAGCAACTAAATTCCCACAAGGCTTCTTGAGTCCCAGACCCCATCCTGCTGGCTTTCCACCACTTCGCTGTCAGTCATGGAGCACATGTCTTCTCAGACGGGGACTTGTTATTGCATCTAAGTGGATTCTGCAGTGAATTACATGCTGGAATGCATAAAGAATAAAAGGCCTATAGAAATACACCATATTAGCAGGATCCGAGACCTACAGTGCTTTTGTGAGATGAAGTTGGCAGGTATAGGGAAAGTGCCTGTGACTCTCTCCTTTGCATATTAAAAAATATGTTTTTTTGTCCTAATTGGTGAAAAATTTTCATTGAAAATCTTGAATAACAGGGCAGATTTTAAAAGATCTGTTCATTGTCAAGTAATTTTAATTAAGGTAAGCCTTATAAATGTAAATGCAATGTGAAAACATTTGGTCTCAATGTTTTTAAAGTAAATTACCTGAGTTTTAATTAAAAATAGTATTTCATTATGGAATGCTATTTTTTTTCTTAATGTCACAAATTTATTTTTTTTAACCCAAACTGATATTCTCAGCTTTTCAGGAAACCAAATACATGTAAAGTATTTTATGTAAAGCATTTTGATTTTTTGCTGTTGCTTTTTAAATAAGTTACAACAAAAATATCCCAAACCCTAATAAAAATAATTTATACAGCTTCAGCTTCAGTTTGCTGAACAGCTTAGAAACTTAAGCAAAGTTTATTCATAAAGGATAATTTCTTTTAATGGCATTCACAGAAATAATTGTGCTAAGATCACGTGTGCTTATTGCCTGCAGATTGTATCTTGTCCCCATTCTTTTATTTCTCCTTTAACTATCCCAAAAACCTCTACTGTATGCATGCAGTTGCTTATCTGACTCTGAATTACGAACGCTGTATGCTTGATTGTGCAAACACATATAGTATTTCAAATATATATGCATACAGCATATCTATATTTACCTACATATATACATACTTACCTACACATACTCATGCAAGTAACAGAGTAATGATGCGGGCATTCAAGATTTTATGGAAGAATGGGTTCAATAACACTGTGTTTGAGCAAAGTGCTTGGAGGTGAATATTCAAATGATGTAATATTTTCACCAATTTTAAATAACTTGGTAATCATCACATAAAATTAATTTAATTATTTTAAACATCAATTTAATTTTTCAAGAAAATCAAGAGACCCAAATTCACAAAATGAAGTTATCTTAGATTACAGTGCTGGCAATATTTCCATTCAGTAAATGTAAGCTATACCTGCATATGATTATATGGTAGAGCTTAGGAACCAAAAATGTATCTACTAAAAGTATCCTGCTCTTCAGATCATGCACTACCTGTTCCTTCTCTTCACCCCTCCCTTTTTTATTTCAATTTACAAAGGCTTTCCATAATGAATGCTGAAAACCCAATGTAAATACTTTAAAGGATTAAGCTTTCAAATGTGGTTACTGTGGCATATGTATATGTTCTGTAAATACAAACACAAGATAGATCTGCTGAGAAATTATATTTGATAATTTGACAGCTTTGTGGCTTAGAAATATAAAAAATTCATATTTTGTCAACAAGAAACTTCCTCCATTTGTTAAGAAGGGGCTACTATGGTAGTACAGAAAGATGAATATTTTGAAAACACAGGTTATTATGAGAGTAATATAATCCCCTACTTTTCTTAATGCATTGGATTTTTAACAAATATTCATTTACATTGTATTTCTTTTAGAAGAACTCCACTCAGTTCATGCCTTGCAGAAAAAAATGTGCAATCTAAGGAGAACATTTAGGGGGGCCGGAAAGCTGACTTTTATTGGTACTAAAAGGTTTTATTCAAATTTAAGCAAATGATGAGCTGCTGAAATAACTTTATGTTCACACCAAAGAAAAAAACACTCCCTCCTGGCCTGCGGCCAAAATCCCCCAGTCTCTCGTGAGGACGAGGCATGCCCATCCTGTGGTATCATAGGCACCCGAAGCTGGTGTCCACCTAAGGCAGGGCCACCTGGAGCAGGCTGCTCAGGGCTATATCCTGTTGACTGTCTCCAAGAACAGAGACTCTTATTGCTTACTTGGGCAACCTGGTCCAGGGTTTGACCACCCTTGGATTAAAAAAAGGGTTTTTTCTAATATTTAGACAGAATTTCCTGCATTCCTCTTGCACCCATGGTCCTGTCACTGGGCATCACCGGGAAAAGGCCATCATCTTTGCTCCCTCCGTCAGGTGTCCATACGTGGATAAGGTCCCTCTGAGCCTTCTCCAGGCTGAGCAGCCCCAGCTCCTCAGCCTCTCCTCGTTTCATCATATTTCACTGTACCATGTGGAGCTACCCCAGATGGCACACAAATGCCATGTCTCCTTCACACCTATAGCAATCCTAGCAGGCAGCCTCACCAACGGAAACATTAGCCTCATCATTAGCGCTGTCCCATATGGCATAGTTGTCCCTCCTCATGCATGCTGCAGCTGCATCTAGCTCTGACGACTACGCGTTCGGGTAACTAAAGATGGTATCATAGGATATTTCTACACGGCACGGCAGAGTGCTGTAGATAAATGCCAGCAACAGCGCTCGGCGAGCTGCTCGCCGTTCTGCAAGCTGCACAGTTGGGTTCGCATTGTATGGGCTCAAGTGAAGGGGGCCATACCTGCACTGGTGAGGGGAGGCTGTAAATTGCTCAGGTGGCCTCAATTTTGGCATCTTACACTAATCCAAACCTGCAGCTTGCCATGCAAATAATCTTTGAAGATCGTACATTTATACTATCTTAAACGTAGAGAGCACCTTATGGAAAATGCCAACAACAATCCAATACAGAATATCACAAGATGGTACACAATCAAAACTGCATTACATGAAATATAATCCCAATGCTACAGACAAATAAAATAATTTTCCTTTGTTGGTATTAAAGGCACACCTACGTGTGTTTCAATATAATCCAGCTGCCGCCAGAATGTACCAGTTTCACTCCTGGCAGGTCTATTTCTTGGCATGACTGTGTGTTTTCCAGTAGGACTCCCTGGGAAGGTGTAGTTTCTGAGGGAACTGTCCCAGACTTAGTGGTGTGGGAGATGGGGTTCCTTGGGTGTCCTGGCCTCCTGCCCAGCTCATGGATTTGGTCGGGGAAAATCCCCTCATTCAGACGTCAGTAGTTGCGGTTCTTCTTCCATGAGTCAAATGCTCCTACTAGTGAATGAAGTCCCTCAACTTCCCAGGCTTTGGATGAGCCTGTAGGCACAACATCTAACCACTTCACTGAATTATTTACTTTAAAAAAAGAAAAAGAGAGGGGGAAAATATATAAATATCTGTAGTGAAAACCAAGACAGAATATGAAAAACTGATGATGTTCGTTAAACCCTTACAAACAGTTAATAGAATGTGGCCTTGGGAGAAGGAACCGACCATAAATATGCCAAATGGTTAATGAGACTAAAGAAAAAATTATTTGAACTATGTGTGAACTATCCTAATTATCACACTAAAAGATTGACCCTCGAGCAAAGAGAGACTCCTGCTAACAAACCCCACAGCCCATGTTCTGTGGAAAGAAAGGATGCTGCACCTTTCAATGGAGATGAGGCTTGCAAGAACCAAGGAGAGTTAAGGGTGACCAAGTGTCACTGTGAGCAGTTGTTCAAAGCGCACAAAGTGTTCTACCGTGTGGGGAGAGGTGTGCTAGCTGCGTGGGTTCAGCGCCCAGCACCCATCTCTGCACAGACATGCGATAACCCAGCATCCTGACTCGCTGTGTGATTGTTCTGGCATACCGGGTGAAGAACCCAGGTTTGAGGTAACAGCTTGTACCCTGAGAAAAGGAAGGATGTTGCCTTTACATCCATTATCTGTGCAAACTTGTCCCTGTGTAGAAAAATCAAAGTGATTGCAACTTGTAATAGCTGAAATACTGAAGTCAATTGGCCAAATTCAGACATCAGTACTGTATATCAGTACTTCATTTCCCTTTCTGATGCTCACAGGGTCAGTATGGTCCCTCCAATAAAGAACAGCGTGTGAGTAGTGCTGTATGTTCTTTCCTATAGAAAACAGATGTCTAGTATAATAAAATCTACAACCATTTTTTTAGCTCTGAAGTACACGTCTGAAAGGCTACTCTGTGGCAACTGTGCACTAAACGGCATGACCATTAATGGCTAATACTGAGTCAGGATGAATGCTTTAATGGCAGAGCCTGGGAAAGAATATGCCAAAAGTGAAACAAAAAAAGAGATGGAAAGGTCAGGATAAATTGTCTGGTTTCCATTTTTATATTAAAAAAAAAAAAAAAGCAAAAAAAAAAGCCTGGAAGCCTGGAAGATACTTCTTCATTTTCAAAACTTAGTAACTGGTTGTATAACCCTG
Source organism: Falco naumanni (assembly GCF_017639655.2). Taxonomy (NCBI): domain Eukaryota; kingdom Metazoa; phylum Chordata; class Aves; order Falconiformes; family Falconidae; genus Falco; species Falco naumanni. Next base: position 7,241,803 of record NC_054080.1, read on the forward strand.
CCTCACTCTCCCTGAGGATTACCAGCACCAAACTGAAAATGCAACAACCAATTGAGGCAGAGATACCATCTCAAATAAGAATAAAATAATCTGTAGATAAAAATCTACGTAGCCTAACAAATCAATTTCAGACTAGCATACAGGTGAATAAACAAATACAGAAATGGAGATGAAGATATATAAACAGGATCTCTGTCCACAGTATGCTTCATTGTTAGTCATTTAGGTATTTCACTGCTGTATATCAATCCTTTACAGAAAGGTTCATGTAAAATAAATAAATAAATAATTAGAGTATTTGTTTATGTTTGGAACTGAAAAACTAGTAATTTTCCCCAGTTCACTCAATGCAAGATAATGTTGCCAACACCAGTGTAACTAATATTTACATCCAGAAATGCGAAAGCCACAAATGCTGAGAAGAGAAAGGTAAGTGAAAAGAGGACTGAAAATATTGGAAATCAGTCATGCAGACCAAAATCTTGCAACCAAGGTAAAGGAGAGAGCTGGAAGAAATTGCCCAAGAGCTCCCCTGAATAAATTGGCAAAGGGCATTGCTTTTTCTGCTTAGCTCAGGTCCACCCCTTAAACTTGTTAACTGGAAAAAGATGAATAAACAAAAGCAAACTTCATCTGGTTTTCACCCATAACAAAGACAGGTGAGTCTAAAGAACAGTGTGCTGGGCTCTGGTACATAAAACTGATCTCAAGGAAACCATCTATAAAAAACATCATAAATCTGTGTATTAAATACATTTTAAAATCATGTTGATGAATTAGCTTACTCACCATGCATACACATGGAAATTCTTTAACTGTAAATAGTGTTTACCATATTTCAAGATACATATTTAGAATAGTTGCTAAACAGGGGGTTGATTAAACAGAAATACTACATGATGAAATGTCTTAATATACCTCATATTTACTGTAGCTTTTTTCCACTCCTCCATTCTTTGGGAAGTTAAATACTATTGTGCAAATATTGTTTTAAAGATTATAAGGCTCTGGTTTTCAAATTCATCCAGTAGAATAATTTAAATTATAATATTGGCTTTACTAATGCAAGCAGTGATTGATGAATTTTCCTCTACGCAATATAAATACTAAAGGAATTGGCCTATTAACGTTATTTTTCATTAATCTGTTAGTGTTGCAATAGCCAAAACCTAGTTGAAGAAGAAGAAGAAAAAAGAGAACATAATATGATAAACCTTAAATGATCTGAGCACAATATATTGAACCTCAATTTTGTACGCCCTCCAGTGAAGATTTCATTAATTGCCTAACAGGCTAGTGAGAATAACATTTGGCAAATTAATTGCCAAACTTTCTGCTGGCATTATTTTGTAGGGTACATAAGCTAAGGACGGCATTATTCAACAGATAAAGCAAAAAGGCAGTTTCACAGCTTGTGTAAGACACATATATGATGTCAGGAGTTGAAGTCATTAAGCAGGGAGGAGATGCATGAAAAAAAGACACGTAAGAAAACAGTAACACCATGCAAATACTTGGTTGAGACACGTAGATTCAGTTGAACTGCACAGGTTTGTTGTTGCTATCATCTAAATGATATTTATTCCCACTGGTTGTTGGAACTGGGAACTTGCTTGGGATTACGTGCATATATCCGCAACCAGGAAACTCATACAGACATATGTTCACAACTTTTACTGACATAGAAAATACCAATTTGGTGAACATTTTTCATGGATGTATACCCACTTTTACATTATCTTCAAAGGGAAACACATTTCAAAGCTAGAAATCAAGAAAATACCTTCAGACAGTTTAACAGGTTGGCCTTTGCCAGCCAGGAACAAGGGTCACATCCCTACTCTGCTGCCTTGGTCAAGGAGGTGGGGAGAACAAGGGAGGACGTGCAGCACTCCACCAGGCTGCATTGCAGTGCTTCAGGGAGGATTTTATTAATTCCCTAACAAGGAGAAAGAAAGAGTCGCTGTGGGACGGTCTGTATCTTTCTAATTCAGATTACTCACAGGAGACGTGCAAGAGTGACAGGGGAAGGGTCTCCCATGCACCAGTGAAATCCCCACCTGCCAGGCTCCCGGCTTTGTGTCTCTGCATGATGAACTTTAAAAGGTTTGGATTTCATCTTGATGCAGGATGGGAACGTTTTCTAAATCTCAGAAATCTTCTCATGACAGGAATATAATTTCCTCTCCTTTACCTGCCAAGTATACTGAAATCAAGTTGATGAAATCTATATATCATCCAGATATCACATATAAAGATTTGGAAGATGCCCCAAAAGGCAGATACAGGTGGAGACTACAGTAACTGGCAAAATGCCTATCAATTAATGTCATTATCAGCATTTGAAACAGGAATTTGTAGCCTATTAACTTCTCTGCAGCTGCTTACACATTTCAGAAAATATGACGCTAAGCAACAGCATTTGATCAAGCCTGATTAGGATAGATCTGAGGTAGTAAAGAGTTAAAAAATGTAATAATTCATTGCCATATTTGAACTCCCGGTAATGCGCTTTTTATTTTTAAAAACCAGAAATCAGAACAAAGTTCAGTGCTTTCAGAAAAAGAATAATTCCTGCATAAAGAGCTGCCAAAGAAATAAAGAAATGATGGATATTACAATAAATGAGACCATGAAGCCAAAGTTAGTGCAATGTATCTCTCTTTTTTGAAATTCTAATTTTCTCTATATTTCTGCTCAAGGCAAACAGCATTCTTACTACATATTTGTGGAGCATCATGTGAACTGTATTGTAGGATAAAATATTAAAAGAATAAATTGTTGAAAATGTATTGAAATGGTTTTAATTATTCAGTATTTTTAATAAGAATGATAGATTTAGAAATTACAAAGAGCCTTAAGATCATAAAACTTAGAGCGTCTGCTGCAGCTGGCACTTGCGATGTCTATTTCATCCAAAGCAGCAGTTCTTCTGTTCCTGTGGTATCTGAGGCAGCCAGAGATAGGGCTGAAACCTCGAAAACAGAAGTGGGCACCACCTAAAACTATGCTTTTTCTGTCGACTTACTACTTTTTTATGGACAGTCACTTGGGAGGAGGAGACAATGCTTGTAATGGCTACATTATGACTTTTATGAGTGTAAGAACATTTGAGAGGACAAGCACAAAATTACTATAGGCCTGGCTCATTTTTACGCTATGCTCATAAAAACTGTACTTAAATAAACGCCACACCTACTTCTTCTACCTTACACAGCCACTCACCACCGATCTTTTAACATCCCAGTTGTGCTTCTTGGATGCATACCCCCTGGAGCATCAGTGCTTAAAACCCAGCCGGTTTGTCTGCAGGAAACAGACAAACATCTCCTCCTGTCAAAAAGACTCTGACCTCTTGCTTGTAAAAGATGGACAAAAAGAACAAGCATATTTGTGTAGAATTTCATTCTCTCCCTTGAAATTTCTTTTCACTGTAAAGCTGCACAACCTAAAATCAACATAGGAACTCTACTAGGAGACTGAGAGATATGGGTGTCACGGAAGAGATTAAAACTGGGCAAGTATCTGTAGAAAAAAAGTACAGTGGAGCCTGTGTAAAAGCCTTTAAATAGTTTCTTAAATTTGACATCAAGCCAGAATAGAAGAGGAAAGGCTTTCGTATATTGCGCTACATAATTTTTGCCCATGTTTGTGCCAACCACAAATAAGCTCCTAGCCCCTCTCGTCTTCAGACCCATGGCTATGCTGCAAATTCTGATTTGGGCTGGCAGCCGTGAGAAGCCAACATGGAAGGGACAGCATCAGTGACAATGCAAAATGGGAAGGAGGAAAAGCTAGAAAAGTGGAAACAGGCACACTTGAGCAGTCCCCTTCTTTTTGGCCAAGCTGCTAGACCTGCAAGCAAAGCTATCTTGAAAAATGTATCAACTAGGAATATTTACACTTGGCAAGAAACAAGGTGCAGCTACTCCCTGCACAATATAGCACCACCAGTGAAGGAAAAGGGGATTTCCTTGTGGAATCCATTCAGCAGGCAGATCTCCCGAGACTGGGCTACTGCTGGGATAAGTAGGTGCTTAGTTAAGTAATTTGCTATTTAAAAAGTTGGACACTGGTTTAAAGGTCAATGTAATATCTGAAGATAAAGGGTTAACAAATAAAAGAATCACAAGCAGGTAAACCTTAGAACAGAGATATTGAAGAATATTTATCTTGGAAGGATGTTTTAAATAGGTGGGAAGGTAAGTAAATGGAAAAAGTAAATTATGCAGTTATTTCAAGGATGAAGATACTCCTGAGAGCATTTTACAACCTCATGGCATTGGTGGAAATCACAAAAAAAGGTGGCTTGAAGATAAAAAGAACAAGACCTATGGACACAAAAAGCCGAATGAAACAAAAACCTAAGAAGAGTAAAGGAGTTACCAGAAAAGTTTAAGAAGCTGTTCATGCTGTTTAAAAGCTTGTTTTCAGAAAAAAAAATTAAAAAAAATTGTTAAAACATGTGAAAGAAAATAAAGGAAGAAATCATTAGATACTTACATTTTGATCTTAAATATGTTCACGGAAGCTTTATAATAATGATATAAATCAGCACAGATGTATTTGTTTAAGCCAGAAAAAAAATTACGTGATAGTTCTGGATTAGTATTCTCAATATCCAAAAATGGTATTGCAGATCATAAAGCTGTTGAGCATGTAAAAATCAGTGTTCACTAGACAGACATGTCAACTGTGGAAATGACAGGTCATAGGCTACAATTTGATTTAAACTCATAACAATTTTTCACAAAACAAATATTATTTTAAGTCCAAGGGAGCCACAATTAAATGGGTCCATGGAAAAATGCTATTAAAAATCCACACATTAAAGTGTGCTTTAATGTGAAAAAAGGAGAAGAAGTTGTAGTAACACATCCAGAACTATATTTGGTACTACTAAATTACACAGCAGTGCATGGCAAAATAGAATTAGCACCTGCTGGAAAGTTGTGTAGAAGTCTGAGAACTAGACTTGTTGGCTATGTAATAAATTAATTTCAAAACAAAATGTTTAAATACTCGTAAGAAAAGTCCAACAGACATCTCCCATGACAGAAATTAAAGATCTTAAGTCTTCCCATATGACAGCACGTATATGAGATACGAAGATGACAGTACATATTACACAAGTATCCACTTGCAAGCGTAAGTGCAAGTGAAGTTTCTCCTTACACTTAAAAGATGGACAAGAATGAACAACAGTCACTTAACAGAGGAGAGTACGTTTTCATATTCTTTCGCAAGAGGAGGAGGAAAATTTCTGAACCTAGCGTTGCTGACAGAAAACAATTTGTATTATCTGCTGGCTAACGCTGCAAGATTGAAAACCCCACGCAGATCCATTTAAAGCCGGGAACTATCAGCTCAGATTGCTGGATGTGGGCAAATATGTCGAACATCATTACATGTTTACCCTTCTTTTACAGCCTTTTTCGGGGTAAGACACTAAGGTTTTGCGCTGATCAGGCGTGGCTACCTCATGGTCAGCGATCTACAAGCTAAAGGAGATCAAATTGGGGAATGTGAATTGGGGAATGTGTTACATTATAGTCATGTATTTTTTCCCTGAGGTACTAATTCAGTAAGTAAATATAAAGATCTGAGGACTGTGTGGAAATGCAACCCTTCTGGAGCACTCCAGCAGAAGATATTTGGCTGATTTTGATGATCTTAAAGGTCTTTTCCAGCCACAAAGATTCTATGATTCTGTGATTTGCAGGGAGGCATTACAGTCCTGAGAAACAGTATGTAAAATTCTTGTTCACTGCTTTCTTTAGGCTGGTTGTGCTAATATTAGCTTATCTGTTCTGTATTAAGGAGTCGACTTACTATGAGGCTCAGTTTTCATTAATAAAAATATATCCAAACACAAACACACACAACAAAGCAGTGTATCAACAATTTATTAGACATGCAGGAGCTAACGTGTACTGCTTCTGAACAATGAATTGTAAGGCTCAGCATATGACAGTGGTCTTCATGTAGGTTGTGTGATAAAGTACATGATGCATTAAAAAGCCCATTTTTTTTTCCCCTTTCAACTGCTAGTTCCATATCCTCCTTATTTTCCTAAATTTGCTGAGCCTCTCTTTCTTTATTTTGTGGTAGTGAAGCAGATTGCTGATAGCACAATACCTTGTGCAACATGTCTTCTGTGGCAATTTTGCAGGTAATTTCCTCAAACACAAAAGAGACAAGACATATAGGACAGAGCTAGTCTGTAATTTACTTCTGGATAACAAATTATCAATTTAGTCACTTCCCTAACAAAACCAAAATAATTTTCCTCTCAGATTGATTTTTAACTATGCTATTACAATATTATCCAATACTAGTAGTATCATGCATATTTAATTTTATTTCAGAGATAAAACATTTTGTGGAAGGAAGAGGAGGATAAACTGACAGAAAATGAAACAATTCTTCATGTTAAAAATAACTGGCATGAAAACACAGTTGCGAGGAAGGTAAATTATAAAGTATGCATTTATCCAATCATTTTAAATACCATAATTACACTGACTGCTCATCAAAAGACTTTTAAGACTCATTAAAATTATAAAACATTTCTAATTAAATCCATATTTAAATGAAGTTTCTATAACGAATCTACATGGTACTTTAAATTAGACAAAAAAGTTCTGGTGAAAAATCCAATTAATTGAAGTTTTTCTGAGAATTACAGCTTAATGATGGGGGCACAGCAGCTGCCTTTTAGTTACAACTGAAGATTACTGGGTTATATCCATCTTTAGCTCAAACTTGTCCATAAAATAATCAATCCACATGAAATTTCACATGCCGAATATTATTCTCGCATACAATACATTCTTTTCCCCCTGGAAAAAGTAACTTTCCAATTTAACAATTGATGCCAGTGGCTCTTCAGGTTAACACTACCGTATATCTGATTCAAATGACGCTATTAGAGGGGGAAGAGAACCTGTGTTTTTGTTAATCAAAACCAGCCTGAAGCACCAACTCACACGCGCTCCTTATCACTTCACCAGTTTCAGACACGGGTCCCCGTCTGCCAGCCAAGGCACCGGGCAACTGGGCTTCTGTCCAGTGCATTGGGATGGTACATCAATACTCATGTAGGGACTGCCCCAAAGTACTCTTTCAGATTGCTTCAGTCTTTTAGGATTTACAGTAGGCTGCTTCTTCAGATCTCACATGGCTTTACCGTTTCTCAGTTTTATCAACTGCGTCGCTCTTTCTCATTCTTACTAATGGCATTGCACCTTTTATTTTTCCTAGTGGTGTCACTCTGGTGTGAGATTGTCTGCTAAAGCTCTTTATTGTCTTTTGCTTAGGACTGACAAGACACCTGTCTTCAGCTAGGTTCAATCTTCTAAAACTGCTCAATACCACAGGCAAACAATCTCCATCGGAGTCAGAACACATTCATTGCTATTCACCATTGAAGTTGGAAGAGACCTCTAGAGGTCAACTAGTTCCAACCCCCAACTCAGACCAGGTGTAACTACATCAGGTTGCTCAGTGTCCGGTGAAGTCTTGAACCCCTCCAAGAATGGAGAGTCCACAGCATCTTTGGGCTTGTGTCAAATCAGTGTTTGACCACCCTCAAATCCAGCATAAATATGTGCAGCTATCCCCACCTATTTACAGTCTTTGCTGAACTGCATATAATGACTTCTGAACGAATTTCTTTTTTAGTTGTAGATCCAGTTCTACCAAACTAGACAATACACAGCTGTGGAATAACTTTCTATGAGTAAAAAAGAGAGATGTGGCAAAGTCTGAGTTTTTCTCCATGTATTTCAAGTGAACACCAGCAATTCAAGCTGTAGTTTTACGGATGCAGAAGTCCAGTGTGGAAGCCCTCACTGGCATTTGGTGGTGCTCAGGAACATGAAGGCTCCCTCCCACGATCTGATGAAACAATGGAAACTGCAGGGAGTAAAGTGTAAACAAGAAGCAGCTTGTTGCTACTCTCCCCTATGGAAACATCACCTGCAGGAGAGGTGAGGACATCCCTTTGCAAAAAGAAGAACCTATTCAAAAGAGGCTGAAATTCATAGAGCTCCAGAGTTATGGGAGGAAATCACGTAGATATGGCAAAGGAAGAGTGACGAGCTAACATGAAAAAGGAAGCGGATTCGTACACAGGTGAAGGCAAAGCTACACTGATCTGTGAAAACAGGAAAGAAAAACATACGTTCTTGAGGAGCTCAGAGGAAGGGGATCCAGATGAGGGACTAAAAACTGCTTCCTTACAAAGAGCATTGGAAATGCAGTTCTTCATCCTTCTGTATGGAGATTTCCAGTAGCACAAGAAACCCATCCAGCTGAATTTTTTTTTAATATATTCTTCTCAGAACAGCCACACTGAGAAATTTATCTCTATTTAACAGACTGTGAAAACAAGGCACAGAAAGATTACAGTGGCCCAGAGTACAGTCTTCTAAAAAGTGCACTATTGTTTTCACAGAAGAAGTAAAGGAAGGTGGTAATCCTTCAGTTCCATTTTTTTCTATGCATTCTACTTACTCTCTTTGCCGTAGATGATGAACGAGACATTACATGCCTTAGGATCAGTCTGGGCAGTTTTAATCTGTTAGGATCGTGATAAAGATATGCTTCCTCTGGCTTCCCCATCCCTCCTCGTCACGGTGCCAGGTAAGCTTCTCTAAAACTGAACCATACTTCAGCAGGGGGGAAGCTGGCCTGGCACAGATTCATTTCCAAACCTTGATTTCAAAAGAAGGATTTTTAATAAAGAATCTCAGTACACGGATATTGGAAAAGGTCAGAAGTTTTCTCCAGCTTTCCTGGCTTTTGAGTGCCTGTACTCCAGCAGCAAGAGCTCTGCCCAGCCTGAGTGAGAAGGACACCACCTAACAGATCTTCCCAAATGGTCATATTTACCAGATTCTGACATTTTAGACAAAGTAAGGTAACAGAGAGAGTAAATGATATCTTGAATTATTTTGCAGGATTTTCACTCTACATTGTTTGCAAACCCTATGATTGTTGCTTTCATATGGGATATTTATTTTATCATTCCCCTCCCTGCCCTCAGTATGTCCATGTTTGAAATTGCCGTCCTTGATATTCATCTTTTTCCTTTTCCTTTTCTTTTTCACCAGTCTTTTTTCCGGATGCTCCAGGGGCAAACAGGCAACAAGTTAAACATCTCCCTCTGTACACACCTTCTCATGTTTGTGTTTACAAACAGGATGATAAGAATGGTACAGTTTAGCACAAAAAGAACCACAGATCTGAAGAAACAAAAATGAGCTGCAGTTTTAGCAATCAACACTTGTAATAGTCTACATAAATTCTACTGTACACAGAAATAACAAGACCTTCGTGAACCCTCCCAGTGATTAATTAGAAAGCCTGTCTTACAGATTTTTCTCTCAGGTGTAGTAACCTTGTAGACCTTACCATTAAGAACTAATAAATAAATGCTTGGTTAAGCACAAACTGGTTGATAGGCAGTGAAAAAGAGTGATGATCCTGGTTTTTATGCAAGACAGTTATCCTGTCATGTTACCTTAGAGGACAAAATAATACCAAACAGAAATAAAATTTTCAAGTGCCTGGTATAATGAATTATTTAGAAAAATTCATTACTGTATTTCCAATATTAATGCAACATGCAGGAGTGCAGAGCTGAAGTTTCGTACAGGGTACACTGTCTTCCTACTATTTTTAGATTAGCTGCGCTAAAAATATGAAAGACATGCAGGAAACCTACAGAAATTATTAACTAAATAAACTGCATGTATTTTATGTCATAATATGTCTGTACATTGAAAGATAATGTTATTTTTTTACCATTAAACCACTGTATTTAACACGTGCTCCTAAGGATCGGTGTGATATAATTATCTTAAAGGAGGAAAGCATATCGAGATGTCCCTTTAAAGGAAGCTTGACAGTATATAAAATACACTGACATAATTAACTCTTCTCACAGATTACCTGGCACATTAAATGTTACGTATTTGCCTTTGTATTGCACGTGTTATGATAATAAAGCATCATTGCGCTTCACCTCTTTTTACACAAGTCTCCTGATGTAACATACAAATAGGAAATTCAGGATTACCTAGAAGATGTAACAACTCTAGTTCTGCCCCCTTTGTTTTGCGTTTTCTTAAATAAGTTATAATTTAAGATGATTAGAAGGGAAAGAAATGCAATTCCTCAATTCCTAGACATTTAGATTGCCAAGTGACTATTTGCTCATTAAATTTGGGATCACTTAATTGGTATTACCAGATACAAGAGCTTAAGACTCGTTCTGAGTAAATAAAAAAAATAATGTCTTAATAGGTGAAATAATAGAACGATTTTTTAGAGGTGCGACACAGGAAAACCTTAATTCTGTCATCACATATCCTGTCATACACAGTCCTTACTTGCAGAAGCACAAATTATTTTTTGCATGTTTGGCAGGGCTTGAAGATGGAATTTGCAGTGCCATGGCAGAGATGCCCGCCTGAGCAGCAGTCCACGCCTGCCAGAGCAGCAGGCTGCTGTCGCCTGTGGGCTGCTCACCCCCAGCCCCCAGGTGAGGAAGGTGTGTGTGGCGAGCAGTTCCTACCCGGCAGCCCTTTAGGGATGCGGGAGCTGGGGATGCCCACTGTGACAGCCATCGGGAAGTGGGTGACGCAGAGGAGTGTGGTATTTGTGGTAACACTGAGACAACTCCCGCTCATTTACTGATTTCTGAAGCACTTCAGAGATATTAGCAGTTTCCCCCTCAAGTATTCTCCACTTTTCCAAGTTAACAACGGAGGGAGACACAGGAGGCAAAGGAGGGGGCTACTGTGGGAGATTTTGTTCCAGCGCATTCCAGACAGGAAAGATGTCTACTTTACAGTTTTTGTGAAGATAAAAAGAACTTTGCCCTTTTGGTTGTCTCTTCCCTCTTTTCTCCCTCCAGGGCAATGGACAATACAAGAAGAAAGTGCAAAGCCCTGCAACATCTGAAGCAATGCTTAGCTGGTCAGGTCTGGATGCTTCCATCCAGAGGATTCAAGGATCACTGCTTAAGAGGTTATCTGACTTTAAATGCAGACAGCAAAATCATATTAAAAAAAAAAAAAAAAAGTAGAGTCAAATGAATGCAAAACCCTTAGAGTCAGAGCTAAATATTTTTTTTTTCTACAAAATAAAATATAGAGTTGGTAAAATAAACGGGGCAGGCTTTTCATATCCTGCAAAATAAAATATCCGTCTGCATTCTGAAACAGCATGAGATGTCAGATGCTAAGCACATCAGTGGGCCTTGGCAAAAGTAAATTTAAATAAGATATGAACTGTGTTATGCACTGGTAGGAAGCACATAAATTATTTTGACCTGTCAGCTGAAAGTTGAAGGGGGTGTGCCCAAGCTTAAATAAATCCGCATGCTGCTTCTACTAATTAACATCTGCAGAAATCTACCCTTACTGAAAGCACCCTTGATATTTCCTTAATTCTTCTTCCAAGCTCTTTTCTGTACCTGGAGTTATGTGATGGAAATTATATTCCTGAATTTCTGACGTGGCTGCGTTTTAATCCTTCTTGTGTTTCTTAATTTTGAAACCCACGTTTTGACAGCTCACCACCCCCTGCTTGATTAATGCCTTGTAGGAACCCCTGCATGCCTCGACTGTAAGTGATCTAATTTTGTGCGGGAATGCCTGGGCTGGTATGTTGAACCATTCACCACCCAGGTGGCTACATTTGGACTAAATGAGCTGTGAAGAGCTTCATCTAGGGCCATCGCAGTCTTTCTTCATGTAGCCCCACAGTATGCAGCCACTGCTCCAAACGTGATTTGTCACAACCCATCAATAGAAAATAAATTATTGCCATTCTTGCTTGTCAATGGGCTTGTCTTCACTTCGGCTGGCCTAATGATTGGAAGCTCAAAGGGAACATTTCCAGCCTTTGTGGAGCATGATTATGACTGAGCACACTACTCCCCTATGCATCCTGGCCAGTAAAAACATGTAGGGAAAGCAAATTATTTCAATGTTTTGCACCGATGATTAGAGCATTACCATGAATGCTGGAGAAGCTTATACTTGACAGTCAAGACTTGTTCCGTTCTGACACTTATTTGCTCATTTTAATGCCACTAGTGAGCACAAGGTTGCAGCATACATGTATGTGCAAAGAACATATTGTAATGCCTGAGCGCAAAAATATGAGTGAGGACAACAACTTTGGGAAGATTACAAACCTTTACGTTAGAAAGCTAATTTAAATTTGTTTTCACAGTTGCAATTTTCTCAGACATCCAAACACATCTGAATAAATATGGCTGCAAAATGTTGAAGTAGAAGCTTACTTCTTAGAATTTTTCTGCTGAATTTAACAACAATATGGAACTAACCTCTTTGAATGAACACTGTAATGCTACATCGGCTTTTAAAAATCACTGTCTTCCTGAGGCCACAGAAGAGAGAATGAAATGGCTCAAACAGATGGCATCAATTTGGATTTTGAAATTCAAAAGTAGTGTAGGTCAGAAGGTAACTGCTGTAACCATGTAGGCAAAAGCATGGATAGGATGTTCTCCATTATGGATACATCTGGATCACAGTTGAAAGATGCCCCAAATTATCTGTTCTTATCTGCAGTGTATAAATATTGTGCCTTGAGACCATACCCACTATTATTTTACAGTTGAAATATTTTGTATAAGAGGTTGACTAGTAGCAGTATTGAGAAAAGAGGGAGAAATGTCTCCGGTTCATCTTTCTAAAAAAGGCACTCAGCTGCATTCACTAAAGATGCATAAGACAAAACGGGACATTTCCTTAAACAATTTTCAACAATGGCCACCTAAACTGTAGTTTAAAAAAAGGTGGATATTCAAAACCCCAACTAAGGTGTCAAGTTTTGGTAACTGAGCACTTGGAATTATTACGGAAGAAATCACTGTGTAAATGACGTACTTAATCAATGGTTACTTGGGATATTTCCTAGAAATGCAGGCTGCTTTGGGGTTTTTTGTTTGTTTCTTCTACAGGCAGCAATTCAGGCAAATGTTATGCCTTTACACTACAGCCACAAAATATTTACTATTTTTGTTAAAGCGGTGGCAGCCTATAACCTGTCAGCCATTGTACGCCACAGAAGTAGCACACCGAATGGACGCTAGATGTGTCAAAGGGCTCGGTACGTGGTAAGGTATATATATGCCTGGCCCTAGGGACACCTAATGTATAGTGGATCAGTGGCATGACTCTCACCCACAATGTACCACTTGTACTGCTCTGGCAGAGAAAGTGAGCACTGCTCACAGAATTCTGCTCCTTGGAGCGGTAAGGCTGCGTAACACAACCATAATCTCATACTGTGCAGAACGCGGCTGAACGTGTGCAGGCTAAAGACTCAGCAATAAGAAGACAAGTTAAAAGAAACTAAAATGAGTTATTTCTTTAAATCTCAATATACTCAACTGCTGCTTCGGACGGCAAGTGCTTTAGATGCTAAACAAATACATAAAATGGGAATATAGAAGGTCTTTATTTTGTGTATCTGTAAGACTGTACAGATACATAGCCTGTTGCGGAATTGGAGACAAAACCAGCTAGAAATTATATTAAAGAGCCAGATAAAGATTACAGAGATAGATGTTACCTTATACATACCAACTATTTCAGTAACCTGAGGTTGTTGAAAACAAGGTATGCAACACAAAGAGAGAAACAGCTAGACAGAAGTTACATTAAACAGAAAATAAATCATTCTCCTGTTTTATAGACACTTTCTGAACAGCCTGTCCAGTATTCAGGGTCCTGGTTTTGATTCATCCTACAAAATGGTAACTCATTTAGAAGTGCTTCCCCCCCCCCCCCCCCCCCTACTCAATAGTGCTACAGTATAATCAGATGTGTACAAATTCTCTCACAGATACAAAAAAATTGTTAAAAGGTTTAAACCCAGGTACAGAGAAAGTTGGAAAATGCTGCAATTGAGGTTAACTATGAACTTCAATGATTTTCATACATTGTTTTTCTACTGACCTCTGTCTCTTTGGGGCACAGAACAGCGACAAATCTTTTACTGTGTAATATTCAGTACTGTATTTTCTACTAAGCATTCGATGGATATATTTGATGGACCTTGTATCTAATTTACCACGCACTTCAAAGCTTGTATTATTATCATTATTAATAATTTTCTCTTGGGCTTTTCTGTTGCAGGCATCACTCTCTGAGTGCTTCACAAACAATGCAGAAAATATTTATACAACATACTTTGAGATGAACAGATGCTACCCTATTTGACGTATTGCCAAACCGGGACAGAGATTAAAACCAAATTTCAGCTCCGAGTTTGAGAAACTGCTAACACACTCTTGCAGAATACTGAGTACCGCGCAGCGCTTTCCTTTCTGAAAGAACATCTTCCAGTGATTTAGTCTACAGCTGTGAATGCTCATGTCTGCTCCAAGCGACATGTCACATTCTCCACTTCAAGCAACCTGCTCTGCACCCTTCATGAACTCTTTCCAAGAGGCAACGGTGAAAGAATTCGGCGCATCAACCAAGCGCTTGCACCCTCTCTCTTTCTGCAGCAGCCTGCCCAGTGACACATTCCAACACTGGTGGTTATTCGTACAGTAGCTGTGTTCGCTGTACAACCACGGTCCGGCACCAGCACAGCCCATGCTCGTCACAGAGCAAAGCCGTACTTGCATGAAAAGCAGGAAAAAGCATTGAATCCTGTAATTAAAGGTCTCCCGCACTGTAAGCAGGAAACACTTATGTGTCCTGGTAACAGCTTTGCAATACTCATCACAGATGTATGTATCTGAGGATAATGAGATTTTTCTTAAGAATATACCAGGGATATACCAAATATCTAGTTGTATATTTGGGTGAGCATTTAACTTTAGATGGTAATCAGATGAAGCTGAATTTATAGCTTAATATAGCAAAATTTTGTACAAATTATCCAATAACAATAGTTACTCTGTCTCTTGACATAACAAAACAAAATGTTAGATATTACTGTTCCTATTAAATTTTCTTAATACTCTGCTATTGTCATTAAAAGCATAATAGAAGAAGACTTCACTGCATACATTATTTTCTTTTGATTAAACAGGTGCAATGGAATTTCAATCATTTTAGATCATAATTAAATGCCCCGCTTTTTTCATTGCTTTTTTTTTTTTATAAACACATTTTGGCAATTAAATTCTGAAAGGAGATTTTTTTTTTCCCCTCCTCCTTTTAAAAAGTTATATTTCTAAAGAATTAGAATAGACAGATTATTCAGTCTGGAAAGGTGGCAGACCTTACCTAGAGTGATCTGATTGTACTATTCATAAAGAGAATTACTCTTCCACATCATCCTTAGTTTTACTTTACAACTTCACAATAGTTTTAAGTTGCTTAAAGTTGCTCATCATTTACAGGCTCCTAGTTCAAATAAGAATGAAAGTCTAACGTACTGAGGTGAAATGACAACACATTAACATCCACATTATAAGGAAAGTTTGTTTATCAGAACAACCTAGGTAAAGCACGGCTAAATATTATTTGGGTAAGAAGCTGCTGCAGTAGAATATGATATATTTAAATGAATCTAATCTGAGAAAAACCCAACAGCCTATATGTTCAGAAATTACTATGGAATTTAGAAATTCCAAGTGATATTGCAGAACGTCTGCATTCTGTGCTAGATGCTCAACAACATTTTCTCACAGGCTCAAAGTCAAGCCTTTTAAAAGCATTTAGAAGGTAACACAACAAAAATTCAACAGGGTATTATTCGCATTTAAAAGGATGGGCCATCATGACAGCAATCTAAGCACAAAAAAAAAAAAGGGAGCACTCTCACATTTTGTATTAAGATGACATGCAGTGGCTCTGGAATGAGTTAATGCAACCGATGTTCAGACACCATGCTCATAAGGATACAGAGTTTAAACACTTGAATAGTCTCTGGTTGGCTTATTTTTAGTGCCCTGATGTGTATTATAAAAAGGTAAAGAAGGAAAAAAATGAAATAGCTACCACTGAAGGGGTGCATGTGATAATACCTGTTTCAGTTAATGAAGAATACCTTACATTTTTATCACAAAAAACGTGTTCCACCCCCAGCAAAAAATAAATTTTGGCTTTAAGCTTTGGAAGGAGGCCATCATCTTACCTTCTCTAACAGCAAAGGTTATTAAGTCTGTATGTTTGGCTATACATGTGGCAAGTTTCATTCACCTGCCTTTGGGTACCAAGCCACTTTTACATTTTTCTAAGGTGCACTATTTAGGACAAGAAATGAAAGTGAAGATTAAACTGGAATAAATAAATAAATTACTATTGGCATCAAAACAAAACATCACTGGGTTTTGTAGAAGTGGCATGGTAATTCTAATAAGGATAAATAGTCAAGAAAACTTTTGCTTCCATATCCAGACTTCAGTAACACACTATAGGCTAATAGTGTGCATAAGCATATGATAAACACACGGCGGTAAAATTCACTGGAGAGGATGCACTGCTGCTAGCATAGTGGTCTAGAAAACCTCAGGCCTAGCTATCCCTGTTGCTCAGACAGAAATGAACTGGTTAATCTTTCACTGTGTTAAAAAGGTCATCTTGATGCTTAAGATTTTAAGAAGTAACACAAAGGAACTACAGCAGGTTATTTACAAGCATGCAGTAATCACACTGAGAATGGCATTTACAGAGCCACCAAAAAACATCCCTTCACTGTAACATTTAAGGCTTCTACTTCAAATTTCAAGTTGCGAAAGGTGTAAGTATGTGTTTATACAATAAAAACCTAGTCCTGAATAAGTAGCTAAAAAAATTACATTACAAAGATTTCTTCTTGCAGTGTTCAGGTGGTTTTCAAAGAAACAAAAGAGTCCTTGAAGAACAGAATGCAATATTCAGCCTATGGGTGTTTTCCTGAGTAGATTTTATAAGGAAACTATTAAATTATTCTTCTCAATGTAATGAAATGTAATGGTGCATGGATGCTAAATATCTTACACCTGAAAACTGAAGACGACCATGTTGTTGATATAGATCTCTCTATATATGTAATACAAACATATATTTTAAATAGTCATTATATAACATTCACTTGTAAAAATACCTTGGGTTTAAGCAAGATCAACCTTTTTATGATTTGAAGAGGTACCTACAGTATTCTCAGTAGTTCTGAGCAAGAGCTGAGATATTAAGACAAGAGTTAATCACAACTCTCTTTTAAAGGATAAAACTACCTTCTTTAATTATTACACTGAGGATTTTGTAATTCAACAATATAGTCCTACTAATAATTCTGTCTAGAAGAAATTTGCATGTTTTAAATTGGAGACATTTTAAAATACCATAGTTAAATCCTGACTGTAAGAGAAAGTTCTTTTTTGGATTTATTTCAGCTTCTATTCAGGTGGCATTATTTTTCCAATAGTCACCAACTCCATACATCTCATTTGAAGCAGCTATGTCCAACCTATAATTATTTTCTTCTAATTAGAGTAATTCATGGTTAATTATTCAAAACGATTCTTCTTCAAAATCAAACCCATTTCTTGCCATGGCACTTTTAAAATGCAAGATACAAATAAAGTATGCCTCAATGCAAATTTTTGCAATAAAAGAATGTCTATATTGCTTTCTTAAAATAGCATTAAAATCTTTGTATAGAAGTAAGGACTCTGATAATACCAAAACCATAGACAAAATTATTTGCTGCTGTACAAGACCATATCTTTGCATGCATACAGTGTCCTGCTTACGATCAGTGTCTTTAAACTGTAGTGACTGGACTAGAGCATTTTTCTGCATGTAAGAAAATGCCCCAACAGCGGCAAGGAATATCCTGAGACCTCAAAAACACTGCAAGAACCCAGACTTTCCTACAGTCTTGTGCAAGAGCTGATCAAATCTCACTTAACTGTGGCTTTGCTTATTCATAGCTGCTGTAAACTTAATTTGATGTAATACAGTCACACTGTACATGTTTAAAGCTCCAGAGAGACATTATAGTGGCCTTTCGTTATGTAAAGG
The DNA here is from genome assembly GCF_017639655.2 of Falco naumanni. Lineage (NCBI taxonomy): Eukaryota > Metazoa > Chordata > Aves > Falconiformes > Falconidae > Falco > Falco naumanni. The sequence goes on from NC_054080.1 coordinate 7,259,814, forward strand.
GGGCTTAAAAGAATGATGGAGTGAGACTTTTTACCAAGGCTTTTAGTGACAGGGCAAGGGGAAATGGTTTTAAACTGAAAGAGGGCAGACTTAGATTCGATATCAGGAAGAAATACTCTCCTGTGAGAAAAACCACAGAGCAGCTGTGGGTGCCCCATCCCTGGCAGGGCTCAAGGTCAGGCTGGACGGGGCTGGGAGCAGCCTGCGCTGGGGGGAGGGGGCCCTGCCCGTGGACTAGATAATCTTTAAGGTCCCTTCCAACCCAAACCATTCTGTGATTCTATACTGATGTGTGTCCCTCATCATAAGTCCGAATAGTTACTTTCTCCAGAGGGATGCTCTTCTGACAACCTGTAAGAATGAACCGAAATTATTCCTTCAATCGGCTAGCCCTGCTGGTGAGTGCTGCCCATCCTCTCCTGATGTGCAACCTAAATACTCCTGGTTTCCACGGCTAAGTCCATCAGACAAAATTGAGTAAAACCAGTCAAGAGTTTCCAGAGCTCAGTCTTGCAGGTTTTAGTAATTAAAATGACTGGTTGAAATTTTTTACTGTACTCCAGTGCACAGTCATCTCTAAATTTCCAAGGATCTCACCACTTACATCAAGAGATAAAATTAAGCACTGATTTAAAAACTTTGTTTTGACAATCAAGCACATGTTACATTCCCACAAGGTATTTTTGGACTGTATGTTGCAAAACAGCGTAATTTGCATGACCAAGGCTAAACCTGTTGAAAACAGTTTAAAAAATGGGTACATGAAGCAGAAGATAAAACCTGCAAAACCGTATCATGTTGCATTTAGTAAAATAACTTTTCTGACTGATTTTTTAACAGATTGAATATTTTATCACATCAGTTCCAAAATTCAGAAGCAGCATGCTCCGAGGCACTTTTGATACTGTATTTCTGCTTGTTTTACATTTCATTTCACCTATATCTCTCAAAGGAGATCAGATTAGTCATGAAGATCCAAATTTCAGTAACATATGGAACAGCATTATTACATGGATGAACTTCTAGAGGAACTCGGTGACTTCTGTAGAATGTAAGATGATTTCTTTTTTTTCAGCCAATTTTTTCTCTGTAAAGATGATGTTATAGGAAAACTACTTGTAGTAACTTGTTAGTGCAGTGCCATGACAACTGAATTCAAGGAGCCATGGCTCTGTTTTCTGAAAGTGTTAATGGTGTTCACAGTCTCATTGACCAAATCTAATGCAAGCACATAAAAATCCACACTCATAAGCACACACAACAAACCAAAGTACTGCATTAACAAAAGCTATGGAAGAAAAACAGTCTGTATTATTATCTAGTCAGAAAGCTCCTGCATTGTCTGTTTATTTATGGCTGCACAATAAAACACAGTGATAAGGCAGTCCTACACATTTTCAAGATAGGTAATATATTAAGAAAACCAGTCAATCTCTTGTCCCAGACCTCAGGTAAATATGTGCTGGGTTTTATTCAATGTAGCTACATGTATCTGAGTTATCTAGCAAATAAAAATATTACTAAGTCCTGTAAGTACATGCTGCAGAACAGAATTCACCACATCTTTTTGCTGGAGCAAACAGAACTTTTAATGCTTTTCTTGTGGCAGAAATACTGTTCATTTTGAGAGACAAGGCACATCCCCCGATTTTAAACCTCAACTTCATATTACGAAGACCCAAGAAGGTATTTCTTGGCCCACACCAGAACCTACCCAAACCCAGTAACCAAAATATAATAAAAGCTACCTTCAGAATTCACCACAGTAGCATCAGTATAACGTTTTCCTCACAACTGTGAAGCACAGATAAAAGCCAGGGCTTGTAAGGCCCGTATATTGGGATTATTTCTCCATAATTATGCACATGCAAATAATGTATATGTCCACCTTCAAATCTGGCCTTAAATCCCTAGAAAAATCTAGTACATTTTTAGCAGGTCTGTAGTGTAGCACTTTATGGTACCCAAATAAGAGGACTTGCTAGTTATCTGCTCCTTCTTTCTGTGAGTGTGGGGCCTCCGTTTCCCTCCAGCCCCCAAAATGCTTGTCTGAGGCTTTTTCCAGTGAAAGATTCCCAGTAACATAGCTTTCCCACAAGATGCCTTACACAAGCAGCATGTTTTAAACAAAGTTGTTTGGCTCCTTTTTATTACTGGAGTTCAACTACTGCAGGAAAAGGAAAAAAACCAACTTTGTAGAGTTTGTTTGCTTTAACATTATGTCCCATTCTCACCTATTTAGCACCTGAAACTCTTCCATTACTGTGCTATTTATGTCATTGCCTCACATTTAGTCTCTCTTACACCCCTGCTCCCCACCCTGCTGGCTGCACCCTGGTCAGAGGCTGTGGGCTTGACCATCCTGTAGAATTGCCTATGTTCCTTACCAGAATCACACACTATGAAAACAAAATGAATAAAACGGCCTCTGTCACTAATGAATCAAAACAAAGAAGCGACACCAGATGTTTCCAAGGACAAGGCTCCAAGAGAAAACCTCCCTGAACTGCTGCTGTCAGCTCTTATTAGATCCTGCCTGGAAAGAAAGCTCTGCAACCGAACACCTGGCCACAGTCAGTGCTGCTGGAGAACACGCCATCATCTTGACTAGTGGGTTAATAACGACCAGGTACACAACAGCTGGCTGCTCTCCGCTGTTCACCACGGCACAGGCTGAAGTAGCATTTCTGTTTAATGTTACCTCCTTGGCCCTTACTCCCACCTGCCCACCCAAAGTTCTGTCCTAATTGATCTTCCTCCAGCCTGGAATCTTCTGGTCCTGTAGCATGTATGTCCAGGAATCTTTTGCCTTACACCAGCCTCTGATAAAAGTTTTCTACCTTATCTTTCTGTCTGATACACTGTTTGGCTTCTCCAGCTTCCTCACTCTTGACTTCCATATTGCTTGGACCCTTGAATCATGAGGAAACTTTGGTTTTTTTTGTTGGTAGCCACAAGATTAGAAGGGTTTCTCTCAAAATCAGATCCATCTCCCAGTGCGTAAAGAAGAAAATCACTCAAAAATCCCTAAGGAACATAAAACACCGAAAGTCTTTGCATTGGTTCCTTTCTACTCCCTGAAAAAGGCTGCCAGCAGCTAAAAAAAATAGCATGCTTACTGTCCAGAATACAGCAATCTAGACTCAAGGAGAGAGAAACTTATGGAGGAGCTCTTAAGATTTTTTTTCATGCAGAAACTGTCTATTTAACAGCATGTGCTGTACCGTAGTGTCTCTCACTGTTTGGGACATGAAGTCTAACAGTGATAAAGAAAAATCCTGATATTTCTCTGTGGCTTGTTCAGTTTTCTGTTCTGTTTTCCATTTGGCTTGTTGTCTGTTTGTTTTTTGCAAGGAGGTTAACCCAGGACAGCTTCTGGAGGAAGTCTCACATCACTGACATGCACCAACACAACAGTGTGAGAAGCACGGATTTGGGAAGGGGCAGAACCCCCAAGTGGTGGTCCCCTTAGTGAAAGAAATGTCAATGGAATCGCAGGTTTGGAACAGCAGGAAATCATTGCAGGTGATTTGCAGTATCCACGGTAAATAAGCCTCACAAGGGTTCTCTCAGCCCTGCTTTCTGCTGCTGATTGTCAAAAGTGCTGATTTACAGGTTCAGTGGTTGATGGTGGTCAGGGAGACAACGCAGACAACTTCCCAGCCAGCCTTTCTTCGCTATCAGATAACCACTGCTTCTCACACTCTCTGTCACAGTCACAGGTAGAAATGATATTGCTAATTTTCGGCTACCTGAAAATATCCCTCCAGAGACCTTTTTTAAGGCTTGACTAGTCATTTGACAACTTGCAAAGAGGCAAATGCATACTGATTTGAGAGCTGGGTGTTGTCCAACGGTAAATGAGTTTGGCAGGGAAACAGAAAAATCATGGCAAAAGGTTTCGGTTACAACCCAAGAACAAGCAAAGATGCTTGGAAGAGAGCAGGCACAGGCTTGTCCCTTTCAAAACATAACAAGCCACACTACAAGAGCAGTGTTTTAAAGAGAACTGCGGCTTAAAACTGCACCTCCAACATTTTAAATATAAAACAAGTGACAGATTAAAATAGTGGGTTTTGACTTAAGGCAGATATAAGTATACAATAAAACATATGTTTTGTAAATACACACACACACACACACACACACACTGTTTTCTACAACCTCCTTTCATTAGAATTTAAGATTATTTTGCTGGACATAATATTTCATTCCTGCTCAAACCACCACCACTTTGCATGTGTCACAGTGATCTTGGATGGCATGCACAAATTTTGTGACCAGTTCACAAGATTCATATCTAAAACTACCAAACCGATTAGCTGTTGGCTGCTAGCAGTCAGGGGCAGTAAGTTTCCAGCTAGAAAAGCTGACCGATAAGGAAGTCCCACACTGACTTCATGACACAGCAGCTCCTGGGAAATAACTCCACATGCTTCAGCAAAGTGGTCTCCAACCAGCCCGGATTCCATTGGCACCCGTGCTTGTTCTCACTTAGCTCAGTCAACCCAGAAGCTGTGGTTCATCAAGTAAATTTACTTCACATTTTTTCCCCCGCTCTCACTTAGCCATCAAGGCGATGCAAACACAGAGCCAGACCCATGTACTTGTCTGCTATCCTAAGGCACATCCATGGCTGTTGCATTCATCAATGAGACCAATAATGCTTTGCAGAACATCTGTAGGTTTTGGTAAGTATCTTGCAATACACCATAGGAAAAGTCACAGAGACTACTGTTACGGAAAGGCACATTGCAGCATGAGTTAACTGCTCATCATAGCAAATAGTTAATAATGCAAGAGCTCGCCTGATGGATTAAATGATTAACTGATCCAATGATCAGTTTTGTTAGCACAATGGAATGGAAACAGTTCTCTTTGATACAGTTAAAATGCTGCATTTGAAAGAAAAACACCCCAACAGATGAATGGTAACTGATCTCAGTTTCACGTGGGTGGATGCGTGGTGGTCTCTCATTGAGACTTTCTCCAGTAATACTCCTAAAACAGAACTTTACACAGTCCAGAAAGACCAAGAGGAATCAATGAAATCTGCATAAAATTCTGAGTACTGTATTTTCACTGGCTATTTACCCAAATTGATGGACTATGACTTTTAGTAGTATTTGAGAACCTTGTGTTACTAAACTGTGTTTTCTGTCATAGCCAAGTTAGATGGTATATAACAAGTCTGGATCAAACAAAAGTTTGAGTCAAAACCAAGATGCCACTCAGTTCTCACAGCAACTGGTAATGCTATACTGCGGTCATTAGAAGGAGAGAGGCTGTGCAGTCTCCATCTGTAGGGGTTTTCAAGACCAGACTAGATAAAGCCCTGAACAACCTAGCTGGACCTTGTAGTTGACCTCCAGAGGTCCCTTCCTTCCAACCTGAAATATCCTAGTCAGTCTACAAGTACTTCAAGTACTTCACATATTATTGGTGGTTTAGGCTACACACACACACACACACACACACGTACATATATATGTATGTATATATACATATATATAGTTTGGTACATGATATTACTTATTTTTCCACAAGTCTGTTATTTAACTCATTCTTGCCTTACTAAGTACTGTGCCAAACAGAAGGCACATCTTTCTATGTTAGCAACATTCATTCTCAAGTACTTACAATGATCTTTACATTTCTTCTATGCTAATTAGCCCACGTAATCCAGATACTGATTCCAAGTGGTGGGTGTGGGAGATAAGGGAGTTGCCATCATTTATCAAAGGTTAAGACTACATTCTGAGATAATTTGGCTTGCTCCTTTTAGAAGAAAGTTACTGCACAACTAAAAATTGTTAGTGGTTTGTAAGACATGGAAATAAGGAATAAATAATGTACTCTCCAGTTTGAACTTTAGGCTAGTAATAAATTATTGAAGAAAGCTGTATTCAGCAGGGTGCAGTATCCAAAATGTTCTTGCTTTTTCATGTCATGAACCATTTACAATTATTGCCTACTGGAAATTGATTATTTCAGACAATAGGTGATTCTAGAGATTCTCCCTGTTTTGCAGAATTCATATGCACCTTTTTAACCTCTCTGCTAAAATGGACAGCCAGTCTATGTGTCCCTCTAGTTTCTCTCAAAACCAATGTGTACCAATGAGGTGCCTCTTTGCTATCTGCTGCAATTTTAATTTTATATTTAAATATAATTAAAGAATCAACAAGCTGTATTATGAATTACTTTTAAAACACCATTCTAGCTCTTCCAGCAACACTAGAATAAGGTTCTCAAGCTTGTAAGATATGCTATTTTAATTTGCTTTTTAACCATTATGGCCAAAATGACTATTCATATATCAAATACAGTTCCAAATGCTGCAAAATTTTAGAAAGCTACTGCAATTTCTGTTTCTTTACTGAATCACTCCGTATAAATTAACCTCACCATATTTGGCATTTTGGTTTAGAGAGAGAAAACAAAGGAGGTAGAACCCCCCCGCCCCCCATTTTTACAAAAGAAATATAGTAATACAGACAACTGTTACAATTTCTATGACTTTTTCATCCATAGAATTTGTGTACCTATTTCTTAAGGATAGTATCACTTAAATTGTTCTTTATATTTACTACTACTGAAATACTATACTTTGTTAAAAATAAAGGTCATTAAAATAATCTTGATGCTTGATTTAGATTACAGAACTAACCTGCAAGTTGTAAAACCTTTAACTATGTTCCATTTAATGCATTTCATAGATGTAAAAGCTCACAAGTGATGATATAAAGGATAATTTACGCTTGCAATGCATTTTTGTCCAATTAATAGATTGCCTGTGTGTTGCATATTTTGCATGACAAAAGAGCAGAATATTAAACTGCCATTCATAATGAAAATGCACTTTGCAAATTAAAAGTGCCGAAACAGAAATTTTTCACCCTGTTTAGGAAATAAACAGTCCTTAACCAATTAAACTGCATTGTAATAATTCTATGATTTATTGCAAGTTGTTTAACTTTCAAAACTCGGCTAACCCATATTAAGGTCACAATCCATCATGTCTTGCTTGGAAAGCCAGCAAATAATGGCTGTTGTATTAGCTGCTTTTGATGATAGTATGAAAGAAGTATTAGCACTTGTCAACAAAACTGCTTACAACATAACATTAGCATGCATGGGCTGCTGTACCTATTTATTATTCTGGCAGCTTCACACATATTGTTACAAGCTTATAAAACATTTTGTCGGGTGGAAACCGAATGTACACTGTTTGGTTTTCTGATAGACTGGCAGCATAAATGTCTGGGCTGACTTAGTTTAGTTTAAGTGTAAATAGAGACACAAATTCTTCAACCTGTTCTCTTATTGATACTGAAAAGTGCTGAATTATTCAGCATCCAACTCTTCTGTTTGTGTCTATCACAGTTATCAATTACCCATCAGTCTTCTTGTCAAAACAGAATGGATTAATCTGGCTGAAAACAAGACAAATAAGTGGATACTATAACAGGGGTGCAGGGTTGCCAAACTGTCAAAGGGAAATCCAGGCAGTGACATTTACCGTCAAAAGTCAGATATCTGGCTTAAGTGAGCAAATGATTTCCCTTTACGAGCCAAGAATGCACTTAGCTTACCATGAGTAAATTAATCTGCCTACTTTGCCTACTAATGCATTATCAACGGTGATAGTCACAGCAATTTTGTACTTGCTGCTCGTGTGCCTTTATGGCCCAGTGCTTTGTCTGCAAGTTGATACTTAAATATGAATATACACAAAATATTGGTTTATTTTATAGATTAAAAGACAATTACTTGAATACGTGAACTTCTTAGTGTGGCTGCTTGTGTTAGTTTGATCCATTGTACACACCAGTTGATAAGAGATGAAGTAAATCTTTGAACAGTGGGTTTGTGGAATATACCCAACTTCTGTTAAGTCTAATCTTTCATTTTTCTACTGAGCTTTAAACTCTGAAATCTTGCTTGGGAAACTCTAGGTCCACCTATTACTCTGGAAAAAGCATACAGATGCACGGGATTTAATTTATGCTTTTAAGATCAAATATTAGTAAAATGGCACCCAATTTGGGACAGAAGTTTGGCACCCATTGACTCACGTCCTGGATTCCTATCAGAGGTTTCTGGTTTGATTGCCACCTGCTCCCCCCCCCCCCCGCCCCCCCCCCCCCCCCCCCCATCTGCTACCCCATTTAAATTCCTACATAGACATGTATCTTTAAGTATCACATTCTGGACTTTAAGATGCAGGGTAAAAGTTGCCAGTATTTTCAGGTATGTACGAAATAATATCAAGAAATTAGAGTATTCACAGACTCTTGGACAAAACTTGCACTGTCTGTTAAACCGTTTGATAGATGAAAAAGGTTATATCCACGCATTCCTATGTCAATTATCGGAATTCCCAAAAAGTCAAAATATGGGCAGGAGTACTAGAAGGTTAATGAAATAATTTCTGTTCCTTCTATTGCTAAGTCTCCATTTTCAAAAAAGAGTCAGAAATTAGTAAGGGCGTTTTACAATCATTTCTCCAACATGCCTGATCCACTGCTGATCTCTTTGAATATTCACTAAAAATACAATGAAACCCACTATACGTCACATAGTTTCAGTAAAGGAGCGAAATTTACCTGCTATACGTTAATTTCCAATTTTTTCGTTTCTATTAAGCATGAACAGTACACAGCTGGCTCGGTTAACCACTTCATATTAAGCATCAGGATTTACTGACAGACATTTAACAGTCAAGAAAAGATTGCACTGGATCTGCTAGTTATAAAAAGTTATTCAGACTGTATAATTCAGCATTGCTAGACATCTGCTCAGTTCTTTGACTTTTAATAACTCTAAGACTGCACTGTCAGAATTGATAAAGAATATATATATTCTAATATTTCTTGTTCTTCTTTCTGAGATACGCTCATTGTGATCTGTGAATTTTTTTGTGAAATTAGTGTCAGGTCCGTGTCTGATTTAACTCTCTTGATCAGCTCTAAGTGAAACAGTGTGAAGAGATCTCAGACATCTTTCAGAAAGACCTTACCAGTTCCAACCAGGAAACAATATAAACCTACCCATTACTTAATTCTTGACAAAACCATTCTGTTCTCTAGCAAATTAAGGAATAATTTTTTCCCCGTGATTGGTGAGAGCAACTATTATTATTATAAAAGATACAAAATAATTTAAACAGAAGAAATTGGTTGCTTCATGTCAAAGGTTTTAAAAAATAGTGACAGAAATCAATCATTACAATGGGAAGAAAATTGCAGCAGAAACACTGCTTCTCCATTTTGGATATGTCAGAGAATAATTTTCATTTTAATATGTGCTTCTCTGTTTTGATTTTAAGATCCAGCGTATTTATTTGTTTGCCTATAAGTTTATTAATTATGACTACCAGACCTATCTTGATGCTTGAAAGGTGCCTAATTTTTTCACTCAATGTCCAATGGATTTCCAGCAAAAAGAAAACAAATATTCCATTCCTGTCTGTCATATGAGAAAATTAGGAGAATAATAATGATATTATCAATCTATTGAAACACCAGCCAAGATTTAACATTCTTTTAAGGTAAAATTGCACTTGTCACCATCACTCCTATAACGTCCTAAGATAGTTTCCTATGGTAAACGTCTTTCAGTTCTAACCTCACTGTTCTTCCCCAAAGAAAGGTATGTACCTGGCTTGGCTAAGGGGGTGAATTTTCTCTTCTAATACGTCATCATGATAAAGATTGCTGCTTTTGAAGCATTGCCTAGATGTGAATATCAAGCAACAAAATGCCTACACCTGTTCATCTTCTTTTCTGCAATTCAGAAAAAAGAGTTAAAAGCTGAACTGAAGGATGAATGCGAGTCTGTCACTGCTGCGCTTCTGCTATGGAAGCCGAAAACGTGGCATCAAGAGGTGCCTTCAGTGGAAGGAGTGTCCTGTGTGGTGGTCAGTAATGGGCCTTTGCATCCAAGATAGGGATGATGAGACCTAACAAAGCTGCAGAACGCTGTGATCTGACCAAGTGCCTTCACAAAAACACAGGAGAGTTAAATACGTATCAGGGCAGTTGATGGTAGGTGGACATGCAATATAGCACAACTTGCTTGATGGTTTCTTCCACAGATTTCCAAAATGTCTGAGTTAAAGCACATTACTTACTAGCCACAAAATTAAAAAGAACTACTGATGCATATCATCAAGCAGCATTTGAGATCATCAAGCTTTCTATTTAGATACTGCAAAATCGTATTTTGACTTTCGGAGTAAGACTATGCAAAAATACGGAAGAGCATTTGTGCTGTTTATCATGAGGTTTCAGAGGAATTTTCTGAACCGGGAAGATAAAACAGAAAGACGAGGCAATCCCAAAGGCTGGGATGCTGCTAGAAGAACTTTTTCAGAATTCTCAGGTACTTTTATTATCCCATTTTCAAATCTAAGCAAAATTAAATTGTATTACCTTTCCATAGCTTTAAGTTTAGTTAAGAGCTAGCCTCTCCAAAGAATTAAATTAATTATGCATGAAGTAGGGGTGTCAATGTTAAAAAAAAATTCTAAAATGCTGACAGTTCCTAAAGTGAAAGATGTTACTGTGTACAGACTTTATAGTATTGCTTGATATTAGAACTGTTTTCATTACAAACCTACCAGGTTAAGACAGTGTTTGATTTACTTTGGATTTACTCAGCTGCCTAGAATACCTTGTCCTGTTATTTCAGTTTCTTGAACTGCTTGTTTCAGTATGGTAGAATCTGTCTTATTTAAAGCATTACGCCAAGCAGAGTGAGTATCAACTAGTTAGTGTTTGAAAAGGCCAGAAGACATTTTAATTTTTTTTTTTCTTCGTATTTTACAGTGGTCTAATGTGTTACTGCAAGTTAATTCTATGCATTTTCTGGGGGAAAAAACCCCCAGCAAGTTAAAGAAAACAGAAAATAAACTACCATGAAGTAGTACAGTTGAATGGTGCTTTATAATAATTTAGTCAGTGTACTTCTGCCAGATCTTCAGACAGGTGATTTCCTTTCTGAATCATCCATAAAAGGATGGGGACTCCCTCAATGATCAGGGCTTATTCTGGTTTTTATCCTAAAAATATTCATCTCTTACTCCTCAAAGCTTGCATGAAAAGAAAACCATGACCCCTTCTCAGACCTTCAGCATGTTATAAATGATAAAAACAAGACACTGGCTAATTGCTGTAACAATGAGATACATGACCTCAAAATTACTTTTAAAAAGTCAAACTGATCAACTGATCGAAGTACTTTAATCTGCAAGTCAAGGTATCCTTTAGGGAAATGGTGGTAAGCAAAGTTTCTCTTTCAATCCAGAAGAAAGTCTACTTAAAGAAAGGAGACAAAACAACTTCCTGGTGGGAATTGGAACTTCTGGGTTCTTTTCATCAGGATCCCGCATAGCTATTAATACTGCTGGTTGCATTGAGTCAGAGTCACAAGTCTCTGGAACCACATCGTCGTCAAACTCAATAGGAAGGTCTGTTTTCTCCTACTCATGCTTTTGACTTTAAATGTTTTATTTTGAGCTATTTTCTTGGCCAAGAGGGGAAACAAATACCAGCCTTTCTAATTAGCACTAACTTTTTGAGAATGAAGTGTCTGAGATAACATCATCGTTATGAGTAACTTGCTTTCAGAACACACCTACGGGTATTCAGTAGTACAAGATCTGTCTACTTTTGATAACACTGTTACACTTATAATCATGGAAACATTCCAAATTTCTCTCAAAATGTCACAAAGAGCTACTTAGAAAAATATCATTGAAATGAACAGCAAGTTAAAAATTACAATCGTTGATCAAAATGAAAAACACTGATAACATTAACCATCATTAATGAGCAGAGCTGACATGGAACTTCACAGTTTCTATTGAAAATGTATCTTGATGGAAAATGTTGTTTAAGGAAAAGTTATGCCCTTCACAGGAAACTTTTTTTTTTTCCCCACTGCAATTTCTTACTTTTAAAGTGAAGAACAGAGCTAAAAAAAATAATCCCATTTCTGTCCATTATTTTGATTAAACCCAACTGTTTCATCTTATGTCAGTTCAGCGATAATGTAAGCTTATTTGAGCTGCTCCCTACACTTTAGATGGACTGTGAATTGAATGCCTCATATCTCTCATTATTTCTTATGGGAAAGATTTTTATGCTGAACGTGAATCTTTGGGTTAGTGAACAGGAGAGTGAAGTGCAACATTGCTAAAATGAACCAAATTAAACATTTCCATTTAAGTCAAAATAGAGCAGGAGCCATGCAAAGATCAGCTCTGAGACGCCCTACACTGAACTGTGCTTGAAAATGCTTCAAAAACTTCTGCTTTGGAAAATGAACAATTTATTTCTCAGTGTTGATAAAAAAATGTCTAAATAAAGATTATCACAGATCAGAAAGACTAAGCATTAGAATAGTTTTATGTGTGAGAACGGACCTACATTTCATTTCTCAGCAGTTCTGATTTTAATAAACCTCCTGTTTGGAAACTGATTCTGACAGGACCCTTCAATTTATTCTTGCTCAAAACCAATCCAAACCCTTATCCCTGGGAAGCATCATATTGTAGTGAAAATAAAACCCAGTCCATACAGACTTTACAGGCTTCTATGGTTCTTTTGGATCTGTACAGGTTATGCTAAGTTTTATGTAGTATGATACTCAAAGCTGAGAAAAGTTCCAAATACATCACTGAAATCTAACAGTGTCTTCATTTTTTCACCATTGCCACCTCGCAGTCATTCTTAGAAAGCAGGCACATAAACAAATATACAAAACCTCAAAATCCTTAACCCTATGTGGACTGAACTTTTTTCTCAATGGCTCATAAGCTGACAAAAAGCAGTCACACTGAATTTAGTAATATTACATTTATAACTATTTAAACTTTTAAAGTATATTACAGGTAGCTGATTATTTGCTCTATCTACCTAGCATTGATCAATTTTTTTCTTATCTTAAATTTGTCCTTATCAACGAGAGGCCAGCAGACAAGAGCCAAACCCCATTTTTCTTTATCCAAAAGCTAGGCTTGTTTTAAGCTGAAGTCAAGAGGTATGATGATAGATTGCATAGTCATAGGCGAGCTAGATTTCAAATAGATAGCACAAGTATCAAAAAAAGCACAATCATACTGGAACTTAGCAAGACATAAAAAAACCTATGGGAGAACCTCAGCAAGGACAGCAACCCTCATTTCTGCCACCGAGGCAACGCCACTGTCAGTGACCACTGAAAGGAGTCCAGAATGGCTTAGAATATGGATGGTATGCAAAAATATTCTTACTAGAAATATAAACTAGCAAAATTGTATGTATGAAATAGATACAATATTCTGCACAAACTGCAAACAGTTCACAGTTTTGGAGAGGAGCAGAAAATACATAGCAGGGGGTACAGAGAGGGCAGTGGGCTAGCCAGCCACAGAAGACAGGCATGGTGCAAAGCTCTACACTGCATGAACATGCTTTAGAGGATGAGTATCTTTTGCAAAAATTTTCTCAGAAACATTTTAAAACAGAGAATCTGGAAGGAAGCACATGAAACCAAATGTAGGGTGCTAACATTCTTTCCCACAAAATACTTCTTTCAATCGTAGCTACTTAGAGAGCAGTGAAAGGCTGCTTTTCAAACTTAACCACTTCTACCTTCCTTATCACTACCTATTAAAACACATGGTTCTGAAGAAAAAAAACTTTCTCTCCTTCCAAGACTTAACTTGCTTACTAAAACTACTGTGTGATGATTACCTTCAGGCTAGTTTTGTGCTGCACAAAAACTTACTTTATACCAGTTAGGAATTTGCTGTGTTTCCATTTCCCTTGTGTTCTCTTCCAATTGTGAGAACAGAAACTCTGAGTATAACCTTCATACATTAGTTACACAGATATCTGACAAAATACTGTTTTCAGGTACAATACAAACTTTCCAACCTTGCACCACTCTTTCTGAGCTCTCCATAGTCTCCACATCCATCATAAGAAGGGTATCCACCATGGGAAATAACATTCAAAGTGAGACAGAGCTTCTTTAATGATATTTCTGCATTATTCTCTAGCCTATTCTTCTTACATACTCTAATTTCTTTTTGACAGCAACCTCACTTTTAACAGAAATTTCCATTCTTCTTCTAAATTAATATTGCTAATACAGAATGAATTGAGGAAAGTATATGAATGCTTCACATTTTTCTCCTCCTTTACTTTGCACTTCATCTGACACTGTACCTGCTATTCATTTAACTTGGTCATGATTCTCCTCTGGACTCAATCAACACAAAAAAAAAAACCATGGAACCAAGACCAGATCCCCACAAACAAAACAAGAGCAAAGCCAAGCTCATGAACATCAGGTAAGTTTAAAACCTATCATCCAAGAGCTGAATAAAAGTTTTATTTGAAATTGTCAGCAAAAGCATTTTGTAATCAATAGATCTTCTACATTTGGAGATCCACAGCATAAAAACCAGCTGTTAATACCTGGCTCAGGAGTAAACTGCAGTATTGTATTACTTTTGTGATGACTACAGTGGTATGTAACTCACACACAGATGCCATAGGACTAATCCTGCCCTCACGGTAGCATCACTGGAACTGGGCCAGGCCCACCATCGATGTAAAGCCACCATGCAGGATCTTAGAACAGCTGATAAAATTTCAAGGTACAATTTAAACAAAAATCCCTTTGGATTATCTCTTTCCCAGGTTCCCTTCTCAACACGGAGCACGCTCTATTTAATATGACATGAAAGCCTGAACCTCATTCTATTGAAATTAAAAACAAGACCTTCTTCTTTATTCCCAAAGGCAGCACATATCAACACGTATATTTTTAAAAGCAACAGTATCTAGTGCCAAGACCACTTATCAACTTGATACTGGCACTAGGCATCTTTAAAACCTCAATTAAAAAATAATGAAAAAGCACATAGCTGGATATTTCCTGCCATTATTTCAAAAAGTATAATTCAAGTTATAATCTTCCTCACTGGACTAGAATTAACAATACTGCAGAGCCTGATTAATCTCAGCTGTTGCTTTTTAGAAATCATGAAGTTTAACTTAAAAAAAAATTTGCAAGTTTTGAGAATAGACAGTTGCTTTCATACAGTAATAATTTGCTGAAAGTGTACAGTCACACATTATACGCTGACGCATAATCTAAATGCTTTATCTAATTAAATAACACGAAATTGAAATAAACATATAATTACATAAAAGGTAAGAGACCTGCTTCCTCATTGCCACTAAAAAGATAATTGTGTTTAATTGTGAATTAACTCATAGCCCATTTCAACAGATAAAATCCTTCTCAATTTAAAAAAGATCAGTTGAAGAAAATAAACATTTTCCTTCCAGTTCTTTCAGACGCTCATATTCTGACTGTTTCAATACTCTGTTTGTACTAACTGTATGCCTGTGAGTTCCCAGGTCCACTTAACAACTAGAATTAACAAAATAAACATTTAACTGCCTGAATAAATTCAAGATATCGAATGTGATATTCTGCACGAACTAAACTGGAATGTATTTGCAATCATAATGAAAATGTAAAGTAGTAGTTCTGCTTTATTCAGTATGGCAGGTTAGGGATCCCTGTGAAGCTACATTGAAGCAAAGAGTAGATTAATAATTTAATTTGGTTCAGAACTGTGCAAGTGGGGCACCGTGAGCTTTTATTCTGTAACCAGCTGCTGACCCTAATATGGATCAACCAATTAGACATCTCTATTTAATTGTTGGGTGACCCTTCTAAAACTCACTAGGAATTTTCATTATAAACAAAACTCAGTGGCCTAAAAGAATCCCAGTTATCCCCCTGGTGGAGACAGTTGGTTTGATAGAGGCACACAAAGGAGCTCAGCAAATGAAAAAATTGCAAGATCATTTTAGGCTGTGTTCTATGAAAGAACACCTTAATATAATGAGCCTTTTTTCGATATCCCTTGGCGAAGCATCAGCCCTCTCAGATAACCCCACACAAAGCAAATACCATTCGTCTGAAGTTACATTTGCTCCTTGTTATCACAACTTATGCCACTTAATTCATTATTCAACGAATTCACTTTCTTGTTTATTAGATGCAAGGTAGCCGCTCATCCCTAAAGGCCATGTATGCAAAAGACTGCTTGTAATCCTGTCACTTCAAACCTCTCCAGGCTTTTACATTGCTTCAGGAATTAGGAAGAAAGAAGCAAACAATTTAGATTTATTCATGCTGATATTAAATCTGTATATGATAAAGGAAACGAGAGAAATGTTACATAGCTAACTTAATATCTAATGATACAGATCAACAGAATATGTTATCCCCTGTATTTCTGAGAGCTAGTACATTCACTTCTGTAGGATAAAAAACCCCCATATACTGTATCTTATGTCTTTAAAAGATCTGATTAAAAAATAAGAAAAAAAGTATTTGTTTCTCACATTCCTTCCTCCCACTGAAAGGTATCTCGGCGCCTTTCTTCAAGTGCATTTGATATATTCAGTCTACCATCACTACCAGAATTATCTGCTCAAGTGCTGAATGCTTGTAGTGAACATACTGAAATCAGTCATCAAATGCCACAGATATCAAATTCCAAAATGTTTAAGTATCCTTTGTTATACCATGGGCTTTAAGATGTATTGCAGCTGATTCTGGCAAGTCATTGAATGTGTGCTCTCCAATGTTCCTAAATCTGAATTTTGCTAATGATATATTTAATAGATTTAAGAGCAGAAAATAAGAGCTTCAACTCTTTTCACACTGCAGTAACAGTCAAGGAGATGTTTCAATTTTACTCTGTAACCTTATGCTGTTAGGATCATTAAAATGCAAATGAATTACTGAATTAAACAGACTTTCAGTACACTCTTAGCACAATTAATATTGTATAAAATTATCTGCATAATTATACACACTAACGTTTATATATGGCATTGTAAAAAGCCACAAATCAGAAACTGGATGTAAAACTGGTAAGCACTGGAGAACAGGCTTCTACATATGAAAATGTAATTGGTAGTTTACTGTTAGTACTCTATGTGACTGCAAATAGACTCGTACATTTCACGTTTCAGCTATTAAAATATTTAAAACCCGTTATTTTTCTTAGTGTTAGTACATAACTGTAATGCTGCACGCACTACTCGGAAAAGTTTATAGCAATTATTTTCTTGATATTAACTGTAATTTAAAAATTATAATTAGTGACCTGGCATTACATAAACAGTAAAAGCAACAAGAAAAAACTCAACTTAAAACCCCTTGCAGGTATGCGTCTCAGAACGTGGTTGAATGACTCAAAATAAAACAGCATTTTAAATATAGTAATTCATGGTTAAAATTACCAGGAAAAAAATTGCTCTTGAAAAAACTGTTTTATACTTTTCTAAGCATGTGTTATATGGATTGCCACTTTAAAAATAACACGTGTGTTTCTCGGTAATCCTGCTCCTATTACAGAGTACATGCACTATGACCGTCACAATTCAGGAACTGATTCACCTGAATAATTAACCTTTTACTCTAGCAGTATGCAAGTACAAGATGTATGCCTTTCATTCAATTTAAAATAAGGCAAGTATAGAAATCATCTTCATAAAATGCAATGCAAAAGCCAATTGTTTTCTCCACATCACACAATAGTGTCAGTAGCTGGACTGTGTAGGAATCCGTATTCACACTCAACTGACATTCTGTAATAATTCTGAAAAATTAGTACTGAATAATAATGAATGGAAACTTTTCTGTTAATATACAGAGAGTCCTAACTTTATCCTTTATTGTGCAATGTTTGCATTTTTGCACGTGGGAGATTTTAAAAGTCACCCAGTGATTTTTATAGTGCAACCGTATGCTAGATAAAGATATTTAAGCTGTCAGTATAAACTGCTTCTGTTTTCATTTTGCATTTAATTTCAATGCCAGACTCAAGGCATAAATTTTTCATCACCTGCAATGCTATGAATAAAAGATTAAAAAAAGAACTGAGAAGAAATTCTAACACATGCGGTGCATGCAGCACATTGTGCAGACACACTGTGCATAACTAGATGTTTAATTTCCATCACTTTTTCCTACGTCAGGAACACTATTATTTGGGTTCATACATCATGCAGCTAATTTCCAACATTTCAGCTCTGTGGAATTTAAATTTATCTAGCTCTGGACAATAATCCATTCAACGCTCTTGAAATCTGGAGTTTATACACATCTTGGTAAATTCACATAGTACTTTCTTAAAATTAAATAGAATATGTCTCTTGCCATCTAGTGTTGGCAAGTTAAGTACTATTAAAATATTTCAACAGCACATATTCTTGCCTTACTTCTTGAACTAGCAAATGAATTACTCTTTTCCTAAGTTCAAAGAAGTAAGAATTACTAAAAATTTCCAAGCTAATTTCAATTCCTCATTAATGCTCACTTCCTATTTTAAGCCGAAGGATGTGATCAATCCCAAGAGGTGAAGTTATGGGCTCACTCTGACAGAATTTTTTATTTAGCACTTAAGAGTGTTTTTAGTAGCACTATGCATCTTTGGTTTTACTTTATTAACACTCAGAGGGCCTTGGATGAAATTCTGTTTATCTCTCCAACAGCCTCTGCTGGATAAAAAATATGCTGTGGAATACACCTTTTTTAGCATCAATGGTAGTGTTTGATTTATCAGAAAATATTTGAGATTCATAGTTTGACTTTTCTCTAGCAGCAAAATCTAAGGTACACCATATATTCAGTCCAGTCAAAAGTAAAAATATTTTTTAGTTTTGTGCCATCTCTGAAAACATACATCTGTAACTAATCTCCACACATTGAGATTAATCTAAGGGAGAAAAAAATGACACCACACAAAACATAATTTGAATTTAATAATTTGTCAAAAATGTGCAAAAACATTTGGAAAATCACTTCAGACAATGGTTGGTAGTGGTTTAGCATCAAGGAGCACTGAAACACCTGTGTAAAGGCAGTATTGTACTATTCCAGTTCCTGGTGTTTTCAGACTGGGGTGAGCATTTTCATTCAGAAAGATACACTTGATGGATGGTAGCTTGCTTAATGTGATTTACGGCTGCCAGGACAGTGGGGAGGAAAATACCACATTTTTCTAGTTGCTTCTTTGACTTGTGGCAAAGCTGGTGCAAGTCACCACTACTGAAGAACTTTCAGAAGGACTGCGTATACTAAGTTGTAAACCATTTCTAATGCTTCTACTAAGAGTTTAAGCAGATAAATATGGCAGAATATGAATATTGAACTATTTTTACATCCATTGAAGAGCTGTAGATTTCTAACAGACCACGTTGTACTGGTGGAGCTGTGTGACACCTGCACTCATGGCACGCATTTGCACTCATTCTGTACTTCCTCTGAACAAACAGAGTTACTTTCAGCATTTCAAGCTGGCAAGGCACAAAAGCAAAATTAAGTATTTTTTAATGCAGCAGCACCAATGCCAGCAATGTAGTTATCAGCAACTTGCTTCTCAGTTTCTGGCACCAGCTCTGCAAGGTGCCAAGTACTTCAGACTTGATCCAGCAGAGACCTTTACTGTAGTTTCTTAGCTTTACTTCACACGAGATGAGAAGGCATCACCTTTGAGGATCTAAGCTCTCTTTTAATCAAATTAAATAGTCTGCAGTGACTGTACCACATCAGTCAGCAGGCGATGGTCAAATGTGAAAATGTGGTCACTGGCATAACCATTTAAATTTGTAGAGTTCCACACATTTTGCCTTTTTTGACTTAATTTGTGAAGATGACAAGAGATGTAGCTATGTTACAATCTCATTTCATAACTCTCTTAAAGTATGTAAGTAACCTGGGCATGGTAACTTCGAGCTTTTATATATATATATTTATGTATGTACTTATATGTGTGTATATATATATGTGTGTGTGTGTAAACAGAAATACAAAAGTGCAGACACAAAAGTGTTTTACTTTAAACACCCTTAAGAATGTAGGATTTGAGGAATTAACAGTAGAAGTATCAGGAAGTAAGAAAATCTATCCTGTAAAAAGTATCTAAAATCATCTCTAGTTCTTTACACTGCTATTTTAAATCAACAGGGGTTTGAAAACTAATTGGCAGAAGCTAACATGCTTTTTGCCACACCACATCCTTACAGAAGCAACTTCAACATATACTTTTGGATCTTAAGAACATAGGCTCTTTCCTAAATTCACAGAAAATGCTAGAATTCAGAAATAGGAGGGAGAAGAAGAAGGCATTGTAAAACATTTAGGATGAGGGATGTGAGCAGTTGAAGAAGACCATTAGACTCAAGGCACTTTCTCTTTCGAATCATTTCTCCATCACCCGGACATTTTTTCCCCCCAAAACAGGTAAGCACAGTGTGACTATCATAGCTGTATCAATGGATGAAGTCACAATGGGTAGTGCTGTACACAGTGTGACCACCCTCAAACTGAATGTATGGCCAACTGAATATACACGGGCAACATGTTCCTCCCTCAGATTCAGCTATCCACACCACATTCAGAATATGAAACCCACCCAGTTTAAAACAAAAAGTAATGAGCTACTGATGATTTCCCACCATATGCGGTGTGCAGTTTGTCTTCTTTGCAAAGGATGTTGAGAAAATGAAACTGTGCCACATGTCCCTGTGATGACGGCTACCATGCACCTTCCACTTTCTCTTCATTGCTTTAAGGTGTTACTTAGAACTCACACATGTGAAGTATATACAGACACCCGCCACCTTTTATAAGAGTGATGTAAAAGTTTGCATTATTCTCTTGTTTGTCTGAGGAGGTTATTTTAAAGTTGCTTAAACATCATTCAGTTCTGAATTTTCTAAATATGATATTGGGAAAGTTGGAAATTTTATCCATCTTCTGAATGCTGATGTGTAAGGATTTGTTTTAGATGAAGATGTTACAGATTTATCTGGTTATAACTTTAGAATTACATTAAGTATTGGTACGCAAATAATTACACATTATCATTTAATTACAGCATAAGCACTTAATTCTAGAACTGCACAATATAACAAATCTACAGACAGTGCTTTACTGTATTCATACACATATTACATCAGCTGGGTACTCATTTTAAAAAAACTGCTGAAGGTCTGCCTTAGAGTTTCTAGGCTAAGCAGAATGAATTTAGGAGCTAACCTGTGATCTCATTATGAAGTAGAGCCACAGAGCTTCATGGCTTCTGTTGTTTTGAAACAAAGCTTACAGTGCACTCCTTTAGTTTACAATGCTTTTTAGTTTTTACTTCTTCTTCGCAGAAGTTCAGCAAAGTTCCAAGCTTTGATTAGCAATTTCAGCAAAACAATGATTCCTTTTCGGAAGCTCCACCTTATGTCATCGCTAAGTTTTACTTAAAACCACTATACACTGAGTTTGTCATACATTCTAATATGTAATTAATACTAATTTAAATTGATAATCTAAAACTGCAACATGAAGTGCTAAGAAGTTGAGAAAATTCATTTTTCGGTGTTCTGAATCTGCTTGCCTACCTATAACTCAAAGATTTTCTTTCTTTCATAATACACTATAATATGGTTACAAGTGCATTGAAATTCATCTTGTTAGAATGGTAGTAATATATCCCACCAGGACTACTGTTCCTAGTAGCAATTTAAAATAATTATTGTGAGACTTGATGCTAGACATCAGGTTTGCAATAGAATTACAATGAGGGAAGTGTATTAGAGACAAAACATTGCTGGAAGAAAACTTCATAATGGCGCAATTTGGAACTAAGCCTCAATTTTACAGTAATAGATTCTCTTTATGATGGCACAAAGGAGTAAATGCACTTAGCAAATTTAAATCTATTATTAATCACACTTTGTGGATTGCAGTGCAGAAAGGAGAAAAGAAATTAGCTTTTTAGGTATGTTTCTTATATAAAACAAGTTCTACTATAAAGAACATCTTACAAAAATCTCCTTGTTATAGCTTAGAAACACAGAAAGTCTTCATAACTGCAGAGAGTTAGAGAGGTTCAGAATCTTTCTAAAATAGTTTGGCATGTCTTCATTTCAGATTAGAAGTTACTCAAGACGGTGTACTCTGTATCATCAAAACACCTTCACTTCTAGAAACAAAACACCCAAAAGTGAAGTGAAAAGTGAAGAAAAGTGACATAAATTCAATAATTCATGCTTGCTTACTCTAATCACTCTTCTTAAATAGAAGGAGATACTGGCACTGTCCTTGCTTTTATTACATCACAGTTATAGCAAAGCAAAGTATACACATTTAATTATCTATAGACTGGTTCACATTTTCACAAATAACTGGATGCTCTCAAAAAGATATTTCAAAGAAAATTATGGGAAGTGACCCAGTATGGATTTTAGGGAGTTGTCATACAGCAGTGGAAAATAATATTTCTTATGCCATCACTGTGTAAAACTAGTTTTTATAGCCTACGTTGTAATTTTACATCTAACAATACATTCAGTGCCTCTTTTATTTCATGAATCAAATTTTTAATAAAAATTGATACATCAATATATTAAGCTGGCAGATGCAGGGTTGCTTGTTGTTTTGTTTTTTTTTTTTTTTCTATCACTGATCCTTTCAATAAACAGAAGTCAGGCATAGACAATTCAGATGAAAATAAAACTTCTAACTTCAGCACAAAGCAATGTGATATAGATATCTACCAAAACAGCAGCACATGAAAGCAGTCATTGTAAATGTTTGTTTTAAGCAGTACATTTAGAGTTAATTGGACATTTATATTACGGTTAATAAATAAAAACCTCAAAATAAGCATTTATTATGTTTAATAAATATATATCTATTATCTTTGAGAGGGAGATTACGTTTATATTCAGCTGCGTTTTACTTTGACCATTTAAACTGTGTCTAAAATTACCAATACGCAGAGTATCTTCCGATCCTTAACTATTTCAGTTCCACGCATGCCCCAGCCATCGCCAGACAGTAAATGCAAGCCCACATGGCAGCTTGCAAAGAACAGAGTTTCCAAAGCTATTTTTAGATTAACTAACTTGGATACCAAAAGCACTCTACTCTCAGCAGCATAGGCTTCAGGTGGGCTAATTGACTCTGCTTCAGCAAGGAAAATTAGCCCGTGAGCAGCTTCAGACTACTTAATTTTCTGGTACCTAAGGTACCCGATTTATCATATCCCTATACTATTTTTGCTGTCTTGCAGTCTGTAGACTAGACATGGCTGAAGACACTCAATGGGTCTATGAGACAAAAACCACAAAATGGTTCTGTGTCAGTGGCTTAACATGAATGAACACACATTACTCCATACTTCCCCCACCATCTTCCTGGAGATGCTGCACATTTATTGAACCAGATGATCACAATAAGGCCTGTAGCGTATTACATGCTACATTATGAACGAAAGGTTCAATTAGTCAAAATGGCTTTCTAAATGAGAAGAGCTGAAGAGAAGCAAGTCTACTATTTTTTCCACTTCCATCTGCAGAAGATATCACTTAAAGGAAATAGGGGACAGATGGAACCACCTGTTCTCTACCCATCACCTAGAAGAGTGGTATCGCCTTACTTGCTTCAACAATTATTTGTCAAGTCCTGAGATTCTACCAAAGGGAAGAAAAATTATTTTCATTTTATTTAAAATTTTAAACTAACAGGAAAATGTGACTCATGCACATCTGCTGACTTAAAAGCAATCACACAAACAAAAGAAAAAATAATCATAAATTCACATTATCTTTAGATAAATTCAGTCCTTTGTGGGGTCTGATTCAAACTGTGAATGTTGTTATTGTCCTTATGCCTTTTCAGAGTCCATCTTAGTTTAAAACAAACTACACAGCCAAAATTCTATTGGGATGTTAGAAATTCCAAAAGTTATCTCTTGCTATCTTTTCCTTTTTTTGTGCCAGGATGTCAATGTCAAATGATCATTTTGTTAACACAAACAAACACTTCCTATGCATATCCATTTAGCGTTCCTAAAAAACTAACTGAAGATTTTGTAAAACTTCACAAATGGCCAGAAATACACACACTGATTCCTCATGATGGTGAGATAACGTGTAGCTGACACAAGTTCTTCAAAAAGACTCGTAGTACTGTGTGAGTCAGTAGAAGCAGTTTCGTGCTTCTATTCTCAGGGATTCCAATGAGAATACTGCTGTCGTGCTGTTTATTGTCTTTGCCCAGTCTATACACAGTCATTAGTACAGTTCATGGCACAGGCAATGATAATGCATCTGTGTAATTATAAAGCCACGCCTTATAGCTACTGGATAGCCTGTTAGAAGGTCTGCAGTCTTGCAATAGTCTTTACATTGTTAAAAAGTCCAGCACCAAAGCGCCCTTAAAAAATGCAGAGTTGACCACAGCTGGTGCACAATGTTTTAAAGTCAGCCTGTAGTCAAGGATTACACCCATGCTGTGTGTCACACTGACTCCATGAAGCATCTCTTCATCAAAAGCATCAAAGAACGGCATTTCTCACAGACTTTCATTCTCTTTTCCTCTGAAATATTCTGCCTAATGATCAGAGGTCACCAAACCAAAATACTTACTAGAGAGAAAACAAAAGCCCATCAGTTTCTCAGGGTAATTTATGAATTACATAACGTTATGCTAAAGAACAACAAAACCAGAAAATAAAATATATTGCAGTGGCAGTTCTCAAGATTGCTGAAAACAATTCTGATAGTATGCAACTTTAAAGCCCAAAAGTGCAATCTTCAATAATACAGCAGAAAAACATTCCCATAGTGTTCACCTGACAAAATCTGTTATAACAAGAGCATATCCTTAGAAGACCATTTTATGCAAATTCAAGACTAACAGTGCAATCATATACTTTCAGGACATTGCTCTGAAATTCCATCTTTTGTCTTTTGACCTGTATTATTTTCAAAACAAGCAAAGCAGAATTATTTCCATTTATACAATAGCTATTCCAGGATAGGAATAGTTGCTCTGATTGTATCTTCTGGACTAGAGACATGGCCATCCACAATGTAGAAAAGGAAAAAAATTAAGTTAAAACTGGTTTAATAATTTATGTAAGCTTAGCATATGTTGGTTCCACTTGAAATCTCCAACACTGGTTCAATGACAGCACAAATTTCTTTTTCATAATTAAATAATCTTGGGGCAAGTCCAAATTATGTGAAGCAGAGAACCTCACAGAGTAATTTCTGCTGCAAATGTCAGAGGTATTAGACTCTATATCACTTAGACAAAGGGGTGTGATACATGCAGATTATTAATTTCTAATTGGACTAAGAGCAGGAAACTTTTTGCCTCACATTATCATAGTTTCCAATTCTTAATGTAGAAGTGGATCTGCATACTTCCCACAGCACCATGAACCAGCGTATAAGGCAGGACAGGGAAGCTTTGTCACACTGAGTGATGCTCCTATATATCTATGAAAGTTGTAAACATCAAAAGCAGACACCAAAATTAGTTTGGCTTTCAGGTGAAACAGAGTGTAAAACTTCTTTAAACAGGTTTCATATTTGCGAGTTTGCAATGCGGAAAGTTGAGAGATTAGCTTTGCCCCCAAATGAACAAGGCTGAAGAACTGTTTGGAGAATTACTGGCTACCTATTCAATATTAGCAGACGACTTCAAGAAATACACAGACTGCAAAGTAAGTCATCCAAAACTGCAAGCCTGTGATACAGTAACAGTTGTAAGTGCAAATTAATTTACCATCCTGAATACAAGAATGAAAAGGCACACAACGGCTTCAACTGGCTTTCAGTTTAAAACTCTAAAAGGAAAATAACTGAGCAGTCACCATGAAGCTCAAGACCATAAGATAACTGACACTAATAGATTAGTAAAATTTTAAAACAATAGATACTGCATAAATAAAACAGCAATTGAAAAAACAAAGTGTAAAAACTAACTATTCTACACAGGACTACTGTGCTGTGGGTTTCAATGAACCACTGTCTTCACACCCAGAACGATGCTTCCCCTATAATCAGATTGTCCTTCAATGTCTCCATGGTAAAAACACACATCATATTGGCTTTGCTGAACCTAGGCTCTTTGCCATGGTGGATCACTAACCTCTTCCCTTCTGACAGTTAAAAAAAATTTCTAAAATATTCCTGTTATGTGTTCTTGCATCTCTTAAGCTATACAAATTGTACATAACACTCCTAAATATATCCACTGTATTCCTCCTACTCCCATCTCTAGCACCATGATCTGCTTATTCTTCTCCAGCGTCCTTTCCATCTTTGCTGCCATGACTATCTTGTCACAAGCCTTTCCACTAATGAATGCTCTTCTCCGTTAACTTTAGCCTGTATCTGTAACATCTTGCCTCTTCATGCCTTCCTCTTCTTTCTTTCATAGTTGTGTTTCTAATTTAAAACTTCATCACTCTGAGCATCATTCCTCTGCTCCCCCTCTCATTCCTAGCACTCAGTTTTGACCACTGCCTCAAAAAAAAAACCCTTGCCTATTTTCTTTTGTGCCTTCTCTGAAATTGTCCCTTTGCTATACCTCCTCCTGAATGTCATGTTATTATCTTGGAATTCAGGTTAAAAAAAAAATCCTTCTATTCCCTACAAGAAATCTCTCTCCTTTTCAAAACCACCATTCTGTCAGCTGGATAACTAGCCAGCTTTATTACCCCAGCATCCTCTAATTCTTGGTGTTTCACTGTTTCTCATCCAGACTGTTACCTGTTCCTGATACACAGCACTTGTATCATCACCAAATCTTTCTTTTCCATGTCCACGACTGAAAAAAAGTACAAATTTTAGCACACATCTCGCTGTAGGAGGGCTGTCTCATGCAGTGATGTGCCCACTGGTCACAGTGCCACTTCCTTGCATAGACAGCAATGACTTTTTCACTCCAGTGGCCCCTTCCAAATTACTGTGTTCCTGGTTCTCCTAACCCTCAGGGTAAAGTCTTTTTACTGCTCCACTCTTCCTTAGCTTTGAGTCCACAAAATGGTGCCTCCTTCCATCCAGTTACACTTCTTTCATCCTAATTCATTGCTATTAAGATGCATATCAACATTTTAATAGCATCAGTAGTGTTTTAACCCCTTGGCTAATCCCATTCTTACCATCTGAGTAAGAAAGCCACATGTAAGCACTTTTAATGCTTTTAAAAACGTAATTATTTGTAGGGCATTTTCTGAATTTGACTGTAAGTGCCAAGATGGGGATGGTATTTCAGAAGCATTCTCTGTTCTTGTCTGTGAAGTGCCATGTTCTTGTTTGTTAGTCTATAAATGAGCAGGAAGATAGAAACAGGAACAGCAAAAGTCAGGCTTCAGGTGCTGGTGGTTACAACCAAGAAGAGGATAGGATAAAGCTTCAGAATACATCTACTTTTATGGATACTGCAGTTAGAGAGTTTTGGAGGGATGCTGAAAATTCAGGTTAGCTGGGATATTGACTCAGACTACTTAGAGAAACCAAACACATTTGGTCTTGACTGCAGCTGTCTGAAGAAAGACAGATCCTCTAATGATTGAAATTCAAGACCTAAATGGGAAAAACTTAGTATTGGAATGATGTTGCTGACTGCCTGACCAGCACTGGTGACACTGCCTGCGATACGCCAAGGGACAGCAGACAGCGAGGATGCTGTAGTAATGGGAGACTCAGGCTACTCTCTCATGCTGTGGATTGGAAAAAATACCACATTGTGACCTGGTGATATGACTAAATTTGTAGACATGGTCAGCAATTGATCGATGGAGCAGTCTGTTTAGCGGCCCATAAAAGAAGCCTTGGTTTTGAGCAGAACAACAGGCTTGATTTGAAATGTTATTAAATCGACTCTGTAACAGCAGCCACAATGCACGGGAATTAGGCCTTCTTGGGCAAAGCCCCAAAATACCACGCAACCATGCCTCACCTCAAAAAGCTGTGCTCAACAGCAGCAACACTGTAACTCTGCTGTGTATGAAGACTGAAAGTGCTATATACCTGAGAGAGGCAGTGGAGAGATCTAAATCCCTGTAGGCACTGCGAAGACATGGGGCATCTTGTTGGCGGCAGAAAGTGAATGGTCACTTCAGAGAACAGAGATGGCATAAAGCACTTAAAATAGTCAGACAGGAGGGAAAAGCAAGACGAGATCATTGCAAAATTTCAAAATAATATCATAAACTGTGGTAGGTTAGTTACAAAACCACAGTGAGACAGTCCAGAAAAGAGTTTCAGTAACAACACACACAAGCCGTTAAAATCTTACAATAAAATAATTTTCAAATACATCAGTAGGAATTCTGCTTGAATGTTCACACAGCTAGAAGACCATCAGTGTGCCAGTGTCACAGGTTTTTTGCTGTTGTTCTGGGGTTTTTTATTGCTTCTGAATAAACTGTGGAAACCTTGAGAAGGTTCCTACACTTTAAGCTTTCTTAATAAAGGTCTCAGCAGAAAATCTATCTCAAATTGAATGTCAGTAGAAAACATTATGTGACAAATAGAGGGGGAAAAAAAAAAAAGATTAGCAAATTGCCAGGACCAAACACTATTCACGTTATCATTTCAAAGGAACTCAGGAATGTAATAGCTGAACCACTAATTGTAGTGTGCAACCTACCACTTAAAACCACTTAATTAAGGACTGGAATGTGGTAAATGTGCCACCCATTTTTGAAATGTGTTCCAGGGAGTATCTGCAAACAGGTAAACTTCAAGAGTGCACCAGGCCAGTCAGTGGATACTGTGATAAAGAGCAGAACTTGTGTACAGCTAGATAAATTGCTATACCAGGTAAGAGTCAGCCCACCCCTGTTAAAGGGAAGTAATGTGTGACAAAGGCATTGACAACCCAGTTTGTAAAGGAGATCTGTCCAACATAATCTCCTTGGGTTTTCAAAAGCTTCTGACAGTCTTTCACCAAAGCCTTGTAAAGAAATTAAGCGGTCACACTGGAAAAGAAAGAGTCATGACATGGATAAATAGGGATAAAACACAGGAGACAGGTAAGGATGGATGGTCAGTTTGCATGGCGCATGCCCGAGAAACTCCACAAGGACCCACACCGTTGAACTAATTCACAAATGATGAGGAGAGGGTGAGTGAACTGTGAGATGACAAAGTCTGCTGATGATACAACACACTTACAAGTGGTAAAGTCAAGAACTGATGGTGCAAACGTTAAGAAATGACTCTGAAGTACGGGGCGTTAGGGTCGCAGATGAAATTCAGCAAAGACAAATGTGAAGTGATGTACCAGGAAATCTCATTCCTAACATTACAGGTAAAGTGATGGGCTCTGAGTTGGGTATTACCGACCATGCATAAAATCTTGAGGCCAGAAATAGTTCTGGCAAAATGTAAGTTCAGTGATGAGCAGAAAGGGGGGTGGCGGTGAGGAGTAACCTTGGGATTCAAGCATTTAGATTTAGTGGAAAATAAATAGGAGTATTGCATGATGCCATGGATATAAACCCACGGCTTGCTCACATGTTGAATACAATTATGCATTTCTGATTCCACCATCCCTCCATCCTAAGATAATGGCTACAGTATAACTGAATAAGGGACAAAAACAGGTGACATTGGTTCAGGCTGGGAAAGTGGTGGCAGAGCAGGATATAAAGCAAGTCCACAAAACCTTGAGCAGCATGGAATTAGAGACAAGGAATCTACTGCACCATCTGTGGGCCTCAAGCAGAGGGAATAGCAGCAAAACCAGAGGGTTTTCTTCATGCAATGTGCAGTGAAACTATGCATTGCTGCAGATGCTTAAAGCTCATGTGGATTCACGTGAAGAATGGTCAAGTTCATGGAAGAGGAATGCTTCATTACATATTAAATATAAAGACACTTTATAATGTCTGTTTAAAGAAAGCCTTGAGTCAAAGCTCTTGGAAACCTGGTGAATATCCTGGAATATTTCCATATTTCAAGTGGCTTTCAAAAAGCATGCCACACCTGAACATTTTTCATTGTAGTAATGAAGGATGAAGTTGAAAAAAACAGACTCAGTTTTGAAATAGTCTGCTCATTCAGTAAACTATACATGGGAGACTTTATGTCCTCAGTTTTCACAGTAGAAATGTGTCACTAAGTTTATTGTGCAATATTCCGGACGGCGTCTTATTATTATCTTCATTTTAATATACGGAGAGGTATTAGTAGCATCTACTTTGGCTGCTTTAGGCATCTAATTTAGATTGAGTCAGAATACCTAAAATTAGTGCTACCTACATATAAAGGAGCACAAGTAAGGGTTTCCAGATGTACTTAAATTAAATGCATAAAGAGAGAATCCATAAATATTCCCTCCAGTGTTACTTCTATTTTACCTAGTACTTGCTTCCTATTAATGTGGTCAGAGAGAATAAAAAAAATAAATCTGAATGCTCTCCACATATACACCTACTCAATTATTAAGAAAAAAAATTCTTAACAGTCAAGTATTGGCATTTTTTAATGCCTTCTGTTGACATTTCCATTACAGATCTATCTCAAGGCTAAACTGATCCTGACAATGCCATTTTATGAGAGAAATAAATTGCATTTTTGTAATACTTTGACTTCCAATATATTTCCTCATAAGCTAACTAAATTAACAGAGTACTTAAAACATCAGTTTAAACAAAATCTTTACCTCAAAAAATATAAACCAAACCCCAGCTTTCATACAGTCTTTTCTTTTTCCGTAACTTCTCAAATAGAATAATCTGCACCCCTCAGGTTGTTGTGAGGCACATCAACAGCATCATTTACATGACATATATAACTCGAAATTATAGAAATGATGCTCCACTTGGCATCTGCTACAATTTTAGCTTAAAACAAAGTGCAGCTTCTCCCACATAGCATCCTGATTAAACAAATTAACTATGGCGCTGACTGCAAATGTACACACCAGAGTGTAAAAAATGAACAGATACAATGGCCAAGTCTGTATTTAATTTTAATTAAATTTCATTCTGTAGCTCAATTAATCCACAACTCCAAATGTCAGCAGGACTTAGGCAAATGGAATGACATCTGCTGCACTGCACACTGACTATAAAACCCTCACTGCATGCTAGAGCTCTGGAAATGTACCAGAAAGAAAATAATGAAATGTTCCTATTAAATACGTATCAACGTATAGAAGTCAAATTTCAACAGAACATGGGAAAGATACTTGAAAGAAAACTTGGGAAAGTGTCTTTATTTCACAACTCTTGCTAATACTATCTAAAACTGAATACAGTGGCGTACATGGAAAATGACTTATTTATAATGGAGCTGTGTTATTTTTAAGTGATCTACTAAGAGAGATCTTGTAGCATACTGTGTGACTAAAAAAACCACATACTGTAACACACTATGTTATTATTACAGCTACGTATCTGCATAGAAGTATTACCCAGAAGCTTCTGCTCATGCTTGAGTGCCGTAGGAAGACATTATTTCTGTCACAGAGGAACTGATGCACACTTTTAACGGCATTAAGGTACTTCAATGGTAATCTGACATCTAAATATGTTTACAGTGCCAGCCACATGACAGGTGGATTAGAGGAGGAGCTGAAGAATTTGAGGAAGGGAACATAAAGGACACCAACAATGAGAGTAAGTTCACAGACTTTGAGTCACACCACCACACTGATATCCATGTTACTCTTTAACATTTTTTTTTTCCTTTTTTCTCTTTCATTCTACAAGAATGGCCCTGTTTTAGACATCAGTTTTGATTGACTTTTATTACAAATGACAGACAAAGCAGGTACGGATGAGGGAGCTGGGGACAAGGCCTGTGCATCTCAGATTAGGGAGACGTTTCTGCAATAACAGACACGAGCTAAACAACTGATTTTTAATAAAACATTAATACCCATTTCAATGTACCTTATTTAAAATACACAACCAAGGCAAAAAGGAAAAATGAAGGGGAAAGCCTGCATGCATTTTGCACTACCTTATGCATGTATTAAGAGGTCTCAATTTTCAAAATACTGTCCGCAGTTTAATTCAAAAATATAAAATAATGTTGAACGTCATGATAACAGCTGCTTTGCCGTAAGACCTTGGTTCTGTAAATGCTTGAGTCAGTTAGATACTGTGTTTACAGGACCAGAGGCTGCCACCTATTTTTCAACTTAATGATCTCTATAATTGTTTCCTCCCCCTATTGATAACCAAGCCATTGAACATGCTAAAAATGAAATAAACCCCCATGTTTCTCCTAAAAAACAAAACAAACCAAAAAACAAACAAAAAAATAATCATTCCAAGTCCTTTCAGCATTATTAACTGTCTTTTGTGCAGCTCTTGCATATTTTGGATGGTTGTAAAATTATCAGTTGAAGCAAGGAATGTACAAAATCATGTATTGAAAATTGAACTTTATTCCTCACACACGTATTTTTATTCAGGTGAGTAGATTAAACGACTTTAACCAAAGGGCTTACCTATAACGTAAAAATAAAAAAAGAATATACAGACATTTTCCAGGACTACAGTCCTATCAAAGAATTGATTATTTGTATTCCTTTTCCCACCATGAATTCTAAGCTTATTTTAAGCCAAATACATCCAAGAGATATATTTAAATTTTAATCACTGCACTAAACAAATCTAAATGTGATTATACTAAATTATGATGATTACAATTATATAATTAGCTAAAGTACTCTCTAAAGTTCCTTAATTCATTTTTTCTTTCCTTTAACATTGCTTTCTCAAAGACTGCTCTCATGCCTAAAGAAGACATTTCTCCAAAATATGAACCTGCTTTAGAGGCAGCTGTTTCTGTTGATATTGTTCAACTTTTCAACTGCAACTTCAGGATCTCCATCTAACAGAACAGTTGAAAATGGCCTAAAATTTCCAAACAACAGCTTCACAGTACTGTATACATATATTGACAACAAAAGACTGTATTTTTATGACTGTATGCATGGGTAGTATCTCCAAACATTGTAAAGAAATACCTTTTAAATAAAATATTAACATATACTTAAATATAAACAATATATTCTTAAAACTGGAGATCCATATAGAGTATTTAACTACAAGGATTTTACCCTTAAGGTTACATAAAGATGTTACATCAGTTCAGAGTTTTCTCTACGCAGTTCAAAAGAATCCCAACAGCGTCGAAGTCAATGGCAAAATAGCTATTCATGTAAATTATGTTAAGATTTGACCCCAGATGCCGTAAGTTTAACTTTCAGATCTGTCTCAGTGCAGTTCTAGCCTGTAAATCTACCCCCTCATCTCCACCAACAATATGACAGACGACAGTGCTTTGATTATTGAACTAAACATGCTGATTTTTTTTTTTTTTAGAAGGAAATCAACATGCTTTCATGTAATTATCATATGGCACACCTCTGAGACTGAGAAAGTATCAGCTTTTGCGTAGAGCCCAAGAAAGGATCTCACTGACACTGATTTGGCAAGTGATGATACACACTTTGCTGTGTGATTGTTTATTCTGTAATTTTTCTTCCACTGTGGTTTTGCTGTCATACTCCAGTCAAATTTATTCTTGGTATTAAATTTCTTCTACAGTCTTTTTTGATTTTTTTTTAGAGTATTGTCTTCCTGTCTTTCTCTTTTTAGGGTTTTCTTTTAATCTTTTGACTTCTTGTTTCTAATAATATCTGCAACTATCTCTTTTCAAAGTTCAATTTCAGAATTGACTTAGTCACTTTGGAAGCATTTTATTAGTGCTATCAAACAAATTTTCCATTGTTAGGAATTCAGGGAAAATTTCATCTGAAAATTTGTAAGATCTGAAATTTCATAGAGGTCCTGTTCAGAACTCAGAACTAGAAAAACTTAGTGAAAACAGAAGAAAACAAGCATAATAAATATATCTATCTCCCACTTTCTTCCCAAGGATGTCCAGGTGCCTACTACTCGTTCCACTGAATATCCAGAAATTCCCCAGCTTGAGCACCTTGGTGTCACTGCGCATTTGCATCCAACTGGATCCACCCCTCCCCAACCCCCACCCCCTTATAGATCTCATTATATTCACCCACATTAAAAACTGCCTTCTGTAAGAATATAAAGCTTAGAAGTACTTATTTTATGGACCTTAGTGTGTTTCCCAAACTGAAAATCAATATACATGGCACAAAGTAAGTTGCATTACTGGAACAGCAGCTATGGTAGGGAACAAAATACTTTCATTTGTACCTTGTGCCACTACGCTGCACTATACATAAATAAACATGTTCCGTTATTCAGCCTCATCTATGACAGTCAACAAGATTGCTGATTAGTACCACACACCAAGCATACACTTCAGATGTGTGCCTAGTTGTTCTCTTACCTAGGAACGAAAATTGCAAGCTCAGTGACAGAAAAACCTGGATGATATCCATCCACGTTGCTCCAGCCATCAGCAGTCACGAGGAAGAACCTATTAAAGGCTACAAGATCTGCAGTGTCTATTCAAGCGAATACTCCCAGAGCTTATACTTTTGATATCCAAAAAGCTGCTCCACTACATCCCCTGCTGTTGGTGTCACTGTAAAATTTCAGGTAATGAGGTAAGGGGCACACATGGGTTCTTCATATGCCAAGATGAGGAAAATTAATTTTAATGCTAAAAAGATGGGAGTACTGGTACAGACGGCCACTAAACACTTCCAGCTGCTCTACAGTACTAGAATCTGGAAGGGCAATCCTGTTACAAACACAAGTACAGAACAGTCCCTTACATCCCATTAGTGCAAAAGTGGCATGGAGTATGGGAGGAAGAGGGGTATAGGGAAAATAAAATATGCACGAAAGCAAGGTACGTCTCTATGATAGCTGCAACAAATATAAATTCTCAGGGGGGGAAAAAAAAAGTTGAAATAAAAATGTTTTTGGAAAGAACTGTGGTAGAAGTTCATCATCATCATCATCATCAAGGTCAACCCCCAAAAGAGTTTTCTGTTCTTACAGTACAGTTCTACTTCCTACTTCATAGCTGGTCAGAGAAGATTTAATCTGTCAACAAATACTAATGCTTAATTGTTATTTTTGTTTATTCATTGACTGATATGTGTGGACAATGGAGCTCACAAAACTGGACAATAAAAACTTTTGAATTAAATGTACTCCTATTCTTGGTCTTTTCTCAATTTTTTTTTTTTTTTTTTTTTTTTTAATGACAGAAGAGAAAGATAGAGATCATGGATCTGGGTGGTTATTTTTCCTTTGCAAATATTCTTCCTTGATGCTTTATATTCTGATTGTACTTTTTCAACAGAAAAATGTTCTCTACGGTTACTCTGAATGTAAAATGTTTTATTTTCAAACTTGGAAGCACATGATTTTGGGAAAGCTACAGCTTGCTATTAGTTATACATCTACCACATCGTTATTTTTATTGATAGGATGGAATATTTTCCTTCTAGCCCCTATCATTCAATAATGACTCCAAAACCACTGCATCCCTTAAAAAACTTCAGAAAGACTGTGATATATACCAATGAACTCAAGTTTTAAAAATTAAAATAACAAAAATGCAAAGATCTTTTCAGAACTTTGCTGCTACCAAGTTTTATAATGTTGGAAGGAAAATATTAAAACAAAGGTCTTATAAAATACCAGACTTCTCTTAATTTTTTTCATATAAAAAACAACTGATCTGTAAAAACAACAGTAAACCAAATATATTTCTCAATTACTAATAGTAACATTGTGGACTAGCTAAAAGTCACCACATTTAGAATCCAAAAAACACATACTAAAAAGATGTAATCTGCCTTTTGTCCAATTTCACCATTATTAGCAGTAATATTAATAATACATTTGTAGCAGCTAAAGTTTAGTAGAAAGGAAAGAAGTTTTTACAGAGTATGTAAAAAGCCAGGTATAAATTTCAAGCCATGAAAGTAACCTAAACTACATTTACAAGCACATTTGTACAGTCTTCTCTGGTTAAAATGTCACTTTTCTGCATGTCTACTCTTTAATTCTCCTTTTTCCTCCAAAATTTAAGGTACAGAGGAGTGGTTTTGATTTTACTCTTTGAGTCATGTTCTAAATCAACAAGCTGTGCGTATTTCTAGGCAGAAAACAGTGCTGCTACTAATCTGCCTGCCACGGACTGTCAAACTTCTGCCACTCTCAGTGTGAAACTCGCAAGGAATATCACAAAGTGATGAGCAGACAGGTAAAATTAACACCTGATTTTCAGTTTCAAACTCACCACCTAACCGCCATTATTTGTCTTGTCAAAAAGACTTTTACACTAAATGTATGTTAAAAAAAAAAAAAAAAAGGAAATACTGCAATGCATTATGCGAAAACTATGCGAGCTATTCATGATAGCTCAAAAATATGAAAGTCTCATTTTGACTCCACAGGCCACCAACTCTTAACTTGGGATACTGTCCTGTTTCTACTGTAAGACCTCTAAAAGGGAAAAAAAAGCAGAAAGGAAGAAGAATGAAGTTGTATTTTACTATCTGTTCTTTTCCTAGGAACCGAACCCAAATAAGCACATGTGAAAATCACTGAATTGCGTAATCGTTTTCATGAAATGACGGTTCCCGTTTGACTAGCAAAAGCCTCACAAGTCTGCCCAACAACTCAGCTGGCTTTTTCTTGGATGTGCCAAATTTGTGAAGTCCCATTCTGGACTCCAAGCCCTGGTGGGCCACAGTGCCCCCAGATACTTCTGATCCTGTAAGCCCGTTTTCCAAAGAAAGATTCTGCACTCTGACTGCAAAATGATCATCCCTTTGAGAACGTGATGGCCACAGAGGCCACACAGGGCCACGTCTACCCAAAAGCCCAAAACCACACATACGAAATTTGCAAGCTAAGACAGTTGATGGGGTGGGGGGGAACCTGGGTGGAGACTGAATGCTTCACATCACACAGGACATGAGAAGAGCCCGAAGCAGAGCACACTGAAGGAGATCTCAACCAGAAACCATCGATGTAACAGCAAAGATACAGCAGGTTTTACCAGCAGACATTTCAAACTGACATTTCACTCGGAAGTTTAAAAAAGATAAATTTTCCATAAATGTGATCAAATTATATTGATGTTACATTACCTTGAGTTTATTTGTGACTAGGTTTTGTTACTATCACAGCTTAATGGAAGTTACTTTCTTCCTCGCCCACTGGTAAGCAGTGGTTTTGAAAAGTTTCTCAGCTCTGTAGACCCAAAAGTTTATTGCTGTTTTAAGGCCAAATTGCATTCTTCATGCGCCCAATCCCTGTATGTTGCAGACACTGCTAATATTACTCTTTTCTCCTCATCCAGGAATTATCTTGCTTTTTGATTTGCAAGAAGAGTATCAGATTCAAGTGAATTTTCACAGTGGACATCATGTAAAGAGATAC
Organism: Falco naumanni; assembly: GCF_017639655.2. Classification (NCBI taxonomy): domain Eukaryota; kingdom Metazoa; phylum Chordata; class Aves; order Falconiformes; family Falconidae; genus Falco; species Falco naumanni. Next base: position 7,297,060 of record NC_054080.1, read on the forward strand.
AGTTCAACAGCAACACATTTAGTCATTGGATAACAGATAACTTACGACAGCTGTCTTCTTTAAATATATATGTATGCGTGTATATATGCGTGTATGCATACATATATAGTTCAAAGGCAGTAGGAAGCTATTAAAGAGTCATATACAATGTCTTAAAATAGTAGTAAAATGAGACTGTAAAGCTGCACAGTAAAAGAGTCAGAAGGATCATCAGCACGAAAGGAAATTGAAGGAACAGTAGTACATGGGGCAGAGCTAACTGATGCCAAAAAAACGCTTTACATTCTGGTCGCCCCTGTGACTTCTGTGTTTCTCAGCTTTCATTTCCGCTGTACACTTTGAGCCTTCTGCTCTGTTTTGAAGCAAGCTTCTTATCATCACATCTCCTGTATTTCATAGCCTTGACCTCCTACGTGTGCTGGAACAGCTACCCATTTGTACTCGTAGTAGACCATTATTCAGGCTATCCCAGTAAGTAAATGTGAAGATGTTAAATGTTCTTGCACCGTAGTGTTTTATTCACAAGAAATTAGTTATTCACACTTAGCATAACGACATTAATGGATGCAGGATCTACAGACTGCTAGGAGGAAGTTGTACAGAGCTGGAACTGTGAGGTGAAAACATGAGGTGAACTTAAAACACTGTAAAAGTGAGGAATAAAAAAAATACAGCCTGGTCACACTAGCATTTTGATCTGATGTTGCAGACTTTTTAAGTAAAATACTTCCTTCAACATGTTAGAGCCGTGGCCTGTACAAAGAAGCTGCCATATTAAGACCTCTGGTCCATTTGTAGGAAAGGTTTTTTCAAAGAAGGCCACAATGTGAAAGAATTTATGCAATAACCCATTTTTTATGCACAGGTTCTGAGGACAAAGACCTTCCAAAACCTCTGTGACCCCAATCCTGCTATCAAAGTGATGCAGGCAGACCTGTCCCATCCCCACATGGAATCTGTTGGGTTATGAGGATGCCCTACATGAAGTTATTGGTCACTGTGAGTGTGGCTAACAGGTAAAAGTCCTCTCTCCAGTACAAAAGTTCATATGCTGGCCTATTATGCCCATTTTTTCTCTTTCTTCTGAAGAGCTGAGAGGAAAAGTGTTAATAACATTTATTCTAAGCTTGAAACTCCTGGCCTAAGAGATTGTAAAATGCTCATTACACTTCTGTGTACCTACAGTGGCCTAAAAAGAAAATGTTTTATACAGAACAAGTAGCTTGCATTACAGAAGCTATCACTTGTCCACATCCATAGCTGTAACGACAAAAAAATTGTTCTGTCTCCAGAGATGAATTGTCTGAAGAATGTTTCTAGCCACACCGGATCCTAGCAAAACGTTGGATACAATTAAATTCACAAGTAAGTCTGCAATATGCTCCTCGAGTTCTGCTGGACATGCTACAGGGTATTCACATGCTCTTTTACATCTGAAAGTGAGACCTGTGGCAAGAGTCAAGTTCTTATTAAAACTACCACAAATTTTTCCTAAATAATCACTATTGAATGTTGATTATGTATCATGCACTATATATATGCCAACTTCTTGCTGGGCAACAACTGAAAAAAAAATTACTTAAAATTATGGTTTTTTCCTACACTAAAAGCAAATTATACACAAATACAGACTCCCTGAGGACTCTTTCACTAATAAAATTGTTTACAGCATTACAGATAAGGACATCATCAAAACAAATTCCCCTCAAAACTAACAAATATCTTTAAAAGTATAATCTCAGCCTATAAAGATGAACCTTGAATTCAAGAAGAAAAATACAATATTGTAACAAAAATGATGTAAGGAAAAACTGGTTCTGTTACAATTGTATGTTCAATGTGACAAAGGATGTCTCAACTGTAAATGCGTAGGTTTCATTAAAATAACAAAGTAAAATTAAGTAAATTTTAAAGTATTTTCAAATCTTGTTTATATAATTAATAGTACTGTGAAACTAATGCTATTAAACATCATATTTCATAAAACACATTTAAATGTCTGAGGTTTAAAGGTTATTACTCATTTATACCTTATTAGATGCTTCCCTTTCTTCCGTAACACTGTTCATCTGGCTTACACTTCATGCTCAAGTCATGCAGATTGGAGCTGACTCTCAATTACACAAAGTCTTTCTCCAAAGATGACAGTCCAAATACAGTAGAGATAAAATACATCAAGGTTTAAAATAGGTCCGTTCAGCCCCACTGCCGCTTCATCATGAAATGATATAATTCACTGATGCCTCTGCCTAGCCTAACATATGTTCTATTCACAGCCTGCGTCACTCTTCATTTGTAATTATTTCCCTTTTTTTCCCCCCATCTTGTAATACTTTGCTTGGTTGAAGACAAATACTGAAAGGAAAAAAGAGTATTATCATATGATGACCTGTTCCAGGGTGTTAAGTCCCTGTCAAGGTTTGATTTTAACATGGGGTATTGATGACAGTACATCAATTCAGGCATCATGTCCAGAATTAGACTATATTAATTATCACTTGAGTGCAGTATGCATGAAAGTGCTGTTTCATTGACTAAAAGGATTTGACTGAATAAAAATCCATTTCTCATCTGGTTGCTTATGGATAAAGACATTTTTTCTCTTTGCTGTGGATTGTTCTTTATTAAATATGATATTTATAAGATTGAATAGACTGTCTCATTCAACAACAGAGATGAATATTTTTAAACAAAGAATATTAAATCCATTATTTTGTTGACAACTGCTTAACAATTTATCAAAGTTTACAGTTTAGACATTACATAGCAAAACACAAAGAGTATACATAATGTATATGTAATATGTATATGTATGGGATCAAAATGTTATTTTAAACCAAACAGGATTAAGAAAAAATTAAATTTTATAATGATACATGGTTGAAAAAAAATCCTGTAATTTCATTTCCACTTAGTAAAAAAGTATGTTTTAATGTGGAGAATTGCTCCTGATTTTTCATTTAATAAAAAACTGAGGTTCAAGATCATGGATAAAAAAGCAACCTAGTTACTCAGAAAAATTCTACTGTATAGTCCTTACTATGTGAACTATGAGTTAGCTCACAAGGAGGACAAGAAGGAGATCTGAACTTTCAAGTGTAAGTAGCCACAGAGATAGGTAAACCAGCATACGGTAATATAGTAACACTCAAAATTTAACCTGTGTATTTTTTTTTCAATTTATCAATTTCAGTCATCATCCAGAAAAATTAGTTTCCAGTCCTCACTTTATATTAGGTGTTATCTGCTTTGTATATGTGCGCTGCCATAGTGACGTGCCATAAAGCATCACTACATTAAGTCCATTGCACAGATGTTGCTCATGGTATCTAAACTTCCTCGAGCACACCAGGGATTCTTCCACCTTTTTTCACCATCCAGATGTGCTGGGAGATGATACTGGGAGAAGCAGAAGCCAACAGAGTTGTATTTACTGCACAGCCTTGTACTTAACTGTTAACACAAGCTGTTGATATAGAATATAATTAGATTGATGAATATTTTTATTAATTACATTAATTTGTTATGCCATTTGTATCTATCTATTGATCTGCCTATATCTGTATTTAGAGTTTTCCTTAGGAACACCAAACAGAAGAGAGCCATATCATGCTGTTCATTTTTTAAACCCATGTTACACAGCTAGAGATCTATGGAAATGGAAGAAACTAATTCTTAAATTAGTCGGTATGAGTAAAGTTTGGGTAGACCCTCCAATTCACAGCATAAACAAACATATCGAAATTAAGAAGGATACATTCCCGACAGTTTGTGTAGTCCTTTATCACAGTGCTCAACTACAATCAATCAGTTTTAGCTAGTTTTAAAGAATCACAAGGATTAAAAATCATAGCCAATCAGAGAGGTACACTAAATTATACCTTATCTGATGTTTCAATACACAATGAGTTTCAGTAACGGTAACTTTCACTTAAGGGGTAAGCTAGAAGATGATGCTGATCATTGAGAAGGCATCAGGAAAGGCATCCACAATTCCCAAAGATCTTCCCATCAGCTAGGAGATAGTATCTTGCATTGCCACAGGAGATGACACAGAGATTTGTTTCGCTTATAAATCAGGTAAATTTTACGGAGAATATTGAACTTCAAACAACAGACCCTGTGGGATCAACAGTCAGTACTCTTCTGTGTATGGTAGGAAAGGGGAAAGGATCATCCCATTTTACACCTGCCCTTCCTACTACTTGACTCCCCTTCCCTCTACAGGCCACCAACAGCAGCATGCAGGAACTCTTTCTTGCTCTTCTCTGAACGGGTCATGATGGGTCCCTCTGTTCCCAGCAGCCTCTCCCTTCTCTCACTCTTACTGTCTTTCCCTGAGGATCTCACTCTGCATTCCCCTAAGGGATTTCCAGGTTGTGACTGAACCTGAGCTACGTGAGCATGTCTAGGTGCGGTAACAGCTGCAGCAAGGGTGACGGTATCCAAGAACTTGAAAAATTACCAGAGGTTAAAACTTAAAATCTTGGCTTCTTCCAGAAGAAATAAAAAAATGAAAGATGTAAATGTGTAGGGCAATGTTTTCCTAACTTCTGAATACTGAAAGACAAAAAAGTCAAGATTGCTGTCCTCTACAGAGGAGCATGGCACGACAAAGTGGCAGATCAATATGATTATGCTTGCTCTGCCTTCTGTGTTGCATGCTCCCTGGTGAAAACTTCATTGCTTCTAGCTGATGGGCCTGTAGTAGCAGAGGTGAAATTAACAAGTCCTCTCCCTTCTTCTCCTCCACCTCTCATCTGGTTTGCATGCATCCCAAATTCCTTAACTCCAATGCCTTACACTGGTGCACACCAAAAGCCAACTGCTCAGTCCTCGCTTCGGAATGCTATCTGCAGGAAAGTAAGATGTGAATGAATGGCACCATTCATTCAAGTCGAAAGAGAGCCGGCGAGTTTACTGTACAAAAATGAGGTTGATTGACAACGGAACGCTGCATAGGTAATGAAAAACCAGGGAGGCTCCAACGTGGGAATGAATGAACAGGAGCTGAGCGCTGAATGGGTGACTCACCACACCTACACCCTGCGGCGAGGCACTTGCACGTATCTGAGGAACAGCCTCAGTAAAACATCATTATGCCAATGGTTAAACTCCATCAAACCCTAGGAAACTACAGAGATTATTTTAATACTTTAAAGTGTTATTATGGGCATTATTTTAAAATACTTTTCCTGATTAAATAGCAACTGCAATCTGCTACCTCAGAAAAACTGCCAATAGAGCTGCATGCTTATTTGGATGACTCAGTGATCAAATTAAATCACATTATCTTTGATCTTTTGGTTACGGTGATGTAATCAAAAAACTTTTGATCTGGGGGTAACATCTTTTAGCTTGCAGCTGTCTTCTATGAATATTTGCTACATAGCCATCTTTGTATGTATAATACAGTCATCGCTTCCTGATGAGAACTAACACTTTTTCCTGTCTTTCATGAAGCGAAAGGGGCACGATACTCAACCAACAGTTCTACAGAAGCTGAGGGAAGAAGACAACATGGTTTGGGGTAAGAGACAAGAGTAAACACCCATAAAGACAGGCTACAGGAAAACATATTCTGACTGCTTCAAAACGTTTGAACCCTGCACCATTACAGTTCTAGACACATTGGATTAAGAAAAGATCAAAACAGGAATAAACAAGACCGCTCACAACTTGTTCTCATGGGACCCTGCACTAGAAATTAATCTGAACTTGAGATCTAAATACACCAGAACTTTGGGGTCACGTACAAAATCGTGCACTTGAGAAGTTAATAATCCAGACTGTACTAAATATATTAATATTGTTATTAATATCACTACTAAACACACATTATAAAACTGAAGAACTGTCCAGATATATAATAGAAGGGAAAATGAGCCACCAGTGTCCCACCTGCAGCACAGATCACTGACCACTCCGACTAGCAAGGAAAAGTGGAGCTGAAACAGCCCACATAGTTAACTTTTTTTCTGACTTGTTCTCCTTGATCCCAAAGACATCGCTGCTTACCTTCCAACATTTTGCACTACAGGTGACCACTTGAAATCAAGGAATATACAACTGTGTAGAATTGTTTGTGGGAGGGTCAACAGAGAAGAAATTAAGACACCGAGTACCCCACTCAAACAAAAACTGCCGGCACATACACAGGTCTTTTGTCCACCGTATCCTATACATTTTACTTTGCATGATACAGAAATGGTATGTTTTTATGGAATTCAGCTTCACGGCAAGTTTCCTTTCTCATGCTAACATTATAGTTATTTAAAGTTGCTGTTTGCTGTAGAGGCTGTTTGTAACTTTTTATTATGATTCAAGGCAGCCTCATTCATCCCAAAATATTTCTGTGCTGTGCGGGCAGTTTGCAGACACCTGTTCCTCTGTCATTTCTGACTTCACTGGTATGGTCTATAAATATAAAACTTGAAGAACAATTACATTATCTGAAAACTGTAAATTTTCTTATATTCTTATAAAGGCTTCTTTACTGGCTAATGACAGGAAGATGGGGATGATTTTTTAAGAAAAACATTAAAAGAATATTATCTCTGGACCTGACATACTTGAATCTCTAGTGAACAGGCAACATCGCAAGTTGTAACAGAAACCTGAACAAGTATAAAGCCTACATTAGGGACATTTTGAACTCCAAAACATAAGCTGAAGCTTATTAAAAGTTTGGGTTAACCATTTTGCAACCCAAATGAAAATATTTGGCCTGTTTTAAATTTCTGTCATAAAATTATTTGCAAGCTGATACTATTACTCAAAATTTTCCCTAAGTAGTTCTAAAAAAATGCACTATTTTACTGCTTTGCAGTGAAAGGAGAAACTTCAATTTTTTTTTCAACTAAAGTGAAACAAATGGTTAAGGCCATGACAATTCTTCCATAGTTATGAATAGCAGAACAATCACATAGGAAAAGAAGGAACAGAAATTGAGCTGGTTATTCAAGAACTTATTGCACACCTTTGCATGACTAGGAAAGACTTATGACCTCACACAGAGGTAACCAAGGTAAAATTGCTGTAGCAAGATCAGGTTGAGACACTGCATATTTTTACCTAAACTATTCGTACAAAGGTTTTGGGAAAAAACCAAAAAAATCCTCCCAAAAACCCAACATCAGAAGAATTTCCATCATCTTCTACACAGTTCAAATACTTCAAGACTTTGTTCTTTGTATGAAAGCAAGCATCCTTTATATTCACATCCTTAATATTAAATCATTGATCAAATCACACATAACTTTAGCCATGAGAGTTCTACACCACTGAGAATACCAGTGCTAAGGAGCTGCCTGGTTTTGCAAACAAACAGTTCTTCTTAAGAAGTTTATGTATCTGCATTCTTACTTGCTTGCTTGGCATCTTATGACTTTATAAACTAACTTCTGAGTCAAAGCAAGCAGGCAGCTGAACTCTAGATCAAATCCTGATTGTAGAGATCATGATTCAGGACATTAGAATCCAGCCACTTTTTTAAACAGATTATTTCCATACTACAATAGTGGTCAAAGATTGTCCTCCTCCATGATGAGAAAATCAATTACTGAATCTGGCTTGACCAGAAATCCCCAATTCCAATACATCCTGTTGACTGCTACAGATAAACAGCGTCAAGCCCTTAAACTAAGGACCACGGACCTACTGAATAAAGTAACTCTTGTACACTGGCCTCAACCAACACTCTATTAACCACTTTGTATGTATTTCGCGGCATTTCATAAGCAGATAGTTTTTAATTACTGATCTTCAGCATTGAAGAGAAAATGTGACAAATCTGTGCACAAACAGCAGAACATAAAAGCAAAGATGCAGTCATTTTCTCAAAGGCTGTGTTGAAGACCAAGATTATTTTTTATCAGTCTCATTTCATCTGGCAATGTCTACATCAAGGAGTTAGACCCAAACATCCACCATTATGTGAAACTATTACTTTACTCTAGAGTAGAACAGTAAAAGAGTATTGAGGAAGACTTCCAAAAAAATTGTTTTTCTGTGAGCTAGTGTTTTTCTAATTCTTAACATTCACTCTTCGGGTGGTATTGTGCAACAAAAGGATTTCGGTCCAATATTTGTCAATCTCACTAGTCTCTTTCTGCTTTACATCTGAGTAATAAATATAAATTGTCAGTACTGAAATACCATCAGTACTGGAGTAGTGAACATACTTCGTCAGGAAAAAAGCTTCTCTTTCTCTTCCAAAAATGAAGGAATGCCAGAATGAAAGTTTGGCAAAAATGGAACAAGATTATAGCAATTCATGTTAACGGTTGCTCACCATTAACCTTCCCTTTCTCAAATAAACTGTTGGAAAGCTTACTGAAAAGCCAAAAGAAGTAGATTTACTGCATAATGTTACAGGCTCAGTACAAAGGGGACTGGTTATGGAGCTGATAGTGGCACTGCTGGGTAATTTTCTCTACCAGTGGATGGGGATTGACATTCATTTTAATCTTGGGATGTCTCCACAGCATTAATGCTATTGCCATAAGTCATAATAGTATTGACTATAAATAATGGCTAACCCTCTTAGGAGGGATGCATGAATTCCCAGTTAACTTACTAAAATGAAGTAAGTCATTCCTCAGCGTGCCTCCTTCTATTACCAGACAATATACTGAGTCCCAGTTTTCTGTTCCTTTTCATTTCTGCATGCACCCATTGAATGATCTGGAAGAAATATCACAGAAGGAAGGACCAGCAGTATATTGATGATGCTACAGTGCTACCTATCCATCACCACCTACAGCTATATCAATATAACCTACCAGACAGTCAATGGTTGAAATCAGATCAGAAATAAAGAGAGCGAGGTGTGTGAAGGGGAATGAAGAGCATGACAGATGAGGAAAGAAAAAGCATTTCAAAGGATTCACAATGAACATGCAGTTTCCTTTGCTTTAAGGAAGACATACGTGGTATTTGTCAATTCAATTAATAGATTAGAAGTACTCTTGGATTTTTCCCTGACACTAAGTTTCATCCATTACTAATGCCTTCAATTTCTTGTTGCTAGGAAACTTCTTCCAATCCTGGTGGACAATCATAAGATCATAGGAAAATTCAGGTTGGAAGGGACTTTAGGAGGTCTTTAGTTCAACCTCCTGCTCAAATCAGGGTCAGCCATGAGGTCAGACCAGGTTATGCATAAAATGGCTGAATGAACGATGTCCTAGTCTCATTATGTCTACATGGCTGCAATATATGCAACTATTGGACAAATTTCCATTCTAAAAACTTGCTAGTATAGTGCGTTTTTCCTTAACAATATGTGCATTCTTAGCATTAGGGTTCTTAGCTGGTGTGTTCTTAACTCTGAACATCATCTCTACTTGCCACGGTGGCTTCCCCTAGAGTTTAAGTGATGTTCAAAGTCTGTTCAAATATTAAAAAGATGTCAGCAGCTTACCTGAAAGACTGACTAAAGCTAGACAGTAGCCTATGACCTAAAGAAACTCTCACAAAAGGGAAAAAAGCTTTCTTGGGGTTAGTCTGAGACTGTGAAATGCCTTCCCACAGGAGCTACAGATTATCAGAAATCCCACCACTCCAAGTATAAAGTTCACTTTTGCGATGCCACATTGTTATAATTAATATGTACACCTATATATATTTTTTTCTATATGTAACAAATGCTATCTGTATTTCTTGGTACATATCTCTTGCTTCATAAATTCACAGAGCCTATTACATTTTTAAACAAAAAGACCCCAAGAACATTGTAAGTATTTAGCTATTCCAGTGAACACACGTTTCCATTTGTAAAAGAATGAGAGAAGAAACACACTTAATAGCTCCACAGACTGATACAGTACTAAAATGTTCTACTTTGGGTTTCAAAGCCATGATCTTCAGCATATAAATAAACATGTATACATATATATAAAATATATATAACGTGACTCTTATTTACTTTCAGATAAAAGCCCCCATTTATTAGGAAATAAAGATTTCACAACCGCAACTTAGAAAAAATGTGGCAGAAATGAGGCAAATTTCCAAAGAGAAGCATCAAATAATGAGGATATTTAGAAAAAGCATATCTGGAACAGAAATGCACAGAAAAATATCAGCTTTTTCTACAGTGGAATCACTCAGAGAAAGAAGAAGACTTTCTATGAAGACCTAAAATATATAACTTTGTATCCTAAAATGTACTGTTTTAACTTCTTCTTTACATATTTTGGTTTTGCAGTCATGATGTTCTAGATAAGGAGTAAAACACTGTGAAAAAATGAGAAAAAATACTCCTCAAGTATTCCTCAAGTGAAATTCAGGGCCAGATTAACGTAAATTCTACCTGTACAAGTGATTTATTCACATACTGAATAAAACTACCACTGTAATGTCTTCAGCATTTTTGATAAATCTGATGTAATTAGCTGGCATGAATGATAATGACAATGCATACTTTATTTCTTCATATTTTTATGTGTCGTTAATAATGACAGATCTTTTGCAAAAATAACCATGTAGGTTGCCACACAGACTGGTTAATAATTAAATCAATTTCCGTCATTATTGAATATTTTTGTTACCTCTTCCTTATGAGTTTCTTCATTGAGCAAAAAATCTAGTTTATTTCAACATCTGCCATTTATTACTAGAGTTTCTCTCATCTTAAATTCATAGACTAGCTCCATTCTGTTTTAAGGGACCTATTGTCTACTCACATCAACATTTTTACTTCCAATTATGACAATTACTCACTGAGGAGAACATAATTTAAATTGTGTATTATAAAGACCAGAAATAACTCAAATATTGGCTAAGGTTTTTCATGTTAGTATGAAGGGAGAACTCGGAGTAGCTAAAAATGGATTTGATGTCATCCACAGCTTTTTGATGTGCTATGCATCATAAAATGACAAGTACCATAAGAAACACATCCCTTTAAGTTTTCATTTCTCCTCATTATCATAAAACCCCCAAACTGATATTTATCTATGAGATTCTGGTTATTTCTTGCTGTGATGCAGTAAGTCCCATTTAAAAAGACATGATAGGTATCTCAGAAGTGTCCTTAATATGGCAGATCATATTGTCATGGAATATGAAGATTCTGTATGCTGTCTTTTAATTTTTTTTAAAAGTCTACAAGAACTAAACTCCAGTCTATTTTCCAATATTGTGGGTATACTGTTGATTCTTCCACTTTTCTAATTTTTACTAATTGTGTATATCTGTTGTCTCTTTCAAGTAAGAATACAGATTGACAGCATGTCTAGAATACAGTTTATTTAACTGTGTTACTTGTTACAGATTTCATTTCGGTTTTAGGTATGACTCAGTGATCTCAATTTGTTCACAGTTTCAAAGAAATTACAGAATAAAAATTTTACAACTGGTTTACTTAAATTCATACATTGAGATATTGTATTTTTACAGATCTTATGTAATCTCACCTTCTGAACGCATTCTTTCATGGTTTTTTGTTTTGTTTGTTGGTTGGTTCAAGTCAAGTAAAAAAAAATAAAAAAAAGGTCATTCTCAATAGTCTAGGACTCTTCTGAAGAAACAGTTTGAACTGTGAACACTTTCACTGGGCCATTACTTCGTTTTGGCAAGGAAATGGACTGGACTGCTTTAATTGGCATCTGGGAAGCCTGACTCGCTCATGCTGGCATGCTGCCAGAATATTAAAAAAAAGTCCTTGTTTGGGGAACTGGTGGGAAGGAGTGCATTCCTGTTTCTCAGTCAGTGACAAATTCTCCTCCCATCTTCCACCTCTTCATTATCTGTTCAGTTGATGCTGCTGGAAAGGCATCTTCTACTAATTGATGATGATAATATTACATAACATTCACAGGCCTCTTTCAGAATTGTGACTTTATTGTTCCATCCCAACAGGATAAATTCATGGTAAAATTTTACCTTGTTAGTGCAACGGTGTTTACAATATTCTACACTAGCACATCAGCTACAAATCAGGACCAATTTTATCCTCCAGAAGAAAAGAGTAACTGTGAACTACGGTGAGTTAGCATAAAGCAGAAAAAAAGGACATTTTACTTATACTGCTTGTATGCTGACAGTTACAGGTTATGGTATTACAAGTCTTAAATAAAGTCATTTTACTACATGCTTGAGCTACTGACAGCTCCAGGTTTCTTCTACTTCTAGCTCCTGGCTAAGCATATTGAGGGGGGCTGACCACACGTTTTTCCTGAGCTACTTCAGACTGTTCTGTCCTTGTCATTCTGTCCAGCAGTGATGGTTTTTTCTCCTGGATGTTGGTGGCTCCAGGATTGCAGGTATGTACATGGGACTTGAAGCTCACTTGTGAGGAAACATTCAGATTTGCTGCTAAGGGCAATGGTGGAGTCACCATCCTTGAAGGTACTCTGAAAGACGTGTAGATGTGGCACTTAGGGACACGGCTTAGTGGTTACTCTAAAAGACATGTAGATGTGGCACTTAGGGACATGGCTTCGTAGTGGGCTTGGCAGTGTTATGTTTATGGTTGGACTCGATGATCTTAAGGTCTTTTCCAACCTAAATGACTCTGTGATTCTAATACACAAGCCGGGTCTTTAGAGTTTAGCACTTGCTACCCTGTAAATACCACCATTAACAAAGTAGTAAAACACTACCTGAATTTGAGCATTTTGATGATAAACAAAATTCGAACTTTCAAATAATTGTTCCAGAAAGTCCAAGATATAGTATGATATATGAGAAACTGCATTTTGGCAACTGATGTAAGAAGTACAGTTTGAAATACATAGCGGAGGGCAATGAGTAACAGGGAGACCAACACTGCCAGAATAATCACCCAGTGTATGAGGAAATAACCCTTTAGGTTCTGCAATCCTACGTAGATTTTTAGGCAGAACGGTTTAAAGTAATGGGTTTAACTGTTGCAAAGGAAGAGCAAATCAATACTTTGGGACTACTTTGATCCCTTGGCCTTTACTTTTCTATGTGGCCTTCCAAGTGAAGGTGACTAGTTAAGACCCCATCTAGGATTCATCCAGCATTATGGAAAAGCACAAAAGTGGGATATTCAGCTCCTACACACCCCTTCACACAGACTATTGCAGAGTGGAAGCATCATGTGGAGCAGCATGAAAAGTCTGGATGACAGGTGTTGAGTGATTAAATATCTCCAGCTGGAAAGTCCACAGGATCCAGAGCTAACATGTGCTAGGAAAGACAAATGACTGCCTTTATTGTAGATTAATTTATAAGACATGCTTTGTTTACACTAGAAGTTCTTTGTGGGCAGCTATTTTTTCAAATTTGGATTGCAGTCAAGAGAGTACTAACTGGTGGTGCTGGTAGAATGCTAGTTTTCTGCTCTTCCTGATGGGTTTTGATGCGAGAAAGGAGTAGGCAATATTTTGTTCTTGGCTAGCCCACCCAGAGACTCAGAAGAAGTCTATAACCTGCTCTCTCTGAGCCTTAAAACCCTTGACAGGAATGGTGCTACACAGCACTCATAGCAGCTATCACATTATAGACATTGGGGAAGCTGCTAAATTGGTAGGGTAGGAAACAGCAGCTAATTCTTTTGACTGCATCCAACCAGTTTAGAGGAATGTAAGGCAACTGTGTCCTTACTTCCCAACAAACAAAGAAAAAACTAGATGATTCTGTTTAAAAATCACGAGATTTTCCAGTAAATTTGCAATACATTTGCAATTGATCTTTCATTATGGCAAACTTTCCCTGCCCCCACCCCCAACCCCCACCCCCCACAATATATCCAAGTATGAAAAAGATCTTGGAGAGCCACAGATGGCTCCCTGAAAATTACTCCTGCTCATGAGCTCAGGCCAGTAAGCTTCAAAACCTGGGTTATAATCTTGAATGTCACAATAGTTAAATCAGTTATTTTATTAGAATATCTATCACAGCTTCCTCTGAAGTCACTGGAATCAGAAACTGTTAGAGATGAGATACTGGTGCCATGCACACGAGCTGTGATTCAGCAAAGCACCTCCTATGTGGTACGGCCAGGCAGGCTTTCCCATGTTGTAGTACGTACTTTCAGCTAACAGGTCACACAGCCAGACGCTGAGGAATCTGACTTGGTCTTAACCTGAGCTTGTGAGTTTCACTCTCCAAAGCAAAAAACGCTTGCCACAAAACACCAAAGAATTTTGCAAAGTTTTGTGGGGCTTTGTCAATGAGTATTTGTTAAGTGTTGTATCTCCTCTATTGGAAGGCACTACACAACGTTTTAGTAGCAAATATTTGTATTAATTTGTTAGACATGAGTAAGCTGGACTTTCCATCATTTTAGATTTTTCTGTGAGTGATAAGCTTGTCTCTCATATGATGGAAAAAGAGACTATTTTGCTTTAATTATTTTTTTTTTGTTCAACTCATAAAATGTAGGTTCACAGTTTAAGACATTGCTTTGGTTGTAAGCTGGAGAACACACCATTTGCATGCTGATCTATCAGAAGTATTTCTGACATGGAAAAGACTGAAAATATAAGGCCATTGATTTAATTTTAAACTTCTCCTTTGAGACTCCTATGGCTATCGTGGACAGGCTTTCTGAAGACCTTTCAGCTCTGTTCTTATGCTAATCAACGGTAAAATTTGCACGTTGCTCATCAACTGAATAAAACATTTAATTGTACCTATCTTAGGACGTAACAGTTATTTTGATGGCGACTTAATACTTCTATACAGCTATGGTTGGGTCCTCATGGTAATCTAGCAAAGTAATGGCAATTTAGCTAGATGTCCTAGAACCAGCTTTAAACTCGCTTTCCTGGACAGTGATATAAGCAATTGCCAGTAGCAGAGGTTTCAATGCAGGGCACAGAACCCTCATGGGACTTTAAATAAACACACACCCCAAAATGTTTTTCCAAAAGGGCTATACCTGTATTGTATACTGCTTAACCAATTAAAGAGTTAACAGAATCCCAAATATATACTTGCTTTGTTGCTTGAAGTATTTTAAAAAGCTTACTGTACATATTAAAAGATATACAGGCTGCTTTTTTTTTTTAAAAAAAAAAAAAAAACAAAACATAAAAAAATTTGGAGTAGCAAGGGTGACCTCCAGTGTGCAATAAGTTTATGTCATTACATCTTATATATAACAAAACACTTCCTTGGTCTACTATTAATTTTGATCTTCCTACAAAACCAAATATTTACTTTATTTCTTGTACACAACACAGAAATTCAAAACATTGCCTTCTGCTTTGAACTGTGATTTGCAGATAACATTCTAAGCTTCTCTGTATTATAGGGAACTATATAAAAAACAACTGGCTAAACAGAAAAATTACAAAATTTGTTTCTTCCTCCTCTCTAAATGCAGGTGATCATAGTCTGAATTTTTCTTCTAGAATAGGAGTCATATAAATTAATAAATGTATTACAGAAGCTTTCGTATTTTTAAGAATACAAGAGCATTACTGATTAATAGTACAACTACTGTGTACAAATTACCTCAGCTCACAGTTCAACTCTCATGCATTTCATTGCAAACCTGTGCAAATTTGAAAATATTCAGGAATTCAAAGAAGCCAAAACTATCAGAAGAACTTATGCAAAAGATATGCACATGTATCTTAGTAAGCTAACCATTTGGTACAGCATCTAATAAACACCACAAAAGCCTATACTAAGTATCATCTATTCAAGAAAAAAAGTAAAGCCCATGTTCCAAAAGGTAAATTCATTATATTGATGAGTTGTGTCAGATGGATATCTTTGAATGAAACCTTTAGTCAATGGGGTGTCTTTAAACAAAAACCTAATGGACGTCATCATAATGAATGCAAAACTAAGAACATTATTTTTACATTCCTTTTTATTTTCATCATCAGTACACAACTTACCTTTTGATGATTAATTTTGAAATAGTTTTTTCTAATAAACCAGGGAGCATTTTTTAGCTAACTGCAAGCACACAAAAGATCTAATTATGGGTGCCTAGTGGTGCTACTGTCTGTCAACGTAAGTGTCATTCAGGGTCTGTCAGTGTTCCCATTATACATCCCTACTTTCAGAGGGTTATAATGTGAATGTTAAAATTTGCTTCAGGCTGATTCCTGGCATATTGTGCACGGTATCAGGCTGGGACTGTTTTTTTCTTTTTCCTTTTTAAATAATTTTTTAAAATTATCAAGTTTAGACATTTTAACCCATACCTACAGAAAAGGAAAGAGCTAGTGGGAGCATATGCTTTTCCAAATGACAGTAATATAAAAGCAGCTTATTGTTTTAGAAACTTGAATGCTGCATACTGATTATCCAAACGTAGAAGAAAGACCACCATTGCAGCATTTAAGTCAAATCATTTCATTTGCCTTCCTTACTAAACTAATCACACTACAGACAAAGAACCCAATTTCATGATTAAGGACAGAGGGAGCTGGCCTTATGTTTTCATTGATCAGCAGATTAAGTATTTGTACATAGTCTTGGAAATACTCTACTTTCTAATTCTTCCTTTGGACTTCTTTCATACTCTTGTATAAAGTATCTTCCCACATCACCAGAGGTATGTAAATACTCTATACGATTATACTGTAAACCCTGCGCTTTACAATGTTTATAAAGTGGATTACCATAAAAATCACAAACTTTGACTGTCTCTACACTAGAAAGCAGTGTGTCATAAACTCAAGACATTGGTAAAAGCACATAAACCGTTCCACACTTGCATCAAATATGCACATTATCCACAGCGCATACTAAACGCTAGATGGCTAAAGCAAAAAGCAAACTGGTCACACAAGGAGCTAGTGCAGGTTGGCTGGTGCTCCGTGAAATCCTCTCTGAGTTTACTGCACGAGAACATGTAGAAAGACCTTCAGTCTCAGCAAAAGTAAAAGGAATGTTGATTCAACATATTATGTCAATTGTAACATTGTAATCAATCGTAATAATATTGTGAATGACAGCACATGAACAAACCTTTTCTTTCTCTCAAAGAGAGATCTATTGGCATTTTCACTATGGAATTATAAACTCATGATTTTTTGTTAAAAGTAATGGTTTCCTGAGCCCAAATAAAGTGAAGAGCTATTAAAATAACTAAGAATGTCTCTAAAGGAGTGTAGTTCTCGTGCATATTTCTTATAATAATACCTATTTATAACAGGGATCATCATGTCTTTGAGGCTGGGAACCTGATTTTTATCTTTCACAGAACTGGGACTTGAACTTGATGGAGGCCTCAGTATTTCTACATGTAAAATAAAAATGCAAGTACTTGTACTTACATTTTGGTTTTGACACCTGAGTGTTATTTATTTAGACGGTAACGAGGGTAGAGAATGCAAGAAAACACATTTTTTCTAGTGTCTTTAAAAGCTAGATATCATTGCTTGGTCTACAGTTTCTTGAAGTGTTTTGACACCACAGAAACACTATAAACCAATGGCACAGAAATGTAATAGCCTATAGTGAACTTGGATACTGGTTGCTTTATTTTCATTTTACTAGTTTCTTTAGTGGACATAGATCTACATACATCCACAACATCAAACAAAAAAGCACGGAATTCAGTATGTCACAGGCCTTAGATAAAACCAAGGCCCAGTTCAAGCCATGATGAGTGGTCATACAGTAACAGTTGTAAGATTAGGGAGTTCTAATTTCATGACACTGTAGACTGCAATTTCTTGTTGCATCACAATTAATACCTCTACAAATAAATGAAAATCAAAAGGTTGCTCAAAAACATAGCTGAAGTAGCAGCAAAAGATGTCCTATCAACAAATTTAAAGTACTGTGTTAAATTTAGTCACATTATGTACCCAAGCGTACCAGTATATAAATACCTACAACAGTTTTTGTGCATCTGTTTTTCAGAGAAGAAAAATTCCTGAAGTAAGTTTATGTCTACCCATTGACTTTAATGCTGGGCTTTTGCAACCTGCAGGTTTGTTAAGTGAAGACCTCCCCCCTGCCCTCTCTCTGTGTATCAGGAGACCATTTTAATTCACTCGCCAAGAAATCTCAAAGGGGCCGGTATATGTGGTAACATAGGAGCCAATATTGCAGCTATCAGTTTTCATACAGCCTGGCTGGACCTTTACATTACTGCTGCCCCACATTTATTGTTCTTTCATTGCAGCTGTCAGCATTGCCTGACAGCGTATTATGGAGTACACGGCTACAAAGTCAGTATCAATCAGGCCACGATCATGCAGATAAAAGTAGCAGACGATTGATAATAGGCCTTAAATCAGATCATCATGACTTAAGTATAAGATTCTTAAAAGCCAGCAGCCTTGCGGGACTTCCCTCTCACTTCCATCTGCTATAAAACAAACTAACTTGCATAACGCCCACAAACTTTACAGGAGCGTGCAACGAGCCACACCAAAAACTGGTAACAAAGCCCTACCATGCTCTGTGAGTCAAGGTGAGAATTAGCAGAGGTTTCCGCTAACTGTCTTCCAAGTTACGTGCGCAGAAGGAGTACACAATACCTGCCATTAAACCAATGCTCTTTGCTCTTCCCCCCCTGCCCCCCCCCCCGTCCCCTCCACGGGTAACAGCAGTTTTGTTGTGCTTTGAAACTCTCTCACTTCAAAAGCACTTCAACTTGATATGGCCATTTAACTAGAAAAACGGGAGAATGCGTAGAGTTTAGCGGCATACTTCACCAAACTGAAAGCGCCACGTTAAAAACAAAACGATCTAATTTGTCCTAGACATAAATAATAAAACAAAACAAGAGTCGCATGCAAATTTAGTAACATAAAATTTTAGGTGATAAACAGAATGGAGCCCGGCTTCTTGTTTAGTATTCCTTAGTTATCACCATAATTGCTGCATGTCTGTCATCACCAGGAAAAGAAAAAAGTGTCTCTCTCAGCTGCTCCCCTGCTTGTTTTGTTCACTGTATTCTTGTAAAGTGGGAGAAAATAAGTGTCATTTAATGAATAGTGCTATTCTTTGTCTGACAGCTTCATATCTGTTAGGTGTAGGAGGCCTAGTACTTTCCTTTTCTGATAATGTTTTTGACAGTGTGCTAAATTCCTCCCCCAAAAGGCCGGCGTATATATTCTGCTAAAAGAGGCTTCATCTATCCTGAATGGATGCCCTCTTTTAACCCCCTTCAGCTTCTGTTCTTACATTAATTGAGCTGATCAGATTGAGCATATGAATTTGTCTTTGATGTATTCGTATGTTTAGTTGACGCTGCTCGCGCTCCCATTGGCAGCGGGCAGAGCTCTCAGACAAATAGGGCTGTTGCCATAGTAACAAGCGATAGCTAGGGATCTCTTGAAAAATATTTTTATTTCAAAATTCAAACTGGAAAATTCTCACTGGATATGGTTCTCGGTTCTAAACGTGTCATATCTAATGATGAATGCAATTAGGAATCCCACCAGTGTTTTAAATAATAAATTAGGCTAATTTTCTAGGCCTGGCATGATGACATACAAATACTAAAAAGGAATCTCTCTTTTTTTTATCCGTGACAAAAGACTTATTAATGACTTTTGTTCTTAGGATTTCAAAATTAATTGAATGGTGGAATACTGATATAGCCGCCTATGTGCCGAAGAAGAGAAGCCTAAAGGTAAACTTTTTTTTTTTAAAGTACTTCAAGCTGCTCCGATATTTGGTTGTTCCATGTAAAAGCAGGTGAAGAAATCATTCTACAAATGCTATAGCAGTTGGTAAATCTCAAAGGATGAAAAATGCCCATAGCCATTTTTAATTACTGAGCATGAAAAAAGGAGAGATGTTGAACATAAGTTTTGTAGGCCCTTACAATCTGAGAATGCCAGGATTTCAGCTCCTACTAAAATCCTATTTGAAATACAAGGAAACAATAAAAATACCTAACAGTTAAAAAAGAAAGAAACAAAGGAAGAAAGAAAGAAAGAAAAAGAAAAGAAAGAAAAAGAAAAACAAAAAGAAAAAGAAAAAAGAAAAAGAGAAAAAGAAAAAGAGAAAGAAAAAGGGCTTCTGATGATTAGGCTATGATGGTTTGTAATTAAAATACATATTTTGTATTAATCTGTCTACTACTATTTTCCCTGGAAATTAGCTTCCTGACTTTGGCTTTTAAGATACTGCCTGTCAATGTGCAGTAATAGAGTTTCAGGGTTCTGCTTCAACATATAATTATGCTACATTGAAATCCATTGATATTATCATCTTTTATGCTACTTCCAATTAGATTTGTTCTATCTTGAGGGGTCAATCCCTTGTATCTCAGCATTCAGGAAAATTCAGTTAAATGTTAAAATTTGACAATTCCCTGAGAAATGAGGTTATATTTTAAGTACTTCACTTGAAATCTACAGTATATCTGTGGTTGTCGTAAGAGGAAGACAGTTTTAAGAAGTCTCAGGGTTCTGCTCACACAGAACGAGTTACAATGTGGTGAGGAAAAAAGAAACTTAAAAACCCTTTTTCACTATACTAATTCTGTGAGTCTTATGTATGGATTTATGTTCTCAAGATGGTGCTTACTGGGAAGAGAAAGCAAGCAAAAAAAATACTTCCTATATTTGCTGAATTGTCACTATTCCCTTCTCTGCTTATTTTACACCTAAGGAATTTTATATATTCTAAATGTGTACTAGAGTTTCAAAGAAAATTTTTACAATGCTTCAAATGCTAAAAGGAGAAAAGAAAAAAATTAATAATACTTTATCGCCTGAGAGGAAATCATGGCCTTACTGAAATTTTGTCATTGTCTTCATTAGAGTCACACTTTCAGTCTGGGAATGCCTCTTATTAAATCAAGGGAAAACAAAGTCCCAGGGCACTGTGAAAGTCCATTTAAGAGCAAAGCATTCTGCTTTAACAGTCTGTTGTCTTCTAATGGTGAGATTACAAAATTAGGCTCTGGATTTGCTTCAGATAATGCATTTTCAGTTCTTAAGGCAGATTCCTAACATAGCTATTTTTTATTTTATTGCCTTAAAAAGAGACATATATGACATTATAAATCACTTTGTTTCAATTTAATAAAGTGGTGCTTGTTTTAGAAATTTCTAGCATTACACTTTCAACCATGGTCAATTTAAATTTTTTACTTCTATACATAGAAATACCTAGTCCATCGATAGCTGTGAATTATAGATTCTGTAATTTTAATAAAATAGGCGTTGCTTTATCTCAGCAAAAAAATATTTTGCACAACATGCAGTGTGAGGCAATAGCTGACCTGGCTATCGTTCCAAGCATCACTTATCAGACAGAACACAGTAAGACACCTGATTTCTGGTCAATATAAACATTAATAATAGTTAACAACGTGGACAAGAAAATGTAATTTATTTTATCTTCATTAGTAGCGTTCATCAAATTGCACGCTATAGCCATCTGACTGGATAATGATCATTAGGCTGGAGGCAGCCTCAATGTTGACCAGAGAGTTTTGCGGGCTCGTGTGTCACAGGACTGGGGCACACATCCTGCCAGGTAGCACAAAGGGGTCCGCATCCCCTCAAGCCTCATTAGGAACACACTGTTACAGCCCTTATCAATCTGATTCTGAAATCAGGCAAATTTATCTTGTCATGGTACAAAATCCATCAGTAACATTATAAGCACATGAGACTGGAACTGAAAAGGTATCTGAAGCCATAATTTATTTCATGAACATAGGACTGCATATGTATTTTGTAAGTCTGAATCAGATACTCCTCCTCCACAAGAAAATGAATCTCTCAGTAGGGGAAGAAATACCTTACGGCAGTCAAAAGAAGTGTTCAAAAATACATTATGCTAACTATTAACAGCAATAGTTCATTATACTTGAAAGGTATTTCAAATAGGATGGAAGATTAAGGACTGATTCTGTATCAATGAAATCAATGTGTAACCTGCAAAAAATATGTACATGCTTAATTAATTAAGGCTATTCATAAACCAAAAATATTTGTTTTAATTCAGCAGACATGAAAATATTTAAATCATTGCAAAAGTAAAAATAAAACGAGCATATATATAACACAGGAATGGATGCTTTGGAAAAAATGCAAGGCACCGGATTGATGGAGAAATTTAGATTTATAGATAGTAAAAGATTATAAGACATGTGGTGATGATTCTGTTTTCTGGACTTAATTTCTCTAATTTTATATTGCTATTTTGTTTTAAATCAGTTCCATCTTGAATTCTCCCACTGAAGAAATTCCATAACTATTAAAAATAGTAGAAGATATTACTGTAATAGGAACTGTGAACTATTCGTCCCAGAATACAACTACATAATTAAGATAAAAGCACTGCAATTTACTTCTTTCCAAAAAGATTTTGTAGAAGATTAGAATGTGTTTTAGAAGTTGCTATAACTTCTGCCTTAAGCATGACCTTGTACTAAGACTACACAGCCTATCCTATTTTCAGAAAAATCATCTAATCCAAAGATTAATGGATTTAGTGAGACAGACTTTGGACAAGAGCTGGGGTGATGATCTTGTTACAATGGAATAAAAGATCCATTCACTATTAAAATGAATCCCAATCAATATTCAGTACTATAATAAAAACAAATGGAAAGAATTTCCCCTTACAAAGAGTAATCAGTGGAGAATTTAAATCCATAACTGAATTAATTTCACCTAAAGAACTTTACGGAATTCACACAGTCAGGAAAGAAACTAAATGACACTAAGTGCAGAATGCTTACAAGACAGTCCTGCTTACGGCCCTTTTAAACAGGACAGGTTTTAAAAAGCAAAAATAAAAGTTCACTGGGTAAGACAGCGTATTGTGCAAGGCTGAAGTTACTCCAACGAGCCACCGATTTCTACTGATGCATACTGAAGATAAGTAAATTAATTAATGAATTCTTTGACATCACGTTAAAAAGATACTGGGTTGCGGTATTTATTAGAAGAGCACAGAACTGCAGGAGACACCATCCTTAGACGATGAGCCTGTTAACTGCTAATCTGGGTAGAACTGCAGTGTTTTTTTTCCAGGACACATTTACATTCAGTTATAATGTTTCAAAACAGGAAAAAAAAGACCTCAGAAGTGCATTCCAAGGCTGCTTCACTGACATTTGAACTTGGATGTTGCTGCTCATTCCAAGAATAGTTAAAAGTATGCTGAAGTGATGAAACAGAAGGGATGGGCACTGCAGAAAATTCTTGAAATTAGAAGTGCATTTCATCGTATGGTATTTTCAGTTCAGTGCAATTATATCATCCTACAATTTGCCTAAAACTTACTCGACCTTTTTATGATTACCTTTCCAATTTTCTTAGGGTAAAAAATAGGTGTAAGCCAGTCGGTTAGCTCCAAATACTTCTCTTAAACCCTGAAACAGGCTCGAGATCCTCAATTCAGCAACACATTTTTTCCATGTGATTAAATGCAAACGCACTAAAGTTACATGCCTGAACTTTAATCCAGAAAATATATTAACTTGGTATCAACATAATTAAATACGTGTGTTAGGTTAACCATCTGCTTAACAGCTTTCTGGAACTATTGTCTTATAGAAACCCTCAGCAGGGGGGTAAAGTTTTTCCTTAATATTTCTCAAACTTTTATCCATTTTATAATGTGAATTCATATAGATTGCAATGTAACGTATTAAATTCTTAGTCTATAAATAGGTCAAGATCTACACAGTATTTTTAAAATATACTGTGTAACAATTATAAGTTTTTATCTTTACATCAAACACTTACTTCCTTGAAAGTATTTAAAGCCAATGGGAATTTTCATTCTGGTAGACTATGCAACAACCTCTATAGTATATAGGCACACTTTGCACTCCAGCTGTAGCAGTAAAATTACTGAAACTGTAATTCTCTTAATATTTAAATAATATATTAAAATTTAATTTTCAGCACCTGGAAGAATCTGTTTGTGTGCCAGCAAATGAGGTAGTTGGGCCTGGAGCTCCTATACATATGGGACTCAAAAACAACCTATCACAAATAATTACTAAGCTAGAGCAGCTGTACTCGCTGTACTCACCACACTAGTCATTTAAAAATCAGGTCAAAGTTGCCTCAATTCTTTTCCCATTTTCAAGGATTTCTGCAGATCAATTCTCTAGTTTTCATATTTTTGCTTTTTTTACATATTGGAGTTATTTTTATTGTTAATTATTACAAGGGAAATACCAGATAGTTTTAGCTTTCCTGATATTCCAGACATTAAATAGATGTAGGCTTTATCAGAAATTGTAAAAACATGCAATGTTCATTTTCCAGGCCATCTTCCAAAATCCTAATAGGACTATGAGCCAATACTGCAATATGAAAATGCATTTACTGATAGAGTACATACATGCATTACATGCATATATGCACGTGGTTCCACAGCAGAGTTCACCACACACACACACACACACACACACACACACAGAGAAACTATATATACATATATGTATCTGTATCTACATGTGCATCTTTTAAAAAAACTAAATATGCCTTCTGGGTCACAAAAAAACATGTACTGTAGGCTTTCATTTATTTTTATGTTGGCAGTTTTCACGTGGAAAGTAAGTATTTCTTTTAAAAGCATTTTCCAAATTATGTGCTTTCAGACACTTTATTTTCAACTGATTTCAAGAAGTTGCTTTCTAGCAACCACTACGAACTTCATGATCATTTGTGAAGAAAAGGCCTATGTGCCATCTTTTTTTATCTCCTACCTTTTCAGAATGTATTTAGAATAACATAATCTGAGATCACATTTTTCACCACTTATATAGAATTTATAATGTTTGCACTGGATCTGAAAATTTTAAGAAGATTTAGCTAGAAATCTTTCTATTCATAGTTTTAAAATATTCTAACCTGCATTCCTATACATGAAAAGACCCATAATGAAAACCATATATTTTATAATGACATACATAGAAATAAAACACATTAAACTTCAGGGGGAGAGACCCAAGCATTTATACACTATTACCTTCAATCACTTGAATGCAAGTCATTCATACCACCACTATTGCTAACAAGGCATCCAATTTACTAAACAATGAATATTGAAATTACGTTTAAAAGGTACAAATGACTGTCCAAAGAATGACACTGAAAAATATTAAGTAACAGCTCTACCTCAAGATAAGCCTCACAATTAAAGAGTTTTAATGAAGAGAGCCTTCAAAGGCTAAATCAGGAGGCATTGATTAGATTGCCTCTAACTTTGTGTTTTGACACCTTCATCTTTCATGGCATTATATTGTCTCTGTGCATCTTACAAAGGAAGCATTTTACTAAGCCCACACATGAACAGGAGAGAGCAGTGCTTATAAAAGAGACTGTCAAGGGTGTGAGCCAAAATGGGTCTCATTTGGATTTCAAGTGAAGAAAACTCCTAATGCATTTCATTACAATGTATGTGAACCTCTGAAAAGAACGATGGATTGGGATTCTCATCCCTATTAATTTATTGAAATGGATTCAGTTTTTTTCTTGTGTATCAAGAGGGACCATGTGTTTCAAGCAAGGTAACAATATTATAGTACCAAATAAAAAAATATGCTACGATGCAGTATACTCTTCTGCGAGATAAAGAGGATGCAATTTTCTTGATAATTGGGATTTGAGTTCAGAAATAAATCCTACAATAGCTTGGCAACAAATAAATATTCTTTGTTACTATCAGGTTTAAAGATATGATCAGGAAGCTATGCAACACAGGGATGGATTCAGTCTTTGTTACCATAGCAGGTTTTTACCATTTGAAATCCTGTGCCCCCCCGCCCCCCCCGCCCCCCCCTCCCCCCCCCCTCCCCCAATGTCATTCAAGTATTGACTTTTTATTTCATTGAGGAATTGTGTGTATGATGTAATTAGGATAACACCTATATAAGTCATATTTTATTAAAAGATAGCAGAACAGGATGGAGAAAAGTAAAAACATTTCAAAAAACTGTAATACATTCCAGATCAACTTAGCTCTAGAAAGATGCCATAGCCACCATATCACCAATTATCTTATTCATAGTAAAAAAGTTTATATAAATACTTATTTGTCTTTTTTCCGTCTTCAACTTTGACAATAAAACCTGTAATCTGCTACTCAAAACCTGTAAATCCTGATTTAACACAAAGAACAGGATACAATTTCCTTATCTATGCTAAATAATTTTACTAATATAACAGTATTAAAAATAAGACATATGTTCTCATTGTTTTTAACACCATTAACCTTTAGAAATGATTGATTGTGCTACACCAGTAACATTCAGTGAGTTCAAAGCTCATCTATTTTTTATGGAAATCTTACAACCTGCTAGTTAAATTAAAGGTTAAATATACATAAAGTCTTAGAACAAAACACAAAGTATTCCATATGTATGTAGCTCATAACCAGAGTACACAAACACACACATATATAAATCCACCTCCATTTAAAAACCCATGACCAAAAAACACCCCCCCCTCAATTGTCAAGCAAAGACTTCAAAGGTAGAGGTAAAGAATTTTATATCCGTGGAATATTACGCAACTATGTCTATTAAGTCAGGAACTGCCAATTAAGTTAAGAAGTCCACCGACATCATAATTATAAAAGACAAATGTTATCAAAATCCTAATCAGAGATAAAGACGTGCTTGCTTCCACACATCAGCTCTCAACAAGCATTTTACTTGAAGTTAGGGGAAAGTCCAGGGCCTATTTAACTTGTTTAACAACAATTATGTATATGCATAACTAGATCATGAATTTATTTTCTTTATGTATATGATGGGGAAGAAGAAACTTATGTTAAGTATACATACGAGCATTCACTATAATTTTAATTGACATTTTGAACATCTTCAATATTTGAATAAACATAATTTATGTATTTATATGTTGTGTGTTTAATTGGTGTACATACATATACCAGAGCAACAGAGAAATTAGCAAGAATCATACACAACAAATTTAAATCCGGTCTTAGCAATAAAGATTGCCTATTTCCATGTACAACACAAACACACACGGACACATACTTATTTTATTTTTTAACAATAATCATAATTGAATTAGAATGATGCATGTTACATATTTTATCTTGATAGGTTCTGTATACTCAGGCAGAGCCCATTAAACGCAAGCGTACAGCAGGTTACTTGTTGAATAATGTATTTCAAGTACTTAAAATTACTAGGGATTTGACTAAGATCTGCACATGAATACATATTTTGGACTTAATTTTCTGCGCTGGCATTTCTTCAGCTGAATATACTTTAAATTCCACAATGAACTCAGTTAATATTAGGCTTTTCCAGGACATAACAAAGGTAATAACACTTTCTTTACAATATAAACTTTATGACATTATGAATAAAACTGACAAGTGTAAAATTTGATCCATAAACTGATATACTTATGTTAATTTACCTTTTAAAAGATATTATGTGTTGCTCAGTTTTTTTGACAGGGCTTCCATTCATACTGAAGACATGTTGAAAAACACTATATTTTCTCTCAATAAGGAAAATCACTTTATCCACTATCATTCTCATTCTGTCTCAATAAAAAATCAATCATCAAATACTTGTTTCCAAGTTCTACTTGTTAAACTGCCAGTTTATGCATACTGTTCAACTCAGTTCACATTATTTCAAGACGACTTGTTATTCTTTTTAATGTTTTTTATAGTAACCAACTTTTAAAAGACCAAGGAGAAAATAAAACTATATACATATTACAATAATTTTACATTTAGAAGTTTGTGTTCTGATGATGTTCAAAACCTTCATTTTTATAAGAGAAAAACAAAACTAAATCTTTTATGTGGTTTTCAAAGTAATAAAGGTCTGATTGATCCCACTGACTAAGGCAATTGCATCGGTTGTCTAAATGGTAGTAACGTCAACGTCAGATATGTGGTTATCTTTTCATCTTGGCCTATTCTCAAATGTAAAAATCAAACGTTTGAAGGACATTTCACTGACCTGTTATGGCCTTTGCAACTCTCAAACACAATACTAGTATTCCTCATATAAGTGCCACATTTTGGATAAAAAACCACTTCATCAATGATGCCTTTGCGACATCTGGCGGTCCTTATTATACATAAACTTCAGGTTTGTTTCTTTGTTGGGTGCTTTCAGTTGCTGTTGGGTACTTTTAGTATATTATTTTTATGCCATTTATTTATTTATTTGCAAACCTACCAATATGTAAAACTTTAGTCCAAAAGGCTTTGATACCCCCTAGCGGGGGGACAAAAGCAACCTAGCCTGCAAAAACACAACGAGGTCTACCATGAATCCATATGGAGCAAAAGGTCACAAATCTTGAGATGCAGTGACATCATGACAATAAGACACTTTTGAGACAGAAGGTGGCTCATTTTGAATATAAAAAGGACACTGATCAAATTCTCCCACGCATTTAAAACTATAGGGAAAAATAAGCATGCAAAGACCTTGATATAGATGCTTAACAGAGGACAGTTAAAGCATACCTTTAGTTTTCACAATTATAACATGCCACTGAGAACTTGACAAGTCTGCCTAAGAAGACACAGAACCTTTATTTTTATGTTATTATCCAATGTTCAGAAAATACCATTAAAGAAAAAAAAAACAACAGTTCACAGAGTACTTGTTCCCTGTAACACCCCAGCTCTTTTAAAATTAATTCATTTATACCAAAGCTTGTTCTACATGTTTCAGTCTTATTATTTATCGTTCCAATAAACTATGAGAAAAGTATTTTAAACAACAGAAAAATTATCTTCCTTTCTTCATCCATCTTTCTAAGCTATTTCAGGGCAGTAGGAAAAAACAATTCTAATTTCTTTATTGCATTAACCACAGGAATATTTGACATCAACTCTGTGAAACCATGACTTTGCTAATTCACAGCCCAGCGGGAGGAACGAGTATGATCTTTAAACTCTGTTTTTAACTTGTTCTGTGCAATTAGCATTAAAAACAATAGATGATACAATAACCAAAGATTAAATTTGTATTAATAGATGGGTTTTTTTTTTCAAAAGTAAACAGAATATTTTCTTCAGATTAAAATAAAGCACTTCTATATATATTTCTTGAGATGCAGAGCACCACCTCCTTAAGTTGTTTTGCTCATGGTAAACATTCACTTAAATACTTTACTGTTCTGAAAATAGTAACACAGTACCTTGTACAGACACAGGTTTGTCCTCATATGAACAGACATGTAGTGTGTGCTACTGACATTCAGGAATACTTTCTAATAAATCATAACTGAATAAAATTAAAAAACCCGCATCTCTCAAAACTGCTCTTGGGACTGACTAGATTTAATGGATAG
This sequence comes from Falco naumanni, assembly GCF_017639655.2. Lineage (NCBI taxonomy): Eukaryota > Metazoa > Chordata > Aves > Falconiformes > Falconidae > Falco > Falco naumanni. The sequence continues at coordinate 7,326,243 of NC_054080.1, forward strand.
TCTAATGGTATAGTTCACTATTGTCTGGTTTTACAGAGCAAAAGAGAACTGCACCCTCAGAATACCTAGCAGGTCCTCATAAAATCTATAATTCAACTTTAAATTAAAGTTTATATAGCCTGTATTTTCAGGGTACTTATATGGACCAGACACAGACCATGTGTGGGGCAGGCAAATGGCTGTTTGCAGACCACAGATATGCAACCACAAGACAAACAGATGACCAAAGAAACACTGATAATTCCAAGTAGTCTCCTTCTCAAGCCCCAGAACTGCGAACATGCAAGCTAGTCTGACATGATGAATTCCAGTTATTGTATTGAAATCACAGAGACAACTCACAAGATTAAGGATATGAATAAGTGTCTTCAGGATTATATTTTAGCATGGAATAAAAAGATTAATCACTCATAAATTCCCATATGGGTAGGAAAATTCTGCATGTGACAGCAAAGATTAAAATCAGAAAACTAAATTTGACAAAGTTAAGAAAACACAGTAGAAAATGTCATGAAAAGGCCATCATGAAAGAGTTTTCTCCTAATCGCTGCAAATAAGACTGTTAACGCGAAAAGAAGAAAAATACATTTAGGATTGGTAGGAGCTGTAAAGTCAGCAATGTAAAATTCAGGAGTCACATAAAAATAGAACTGAAAAATAAAGCAGTCATGTCTCCATAGTCAATGAACTTCTATACTCAGAGAAGAAAAGGGAGACACTCCACCTTACCACCTCTCCCGATATAAAACGTACTACAGAATCATAATGGAATGGTTCATTTTTTTTGAAGACTGAATATTCACTATAAACTACATAGAATAGACTGATTATGTTGAAAAGGTGAACATATGGTGATAAATCTAACAGATTTCACAAATGGAAAACCATTCTAGTTAAGACTATATGGACAGATCTCTAGAATACACATTTCTAGAGCTATCATATCAAATCCAGATTTACCAACAAGGATACTGGTGACCCACAAGAATCAGACTAAGATGACAGAGTTAATGAGAATGCTTGTTAGAATGATTTTAGGTATTTTCATATTAAATGGTTCAATAATATAGTGGTAAATAGTTTGGAAATACAACTTCAAAACTTTCAGGGATTGTTTTGTGGAAGAATTGATGGCACAGCAAATAAAAGGGAAAGTTGTGAATATAATTAAACACAAGAAGCTGAAATAAGAATTAAAATAGCTAAGAACTAAGAAATGTGGATTGTATTATAATGCAATTCTATATTCTACAGGAGGAAAAAATACATCACTCAGTTTCAGTAGATGATATACTATCAAAAGACTGAAGGTCAGAAGATCTTAAAATGAAAACCTGAAAAGGTAGCAATTTATCAAGGCCAGAGCGAACATGCATGAGTTTCTGAGAATTGTAAGGACAAAATAATCCTTAAGAGGAATAAAAAGTAGTAAGATTGATTTCTTTTGAAATGCAAAAGCTTTGGGTTTTTTTTTTTGTTGTTTTTTAAATATGACTGGAAAACTACTTGCAAAAACAAAATAAATGGATAAAAGAACTAAAAGATCATGGTATTAGAAGCATAGTTTCTGCAAAGGAAACTCAGTCCTCACTGATCTGAGCATCAACAAGTAAGCAACATATTGACATTTATACTTCTAAATGCATTAGAGCAACTCCTTCATGTTGCTACGAAATAAACTGAAGCATGGTCTCAAGACCTCAGAATCTGTTAATTTTCTACCAGATATGTTTACCAATAATGAGGACACTATGAAAATTCTGAAAGTCTCATCACACAAACTTTGTTCTAGGCTCACTACCTTTCCTGGTAGAAAAATAGAGAAAAGTAGCACCCTTTGCCAGCTGACCATCACTGAATCTTTCTTGCTCAGAAAGTTATAGCCTGAAGCTGGTTAATTCGGACCAATTAGCATCAAATCATTCGGTTTGGGGTATGATGTCGGAGAATGACTTTTGAACCTAGCTTCAGAATATCTGAATGTCACAGTTCACCTTGAGCTATGACAATTCTGGGTTGCAGTTTAGATAGACAGAGGTCAATGATCTCTTTATGACACGCAGAGAACAAGTGTCCAGAGAACTGCTTCTGTATCTGCCACCTACATTCACTCCTGGAGACACTGTTAGGCTGTTTGCAGATACTGGCAAAAGTGAATAGAACTGTTCTCTGTAAGTGTAATACATCCAGTTTTCAGAGTCCGTTTAATTTTTCAGTGTCTGATAGTAACTGTAATTACTTCTTTTCCTGGAGAGGCGTCACATTTGGAATCCCATAAAATGCCATTTTGTTATTGCTAATCTTCAAGGCACACATGGAAATTTTTAGGAGGTTATTAGAAAGAGGAGAGAGAGAGATCTTTGCTGTTGGCACTGGCTACGTATATTTGAAAGACATATGATCATGTGTCTTTCACTTGTCTTTGCTTAATATAGGTTGATGCTTCAAGTAATGTTGAGTAGAGTTGGGGCTGGATCTAAAAAAATGAGCCTGGCCTTAGCCTGAGTCGTACGTATGATTTATTCTGAACAGGGAGCTTCTGCTTGCTTCTCTGAGCCAGTGTTCGGTGGTTGTGGAAGGGAAGAGCTGGCGAACATGTTTCAGCTTGTGGCTATAATACTGAACGACTAGAAAAATGACACTTGCAGCAAGCATCAATTCACTTAATGAACAGAGTATAAGCTTATCACATGTTCTGTGATCACCATGAAAGCCCCTTGGTCTGAGGATGAGTTTAAGGTGCTGACTATGACCTAATGAAAGTAATAAATAAACTGTGCTGGAGGAGCACCTTTCCCTCTGAGAACTGCAGTTGCTTCAGTGCAGCAGAGACATGCCAGAGAAGAATCTCTTAAAAAACAAACTAACAAACAAAACCCACAAGAAAAAAAACAAACCAAAAAAGGAAAAAAGGAATTAAGGAACATCTACCAGATTAGATTGATTTCTGTACATGGGACAACCACAGCACCTGATGACCAGCATGCAAAGGGTCAACACGGTATCAAAGACCTGTAATACCGTATTACCATGTTACTGGAAAGTAAGCTCACATTTGAGAATGTGGCTTACTTATTTTGGGACAGAATGCTTGTAAGATCACTGTCTCACATATCTTCCCCAAATTCATGTATTTACTATTCAAATACTATTCTTTTTTTATTGCTAAAATTCTGAAAATATTGTATCAAAATTTCTTATGCAACAACAGTTTTTCCACTGAGCTATGCAAGAGCACACTCAATTGTCTATGCATGCACTTTGAGACTGGTAATACATTAAATGCTATTTCTATAGCATGACCTGACAGTCACTCCATACGAAACAATAAATAACGCAATGCTGAAAATACGAGAGAAATGAAAGATAAATCTACTTTTTAAGAGGAGCTACTACTTAACATTTTTAAAGACTTCTTTTGTACTTGAAAGACAATAAGAAAGCCTTTGATTTTCTACATACCATTTACAGAGGTTTAACTATATATCACATAAATGCTTTCAGTTTTTATCCAAATGTGCTGTTAAATTACCCATGTAATTATCCCAAGAGAAATCATTATACTTTTTTATTGATAATTTCATTAACACTTTAGAGGGAAGAATTTGGTTGTATTTAAATTCAGCTGTCACAGTCTTTATTAATACAATTAAAGGGATCATTTCTGTATTATACTGGAGGGTGGGTTTTTTTGCAGAAGTGTTTAATTACTGAGTTAAAGCAACAACAGAAAGTTAATGAGCAAGGATATAGGCAATAATCTACGGTCAAACTTGAAACAAAATACACTTCTCCCTGATCCCAATAGTAAAACCTGTTTTAAAATACACTGCCATTAAAATGAAATTACAACAGTTCTTTCTAAAATGGGTGACATGACATGACAGCTGTATATACTTTAACAAGCCCTCCAATAACAAGCAGTAGCACTACATTGAGTAATCAGATAAAATCTGTTAGAGATATATCTTAAAGACAGGTATATTCAAATATCTGCTTACAGAGCCTTGTAAAGGCAAACCAGATATCACTTTTGATATACCACTATTATAATATCTTATTACTTCAATAAATGCAGCACCATTGCTTCCTTGCCTTTTGCATGCATTACAGTGTTGCTGAGCCAGCAGGCATTATATTTATATACAGTTCCATTGATTCAAATTGAGTAGGACCAAAATAAATTTGCAACTGGCAACCCAGGCATAAAAAAGTGGGGAATATGGACTGCAAATTAAAATTAATTTCTAGATACGAAGTTCAAAACTAAGACAGATGTGCTAAAGAAGGAAACATAAGATCAGAGTACTGTAAAGAAATTCCTCATCCCAGGTGGAGATGGGACTGTTCTCATCTGCTTCAGATATTAAAGAAGAATTTTAATTATCTTGAGCATCCATACTTGGAAAAAGATAGGAATTAGGGAGATCAAGAATTAGCAAATATAAAAATCCAAGCAAATTCATATTTACTGCTTTTTGACAGAGTAAATTAATTTTTATCTACAGGGAGTTTATCAATTTAAGGACAATCTGGGGGGAAAAAAATTAATGGGGAGGTGTAAGACCTCTGACTAGACTCTTCTTCATTCCAGGAGATCCACACAGTTTAAGGAAGAATGATGTGGAAAAATTGTATGGAGACTTCATTCTTTGGCTTCTTATCATGGTTTTTTCCCATCAGTGCAGGTGAAAAGTCCAGTGCAGGTTGATTAAATAATAAAACCTTCACTTTTAACACTTTACGACTGTCTAAATTGCAGCACTACATCATAACTGATTCCTTGCTCCAGATAATTTTTGTACTAGAGGACAGGACTGGAAAATCATGAATGGCCATTCACTTATACGCAGAAAGTCCCTGTATTCATTTCTTCTATTACAGCTTTGTGCACATTTTATGTGTACAAAAAATTGTAATATTCAAACTATTTACAATTATCATTGTAATCAAATCTGTGTGTCCATTTAAATGAACTCCTTATTGTATTAAAATGAGCATAAGATGAAAACAGCATCAGATTTTTGGTTTGCTTCCTAAACTGAACAGTATTCACTGGAAAACAAGTAAGTATTTTTGTTTAAAAAAAGTTAAATCAAGAATGGAAACATGCCAGGGTTTTGTTTTTCAACTCAAACAGAAAGACAAAAGTTTAAGAATGTTTATAGTTGTGTCTAGTTTAACAGTTTCATGTGTTGGATGTGACTTTCACAGTCTGTTGGCAGTTTGCAGAAAAGCCATCACACCTGTGACTTGGTTGTTGATTAATGAGTCTTTCAATCCATCGCTACCATCTGAAGAAGGGCCGTGGCCTTTCTAAGCTTCACTGGTTTATTCGCCTTCAACTGTAGTCCTACCAAGGTATCTTCCATAAAGAAAATCACACCTGGTTAAGGCTAATGAAAACCTCAATATGTCATTTTCTAGACAAGTCAAAAAGCATGTAAAACTAGACAAAAGATGTATTCAAGCAACATGAATGCAGTTTTGTCATAACCTGTCAATCTAAAGACTAACATAAAAAAAAGCTTTCTTCAATGACATTTTCCAGTGTCAACTATTAGAATGACAATTCTGAATTCCCTCTTTGCTACATGATGCAGGATGCATAATGGTTTCCCACTCTTCAGAAACAGTAAATTTTCTTGTTAGATCCCAGAAAAAAGTTTACAGGGGAAAAAAGACCACACCAAAACCCAAACAACAAATAAACAGTTTTTCTGGGCCAGATGATCAGTCAGCATCAGACACCCCCAAATCACAGTACCTATGCAGATTTTAAACTGACTACTCACATCACAGTACCTTTTAAAAGCACATGTGGAACTGCCTGGCTCTGCTGTATCTTCAAAACTGTATCATGACTGTAAAACTTTCAAGCCCAGTTTGACTTTGACAACTGGGCCTGGGAAAGAGGCAGTAAGATCTTTGGGACTTGTCACCCCTTATGAAGCAATTAGCTGTTGAACCACGGTGAGCCAGGCAGGACAGAGGAAGTTCATCCAGGAAAACCACGTGACAAAGCCAATAACCTGTGGGGACGCCATCGCTCTGAGACTACAATGGTCTGCCAGCACCGCAACAGCCACCAGCCTTTACTACTTCCTCTGTGCTAGCAAGAGCAAACATTTCAAGTCAAGAGAAAGCATTCTGTTGTTACCCATCTCCTTCAGAAGAAAATTATGGGCTTACCAGTTCCTAAGAAGACTGTAAGGTAATTCAAATTAGCTAAGCAATTAAATGGAACTAAAGCTGAGCCCCTCCCCTCTGTTGACACCTAGGACTGCGCACATCAACAGTTCCCACAGATCAGCTACTATAAGGCATCTTAAAATTTAGACAAAAAAGCTAAGTTCTGCTCTTGGCTTTGCTACAGACTAATTTTGCAGTGTAGAAGAAACCTTAAAGATGACTTCCAGGACCAGATTTTCCATCTGTTCAACTTTGATATTAATACTTCCTCCACTACCTTACAGGGGATTTGAGTGTCTCAACTCATTACAGCTTGCAAAGAAACTGAGATCCCTGTATGGAAATTGAATTACCGTGGATTACTAGCACTTTGCTTGAAAATACCTTATCTAAAAGAAGCAGAAGGAAGAAACAACGGGTTGGTGGGCATAACAGACTTCTAGCTTGTTGGCTTGTGTCTTGTAGCCTCTTCCTTTGTAGGTGTAGCAAGAAAGCCTATAGATGAGATGAGTAGCTAAGCCAGTGTGTACAGTTAGGGCAGTCAGTACTCTGCAGGCATTAATACACACTCAGAACTTCTGTACACACTTACAATCACTTTTTATCCATTAAGAATAAAAACTTGGATCAGAAAGGTTCAGAAGAGGAAGAAGAGAAGATAAGAAAAGAAACATGATTATCTCCACTTAATCCTTAGTGAGCAACAGGATGCAAGACAGAGTTGAAAGGAAGCCAAATTATTTGCAGATGAAAGGAAGTATCTATTTTAAAGGAAAGCCAGCCAGGTCATGGGATGCCAATCACCAGGTTAATTAGATAGTGACATAAAATGCTGAAGTGTCACACTTCCAAGTAATGATTTGTGGTTGCAGTATACAAAAATATCTAGTTATGTAGAAAAGATATATACTTTTAAAGAAACCAGTGAAAAGTGAATCCTAACAATAAATGCATATATGCATTATTAATACTAATACATTGCATTTACTTAGCATTTTTTCCATCAAAACATTAGCAAAGGATATAAAAATGTGGATAAATGTTACCTAATTATAAATGGGGAAATCACGGTACAGTGAGACATCATTAGAAGAATGGGCTTTAGCTCACAAGCCTATGCTCTAGCCAATAATCTGTGCTTAATATGCTTTTGAATGCAAAACATGTATCACCAATACTTTTTTTTTTTTTTACTTTTTCTAGAGGCCAGGTTTGAGCAAAGGAAATAGCATCAAATTAAAATGAAACCTTATTAAAGTAAAGTTACAGTTGTTACTTCAAAGAGAGCTGATCAGCACATACTTCCATATCCTAGGTAGGCAAAGGCCTCATCGTAAAGGACTTAAGTATTAAAAAGGAGCTCACATTAACTAAGGTTAACTGGGATATGGCAGTCCATTCCTTTTTAGCATCTTTTGTTGGAGGCTGTTGTTGGAGAATATTGTTTTATTCATAGGATTCATCAACATGTCTGCAGGAGAGAGAGACTGCTAACAACCAGAAAAGTCTAAAGTATACTGCATATGGGAAGTCTCACCTTTAGCCTCACTTACTTGTGAAATTCCTGCTACAGCTGTATACATAATAGTGGCTGCAGTGGCAGTCAAACATGTATGTAATACAGGGTATACCGTCTTCCCTCTCACTTACTGATCTACATTCTGCCATCAATGCTTTAAAACTGCCAGGCAGGGAACTAAGCCTACCTCTGACAGATCCTTTAAGGTCAGAGTACAGTTTCATTAGCTATGTCAGAAGAGGATAAGCAGATGGAGGATAATCCTCATGTTGACGGATGTGACATACACCTTGTTATTGACCAACTCATTTATGGAAAAGGGTCCTTGCTTATCCAGAAAGGTCAAAATCAGGTTTTCCTCAAAATCCCAGTGGCTTTTTTTTTGGTACATCCAGCACTAGGGTTTAAACCTGACTCTGTGACCAACCAAGAGCAGCGCAATAATGGATTAGTACCTTTCACCTGCTTCTTTTGATACAGGAACAATGGGATACTGGGATACTGCCTTTTATAGCCTCCCATGCATTTCAGAAAGCCTGTTCTCACATGCATTGTAAGGGCATCCGTTATAATCTCACCCGAGCAGGTGGTGATTACTACAGTATTAATGGGATCCCAGTTCTTCACCAACAACATCATTAATAGTTGACTTGTAGCTGTAACAACAACATGGGTTTCCAGTACCCAGCAATTTGGATACAAAAGGTCTAGGAGCATTGCAGTTTAGAAGAAGGACTGACTAACACATCCAAAAGTACATTAGATGTAACAGTGGCATCCTCTGCCATGCAGATATGGTCTCTGTCCCGCCTGGCATCATGCCAGTAACTGCTCTTCCACCATTTGTTTCGTCTACGAAGAAAGTTGTTAGAGAACTTCCTACCTTTTAATATCCTAGGTATTTTCACTCATTTCTCAGACTCAGGCTTTTGTGGAGTTAAATAAAAAAATCCTTTCACAGACAACAAAGCACACACAGTTTGCTGACATTCTTTTCAATTTCAAAACTACATAATACATTTTTCCATGTGTTGATAAACTAGATTTTAAAGGAGCACTTTCTGGATATCTAGATAATCAACAACACAATGAATATAAACATTTTCTATAAATAGTTCACCATATGGCTACCATTCTCAACAGATGGTGTCTGTGTATCCACTAGAATATACAAGAGCTATGCAGATTTTGCCCTGCAATCATTCAAAATTCTAAACAAGAATTTTTTACTTAATTTCAGTTTTATTAAGCTTAATCAATGGCAAAATTTTATCACCTAACTCCAGTATGGGGAACAAATGCCACAACTACATTAACAAATCTATTTGCAAAAGGCAAGTAGGCAGCCCTCACCCAACACAGTCAAAAGCATTTACAAAAAAGAGAGACTAGGTACAAGATCAGCTTCCAAGATCAATTTCCACAGCATAGAAGGACCTTCTTAACCTTAGGGCAGCATCCTCCTGCCAAGGACAGTCTTTACCTTCCTAAAAAGCAGTTTCACCTGCAAACAGCCCAGTAGTTTTTTCAGGGAGAATGCAGTCTGGGCTATTCTGAGAAAATCTTTTGGCATCTGAAGGACTTGAGAGCTTGTGTGTATTCTGCAGTAAATGCTACTAGAAAGCCTACATATTTTCCCTAGTTTTAGTAGAAAACAAACTTATTAATTTTTTATCGTTTCCTTAAAGCCAGCTTATAAACAGTTCCAGGTTTTCTACTCTGCTTTGAGAAGCAGCTGGGCAGTTAGGAATATTTGTCAAAGGAATACGTGACTGGAAGTAACCCACTTGGTCAATCCTGTTTCAGGTTAAAACTACTTAAGCTCGTATCACTGTGCAAAGACTTTCTGGAAAAGTCTTCTGAGCTACACGGCTTGATCTGTTGGAAATCATCTTCTAATTTCCAGTCTACATGCTTTTTGTGGCAATTCTTAAACACCTGAACAAATATCGGTTTTGATTTATTTAATTTTTCTAATTAAACAAATTTTAATTTGTTACTGTTCCTCACCTGGTCTGTTCATGTAAACCAACATAATCCCCTCTCAGTTACTAATCTGTTACACCTCCTAGTCTTAAGATATTGTACCTCACTGTCACTGGCTTTGCCAGTCATGAATTCCTCTCTGTCTGTTCCTGCAGCTCCCAGCACGCTCCTGCTCGCATGCACACCACCACATTGTTCCGAGCAAATCACTACTTACTGCCCTGGGCTGGCACCTGTGCTCCATGAAAACTCCTTAAGCACAGCGGAGGGAACCCTAGCCGCTCCTCCTCTGAAAAGCGTATTACTGAAATATTGTAGAATGGCTTCACATGTTCCAAAAATTAGTTGTTTCTCATGATTATAGTGAGTGGTATATAGGTATTCTCTATAGTAATGTGTCCAATGCACCTGAAAGTCCTGTAGAACTGCAGAAGGAAGGTCACATCTCAAAACCCAGAAAAATATTAATATCTTATAACTATGTACAAGATAATATTTAACTTGCATATCAGTATAAAGGAGAGTACACAAAAGAGAAGGGTAACGTATGGTACTGTGCTTTAGGTTTGTGCCTCAGTGTCAACAGCACACCAGCTTTTTGGCTACTGCTTGCACAGCATCAAGGCCTTTTTCCCACAAAAAGTGGGCTGGGGGCATGCAAGAAGCTGGGAAAGCTGACCCAAAATGACCAAAGGGATATTCCTTGGCATATAAACATCAAGCTCAGCAATAAAAGCTGGGGGAATGAGGAAGAAAGGGGAATGTTCAGTTACAATGTCTGCCTTGCCAAGTAACCGCTATGCCTGATGAATCCCTGCCTTCCAGGAAGCAGCTGGACATCTGCCTGCTGATGGGAAATAGTCAATGAATTCCTTATTTTGCTTTGCTTCACTTATTAAACTGCCTTTACTTGAACCTATGAATTTTCTCACTTTTTCTGTTCCAGTTCTCTGCCCCATGCCATTGTGGGGCAGTGGGTGACCAGCTATATGGACATGGAGCGGCTGGCCAGGATCAACTCACCACAGTCACTAATGTATTTCCAAATGTGATAATATGCACAAAGACAGTGGCCAGACAGTTAAAAGGAACAGATTATAGTTGATACATTAAACTGCAGAAACAGTTTCCACATGCTGATTTAGCCAAACAATAACAATTTTTCCTTTATGAGCGGGACAGTGATTAAAATTTGAGATACATGTGAATTAAAGAATAACTAAAAGCACATGGTCTTCTTGTTTTAATGCAGGTGTTAGAGGTAAGAAACTCCCATTTGGTACTGAAATATCTAAGGATGTACAAGTGAGTGCCAAGATTTGAAAAAGCAGCCTGTATTCATGTATGTATGCAGGACATTTTTTAAAACTTGAGTAAATCTAAATTAGCTGAATGTTAATGGGCTTATTGCTAAAAGATGTTATTTCAAATATAATTGAAATCTAGGTTTTAATTTCTATTCTTCCAGCTCAAACTAAATGGAAAAAAAAAAAAAAAAAGAAGTAAAACTGGAAAGGAAAAGGAAGGAATCCATCTATATGGATCCTTTTTCCTCCTGTAAGGAAAACTTTGTAGTTTCTAAAGGTATGAACTGTAAATAGGGATGAACATTAAGTCTTCTATGTTACTGCTTACTGTTCAACTTCAACAGGCTTTTCCTGATAGCATTCTATATTTGATAACCTTGAAATAAAACAGCATCATTAACTATCCACATCTTTCATTTGCAAAGTTTCCTAAGCACTTTTACTTTGAGGATCATAGGAGTGTGTGGATTAGATTCACATGCCCACTTGGAGCCAACAATGAGTAGTACACAGCAATTCATTCCCTTTTTAACCAGTCCTAAAAGCCTTTTACTTTCCTAAAAGCCTTTTACTTTCCCCTAACCACCAACCAATTAATTTGCCTACCGCTTGCTGGCTCTGGGACAATGCTCCCATAACCCCCTCCCACCTACCTCAGTCATTAACTAGGTTAGGGGAGCATTTCCCTTGTAAATGAATCCCCTAAGCATTTTTACTTTTTTTTCAACCAAAGAGAGAGCACAGCATACTTACTTTACTTAGTATGTAACAGACACTGTTTCTTTTTAAGACTAAAAAAAGGAAATAGACCCCAATATCACCATGAACAGGTAAAGATATTTTTGCCTGCACAGAAGCAGTCGACAAGGGAAAGCTTTAGCATCTGATAAGGAAAAGAGTAATTAACATATTATGGCACTCCACTTTATGAACTGGATAGTTCTGACTCTTTACTGCCCTTAGTTTTGTTTGACTCTTCTCAGGAGGCAAACAGTAGAAACAGAATGGGTCCACCATACACAGGAGGTCAAAATAATAACAGATGCATTCAGCTTCAGACCTAACTCCTGAGCACAAGTAAGCCAGAGGTTTATGCAGCCTTAAGAAGGAGTGTGAAGAGTCACCTAAAGACAGGGCTCACTCAAGTCACTGCAAAGCTTGCTAGAGTAGCCATGAGACCAGTGAGAATTGGCCTAGCCAGCTGGAAAACACGAGCAGACATTCTTTAGCTATGCTAAAAATTCAGTCACGTAAAGACAAGCTGTGTTGGAGATGTTGGTCGCTATGGCAGACACTGGATTAGCAAACCTACTTAATGATCACAACGTGTTTAAACAATCTGTTGGTCTGTAGAGAAGAGTGGTTTAAATAATAAAGCCATAAGCTAATCATTAATGGCTTGCATAATGTCACTTCTAGAAGAGAATTTCCCTATCATGTAGAAGGGCAATGAATGGAGGCATTTTCAAATTAGGAAGGATGAGAACAATTAGGGCACTTAATAATAAAAAAAAGAAAGATGCAACAACAGATGATATGACAAAGGCATTAAATACAGAGAAGGACAGTGAAGGCATATAACACGATTTCTTTCTAAACTCTATGAAGAGATCAAAAGAAAAATGAAATGCGTTTCAAGATATCAGAGAAGATGAAATGTCCACAGAAAATGTTCCCTCTGAAATCACAGCAGTCCTCTCTGCTCCCTTTGGCTCATATTGATGACATCAACATGAAGGGAAGTTCAAGACCCAGCTTGAGTCTAGGGCTTCCTGGGAGAATCACTTTTAAAAGAGGAAACGACTTCATTTTTAATGAAGGACAAGTGTTAGCAATCAGCAGGAGAACTATCAAAGAAAAAAAAAAATTAGTACTGAATTGTCTCTGCCATTTAACATAAAAATGACTTGACTGGTACAGACCAAAAAGTCCGTGGGTCCCATATACTGACTGGTAGTGGGTAGAAGAAGGCATCAAGAGGGGAACAGAACGGCACATTTGCATCAGCTTTATTTTTTGTGCAATTGCATTAAAAATTGGAAAATAACAGTTTGGGTGGGGAAAGAATTAATAATAGCAAAATTAAGAGAGAAAACTAGAAATAGACTGTATATTTTATATGAAATGAAGGAAGAATTAAATGTTTAATACTAACTGCTAGCAATAAATTGAGAAAAAGGTATAAAACGCCACAAAAACATTTTTGACATGCAAGTTCACACACTTTTGAAACTGTAACTCTAAGTTTTTAAATACAGAAACAGTTCAGTTTAAAAGATGAATTATATGACCATATAAGATATCATCAGGAGGATTCAGAATTAAGAAGGGAATGTCAAACTTCTTAGTTTGCAACATGTAAGTTCTATAGTTTTCACAAGGATATGTGGCAAGTATTTTAGAAAAAAATACTTATCTTTTCCACCCATAATTTTATGAATTTTAGAAACTGCTATTTCTGAATTTAACAAGTATCAGTATTGCACTAAATATATGTACTTATCAATAAAGCACTTAAATTTTACAAGTAAAAAAGTGTGAAAATATTAAAATAAGTTCCATTAGTTAAAAACTATTAAGAAAATGCTTTCTATTTCTAGCTACGCTTCTCATGCCCCCAACTGAATTTAAGATTCATTGCAACTTGAGTAAACATCCCCTAAGTTCTGTGCTATACAGCTGAAATTTCCCTGAGCAGTACAGATTTGCAAAAGTTACTGATCTCTTTTTAAAGCACTATTTAAAGTCAACATCAACATATATTCAGGTCTGACACAGAAAGAATGTCTTAGATTCCTCAGAACAGGAATTGAAAACCATCTCTGTATGGATCAAATACATTAGACAATAATATCTCCATTTTAAAATTGCCTATTTAAAAATAAATGTATGATTTATTTTATAAATTTCACCAGTAAAACCTTTGTGTATTGACTATCATAAAGTAAAAAAGACAACAGGGAAGTTCAATTATTTGCCAAAATCCCATTACCTGTGTGTCAGCAGCACCCTGAAGGTCATCTGATTCAGTCCCAAATAACTTGGCAGCAAGTTTGACCAATCCCAGTTCCATTCAGTAATGGTTGACTGTTGATACATGGCAAGAAGCTATTGTTAGTTATTAATCAGTGTTAATATGATCAGTAAATTAAAGCTCCAGCTGTGATATACTAACCAAGAAGGAGGGGGGTCTAGAACAAGGACTTAGACAGATGATATCAATCATGTCCACAGAAGAAGGTTTTTATTCCAATAAGACAGCAATTAATTTATAAATCCATTTGGGGATGTAGCCATTATTTATAAAAAGATAAATCAATTTTTTGAACCGTTATTCTTCCAACTGTTAATGGCATTCTGCCCAACTACTTTGTCTGAGAGCTTGACTCTTTGTTTGAAAAGCAAAATAATTGGCAACTTTTTATATAACAGCAATTTACATTTTCTGCTGTCAGCAAAAAGTTTGTCATGAAAAACTTGGTGTAGCTGGAATTCAAGATGTAACCTGTATCATAATTAGAGCAATGGTTTACTTCTCTATTGTTTTGTAAGGCATTCCAGTCACCAGATGGTTATTATAAACAGCATTAAGTCTAGACAATATGAACAAATATAACACCATATTGCTTATTAGATAAATAAAAGCAATCCACAATAATGGTGGGCAGACAAAAGACCACACATAACATTCTTATGTTTACGAACCAGTAACTCCTGTTGCACAATACCAATTTTCATTGTCAGTAATGGTCAAGTAGTGACTACAATTCAACATTCTTGGGAGGATATAATTCAAAAATTATTGCTGTAACACTAAACCAGCACTTTAGTAGTTTAAAAAAAAGATGAACCAAGTCAAAACAATGGAAATAAACCTAAATAAGAAGAGTAAAGTATGTCCTGCAGTACATCTTTTTCTTCTCACAGACAACACTTGGTTCTTCTTGGAGAACAGAATCAGTGCAATCCCTCCCCTTCCTTCCATCGTTATTTTTTATCTCTTCCTTCTTTTAATGTAATTTTCTCCCTAACCATCATCTTTGGCATGCACTTAAACATAATGTAGAAAAACAAACGTGAAACACAGAGTGAGGAAGGAAGACAAGGACTAGCTAAAGAAAGAATAATATAGTATGAAAGTGGAAAGGGAACAAACAAGTAACACTGAACATCTGATGAACTGAGAGAACAGTGGGAGAACACCACCACAGGGGAGAAAACAGGCAACTGTTCTATACACTACACTGAATTAAAAATAGATAAATAAATATGGAGGAAGCACTTGTAAAATCAGGAAGGATAAAACTGAGAAGCTAAACAGCCAGTAGCAACAGTAAGTATACCAGATAGAACAGATAGTGATCAGCTCTGTGAAAAGATAAAGGATCAGTTTGAAAAAAAAAGTCACTCCAGGAAAGGAAAATAATTTCTTTTTAGCATTTTTCTTCACTGATACTGTTGAAGAGTTGCATAGCCTAGACTTAATCTTATTAGACAATAGTGGAGCAGCAGCACTGGCAGAGATTAAGGTGTCAGGACAAATTGATAAAATCAAGTGCAACAAGTTACTAGGACCAGATGGTGATTATTCAAGATTTTTTACAGGAATGTAATAATGAAGTGGCTGAATTGTTAACAGAAATGACACACTTCCTAGAATCAGCTACTGAACTAGAGGGTTGGAAGGTAAGAAATTTACATATCATTAATAAAAATGCTAGAGTTGATCTCAGAATAGTGGTTCAGTGGCCTTTGTTTCAGGAGCAGTAAAATTTGTAGAAATGACGATTAAGTATTTTGCTAAATCTGATATGATAGGGACAAATTAGCAAAACTTCAGAAGAGTAAACCACCCTAATGTCCTGCAATTTTTACATACACCAACAAACAATACACGGAATGTTTACTACAAATTATCATTCAGTAAGCTTTTGAAACAATTTATTTTAAGAAATCCTTTACTGAGGAAGCTAAGAGTGTATCTATACTGTGTAGCACAGACATGCTCTTACATTGTTATATATTATGGGTTTTTATATTATAAAATGTTTTATAGTGTAGTGTAACGCAAACATTCTCTGTTTGGAGCTGAACCAGCTCTCTGGGCTCACAAGCAGTATTGCCATGCCCATTCCAATTGGCCCTTCTGGAAAGAAAAGTTTTTAAAAGCAATATGCAATTAACTCACTGACAAAATACATTGTGAAACCAGTTGTTTCTTGGGACTTAGAATTTATAAAAAGAATAAAATGTTAGCCAATGCATTAAATACACATCTAGTTACAATAGGTTTAAAGAAAATCAAGAAATTAATCATGGATTATATACTCCTAAGCTTCATGGCAGTTGCCAAACAGTAAGAAATAGGTTTAAGAAGAAATATATCCTTTGAGAAGAATAACTGTTCCCTGCCAGCGCTCTGGCATCTTCTTCAGGCACTGGTAATAGTCTTCACAGGAGACCAGACACTGAGCTATGCTGACCACTATTTTATAAACAGACAGTCCTACACCACTAAATAAATGTACAATTGTATGGTAAAGGGAACTAAATTATTTAATATTATTAAGCTCAGGAAATAAGTCTGTCATTATCAACAACAGGGTTGGCACATGGTACTTTAAGGTCCATGATCTGCTCTTTTTTTCTTTTAAGATACTTTTCCATATTCAGGTAATAGACCTTATGCCAAAAGTTTACAAAATCCAAAGCAATTTAATATGAACTATCCCTTGTCATCTGTTGATTAATAGAGCACTGCAAGCCTGTCATGTAGCAGAAGAATTCTGCCCTGAGTTGTCAGTACTTGAAGGTCTTATTCTATCTCACTATTAATGAATCGAGAATTGATGCATGGTAAACTATCTTCTGCATTTCAAATTGGAGTAAGTGATTCTTTAGCCCCCTAAATTATATCAGTTTAAGATACACATAAGGGAACTAGTGGAAGAAAACAAAGACACTTTTAAGTATGTTCCTTTGGATTGAGAAGCCTTGTGATATTGCAGTAATCTCCTTTTTTCGAGATATTAACACCTTTACTGCAACAGGATAATGATTAAGTATTCATTAAACAAGTAAGGAAAAAACCCACAACCCAAAACAGATATATTTACAGCAATACAACTGATGAAACAGCCCCAAATCCTCGAAACTGGGAAAGAAGATTACACTATTTAAAAGCAGGGCTGCGCTGGAAAAGAATGTCTTTCTACCACAAGTCTGTAAAGTGAATTTCATACCCACTGTAATACCATAGTTCCATTGTTTTTTAAAACATTTGCGATTGAGGGGTAGAATCAAAACTGTAGATAATGGATTAGGGAAGACTTGAGAAACAATGATGTAAGATTTTTGTAAAGTGTTTAAGCAGTATTAGAAACTACACACCATTTTGTGTAATGAATTGGTCACATGGCACTCTGGCAGACATTTAGGCAAGAAGATCTGTTTTCTTTAACCGTTACATTATCACAAAACTACTTTCTATAAGTAAATTATAACCCTTTACATATCACTAATATAGCTTAATGAAAAACAGAAATGGATGCTTGCTTTTTTTGTTGTTGTTTCTTTCACTGTTCTTCTAAATCTCTGTGTTTCCAAAGCAGCCTTTCCTTTACTGTTCAACTTTTCTGTAAAAGACTCATCAGAAAGATTCTAAATGTGCACTTGGAGTTTCACCGTGACTTTTCAAAGGACTATGACTATCCCTATGTACCATTACACAGATGTAATAAATGTCCTTGCTACTAATGGGCTTTCCTTCTAAGTAAAGGCAAATTGCTCTTACATGCAATAATTCTTATAAAAGAACAGGACAATAATGGCTTTTTGAAGACATGTTATTGTAGAGGGTGCCGTCATTAGATTCCTGAGTAACGATATTCCTTTACATTTCATCGAATGCAAACACACACATAATTAATTCCATTTTCATTATTTCAGTCTCTGTCATTATCATGATCACAAGATTGACAAGTAAAAACTACACTGTAACCAACATTTCAGATTTTCACGAACCTGATTGAACACTTTTGCACAAGATTGTCTGTACACCTGGAAAGGGTTGAACACAGGCTGTTCTTCTCTGCCCTTCAGTGTCAAAGGCAGGTACTGACTGGAGGCAACAGTATCTTCAGAGGAATTCTCACAAGACAGCTGCTCTTTCAAATATTCCTTTTAGAAGAAAAAACAACGACAAAACAGTATATGTCACTTAGTTTTGTAAGTAAAATTTACCTAGATTTCAAACATGACTTTACAGTGTGCTTCATAGAAGTTCCTTACATTAAAGGAGGTAATAAATAAGTAATCTTTTACAAAACAGAAACCGTTTTAAGAGTAACACCATTTTACAACAAACAATAAATAATGCCCATGAACATCCGTCCAACTGAAGTAAATCAGAACAATCTAAGTTTTGAAATTGTCATCAAATTATGTGTATCAGATCTCATTATATATATATACATATGTTAGGCATCTGTGGAAGTGAAAAATAAATATTTTCTATGAGTTGTGCTAATGTAGAGATGGCTGTTACATGATTTATTTTACATGATAAACTCTATGCGAATATTTAAAGTTATTTTTTGGACAGACTGAATAGTTACTACACGACTATGAATTGTTTGATGAACGTGTTCAAACCAGTTATTTAAACACAGGAAATAAATACTCTCCCACTCTTGAAAGACATTTTTAATTCTTTAAGCATTCAAAGACTAGAAGTCATTTATGATTTACATGGCAATTTTAGAAACTATACTGTAACAGATGCATGATTATTTTGGCCACAATCTTCTCTGTTTCCACTTCTTAAACTACTATGTAAATAAATCATCATTGCATGCCAATAAAGTGTTTTGATTAAATAGAACCATTTTACCAAGAGCTAGATAATGAAACACTTACAGATCTATTTGCTGAAAGGACTACTGTGATTAAACGCTTTATTGTTATTAAAACGAAGTCCATAAAGATAGGATTGCCATAACATTGAGCAAGTACTCAAGGTGAGTCTTCATAAGATGGGTGGGTGCAAATGTTCCTCTTTGCAGTACTACTGAGATGATAAAAAATTTCAGCTGCAGGTGAAGGAACAGGTAAACTACCTGCCAAGGCACCCTGTGCTCCTCCCTGGGTCTCTCTAAAACAATAGTTTCACCATCAGTTTTAACTGATCCAGCTGCGGTCTCTGGCCTGAAAGGCGCAAGTTTCCTCCCAGTTCACATAGACTGTCTCTGTTTCTCCCTTGTGGTGGCACCAGCATATGTTGTGAAATCAGCCAGAAAAAAGCAAAGGTTTCAGCCAGATAAACAAGCTGCATGACTTCTAGTACTAATGCAAAGGGGGACCTAGGAGTAGGACAGCACAAGGGCAAGGGACAGAGCAGAACTGTCTCTCTCTGCTGGTTGCAGCCAGTTGTCAGGGCTCCCTAAGAAAATCACAAAAACATCTAAGTGAATTTAAAAAATGAAATAAAATAAAACTCAGAGCTTTTTTGGTTTAAGACAACATCATAACCCAGCTGTGAAAACACGCCCCAAGTCTCTTACCTATATATTCTCAGCCTACAAAAATGTTTGGGTTTTTTTCCCATTCATTCATGACTTCATGCCATAACAAAGATTTTCAAGTCATGGTGAAGGGGGTTATTTAAAAGCTATTTCTATACATTTACCAATTTTTCATAAATGTACGTACTGCCTTCCATGCATGCATTTCCATATAAATCCGTAGGCAGCTCTGAAGTAACCCAGCCCCTGGGTGTCACAAAGCCAGCAGAAGCAGGTTCTGTTCA
This sequence comes from Falco naumanni, assembly GCF_017639655.2. NCBI lineage: Eukaryota > Metazoa > Chordata > Aves > Falconiformes > Falconidae > Falco > Falco naumanni. The sequence goes on from NC_054080.1 coordinate 7,346,053, forward strand.
TATTTTCAGTAGAGATACTGGCAATCGCTGTCCGTGCTGGCCAGCGTTTGAACATTTCGAATGGTACCAGCTCACCTCCCAGCACAGGTGTTTTTCTGTCTTTGGAATACAGTGGATTTATGTTTTGACATTTATTCAACAATGGTAAATGCATTACTTTAAGAACTCCTTTGGTACAGTACGTATTGCAGACCCTGGAAGGGTCATGTTTCAAAAATGTGAAATAGAAACAAAATCAGATTTGTAAATACATGAGCTATGTCCTCACTGTAATTGACGGGCATGAAACCAAGCAGACAGAACACTATTGAGCTGGACAGCTCAGGACAGCTGGTTTCTCTTTGGTAGCCATTAGTCAAAAATGCTTTTTAAAATAATTATTCTTTTTGATAAATACATGAAGGACTGTAGTCTGTTTGGAGTACTACGGTACCTCTTACAGACCTTCATAACATCATAGCTCCATTTCCAAATACAGTGTCTAACAATCTATATCCCCTTTCATCTGCTTTTCTAAGGAAAAGTATTGAGAACCACAACTTTCCATCTCATCATCTTGTTCTCTACTCACGCAAAATTATTAAGCGGTGTAGCATAAAGATCTCCAAACTAATTTTAAGAACGCAATCCCTTGATAGTCCAAGGAACCTCCAAACAGAAGGATGGACCTTTGAGCAGACAATAAAGTCTGTTTCTTGGTAGCCAAGCACATTAAACATAATCTAACTTCTGAAAAATAATATTGAAAGGTGCAGTATCATAATGCCATGCTAAGCATTGAAATGTTTTGTAACGGTTTCAAAGGCAATTTGAAGTAACACGATTTGAAGTCCTTCTTCAAGTCAAGCCAGTCAGGATTTTTTTTCTTCTTTTTTTTTAAAAAAAAAACAAGACAGTTTTTTCCACTGAGAAATGTTCTATATTTAACAAAGCTTTTACTAGCTGCAGAAAGTCAAGGAGAGACACCTGGGATGTGGAAAGTCAGGCTAAAGTCCCTCTTCCACCTAATTCTCCCAGTCTCTCACCTCCTATTGGAGCTGCTCCACTTTGTATAAATAACCAAATACTCACAGGAGCCCTATCTTGGATCAGGGTCTCCAGAACCCAATCTGGGCATTCTACCCCTTCAGCTAGAGTATGATTCTATTTTTGACCCTAGAAGTTACAGAATGGATTTTTACAGCAATTTCTACAAGGCGAAACAACTCCACCAGGGGAAAAGGACAGAGTTCCATGCTGGTAGCTAATGGTCTAGCGGTTTAGGGAGTTAGTTCAGATGTGGGAGATGCAGATTCAATTCCCTGGTCTGAACCAGGCAGAATAAAGATTCGAGCCTGCATATCCTGTCCCCTAGGTGACTGCCCTAACTACTGGATTCTGTGCTATTTTTGGAGATCTTGCTCATCATCTTTTCCTCACTCCGTTGTACATAGAGAGTAATCTTGAATGTGCTCCAGGTGAAAAGGTTTTGTTTGACTGTATTACAGTAATAATTTCCACATCACTTCCTGAGCCATTTAATTGTTTGAGGTAAAACTTGAACAGATTCTGTACTTTTTTAATATTAGGTTGCCATCTTTATGTATATGCTTACATTGCTTCTAAAGCTTCCAGATGAAAATGCATAAAGGTTGCTTTTAAGCCTATACTTAGGAACTAAACAGTTCATCTGATTTTCAGTGTCAGTACTGAGCTGTTCCCTATTGCTTTCGTACAGACATAGCTGCCTCATTGGGTTTTTTTTTTCCTATCTTTTTTTTTTTTTTTTTAAGAAAAACCTTGGCTATGCCTATATTTGCATTATTTTGCATTTTATTATAAACACTTCTGTATGCTTGCAATGATCTTAACAGCACCTGCTTATGCATTCAAGGAATAGTAATTTAGTAATTAAAGCTAATAAACAGAACTTTCTTAATTAAGCTGTGTAGATCTGTGTTACCATACAATTTAAGCAAACCTGTGTTTATTTCAGTGTATAAAATCTGAATGCTTTTGGTAACTTGGGGCAATTTAGTACAGCCTTAGAAATAATGAGATAATTCTTTTACATTGCCCAAATTCCATGTGCAACAAACAAAACTGAATTTGTTTACTGTAATTTCAAAAGCATTTTAACTGAACAGAGTTATCTGGATTAAGTAAGGTTTTCATGTGGCTGCACTTACTACCTCAGTACAGCCATAGGGTTTGTTTGTGGTTGTTTTTTGTTTTCTTTTTTAAATCAAGAGAATTGATTTACCACATTTAATTTTACTTCCTGTAACACTCAATTTTTCAATTGCTGATTTTTTATAATTTTTTTTTTTTTACTGCACTCAAACTCCTAAAATGTATCTATCGTCTACAATATGAATCTGAAGGAGGTTTATGAGCCATAGTACTGTTTAAGTACATAAATAAAATCCACATTGTTTCCCATAAAGTAATCTTTTCTGTACAAATGCAGAAAAGCCTATACTGAATGGATTCTATTACAATACAATATAGGATTTCATATTGACTTTAAGAAGCATTATCACCTCCTTGACTAACCCTTAGCTGCCAGCAGACGCTGCCTCAGGCCAGTACACACCTAATTGCTCGGTAAAAAGGCCGTTTCCCTACCTCATTGAGCCGGATGATGTGATAAATTTGCCTCAGGTACTCGCTGCCACCTGGTTTGTGGCAGATATCCAGGACCATCATGTTTATTTTCTGCTCAGTGAATCCAAGTGCAATACCTCCTTCCTCTAACGTTGCACCTTCTACTGTGACTGAGGCACTAGAATACAGAAAAGATGCAAATATTCTTAAGTTAAATTTCTAAAAATCAAAGTATTAACACAAATTCAGCTAAAACTACACATTACAAAATCTTACAAAGATTTGGCTTGCACAAAAGAAATGTTTCCGTAGATGTATCTCATAAGCCTTTACAGAAATATATGATAAATGATAAGCAAAATTTTTTTATTATACACATTTTAATTGTTTTAAACTGAAAGATGAAAACATAAAACATTCTTTACTCTAAGGACATACAAGCAGCATGCATTTTTAAAAATTTTCTTTTCCACTAGAGAAGTACCTTTGCTACTAGAAATGACATTTGCATTTGATATTTTTACATTTTCCTTTGCCTGTGGCTGCACATATTAAAGCCTAATTAACATGTCAGAAAGGTAGCCATTTCTCTAAGTATAGGTTAGAAGTTTTAAACTGAAGTCTTTTTCTTCCCACTGGTATGGTGGTAACCATTTCAAAGGTACCTATTTGCCACTTGTTGCGCCTTTTGCCCTGTACTGTTCCTTGTTTTTCTTCTTAAAAGCATTTGTGTGAAATTGCTAAAAAAAATATCTGAAGGTGACTGCCCCAAACGCCTTGAAAAACATGCACTGAGAACTCTGAACATTGTCAGACTGCTCTCTCTGCATACCAACGTAAGTCACCGGTTTAGTATTGCACGTTGACAAAGCCTTAAAAAAAGAAGTGCTACAATGAATTATTTTCCTCAGATATTAGAGCTGCAACAGAGATATATGCTGGCACCTTGACACACCGATGTGTCAAGAACTCAAGAGACCAACAAGAACATGCTTTCTCTATTCTACAGTCATTACTGGATTGATTTAAAATCTCTCAAAGAAGCATGCTGAATTATTAAAAACAAATAAATAAAATTAATTTTTTAGAAGTAAAATCAAAAAACTCCCAAAATACTTTGGTACAGTCGGCTGTAAGTTGCAGTTTACTGTTGAAAGTGTGCCATGATTACAAAGTTAGTTCTGCTGAAAGTTGCTGTTTGACCTGCAGGCTCACTTAAATGCTACACAGCTGCTGGACATTAAAGCCGATACTGCTTCCACATGCAGCTTCAGAACGTCCCACAGAGCAAATAGCTTCAAAATATAAACTATAATTTTGTTCTTTGCTGAATGGAAGTAAGTGATACTCTGTTATTATGGTGTATTTTACAGAAAAGCCTCAAAGAAATTGATCTTTAAAATCAAAGCACACTTAAGGCCGATTGTTCCACGCCACATATAGATACAACCTGAATTTCTTGTCAAACTTCTTAGCGACTGACATTGAAAAAGTTGAGGACCTCTGACAAAGGAGTTTATCAGTGTCAGTGCCCAAATTGTATCCTTTCCTGTCCGTCACTGTGCAGGTGAAGCAGATGATTGGATTCAGTCAGTGCAATGATTAATGAGTTCCTCTCTGGATCCGGGACTGCCTATCAATCATGTCATTAGGAAGAATGTGCCCTGAAAGAGGCAGACCTCAGCCAAGGAATAACTGCATTCATCTTAATCTGGATATGCACCCAGCCAGCCAAGTCAGGGTCACCATGATGAAAAACAATAATCTTCAACTCAACAAATTACTTTGCAAAGACAGACGTTTCTTTTTTTCTCGGGATGCATGTTCTTCAGTATCCAACGCAACTGTTTACAGCTCTGGTGCTACCACAAAGTGAAGGTTATTTTAATAAATAGCAATGCTTTCAGGCAGTACATGAGACTGGCAATGCCTACAACTGTCACTTCCTGAACCTTTCACTGAAGATTTTTTTTTTTTTAATTTTCCTAAAAACTAAGTTGAATTTCTGTGCCACAATGGAAGAACCTATGTAGCTAGCAGTCCTGATAACAATAATGTGACACAAAATCAAGCATGACTTTTGCTTATGAAAATCCAGTGCACTTCAAAGATGTTTCCACAACTGGGTAGGTGAATCCCAAACAAATTTTTGAGATTTATGGTTTTTATTTTCTTCTGCATATTGTATCTATTAAAAGTCTATAAACATTTATGAATATGAATATATATATATATAAACGCACGTGCATACAGTTACCCACAGAAATCCTTTAATTATGAAAAGGTTTTTAATTATGAAAAGGTTATGAAAACAAAATTTTACACTAACTCAGATTTTCAAGTATAATCATTCCTATTTCAAACAAATCACGTAAACATCACAAGTCTCCTCTTGAATGATCTGCTTTTAGTTTAGTGATTATGTGACCGCTACTCAACTGATATCTGAATTTCACCTTTAATTTATTAGTCTTATAATTTGCATTTGTAGTATTTTATCTCTACATTGAGTATGTCAGCTATTTATTAACTAGCTCGTTTTTTCCCCCAGAAACTGACTCATGATATTTGAATATAAAATGGAAAAATAACATCTATGCTAGACTTTTGTTGCAGAAATCCTATTGAAGTCAGGGGACTTCGCTTGATAACTGCATCATATAGGTACTCGCTTGGAGACCAGGTAATGCATTCTTCAGTTTCTTAAGCTTAAAATTAGGGGCCCTAGTTGCAAACCAGTCCTCACTTCGGTTGACACTGTACACGTACAGAAAACATTTTCCCACATTCATTTCCTGCAGTCTGATACCTGATGGATAATACAGCATTTTTGTGGTATGCTAGAAAGAATATAGAGTAGCATATTAATCTAAAATTCACAGCTTTGGAAGTGCAAATACTGAAGTTTTAGTTTTTAGAGGTTATCCACAATACTGTCTCACCTTGCAGTTCTATTTTTTTAAGAAATACCTAGTCTCTCAGTGACATTAGAAATTGTATTATGGAACCATTATGTTAAGTATCAATTTACACATTATCATTATGGGGTTTTTATTCTATGACTCTTTCAGTCACTGGCATCTGGCTTCAATCTTTTAATCACTGGATTAGAGCTTGTAAATTAGTATTAAATGGAAATGTAAAGATTACAAAGGTCAATGTCAATGAGCATTTGTGTGACACTATTACTGCTTAGTGCTGCTCATGGTAACTGACTACTCGCAGAAACAGGATACTGTCCCTTAAAGCACTGCATGAGATCATGTTCACTGGTATCAGTGACTTTGACCTACAACCACTATATCCTTTGTTTATATGGACAGTTACTGTCAGGATAGCAACGACTGCAACCTTCAAGAATAATCATTAAAAAAAAAAAAAAAAGAAGCAATCTTACTCAATAAATTTGTTGACTGCTGAAAGTAAATCATGTGACTCCAATAAATCTAATATTGGAAAGCCAATGAATAGTATTTTTACAGAACAGTACACGACTTCAGCATTACAACAGACTGGACTAGGAACGCACTGACACGTATACAACTCCTTAAAAAATCATTATAAGGACTTAAAACACTTGGACCTTAATGTCAGATCTGCAGGGAAGGTTGGTATTTCCTCAGAAAGGCACAGCAGGGTACTCTCCCTGTCCTGTTTTGATACATCCTACTTGCCTTCAGGGTTGTTATGATCTAAAACAAAGTATGCTTACTTTTTAATCACAGATGAACACTGAAAGCTTTTCATAGTCCCTCCTAATTTAATCACCATAGCAAAATTAATTTGTAAATATATTGTGGTCCCTTCTAGCCAGTGTATCAGTTCACACTCTGAAAGATACACCAGCTAAATTGTCCACATTTTTAGATGATCATGAAAATATCTAAGTACCATGAAGACACTGTTCCGATGAAAAAATCATGTTTCAGCAATACAATTAAGTTGCAAAAACAGGCTATAAAGCCATCGATATTAAAGAACTAATACATTTCACATAAGATCACTGTTCACTCATTTTTTAAAAATTGAACAATAGCCATAAACGTGCCAATAATCCAGTAAAATAAAGAACAAACAACAGCATCTGAAAACTACCACATTCTTACCAGTTTGTGCTCAATTTTCTTGCCTTCAGCAATTGGCTTTCAATCCAGTTTGGTCTTTGCTGTTCTATGCTTTGTATAACCTTCTGGGTTACTTGCTTAGGACCACTTTTCTGTTTTCCCATAATACTTTCTAAGCACACACGAACTAAACTGAGTTTTTCTTTGCTCCATCTGTCAAGTGTTGCACCTGTTAAAAGTTCTGCAGTATTTCCATCCTCAAATATCCGACATATAATTACAATCAAGTTCCAGACAAGCAGACCAGCTTTCTTCAATTCAGCAAAGTTTCTTGACATTTTTCTCTCAGCCAGAAAAAAGAAGTACTTAATTGGGGGAGGCAAACATGCAATCACTGTAGGTAACTTGCTGATTACAATAGATACTGCCTGAGCTGCAAGCCTTGTGAAGCCTTAAAAAAAGAAAGAAAAGAAGATATGATTAACATTAACATTCTCGTTCTATCACAGCATGCTTCTGAATGTTGTATGATAATTTCTAACTTTCTTTTGTACTGAAAATGGGTAAAAAGCTCAAGTACTCAACACTGTAGCTTGACTTCTATTGTGCTTCCTCCACATAAATCCCACAAAATCTAAACAATAACATGAATTAAAAACAGAGAACCTAGAAAATTTAGAATTCAGACTGTGATTCTCTTAACAATTAGTCCTGCTGTGCACAGTTATTACAGGCTAAATGAAAAAGGCAACTTAATGGCTAAAAAGTTTTCTACAAAATTTTAGGGTAATATTTTTTCAACTTCATGAGTGGAACATTGCACCAAGTGTCTCAGGATATTAGATACCTTCATAATTTTTAATTTTGTATCAATCCCTTTCTATGTTCAAACCTGCAAAACTTCAGTTTATCAACTTTCATATAAGTACACACGCTATATAACACTGTATTTAAAACATTCCAGATATTAAAAGTAGCTAGAGTAGTAACTACAGAAAATATCCTGCTCAAAGCCCAAGACATATCTAAGATGGAAAAATATATGAAAAGGTGATCCTGGAGCAGAGTCAAGATCTAAAAAAAACCCACTGAAACAAAACCCAAACAAACCAAGAAAACCCCTGACTCATTGCAGGGGTATTCTCAACTTGTTTGGAAGAAAAAATAAAATAAAAAGCAAGCCAGGTCTCTTCTAGGTGTCACACAGCCAATTTCATTTGTCACTAAATCTGAGCCTCACCTCTCAGCTTGCACATCAGTTCAGGCTTAGCAATAGCCTAAAAAAGCCATACAAGTGCTAGATTACAGTGAGATTGCAGCGAGATTGCAGTGAGCACACTGCTGCATAAATGTGCCTCAACATGCAGAAGAGAAGATACATGGCAAGAATGGATTCATGCCATGGCTTGCCCACAATCCACCTATTCAAAACTTCACGCCAGAATATACTACAGTGATACTACTGTATTGAAAATAATCAGGTAATACTTTGTGGCAATAAATTTATGGTGAAATGTTTCCACAAGTTAGCCTTTTGAAATGACAGATGCTTTAGACACTGTAGGCTATGAATGTATATACCAGAAATTAACTTTACATGTAATCACCTTCAAAACATACCCTATTACGTATGTTATTTCTCTTTATTCAACAACAAAGCAGTAGCATATTTCACAACACTTTCAGTGCTATTCAAACATCAGTTGTTGGGATATAAAGTTGGGATGAATAAATTGTAATCATTTCAGTCAGAATTGCGCATCTAAGTCTAAACAGTCCTGACTAAAAAGATGACTAAGGAAGAACTGGTTACAGCCATTAAGACAAGACCATAGGCACCATGCTCTGCTCTGCCTTTAATCCCACCTTAGTACTGCCAGATGCTAAAGATATATTCAGTACTACTACTAGTATTAGCATCAGTACTATTACTAGCATCAGTACTAGAATGCTGATTATTTTGAAAAGTTTACGTATTCATGGGCATAAGTCTCAAGAAAGAATAACTGAATTTTAACGCCAAGTACTTACCCCCCCCCCCCCCCCCCCCCCCAATGTTTGGAAATTGATCTGTTCGTGGTCAAACTGCAACACTCACAAACCGTAACTGCTCAATTCTGTTATGTACTCATTAAAGTGGTAATGACCTCTTGTGACAAATTTATAAAACAGAATAAATTTCACCCACATTTCCCAGATTCTTTTCTCTTCATTTCCCGAGGAGTGTAATTCCATTCCTTTGGAACTGTTTTCAGTAAACTTTCAGGAACTATTTGCTTGTGCTGGTATGTTCCGTAGTTTTCTGTTGCCTCCCATGAATGCATCAAAGAAATTATCTGCTTCACTATACCCTTGACTGAATTAATCAAAGTCAACTTCAAGCATCTGATAACCTCTGGCTCCGGCTCACCACAACTGGAAACTTCAGAAGGAAGAGTTATTAAATATTCAGTACGTGTAGTAATTTGTGTAAATCTGTTTCAGAAAGAAGTGTTTCAGGATTCTTATGGAAAGAAAAGTAACGATGTTATGATTCATAATAACATAGACTTATTACTCTGTTACAAATTAAAGAAAGGCATATAAAGCAAAACAATGTAGCATCTTGTGCCATCTTAATATAGTACTGACAAAAATACAATGTAATTTATTTCTTTCATCCTCATTTCTCCATCAATATGTTTCTAAAAATTTAATTTAAGCTGATTGATGTCTTCCTTTTTATATGGAATACATTAAATTACTTGTTAGACATCAATGAAGCAAACAGATATACCTATTTTTTTCTACTTCCTTCCTTGTATTGATAGTACTAATGAACTTCCATTTGTTAGATACCCCAACCTTTATGCTAGAGCACAGCAGAGAAAGAAAAGCTATTTTGGAAGCAAAAATGCATAGAAATTATAGTCATCAACAGGGAGACAGCTTGTTATCAGAGATTGCATGTTGAAAATGGACCATCCTGAATACAGTTATTGACATTACAGAAAGTATCAATCTTCTCCGCATTCTTAATACCACAGAGAATTGCAGCTTCTCCATCACCACAGAGTAGCAGTTCTCAGGCAGAGTGATGCAGGACTCATCCAAGAAGTCTTTTGACATGTTAGGTCCTTTGCTCATAGTTTTGCTTGTCTGTACTTTCTGCCGATCTAAGTTTTAGTCTTCTCTGCATGGCCTTTCTGGACGTTTCCATGCAACATTTCTGTATTTTTCTTCCTCTCAGACTTTATTTTTTGCAATCCCATTTTTCCCTGAGGAATACCTGAGAACTTTTACCACCAGTGTTTTCAACTTCATGATGTTCATAATTCTGTTTCCCCTCTTACATATCCCATTTTCTTCTTTTTCTTTGGAGCTTTCCTGCATTTCAGCCGTCATTTGCAAGATCACCCTTCTAAACTCACCTCTCTTTTCTGGTTGAATACTGCTTTTCCCTGGGGGCAGAGTTAGTTGGTCTAATTGTGAGGGCAGCTCTCCCTCCGCTTGGAAAATCAGGAGCCTGTCTGCCTGTTGACAGCAGAGCCTATATGCCCATCAGACTATATCTCCCTCAACAGAAGTCCTTCCTTTTCTTTTACCACTCTCCTTTAATTGTTTCTTAGTTTTCAATTGTGGCAAAGGTCTGGATCTATTACGTGCACAGAAACAAAGAACCTGCATTGGTAGAGAGCTACAGAAACCATCTGCTGCCAGCCTGCTGGTAAGACAGATGCTTAAGGAAAGCAGACTCTTGGTTGACCACACTGCTCCATAACCTCTGCTTTCTTCTAAATTTTCACCAGTCCTGCCACGAACTTGCTCAAAACACTTCGATCACCACATATAATTTTAAAGTAAGCTACCATCATTTCATCTGATTTAAAACTGATATGCTCTACGTGTCTGAAAACTGACAATGTTTAACATCAGATTTTAAATACTTATTAATAAATTAAATACCTGTCATATTGTATAAGCACTTCCACAACTGCTCTTTTTCCATGTATGACTCAAAAGCAATGCCAAGAGATTTGGGTGATAAAGTGCAGTAAGACAGTACCATGAAGATTGTTTCGATCAGAGTAGGCTCTTTGTTATTTATTTGCTCTAAGAGAGAACTTTGTTCATCACGACTCAGTACTTCATTTCCTTCAAAATAAACAAAAAAAAGGTTACAATAATTTCCAAGTAATTCAAGTTCACAGTAATAAACAGTATTAATCAAACTGCAAACTGTATCTGAGTAATATTTCAAACAACAGTAATACAGATACTGAAATCTGATTTTCATTTGCATAATGACATTTCACTGTCCTCCTGAATTATATGTAGCCGTTAAAAAAAAAGACTCGTACATGTTTACAAACTACGGAATATGCCTACTTAATTAAAAATGCACACAATATATAATGGGCATTTGATTATTTACTAAATAGTGATCTGAAGTAAATTGTACCACTTCTGTAGAATAACAGTCAAAAAGTTATTACTGCTTAACTCCTCTTACCAATGTATTAGTCACGTGAAATAACAGAACTCTAGTTATATAAAATAAAGCAAAGTAGCAGCTGCATACTGCCCAAAATGCGTTTGTTTCGTTTTTCAGAAGATGAAATGAAGAAATCAGTTCTGCAAAACAAAACCTCAGCCCTGCTAAGATACAGATAATTGTGTCTTTACAGACAACTAGTGAATTTCATAGAGTTGTGAGGTAACAGCTTACCTAACATGTATTTCTAAATGTTTTTCATAACCATTGTAAAACATTCTCCCAGCCAAAAGACAGCGATGTGGCTAAACCTCTTTGAACCAATGCAACTCAGTGGCTTTGACTTGTGCTAATGTCAAAGACCACAGTTTCCTACCTAGCTGTGGAATATGGTTTTGATGTGAACAGCCATAACATATGACCACAGCCAGAGCCAATTAAACACCTCTAATTTAAATTTCTAGTTTGCAAAACAGAAAGTTTCTATACAACTGATACAGATAAAATTATGCTTGAAAATGTCCTTGTTTTATGTCAGTCTGGCTGCCCTTATCTTCACAATCTGTGCAAGAGAAAGATAGGAGAGACTAAATTTCTAGGGTGCCTTTTTTGAGTGGTTCAGTCTCCAAAATCCACCACAGTGGAAAACTGCTGTTTTCTACCCAGCTCTGAATGACTTCAGAATGTTGTAAAACTAAAAAATATCATTTTACTCTCCTCTGAAATGCTAAAATCAATTCCACACATTCTTGTAAACCACTCAGTCTGGGCAGCCCATAGGATGTAGAAAGCTGAAAAACAAGACCAGTGATTTCACAACCAACAACTCTGCATTTTTCTCCCAAAGGAAGAATGCAGATCACCAAATCACAGCATGGTGGGGGTTGGAGGGGACCTCTGGAGACCACCTAGGCCAAGCCTCTGCTCAGGCAGGCTCTCCTAGAACAGGTCACACCTCCAGGTGTGTTTCAAGTGTCTCCAGAGAAGGAGACGCCACAGCCCCTCTGGGCAGCATCTTCCACTGCTCGGTCACCCTCAAAGGAAAGAAGTCCTTCTCAAAGGAAAGAAGTCCTTCCACGGATTCAGATGGACTTTCCCGTGATGCAGTTTGTGCCCGTTGCCCTTCGTCCTGCCGCTGGGCACTACTGAAAGGGGCCTGGCCCCCTCCTCTTGACACTTGCCCTCAAGCGATTTGCAGATGTTGACAAGATGCCCTCCCAGCCTTCTCCTCTCCAGGCTAAACCAGCCCAGCTCTCCCAGCCTTTCCTCAGCAGGCGGGTGCTCCTGCCCCCTCATCGCCCCTGCAGCCCTCCGCTGGGCCCTCTCCAGTGGCTCCCTGTCCCCCTTGAACTGGGAAGCCCAGCACGGACACAGCATTCCAGATGCGGCCTCAGCAGGGCAGAGCAGAGCAGAGCAGGAGGATCACCCTGCAACCACAGCCCTACAACCACACACAGACCTCTAAATCTTCCTCTTTATTCCCCACGCTGCATGTGTTGGTGTACAGGCATTTCAGACGTGTAATGGAGCATGCAGGTTTCCCAGGAGGGGAGCAAAAGGATCCACCATAGCCACACGCACCCCTGAAGTGGCTGGCTGCCTGGTACTCATCTTGGGAGGTGGCTGAGGAACACACATCGCTGCTTTGGTTGACCTGTCTTATTCCTCAGTTGTATGCGATAACGTGAGCATTGCCACACTGGACCACTTCCCCTGAGTCCTTCGGTTTAAATCCCGCCTCACCAAGCTGGCCAGCCTGCAGTCAAAGAGTCCCTTGCCTCTTCTAGACAGGTGGATCCCATCCCTCCCTAACAGGCTATAGTCAAAGAACATCCCATTGTCACAAAAGGCAAACTCCTCATGATGGCACTGGCCACAATGGCAGAAGTTGATGTGCATTATATGTCTACTTCTGTTTGCGTCCCTTCCTCTTACTTGTAAAATGGAAGACAAAATAACTTGGGCACCAAAATGTTTCACTTGCACCACCAGGGTTTTATAGTCTTCCTTGATTCTGCCCAGGTTTTGGCTTGTGGCATCATTCATGCCCATGTGAAAGATCAGAAGAGGATAATGTCCATGCTTTTGACGAGGTGCGGCAGCCTCTCAGCAATACCTCGGATCTCAGCTCCTGGAAGGCAGCATACCTCACGTGCTTCCCTGTCAGGCTGGCAGATGGGTGCCTCGGTGCCCCCATAACAGAGAGTCACCCATGGCAAGCACCTGGCATTTCTTTTTGCGATAACCAAGGTGAGCTTATCAGCAATAAGAATTTTTTTTAGTCAGTCAGCTATGAGCTGCCACATTTTGCTGAGACACCTTCCAATGTCAAATGCTTCTCAGCAAAGAATCAAATGAATTCTGCTAATTCTCTCAAACCAGTGATATGTTGTCTAATATGGATATGACAAAGAAAGAACCAAGAAAGCACAAAAAGCAGTTCCAGAAGGAAAACTCAGAGGTATTCAAATTGTGAGATGAAAATCTGAATTGAACTTTGGTTGTATTACTATAAGGCGGGTTTTTTAAAAAATTACTTTAACCAAATTCTAGGGAGGAGGGTTTACTGATATTTTAAATACTATGTAAACTTTCTTTGCAGAATATGATGGGAAATTGCTTTGTTTAAAGGGGCTTTATGACTTGAAATTAAGCCTAAATTTGCTTTATGATCTTGCCACTTGGAAAGTTTCAGTCACAACTTATAAATAACTTTTCTCATCAACTTAGTGCTACCAATAAATGTAGATAAATGGAAAGAAGTATAAAGGAATTCTGTAGGGGGTTACATATATATCTTCTTATAACTAGTGTATCATACAAGCCCTGTGCTTTTAAGCAGAGATCTCCAGGAATCCACTGGGAAACCATTCTGAGGCTAAACGTAACAAGATATGTAAGCTTTCATCAGCTTTTTCTTGTTCTACCCTGAAGCAAATGTTGCCCTTGTTGTAAGAATATCTGACCCTTCAAAGCTCAGGTTGAAACGAGTTTTCTGACTGATGAACTGGCATGGATCATAGAATCATAGAATATTTTGGGTTGGAAGGGACCTTAAAGGATAATGTCAGTTGGTTGAAAGGTTTAGCCAGTTGATCAGTATAGCTAGCTAAATATTATGAATTAGCAGTCTACACAAAGATAAGTAGATTTCTCTTGCCTTAGAATTTTTCTTCAACATTTATTAGCTCACCTGTCATAACATTAAATATTCATCTTACTTTGAACTCTAATGCAGCCTTCTTGTTAATCCTCACATAAGAACAGTATTTATATGATAGGCATCATACTCATTGCCCACCGATGCTTCCCTATATACATATACATATACATATACATATACATATACATATACATATACATATACATATACATATACATATACATATACATATACATATACATCTTCCCTCCACTCACTGCATTTGTGTATCAAAAGCTAATCTGTGAAGGGAATCTAAAACTCCTATAGGTAGCTCAAAGGAGATGCTTCTTTCTCATTTTAGCAGGACTTGCATCATACATAAATATGGCTATATACTTATCTTAGCTACCTGTTAAAGAGAATCTGCTATTTGTTATTTCCATATAGCATAATGTTCCATATTCATGGAGGATGACAAAATAGATAGAAAATGTTAATATTATTAAATAATATCTTTATAAGAAAAGTATATATCTAGCAAATAACAGCTATGCCCTAACCAGTCACAATGAATCATTCTTCCCATGACAAAATAATGCACTTAACCTCCTGGGATAGTACCATGTATTTTAAAAACATATTTTCAGAGAGGCAGACTTACAAGTGTAATTTATCCGTATTTCTTTCTTACTGATAGAAATACCTCCCAGTAGCTTGCTGACATTATCACACTCATCCAGCTCTTATCTGCCACTGGTTTAGCCATGAAATGAATCTTACTGAATTTAGAAAATCTTCTGTTATTGACTCTAGACTTCTCTTTCCCTAGTGAATCCTTACAAGACAGACAAGCTATAAATAGTTATGCTGTCTTTTTTGACCAAAAGAGGTAGTCAAAATTCAAATTTATACATGCTGTTTCATTTAGGAAGAGAAAGTGAAGATGGAACCAGTTATTTCCGATATGGTACTTTTACTTCCAAAGAGCATAAAACCTCTGCTTTCTTTATAGTTTAAATGACAGCAGCTGATGAAGAAATAAAGAATGCAAAAAAGATATACTTTATTTGTTTATGGAACCAAACCTTCCGGCACGCACTCTGCACTACTTGCTTCTTTGCTCTAATTCTCAGTGCTTCTTCTGTCACTGGCTTCTTTCCTATTCTTTTTCTGACTGTGTTCTGGTAGATCATTTTACTTGTCTCTCATAGAGTTGCTCCTCTCCAATGCAATCATTCTCCAATCAGTCTCGACAGCTAAAATCTATTGTAAATTTTGAATATGGCTTCATTTTGGCAGAAAGTCTATTATTTTAGTTTCTAATTCCAGAAAGAAATTTTAGATCATATTACTTCTATACTGAACAAAATGCAGACCTTAACCCTACGTAGTCCAATTTAGTAAAACCCAGACAATAATATCCCCTGTATTAGCTGCCACCTGTGAATCCAGTGACAACTAAAAAGCTCAACACAAGACAAAAAGACTGCCCATAAATTATTAACATACAAGCAAACTACTTCTGTGCCTATATATTTATACATCACCAATCTTGTAGTATTTTACTCTCATTCAACTCCCTTTAGAACTTTTTCTCCATAAGCATTTTATTTTCAACTATCTGAGAAGATACTTCGATGAATGAATCTCTGGGTTAATGGCTTCTGTGAAATCTATCTTGCTTGTGTCAAACAGAAAAAATCATTACTACCAGAATACCTCCAGCACTGATTTTATGGGATAGTACGTTGAAATTGTGACATTCTGATAGCCAAAATTTGAGGAGGCAATATTAAATTTAGTCCTATGGCCACATTACCTCCTTTATATTACTCCATGTATTGGGATCGATACTGGAACAGGTTACCCTCTTAAAATGTATTCAGCGTAGAGCTCTACTGTAGCAAGAACTTCCTACCAGCAATGACTAGGTCTTTGACAAGCTACCCATATGACCATATATTACAGTCACAGAGATACACAGATATATCACAAAGACTATCTTCACACTTTGTCAAGAGGAAGAATATAATTATCAGCAGGGCTCTGTAACAGTCCAAATGGAAATTACTATTCAATATTTCAGAAACTCCATAAAATCTGTTTACTGTTTTCTTTAGCTTATCACTGGGAAGTCATCAAAAGGAATAGGGTACCTGATTAAGGTTGCTTTTCTAGCAATCTTCCAGCGAGATTTACATTGTGCCAGTAAACCTTTCTACCATTTCACCACATTGGTTATGCAGGTAGAGTATCCAATAAGTTTATCGGTCTGATGAGTATTTTGAGGAGACACCACTTTTAAAATAAGGTTCTGACCTTTTGTTGTTAGGCTACCATGATACAATTTGCTGTCATGAAGAAGCTAAGAGAAGTTTCAGGTGTTCTGGAGTCTGTACTCACACACCTCATCCTGAATGATCTGCAAATATCTGGAGGACAGAGCTATCTCTGCACAAGCATATAAATTCCTCTAAGAGACTTACCTGTGCTCTCCTAATGAAGACAGTGTTGCAGATCAATCCCCAAGCTGGTTTGATTTTTGGGATAAAACTATATTTCCCCAAAACTGTGTGTGCTTGAACCGCGGGACCAGCTCAGTTGCTAGTATTTCCAGTTGCCTGGTAGATTGTGTCTCAGGATTATTAAATCCATGGAGTTTTTACAAGGAAGTACAAAATTAATGACATTCAAGTACTTGAAACAAAAGATTTAAATTGCTATACAGTTTAGCTAATGCCAGGATTTTAATGGAGATGGTGATTTATTTAAGGAATGTACATTTTCTTTCATAATAACTCACTGCTGTCACTAAAGGTTTAGTCTAATTCCTAAGTGAGATCAGTTGGTAAAGTTTGACTGTTCTTTTAGGGTAACTTACAAAAAACCTGTGCTATTTACCTTTAAATTACTAAAATTTAATTAATTTAATGAAATATAATTACAGTTTAATTAGTGCCTAAAATTTACTTTAAAATGCCACATCACACATTGTGGCAGTTAAAGAGCTCTTCACAAGGAGCAAAGAACTGGAGTGAGGAAAAAAAATGATCTTTCCATTCTATGATATATTTTCAAGTAATTTCTCTTGCCAGGAATTGGTTTATAAAAGCACAGTCTTAGAAAAATCTTTCTATCTATTAATGTGTAGGGAGTTGGCTGTACTGCACCACGGAGTTTTACCCTCTCAGTAGGAAAACCTCCCTTCCCCACCCTGCTTATGTGTGCACAATAAATTATCCCTTTTTGAAGCAACTCACATTTCTTTGGGTCAATTTTCAGATTTGCAGCTTTAAACTTATCACAGAACATTTGCAAATGTTACTATCAGTTCTTATTTCAAAGTTTTAGTGGGGACCAGGATATCGTCCAGGTTTAATTGTACAGGTGACACAATACCGTCTTCATTAGTCCCTCTAATCTGCATCGCGTAAGCCCAAAGTATTAGGTGAAAGTGCCAATGGCCTTGTCCTGCTGTGAAAGCAGTTTTCTTCTAGTTTATCTCCACATGCCAGTATTCACTTTAAAGTTGTGTGTAGAAAATGAAATGAAATCTCTGTAACAACTGGAGCCTCACTTACTTATTGTAATGAATATGATTTTTTTTAAAAAAGGAATACATTGCTTTTTTTATTGTACAACATTAACTTGGTGCTGCCATTTCTACTCCTTAAACGAAGTACCTATGAGGCCCAAGGACCAATGGAAGGCCTTGGATGTGTGCTTCTGACAATCTCCCAGAGACCTCTTTCTTATCTGCTGTTGGTAAACTGTGAGGTGTCTGTTGACTGCTGAGGTTCCCTTTGGTGTTAACCCTCTGTTGGGCCAGTGTAATCCAATAAAGCTATTGCTTTTTATTTTATTATGCAAAGAACTCCTGGTTCCTGGAAATAAAGGCTCTCAAATGAAAAGTCACAGACTGTTCTGCTGTTATGTCATGCATTTAGAGCAAGTTTAGCAGAAATTCTCAGAGTTCACTTTCACCCTTCCTGTTTTCTTATTAGCATCTGCTGGATTCAATGACTTGCATTATGCAAGCACCACTTTATTCCTCTATTATTTGTTGCTTGTCAAAATAATCCATTTCTGTTTCATATCCACGGGTGATAAAGCAATTCTGGTAAAAAATTCTGCCAAGAAAACTGCAAAACTGTTTTTTCAGAAAACTAACACAGCACCAGCTACCCTTCATTATTTCTCACTGCAAAGGCACACCCTTCACTCACTCAAGAACATGTGTTTTAAGAAATTTTCTGAATGCTGGACCTACAGAAAACAACTTTAGGACTATATTACACTGTAATTAACTGTAATTCTATTGAATAACACCTTGGTTATTTAGACTCGTAGTTTAAGTTATAGAGGTCCAATATGCAAATCTGATTTTTCGACTGTTTTTTTCAGTTGCCTTTACGCAGCGGCCATACACAATGCAGACAAATCAGCAGTTCAGTCTTGCGTATCCTGATTTATTGCCTTTAGTATTTTTGATGCGATAACTTCATATGTGAGGAGCATTTTAGTTTTTACGTACGTTATATATATACCACAGCATTCAAAAAAATTACAAAAATCCAAATCCTACCACCTCACTGTTCAGACAGCTTATATAGAATTTCAAGAGCTTCAACAAATATGGTAACCTTCTAGTAATATTTAGCAACAGTAAACCATGCATACATGCATTCCCCCAAAATACTCCTCCTGATGAGAAAACTTTGCCAATCCCAACAGTAGTCCCTACTATGACAGGGAATATATGGTATTTCTGACCCTCACCAAGCGACAACCATATGAGAACAATGGGATTGGCAAGTAAATTAAACGTGCTTGTGTGATGCCTACTGTAAGTATCCCAAAGTATTGCTACAATAAAAAAAAAAAAAGTTATCGTTATCTAAAATCATCTACATATAAGCACCTATTTAAAGAAAAATCTTGCCTTCCGGCCTGCTTTTCAAAGAAAAATGGAACAACTGAATGTAAAAGAAAGTAAAATGTGAGAAGGCTTTTCCTATTCAAAAAATTCTTATCATCTAGTTAAATACCAGGGAGTTTTGTTATCACTAGGGCAAATCACTCAAAAACTATGGTATACTTAGCTTTTTATCTGTTTTCATGCATAATACTTCACATTGCAAAATTTTGCTGTTGATGAGCACGTAATTCTTTAAGCCTTTTATCCTACTGAACAGAAGAATCCAAAACTGTCATTGCCAGTAGTATGGTGTAGCTTATTAGCCCAACTTCCCTTGTACTAATACATAACAGCTCATGTGCTAAAAAAAAATAATTAGATTATATAGCATCAGAAAGCTGCTGTATAGGAGAATGAATACAGAATACAATAATTTTATCACTAGGTAATTAACCCTATTGAAATTAATTTAGAAGATATGGATCATCACTGGTTTTAACTTTCTCTAAAATGTAAGTTTATTCATACCAATATTGTAATTACATTAATGAAGTCTGTACAAATAGCACATTTTCTAATTCAAGGTAGCATATATTTCCCCGAAACTCAAGAGGTTGGTCAGTCAATAGATTAATACATTCTGTCACTTAATACCTGTGATAATTTCAGCAGCTAGTGAAATTCAATACTGGATAACACTAGGGTAGGAACATGATCCTGATAAAACATTTGTCAGTCTTTGTAAAAGATGACAGGTATTTGAATAGGCAAGTGGATGTAGTGCAGCTTTCAGTAAGCTGACAGAAGTGGAAGCAATGTTGTACCCCTGACAAATGTTAGACCACTTTAAAATGACAGAATCAGAATTGTGGTATACCTAGTATTATGTAGACCTAAGAGTTTTTCTGCGAAGTAGGGAGAATTCCTTTGCTAAAGAAAGATAGAAACTGAGACCCTCATTCGCTATTACTGCAAAATTACGTCAAACAGGTGATTATACTATTAGAATTTCAAAAAAACTGATCATTGGATCCAAAAGCTATTAAAAGGAAAGATGTGATAGTTTGCTGCTTCAAACACAGTATTAGCAGAATGACAAGAAACCATGTAGAGCTATTCTTTATTCTTTTATTTGTTCTACTTTCATAACGGCATTAACGAGAGTATTAACAACAGGAAGAACACAAATGTACTTCTAGAATGCCTACAATGATAAACATGCAGTATCCTAAAGGAAACCTCTAGAAGCTTTCCACTGTTGACCCACAATTTTGAAAGTGATCTTTCAGACAACTAATCCACACTTTTAAAAACCTGAGTAAAGCAGCTGTGGTATCAGAGCTCTGTTAAATTCAAATTCACCTTGACACCTCTGCATGTACTAAAGCAGCCTATTTTATCAAATTGTAGTCCGCTCTGAAACTATGAATACTCAGATTGACTGCAAAATGTTCTCATTAAAAGTGTTGTACTGATAACTGAATGGCCACTGATATCCCCAAAAAGTGGCTGACAGCCTTCCTTCGGTATTTAAATAGTTAAAAATGATTTTGCGTTTCTCACTGATGTAAGGATTGGAAGTATAAATACTTACTTGAACTTCTCAGTAAAATTTTCACTAAGAGACAATCATGATGTAGCAACGTTTCCAAAAGCAAGTTCCAATTACAGTATGGCTGGGATAAGAGCAGTTTCAGCTGACCCTGGGCTGCCATTGCTCTGGCTGATGGAGTCCTTTCAAAATATAAGATAAAGACAGAATAATGTAGTTAATTTATCTATGAAATTAATATCCTTAAAGTGCAGATGTAATGCTAACTCCCTTAAATGTCAATTCCTCCCAGATTACTCTGAAAACACTTTCATGCTTGCTTACTTTAAGGCAGCTCAGGGTAGGAATTACATTTAATCTCAACTAGCTAAAAGCAAATTAACATTTGGTAGTCTGCCAAATTTATAACTGATACAAAGCAACCTCCCTTATCTCTTTCATGGAACCATGTTTGCCTTGTTCTACCACGCAAAAAGGATTTTTTTTTGTGCACTTGAATAAATTCAAGGCTATTATTCTTTAGTTCACTATTACACTGATTTTTTAGTAACAGCTCTGAAGTGTCCTTGATGAAGTATATGAAGCTCTCAATTAAAAAACAGAGAGAATGCTCAAAGGGGCTGCAAGATTCCACATCAGGTTGACCAATTCTTACATGTCCTGAAAAATCCACCTGACATATTAGACCAGTTGGATAACTGCTTTGACAGTAGGGAGAAGTGAGAAAGCATAGCAGTACAAATTCATTAGCTTTTAAGGAAATTGCAGTTTGTTTTCTGTTTGCGGTTTCCGTGTTCCGTAGAAGTTTAGGTTTCCCAACAAAAATATTCCACGGCTTCTTCTGAACTCAGCCAGTGACCCAACACCAAATGCTGAACTCACATTGGAGCAATTAAATAAAAATTAAAAAATAATGCTAAAAAAAATAAACCTTGTCCTGCAAGATATTTATCACTTATTGTATTTATTATTTTCTCCTTCTTGAAATGTTTTTAAAAAAGAAGTTTTCAAAATCAGGTTTTGGATAATCTTTTTCTTTGAAAGCTTAATTTTTCATTATTTTGAAGGCTTTACTAAATTTCAACTGCTTAGCCATTGTATTTATTCCATTTTGGCTTCAAGTTTATACAATAGTTGCTAATGCTGAAATTTTATGCACCGCACACGTAAACTTTTATGCACATAAATTTTACATGCACCAGTGTAAAAACTACATATGCACTGATGCGTTAACTATGCAGGCATAGACATCTGCCAGTACACACACTATACCTTCAGCATCAGTTGAAGCCTTCTTCATCAGGAGCTACATTTTCCTGTCAGAATAGAGAAGGATTTATATGCCCCTGCACATATACTTCATGTGCCACTTACACACAGCTACTGGGACAGAGCTAAAATGGATTCATGCATCTGTTCTAATGGAGGGGAACTTCTCTCTTATGTTGCACACTTCTGTGACCATCTGACTCAGCCAAGTGTGCCATCACCCAGCCTGGCTTGCATCACACATGAAAAAAACCAGAGATGACTACACAAAAATGCTGCTCTTCAGCCAAGGTTGACATACAGACAATACACCTAATACAAACCTACAATGCCTGGAAATGAAAATGCCAGCTGATGTACTCCTCTAGTTTAGTCTCTCACATATGGATGTTTACATTACCAGAAAAGCAGTATGCCACATAACTTGCAGGACAACCTTGAAGTAACCTAAGGAAACCAAGCTTCCATTATCCCATTTCCCAGCAGGACCTTCACATAGTGCACTTATGTCAAAACTTCACAGTTAATACTGTAATAGCCGTTTTCGTAAAGAAGGATTGTACACATCACAGCTTTAGGGGTTTTATCAGTAAAGCAAATACCTATGAGTTAATAGCAATGTACATGCCATGAAATCCTACGTACAGCTTTTGTGATTTACGCATGATGACGTAACACTGGCTTAGCAATTACATTTTTCCATTTAAGTGCATACTAGATTCTGATATTATTTATCAAAAATATATACATGTGTACATTTAGATCCTGACAAAACTTGCAGCCAAAATAAAGTTTCCATATTTAAAACACATCTTGCATTCAAACTTTCAACATTAAGGCTCTGAGTTCTTCATAGTATTATCTTCATTTCTGTGTGTTCAAGATTAGCTACAGATTATATAAACTCTAATGCATGTTAAGAGTAGCTAGTAATTAACGTTTAAATTAAAACAATTACTGTATTCACACTAGAATTAGTGCTGTGGCTGAAGGCAAACTCAACACTTTGCTAATTCAGCTAAAATACACGGGCCAGTTTCATTTTCTTCCTCCCTTGAATGCCACATTATCATATCTAATAAGGTCATTCATTGTCTTCAAAATGTAGGAAAAGGGACAAGTTTGGTCAATTAGATTTATGAAGGACAATATTTTAAATTACTTTAGAAATAAATGCCATTTTTAGAATATTTGAGTTGAAATAAAACTTGTCTGTCATTGACCAGATGGGAAGTTATCATGTTGTAATATACACCAGTTCTTGGCTCTTTAAGCCTCTTGCAAATTGAAATGTACAATGGTGTGACTCACTTGGAGGAAAAATAAAATATAGCAGACATTCCCTACAGCCATGAAGCTAGCACCAATAAATGCACTGAGAAGTTTTGTAACGTGCATATGGAGAGGCATATGTTCTCCCATCCTCATAGCTCAGTACTAGTGAAAATAAGACTAGCCTCATAAAAAGTGACAAAAGGTGAAGTACATATAAATATCACACATATAAATGTTCAGTTTTGTACAGTGAAGGAAAAAAACCCCAGAACTCTGATTTGCAAATGGTATGATTATAAACCCAAATAAAGCAACAAATGAATCGTAATTACCACTAAAAGGAACTGTAATATAAATTATCAGCAATTATTTAATTTAATAACCAGCTATGTTATTTTGGTTGGTATCCCAGACAGAAAAAAAGAAAACTTCAAATGGTAAGTTCAAGACTTTATAAGGCAAATAAACACTAATGTAAGTTCTTGTTAACCACATTGACAAAGATGTTGAAGTCAAATAGATATAAGAAAACAGACAGTAGACATTTTTAGGCATGAAAAATAATGTAGTAAATCTGCTTAAATAGTAAAATTGTAAACAAAATAATTTCAGGAACTAACAAAATTTTGTCTTGAAATACCATGCTTAGGAAAAGCAAATACCTAACATGCATATTTATGCCAGGTTAGAGTCTTCTGTTAAAAATTAGGTGGGAGGTGTATAATGGCCTGTGCTTCCAAGTTTGTTACGGACAGTGAACACACATTTTTATTAGATGCAAGAAGTAAAACAATAAAACTATTCAGGAAGAATTAGGATGCTCTAAAAATAGACTTTTGCAATACCTTAACATAATGTGTCTTGCTAATACTGCAAATACAGTATTTCAAGAAAGAAAAGCTTCCATGACATAAATATACAGTGCAAAACCAATAAAAACACATGAACACCTCAGAATATGTCCCTCAAACTACTTCATTACATACAGGATCTTTAATTGTTTTTTCTGAACAGCTGAATGATGTGTTGTTAAAAGAAAACATAAAGTACTTTACTCACATAATTTACTCATTATCACCAGGACAGGATACATAGCTTTATATACCTGGAACATCCTCACACAGGTACACTAACCGTATCTTAGAGATATGCTTTCTTTTGGACTCCTCACTTTCCCATTTGGTGATCAAGAAGATGTATATTATCTCACCTTTCACAATGGCAAAATATGTAAATGCTGGATAGCTCTGGAATAGTTTTATGCTACTTATTCAAGACAAATCTGTCCTAAATAGCATCTGTAAAATCCTAATTCCACTTCGAAAAAGAGAATCGTGTCAGACTGAAATAGCACCAGAATTTCCTTTACGTATTTTTTACACAGCAGAGGGTACTCACTTGTGAAGCCATTTCCTACAACTCATAATTCGCAGCATAATTTAAATTTTGAGTACTGGCCTTGGATTAGGGCATCAAAAAGCTTATAGTCTTTTCTACAGTAAGTCCTTAATGAAGCATAAATGTTCCCAGAAATAGAGTAGATCCCTTTTTAATTGATCATGTAGTCATTCCCTCTCCTATAGCCCCCCTCCTCCTCTCCTTTCTCTCCACCCATGCATAACTTACAAAGCCACTGGCAAATTTCCCCCAGGCTCAACTGAGAGGTAAAAACACATGATCTTTCAAGCTTCAGAAAAACTGAAATTACTATTTCAAGCAGGGAAAAGGACACATTCTGAATTCAACAGTTACCCACTCTGTTTGGCACTTTGGTTAGCCAACCACACAACTTTGATTCAGTCACAGCATTATTGCCTCTGGTTTGGCAGTTATCAGAGGCACCAGGGAAGAGATAACAGTGCTACTGGACATGTAGTCAGGAGTGAAGGCTATGGAGAGAAATCAGCATGTTTTGTGTAGCATGGGGCAAAATCAGAGGGAAGATATTGTGAAGTACAAGGTACAACATACTGTGCGTACAAGATAAGGGGTAATAAATCCACAGTACATTGGTCATCAATAGGTCACCACTCCCATGACAATGTATTCCTCCAAAATATAAACATTCTTTCTCAGAAAACAAAATAGTGACTCACAAAAGCAGGTCTTCATGAAAATGGAGAGTGAAAATCTCCCAGGAAATAACTGTTGAAGAGGAGGAGGAGGTGAAGGGGTTAGGAGAGGATCTACACTGGTGTGGGAGTGCTTCAGGTTCAAAATTAGAAAGGGAATGACAGCACAGCTGGTAACATATATCTCATATGAAACTTGTCATTATATGCAGTGATACAGAAAAAGAAATTAAGCTTTTGCCTCTAATCATGCAATAATCTCCTAAAAAATCAACTACGATCAAGCAGGATATTTTTCAATGAGTTATTTATATATCAAACGGGTTTTTTTTGACTAGCAATCATAAACAGAGAGGCATACGTTCATTATCCTCTCTTTAATTACAAGTCTTTCAAAACAGCAACTGTGCTGAAACACATTATTGTCAAGAGCTATATACCCTTTAACTAAAGAAAGAAAACCTTACAGATTATTCAAATATCAAACAGAAAGAATAGATTAGCAAAAAGCTACCCAGTAGACTGCTTTCAGCATGACCTTTCTCTGAGAATCTTAAAGTTTAAAGAAATCCGCAATGAATTTAGAAAATGTTTCTGTTTTTTTAATCAGAATATTAATTAGATATTTATTCAGATACACTCTTCTCAAAATGTTGTAACAGTATTTGATTAATACTGACCATCTGCTGATACTTTTAAAACCATCGATTTCTGATACTCACTTCAGTAAGGAAGAACATGATGACTGTATGAAAAATAACCAGTGTAATGGATGGTAAAAGACTTCTGAAAAATCTTGAGGAAGATGTTCATCAGAATTGTTCAGGAATGTCCTGAAAAAAAACAAACACTTCTAAATTACATGGAAGACTGAAAATCTCTTTGGATCACTAGTACTAAATATATATATTTATGTATGTAACTAGAAGACAAAAAATACCTTTAAGATAAATAGTATTAATACATGTATGAGCGCAAGTAATTTCAAATTTATTTATCTTATGTACTGTTAAAACTTTCATTCTGTATCTTATTTGCTTTCACTCTTTGAACCTTGGTATCTAGCACTGATAGCACCGTTAAAGCAGTATGCTTCATATTTTTATTCCTATATAGTGCGTTTTCAAACTATATTTGAAAATGCATGGAATAAGCAATTTCCTTTGCTTTCAGTCATTCATTTCTATAGCTCTTTTCTTTCTGCATAATACACGCATCATATTATCAACACTTTTATCATAAGTAAAATATCTTTCAAAATTATAATGGTTCTCATTTGAATAACATACAAGGATGTATATACTTTGGATTAAACTGACAAAAATGTGAACCAGAAGCTTTGGACCTTCACTGGCTTGTGAGAAATAGAATACTGCCTGAAAAAAAATGCTGTCTTCAAGCATAAAGACTGGCAAAGAATTAGATAAACTAGTTTTATGTCACTTCTGCATTACTTCTCTTACCTAAATGATGGGAGAGGCAAAAATCAGGTATGTTCAATCCACTGGTACTAAAAATTAACTATTTTTGTTAACTAATGATATTATATGTTTATAAATACCTATAATTATACAAACAGGATTATAGAATTTAATATTTTACCTTAATTATTATATATTTATATAAAAAAATAAATGTATCAGTATCTGTACAATTCTGTAGCCACTACACAGCTGCAATAATGTGTGATAGGAACGGATGCTCCTTGGCCTCTTCCCTTTTTACTCTCACTTGCAGTGAATACAATTCCAGCTGAGAGGACACAGTCTGTTATAGCCATCCCCCACAAGCCATAATCAATTATCACTTCTTTTGCACCTTACTTTTCAGCTTACTTGGCTGTGAATTTTTCATCTTAATAACTTTCCTTCTCTGAAGCTTGTTTCTTTATGTATCACGGCTGGGATTTTCTAAGTTAGATAAAGACGATAACTACCTTTAAAGATGCCACTTCTACAGAACTCATTTATGGTGTATTTGCTTTACTTTCTGGAGTGATTCAATGTCATTCCCACTTTTGAGTCAATACTCTTTCTATTGCAGTAAGAGTAGAAGGACATTTAGAAATACCTCAGGAAAAGACTTAAGGACTTTTGCAGGACAAGAGAATCTTTGTACAAGATATGAAAAAAGCCACTGCCAAACATGGAAACAGTGAAAGTGGACCTAAACAGAAGTGGAGACATAATAGAAACCCATTCGAATATAGCCTTCAGGAGCCTCTAACCTAAAAAGTAAAATCTCCTCCTTCTTACAGGATGCTTTGTCACTATGGCATTAATAGCACGTGTGTTCTGCTATTTAATTATTTAACACTACTTTTTAACTCTTTTTCACAGCTGCATACAAGCAATTTACAAGTGTAGCTACGTGTCTGTGAGGCAACTGTCTGCCTGTAAGACCCCATATGAAAGAAGAGAGAGAATTACATTTTTTCAACAACAAAGGCAGGTGTATAGCTTCTGAGCTTCTTCAAAAGATAGGGTGATTTATTTGGAAATTAATTTTACTATTAAACCAAAATCATAGGAAGAATTTACTACAGACTTCAAAATTATCTTAGAGTAAGCAATATCTGAGCAGAAGGATTAGCACATAGTGAACTTGTGCTCTTTGTGAATTCATGTAAACTTGAAGATTAAAAATAAAGCTGAGATTGTAATATCGAAAAAGGAGAACTTAAGCTAGAAAAATATTTCAGCAGATGAGAGATAGTAAGATTTTTTTTTCTCTAATTTTCTCACAGTGTTTGAATGGCCGTCTTTAAAATAATTATTTTCTAACTTAAGTTCTCCTTTTTGGGTATTAATGTAATACAAAAAGGCAGCATCTTGTCTACTGATAGGGTATGAACTGTTTGAAGGACTTCAGGGCTAAAGCAGCTTGTTAAGTATGGTTTCTTAGCTGTCTCCTAAGGACAAGCACAGGGCAGACTTTTGGACTCTAAGGCTTATGACAAAACCTCTACAAGAATTTTTAAACTGAGATGGAGATAATCTGAGTGCTTATTGCTTAAATATTAGAGTAACTTCTAATACTGTGAAAAAAATAATAATCAAGTGTCAAAGGATAATACAATAAATCTGGTGCCAGAATTTCTCAGTGTCCACTGCTGGCTATGTAATTCTTGCCAGGGAACCCCAACTCTGTTCCAGAGAGTTTTTCAACTATTTTTCTGACAGAAGTGTAATAATAGCTAGTAGGAAATTTATTTTGACTACAAGTTATGTTAAAGCAGCTGCCTATAGTCTCAAAGCAGTGGATAGAATCTGTGAAAGTATTTAATACTCCAGCAAAAGTCCAAAGTTATAGTAGTTTTATTCTTCAGTAGAGTGTGACAAGGTGAGAATTCATCTTGTAAGCCTCAGTGCAGGTGTGAAAAAATGAGATGCCAACAAGATACATCCTAATGATATTTCCTTGTAGACTTTGAAGGATTTAGCTCTGAATACGGAATAAACATCACTACAAAGCAACTTCATGAATTACAACCCTTACATATGAAAATCAAGAGAAACACTTTCAGTTTTTAAAATTGAATGACAGATATTTTTACCCAATAGACAGCAATTTTACCAATATAATCTTTACATTCTTCTCTCAGCATTTAAGTCATTCACCTGATTTCTTGTTAGGAAAGTAAGATACAATAATTCATAGTATAAAACCACAAAAAGTTGCATCCACCTTACTCATTATGATCTTCCCTAGCAGAAAGTTTGTCATCTCCTACACAGGACAAAAGATTAAATGATATAGAGAAAAGCACAAGAATTGATCTGCTCCAACTTGAGCAACCTTCAACCTCGTGCAGAAGACAGTGTCTACTCTGAAGTCATAAATGGTCCTGTTGTACTGCACATTGGCAGCCTGCTTCTCCTGGCTTTCATTCTGTAAAAAAACATAAATGAAGAACAGCACTGGATTCTCCTACAAAATCCACAAGCAGCATTGAAACTGTTAGATCCACTGCACAAAATCCCAGTTACTGGAACTGCATAACTGACAACAGCCTTGCCAGTAAGACTATGATGACTGGAATTCTGAGAGATGAAAATCTTCTTTTTTCAGAGGTTTGGGTCAGCAGCAAGAAAATAGCAACATCTGGTAGTTTTGGGGAGTCTGCTGCTCAACAACAGCAAGGCAGACAGAACACACATTAAGGACATCTGCAGATAACACTGTAGCGGGGGAAGTGGGCACAGTAGGTAAAACAAACAGTAGAGTGCCAAGTCACGGATGACTGGGCCAACAGAAACTCACAAAGTTCACTGAGATAAAGTATAACTTTTTGCCCCATCCACAGAATTATATTAAGGTAGGCTGGGGACTGACTGACTGAGTACCGACCCTACCCAACCCCAAGCCTGGGGTTTATGGCCAGAAGGGCGTTGAATACAAGGCAAGAGGGTATTGCCACTAGAATCCATGAGTATGGCAAGCAAATTAAAGACACTGACTTGCTTCATCAACTTGGCAACAGCTAGTCCTTGCCTAGAATATTCTGTTGCAGTGTTTGGCATACAGCCCAAGAAGGATGTGAGGAAACTGGAAAAGACGAGACTGCATCACCTATGACAAGAAGTTGAGGGACCTAGGCTCCCTCACTCTGGTGAAGAGGTGGCTAGAGAGTGGAGTCATGTCATGGCAGCCTACAACTACCCAAAGGGTAATTACAAAGACAACAGTGACAAACCTTTCTCAGTGGGGGCTGGCATGATGCAGCAAGCCACAGCCAGCAGCTTTGAAAGTTCACACCAGGTATCAGGCAATACCTTGCACTAAGGCAGTACAGCTATGATGCAACTTCCCCACAGAGACTGTAAAAGCTTGGTTCCTGGAGGTTTATGTGGGTGAGTCATGTCTGACTACTCTTGGTGATTGACCTCCTTTGAGCAGAAGGTTGGGCTAGGTGACCTCAAGCAGTCCTTTCCAACCAGCATTTCTATAACACTGAAGCTACTTCAGGAAGGCCAGAGAAAGGTGGAGGAGAATGAAGCACAGAACAATGGGTGAGTAGTAAAACCTGATAACCCAAGATTCATAGGTGAACTTAGGACAGGGTCTAAGCAGCCTTGTCACACAGACAAGAAACTCTTGAGTGACAGCAGAATGCACAACATTTGATCACAGAATTAGGAAGGAGAAAGCATATGCCAAAATCACCCTATTTGAAGTATAAGAATATTATTAATTTTTCAGTACCCCTACTATTTTGTTGCATTTCAACAACATAATAAAGAGTTTTGAATAATTGTAATTCGCTGGAAGCAATAGTTAATATAGCATCTCTAGTAAGCTGGAAATGAGCCAGTCCTATTATTAGAGAACTCCTGGAAAACAATGTTCTGTCATCGCTGCTTTTATGATTACACAAAACCTTCCTGAGCCATCTAAGGATTAATTTAAACCTAGCCCCTGCAGGGAAATCTTCTAGTACCAGAAGAGAGCATGATAGATTTAAAAGAAAAATCTTTATTTCACTTCCAGTTAATTGTACCAAAGTTTTGAAAGATACAGAGCCAAGCTAACAGATGGAGATTTTGATTATACAGC
Source organism: Falco naumanni (assembly GCF_017639655.2). Classification (NCBI taxonomy): domain Eukaryota; kingdom Metazoa; phylum Chordata; class Aves; order Falconiformes; family Falconidae; genus Falco; species Falco naumanni. The sequence continues at coordinate 7,376,964 of NC_054080.1, forward strand.
TGTAATTGTAAAGAGAACTGATGAAGGATTAGTATTCCTTTGAAATCAGGCATAACTTCTGAATTTGTTATTGATAGATTCCTAACGTGATGAACTATGCACAATTCAGTAAATAACAGAGCTTGGAATTCAACATAAAATTCCATACATGAGAGTGTTTCCAATTGGACACAGTCGTTCAAGAAGCTAATTCAGTAAATCTGTTTTTCCTTTGTATTCTGGACACTGAGTTAGGTTACCTGACAAATTCTGGCTGTAATGAAACACACAATATGAAAGAACTACTTTGATAACAGAGTCTCACAGGTTTTGAAAACAGAAGTTCTGGATACACATTCATAAAGAATATCCCTTTTTATTTACACAAAACCAAGCATCACCTCTCTAACAATTTTTTTTTTTGGGGGGGGTCTGAATATTATTTTTGTAACTATATAACAAAGTACAACATGTTCATATTCTTCTTAAACAAAGATGCCAGATTTTCGTTATGATTTGCAGAATACTTTGTATTAAATTAAATGAGCTGCTACCTCCTGCACATGTCAAGTTTTTGATTTCTAGAAAAGCAAATTAGCATACTGAAATTTATATCCCTAAATATGAAACCTATATGACAAATTTGTTAATCTGTAGCACTTTACATAACACACAAAATATGCTGCCTCACTCTTTCCACTGGCACTTTGTTCTGAGACTCAGCCAGTTCTCAAATTAACACAAATTTTTTATGATTCCAGGTACAGATAAATCGGTAAACAGTATGGATTAATGGAGGAAACTAGAATAGCTAAAAGGAACAGACTACGCTATGTATTTATTTTAGTCCATCATTATACAGTCTTTCCTACAGAAAAGATGAAATGTCAAAATTGACAGCAGAAGCAGTTACAGCTTCCACAGTGTCCATTCCACAGCAGGACTACCTAATCTGTTCATAAGTCACCTCCTTAATTGCTATTTTTTCATAAGCCTGCATTATATAAGATCAAACATCCAGTACAATCCAATTTCACATGTTCCTCAGAGCCCACAAACACCAAAATGAGCCCACGTGACAAAAAATATTTAGTTAAAGAAGCTTAAATGCAGGAGGTCACCACCCTCCTAATTGTACCATTAGCATTACCCAGAATGCTCTTATTTAGAGTAATAAAATAAAAGCCAGTTTAATAGGATTTGGCTCTCTTAGGTGGTTTTTTTGTTTTTGTTTTTTTTTATTTCAATTTGAGATCTCACTTTGTGTTGTCTCTTACCCCAAACTCCAGCAAAACTTTTAGCATGAAAAAGCAATGAAAGTCTCGGGCCCAACTGCAGTGCAAGTAACATCCTTTTGTTTACAGCTGTGACTCGTGAAGACATAATTTTATAAAGACAGGCATTTTATACCCTTTCTGTTTTAAACTGTGTTTAATATGTGTTGAAGCACACTGGTCATGTAACCAGATGGTAATTTCAGACTGGTAAGAATGTGTTTCCAACAAAATGTGTCCTAACTGAACAGCGAATCACAAATTTGGGACAGTAATTATTAATGAAATTCTATTGCTTGTGTTACAGAAGACATCGAACCAGACATTCATTATGGTCTGCATTATCAGCAGACTAAAAGATGTGCAGCACAGGAGTTTGATCCAAAGCTATTAAAAGCCCAGCAGATATAACTGAGCTTCAGGTAAGACCAAGGAAGTTCACGACCAGATCAAGAAATGGCCAAAGGTAATGAAACTGTGTCAACTATGTCAACTATAGATTGCATTTGTATTTCAACGCAGTTAGTCACCTTTTAGATCTATCCATGTAAGCTCAATAACCAATTTTATCTCAAGTTGAATGTTTCTTTCATACTCACACATACAAATTCTTCAGTGGTGAAGTTAAAATAGCCAGCACAGAGAGCAGACTATTGCAGTGGTTATGTATTTTATAGATCTTGAGATCTCTGTCTTCACGTGGGTTCAGAAACTCCTCTACAGAGCTGCAGACTGACCAAAGCATATCTTCAGTGGACATCAAAATGGCTGCAATATCAATTCTGTAACGGGTGATGGAGGGCAAGTGAAAACATTACTTAGGACATTAGGATTGTGGTATATTGCAGTGAAACACAGCTTTCCTCTGACAATATAAAATACTTAAATCATAGCATGGACTTCAAATTTCATCCTCCACCAGTGGTGTAGGATTTCTAAATCCATTACGCTTTTAAAAATTCAGTGTTTCCACAGAGAAGTTGTTACTGAAACTAGTCAAAAGAAGACTTAAGAAATACGGAGATTTCCTCTTCCAAAGGACAATGCCACTAGGCAGGAACAACTTACATTCTAAACTACAACTAAATAAAAATAAATGTAGCTTGCTTTATGATAAAGTATAATTAGAATATACATATCTATTTTCAAACCCAGGTGGAGCAACATAGTAACGACAAGTGAACTAAATCTTCCATTTGCAAAACTTTTAACTGACAGGCAACATATTACGATACAGAACGTGCCTGAGCCAGTAATCTGTTGTCTGTTGATACTGGTTGGCAGAGCACCACGAGCCATTGGCCTAAACGATAGCAAGAACCTGAACTACGGTGACATAATCTCACAGGACTGTGCTGACACAGAACATGCAGGAAACAGATGGATAACACAAAATATATGGTGAGCATGAAGTTGGACTGAAAAAAAAACCTTAGTATTTAAAAGCCAATGGATGCATATGCTATTGTCTGCATTTATAAGGATCATCTTATTTGTGGAACATCTAGGCAAACACACATGAACAGACGTTTGTCTATATTACAGATCAGATCTCTAACATTCCAAGAACCGTTGGGGGAAAAGACACTCCCTACCGCAAAGTAGTACTATAAAAAAAAACCCAAAACATAAAACCTCTGTGATAAAAAATACTGATTGTTATTGATTAAAAATTGTTTTTTTCAGTGGTGCATGACTGGATTGTTCTATTCACTTAGTGACAAAGAATCGCTTTACTAAATAAAACAGCTTCTCTACAAAATGACAGTGTAAAAAGTTTTCTCTTGGTCAGTATTTTGAAGCAAATTATTACAGAATTGACTAATACTATGTTTAAGAAATACTGTATCAATAAATATTCATATATCAGGGCATTTTTTTCCCAAGAAACTTCCAGAAAAGTTTCCAGGACACCTCTCTGTACTGAAGTACAGAAGGGCCTAATCATGGTCAATTAGTTCAGGAATAGACCATACAAACAGGTATTTTTACACACAGAATAAAACTTTGGGGTTTTTCCCAATTATTCCAAGACTGTGAACTTCTGCAAATTACTTAAGCTTCCATGACACTGCTTCTTTTCATAATAAAACTTAGGTTGACAGCACATAACTCCTAGCTCACAGAGACCATATCTCTGCTGAGGGTCCGTCATCTCCTAAAAATGAAAAGCGGTTAAGTTTTTAACTTGCATGGCCACCACAGACTACATCAATTTCAAAATCTAAAAAGAGGAACATAATCATGTAAAGAAAGATACATAGCAAAGGGGCAGGATGAGAAATATACTGATTTCTTCAGTAAAACAAGACAATGGATAGAAAGAGAAAGGATGGTGGTAGGGTAAGCTTCCACCTCGAGGCACCTGCTTCAGTATTCCTTAATGAGACCCTCCACTCTGGCAAAACACAAGAATCCCAACAAGAACGTCCAGCTTTGTATTTCCTAAAATGACAGCAGAAGGAATGGTCTTTTCCTCCTCTCTCCTTCTGCACCACTGGCTTCATTCTGGCAAAACTTCTGATGCGACCTCACAGCTCTTTGATTTGAAAAGCCCTATGAAAAGAAAACTCACATTCCATTGGAACACATGGAGTTTTCCTCATGAATCAAGGGCTTGACTTCTAACCTTGATGCTGCCAAATCTGCCCACATTTTTTGTTGCACCACCACTTCTCAGGGCACTGTTCATGAGGCTTTCAAACTAATCAAGCAGTTTATGGAACAATTTCACCAAGAGTTCGAAAGAGGTCTTTGATTCTGCGTGGTTTAGTATATGACTACCAAATACATTAAATATACAAAATATATTGAATTAAAATGAACATCAAAATACATAAATTGTGCCTACCCCTTCTGCTCTGTTCATTAACATCTAAATCTGAATCAAAATAGTGCATAACAGAAAACCAAGATTTACTTATTTTATCCATTAAAAGTATGCATTAAATATATAATCATTACCTGATTTGTGGTGTTCTCTTGTAACTGGGGCAGGCCTGACAATATCTGGAGGACAGCATCGCCAAAGATTGCTCTAGTACATCTGTAAGAATCTCCTGGGCTGTCTTGGGAGGTAGAATAGTCCACAGATCATGATGAAGAGCACAGCAGAAGTAATGCCACATCTGGACAGAGAATGAGCATCTTTCCCCCTGGCAAAACCACCACACATTAAATAATAAAAACACACCTTCCAAAATGTCAATTTAATTCCTGTAAATCTAATTAATTAAATCTGAAAAGAAACAGCTGAAGTTTCAGGTACACGATGACCAAAAGATGGTCCTTGACAAGATATGAAACGTCTTTATTAGTCAGGAAACATGTGTTCCATTTCAGTTACAAAACTAGGGTTATGCCACAAAACCAAACCACAGCATTTGACCTCTTAAATCCTTAATTAACCTGTTCTCAAAACTCATAGTCTTACAAGTGTAGTTTGAAAACATATACGGTATTCTGTACTCACTATAAGAGTCAGATGAATTTAATATAACAGTTTCTGTGTCCTTGAAAGAAAATAATTATGTAACCACTTAAGCATGTTTTCCCTCAGATTCACCAATGCCACACATAACCATGATTATGAAACTTTGGTTGTATATCATCGATAGGCAACAGGAATAGAAAAAAATAACAACTGAACAATTAAACTGGTAATAAGAGATACTGAGATTTTTTTAGTTGGGTAGTTTTTTCATCTCATAATGGCAACTCACTGAAATTAAATATTTCCAGCGAAGGAATCTGGATTGGTATTAATATTTCATTGTCTATACAGAATCACCTCTATAAGACACAGAGATAAATCCAAAGGAGTCAAAATCACAGTGATTAATCTGTAGTATCTGAAAGTACACAGTTCAACTCACCTTTAAATATTTAAACTAATACCTATTCTGAAGATAGCCTTGTGATGAAGCTGTATCAGAACAAAGACTTGAATCTTCACTTCCCACATTCCAATGGAGTTGAGGAATACTTTAAGAATTTGCTGACATTTTATAATTATGAGAAATATAAAACCACCCCGTGATTTTTAACACACTCTAAGAGTTTGATAGCCATTCTCTAATAATTATAGAACAAAGTAATCTGGCTTCTGTTTAAACACACCACATTAGCAGATTATTGGAAATTGTCATTATTTAGTATTTCTCTGCCATAATATTTGAAGTGTATTTATACTAAAAAGTGGTTAAATTATGACAGAGAACAAAAGTACCAAAGTACCAAACTTGTGACCACTGCTCTAGGCATTAAATTTATGATTGGCATAGGAATCTCTGAAATCTCATGTAGGAAAAAAACCCAAACAAATCACTAAGTTGTCAAACTTTCCACATTTCACTAATGCAAAGGAGAAAAATGTAACACAGATAAGTTGTGAAAGAAAACTATATGCCTGATTTTCCTTGTACATACAACCATGGACGTCTTATAACTGTTTTAAGCATATTTCTTTCAACCGACAAACTGCAAACAATAACTCTGGTATTTTGAACAATCAAGTACTTGACAAGTGTTTCGACAGAGGTAAACTAGGATTATCTTATATTGACCAAAAATGGACCCAATAAAATTATGGACATATTAAAATAATATGCTATTTTTCTTATATGAAATAAAATTACAGTATTATTGCATGAAATATTGAAACATCATCATAAGCAAGTACAAGTTTACTTCATAACTCTAACTCATAACTTCATAACTTCGCATAACTCAAGTGCTAAAACAATTCTCTAAATCTGGTTTTGTTATATAATATTACCATGACTAGTCTTGAGGTACATTGCAGTAGAACTTAGCCAGAAATAAAAGTCTAACTCTACCTTACAAACATCTTACTAATATTTCTCTTTCTTTGCAAAAATATTTCAACTGTTACAGAAGCAACTTATCAGGTAAAAAATAAATTACTTTGAATGCCTACTGTGAGCTAATTTATTTTGGTTGTATCTTTAATTTAAAAAAAAAAAACCTTCATTTTTTTCAAAAACTTAATCAGAAATACAATTCTAAACTGACTTTGTAACGTAGGCTATTTATTTTTTTAAGTAACTGCACATTGGTGAGTTTTACTGTTTAACTATGTAACTACAAACACAAATGGCTTGATTTTCTCCACTTTGTTTAATTTAAAGCACTAAATTGAGTAATACACCTTTTCTAACATCATACCTCCAGTGCAGAAGCAACAGTTTTGCTGAAGATTTAGATGAGATCGACTCCCCTTTTCTGACCTGTTTTTCTATTTGTTGCCGTTTCTAGACAATTCTATGGGTAAACATCTGCTATTTTTGCAGGCTCCGTATAATACAAACAGATGTGAGCTTTTATTTAGCTTTTATATCAGGAAACAAGCAGCTGCGCTTTATTACATAAGCCACTCAATATTATCTTTGAACAGACAATTCTTTATTCTTTGACTATTAGAAAACAGAAGTTCCCAAAGCTAAGCAGATGTCTGCTACACTAAAAGCCCAGCTCGAAAATGTAATCTGGAGAGCTGGCCCCGTGGCACAGTGGGTGTTCAGTGCACTCTACCAGTGAGATCCTGAACCCAGGGAGTTTCACTCTCTGGCAGCTCAGACTCTGCTGAACAAGAACTGCACTTACAGCTCTGCTCAGACCCCACATTACCACAGATTTACTCCTTGCACCTCACAAAATCTCTGCTTAACTTTCCTGAAAGACATGCAAAACTTTCTGTGATCTCACAGTGATTATAATCTCTGTGTTTACCCTCTAATCGTAATCGGTCTTTTGGTTTTTCTTCTAATTGAGGTTACCACTGTTGGTTTAGGGGCACTTCAGAGGGCAGACAGGTGAGCAGGTACTGAAATTGGTTATGGAAATCCAAACATATTTTAAAACACATTATTCTTATTTTAACAGTGTAGAAAATTCTTTTACAGAATGTAACAACCATTTGCTAACAATCTTGTTCTCCTTAGATGTTACCACTGTACAAATAAATGAATATGGAAACTGCAGCTCTGTGTAATCAAACACAGACACTGTCCTCTGCCCCTTCCTCCTTTTCCCTTTGTCTTTCAGTGGTTTTGTCTTCCCTCTGGTTGACTTACACATCAAGTAAGTCAAGCAGTTTTATCAGTCAATATGTCACTAGTTGGGAATGGAACGGAAGGCTATCACATATTCTTTCTAATACCACATGAATGTCCTGTATTACTGGGGAAAAAGAAGACAGCAACTTCACGTGACCCCTGACGTCTAGGATTGCCATTTAGTTTGTAATTAAGTGTACAATACAAGAATGAGGAAAGAAGGGTTTCTTCCTCTTCCTTCTGCCCTGCTCATGCACACAAACCCAAAGGACAGGCAAGGTTTTGCTTGTTTTGTGGCAGTACATGGGATTGAATATATTTTCCCTTTATGAAACTGCATTTGGGAGTTACAGATGAGGACTGAACCTTGTACAGTTGCATATAATACTCAAATCTGGCCGGCGAAGGGGAAAGAGTAGCGAAGGTCCTGACCTAAACCAGGTTTGAGAGCGAGACTGCCCAGGAGACAAGCAGAAGCAGAACACCAAGTGCAGCTTCCCCCTAAAGAAGCAAGGTCATGATGCTTTTGACTATGAGCCTCTGACTTGCACAAGTGTGAGAGTGCTCCCACTGAGAGAGGGGGAGCTCATACCAGCGCCTGCTCTTGATGACTGGCAAGGTCTGCTGGCACCTGGCTCCAAGCTACTCTTGTTTTCTAAGCTCAGCAACTACTGCAAGACTCTAGAGGCAGAGCCCACAGCTGCTGAGCTGAGGTCTTGGAAGGAGCCACCTCTCACTGCTAGCAATTTCAGCAGATGTTGCCTCTGTAACAAGAAATAGGTCTTAAGCCAACCTCTTCCACTTGGGATGCCTAGAAGAGTGCCATGGATGTAGCAGCTGCTCAGCATCATATCTCCTGAAGGCACTGAGCAAATCACAGTCTGTCCTTGGGCCATGGCCCAGCAAAACCAGTACAGTCAAGATGTAAAATTGCATACCTTCCACCTTGAGTCCTGCAAGTGTATGGAGCTGAGATACCAGCTTTCTTCATCCCTTCCTACACACAGCAGTTCTGATCAGTTTATGATAAAATTGTTTAGTTAATCCATATTCTTCTTGAGGCAGCTATTTCTGACAGTTAGGTTTCCTCGATGGTGAATAAGTTACTGGGTCACTAACAAACAGGACTGCAGACACTGAAGTTCATACCATGATTTATCAGTTTCCAAGAGCCACTAAATTTCTTACTTTCTTACCAACTCAGGACACCTGGGCTCACATTCAAAAAAAAGTAAAACACTTATTTACTTGTCTTTTAGGGGTGGGCATTTTGATAGAGTACTCATATTAAGGTCTGCATCACCTGTCCAGTATGGATGTTTATCACTGACTCAGCAGCTTTTGACACTACATCTGTAGAATACACATATCACACAGTTTTCTTTCATGTAAGAATTCTCGAAAATGCTTAACAAAACCACTCTAATTCTCTCATACCGCAAATGAGATAAGGAAGGGCAGGACTTCAGGGGATCTCAGTTACTATTGATAAAAATCATATGATACTTTTCACTTATTAAGTAAAAATAATTTTAAACAGTATATCTCAGTCTATGTCTGCATTAACTGAGATGAAGAAAAATCTCCAATAAATGATAACAATTTACTTGATCCTTAGGGGTTTTTTTTCATAGAATCATTAGGATCACAGTTTAAAAGCAGACCTGTGACTTCAAAATGCATGTGAAATGACACTAGTTATTTCAGAAATACATTGTTGAATGCCTAAGGGGAGTATTGTCCACCTAACTTTGTTACATCCTTTACTCACAAAAGCTAAAAAGGGGAACCAATTGAAAGTAAAAATCAAAGAATCAGATTAAAAATCTCCAGGAGAAAAATAGCTGTCTTTCATTTTTGTATGTCACACTTTCTATAAGAAGAGTTCAACTGACAGTGTCTTCTTTACCGAGTTCTATATAAATGTCTTGAACCCATCACACAATATTTTATTAAGCAATTGACACAAACACTACATGGTAATGATTTATCTAATCTTTAAATAACTACGCTTTCCTACACCACTTCTACAGAGACATTTGCCTGCAATAACAGATATTTCAAAATAGCAAATTCCAATAATCTTTATGTAAAAATAATGCTGATCTTATGCTTCTAATTAGTCAGAGAGCTGGCAAACAGTAAAACACATTTTGTAAAAGGGAGGCACAGTAAACTTAACCTCACACCTCATAAAAAGCTTTGTAGTCATCCCAGTGGTGGCTCTCAGCATCCTGTAAAATGCTTGTAGCACAAACTCTGACGCAGTAGTTCGTAACTTGAAACTGGAGAACGTTGATGAATTCCTGATATTGTTGGACAGGCACTAGGAACAGGGGTCTGTTCAGAGAGAATGATCAAAGAGGCAAAGATTGAAAGGCTGTGCACTAGGAGGTAACAATCCCCAGCACTGCAAATGGTTTTGATTATTAGGTATCAATCATTCATTTCCTCTTGGTCCTGGAGCCTGAACCTAGCATTCACTTTCGAAAAAATATCTGGTCTTTGTTTCACAAGTTCTTTAAATATATGCTCACCTATAAATTTTCATTTAACCAAGTCACTGAGAAATATATCACTTCATCCTATTTTCTGAGATAAAAGTACATTTGTCATTCGGTTATTGGGACACTCTGTGTTGAAGTGTAATTGCATCAGCACTTAGTGTGATAAAGAAAACATAAACACAGAGCCCTGGGAATATTTTTGTCAGGTATGTGAAAACTCCTTCATAATAGACTTAAGTAGAATTTTTGAACAGTAGTTTGGCCCAGACTTCCCATTCACAAAGATGTGCTTCATGCAGGAGAGAGTAAAATGTCAGAGGGAAAGTATCTCAACAATGCATACAACCCCTTACAAATCATACATTCTGTGAAAATTGCTATAGTTCAGGTGTCCCTCCCAGAACGCCCAGTATCTACTCTTGAATTAGATATGGCCAGAAACACAAGGGCCAATAAAGAGATATCTTACGTCAAAATCTCCTAAAAGCACAGCAAGTGTAGTTATTGCCCCCCCAGGCCAAACACTGCCTTAGACATTACACTACTACTTCGTATCTTCTCTTAAGTTTTATTCTGCATGCAGTGAAAAATAAATTCTAAAACTGCACTGGATGTATTTTTTCACATTTCTGAATACAGATTGTGTAAGGAAGAACTGCAGGAATGTACGTTTATACTGTCCTCTAAGACTGCTATGGGCTAAATCAAATTTTATGAAAATTCAGCTATCGCAAAGGTCAGAAAAGGAAATTAAGGCCTTGGCCCCTTATTTATATGAAAGCAAAGTACGTTCAGTTCACTGGACAATCCTATTTACTGAAGCTTAATAAATAAAAAATATTGATCTGCAAATCAAACGCAGATCTTAAACATAAATAATTTGTTTTGTAATGGCTGCTTTAGATTATCAATAGCTTTGATTCAGGTCTTTCCATAAATAGTCCATGCAGTGCATGTGCTAAAAAATATGATGCAATTTGGAAAAATACCACCACACTGTATCACCAAAATGGAATGAGGTCCTGTATTATTTATATTTGAATTAAACCATTATAAGTAAGCGGGACTCACTTTTTGCTTGTTTCTCTCATTAAATTGCTATACATTGTAAAATGCTGAAAGATGTATATTGCTGTGGAAAGGGCAGCATACAAGTCTTGCAGGGGAGCCTTGGAGGGGACGTCTTTGCTTTTCTCCTCTAGTCTTGCCAGGACAGCTGTTGCCACTTTGCTGCAGGCCTCTACAAAGTTTGCTCTAATTTCCTGAAGAGAATCATCTCTGCATGCCAGAGCCAGTGGAAGCAATGTGTCAAGTTCTTCCATGATGTCAGAACAAAACTGAGAGAAATAAATGTGCCATCAAGTTATTTGTATTCTGGCAGCGCTGTTTAATTTACACACGCTAGGGCCAGATTCTTGAATAATGAAACTGGCATAAAACATAAATACATTAGATCAGCTTTACAAACATTTCATTCTGTTATATAGGGAAGAAACGTTTATCTACAGTAAATGAATTATTATTTCATTCCTTGCTTTAAAGCTGCATAATACATATTGGGGAGAAAAAACCCAAAACCATCTTAAGCTAGTAATGCCTTAATTTTGTTTATGACTTCATTAGATGTGCATACAAAGGATAAGGTTAATTCCCTGTAAACAAAGATAATTTTCTAAACTAATCTATTTTGAAAAATATACAAACACATTTCTTAATACTGAATTTAATACTGAAAAAACAAACTTGTCACTCTTAGTAAATTCGTACATTGATCTTTCTAAAATTATCTCCCAAAAGCTTATGTGTTATTTTAAGCAAACATTTATTAAGAGCATTCCAAATTTGCCAGAACAGTTGCAAAGCTTACTTAATAAAAGAACTTTCCAACACACATTCCCTTAGAAAACCAATTTAATTAGTTGTCATAAATGACCTTTCAGCCAAATCAAAGAACTATAATTTGGCCGTATTATTGGTTATGCTGATTAGTTAAATGGCATGTCTAAGGATATGAATACAGGAAATCCCTTTATAGCTATGCTTCAAAGCTTTCAGCATTTTCCCATCGAGACACTTGGTAACAGAGCAGATACAAATCAGAATGTTTTAGAACTTTTTGGATGAAAAAGAGAATGCCAGCGAAGTTTAAAAGTTAATTCTTTCAAGTATAGACTATGGGCCATTGTATAAAGCTCTGTTCAGTCTCATATTGTAATGCCTCTCACTTTCTTCTTAATTCCATTTATATAAGAAATAGAATATTAATGGTACTGTAAGTACTTCAAAGTGTAGATGGCGAACAGCCCTGGCATTCTGTCTCCCCTCAAACTTCAGATCTTTTGATACCTGCCTTAGCAATTCGTTTTGGTTGCTCCTCCTGTTGGACTGCTCCGCATGACTCCCTCATTTGCTGGTTGTTTACAAGACTCATTGCATAGCCTGCAGCTGAAAACTCTTCTTTCTGCTCATGTTGAAGAATTTTAGTTGAAAAATCCTCGATTGCTATTGTTACACAGTGCGCCACAGAAGAACACAGGTCTTTAAACGCATTTCTCCAGCCAAAATTCAGTAAGATAGGCTGAAATACATATTTATGTTAAATCAACCCGAATTCATTATTCAGTGTTATTATTGTCTGAAACATATGCAATCTTATGTAATTAAAGGACACCACCACCTTTTGAAATTAATTTTAATAACTTAAAATATACTCTGCTTGCCTTGACATCATATTAAAAGCAGTATATACACTCAACAAAAATGAACACACGTAACTATTAAATTTGTCATCAAATTTTTAAGAAATAAATTTACAAAACCCCCTGTTTAAACAAGACTGCTTTTTAAAAGCCATGCTTCATCTTCATGTTATTTTTAATCTTTAACAGAATCTATTTAACAAAGGAAAATACATTTACAACTATTTTCAATATTTTAACAAATAATCCAGCAATTGATACCCTGTAATAATTTTCACAGTAAGGTAACAACTGGAAGTTACTAACCATGAATATTAATGGAAAACATGTAGGGAAGCTGGTTTTAACACAGCCAAACTGGATTTCACTTCTCAAGAGCTCGTTTTAGCAAATATTAAAATGTTTAAATAGAGATTTCTTGCTTTTAGCCAATGCTGGCTTTCACTACGGTTTACATCAGCTCCCAGCCTTCTATAAACAGAGACTTCTGAAGTTATCTGAAGCATAACAGTTGTGAGAAGAAGACACAGTAGGACATCATTACTTTTCCACTAATCTTACTTTGCATTGCTCACATGACATACAGCAGACAAACCTTACCAGAAGTGGCCAACTGAGAATTGCACCAAGAGGAATACTTTAACAGCATAAGATGTATAGTAAAGATCCCCACCATGAGGGCATAGCAGGAGAAAAGAAAAGAAGGATTCCTAGGAAGCTGCAGTTACAATAATAACTTGGAAGACAAAGAAGGGCTACGAATTTAATCCCTTCCAGGTTACTTCAGTCTAGAAGATGCCTCCTCCTTCCTTTCCTTTTCCCCACTCCCAGCACCCAATCCCAGTGAGCACAGAGACAGCGCCCACAGGCACCCATTCTTGCACTCTCTCCTTTTTTAAAATTTTTTGACCTTGGGTCAAGTAAAGCTCAATCTTCTCAAAATATTGTTCTTTGTAAACTATAAAATATAGGAATATTCATTTCACAAACTGATTCAAAGCACATTTTAAAAAGTCATTTCAGCATTACAGTTGAGCTATTAGGAAATTAAATTCCACTATCACAAAATAGCGGACTCATTACGCAGCATTTAGGTCCCATACATTCAACAATAAAAATCTGTTTAGTAGTAAATGGGACCCAGACTAAAACTTAAATCTTATACATACATTTTACAAAGCATAGTGCTTACTACACAGTAGTTTGTTGGCATCAAAGAAACTGGACATTGTGTGAGTACTTATCCCTATAGGAAGCATCATTATGATCAAATGTTAAGAACCTGACAGATTTTTTAAGATTCTGCTGTACTTGAGAATATATTTAACACTGAAGAAAACTATCAAATTTTAGCATTTTTACTGTTTTGTTCTGAGATATCTTATACTTCTGATGTTAAATCCATCTTGTTATTAAAACTTAAATAACAACCACTTCTTCATGAATACTGTAAGATTTTATTCCATCTTACCTGCTCCAAAAATTAATTGCAGTAGCTAAATAATGAAACTATGGCAATAGGTGTTTATAATGAACATGGTGAAAGACTACACTGGAGACACAGACAAAAGAAAATCCCCTACAAAGTGTAAGACTCTTTTCATACTCACCTCTTCTACCTGAAGTAACTGTTCAGGAAGCACACTGGTTTCATTTGCTCCAGTTTCTCCTATTAAAAGCTCCCCACTAGCTTTCTTCAGAACTCCTGCACAGTATGATAAAAGGGATCAAAGTTAAGATTAATTCTGTAGAAAAGTCAGCAGCCTAAAACACCTTCTGATATATCAATATGAAGCATAAAAAACCCCTCAACAACATGTAGGGGAATACTAATGTTATGGTAAAGTCAAATTCAGGTTATACACAGCTCCTTTTATATAACATGATGAAATCCACATCCCATTGTATTCATATTTTATACAAACGCACATGTAATGTGTAAAATATAGTTTCTTTTGTCATTAATTCATTTCTATACTGATTGTGCAGTCACCTGTTCCTAGGGAGAACAGATAACGTTAGAACAGCTGTGTAGAAATTAATTTCTATTCTTTGTTCAATAAATTATATGAATTGCACACTAATGTATTTTTATAGTTTTTACTTATTTGGAAACGCCAGTATGATAAGAATAAAAAGACAGTTAATTAGTACAGTTATTATAAGCAAAACAATGGTGACGGGAACAAGAACAAGTGAAGCTCCTTAAGAAGGGCTGGTAGAAAGCTCACTCATAAATCTTGGGAGTAATGGGAATATTGCCCCAGTTTTGACAAGGACAAACCACTGTCTGGGGTAGATATCACTTCCATCAGTGTTTCAAGCAACCCAGGAGGTGCTGGGTATGCATTAATGGTACCTTCCTCCTCCAAGTGTCAGAGGAGCCAACAAGGATAGGTGCTTTGCTGGATCTCATACTCACCAAGAAGAAGGGGATCAATGGAGATGTAAGGATCAAAGCCAGCCTTGGCTGCAATGACCATGAGATGGGGGATTTCAGGATCCAAAGGGCAGGAAGGAGGGTGGAAAGCAAGCTCACAACCCTGGCCTTCAGAAAAGCCTATATTAGCTTCTTCAAAGGTCTGATTGGAAAAGTTCCATGGGATAAAGCCATTGATGGAAATGGAGTCCAAGAAAGCTCGTAAATATTCCAGGATCACCTCCTCCAAGCTCAAGGGAGTTGGAAAAAAAAATGCCAGGAGGTCTGCACGGATGAACAAGGAGCTCCTAGCTAACCTCAAACACATATGAATACAGAGGGTGGAAGCAAGGGTGGGCAACCTGAAAGGAAAACTGAAACAATACCTGAACATCCAAAGATGAAGTTAGGAAGATAAAGTCTAAATGCAACTAAATCTGGCCAGGGATGCAAAAGACAACAGGAAGGGTTTCTGTAAGTACACAGGTGACAAATGGAAGACCAAGGAAAATGTGGACCCATTGCTCAATGAGATTGGGAAAAAGGCTGAGGTACCAGATGCCTTGTTTGCCTTAGTCTTTACTAGCAAGACTCGCCTTTGGGAAATCCCATTTCCCAGAGACTGGGGGTAAGGCTGGAGCAAGGAAGATGCGCCCTTGGTGGAAGAGGATTTGGTCTGGGAATACTTCAGCAAACTGGACATATGTAAGTCCATGGGCCCTGATGGGATGCACCCATAAATGCTGAGGGAGCTGGCAGATGTCATTGCAAGGACACTCCCAATAAACTTTGATCAATCGTGGCAACTGGGAGAATAGTCCAAAGACTGGAAGAAAGCAAATGTCACTCCTGTCTTCAAGAAGGACAGGAAGAAGGAACCAAGGCATCTCAGACCTAAGTCAACCTCACCTCAATCCCTGGGAAGGTGACAGAGCAGCTAATCCCGAAAACCACTTCCAGGCACATTATGGACAAAAGAATAATCAGGAGTACTCGGCATGGTTTCATCAAGGGGAAGTCATGCTTGGCCAACTTGATAAGCTACTACAAGAAATGACTGGCCTGGTAGATGAGGGGAGAGCAGTGGATGTTGTCTACCTGGACTTCAGTAATGCCTTGAACACTGTCTCCCCTAAGATCTTGTTATGGGACAAGCCACAGGCGAGCTCGATGTATGGGCTGGATAAGCAGACAGTGAGGTGAGTTGAGAACTGGCTGAATAGCCAGGCTTGAGCATGGTGATCGGTGGCAGAAAGTCAAATTGGAGATCAGTAACTAGTGGTCTATCTCAGGTCCAGTCCTGTTTAACATTTTCATTAATGATCTGGATGAGAGGGCAAAGTGTACCCTCAGCAGGTCTGCAGCAGACACCAAACTGTGAGGAGTGGCTTGAGGGTCACATTGCCATCCAGAGGGACCTCAACAGGCTGAAGAAATCGGCACACAAAAACCTCAACAAGTTCAACATGGAGAAGTGCAAAGTTCTGCACCTGGGGAGAAACAAAACTACGCACCCATATATGCTGGGGGCCACCCAGCTGGAAAGCAGCTTTGCATAAAAAGGACCTGGGGATCCAGTTGGACACCCAGTTGAACATGAGCCAGCAAAGAAGGCTAATGGTATCCTGGGCTGCATCAGACAAAACATTGCCAGCAGGTCAAGGGAGGTGATCCTTCCTCTCGATGCAGCGCTGGGGAGTGCTGTGTCCAGTTCTGGGCTACTCAGTACAAGAGAGACACAGACATACTGGAGAGCATCTAACGAAGGGTGATGAAGATGATTAAGGGAGCAGAGCACGTCTCCTATGAGGAAAGACTGAGAGTACTGGGACTGTTTAGCTTGGAGAATGGAAGGCTCAGGCAGGGATGTCAGTAATGTATACAAATACCTGTGGGAGGGTGCAAAAACGACAGATCCAGGCTTTACACAGTGGTGCCCAGTGACAGGACAAGAGGCAACAGGCACAGATGGAAACACAGCAAGTTCCCTCTGAATATCAGGAAACACTTTTTTTACTGTGAGGGTGACTGAGCACTAGAACATGTTGTTCAGAGAGGCTGTGGAGTCTCCATCCTTGGAGATACTCAAAAGCTGTTCGGAGATGATCCTGGGCAACTGGCTGTGCATGGCCCTGCCTGAGCAGGGGTTGTTGGACCAGATTACCTACAAAGGTCCCTTCAAACTCAACCATTCTGTGAGTCTGTGCTTCAAAAGGAAAATGAGAATAGAACCAAACAATATGGTACTTCTAATATCTGCCTCCTAGCATAAAGCTGGTAAACAGCACAGCTGCAGAGAGTCCTTATTTAATGCATCTTGTGAAATTAAAAGCAGTAAATTTTAAATGATTAGGTGCCTTCAAGCATTGTTAAAGATTATCTTCTAAGCATAAATTTACAGGTCTTCAGTCACCTGAACCTACTGATAGTACACATGGCAAAGGTTTTCTCTTTCTATGAAATACCCAGCATTTGCATATACATAGGATTTCATGTGCCCAAACTGGATTTTATCTTTCCCCTAAACAATTCACCCTCCGAAAATGAACAGTCCAGTTTTCATACACCTATACAGCATTCTAAAGCTTCAAGGGGTTTGGTTGTTTGGTTTTTTTGGTTTTTTTTTCCTCTAGTGCTGTTTTTGTTTACATTTTCAAAAGATGTTAGGGGAAAAACAGATCTGAGCTGGAAAAAACTAAAAATAAAATGGTAGACTATAGAACAGGAAAGACTAAGCAGGTAATCTAGGTCCCTGATCAGCATTCATTACAGACAGCATCATAAACTTACTGCTTTTTTCAATATGTTTTAATGTATTTTATGATAAGCTTACCTGCAGTTTTCTTCAGAAATTACTGAAGAATTTAAAAAGAAACCCTAAATGACTGGGTATTTTCCCTTTTCTCTATTCTGTGCTTTTAACCTCAAATTTCCCTCATTTCTCCTTTTTTGTAGATAAAACATCTGATTCTAACTATAAGAACAACTGAATATCTATATATTCACATCCTCTTGCTGTCACTACTTAGATCAGCTATTATAATTTTTTATATCAAGACTTTAAAGAAAATCTTTAACATTTAAACTAAAATCCTTCTTTATTTGTGTAATTGCTGGCTTACCTGTTAAGAACTCATATGTGAGATAAACAGGTATCGAGCTGATGGCAGATTTCTGCCTCAAGGACAAGAGGCAAAAGAGCCACATGCTGATTCCGCCAGCATCAGCCATTTTAAATGTTCCTCCATTTTTAAATTAACAGGTTCTACTAGATCTCCCCACTTCCTTTTCTAACTAACTGCCAGGGCACTCTTGCCCTATATCTATGCACACGCAGGCTCACACATATATAAAACCTTTTCTGGTCTTCCCAAAGAAGCCTTAGGGTCAAGTCTCCTATCTTTTACTGAGTTCCTTTGGTTTTGCAAGTTTTTACTCTTCCCAAATTCCATGTAGGTAAAATTGGCCTCAGTCTTCTCCAGTTTAACCTCCAGCTAGCAAGGGCTCCCTTCACACTCTTCATTGATCATTGCACGCTGGACACAGCCCCCGCAAAGCCTCTGCACTTCAAATGACACCACAGCCTTCCTCTCAAACATTACTTCCACGGAGACACATATCAGACTGCCCTCCTCCTGTCCTGCTACTTCTTCATGGGTCTTCTGACAGTCTTGCCCTAATCATCAAACTCCCATGGGAAATAACAAGTGCAGCTTTATTAGGAGACTGGTACAGCTGCTGTAGTGAAGCTACTCGGCCCAAATTAGTTTGCCATTGCAGACAGGAAGGCAGACAATGGGATGGAGGAAGCATCACTACCAAGACAGACATAGTTTGCTGCACTAATTCTTTGATTCCTCTCTTCTCCCAAACTCCAAACCTCAGATTCCATTTGCACAAACAGAAATGTATGCGATCCTTCTTATATGGCTGCTTAGAGGAGAGAATTTCCAGAAAGGGCGCAGAAAGAAGCAAATGTCATGACAGGAGAAGATGGAGAATGAAGGAAAAGTCTGTTTTTCATACTTGCTCCCCTTTCCAGAGTACATTCTACACCTGCAACCTTCTTGGTTATTAAGGAAGACTGGATTAATCACAAGTCCTTGCTGTATGTTCCACAGACTTGATAAACTGCTCATATTTTGTGTACTTCCTTCAGTTTACTAGCCAGGCAGCTTGAATCATTGTCAGTAAATATTCAAAACCAAATTAAATCAAGTGCTTCACTTACAATCAAAACTCTTCAGCCAACCCTCCTCATGTGTATTAAAATTTCTCTGGGATTATTCTGTTTAAAGCTAATATTTTTGCATATATCCCCTTTGTCTTCAATGTAATTTATTCTTTCTCCAATTCAGTATTTTTCTGGTTTTGTAATAATGATGACAGTGAGACCTCTTGTATTGTTAACATAATTCTTTTTCTTCCTTATAAGAAGTTCTATTAAATTATTTTTTTCTACAGAATTCCACACCTTTCCTGTTCTTTTTGTAGTATTTAGGGTCATAAGAACAGTCATTGTGACATCATCTTGCGTGCAGCACAGTATAGCAAAGCATCAAGCAAATGTTTTGTATGACAGCTCACTAACTGCGAATAAGGTAACAGCACAATCAAAGCTGCTTACTAGTTGGATTCAGCCAGCTCAGCCAGAACTTTTATTGAAACTCTACTGGAAATATTATGTCTTGCAGAAATGGGAAATAACACTCCACCACAAATATAAGTAAGCAGAAGAAACAAAAATATTTGATTATCTGTAGATTAAAAACCCTTCTGCTTTCTTTCTTCAATAATGGACTTTTTATTTGTTGTACTATACTGAGCAAACTGCATAACACACATACAGAAAACGTACATCCGAAATCAAACTCTCTCCTAGTGTAAATTCCATCTTCAGTTTGGATTGATCTCTTCAACCTACGTATTTCTTAAAGAAGCTACCTGAACATTTTTCTTTGAGACCAAAGCAAAAATCACACCTTCCTTTCTTGATTTGTTACAACTTCAAAAGTCCATTAAGAAGATGCACCTCATAAATTTGACTCCATGTTCCTTTCATTTCACTTTCCAAAAATGGATATAGAGTAAAGGATTTCTTCTTATGCTGCGAAGGAAAGACCTTTGCAAATCTTCCCAGTCCTCTGAGACAAAGCTTGTAAACCTAAGGGCGTGACAACTTTGCCCACAGTGTTTTCAAAGAGCTCCACTGGAAAAAGCTTTTCTTGGAACTCATTATCTGATCTGTCCAAAGTTCACCTTTCTCACTGGAATGCGGGGAAAAAAAAAAAAAAAAGTGAGAGACAGATGAAAGTACGTTAGAAGTTTTTGATTTTTTTAAAGTCTCAACAAGAGGCTTCTGAAAAGCCAGAGGGAAGAGAAATCTACCTTAAAGATGGGAAGAGAATGCAATTTGGCAGAATCCTAACCCAAAAACTCTTACTTAACCCCTGACTGCAGCTGAATGTTCCAGATTCCTTCAAAGAGAGTAACTCCTGTGATGCTGCATGTACTAGGTATGTCAGAACATTTCAGGAATTTCAACTGAATGTAAATAGTGAAGTAGACTATCTCATCACAGTAGGCATGACAAGATAGAGTCTTGTTTAACCCTGCAGAAGAAAGGGTTAAACATCTGGTCAAGAAAAAACAGAAGGTGGTTACTTCTTCAATTTTCTGAAACCTATTGCTTGTAGTGGAACAAAGTGGGGTTATGCAACACTGAGGATAAGTGTTCTGTAAATGTTTGTAGAAATATGGATATCTTTCTTCAGAAAGGTAGAGTAGCAGTCTTGTCCAGATGCCACACTAAAGTTCAGAGATGCAATGAAATCACATCATCATTTATTTGTTGGAAAACTTCTTCATTATTTTCTCCTTTTATTTAAGAGAAAACTTGAACACTACACTGGCACTAGATAAAATGTGTATTTATACCACTTTTTTTTTTTTTTTGATTGTGCTTAGGTAATGCTAATGTAACTCGCAATGAAGCACAAAACTTGGCATGTACATACTGCTCACTAAGGAATACATGCTAAGTTAGGTCTGGTAAGGGAAAGCCAAAAAATAAAACCAGGAAGAACTGGATGGAGAATAGTGAAAAGAAGTTAGAGTGGAAAATGCAATTCATAGAAATTTTTTTCAATCTGTGCAAAACAACTCAGCAAAATGATGATCCTGATTATATTCCAGAAGATGCTGGATACAGAACTCTCAAACTGAACTCGGAGAACTATCCGTATCACCTAAAAAAACTCTCTACATCCATCTCCCTACAGAGTTCACTCTGGTTCACTGTTTCCTTTGGTGCTATTGTCTGCCATGGGGTTACCATCAGAGAACACTGGTAGGCAGTACTTCCCTCTAACATCTATTTTCAACCGCCTAAATTGGTCTTCATAGGATTCCATTGTGCACACTGCAAAGAAACTTGTCTTGTTGCCAGCTAGAACTGTGAACTACATGTCTTTCTTTTCTTCACTGTTCTTTTTTTGGTTCACAAGCAACCTCCTACCAAAAGCAGAATCCGCAGAAGAGACTACATCCAAGCAATAATGCAATGAAAAAGTATGAAGAGAAGCCCAGGTGGCCACCTTGCAAATTTCCAATGTGGAAGCCTTCGACCTCTCCGCCCAAGAAGCAGCTATAGTCCTAGTGTAATGAGCTTTACAAACCCTGGGAGCCTCTTTACCCTTAACTACATACGCCTCCCTAATACAATCCCTTAACCATCTAGCTAAGGAACTCTTAGAAGCCGTTTGACCCCTCTTAAGACCCCCTAAGAGTACAAACAATCTGTCAGAAGATATGAAATCTTTGATTCTTCTGTGATAAACCCTAAGTGTTCTTCTTACATCCAATTTATGCAGCCATTGCTCTTTGTCATCGCTGGGTTTAGGGAAAAATGAGGGCCAAGAAACCGTCTGGTTTAGATAAAACTCAGATGCCATCTTTGGGACAAAAAAAAAAATTAAAAGAGGAACCATCCAAAGAACTACTTTGTTTCTGATGGAACTTTACACATGTTCTATATATCAAGATCGAAGTACTAGGGAATATGCTGAACAAAAATCAACTCAAACTGCCATTGAAACAGCTATACACATAAACGCAACACTTGACATAAGCACATGAAAAAACATTATTTTTGTTGCATCTCTGCATGAGTTACATAGATAAAAAGGCTCCCGTGAATACTAAAAGCAACCAAAAAGAAAAGGAAGCAAGTGCAAGGTTCCAGTCTATGTGATGCCTAGGGAAACTTTCGCTCACTTGGATATTAGCCTACCTTTTATGAATTGGCCAGCTTCCCTTAATTTGCCACAGTACTACTCTCACAGCACTGATACTTGGGATATGCCTACACTGCAGTGACAGTTTGGGTACACCCAACCTAGCTTTAAACCAGTGAGAGAGAGTACAGGTAACTGTCTAGCAACAGCAGACCATGGTTCAGTCCGGGCTAATTTGCTCTGCTGCTTAGGTTGGTTCCGCAGCCTGCACTGCATTGTAAACCTGCTACTGGTACCCTAGTTAATTTAAAGCTGCTTTGGACAGATCTGCACTCTAGATTCTGTTAAATTAAACAAGATTTCTAGGAAGAAGGTTTCTAAATAAGTACAGAGGAGAGCCGTTACATTTTCCAGTCACATATTATAATGCATTTTGATGAAAATAAAGCAAGGATTCTAATCAATCCTTCTTATGAAAACTCAGTCTTCATCAGTGAAAAAAATAAGATTATCAGCCCAATAAAGGACATTAACAGAGAAAATCTTAAATCCCTTTTGGTAATTAACAGAACCTGGAACTACTGGGAACATTGCTCACATTCTCCCATATCAAATCATCTTTCACTTCATCACTGGATTTGAGATTTCTGACAATATGAAGTGAAAGTAACAAAAATAACACAAATAAACCCTTCTTCTAGTCAGACATATTTTTTTTTTTTTAAATTTCTCTGGCCGTACCTCGTCTTCATATATTATCCAGAAACCGATATAACTGAGCAAAGTTTTGTGAGTATAACCACCTGATCAGAATAGCAACACTGAAAACAAAGGTATGTTTGAGGACCTCAATAACATCCACCTGTAAAAGTTTTACCTTCAACTATGATTCAGTGTAAAAGCAATTTTATGTTTTCTTTAGAACAGGCCTTCTACCCAGAAGACTGACTCCTACAACAAGATATAGTAATACCTCCCATTCAAATTTAAGTAGAGGTACCATTGAAGAACTGACTTGCTTTAGACATGATTAGCTAGCTAAAAGAATATTCCTCGAAGAAGGCTTAACACACTTCTGAGAAACAGTTCTGAAAGTAATTAAGCTTGGAGAAATGCCTGTAGGATAAAGTGCTAAATACACTCCTGGAAAGCAAAATCTTTCTTCTTAGCATTGAAATCATTAAGTTATCTGAATTATTGGAGATCATATGTCTTATAGTTAGTTAAAACATGTCAAAGAAATTTCCCATTCAAGAGTTCTTCAATTTTTTACATTTTATCACAGAATATACAAATAAAAAGAATGCTTAAAATTACCCTTAATGAATGTATGCCCTATCCTCCACACTACCCCTATAGGAAGTTTACTGCAACACCTCTATGTAGTATCAATGCCACAAAACATAAAACATAGTGTATAACAGGTTAACATTTCTTGAGAATTAGTAGAACTGAGAGATTGGAGGCAGAAATACATTGAAACCAATAGCAAAAATGGAACTTGAATGCAAATTTTATTTGAGCTTTGATTTATATTCTAAAAATACATAGGTTAACCTGTATTTCTTTATTTCAGAGTGTCAGTATTTCAGATGAAGAATCCACCAACAAAATGTGTGCCTTACAAATTTTATTTAATCTTTTAATTATTATTATTTTTTATCAATTTAGCATTCTGAGACTACATTCCCAAAACACCTTTCTTCTCAGCCTGCAGCTTGACTACAGAGATACCAAGTATTTGACTCCACCTATCCCCTCTCCCTGAGCAGCCTGGCCTCATTTCTGGTCTGATCGTTTCCTGCAATACAATCAAAGCTCTTGAAATCACTTGCTCTCTGGTGACCTGGAGTCTCTCTACTGGCAGAAGTAGCAGAGCAGAAGAACATTTATGAACATACTGTGACCTGGAAGGTATTATTCACCTGAATTTTCAGGACTTTGTGTTCTTGTCATATGACATGAATGCAATTAAATGAGTAAGTGAGCTTGGAATCTAAAGCAAATGCAGACCCGAGGCTTGATTGTGATGCAGTTTACTTTATTATGTAGAGCCTACTTCTACAAAATACTCACTGAAGCCAGTGGGATAAGCACAATAGTAAAGACAGTACATATTAGTGAGAGCTGTGTGTTAAAGCAGGGCAGTGTACTAAAACATTTAGTTGCATATGTATGTTCAAGTCAGTGTTCTCCCTCGAAAAAGGCAGCTTTCAAGGCCAAGTTCAGAAACAGTCACAGTTTCAAGGAATTTAGGCTCCATGCGTTGTTTTGTCCTACACAAAACACAGGATTTTATAGATAATTCAATATCAGAAATTATGTTACAGTGTTTGATAGTTTTTCATTATAATTCTCTAACAGTAGCTACCATACATCACAACTTTACACAACACTATCAGCTCTTTTCCACAGGTCATTGTGCTCAAATGTAAATCTGCATATTTCAAAAAGTTTTTCAGTGGATATGGCAATACACTTGTTTACAAAAGATGATGACATAACGTAGGTAATGTTGAAAACCATTTAAAATTATCCTTTTGCATAAAGTAGAATCAATAAATAAGGAAAAGCTTTCATTACCTTGAACATTCTTACTCCTCTCCATAAATGAAGGCACCAATAGAATTTCCACAGAGAGCTCTTCAATTTTTTCTTCCATTAATAAAAAGAGTTTGATAAGTTGAGAAAGACATTTGAGTTGATACAATGTTAAGCAGAAGTTCCTTCCTTTTTTGTGGTATTCTTGGGAGGCTGTTTAAGTAAAATCATAAAATACTTTTTACTATACCTTAAAAAAATTATCCTGCAAAACTGATTATGTAAGAAAGTAAAATACATCACATATATTATGCTGTAGCAAAAATGAAACTATCTTTTTCTCATTACAAAATACAGTTACATTAGTTCTTCCTAAGTCTTTGGCATTTCTCAACTATCTGGGAAGTTGCAACTGAATTCCATGTTTTGTTATTCATTAACTAGGATTTTCTCCAAGCAACAGATCTACTCAGAAACCTTCTCACCTGTGTTTTACAGGAAAACCACTGCATTGCAAAAACTCATTGAACAAAAGGAAAAAAACACGTCATTACTGTATTTTAATGGTTTGGGACATCACATCACTACACTGTCACTCTGCAAGTCACCTTGTCTGTTTAACAATCTGCTAGCACAATACAGTTGATGAATATGACATTTGAGTGAAAAGAAACATCAATCTAACGCTCCACAACTTTAAATATGTGAGGTTTGAAAACAAGCGAGACTGTCAGTGAACAAATATCAGCAAGTATTATACCTATAAGCATTTGGTATTTAAAAGAAGAAACTGAACATTTTATTTTGAAAGGTTAACACTTGTAATCATAACATATAATCATGTCACATCAACGAGGGAACTCTGATTTGAGCACAGTCAAGACTATAAAAGACTGTGAGCTGCCTCCAATTCACTATTACCAAAACCACATGGTTTTAAGTATTTTAATTTTATAACTTCTTTAAATGTAACAAATTTGCACTTCTATGCAAATTGCAGTGAGTTGATACCATGTTCCTATGCAGTTCTGTTGCAGATGTAACATCAGCAGAACAGTTTATGTAGAAAGTGTCAGAGTGAGAGCCAGAGTAGTTTGAAAAGGAAGCTCTAAAAGACGAAAACAAATAGAAATTGATTGAAATGTACTTTTATGTGTCAAATCTCTCTTACCTTTGCAATTTTGAAGTACTCAGTACCTCCCTTTTTCCTCAAAGTTCCTAGATATTTTTTTTAGGCATTCACAAATCACTTTTAAATAGACATAGATCTAAGTAGCAGAGCTGAGCTCTGAATACAAATTCCCTAATTTGCTATTCCAGTTTTGCAGCCTTAGAGATTGAACTGTGAGTTTTGCATCCACATCTGAATTTTCTCAAAGTTCCAAACAGATGTATTCATGCCAGCCCCTTGAATTTCTAAGAATGGCAAAAGAAAGTGTTATGCATAATTGCCTCTGTTAGTGACTTTCCCCTCTGAATAACAAGTAAATAATATCTGTATCACTGGGTTTCCAATGTTAAGTCTTAAACTTAAAAAAAAAAAAAAAAAAAAAAAAAAAAAGAAAAGAAAAAAAAAGACATTCTGCTATTCGGGGAATTTTTCTCCTTTCCTGAAAACTAAAAAACATAAACTGAGTTTAACTGACATGAAATGACTGCCCGAGTCTGCAGCAAGCCAGAAATGACAGATCCAAGATGTAAGAACCAAAAATGACATCACAAAAATCGATGGAATGTTAGCTCTGTCTCCTGTAACGTGAAACTCTACCCCCTCTCTTGAGGAACAAAGAAAGCTTACAATTATTTGATTGCCCCAAGCAATACTGTCCTCATTAGATCAAAAGGAAGTGGACATAGAAGCCAAAGGTATACCACAGTAATATTACTTTTAGAACACATTACCAAACTCAGAAAAAAGTCAAAATTTACATTTTTACTTTCAGTGACCATTCAAAATATATTTCAGCTGGAAACTAAAGATATTAAGTTCAAAGATCCCTCTTTATTCATGTCATTAAGAAGTTGAGAGAACACTTTAATATATGACAAAGCATATCACACTATATGCAAATGAACACTTACATAATCATCAGAGCAAAGGCTTACTGGTTAATACTACATATGTTCTACAAATGTCTCGAAAAGCCCTTCAGAATTTTAGGTTGTAAAGTATACACAAATTTCTAGATGCTTGAAGGTAGTGGAAAACACTGGGTTAATTTCATGGCTGACATAAAACTCTGATATAAAATTAAGGAAAAAAATGGAGGCAAGCATACAGTAAGTTCTGTCTTTGCTTAAAAAGCACAAACATATGCACCATGACAAGCAGTCAACCCTCAGACAAAAGGAAGGAGGTAAAAGAACAGTGGTTTAATGGCACTTATCAAAGCCTGAAGAATGAAGTTGAAACCCCTTGAATCAGTCATATTTGGAACTCATCAGAAACATACAGACATTTAGAACATGTGATGTGACCAGGTGATGGTCAATATAAAGGCATTAGAAAACAGGAAGGAAAGATGAGACCACCATGTAATTTCCTCCTAGAGTGGCAGACACTAGGGGAAGAAGGCTAAACAATCGTCTTTCACTACAGCTGTAAGGCACAGAACCCTTAAGATAGGATGCATTGCACAATCCAGATCCTAAGACTTCTCTGGAAGGAGAAAACCAAGCAAGCAAGCAAGCAACCAACCACCTCTATAGGATTTATAGAAAGTTCCATATACTATGGGTAACACATTCTTAAATTTTCTTTTGTTCTTTGTTAGGCTTTGTTGTGGTAAAGAAAATGTAACGTGATTAAATTTGACATGAAAATATACAAAAGATCCAGATATGACAAAAATTCATGCATCATTTACACAAGCTTTTTCTTACAACACTATGGATGGGTAAAGCCATACTCTCATATCAGCACAAATCATGGTGGTGTATCACTGAACCTGGCTATCAACCAAAATTGATGGTAATAATGCAACAGGTATTTGAAACAAGTGCTGGTCCGGTAACACCTCTCAACTGCTGACCCACACAGCTTACATAAAGTTGTGTATCATTCTGCACAGCTCACAATTTTTTGAGGCTCTTGGCTCAGGGCAGTCACCTTTAAACTACTCAGCTGAGCTACCCAGAACTATCACCGCAAGGCACTGTTACATCTCATTTTACTCATCCAATAACCACGGGTTTTACTAAAGAGTGCAGTCTCTACAGCTGCAGAAGCATGCCAGGAACACAGACACAGACTAGTTTTTACATAAGACTGGTGCTATTTCTTGTGGGCTTGGATAACAAAAGCATGTTATTGGACAGTCCAACTTTTGGAAGAAGTTAGCTTGAACTTCACATGTGCTTAGTTCATCCACAGCCGTTTGGAAGAACTGGACAGGGGGAACCACCAGAAGTGAATTTCCTTTCACATATGGTTATTTCTATATTCACAGCTTTATTGTCTCTCAGAAATGACAACTCATTTATTCAGTCCCTGATGACCAAATGGTATGCAGACATCTCAGTATCCAAAGCTTGATTGAGAGATATCATATATATCCCACAGTTAGGTTTCAAAATACTGATGGCAGCATTCAGCTTTGAAGACCACTGACCAGGCTGCTTGAATAAGCACATCACTGTCCATTTTTCAGCAGAGGGATATGAAAAGGCATTTCTCCTCAGACATTGATCTGACTGGACAACCACAGGACAGAAACATTTCAAAGCTGTGTAACAGCAAACAGTTTAGCAGCCAATGTGGTGACCTACAGTAAACGTGGAAACACGTTTGCAAGTCCTGTAGAATGCTGTCATGAAGAGTACAGGCCTCTAAGCGAACAGATGTGAAACAGACATGATGACTGTTCCTGGCCATGGCAGGCAGGTTGGAAATAGATGATCTTTAAAGCCCCATCCAACCCAAACCATTCTGTGATTCTACAATTCACTGTGATACATGTTCCACCAAATCTTAGTGTCACGAACCTGTCTGGAGGAAAATCGGTCTACTCACAGTGTAGTGTATGATTGCTCTGAAGAAGTTACTGAATGGATCATGACTTACGATACTAGGCCAGAGAACTAACATAACTCATTTACACAGGTGACAGCAAGAGAGACACTCCTCTGTGATGAAATGGTCTAAAGGTGCTGCCAGCACCCTACGCAATCCACAGAGGACCATGCACAGGATGACTGGAAGCATGTGAAGCTGATCTCAGCTAGCCACAAGTCAGAGGTAGCAATGGCATTCCAGCCTCACTGCAGAATAGAAGGAAGCATGCAGCAAGTTACATGATGCAAACAACTTCTTTCCTGAGCCGCTTGCAGTTTGCGACTATCATACTTCTAAACCTGATCTTTTCTGCACGTCCGAGTTCCACTCATGTAGTCCCTGTACGAGGAAACAGCTGCAGCAGAATCTTTAGCTCCCGGCATACATCAACAGGACCTCCGTAGTGTGTCCCAAAAATATGACATGTTGACCTCTGTTAAAGCACTACCTTTTGAGACAAATTTCTGAGAAGGTACAGAAAAGACTGGCACAGAGGCTACAGAGAGCCAAAGTGGATCATACAGCCATTGTCAATGTCCTAATGAGCCAATGCTGCACATACTGCTCTAAAGAGAGGTGAGGTCAGAAGCTAAACAGGCACAGAGGAGTAAGAAAAGGTTCTGAGCTCCTGAACATACACTCAGGCTTCTTTCTGTGCAGCAGAATCACGAAAACACCACTGTACGAAACCATTGCCTATACTGACGATTTCTGAACTGCTATGCAGGCTGGAACTGCCACCAGAAAAATCCTAAGCCAGTATGATGAGCTATCTTTAGGCACAACAAAAAAGATCCCAACCAAGCACAGTGTCAGGGATCACCAAAGGGTGGCTGCTCCCTGAGGGGCAGAGAGCAAAGCACAATGATATGGCCATCCCCACAGTCCCTAAGTAAGGCAAGCAAGGCAGACCCAGAGGTGATAGTCAGATTTCAACCAAGAGTCCAGATCATCAGCTAAGTTCATGGTGATCACATAAATCTTAGGTCAAGCCAGGAAGATGATTCACAGCTTTGGAGTCAGGATCAGGTCTGGTGAAGGTAACCATGAGTCAGGCACCGTTCCGTGATCATTAGGTAGGACCAAGGTGATAAGGCAGGTGCAAACTCAAACTAGAATGTCTGAATCAACGGGGTCCACAGCCAGTCAATGACATGGCTCTGGTGGAGACAGACATTAGGACACCTGGGATATAGCTCAGGCAGGGACCAAAGACCCAGGCCTCGGCTGAGAGGTCTCTTGGGTAGGCCACATGGAGGACCCAGAAGAGGCTGGTCAGGGCCATTAAGGTCCACTAGTGCACCCAGGGTTTTGCTGCACAGCCCTTAAGGACCTTCAGTTTTCAGAAGCTGTCCTTCTGTCCTGCTTCACCAAGGACCCGCATAACTCTTTTACTAAAAGGAAAGAAGATAAAGTACTTCAGGCCTCTTCTATCTAGACTGGTCCTTTCTGGGAGGCCTAGAGGGGAGAAGAAGTGGAAAAGACAAAAAATTTACTTGAATTAACTTGAACCTGCACTGCATTTATTTGTAGCAAGTAGATAAATCTGGATGGTTCATTACACAAAACTGGAAGGAAGCAAAGGAAAAAGCTCAAAACTCTCATCATTTTAGCATCTCTACATTTAGAAAATCTATACTCCTGATTTCCTGTCACACAGAGGCAAAGGGGGCATGAAGAGTACTTCATGTCCTCCGGCATGCTGATTTACCACCCCAGCCATCAAATGACACGCAGTAGTAGTCTGCCATCCCAAACAAGGTGATTCTCCAAGAGCTTTCCTTATAGAAAAAGAAGCCCCAGGTAAAATTAATATGGAATATCTATCAAACTGTGCAAGGTTTGCCACACTATGCTGGTACCAAGGCAGCCAATGCAGTCATACAGCATCAGAGAACCAGGAGTACTTATTTTCAAGTTTGGCCTTTCACTTTAGCAGAATGGACTTGAAGCTGAAGAAATTTTCCCAAGATCTGAAAGACATGCTATCCTATTTGAAAAATGAAGCAGTTCATCTTACCAGAGAACATCTGGCTGGTTCTATCTGGACAAAAGTGTACTAATTAGTCTTCAGGAGGTAGGAATGAGCACTCTGACCTAGCTGATCAACGAATCCACTAAACTAGGGGTTAGAGACAGACTACGTTGGATCTCAGGTTTCTCTTCAGATCTCATCCATGCCTCATGGCATAAAACACATAATCCTTTCCAGAGCAGAAGGAAAGCCTCAAATGCTGGCAAATCTAAGGATAAAATATGCTCATTGTAAATATTAAATAGTATTATATACCTGAAAAGAGGCCCTGAGTGAAGGCATCAATGCCACAAATATAAGCAATAAAATCTATTGATGAAGGGGGTGGGGTGGAAACCTGGTAGTAAAAAGTGTAAAAATACACAAAACAAGCAGAATACTCCAGGTCCCACATCCTCCAACTAAAGACAATGTTATGACAAACATACATCAATCATAAACCACAGATCGAGTTGGATCTACTTTTTTATACAGCCTTTCAAAACAATCTAGGCTTCTGTTCCATCCTTGTCTATTATGCAAACTAAATACTAATTTAGTTCTAAAAAACCTCACAAAGGTGTTTTAACATCTTAACATAAAACACATGGGTCTTGCATTAACATGCAATTGATCCCGGCTCTTAGGTAAATTCAAGCCAAAACAGTTCTACCATCCATATGGAATAACTCTTCAGTTGCACTTTCAAACGCTCTAAACCCAAATGAGCTTAGTCAGCTACTATGCAACTTAGAACACAAGATCCACCATAACCTAGGTTATGGGTCTACTTCACCTATGCTGACTTGCTGAATCTCTCAAAACCTGAAATTCTTGCAATGGTCACCCCACAATTTCTGGCTTTTCTCCCTCCTTCCTCACACTGGAACATTCTCCTGCAATTGGAAGAGCTATACAGAAAAGATTATGAAAGAACCTACATAGAAAGAGCATAGATAACACCCAGAATCAAATTTCTGCTGAAACAGTTAAGGATCAGTAACATACCAAGGGTTTTGCTGTTTCATTGCATAAATTGTGAGTGACATTTGGTTAACACTAAATATTTAGGTTCAGGTGCTGATAATTTGATATGAGCATGTAGTACAAACATACCTTTACAAAATGTAAGCACTCATCATGATCTTCAACAATCAGGCTTAATGATACAGTTACAAAAATGATTAACCAGAAAACAGCAAAAATGGCATTTGTTTTCTGCAGATGAAGTTACACATGCACACTAAATTCAAACAACTATTTACTTAGACTTTTGATAGCATTCTAAGGCTTCAGAACTTCTAAACGGCAGATGAGCATGCTGCCTTAAATTATTTTTATTATTATATCTTAGGCTTGAAATGTTAGATTGAAAACAATTTATCTTAACTAGCTGGCAAAACACTCCTTTTACCAATAAACAATAAAAACGCATGACAACACTTTTCTTGAAGTATGAAAAACACAACACTCCAAACAAGGAAATGGTAACTTTACTGAAGTTTTTAATATAAAATTCTGAGACTAGAGAGTAATTAAAGACGGTTTTCACTTAAACTTATAAAAACTTATAAAAAATATTAATGCAGAATACATCTAATTTGAAAAATTACAAGCACCTCAAACAGGGGTGCTAAGAACTGAGTGTCTATATCATAAACATAAGAACATAAAATTGTAAGAGTAGCTATATTGGGTTCAACTACAGCCTTTTATCCCAGTATCCTGGGCTTGGACTGTGACTGAAATAAGATTAAATAAAAATGTAACAAGGAAATCATATACACGATGTTTTTCTCAAAGCGTACCTAGTTCTTGACCACTTGCAGTTGGGCAGCTTGCACATATGTGACATGCATTAATAATCTGTAGTGGGTTTCTATTTCACCAACTTATCCAGTTACCCTTTCACCCCACCTGAATTTTCATCATCCATAACATTTTGTGGAAAAAAGCTCCACACTCTACTTACACACTGGGTTAACACATGTATCATTTTGTTTGCTTGAATATTTCACCTTCTGGCTTTGTCTGACGCCAACTAGTTTTAAGAAGCAGTCAGCTACTGATGCCTCTTCATTTTTATAATGCCTCCCCTCATTTTATAGACATCTATTGTATTCTGCCATCTTAATTTTGTTTTCAAACTGAAGAGTTGTGGCTTGCTTATATCTCCTTATATGGAAACTGTTCTATGGGTTTTTATCACCTTGTTGCCCTTCTTTTAAGTCTTTTCTGCTTTTTCTTCTATATACAACTGAATTATATGCACATATAGGATATAGTTTAGTGAAATAGTATCAATACTGTAAAAAGAGACACATAGGGATTACTAGTGAAATCAGGGACAAGTTTGCAATACTTACAGTTAAATTAATATCCCATCTTCTAATGACACAAATACATTGTAGAGCTATTTCTATTCAAAATTAATTGTAACAAAAAATCAGCATGTCATTCAAACGTCAAGGTTAAATTCAGTGTTGATGCAGTATGTCTTGAACACTGAATCTCATTCTTCTCTTATGCATTTGTATACAAAGCTATTTTCTGCAAAATAACGTGACCACTTGGGAACTCTTAAGGAACAAAAAAAAGGCAGTATTAGAGAATTTCACTTTACCGGTGATGAACCTGAGAAGTGCCCATATGAATTCTAAGCCAGCTAGTACGTTAATTAAAGCATTTTTCAAGCAACGTAGAGCAAAAGACACACGTTCAATAAAGCACTTGATCATAGCACCTGAGCTTCTCCTAAATACTTAAATTCAGTAGCAATGTACCTGCCTTTATCTTACTGCTTAAAAAGATTTGCCTTCATCTCTAAAAATGAAGCAGCATGAGAAATAAGGCTGTGCTAGATATCAATGACCTGTGTATACCCGCTAACTTGTGGTTTTATAGCAAGTTTCAACCGTGGTACTTTCCTCAAAGCTGTAGCTCTTGAAACCATTAAATACAGTGTTTCCAATTTCCTTGGTTATAGCCTGGAAGGATTTAAAATCTCAGAAGGCATAAGAAAATATGTATATGAATGAATCCCACAACTTTAACATAATTTTTGTGAATTCTTAAAAAAAAAAATAAAATTGAGAGTGACATCTTACATTTTTTTAATAGTTTGGCATTCACCACATCTCAAAAAATTGAATGGCTAATTCTGATCATTTCAACCCACCCAGGGATGTGACACAGTAAAGTGTGGTGCAGAAATCCCTGCATCATAGGTGAGCTGGCTGTGGATGTTCAAGAATAGCTACATTACGACAGTGTTGCTCTCAGATTAATTAGCCTCACTACTCATTGTACAGAGCCACATGGCTAAACTGCTTCTGAGACTCATGATGGAATCCTTGGAAAGCAACCTGATGACTGTCGTCTTCAGTGATTACAGTGGGGATTTCTCCCTCAGCAGGAACCAAGGGTTTAAAACCCTTTTAATCAATTTTACTATAAAATACCTTCCCAATACATTAAATATCATTCCCTTGCCCCTATTTATAAGGCTTAATTTCATATAGGAGAGATCTACAATATCATTTTACAAGGGACACAAGAAAGTGATGTCAGGGATTTCATCCAATAAAGCTATATGAGGAAGAAAATCAAAAAAGTGTAATATTAAACTTAAAATCAAACTACAACCTGCATACGAACAATAAAACCTTTTCATAAATGGAACTAACATTTTGTTAAAAACTGAAAAGAAATAGCCTAATAAAGCAACAGAAACTCAGCTGCTGATAGTCACTGTGTGTAGGGATATTTCAAGGTATAAATTTTCAAAGCAGTGCACAGGGAGTTACATACATAAATTCCATTAACAATAATGTGTTCCTCAGCTCTCAGCAATATTAACTTTTAAGTGATGCTATAACTATTATAACAATCTTGCATTTATGACAGCGTTCATCTGCACACTATCTCCTAAACAGTGCTTGTATATAAACTATATTATTCTTTCACTTGTATTTAGTAATGATATATTCAATTTTTATGGACATCTGCTCACAGTTTTCTCAAACTGCATGTTGGTGTATGTTTTTTAATGTAACTGCTAGGTTTAAATAATTAGTATCACTGGATATAATCACTAATTTCCTCATACTGTAAGAGGCAACTTAGTATTTCTGCATAGCAGATGTAATACACAATATTACACAGAACTAAATTATTACAAACAGTGCCAGCAGTTTTCTATACACAGTACTTAAGATAATTATAAAAAATCATCTTCATTACTGCATGCTAGCATTTTTTTAAGAGTTTAATTTGGATAGGTTACAAGATACATTCAAATCACACAGATACAATTACTGCAAACCCAAGAAGCTATAAAACGTTCCCAACCAAATCCCTTTAACCCTGTTAATGTCTGTTTCTTGTTAATCTAAGGCAAACACTGTTTGTAGCGTGCATTTGTTATGGAATATGAAAAAAAAGAAAGGAAATCCCTTAACAGTTGTTATTGATTCCAGCATTTACTGACTGAAAGTTAAGTGCTGTTTACAAAACAGAACAGATGCAGATGCTGACAAAAAGGTAAACAATTGTTGCATGGCTTACTGCCAGATTCTAAGCCAATATATTAAACTCCAAGTGAAGCACATTTCCCCTATAGATTGCACTTATTGCCACTTCATTTCCTATGTGCTCTGTCTCTCTATTGCTGTGCCCGGCACTAAGCTATTTTCAGTTCTTTGGTGACCCCTGAGGCCTAGTGCTACCTCACATAGCCATTAGTGAAGGGAATTGCATGTGTCTGACATGGCCTGAAACCAATTATTTGATATTTTCTTCAGAATGATGCCCAACTCTGTTGGGAATGAGCAATCATGAAATAATTTACCTCCTGATTTAATTTTTTCCTCCACAAATTAGTTGTAGCCTGAGCTAGCTATACACAGCTGCCTGTGACATATCTCTGTCTTATCAAGATTCTACTTGAAATGATGAAAAAGGGAAGGGGGGGAGGAGAGTTAAATAGAATAGGTTGAGGAATCCTGCTTTAAAAAGGCGTTGACAAGTTTATCAGATATACTGATCACATGTGCTCTCTGCTGATTGAAACTGACAGACCCATAAAGAACTATCAGTGCAGCAGAGGAAACCACATGGACGCAAACTGTTATCCCAGTGTTTAAGGTTTTTTAAACACCTGTCTTGCTCTGCAGCTCACTGTTAGTTCCAGTGAAACCCAGGAGTGCCAGGAGAATCTGATAAAGCAGCTTATGCAGACAGACTACATGTTGGCTTATTTTTATCCCTTTTTTAAAAAAAATTGGTCACAGATCTAAAGATAGCAACCTTTTTTTTAATTACACGTCACCATTAACTTGTGGCTTTGATAAGTGCTTATATACTATACATCCATACTGTGCACGTGTCAAAAAACCACAGTGAAGTAAGGGATCTCAACTTATGTATAAACATGGTAAGCATGTATAAATTTGCATATATTTAATCAAGAGAATGTGTCTGTCATAGAAAGAGAAATGTCACTGCCAGCTATTAAACCACCCCAGTGAAGGATACGCTAACCTTCTGAAAGAGATTCGCTATATGCGAGATTTTAATCAAATCTGCTCCCTAATGTCTTCCCACTTCAATGAGATCAGTTTTCATCCCATTGTGAAGGTTGATTCCATATCAGGTTGCTAAATGTTTGCCTCCAAATGCCTAAGTTGTTTGTTAACACTGAGTGCATAGGCCTGTCAAAATTAAATCTTTACTTGAAATCATGTTCACTGACCAACTGATGAAAGGTTAGACCAGTGCTGGAAACACAGGTTGGAGAGCAGGAACATCTGATCATGTACTGACACCAAACTCAATGTAGTAGTCTCGAGCAAATCATCTCACCAATCTAACTGCTTGACAGCACACAGCTACTTGACAACTCTGTTGAAGAAATTCCAGACACCCCTTCATGTGCTTTGAGGACCAAGTGCCCTGTAATAATGTTTAATAAAACTACTTTATACATAGATACCTATCTTAGCTTGCTCTTAAACCAGAGACTCAACTTGCTCCTTAATTTTCAAAAACACAAATCCGCTAAGAAATTCCAGGATATTCTGATTAGACACTGTGACTTCTGGTAGACAATGACATTTTAAAGAATTCAAATGTAAACAAATTAATCAGTCTCTGAATTAAAACTAATTAATGAATGGGTCCATTTAAGGAATTTAGCAGCTGGTATCCAATCATTTTCTGATAATTATCATAATAATGAAAAAACAGACATTCTTTAAATTCCCCTTTAATTAAAATGGTCATAAAAGTTGTAGATATACTGTATTTGCAGTTGTTTATAGCATTTGGGGGGGGCAGGGGTTAGGTGTTATTCTAGAAATGACCATTTGTTCTGAAGTAGTGACTATAAGCAGAGTCCTCCTCAGAAAACTGCAAGAATTACCCTATGACAAAATGCTATGCTTTGTAATATTTCTCAGTAGACCTGAAAGCATATTCTGGGCCTCGCCAATGGCAGAAACTGGTTCCACACACATTTTTTGAATTTTCTTGCCTAAACTGTGGGCTGAGGGAGTCACTGCATTCCCTGAAGTCTTCACACACATGGCACAGAAAACACCAAAGCCCAGTGTTTGAAGAAAGTGTAAAAACTGAGGCAGCCTGTAGCAAACTGGAGATTGCACCTATTCTGAAACACAGGAGTCCTTGAAGAACTCCAAGTTGATTACCTTCTTCAGTCTTTGCTGAAAGAGAAATGAAGTACTGCCAGGTCTGTCAAACTTTCTCATGAATTCTAACTTCAATAGGACTTGCATCTTTCCCTGTAGACCATTTAAAACACTTGGATGATAAAAGACAATTGTAATTTATATTTGAAAACAGTAATCAATGTGTTTATTATAATCTGATTTCAATTCCTTTAATGTCTGCAAACATAAAAATGTCTGCTAGCTTTGTTTCTATCCTCTGCATTTACACACTTAGGTGTCTCCACAGATCAGTTCATTACATCAGACCCATTCCATTAAAATTAGATTGTTAGGAACTTTCAACCAATCAGGAATTTCTATCAAGTGTTCATCATTCCTTTGTGTAGTCTACGCATGATATTATGTATTTCCTTAAATAATAGATTAAAGTGCCTCTGTCACTTTTGCTTCTCCTACTCCTCGGAATTCCCAAGATAGAGGCAGATAGTGACAGCTTTTGTTCTAATAAGAGAAAACACTCAAAAAATTACATATAAAGCTGGAGTCAATACTTATATTTCTGCTTCCTACCTCTTTATATTTCAAAACCTCAGCTACCCAAAGTCACCACAAAGTTCTCATGATTACTTTTACGAGGAATATAAAAATCAGAACTAAGTCTAGGTATACAGAAAAAAGGCAGACACTGCCCTTTAAAAACTTCTAGAGAAATTAGTTCGGAAATCCATAACCTTTCAACAAATATTTTGGAGAAAGGCTAGAATACAAATGAAGGATTAATCATACGTCAGCATGGATATACATATATCTATAGGTTTCTACTCACTGAGCTGAGACAACACTCTTAAAACACCTCTTTATAGCTGAGCTGATAGTAGTGTATGTAACAGAATATCTAATTTGTGCATTACAGAAATTTATGGACTTTACTAGCACATGAACAGCAAATCAGTATACCACCCATTATACTTAAATACAAGGATTTGGATCTCAGCCAGAGGATGATCAGTGCATGATGCTACTGAGGAAAAGGAAGCTCTTCTTGAAAGCATGAGAGCAGTAACAGATCCAATTCCAGAGAGCCTGCAATGTTTAGTGGTACTAAAAACCTCCAGAGCGCTAACTGCTAAATTTCAAACTAGAAAGTTAGACTGTGTTATAACCACCCTTAATCCCTCTAGATCAGACAGCAATATCTCCATTGTCCTGCTATATTCCGTGAATGTAGTGAACAGCACTATAAAATGACTGACAGCTTTGTTTTTCAAAACCTCTGTGGGTACAGCAGCCCCTTGATTGAAGACAGAGGGTTTTAAAAAATTTCTAAGCCTAAGGCACAATAGAAAGGGGATTCATGTTCTAACATAGCATGTAACATCCATCTTGTGGATGTGACACACCCTCAATTTAAACACATATAATTTTTCACCAAAATGACCTATTGTGACTAAAATAATTTTGCCTTTTAAAAATTAGATTTCCTTTCTGGATACACATTTTGTGACAGAAGAGGTTCCCTGTCCTGACAAAAATCACAGCCAGGACCATCTAATTAACTTGTGACTATATGACAGTAGATGCATATACTGAAAAGACTCCCACAAGAACTTTCCAATCAATACTGCGGGAGCCTCTCTAAAAGAAATTTTTGAAGTCTTGTCTTAACTGCCATAGTTCTACATACTTTTCTCCACACAGGCCTTTACTCTGAAGTAAAAGAGAGCCTAGCTTACTAATTCTTTCTCAGATTTTCACATTTTTTATTACTAAACAGAATACTACAGTATATAAAACTCAAATTGACCTCTGACCACTCACAAGCTATCAGACTGGAAAGTAAATCACTTCCACCTTTTAAACTTGGGAGAAGAATGCATTAATTAGAGGGCACAGTGAATTAAATGCTCTCTTCATGCTGAGGAAAAAGACGCAAGTGTGCTGAGAGAGCAAAAAGTAAGAAAGTAAGTTGGTGTTTGCTAATTGTGGACATTTTGAAAGCAAATAAAATACCAATAATGGAAACTTTTCAACCTCTACAGAAATCAGAAAACAGATTCAAGTTCCTATTGGAAAAGATGAAGCAGAAGAACTTCTTCAGGGCACAACAGTCAAAAAAAAAAATGTAACCCAAGAAAGCAGCAAGAATTTGATGTTTCAAAATATACAAATAATTTGAAAAGCAAACTTAGTGATTACTTATCTTATTAAATAAACAACATGGTAATAAAATTTCAGAATGGGCACCTTTTCAGTATGACAAAAAGTCAAGAACAAGATTTTACTGCCCGTCTTCATGTTATGGTCTTAGTAAGTAATTTCAAGCAACTGCTCTAAAAAGAAGGAATGTATTCAGGCATGCTAACAGCTTTGAAATTCTGTCAGTTCAACTGACATTTCAGTAACTTAGATACTGTTATCTTACCCCCTGCTATAAGCCTAAGAAGTAACAAGCTTAATGCTTTTGTAATCTTTATAAAAATGGCATTCTCCCACTAGAAAAACATTTGTGGTCCTAGGGTATTACGCTCATATGGCCTTTAAAAAAGTACCTCTTTTTTATTAAAACTCCAGCTCTGTATGTTCAAACAGATGGTTTTATTTTCTCCTCAGTACTACTCATATTTCCATTTAATATAATTGTGCAGTAGAAATCAAATACAATACTTGCAAGGATAAGAAATAAGTAATACGTGACAAAGAGGCTATGAAACACATTATTTCCTATATTAAAGGCAAAGACATTTATTTTGTTTCCCCTGAGTAATAGGATCTTGTTTTGGCTGTCAACATTTTATAGGCTTCTCAAGGAACAAAGACAACTGCAGAAATCTGCATCATATCTGTATGTCCACAGGTTTTCAATTTTAACTTTCTATTATAAATTCCCACCAACACTATTTGCTCCATTATTTTAAATAGGTGAGAATTAAACCTATTGAATAACTCAATACCGATTGGCTCATAATACAAAATCAGGCATCTTTGGTATTTATAAAGTAAAAAAAACCTAATGATTTTTACTCAATCTGTAGGTAGTATCCATGCCATTTTTGCTGATGTCCTCATGTTCTCTGTGAAGGTTATTATATGCGTAAAAAAGAAGTGCTTTGGTTTCACTTGATCTGCTACTTCCCCATCTTTCATGGATGGAAACTAGAATTTTACACTCCAGCTGTGTAAGACATGGGGAAGACTGTGCCATGCATCACCACATAGGGTGCAGCTCAAGGATTCAGTGGTTGCAAAGCCTGTTTGCATACAGGTACCATTCTTTCCAGCAGCTGCTCCATACCTTGCTTTATACAGGCCCCTAAAGCCCTGTTCCTATGAAAGTTGTATTACCAGGCACTCTGCAGTGATACAGAGAGGAGAAATGGAAGAGAGAAGGAGATGCCAAGCAGGCAGAAATATAATAGAAACACATCAGCTACAGCCATCAAGTAGAAACAGAAACAGCACCTCCCATCGATCAGAAGGGTTGCGTGGTTGTTATAGGCTGGCCTGGTGGAGTAAAAAAAGAGAAAGACATGCAAGGAAGCAAGTAGGGTGAAGTTCCAGTTTCTGTTATCATTCCTCTATTTTTGTATTTATAATGTCTGAAAGTCACTAAAACAGGTATGTAGGTCTTGAAATATTTTAAAGCTTAAATTAATAAAAATACACCCTTGAAATAAACCCCCATAATTAAGTTTTAAAATTTTATATTTCTAAAATGTTTGGCCCTTAACAACACATTATAGATATAACTGAAAACTTGCTTGTATTAATGCCAGGATCTGAGCAATATAATGAACTTGAACTGCTGAGGCAAGATGTGATACTGGATATTATAATCTGTAATCCATGTGGTCCACTTTACATCAGAATGTCCTACCGGCACTTCAGAAAGACACAATAGTATTTTGTAGGCCAGAACAGTAGTAAACCAACTGACAGAGAAACTTCCCCTCTTCCTCCTAATACTTCTAAAAGCATAAGGGACAACAGATAAGAAAACATGATGGAAAAGCGATCGTAACTACAACATAAATATTGTAAATTATCAGCTATAGTTCTTTACCTGGACAGAAATCTCAAAAAAGGTGTAAAGATACAAATATTAATTAAATGAAAACATGTCTGGAATTAACTTTAATTTCCAGATATAAATTAAATTATACTAAAGAAGTTGAGTCCTAATTATGTCCAGACACGAAAACCTGTTTTTTCATCATTTTAAAATTTGAGTCACTAGACCAGGAGGTATCAATACTATTTTAGCTGTATTTTTGATAGATCAGATGAAGATCATAGACGATTTCTTGTAGGCAATAATTGCAGCTCAAGAGATCACAAACTGACTGAATTAAAACTAAATGGGAGGATAAAAGCAACCC
Source organism: Falco naumanni (assembly GCF_017639655.2). NCBI lineage: Eukaryota > Metazoa > Chordata > Aves > Falconiformes > Falconidae > Falco > Falco naumanni. The sequence continues at coordinate 7,418,828 of NC_054080.1, forward strand.
TGAAACCTAAGGTTCTTTATTTCAAGGGGCAGAAATTATAAACTAGGGGAAACAGCCATGTGCACATGAATGCAGAAGAGAAAACAAATTTAAGTCAAATGTGCAAAACCCAAAACTCATGTTTCAAGTGAGCTGGACAGCACACTGCTGGAAATACATAAGGATAAGTGACTTCAAAATAAGATTTATCTTACCAAGTACTTTCATTTAAGGTCCCAAACTTACTTTCATTCAAACAAATTACTGCAAGGCCTGTTTCTCTTCTCATTTTCAACTCTACTGCACAAATGCAGCTCCTCTAAACAATATTAAGTCCTTCTGTTCAAGTTTAGATATACGCCACATTGAAATTAGGTGTGCCATGAACACAATATATTCTTGGGAACTCATGAATATTTAAAGATAATGAATTTAAAATATCATAATTAAAATCACAGTTTGCATTTGAATATATCTTTAGAATAGAATGGAAGTTGGTCATATTCTGGAGAAACAAAAGACAAAGGAAGCCTGCTGAACACATAATTAAGAGGATGGTATACTGGGGTAAAAGTACAAAATATGAGTATTAAAATAGATCAGTGAAGGTGACTTAATTAGTAGCTAAAAATATACTTAGTCAAATATGCATCACTTCAGTTTAACTGCACTTTGCAGTAATACTTTCTTAAAAACAATAAACTATTGATTTTGAAGAACTACATATTGCCTAAAATTTTAAAAACAAATTTCACTGAAGATTGTAAAAGTTATTAATTATATAATAAAAGTATATTTCATTAGCAAATGCCATTAGATTTGAGAGTCTATTTAAGGGTCTCTGGCAAGTTTGTGATTAAATGAAAATATTAAGCCAATGAATTTGAATGTCACAAAAAATAAAATTCAGAGCTCTAATCTCATTTTAGTTTTAACCACAGGAAATTAAAAAATAGGCTAATTAGTCTACACATGTATTCACACTCTCTCTCTCTCTCTGTGTATATATATATAATTATATAAATAAAACCAAAGAAAACCTTCCACTAATATATAAAATGTGTATAATTTCATGGGGTTTAAGGTTTTTATTGGCTAATGTCTTACCACTTTTAGACGAAGAAACAGCTACTCTTATAAGAGATGAAGGATTAAGATAGGTTAGTAATGCCTGATTAAACTAGATTAACATTTTTGTAAATAAAGGAACACAAAAAAGGTTCAAAAGGTAAAAGTACAATCCACATTTAATAGACTTACCGCAAATAATTTCTGAGAAATGTGACACTGGAAATTGAAGCAAAAAATCATAAGATATAAGCTGAAAAACAGCTGTCTGCATGATTCTTTCCATGCTAAATATGTTAACAGATATATATAAAGTACGTTTTAAAATGCTTTAACATTTAAATAAACTTTCGCAAGACACATATGATTAATACGATACAAAGGTTGAAACATCTTACAACATTCCATCAAAAAAGTATTTGGGGGGCAGGGGGAACATTCTCCAAATATTGTTTTAGCAGGTTGGAAACATAGGTGATGTGCTGAGAGTACACAGAAAAATTATGATCCACTGTAGATAAAAACCTACTACAATAACGTAGCCCAAACACTAATGGCTGAATCCTGCACTGTTAATGGTAAGGAGTCACAGATTTAACTGGACACAGGATCATGTTACAACATAAACCCACCTCCCTCCACTAGAGCTGGCAACCAAAGATGCCAAGTTCCAAAGAATTTGCCTCTTTTCACATACCATTTTGTCAGCTTCCTTCTCAAACCATGCTCATCCTCAATCCTGATAAGCAGATACAATTTCATTACAGTACTTGACAAATAACTGTTCTAATACAGTGTGAAAACAAAAATGTTAATTCCTTACTTCACAAATAGATTGTTGTCTATGAAATATTTTAAAGACTTATAACTCTGTTAAAGCTTGTTATAGACAACCTATATTTTCCTGACAGAAGTAGGTCATCTATATAATGTTTTCTGAGGTTCTAGCATTATTTCATTATTTTCTTTCATTTTTTCCTCTCCTATACAGTAGGATCAATTAGAGCAGCTCTTACAAAAAAAGACACAAAACCCAACAAACCAAAAACCGTATTTCCCCGAGGGTGGACAAAGTAAACAGGAAAACTTTTTTCACCTCTGGGATAAGAGTCCCAATTGAACGCCCTAGATTAAATTACTTTGCTGTTCTGAAATGTGCTGGTTCCCAGAGGGCAGAGGGAACGTGCATCAAAAAATAAGAAGCACATAGGTGTTAACTGCCTTACAGCCAAGAAAAAAAGTTTCTTTCCCTTTCTCCCCTCCCCTCCATACTCCAGTATGCTTCTTTGTTTTTTTTAATACTCAGCAAACCAGGTATTACTGTCAAGGCAACCTACTAAAGCCATCTTTTAACCTAACCTATGTATAAATACAGATTTCCACTCTCAATTATGGGAGGGCAGCAAAGGTATCAGAATTTAATAGGAATTCCATGCAGGAAAAGTCACTTGACACTAAGAATTTGGCTACCATTATAAATCTCCCAAAACGGTTATTCTGTAGGGCTTTTTCCCCAGAATAGTTATTTCAGTGTGAACTGCCTTGTGAACACTTTAATTCCAATGGAAAAGTGCCTTTTTCTGACTTTGCGTGGTATAAAACCAGTATATGCAAATGTTTAGAAGAGAATAATCTCTTCGAAGAAAAATTTTTCACGTATAAGCTCACATACAATAAACTATTCAGTTATGATTGTTTTGGTGTAAATTTTGCTTGTGCTGATGAATAAAACCAAAGAACAGGCTATGACATGTCAACAAAATGAAAAAAATAATCCTACGTAACTTCACAGCTCTGACACCCCGTTTTGCTCTAGCCTGCTGACTTCACTATTGTTGCTTTATCCTTTGCATGCCTGCAGTCTGTAACCACAGATTGTCTAGAACAGTCTGATATGCCGAAAACTAGTGAGAGACGGAAGGTGAATCAATGCTTGCCTCCCATACCAACCCTTTTGACGTAAAATAATATGAAGTATTATATAGTGATGAAGATATGAAGAGGACTGCCTGTATGAAGGAAGTAATTTTAAGTGTTACATAATATTAACAAACATGGCTTCTGAACACATTTTCTGGGTGCTAAGGGGACAGCTGCTGCACATGCAAATCTGATCTTTAATACATTTTGAATCAAAAATCTTCCGCGGGATTTATGAAATACAGACATTTTTAGTTTTCTAAAACTAATTGCAGCAACTGTTTTAAAAGTTGCAAGCAAGTCCCAAGATTTATGTTGTATACCTTAATCTTCCTCTGTTCTTCTGAATAGACAACAGAACTGTGCACTGAAAATCTGTCTGGATAGATGCGCTGGCACAAAAACATGTAAAGACATATCCTGTGGCAAAGAAAATTTAGGCAGAGGAATTGCTGTCTTAATGGATTGAAGGACTGTTTTCCTTCTTGTAAAGAAAGCAGTTAATGCGTGGGGTTTTTAGACAAGCCACCCTTACAGTCACTTTAATTTCTAGGTCTTAGATGGCAAATGGAAGTAACAACTTTCCCACCTTTGTGAGCTGTTTGGAGACTGAAAGAAAAATTAAGTTACAAACTTCCAGTTCCCTACGAGTCATTTTTTTGTCAATGAATCCTTTCACTGATTCCCATCTCACCATGTAATTCAAAGATACATTTCTTGTCATTTACTTCACAACTCAACATCACTCTGTCATGACTTCTCCTTGTTTCCTACCAACATTCCACCCCACTAATATATCAGCTTTACATTGAACTTCTCATCCTTTCAAATTATTTGTCTGCGTGCCTTTTCCCTTACCTTACCTTTCATGTGTTCTACATATTCCTCCGTATTTCAGCTCCTGTTGAAAAATTCTTTCTGCATTTCTTCCAGTGGAATTTCTAGTTGACTTATATTAACATGTATATTGATTTTAAAACTCACCAGAGTATAATTTTCTTCTGCACAGACGTGGCAAATCACCTCACTACCTCATCCTTTGTGTATGTTGTACAGCCCAAAGATCTACTTTCTGTTTCTGTATTTTTCACGTGATTCTAAACTTTTAGTATTTTCTGTCTGCAAACTACTTCACCTTTATGGAAGGCTATGTTTTAAACAAACAGCTCTTGCATAGAGGAGCTGTGTTCAAAACTCTGCTTTGAAAAAGCAATTACATACAATCATGCAATTATGTTATGAAAGTTTCCATTTTGTGCAATTTTTTTCTAAAGCTCTGCTTCTTCGCTTTGGAAGTCAGCATGTCAGACTCACCAAATGTAAAAAGAAAGTACAGAAAATACCCCATTTCCTTGGAACAAGAAGAAACGGCTAGGTATCATTAACTCTAACTCACCAACCATACTTTCACAGTCCTAGAAAACGTTTCTTTTTTTTTTTTTTTTTTTTTTTAATTAGAATCTGAATAGTGATCTTTTGGTTCAGCTCTGATGTATGAATCTGTGTCTATTTCATGGCCACATTATTGTACAGACCTTCCTATACTCTCCATTAAACTTCTGACAATTCAAAAACAGTGGAGGTAGAAGACTGAAGAGTTTGTGGTATTTTTAAAATCTGGATTAAACAGTTCTTATTCTATTATGTATTTCAGCAGTTGGAACAAGTTAGACTAAAAAAACCCCAACTAAGACACGACACTGTTATCCACTGAATTAAAATGGGGTTTCTACATACATAAGCGTAAGATACTCTCCCTTAGTTTAAACCTTTTTAATCACAATTCTGAGACAGTCTATAATTTAACTGCAGTAATATGGCTAAAACATAAAGCTGTAATTAATAATCTCAGGCCTCTCTCTTCACAGGAAATAATCAAGCATATTGGAAAAAAAGCAGTATAACTCAAATAATATCTAACTACAATAACATAAAATAAGGCTACTAACCCACAGCATGAACTGTTCCTCTATGCTTCTTTGAAATCTTGTTTGCCTTAACTATATGTAGAGCATTTTCTTTGAACTGCAGCTCACAAAGTCTTTCAAGGAGAACTGTCATTTCTTCGGTGATGGTATCCAGATAAGTTTCATTAATAAACTTCAATGATGAAGAAAGATCAATAGTTCCACTTAGTATATACAAATCCTCTTTTATCATTGTGCACAACGTGGGTATAGAACTTTGGTAACCATGAACAACCTTATCAAAATTTGTTTCACCACAACTAGACAAAATACAGTTCTGTAGAAGATCACTAACCAGTTTATTCTGCATATTTTGATACTTTACTAAGACTTCCGATTCAGGATAAAGAAACAAAAGTTGCTGTATGCACTGAGTTTTAAACTCCATTTGTTGTTGTAAAGCATTAGGATTTGTTTCTTCTTGACTTTGCAGCCTATTTACTAGAAATCGTCGAAGATGCAATCTCACATCATCCCAGAGAGATTTCACATCCATAGCTGAATCATCCTCAATAGCATGAAGGGAAGATGTTAAATCAAAAGACGTCCCACTTGGAGTACAGGGAAATGAGACACCACATTGACTAGAGAGATCCAGCAGGAAGTGAAGTATCATTTCTTCTTGATTTTGCTCATTCTTCAGCAAGCTTTGCTAACAAAGGTAAATCAGACAGTATTTTAGAAAGGTTTTGTTAATTCTGGTTCATAAAATGAACAGCTTCATGCTACGGTACCAACTTTTTCCAATGCTAGTTATCTTACCAGCAAGTAAGAGACTTAGACAAATTGCTACATAAACAGAAATAACAAAGCCTGTTTTCCCAAGGATTTATGCTCCAATCCATCTCCTTGTCTACCTGCTCCAGTAATTCACATTCCTCTTCCCATCTTTCTCACATCCTCAACCTCTTTCCTCAGTTCTAATCCACAATTCAAAGGAAAGGTTTGGAAAGCTCATTAGGTAAGCCTTTGCAGCCTGATTGTTGTGGTCCACACACCTCTTTTAAAGAAAATGGTATGAAAAATTACTGAAGAATTACACAGATAATGGCAGGTTCTGCTCATAGAACCAAGACAGGAATTTATAAAATGAAACATTGTTGCTTTCAATGTTGTGGCTCAGCAGGCAACCAACAAAAAGACCATTCCAAGGATGAAATAACCTCCCCAGGACCCCCTTAAAGAACTAAAATGGAAAACTTGGTAAGAATTGAACAGGCTTAGATCACACAGGGCAGAAGAATAAGCAGCTGCGTGCCCTGTCAAACCAAGATGCAGACTGATACATGTATAGCGACCTCTAAATACATCTCAGCTATGTGAGCTGAAGCAGAAGGCGGCAGGCAGTTAACAAAGCAGGTGAAACCACACAGATGCATGCGCTCTTCCTACTTCATCTGAGCCTAAAGAGCTCTCTCTTGGTCCAGGGCCAAGATCTCTGACCTTAGAGCTGCTTCAAGTTCAAGAGGCCACACAGCAGATAGCAGGTCCTTTTGTCACAGCTCAATGCTCTCTACTTGGCCCGAATGACACAAATCTAAACAGCACTCTGCACTTTCCTTAATATGTATGAGATGAATCATTTGCATGAACAAGGCATGTCCAATATATGAGTAGAAGACAAGTCCCATGGTCACTGGACACCAAAATCTCCTTCTCTCAGACAAAAAAAATCTTCTCTGTTATAAACCCATTTCCCAAATCCTCAACATTTTCCCTTCTGCAGGCTGGCTTTGGCCACAGTCCTAGGCTCATCAACTTTTTATTTATAAAGACCTGCTCTTGATCTTCCAGCTACAAACAGCTGGCTACAGATTCCCTCCCCCTCCCCAGTCACAGGAAAACTGAGTGAAGCTGGTGGTACTCTTCTTTTTCTGGGTTTCAGGAACCAAGCAGGCAAGCTTTATGTGAATCAGGATTTAGAAGCCCACTCAATTGGTCCCCCGCCTCCTGTCACTTCTCTCCAACAGAGGAAAGCGTTGTGGCAAATGACAAAAGGGTAGTTCTTTTCACTTACGTGCTTTATCTGGGTCTCCTAGCTACACCCCATCCTACAAAGCAAGGCTGGTAAAGACACTGTTGGCAACTTTTTGCCTTCAGAAGTACCAATTTATTAAACCTACAGTATCAGAGGAAACAATTTTATTTCTTTTCCCATTTTGAAAGAGAGAAATAAATTAAATTTGAGTATGGTATTGCATGAATATAATAATTTCCAAACATAAAGTTCAATTTTTCAACTGTAACAAGCTTTAATCAATAAATAATTTATAAAACTATAAAAAAGATCAAATTTAAAACAAAAACTTCAGTGGGTTGTTTCCCCCCCCTCCATTCTTTTAAGTCACAAAAATATTCAGCATCAGAACTCCTTTTTTCTGGGTGACTCAAAACTTTTGCATTCTTATGAGAGAAAACAAGAGTTTAATCTTCCTGTTGCCCTCTACTCTGGAGTGCTTCCTGATGAAAATTTAAAAATTAAATGCTTGCACCACAGTAGCTAATTCTAAACAAAAGACAGAGAGCATCACTGCCTGCCATAAAGGAAAGTCTTAAAAATAACAGACTTTCTATTTTTCTTCCAGTTTACATCTTTATTTCAGAATGTTTCCTATGAATCTTTTTACTTACAAGCAGGAAATACATGTGGAAGACAGAATAATAAGGGGAATTATCAGCCAAATATCATCCTATAAAAGCATGTGCATGTGATAGAAATACCTGTAACTACTTCAAATTTTAAATCATACATATCAATATGCATATACATAAGGCAGATTTTATTTTCTTTTATTATCTGCTGAGTATTCTATAACGTTTTGTGGCCACAAAAAGAATGTGTTTCAGTGTGTAAACTGAAACTCTATTCACTAACTGTTGTGTTGCAGAGCTGAGTCTCCATAGGTAGACTCCTGAAATTTAAAGGTTACTTTTTTCTATGAATCACGCTCAAATACTAAATTCTGAAATTAACAGAGCAAGAGAAGCTGTCAAAACAGTGAATGTAACTGATGCCTTTAGATGATGAACCCTAACTGCCTTCCAAGCAATTTCCTCTGCTATTTTTTAAGGTTAAGCAGAAACATTTTTATTCATGAAAGCCGGTAAGAATCCCAAGTATTGTTTCAAGCCCTTTGCAACTTAAACTAAAGCATTAAAAATAGGGAGCTTGCAGATGCCATCTTAGACTTAGTGTTACTCAGAAAAAGAGCCCCTGAAGTGAACTTTGAAGCTCTGAAAACAGTGTCATCAAGTCTCTTTGAACACTGCCTATATTGACATAGGCTTTTCTATTTAAAAATTAACCTGTAAAAACACTTCAAAAGATGATGCCAAAACTATTCAAGAGAAAAAGATCCAAATTAGTATCCAAAGGTTTTAGAGAAGCATGGAAAGTTCTCTTATAAGCATAGAAATTTAGTGACAACAATATACAGGAAAACATCTGCAGTCTATCAACTGGACTACTACCTACTAGAGCCTACTACATATTAAATAAATTAATAAATGCAGCAAGATTAAGATTTTGTGGGGAAAAAAGATTTTGTCATTAGTTTAGCAGGGACAGAATTTAATGAAGATGTGTTCATGTATATATTCAGCTTTTAGATATTCATAATTACAAAACAGTACACATAATGATGGCTTTTCACATAACGAACATTTCAGGCTTCATGAAGAACCTCTCAGTATTCCCATGAGAGTTCAGAAGTGCAGAAGAACAGCATGCTAACAACAAACCTAAATACAGCACCGCAGCCAAAGCACATACAGAACTTTGCACTATTTTTTAGATTGTTCCAGCAGCTTAAAAGATAAAAAAAATCCCTAACAATATACACACCCATAATAAGGGACAACAATGAACAGGGATATTGTTCTGAAGTAGATGCAGTAGAATTATTGTTACTGAAGATGTATTATACGATATTTAACTAAAAACTTGCAGATGAGAAATTAAGCCAACTGAGTAGTTAGATCAATGGACAGAGATACATATTTAAGAAAGGTCACATCATAATCTCATTAATGGTGAATATTATTGAAAATATTTTACTGCAGACCTGTTTATGGTGCTAAAGATTATCTACTGTGAGTGTAACTTTTTCCAGATGGATTTTCTATGCTAATATATATACACTTTTCATTTGTAGTCTCATCTACACAGCAGGCTGGATTATCTAAGAAGCCACGAGCCTGGAAACAGTGATGTCCAAGTTCCTGAGCTCCACAGACGTTTTCCTGATAAACTGTGCAGAACTGAGACTTTAAGGCTTCTCACACTTTGCTATCTGTTTAGCAGCCTGCCAGAGCCATTCTCAAGGCTTAACTTGACTCTACAGCCCACAGCCAGACTGTCATGCAGTCAGTAACCTCCTGGGAAGCCAAAGAGCTAGAAAGCACATTTTTGCAAGATACAGCCAAAGTATTCCAGAGATGGGGACATTTTGGTGTTTCCCAAACAAATGCCGCCACCTGGTGTTCAGGTATATGGTCTGAATAGATCCTGAAGGAAGAAAGCAGGGAATGGACACAAGTCATCATTGCCATGCTCTCTTCTGAGCGGGTATAAGTAAGGCTCTAACTGGACTAAAAATAGTAACAAAAAACTTCCTAAGACAGCATTTGTGGGATTCTCATTTGGTCTAGATCAAGTAGCATGCAGCAGTCTCTGACACCCTTGAGTGTGATGATTAATAGCAACATTCATACTGATCACCTGTATTAGAAGGGGACAAAAAAATCACTTCTTCACCACATGAACATGAAAGACCTGGTGTTTCTAGAGGTGACTTCCTCATTTGACACAGCTTAATCCAGTGGATTCAAAGGTGACAAAGATCAACAACCAGTTTTAAGAGTTAAAAAACAGAGGAGTTTTGATGAACCTTGATCTCTAGGCAGGAGATAGTCCCAAAGGAGAAAATACTCCATTTCTCCACAGCAGTTTTCCTCTATTGATCCAGTCAATCTTAGCCTAAAGCTGTTCATGGCGTATGATTACACCATGACATGGAAGTGACAAAGAACAACCCACTGGATACTGTTTATTTGTTTTGACACTCATATATGTGTACAACATATAAACACACACATACATAATTTATATACAAACTTGCAGGTTGTCATTCATTGAGGTATCATCCTCCACACAGTTCAATTTTCCAGACTTCCATTTCCACAGAAACATTCTAGGGATAACCTTTAATATCAACTTGGGATAAAAATGCCTTCTAAAATGATGGAATTTCTCATTGAAGTGAAATTTGATTTTTGGCTATGTCTAACTGTACAACTTGCTAGGACAATGGATGTAGCTCCCACATTTCTAGTTAGAAAAAGTACATAGCAAGTTAATGACTAAATAATGCATAAAGGACAATAATCTGTATTAGATGAGTTAAACTCACACTGAAACAACGAAGAACAAGCAGTAACAGTAACAGCCTGGGTATAGACAGTAACTGCAGATGTTTTTTACCAGCATATTTCTAAAACAGCCCTAGCAGTGCTGAGCATGCGGTAATATCAGTGAAAAGACATGGTCCCAAGTTTGTCTATTTAAGGCATGATCAAAAGGAACATAACTCCCCGCTGTGGACATCAAAACAGTACTAAGCCTTATAAATAAAATTTCTGAACTATCCTCACCACACTGAAGACTGAAATGAGAAAACTAATTAACCTCAAAACACAACCCAAGCCCCCCCAGCATATAACCAACTTCCTCAAACATTAAAGTCTTTAGTAAACAATTTTTACCAGGGTCCTAAGGAACTCCATCAGCTCTCCGTGGTGTGTAGAAGAAGGCCTGAGAGAACTAAAATTGCAGTTGTTTAGCCACTGAAGGCAGTCAGTTGTGCTCTGTAGTATTTCATCGGTACATATTTCATTTACTTCTGATTGCAGGTCTTTAAGACACTGTTCTATGCTAAAAAACAAACAAACCAACAACAACAAAAAAATCATAGGGTCGTTTCTTTATGACTTGGAAACAGAAAGCATTTCATATATTTCATATTTCAAAAAAGGAAAATTACTTCAAATTAATGTAACACTAGTCCTTCTTCACAGATTAAATTACTCTTACAAAATAAGGCCTGAATTTGCAGGATTAGCATTTAAATACAGTGGAGCTAGGGCTAAAATAAATTTCCTTTAGGCCAGACTGCCATCCTCAGTAAAAGTAAGTACTGCCCTGCTTCTCAAACAACCTTGTATTTTTTTAATAAAGTAGTTAGTGAATAACATCATCCAGCCTAAGGTCTGGCCCTTGGTGCTTAATTAGCTAAAGCAGAGAATATAAACTGAATCAACTACCATATTCAAAGGTGAATGTGTCATTTTGCTCCTTTAGCAATCAGCAGTTGGTTTATAATACATAACATATATTAATGACTCCATAAAGACCCACTGACATCACAGAAAATGCTGAAAAGAATTTTAAGAGTCAGTTATGCTGAGAGAGCGGATCTTTTCTTTTTGTTTTTGTTATTAGAATATGTGAAAGAAAACAGGAGTTTGCTTCCAGTGAGCTGATCCACTCCTTAACGTTCATCTAGAAGCATAATCCTGTTCATGAAATCAAATGTGACTGGTATGGTTATTACAGGGATTTCAGTTGCAAATAGCACAAGAACAACTGGATATCCTAAATTATTTTATTTCTATTTGTGTGGACAATTATGTGGGAAAAAAAAAAAAAAAAGAAAAATCCACAATCTAATTCTCTATCTTTTCCTACAAAAACACCTTTTCAGTATTTCAGAACTATATTTTTTTTAAAAAAAGTAATGCTTAATATTTTATATAGTTTCAGTTAGAAAAACAGTATTGATTAGATGTAGGCAGATCTAGGTTTAATACAAACAGAACCAACGATAAGACTGATGCCAGCTTTGGTTTATTGAAGTGCAAAGTGATTCTCGCTACTATCTGAATTATATTTTGGAGTATATTAGTTATTCCATTTATATTCTTAAAGCTGATAAGGGATGCAAGGTTTAGCACAAATTAAAACTTAGTTCTTTCTATCTCTGCAGAGTTACAGGATTAGATGACACTCAGCTCTTTACAGGTACTTCCAGTGTCACATACTTTTGATCTTTGATATTACTTTCTGTTTTCACGACATCAACCAAACAACAAACTTGCCTATTAAACTGCCACTTGTCTCTATTTTATAGAGAGCAAGTATGGCTGTTTTTCTTTAACTGCTCTCTAACATTTTCAAACTTGACTAGCTTTGTCAAAAGAAGACAAAAGAAGATGAGAAAAGAGGTCAGGAAGAGAAGAAAAGGAGAACGAGAGGAGAGGGAAAAAAAGAAACTGGAAAACAAATTAAATCCTTACATATATTACAAGCCATGACAAAAACAGCAAATTAAAGACCTCCAGTTTTCAAATCAAAAAGGAAAGAAAAAAATTGGGGGTTTTTTTCTGCGTAACTTCTCTGTGTAAAATGATTCATTTTCCATGAAATGTCATCTTTTTCAAGGAAAATATTTTTCTTAAAATACAATCTACTTTGAACATTTTTTTTTAAAAAAAAGCTTAAACACTACCCCATATCAATTTGTAACAACAAATCAGAGATGAAAGGCCACTTTGCATATCACCCATTGACTACACTTCATCATTTAATTCTGCCCGCAGTACTGTTCTCAGGATGTGGAAGTTTTTATTTGATTTTCTACTGGGTTTTCTCCTTTATTGAGTGATTTGCATTTTATTCTTTTACAGATGTTATGCAATGTACCCTGAATTCCTATTAGCTGCCTCATTCTAATCAACAGCAATAAAGTAAATCAGTGTCATCCATACCTTTGGGAACTGAGTCTGTTAGTTTGAATTGACTTTTTTTAAAAAGTGGGAAAAAATAAGCTAACGGTCACACTAAATTAAGTTCACAGATAAACAGTGGTCTGCATTTGATTTTAGTTACTCAACAAGCACAAAAGGGAAGCCTATTTTTTCTGAGAATGCTGTCAAGACTTACGATCTGTGATAGGTTCACTTTGTACCTTTTGTTTCTTTAAAATACAGCATTAAATAATAACAAGCTGAATATGAAAACCACATCAACTACAATTATAGAATGCAAGGACAATCATAAGAATGCAAGTGCAGAAGTGTAGCATTTTGAATGTCAGAAAAACAACTCCATAAATGGTTTCCAAAACTATGACTATAAACTTCTAAAAAAAATTTCATCAAAATAAGTACATCATTTTGAACAGCTTATTTTCCCGTATTTAATTGTATTCATGATATGGGTATATTTGTTTTATACTTAAAAGACATAAGGTAAACCATTTAAAGTCTATCTACTCTATCAAAATGAAGTCACCACATTTTACAGCTGCATTATATTCAGAAACCCAATTCAGTAGCTACAATTAATGCTAAAATACGTAAAAACTTTTAAAACTTAGGAATACGCAGGTGGCCTATAAAACACTTCCATAAAATTGGTGCTGAAGACTTTCCTGGGCATGACTGAGTTCAAAATGAGTGCACTGAAACAAGTATCTTTCCATCATCAAAGAACCTTATCAGGAGCACAAAGCACCTCCACAAAAAACAATCACTCTCAGCCTGTGGCCCACTTAGGTTCCAGATGGGATAGCCCAGCCATGAATACCAATTCTAAACCCGACAAAAGATTGGCATGGATATTTTTAACTTGTGAAACCTGCTCTCAGGACTATGAAACTAATGCCTTGTTCATACACCTTGACTCCTGGGACACTATCAAAGGCTTTTATTGTGGTGTGCTGATGTGTCTCATTCAAACATACCCAATAAATTACAGCATTGTGCATTGTAAAAGGGACTACTGTTGTTACTCTGTGCCGATCTGCTTCAATTACAAAACCAGTTTTTACACTCATCTTTGATATATGAATCTGTGTAGCCAATAGGCTACAAACTAAATAGGCTACAGCCTTCTCAAGGCCAGATATTTTGGTAATTTGTCCCAACACTGATAAGAGGATTAGGTGGATAAATTTCAGTTGTACCTCCCTGTAGGTATAAATCATGATAGGTCTGTTCATTTTATTTAATCCTTTTATCTCAATAAAATAAACACTGAATTAGGACTAAAACTGGTTTTGATTGAATAAAAATATTTCCATCCTGTTTTCTTACAGTATACTGTAGGTAATCATGGTCTCAAAACCACTGTTATTTCTTTTAAGATTTTTGTCAACACTTAATATTACAAGAACGTGGTTAATTATAGGTACTTAATCCTTTACATTAATTACTTCATCAAATTAAATATTTAGGAACTTGGTTACCTCTGAAAAAAACCCAACATTTTAATGTGTATTATCTGGGTTTAGAAAGCAATTGTTTTAAATAAAATACTTCGGCCAAATAGGATTAAAATTATTCTCACCATGTAGGTTAGTATTTACAACTTTATAATTTCTTATCAGTGTAGGGACAACAAGATTCTGATTCCCTTTTTTAGAAACAAAATTTGCTGCAGCTTTAAAAACCATAAACAAAACATTATTTTGATGTGAAAATTGTGCTTAATGTATTGAATGAGTTTGATTCTTAAAAGTATAATTACAAAAAGCCATATAAAGCGCTACATTCCCTTTTTCCCCCAAAAAAAACCTTTTTTGATTAACTGCAAATATATTTTATTAAGTTCAGTGCAGTAAATAAGCTCCTTTTTTTGAACAAATTGAGGCATCAACCCAGATGATGTCAACTGACAGTACACATGTATGATGGAGTGTAAATTGTCTTAAAATCATGTGCAGTCAATGGAAAAATACAACCGTGAGTGTGCGCCACCCTCTCTAAATCAGGAATACAAGATCTGGAGTACAACGAGGAAATCAGACATAGCTCAGTACTTGATGCTTTTTCCCTGTTTACTATTTTTAATTGGTTCTGTGCTCCATGTGTATGCTGTTGGGTTTTTTTTAAAACATCCTCTGAAACACTAAACCTTAATGATAAGGTCAGGCAAACAATTCATGTTTTAGGGGCTCAAGTACCAACGCCGAGACATTGCTGAACCTAACCAGCATGTGCTGAATTCTTCTGTTGGAAATTAGCTTATTTGAACTATATTAGAAGAGTTGTTCCTGGTCAGATGGAAGGTCTCCAGGTCTCTGACAGTGGTCATTAGGAGATGCTAAGGAATAATAATAATTATAAAAATAAAATTAAAAAAAAATTAAACAGTTAAGATTTCTCAGAAGATACTGTCTCTAGCAGTTTGTGACACAAGAATTTCAACCAGTGTTGTACTATTTAACAGCCCTCAATTAATTTTTCTTCCACAGATGATTTTACTTTTCTTTGAACCTGTGGAACTGTTCAGGCGTAAACAGAAAAAAAATAGTCACCAAACTACTAAACAAGGAGTGGAATGTAAAAGCTCAAAGAAAAAATTAACCTTCCTCTGGAGCAAAGAAACCTGATAGTTATGCTCCTAACGATTTTTGTAAAATTGACTGATTTTTCAAGAAAAAATCTTTAGTCCCACACAAGGAGTATCTTGAGCCTTTGTGGGCACATAAATGCTTGCAGTTAGTACTACTGGTATACCATTATGCCCGTGAAAATGTTTTCACTGAAATTAGCTTCCCCTTTTTACAGGTGAGGTATTTGTTGGGTTTTTTTACAAACAAAGCAAAGTTCTTTTATGTTATCTGTGTCCACAATGGAGTTTTTCTGGAATAGCATGTTGATACCAATTGGTAAGTATTCCCACTGCAGACAGTCTCAATTTGAGAACTCCTAGGTGCTCTTATTTATGAAGTTAATGACAGTTTTTAGGAATAACCTAATCATGTGGAGAGACTGCTTTTTATGGGGCTGCATCAATGGACAAACAGTTACAAACCAAATACTATAATGGAACTGATAGTGTAAGCACTGTCATACTGATACACCATTATTTTGAAAAGCACAGTATCAAAATGAGGGTTGCTGTCTCTATATATCATTTTCCATTGCCTAAGATTACTATGAGTAAGCTGAAGGATGATCTTCTAACTCCTTTCAATTTCTAACAAGCACTGTTTCAATTTATTTCATATAGCATATGGAGCAGCCATAAAATGACAATGAGATTGGTTAAATTAAACTACTAAGCTATAAAGTGAAATTATCTTTAAACCTCATGTTACTTATGCTTAAGATCATCATACTCATGGAGATCTGCTTTTAGAATCAGTTTACATGTCTTTTATTAAGAACAGACAGTTTGTTTTAAAATTAATAGTTGTTTCCACTGTTTTTTTGAAGATAGCAGCACTAACATAATACTGCTTCGTTATTATCAAGTTTATTCATTAAAAAGCTTGACTGCTAAGGGGCATTTTGCATAAAATCAGTCATATAATTTGGAAATGTGTCTGTCAGAGGACCTGCTGTACCTTCCATAGTAAAAAAATTCTGAGAAAGACCTTTACTGTATTATTCCCACAGGAATTTTCATTGTTACATTTTTGCCCATGCTGAAAAATTTTCTTTTTTCATGAAAGCTGACCTGTCAAAAAGGAAATATTAAGAAAATTTCCCATGATCTGCAGAAAATTTCATCAAGTCACTGCTGATGTCTCAGCACTACTGTGTTAATAAACTAATTTAACCAAAATATAAATAACTTACTTCCTAGTAACTTTTAAACTGCTTTTTTTAGATACAATCTAAATGAAAAAAAAACCCAAACAAACACATATATAGATTCATGCAAAGAATATTTTGATAAACTTATCTTGAACAGAAAAGGTTTGACTAAAAGCGGCTATTTATGATCTTGCATGTTACTGCAATGCTTATCATAAGCTATGTAACAGTCATGGTACAATGTACCTCTTAGGTTTCCTAAAAATTCTGAAAAGAAAAAAAAAAGAAGAAAAAAAAAAGAGAGATTATTCTAGTTCTATAATGAGATTATTCTAGCCTATAATGGTTATGCTGTTCTATTCTAGGCTACCTGACCATAAGCTTATTCTTTCTGGCATGTCCCTGTTCTTATTCTCATTAACCCAACTCCATAAACTCCTTTTCATATTTTATGTTCTTTACAGTGGTGATCTCAACAGCACAGGAGAAAGCCAGAAAGTAAAGCTGCTAGTGCTAATAATACAGGTTTTATAATCACCTCATATTTGTGTGTATGTTAACATTTCTCTTCTAGCTTGACTATATTACTCTCTTACTCATATTTTGTACCAAAGTTCCATTGAAAATATAACCAATAAGAGTGAAGTTAATTATTATTTTGTAAGCAGCAATAAAAAGCTGATGGAAAGACTGAGTACAAACAGTCAACCTCTTTACAAAAATACTGCTAAGACAAATATGTGTTGATACTTGTTTTTAAAACCAGCAATTCCTTAAAATATGAGACTGAAAGTTACAGGATTATAAAGGTAAAAGCTGTGAAAAAATTAACTTTCTCAAATTCTTCTTACAGCACCTACCTCAAAGACTTTGCAAACTACTTCATATCTCTAATTTATTTACTTACAGAACATACTCACTGGAACTGCAAAGTAACAATACCACTGAAACCATAAAGACATAGAGTGGTGGTGATGACTGCTGTACCTCAGCAAGAGAAACTTACTCAGCAGCTTAACCATATGAGAATGATCAGTTTAACTGAACCACCGCCTACCTTTAATTTCCAATCTTGTTTTAAAGACTTGAAATATTTCAGTCCATAACATGTAAGTTTTGCCTTGGTAAGTTATTTCAGAATACTGGCAGTAAAACATAAATCCATTGACCAAAACATTATAGTGACAAATAATGGCTAAAAACCCCACTATCTCAAGTATTCTTATATGAAATGAATTGGGATATTCTGCAGAGCAGTCAAAGATCTGATCACAGGTTTCTGTGTATGTACATGACAACTACCTACCTACCCAAGATACAGACACAATTATAATCACCATATATTGGAGTAAAGAAACTGCGTGTCTGTTAAAATAGCCACCCTCTGAGAAACTCCGTGTTGTCCAGCTAGCACAGTGGTAAGAAACAACTATACCAAACTCAGTGGTCATGAACAGACAGCACAGGACGAACAGGAATAAAATTACATTCCTTCCTAAGTTTTATTACTTATTCCTAACAAATAGTGCAGGGCAGTGAGTAGAGAGATACTATTTTGACAGAGATTTTAGTTACATTATACTAATATCTTTATAGTTACTAAATTGTCAAATAAATACTACACTAATTCACTTGTACTGCAAGCAGGACACATTCACAGAGAAAAGTCAAACTCTTTTTAGGTCTGAACAAAACTGAAAAAAATGATCAATTTTATTCCTCTACTAT
Organism: Falco naumanni; assembly: GCF_017639655.2. Classification (NCBI taxonomy): domain Eukaryota; kingdom Metazoa; phylum Chordata; class Aves; order Falconiformes; family Falconidae; genus Falco; species Falco naumanni. The sequence goes on from NC_054080.1 coordinate 7,437,094, forward strand.
TAGCCTTGGTTTAAAATTCTCCCAAATACTCAACTATTACTGGAATTTTGGATGGAGATGCCAAGATTTTACTAATTCCTTTGAGTAACAGGAAAGTGAAGTGTAGCTGCTTCCTGAAAATTCCAGAGAAGACAAAATTTTCTTCAAAACAAAATATAAAGATAACTCTTGCAGCACATTTCACTTTAAAAACACGAGTCCTTGCACACTCCAATTCCAATACAGGAAAATGGATTGAGACAGCAGTGCTCAATACCCTGGTTGAAACTCATCCATCCCTTTGCTGTGAGGTATTGATAATGGGGAGTATTGCTAATCAAATCAGCAAAGTTATGATGAACAACTGGAAAATGCCATACTAACATCCTTATTGAGGTATGTTCCAAGTTAAGGATCTTGTTAGTTACTCAAATAAAGATTACAATTTATATTGAATAGTTGTGGGACAAGATGCAATACTACAAGCACTTACTAGTATTGACCATGCTGCAGCCTTCAAAAAAGACCTTCATCAAAATCCCAGGTGACTAAATTACTACTAATTAGACAGAGGGTCCAGTTGAAGTTTATCAGACTGAAGTCAGATTAAGCCTTTGTGAAGGGCCTCACAAAGATACAGTCTCCAGTGTATTGTGGAGCTATCATTAGTAAATAATTCTGTTGAATTCTGAGTAATTGCTCTGCTGAAGAAGACCTAGAATACCTCACATTGTCCTATAGTCTCACAGAATCTATCACCACTAAAAGGCAGCCAATCACTCTACTGAAGAAAGAAGTGAATACACACAAAAAAATCAACTGAAGAGATTTCATGTTTAAAATCACTTTCAAGTTATGCACTACAAGCTTGGTTTCAAGCTCTGTAACTTATTTTCTGCTTAGAAGTATTAAGTATCAGCTGAAAGTTTAGTTCTGTGGATTCCTCACAAAATAACTAATTCTTAATCCTCCAATTAGGAAAAAACAATAAAAGTCAAAGCAAATATGAGGGCAAAGACTGAAGACAAATGGCTGTCCTGATGAAATCATGAATGAAACCACACTTCAGAATAACCTGAGACTATCACTGCACATAAAACTGGCCAGCAGTGACAATAATTATGAGAGTTCATACTCACTTACTTCTATAAACTGCTGTAAAAATAAAGTTAACGTTCAAGTGTGGCAAAAGCTGTTATATAACAGTGAATGAATGAAACTTACTCCCTTAAAACTTACAAATTAAACAATTTTACACAGATGGCCTTTTTTTTTTTGGTTACAGCATCAAATAGAATTGGTACAAAACAAAAATACTGAAGTTAATGCAACTGCTGGAAAGCATATCTGATTTGTCGTGTCACAAGATTTTATAAAAGCTATTCAGTTGGAAGGCAATAAATGAGCATTCAAGTGATTTACGCACTTGTGGCTCATAATTTTTTTACACAATGTTTTATTTAAAAATATATATATATATGCTGTATACTATTATGTTTATTCTCTGTGGTATAATAAAATCATAAATCTATCTGATGAAAAATGGATTGTATTCCAATTGTATCACCGTAGCGCATAGAGCTGCTCTTATCATACCACTTACAAAGATCAATGGTAACTTGAAAATGATTTCATTCCATGCTACCTCTAATGTATTAGCAATAAAAGGACTCTTTTTAATTCAAAAGTCACATCAGCTGCTGTCCATCTTTTAAACTCCTCTCCATTTCTGAAACTGACATATTACAGGAACAAAATATCCCTGGTAACTACAGGGCTGCTTTCTGATTTTCCTTGTGAAAATTAGTTTAAAAACTAGCTTAAGTGTCAATTCAGCAGAAATACAAAGCTTTTCCTGACACGTGCTGCTGTGTACCACACCTTAATCCACCTTCCTTCTTTCCTTGGATAAAATCCCATTTGGATCCTACAAAACTTACAGTGAAAGGCCCTTCTAATTTGCAGGGCTCTGTATCTAAGACAATGACAATCAGCCTTCTTAAAAATGTACAGTTTCACTGTGATGTTAATGTAAAATGTAACATAAAACGTTAACTGATAAAAAGTAATATAAAAAGGAACAAACTGCTGGCCTGCTTTCTCACAGCCAAAAGTTTTCTCAACCAGCAGCATACCTTTTACACACATTAAAAGCAAAAATAGCAGTAAAGCATGCATTCCAAAGACTGATCTTTATGAGAACCTTTCTAACTCTCAGGCTGGCTCTTTATAATGATGACAAAATCACTTTTATTTGGTAACTGAAGAGGTGACAACATATCTGCCAGAAATGCTGGTGCTGGTTTTTTCCCCAGATATACAAGACCATAGCAACTCAAACTTAAGTACCTGTAGTTATGTTATGACATCAACTAAATCTAAGTATCTACATTTCACTAATGTCAACAGCTGGAAAATTGTAATATGAAACTGCACTATGCAGTGGTCCGCAATAGTATATTTCCCAGATTTTCAAAGTATTTCAAAGGTACTAAAGAGTTTAGCCACAACACACTGCCACCACTTCTCAAATAAGGTACAAAACTTTGAGTTGATTTTTTTGTACTCATGCAAAAAATCCACATCAACAAATAATTCTTTTAGTACTCCACTGTTTCTATAGTACTGATTTTTGGAAACCAGTACACTACAAAGAAGTGAACAATAAAGTATATTACAAAACAAATTCTAGTTAGAAACATCTATTGCAGCATAACAGTTTTAACTGAAATAGGTAAAATAATGGCTTATATAAGAAAGATTATATATATCAACTTACTTGCTTTCTCTACTTCCATTAGAAATGCTTAAAAAACATATCAAGTTCAAATTTTGATTTTCTGTAAAATTCTGTATTCTTTCAGTGAATAAAAATTCTATCTCATAGCTGTAAGAAATATAGCTGTCATGGGAGTACACATTTTCTTCATTCACTAACACACCTACTGCAACGATTCCTGAGATTAAGATGATTCAACTATTAAAAATATCAGAGAGAGACTATAACACAAAAATTAAATAGCATTTAAGAATTTGTTAAATGCTCAAGAGGTTAATGTAAAATGACTACTGAAATAATTATCAGAATTTTACCCTACAACTAGAAAAGAAAGAAAAATTATATTTTTTCCTAAATGTAATGACTTTCACTGGTATTTCAGATAATAGATTACTCTTTACCTAGAAGAGTTCTTCTTAATTTTTTCATCAAGATCATTAAGAATTTGTTGAAACTCCAATTCTCCAGGAAGGATATTTAACAAACAGTCTAAATTGGAAGAATCAAGAGAATACTCTCCTCCCCATTCCATTTTCAGAATCTGTAAAATACACAGAGAAAAGTTGTTAAATATTGAAAAAATTCAGACTATAATGAAAAATTTCAGACTACAAGTACCAAAATATACAATATTTTGTCCTTTGGAAGTACTTTGCTTAATAAGGATAGCATTTATGTAGGGAATTACAAAATCAGTGTTGAATAGTAAACCTTGTCCATGCTTCTGAGCACAGTGCTACAGAGAGGAACACCTGTAAAATAAAAACAGAGATAAATTTTGTATCTTGCGTATTCCTGATTTAAAAGAATCAGTTCCTTTACCTTAATCAGATTAGTAGCTTTCTTCAGGTTTTGGTGGGTTTTTTCTAAGATTTAGAAAGAAAATTCTCACTATTATAATTGGAAAAAGAGATACATTAGAGGGCAAATTTATTTTTTCTGTGCTTATAATTTCTGTCCAAGGAGGAATTGCTTTTTGAAATTAAGCAATCATTGCAAATAACTAGAACATAAAAATCCTGACCAAACCACTACAAACTACCAGCAAACAAGTGTCATCTTGCTTTGTACACATTTTACTCAACAAAAACTGTGCCAAAACACAGGTTAAATCCACTGGTGTTCTCAAACTAGGCCACTAAATCCAAGGAGTTTTTATATCAGAAGCAAAGCATTAACAGAATTATTTTTTCTCTTTTTCTGTATTCTCTCTTTTTGAGAAATAATGACATTGATTTTACAACAAGTGATGATTTACTACTGAGGTAAAAGAAAAAAATACATAAAAAGTGGTTAACTTTTTAATAACCAGTGTATTTCATGTCTACTATATAGTATTTAGTAATACTATTCATATTGCAGTAACAGCATGAGGAACAAACATAACTGTTCAGATGCACACTATGTCTGGGCAACAAAATATAACAAATAAATACACTATTTTTCTTAAAACCAATATTCTTTTATGAAGCAATTACAGTTGGAAATTTACTTAGAGGCAACTACTAGAGAAACAGATCGAGAGTTTTTCTAAGTCAACAGTCTACAAGACACATGCTCCCAAAGAACATCAGATTAAGATGCATGGTCAAGATGACTGGTTTTGGTCAAATACAAATGTAAACCTAGAAGCAGCAGAACTGTACATTTCTTCAATAGAAATGACACTGGTGATTCTGGTTTTGCTCTTTCAAAAAAAAGTCAGAACTAACACAAAAGTCCTTTGAAGCCTACTATCTCACACATCTGAATTAACAGCACAATACTACAAAATATTTCACGGATATAGTGTTTTCTTAAATTCTCAGAAGCCACAGAATACTCCTGTGCAAATAACAACATTTCAAATGTAGCTGAAACTCAAGTCACCGTTCTGGTTAAGAAGTCTGGATGTAAACCAAATATGTCATGTAATACAATGAGGGAAGATCAGTCTTTGAATATAGACTCAAAGTACCTTAACAGATGCTACTGCAATTAAAGACACTGTAATTAGAAGTTAAATGGAAAACATTAACTAGTGCTTTACAGAATAAAAGGAATACTGAAAATACAGTTGTTCACTCATGTATGATACTACTTGTATTCAGACACGGTCACACAAAATTTCTCTTCAGGAATATCTGAGCTTATACAGATTGTGTTGCTAACTTCATTCAACACCTGTACCTCAAACCCATCTTTTATTCAACTATACTTGTAGAACAGTCAATGATTGGTGTAAAATGTACTGTAGAATAGATACATGTAATGCAAATATAACAACAGCTTGGAATGATTCTGAGTTTTCATAAAATAGCTGCACAATCAAAACTTTATTTTAATATTTATTCCTACCTCTTTTCCTTACCAGATAGCCAAAAGAAGATTGTGCTCCTCAGAAAAATATCGGTATAGTTTACAGACCACTTACTGTTTGAAAAATTCATCATATGAAAAAAATCACCTTGTAAACATGACAGCCTAGTTTTCATGTATGCATTCCTGTAAGACTTCTGTGTCAAAATTCTTCAGTTCACTTGTCAAAACAAGGTAATTACTCCTTTCAGTCTTCGTTTATGGGGGAAAAAGTAAGATCTGATTGTTCAGTTTTCAAATATTGGTTTAGATGGTCAACGGGAATTTCTTCTTACAAAAATCTAAGAATTTCTCTAATACAAGACTATCACATGAACAAGCAAAATACAAAAAAACGTTTCAGAAGGAAAACATCAGTACAGCAAGATACAGATTAATACAGATTGCACAGAAACTCTATTGTTATTTAGTGTAGCCAGTGTCAGGGCCCTGGGTACACTAATCAGATTTAACTGCCTGATGATCTGGACTCTCAGTGGAACTACTGTCACTTCAGTGCCTGCCCCACTTGCCTTTCCTGGGGGCATTAGGATGGGCATCAGGTGGCAAGGCCTCTCCCCTGCCCTTTGGGTTATTCCCCTTCTCTCAAGGCCCTCAAAGAGCAGCCAGTCATTGCTGCTCCCTGATAGCCTGTATCCCACAGCCCTCCTCTGACAGTAAAAAAAATAAAATTGTTGTTAAGATATAAATCCATATCTTGCAGTTCTTATTATTTGTAATAATACAGCAGAAGAACTCTTGTTTTGAAGCTCCAAACTATTCTGAAGTATTTTGGACAGTAATAACCCATTTCTTCTGCAAAGGAGATTAATTCAGCACTTCTTATGCTGTATAAAAGGTATCATTCCATCACCTTTCTTTTTACTATTACGGTGAGATACTGTTATGTTTTGAGACAAATAGTCTTAGAGAACCTGCTTCAGATGCAACTCTGTGTGTCCCTATCTGTAATAGGTATAGTTTTTTTCAAAAGATATTAAAGGACTATTCCTCACCATTAAAATTATGTAGCTGTCAATCTTTTTGGTAGCTACTCAAGAAACTGAACCTCTGTACAGCGTACCTAAGAAAGAAATATTTTTCAGTCTCTTAACTCACAGTATCAATGCAATTTAACTTCACTGTAAGAATTCCCCACTTCTAAGCAGCCTAGAGTTAAGAACCAATTTTTATCAAAAACAGTTACATGTATCTGAAAAAACATGGAACATTCAAGTTGATAACACAGATATTTCTTGGTTTTTCAGTTCATATACTGTTTACCACTGAAGAGCACTTTTTCTTTTTTCTTTTTTTTCAAGGCTTTCTTTTTCAATGTTAGTCAAAAGGAAGCAATCTTCTTATAGAGGTCCTATATAAAATGATACTTAGTTCAAATTGGATACATTCTGATACAAAGACCCAATAAACATCACTGTGAAAACCTTCCACTAAAAACACACATGGGAAATTCCACAGCATTTCCAAGATTAATCTGTAATGTTTATATTTACTATAATAAGCATTTTCTTCTCAGACATACAGTTTGTAAAAGTTCTGTGGACTTAAAACTTGCATAGATTTTTGTATGAGCACTTTTGTTGAATTTACACATGTACAATAGACCTACATTATGTAATAAATCACAATATTTAACTATAGATTCATACGCTAACATACTGTAAATATGCAGTTAACAGACATCCCACACTTTTAGGCACAAACACTATTATTTTTAAATTTAAATTATGAGTCCTTCATTACACTGGGTAAAACATTATTAGGTTGTGTTTATGGCATACAAATCCATTCTAGCATTTTTAGAATATTTTTAAATGTTAACAGACTTACTTATCGGTAAATACTCAGTACTGTTACTCCTTTATTTCCCTATGGCACTTCAGTCAGTTAACATTCTTGTTTTGACTTCAGTGGGTTTCAGATATCAAAGCACAGCATCAACCATGGAGAGTATCAGGCAAATTTTGTGTTACACTTACACAGAACACCTGGGGGGGGGGGGGGGGGCGGGGCACAAAAAAATCTAAATACAGTTTCAAACTTTAGTTTTCCTGAAGTTCTTGCTGAATCAATTGTCTAAGTCTAATGGAAAATTAATCAGCTGGGCTGTTAGGCCCTTTGAAAAAAAAGATTATAGTACATACATATTCAAGATCCAAGAAAATCATTACACAACTAAACCAGTAAGTAGAAAGTTAGACATGGTTTCTCAAAATTATTGATTGTACTTTGTTAAACTTCCAGTTGAACTTTAAACTTTCAAGGGTTTTCAAATACCCTGTATACATTTATGCCTAAGAAGCTTTAGGCAGGATACCACTTCATACAATGCAAATCCGAAGAGATCAGTCTTTGAGCACTATAGCCCCTACTTGAGCAAATTACACAGTAGGTTTTCAGAAAAAAAAGAAAAAACCAAACCATTAAGGTTTCAATAAAATTCAGAGGTAGGCTTTTATACAGACAGTACTGTGTATGAAATAATCTAAAGAAGTTATCTAAACCTAAACAGAATCTCCTGCTTAAGCACTGGCAGATATTTAATGGAACCAACAGTTTATGGGGTGTCACATTAAGTAAATAATATATACTTGGGTACAAGGTCTTAATTCCCAGTATTTCTAACCTGCTTGTTAAGGCCAGAATATGAGGCAATATATAACAGATTTATTCCATGAGACTGAAAACAAACAATTAAAAAAATTAAATGAACCCCAGTTAATTTGAACATAAATGATTGGACACAGAGAATTAAATACCAAGTTTGTGCCTAATAGCTGAAGAATGAAAAAAAAAAAAAAACAAAAAACAACCAACCAAACCTCTTCGATTTTGTTATGCTAATTTATATTCCTGACTTATTACAGCAAAAATTTTTGGTAGTATCATAACTTCTGCTGTTCACCACAACCAGCATACATATGTAAACAAACCTCTTTAGTGGGTAAAAAAACCCAGCACATTGATATTTTGTTCACTGATTTCTAAATCAAGATTTGTATAAACCAAATCTCATTATTTTACAACACCACAATTCAGTCTTTAAAAAGTCATTCAAGATTTAAGAACTCATGACCTGTCATTAATTTCATTCAGCTAATGCAAACGTACTTCAGTTCTTATATGAGACAATTATTTCCAAATCCTTCAAATACTACCTTTGGTATATTTCAAGATAACTTAAATAACTACTTACATTTTGAATTTAAACAATAACTTGCACATATAAAATATTTAGACACTATTACCTAATATATTTATTAATTTAACAACATTTTCCCCACATACAATATTCCACACTTCAGCAAAACATGCTTTGTCTAAGTGCAATCCAAGCACCATGGCAATCAAATTTTCTGGACTGTTACTTTAGAGCCTATCTAAATACTGAAAATTTACTTTAACATTATATGAGTTTTACCCTTAGAGCTCTCATTCCACCCACACCCAGGACAATAAAAGAAGATTGTTACCATCAGCACTATTTTAAAAAGAGGATGTCAATGTACCCATGATTTGAAAACGGGGATATTTCAAACTGCAGCAGTGTATGCACTGAGGGCTAGCCAAATCATTGAAGTTTTTTTTCTGATGCTGCTTTTTATCTTACAGGAGTTATCTTTATTGTCCTAGCATCCTTGCAAAACTAAAAGGGGATGAGAGAATTGACAAGATTTTTCATCACTCAGCTTACACTTTCAAACCATCATCTTAACAATGATTTCCTTTATCTATCTTTAGTTGCACAACTGTTCCCAGCCGCTTTACAGCACAGAAGATGTCATCTGCAACTGCACAGCAGGCAGTAACTGTGATGGCAATGGCCTGAGATAATACCATTCAATGTGAAATTCCTACTGTTCTGGACTCCACATTGTCTGAATATTTAAAGTTTTTTTGGAAACCACATAGAGCTTACACAAGATATACATTTAAAAATCATAATTTCTTGAGCTCTGCTCTGACACAGTAAAAGCTTCTTACCCAATTTTCTGTGGTAAAAATCCTTTTCAAAACTGTATCACTGTTTAAAATAAAGACTAGTAAAAGAAAAGGAAGAAATTAAAAATTCTTTCTATAAAAGAACACAACTTATTTTTGGTTCTGCTAATAGGCAGGTATTGAAGATCTCTATTTAAATTTTCCAATTAACCTTTCAGATTCACCGATTTCCCACACTTCGCTGAAGCGTGCACAGTATAATACAGAAAAAGAATATCGTAACATTCCAGTAAAAAAACCCCAACATTTAATGTATACAAAAAATAGTCTTCATGAGGGTTGTACTTACAAACTATTCGGAATACCACAAATAACTCTGAAAAAAAGTTTTATTAAAAACGTCTTACAATGTTCCCCCTTCAGACTTTCCACGTTTGCTGTTGTCATGAACTTGCATTTAAATGCTACTTTTATATTTATCAGCTATTATTCACCACACACAACACATTTTCCTTTATATCTTTCACACAGAGATTCTAAGTATCCATAATTAAATATGTAACTGTACTGAATACAGGTTTTCTCCCAGATTCTGCCACTCTTAAGAGACAGCAAATAAGAGAGTGGGAATAAGATACAATCCACAGTGGGACTGAAGAAACATAGTCCTCACTGTGGATGAAATAGAAAGCTGTGCCTTCTACCTAAAGTTGCAATATCATAATGCAGTGCTCTGATCTATGGCAGCTGTATCAGCCACTGAATCATCAATACTGCCTAAAGCCTTGAAAAAGGACTGTAAAAATGCAATTTCTGACAAATAGCATATGCTATTATTTTTAATATCTGTGGGTTTTTCAAATTATGTTGCTTAATCCTGTTTTCTAGACATATGTACCTACAATAATTTAACCCTAAGATCCATGAGTTCTTCCTATTTCCTCTCCCCCATTCTTTCAGCCACAGAGAGTGAAATGTTATGAATATAAAGCAAAAGAATCAGCACTGCTTTTTCAGATTTCCTGCTACTTGGGACTGGTAAGAGACATTCAAAGACAAGGAGAGAATTCTCATTTACATAAACTTAATCAAACACTACTGGTCAAAGGCAACGACTTCAAACGAGGAAGATGCCATCTGGAGTTGCAAGGAAACTCCTGAGGAGTTATGTCAGAAGAAAGGAATAAAGCCTAACATGATTTCATAACCTTCAGAAGAGAAGAAATGGCTATTTTCTGAGTAGCTCTTGAATGAAACAGTCCTATATCATCTTTGTCTCTCAGCTAGTTATCCCATTGCTGGAATCCCACAGTGTACAACATCCAAGATTCAATATTTATAAATAAGCCATTCTTAAACAAGAAGTCTACAAACATTAAGCATCCTACTTATGAAAACTCAGTTGCTTCTCCTACCATATTAGTCTTTACAGTTACTAAAACCACAAGTGCAACAACTCTTTGTATACAAGTGTGCCTTTTTTCCCTTTTTTTCTACACCCCTCCCCACCCACCCACCCCCACCCCCACCCCCGGTTTCCTTTAGTAGAGATAAAAGAAGGATTCAAGATCCTTATTCTCAAATAATCTTTTTTTGTGTGTATTTGTAGTTCCGTTACATTTGATAAGGTAAAAAAATGGATAAACCTGGTACAATGTTGTCTTCTTTGGATATGGTTTAAGGCCTTACCAAAAAAAATTCTGTAACTAACTTTTCTGCCATTGCCACATAAACACAAACACAGCATAAAATCCTCTTCTGCCATTTTCCCCAATGAAGACTACATCAGTCAATCTCATTGTCAAAAGGATATGCTTTATGAATGATGGATGTTTTAAAAATACTTTTCAATTACAAAAACAATTACCAATCAGTAAAGTAATCACTAATGCATAGACAAGAGATTCTTCGAAGCCTGGTTAGAAATACCTACTCTGTTTTCTTATCATCCTGGTTTTATTTGCCAAGTAAATATACAGTAACTAGAATAATTTCAAAATGCATATAGTATCTAATTTATTTTCTACAGCTACAGCTGAGGATTGTAAGTATTCAGTAAATTTCGAATACTGGTATGAGAAAATGTCCAAGATCAATAATTACTTTCCCCATATATAGACTGCACGGTATTGTGTTTTTTCCCGAAGGACAAGAATACAAGTGCAAGACTAACAGTGCATCTACCGCAGAATTGTCTTTCCAATTGTGGCAATAAGAGATGCTATTTAGGGATAATATGCAAGTTTTCTCATTTTGTGAAACTTACAAACTCAGAAAAAAGAGGCAATACTTTACAAACCCCCAAATCCCTCTCAGAACGACGCTCTCAAAGACACCTGCTACAGCCTTCCCATCTTGCTTGTCACTAATGTCTAAAACTGCACAGATTTATAAGGACTGTACTGAAGGAACTGATCTTTTAACACACTGGTAAAGAACCTAACATATACCATTTTCAACCAAAAAAACTTACAAATACATACTAGCTACCTCTATACTAGACGATAAAAGCCTTTTCTCTTCTTGTTTATTGCAAAAATCCTCCATCCTGACACAATACTCTTTGACGACAATGGTATTTAAAGGAAAGATATTTCAAGACCTTTGAGGTCTTGTAGTTCAGTAGATCAGATACAGAGTTGTTAGAATTTTAACAGGAAATAGCCTTCCAATGAAACTATTATATTTTAAAAGAATTACAAAAGAAGTCTGTGACCACAGCTTTTAAAAGGTAGGCTACATTTCAGTCCCTTCACTCCCACACATTCTATTTTCTTCCATTACTTCTCAATTTAAAGCTGTGAGCTCGAAAAATGCCAATTTTATAAAAATGAAATACAGAAATTCTCCATAGAGATGTCTCTTAAGTGTGTCCAAGTTTATAGTCACGCTCTTAAAGGCTTGTTCAGTAGTATAAATGTCATGGATTTTTTTCTTCTCCAAATACTATTATTAAAGCTTCTTACTAAATTCTATACAGGGTCATATGAAACATTTTACTGACAACTGCAAATGTCCAGCAGATTTTATTTTTTTTTTTAATCTTTCACTTCTTAAATAAAAAGTTTAAATTAGTTCTTGCTGGCACATCTCAACTTGTAAAGTTTCATGCCATACATGCCCACTACATCACTAAGATACCAGAGGGTAATGCAGTCACATGCTACTTATTCACCTACGATTTTCAACTTCAAAAGCTCCCTTCAACTCCTGTTTCTTTCTCCTTCAAAAAAAAAAAAAAACACAAGTAAAGTAATGACACTCTACTTCCTTTCACCATTTACGCTGGCATATATATACTGGAGTACACACAATCTAGAACAAGTGAGGTATTTTCAAGCTTGCAAGACAAGGTGTTTGAATAAAAAGCATCTGCTTGCTTCCCCCATACTCCACATCCAGGAGCGTGCAATGGAAACATCAAGCTTCTCAGTCTCTCACCCCAACCTTCAAAGCAGCCGATAGATGAAATCAGACTTATCTTAAGGATGCAATTTCCATCTTTGAACTCCTAAGAAAACTTCGCTGCTGTCCCAGGTGCATGCTCCTCTCCATTTCAGCCAAGTTTTGCAGAGGAGTAGCAGACTCAGGGATAATTAAGTTATATAGTAAGATTCAGGGAAATAGTTGCACAAATGGAAAAGAAATCCCTGTAACTGATTGCTGAACATGCCCAGAATTTGTAATCCAATATGAGAAAATGCCTTAAAACATTAGGTATTGCTAATTAAAGATGCAGTCATGCTGTGATGCTAGAAACATGGAAAGTGATGACCCTAGATCCTTAAATGTCAGGGACTGGATGAAGTTGGTACTTCAGAAGTATGTATGGCAAACAACAGCCTTCCTGGAGGGGTCACACAGCTGTGTCCTGATTTCAGCATTCAGTGATTACAGCTAGCACTTTCTGTGTAGGTAATCTTCATTCTGATTTGTGCTATCTGGAGATCTTGGAAAGCAGGGAAAAAGTCATGTCTCCAAAGACTTCCTGCAGAAAGGAACTTGATGAAAATGTGAGTGAGAAATGAGCACAAAGTGACATGGCAAAAGCATCTACCAGCTAGGGACTGCTGAGACATATAGAAAAGGCACTTGGAGAGAACACCTTACCAAATATGAGGACACATCTCTAAAAGTATTGTTTAACTGAAGAAAAATTAATTGATTATAGGATGCTTGCTGTTTGGCAGATGAATCACACCTTCCAAGTGTTTTAAACAGGAAATATCTCATCTCCAATTGGCAGAAGCAGAATAAGCAACCTGATAGAGACTCTGAGACACTTCACCAGCATTTACACTAAATATATTCAAAGTGGGTTTAAGTACTGAGGACTAACCTCTGTCACATCCAGGAGCATCTGCTTGACTCTTCTCCTCCTTGTACCAAAGAAAACTACGACAGGCTACCTGTGGTCCTTCAGCTCACTCAGATGCAAGTGTTGACAAACCATACTCAAAAAACAACCAGTGAGGTTGGGGAGACCTCAGCTTTAAAACAATCATCAAAGGTATTTCCTCACATCAAACCTCTTTGAAAATGTCAGCTACTGCACTCAGAATGGTCTGATGAAAGTAAGGACGTGGACATTGCCAGAGCAATGTCCCAAGGCAGAGTTTCAGGACACAAGTTATGATAAAATCCAGAGGTCCAGCTTCATCAAGCAGTTTTGAAACCTCACTCAGAATGAGAACCTAACTGAGCAGCATACAATATACTAGTTGGAAAGATGTTTCTCCATTGAATCTCAGAACTGTGTAACTTCTATGTCTGCCTTTCTGAGTAAGTTTTCAAAGCATTTATTTGCATACTGCTGCCTCATGTTGCATAAGAAGTTATTCAGAAACACAGGGGCAAAGGAAGGAAAATAAACAACAAAAAAGTCAATACAACAATATTGACGTTGATATATGTGGATTCCTCTTGAAAATAATGAAACAATAATTAGGCACCAAAACTGCAGAAGATGAGACACTCATGACTATGATGTGTTTGAGAACAGCACTGTTCCACGTAACAGAGGAACTGAAACAATGTGCACAGTAGCCTAAACATGAATACTAGAAGTGTGAGAAAGGAGAGAGTGTAACTGCAAGGGATATTGCTTTTCACAACACCATTTGCAAACTACTGCCCTCCAGGTCTCTCCCACAAGAATTCTACCTCTTTCAGCTGACAATTAAAAAAAATCTTCAGGTTCCTTAACAAAAAACATTGACTCAAGGAGTTCTACCTTAGTCATCACTGAAGTTGGAAAATACGTGATAAATAGCACAATGATCTGGTCGAGGCCTATATGTTCTTCCTCACAGAAATTCCTGTGCCAAATTAGATAAATTATCAAAATCAAAATGTCATTCTGTGACAAAGGTTGTTACTCATTTTCTAGGTGTTTGAAATGAAACATATTCATGTTACATTTCTAAAAATTTCCAGATGACTCGCTAATACTTGGCATACAAATAGGATCTTAAGAAGTATATAAAAGGTATTTTTGGATTTACTATTCATTAGTTTAATTAATGAATAGACAGTTTCAGTTACCAAAACAGAACAATATTTCTTTCACTTTTACTTTGAAAGATGGCTATTAAAGACATTGTTTACAACTTCACTTACATATATTCTTCAAAGTAAGTTTTCCAAGATCTTTGTAATTAAGCGGTACACAAAATGGGGAAGGGAGGAAAAGGGAAAGGGAGTTGTATATCCTGATTTGTTCCTGTTGCTTTCTTCTTTATTCCCCCTTTTAGTTAACAGAATTCTTAAAGCCTACTTAAAAATCATACTAGAAAGGTTGTATCTTGTCACCTTCAATTATATCGAATGCATTATTGATTTTATTGTGATTGTTTTATCTAATGCTTTCCACATAAAATTATTTAAATAGCCAACTTTTTGTTCTCTTAAGAAACAACATCTGACTACCAATTTTTCAGTTTTCACTTTTTTTCCCCCAAAAAAAGTTGAAAGTGAGGCACTGAGAGTAATTCTTTAGATAAGGCATTTTTTCTTTAAAACTCCTATATTACAGAAGAAATAGTGCACTTGTCATCACATTCTCTCTTCATAAGCAAATGCTGCCACACTGACAAACTATCCAATTACACCCAGTTCTTGGTGTTCCCCAGGACTATGGAGTCTTTTAAAATACACCATGTTTTTCACCGCCTGTGTTCCCCACATCCAGCTGCAACTCTATTGAATACAGCAGGCTGGGCAAGCAAATCCTCAAAACCCCAGTTTTCTTGCTTACTGTTTCATTCTCACCTACCACAAAACGCTATTGCCTAGACTGAGATATTAGACAAGGTATAGGTAAGTAGGACAACAGACTACAGTTGCCGTGCCACGAACAATACAAAGTGCTAAGGTCAGATGTTCCTGTGTTGGGCTTCTGCATACTGAAAGTCCTTTCAGACATAATCTGGGTACAATACTTACTAGGGAAGGTGTAAGAACAAAGAAGAACCAGATAAATTATAACTTCAAAGAACAATTACATAGGTTTTAGAAAAATGACTATACATTAATAGTTCGCAAATACACACTTTTTTAAACTTACACAACTAAACACATATTTTCTTACACTTGTACATTTACACTTTCTTAAACTGTTTAAGTTAAAGAGCTGAAGAAATAAATTTTTGCAGCATTGATTTTTTTTAAGATTATTTCATAAAGGCATCTGTGTTATGTTCATGTTCCAGTCAGATCACTTCAAATAGCTGACTAGAAAAAAAAAAACAAAAACCAAAGGAGAGGGAGTTCTTAATAAACTTGTGAATTCCATTCAAGCCACTAACGTAGTTTTATATAGACATCTGAAGTAAAAAAATACAGAAATTATAGTATTTCCAAACCTAAGTTCACAAACTTCCTTGTTCTTATTTTCAGATATATTTATGACAAGTCTATTTCTGTTTGAGGACATATACACAATAAAAGTAATTCTCCTGGCTTTGCTGAAGTAGCACAACAAAGGCAGAAAGAACACAACTATTATGAATCTCCTAGCTTGGGAAAAAATAGCTAATAACTATCAAAAAGGAGGAGGCAAAAAAAGATACATAAGTGGTTCTGAAAAGGTATTTGTTAGGTCTCAAAACATCCAGACAGAATTTCTACCTTGGAATAGCTGCTGTATGACTGAATCTCAAGATTTTTCATAAACAATCATATACTCTTGTACTTAAATCAACCATAACTGGAATCACTTTAAAGAAGGAAGGCTCTATGATTCCACATGTAATTTACCTTGGCTTCCTAGATAACAAAGCAGTCTTCAGCCCATTGTTTTTCAATCTGCGGGCCTATTTCAGCTTCAGAAAGCAGTGCAGAAGGTCACTGTCTACAACTGAATGCCCTCAAGGACATGGAAAAAGATGGAAAAGTAAGATAAACAGAAGCAGAAAAGACAGGTCTTGACAAACTTTACTAATACTTACGTTACTTATATGGAAACTCAAGCTCCTTGTCCATTTAAACTTAATCTTCCAGCCCCAAATATTAATTCAACACAGATTACAGTATTTTTTGTGTTAGGCTTAAATTCTATTATTTAAAGTTCAGCTTTTAGCTGTCATCAGCATAAAATATACAGAAGGTATCTGTAGATAAACAGAAAGTATTTGTAGATAAAACAATTCAGTTATTTTCCAAAATATACCATGGTGTGGTAAGAACTGTACATGGAAAAGAAGAAAATCGAGGCCTTTCTCTGTTATAGTCCAAAGGACTTCTTCCTTTGAAGTTTAGTCCATTTATTGACAATAAACTCTACCTTCATTTGAAGCAACTTTATTTCTTTATACCATATATTCATTGTCAACTTTGTTACAAATTTTACTGTTGATTTTGATTCAGTTTTTAGACATTTATTTCTCAGCTCTAACTTAAATTACCCACAGTTTCAGGCTCCTACTCCTGATCCCTTCTTAATACGCAAGTTAGTCATCATGCTTGCATTGTTGTAACGGACACCAGAATAGGTGCCAGAAAATGCCTTGTGTAACTGGTCAAAAAGATGTGATTAGTGAATTTGAATGTTATTCATACTACTGAAGATGAACATAATTTAGTAAGCCAACACAGGAATCCCTTCTTTCAGATATTTATTTTTAGAGCTACTCAGTGTTTCAAAAAAATCTCAGTTCAAAACTATTGAATAGGTCTCGCATTTTCTCAAAATCCTTGTGACAGATATAGGAGTCCCTGCTGTATAAATAAGAAGCAGATCCTGTATGGTATGAAAATAATTATGATGGGACAGTAAAATTTAGTACAGAAAAATAAAAAATGCTGATATTTTTCATGTACTTTTTACTCAAACTTCATTTAAGTGAAATTTCATTTATGTGACTTCTGAAATGTTGAAATTTCTTTCACTTTGACAGCCTACCAACATGTTTTAAAAATACTGAAAAGGCTTATTTAGTATAACACCATTGCTTTAGAAAAACTTTGCTGCTCATATTACTTTTCTATTTCAACAACCTTCTAACAGCTGGTATCACAAACAGGCAGGAAATTAACATGTTACTTTTCCAAAAATACAGCATTCGTTTCTAGCTCCAGTGGTACTGGTATCAACTGCCACCACATACTATCAAAGTAAACGAGTCCTTTACATAAAACACCGATAGAAGAGTAAAGGGGAGATTATCCCTTAGAAATCAAAAAGATGTGTTTAATCACTGTGTGCACTAGATTCTGCTGACCATGCCCACCAAAAGCCTTTGGTGACCTGTATCTTCATCTCTTAGGAGATGTCTTTAGGAAAAGATTCCAGGCCCCTTCCCTTAAATTTCGCTGAATAAACCTTTGTGGGGAGGAGGGGGTGGAAAGTGAACTTCTGCTAATCACAAGACTGGCACTACATTATGATTGTGTCTTTAAAAAAAATAAATTAAAAAAAGACACACCTTTGCCAGAACTGAAAGCCCAGCACTAAAAATCAATTATACAAGGAAAGGTGTCTCAGCTGATAACTGAGCTATACATTTCAGTAGGAACTGAAATGTTAAATTACATCTTCATAGACTAACCTATGCCAAAATGTAAACACATGTATTACACTTGCAGTAAAAAAACTATGTTGTATAAATTGTGAAATGTGTTTGTGTTGTTTATATTAAGAATAAAAGTCAGTACAACCATTACGCACTAACATGAACAAGCAATGAGGAATCTGAAATTAACCGTGGAACTATGCAAAATAATTCATATTCACTTTTGCCAGGAGCGTCTACTCTGATCCACTGTGTGCTGAATCTCTAAACAAATATCTTACCTTTTGTATTTGAAAACACTGTAAATACTGAAATGCTAGGGTTTGTGTTTTTCTCTCGCCTTCCTCTTCAGACTAATTCCACAGACAGCCATTAGAAGATGTAGCCTGATACAACTAACCTCCCCTTTGATAAGTACCACACAGCAGGAGACAGAGGTGGATTCTAACAGGTTTAGGATATTTTCAAAATTATAAGCGTTTTGCTGAATGCTACGGTAAAATCTGCACATTCAGGAAGGGCAGGTGTACCAACCCTAACTGCACGTGGAAGTAGTTGTGCACATAATGCATCTAAAGAATACCACCACTGAATGATGACACAGAGATACAGAAGTAAATATAAAGATGTATAGTTGACATTTATCACTGTTTGCCCCCAAATGAAATGCATTTGGGGAGGGTGGGGGGGGGTGGGGGGGAGTGTCTTCAAGGGACTGTCTTTCACGCATACACTTTTATACCACAATTCATAGTTAACAATAGGCTACATAATACACAGGTATAAGAGTATAAGATAATGCTGTTTACAATGAATTACCAGGAGTTATCAGTACCTACCCTCCTATCAGTAGCTGAAGGAGGTAACAGAGTATGTGTATCTCTAAGAACCAATCAATGCTTCATCATGAATGGCAGATAGCTTGCTTCTTCCTCTCTCTGGGTACTCTACTTCTTCATTATTGCTTTTTGTCAGGTGATAAACTACTATGGCTCAAGTGTACTCTGTCACCTCCCATTCAGTATTAACATCAGAATGCCATCTCACAGCTCCAATTGACTGCTGAACCCATGCTTCTAGGCACAGCAAATCCATATCCACCATTTTAAGTATGACATAATTAATATTCCCTTGCACTGAAAAAAGGACACAAGGTCACTAAAACAGCATAACTGCTGAAAGTGCATAAGCATCCTATATCACCATAATAACTACTAACAACATAACCTGTGAAAATGTGTAAGCATTTTGTAATTCAGCTAAACAGAAGCAGGAACAAAAAAACCTTATGGTACAGTTGCACAAAATGGGCTCAAGAAAACATGGGCAGACAGGAACACATGCAAGACTGGAGAACAATATACAAATAAAGCAGGAAATATGTCTATTGGGACCAGAAGAATCCTGCAGAATAAACAGAAAAGATGCTGGGCAAAGCCAGAACAAGTCCTGATCTGAAAAAATGAAATCAGTTGCATTGAGGACAAATGAGATCCTCCCTATCTTTTTGAGAAGAAGCATAAATTACAAACAAAAAAACCTGGGAGGAAGTTGCTTATTGGGTTTATTCTCTCACTAAGAGCTTGAGGCTGGCTACTTCAGTAACTAAGATCATCAACTAAGAATCATCAGATTCGGTAACTAAGGACCCAAGCCATCAGTGGTAGTTATGCTGCATCAGCTTTGTGGTACTGTATACTAGCAGTTTAGGAAAGCTTGTTAAGGACTAACTTTTAATCTCATGTGGTAATGACTGATAACAATTAGTAAAGTATTGCTTTGAAGTGTGAAACTGGCCTGATTTATCTGCCTGCTACACATGACCAACACAGCAGTGGCTAGCTCCCTACAGGACACATATTCAGTTGCAAGTGTCACACCCTTGTGAGTAGAATTTGATTCCTAGTTCTACTAAACACTACTAATTCCACTATAGAACAGGAGTTGGGTAAATCACCTACCCCTATTAAAACAGGAATACTATCTCATTCCTCACTTTTCCTTATCCTAAGGACTGCATTTTACTACGTGAAGCATCAACCACAGCTGAGACAGCACCTCAGGCTGGTAGGTACTATTTTCATCAAAACAGAAAACTCTAACATTAATCTAACTTTTTGATAGTACAAATATGTGCTTCTGCAACTACAGAACTATATATTTCATTTCTTACATAGGAGTAGCTCATGGCTGTGTCTTTTACCTCCCTCTAAGATTGTCCTGTAAAGATATTTTCAAACCACTCTTATTTCAGGGTGGTGGTCTGTGTTTCACATTGTCCCTTCCAGCTCACACCAGCATTTGGCACCTTCTTCTCACAACATGAGTTTTATGTGCTCTGTTACTGGAGTACCTCCTTTACCAGTGTCCCCACCGTGTTTTCAACACCACCCTCTTCTCTCATGACAGTCCTTATTTTGCAAGTGTGTGAACAATTCTGTATAACCTCTTTTCCCTCAGTCATTCTGCTCCCTTATCTCTTTTGTTCTGGGAGATAAATCACTCTGGATGCTAATACGCTTCACTCTACTGCACAGATAGGTGAAGATGAGAGACAGGACTTGCTATACTGGCATGGCTTAACTGTTCAAACGTTGCATGACGTTTGAAAGGTATGAAGCTATGGCTATGCTAAATAACAGCAAAGACTTTCATGTGTCACCTGTTTTCCTTTCAGTTCTCTAATTTCATATAAAATCGTAAGACTCTACAAGGAAAATTGCCCCAAAATAGAATTTTTCACAACAGTCCTGTACTGGAGAACAGAAAAGGAAACCACACAGAAATGAAAGCAACCTTCAAACTTGACTAATCACATGTCTTACTTATGCACTAAGTTCAGATGCCTATT
This sequence comes from Falco naumanni, assembly GCF_017639655.2. Classification (NCBI taxonomy): domain Eukaryota; kingdom Metazoa; phylum Chordata; class Aves; order Falconiformes; family Falconidae; genus Falco; species Falco naumanni. The sequence continues at coordinate 7,458,014 of NC_054080.1, forward strand.
CAAAAACTGAAAGTTTACCTATACAACCAGGAGATAAAACAAAGGATTAAGATTAAATAATATATTGTATATTCACTAGACACCAAAAGATGCAGTGTACAGCTAATATATTTTCAGCAATTAAAAATTCAGCTATATGAATATTGCAATAATTTAATTTTTAAATTATTTATCTCAAAGTGGCAGAAAAGATCACTATTTAAAAATAACATGCAAGATGCAAGTCATGAAAAATTGATGCGAAACAGCACTCTTTAAGACTTGAGCTCACTCTATGCAAAAGTGTTAATGCTAAAAAATTCCTAGCAAAATTAATTGGAAAAAGATATTTTATGACCTGTTCCATTACTTCTTAATCCTAAGTTATATTGCTGCTGTAAGTATACTAGCAAGCTTTATGAACTCAAAGAAAGGATAAAGAGTTGTTGAACTGAATCACAAAGGAGAAAAATTCTTTCTGAACCACTCCCTTTTTCTTTCTATTTGCCCCTCTGGTCTTTCATTTTCTGCTACACTCCCTCTCTCAGGTTTCCCAAGGAAAATAAATGCTGGATGGCTTTGCATTAAGTCAGAAAAATCATCTATAACTGCATTTTACTGTATGTGCTGCTTAACATATCCCAACAGTGAACTTAACATTTAGAATCTATCATATCAACATAGTCATCATGATCCAAGCTGCAAATAATAGAGAGTGTCACTGTCAATTTTGCTTTCTCACACTTCCTTCCCTTCACTTCATCTGATTTTAATAATTCCTGTCAAACCACAAACAGTCCAAATTACCTTCTTGACACAGAAGCTTTCAAGGAAGAGACAGAATCTCAACTTTCATTTAGCGACTACAAAAGCAAGCTGTCCGACTGGACAAATATTATTTCCACTCTTGACAACCTCTACAGTAAAGCATGCTTTTTAATTTTCACTGAAGCTGCCAAGGATTTGAGATAAGCTTCTTGTTTAGTGCAGACTGACTCACAGGATTAGCAAAGCAACAACTGTAATTGTGTGTAAAGAAGCCGGCACTTTCAAGTTGAAGAAAAAATTGCTTGCAAAAGGTGACAATTGCATGTCATAAGCTAACTGAATTAAGAAAAAGATTATACAAATAATTTCAATTTAGTAGATCTCATAAGATGTTTCAAGATCATTTTACATTTCTAAGATTGACCAAATGGTTGCTGCTAACATGTAATATAAATCAGAATTTCAAGGAGGGCAACTTTATATTCAACTACATCAGCAACCGTCTGAGAAAGGTTACCGTTTGACAACAGGAAATAGGTTCAAGGCAAATAAGCTTCCACAAAAGGATGTGATCTGTAATCATTTTCCTCTCTGTTGGCTTGTCTTCAAAGTAAGCTTGATAACATAACTCCCTGCTTCACATATATCAGTTTAAAAGTAATTGATTTCTCTGATGAGGCACAGTATTGTATAATTAGCATTCTATTTGAAGTTTATGTGGATTAATCAAAGCATAATACATTTTTATGTAAAATATTTTCTCCACATAGACACACCAGTTTCTATAATCAGCTGAAAGACTACTGCTTCTTAGTATTTTGACTTATTTAAAGTTACAGTCAGGTACTGAAATATTACTTGCTCTGAAAAAAGAAAACAAAATAACCAAGATGCTTTGCATCAGAAGCCTCATGTTAAGTATTTGTTTTAAATACCTCAGATTGCTTGTCCCATGTACAGGCCTAATTTAAGACTAATCAAGTAGTTTCAAAAGATTCTTTGGTAACTACTCAGAATACACCAAAACAATAAAAGCCTGTCTTTAAGGAATCCATAAAATCACTATGAAATGCAGAGGTATATGTCTAGATGGTGGTCCGAGTTCCACAGCAAGAGAATTACACTTTCTACTAATACAGCAGTGGTTTAGTGTTCTTTTAACAGTTTGGGCTGGCAACTGTCTCTCCATGATCACTCATCTTCGTGGCCAGATATCCTCCTGCTTGCCTTTTTATTTTGGTTTCCTTGAAGAGTAAGGGTTTTAACATTTCACTGTATTTCTCTCTTTTAGCACTGCTAGCCAAAGCACAATTTCGATACTCAGCAGTATATTGATTCTACCACAGCTCTGCATCAGATTGGACCTGTATGTTCTTTTATTCCAAAAAAAGGATCTGATCAAAAGATCACTTAAAGGAGGGGAAAAAATTGTATGAGTAACACAGACACCAATGGTATTCCCAGTTTTAATTAAAAGAACATTGGTTTAAGCCTCCTTAAGTGAAGTACTTAGTCTTGACTATGTCTTGACTGCCACTAGCTAGCTGCATGCATTCAAAAAACACAGATTATGTATCATTTAGGGTTTAAGCACTAGCAAACACAATGGAAGTAGTAGATACGAAAGACATCTGTAGATCGGTACAAATATACTGACTGAAATGAAAGTATGACTACACCATGTCTACTTAATAGTAATCAAAATAGTACAAAATTAAACCTTGTGTCTCACTGGTTTGCGGTTCTGTAACTATCAGGGAAGCTAAATTTTTAATATTTGTATTTTTTTTAAGACAGGAGCTTCTTCCTAATTCATTAGCCATATATAAATTACTTTTTTGACTAGTAGCCCAGAGAAGGCCTTTATCTTCCCAGAGCATCCTCTCTCTATTTTGATCCAGCTTTGTCTCACTTGATAACTTACATTATCAGATGTTACATCTTTATTTCTTGGCAGGAAGTGCAAGTCATCAGAACTATAATGCTACAAAAGCAAAAAAAAAAAAAAAGCAAAACCAAGTGGCACTTCTAAAGAATATTTATCCACAATAATTTTCCATTGCTGCTGAAGAAGAAAGAAAGGAAAATAAAGGAATAGTTATAGTGAAAGGAACTTCCTTCTTCCCAAGGACCTTTTAACCTATACTCTCACTCCAGCCTGAAGCTCCATATCAGAAGGCAACGAAGAGACCTGCAGTTGTCAGCTCAGGAAAGAAACACCTCACACTTCATGGTGCAGTTCGTTTACCTCTATACTGTTTAAATCATATATAGATACACACACATATATGTATATGCCACGGAAATGCCACGTCAGTATGACTCATGAATACTCAGGGAGAGCCCAAATACATTCTACCATTGCTTCTGAGAAGATACTGTGTGAAGGATACTATTTCAATGATAGAGGCAACAGTGTAAAAAGGTGGGAGAGGGAATCATAACTAAATGCACTCACACAGGCAAAAATAAATGCCTCTTTGGAACCAGACCAGGTCATAAATTACTGTGTAAAAAGGAAAGACAATCAGCTGATTTGTGATGCAGAAAGGGGTCCTCCTCCCTATCATCTTAAACTACTGTAAAGATATATTAAATTCTCTAGTGCAGAAAGCACTTAGCCTTTGGTTTCATGATTAAGAGGGCAAATGTTTATAAATATCTTAAAAGTGAACACCATGCACTGTGTTATTCCTTACATAATTACAAGGCTCAAATGAATTGTGCAACCAGCCAAGAAGTGGAACTGCAGTGTAAACAATGTGCATTACTTGCCTATCATATGAAATAAATCTTTTGCTTCAGAACAAAACTGGACTGAAAATTAAAGATTTAAGGGGTTTCTGTGGTTTTTTTCCCCCAAACAAAGGCTACATTTCAAGTTTCTCGAGAGAAAGAGAGAGGAACATCACAGACAAAAAAAAGTAAAAACTTTTTTCCTAGGGTGTCCTAATTTCAGCTGGGATACAGTTAAGTTTCTTAGTAGCTGGTGCAGTGACATGTTTTGGATTTGGTGTGAAAACAATGCTGAGAGCACACTGATGTTTTCCAGTTGTTGCCAAGTAATGTTTACAATATGTTAAGGACTTTTCAGTTTCTGCAGCCCTGCCAGCAAGAGAGGGCTGGAGGGGCACAGGGAGTTGGAAGGAGGCACAGCCAGGACATCTGACCCAACCTAGCCAACAGGATATTCCATATCACAGGACATCATGCCAAGTGGTGGAAGAAGGAAGTGGGGTCTGATGGCATTTGTCCTCCCGAGTAACTGTCACATGTGATGGAGCTGCCTTCCTGGAGATGGCTGAACATCTGTCTGCTGATGGGAACTGGTGAATTAATTCCTTGGTTTGCTTTGCTTGCATGCACAGTTTTTGCTTTACCTATTGAACTGTCTTTATCTCAGCACACAAGTTTTCTCACTTCCACCCTTCTGCTTCTTTCTCCCATTTCACCAGGGTGGGGAGTGAGCGAGTGGCTGTGTGGTGCATAGTCACTACCCAGGGTTAAACCACAACATGGGGTCACATTAACATTTTTGCATATTTCTTTTTTCTTATGTTACTCTTATAACATTTTACAGCTTTTTAAAGTTAAAAAGTAGTAAGCCATATAAGAGTCAAGCTGGAAACGTACACTGCAATCAGCTTTTAAGGTTCAATCTATATATTTTTTAACTTAACTGCCTAAAACTGAATTAGCAGAATACCCTTCAGAAGCATGAGTGATCAAATCTATTTTTATATAAGAGTTATACCCTGAACCTTTGAGTTCCAACTCTTTTCTACTGATCTGCAAATTACGCTTGCTGGGACCATCTGTTTTTGGCTGGGTCACAGCACAAGCTTCCATTCACTGGTACACCAACAGGAAACACTATGGAGAATGCTACAAGCACAAACAAAACATCCAATGAGAAAAGTAGTTAATGTTATGTATTCTGAATAATGATGAAAGAGTTCAGGGATAGAAAATGGAGGGAGCATATATTGAAATGATATTTTTTCCCTAGTTTATCTACTGGTAATAAATGTCATTACAATATCCTGCCTCAGTTGGAGCTGAACTTTATTCAGAAACTTTAAGTTTGTTCCAAGTTAGTCTATTACTTTGCAAGTGTGTGCCATGGAATGGGATTAAACAAATAATATGATTTTTAATATCAAGGCAGACCAGAATGATTTTTCCTTTTTTTTTTTCCATCACAGTGAGCACCAGAGACAGGTGTATCAGAGGAAAAGAAGTAACTGAGCTGTATTGCTTACCATCCCCTGTATCTGCATTACCTGATACAACTCATGTGCTTCCAGTCAAATTGCATGGTAAGAATCAAAACAATGTAGAGCCTACTATTCATATTTCAAATAATCCACTGTACCACTAAACCACTCAGTCCTTCTTGGAATGATTACAACTTTTTATTCAAGTTAGATTTTTGTACTACTATGCCCTAATGACAAGGCAATAAAAAGAGTGGAGAGAAACTGACTGATTATACAGATAAAAGAGATTCAGGCAACTTGATAGATAGGCCACATTTTCTGACCCCTTCTTCACAGGGTCGAGAGGTTATTAGGGGTTTATGTATATTACAGAACAGACTGTATTCTGCTCCAAATGTAATAAATATTAGGAACTGTTGCACCTAAGCAAATGCTACAAAGTACAATATGCATTTCAAAAACAGTGACCTCAACTAGCTTCCACAATAGCCGTGTAAGTCCTTACTACAACAACATACTTTACTCAAACTTCTTACAAAACTATACTAATCCAAAGTTCATACCTTTCCATTTCTTAATAATTAAGAGCTAGCCATTTTTATAGCTGTCATAAAGAAATAAGGATTTATAAAACAGTCAATTTAAGCAAAGTTTGCTTAGAACTTCTTACTCTTCAACTTAAATGTAGCATGCGCTAGATTTTCTTCAATCAATAAAAATTCACATATATTCTTGATTAGTACCAATAAGCATGTTCTATGAACTTCACAGGTCTCATTAACCACCCCGTTAGAACTTTTTAAGCATTTATAGTTCATAGAAAGTCAATTTCAGAACATAACAATGTACAATTTACATAAATACATACCTTCAGTCAATATGTTTTCTCTGTAACTGATATCTTCCTGTTTTCAGTTGTAAGAAACCATGCATAAGATTCAGTCAATAGTTCATCAGTGGTCCTATGTAAAAAGAAGGTATTAAAATTACTGATAGGGAGTATTTGAGGAACTAACACTTTCATGGATAAAAATCATAATTGCTTAAGTAGCAATTATGCTCACACAGTAGGACAGTATGCTTCTTAATTCCAACTGGTAAATAACAGTCCAAGTTCAAAATGTTAAAAAAAATATTAATTTTAGAACCTCCATTTCTGTTCATATTTATACCAACAATGGTGCTACATAACACTTCATTTCATTGTTCCAAAGGTATGAAAGCAATGGAGAGAAGATACGCAGAGAATGGGATATAAGAAGGCCACAGAATCACCCAAAATAGCATATGGCAGCTCTAAGCAATGCTTAGGGAAGATCCACATAGCTCAGTAGTGTCACTAAGAATAATGTATGTTGTTGTCACACACTTGCAGAACAAGCATCTTACAAAAAAGAAGAGGTGGAAGATCCAGATTAACATTTCATATTGAAACAGAGCAAGGTCTTAAAAAGATTGGTCAGGATGACTTTGGTACAATGTTCTGGGTGATGCTCTGTGTTGAGAAAGGAGTGTACTCTGAATAATTAGAAAAGGTTCCATTGTCGATGTTAAAGGAATGTACTCTGAATAATAAGAAAAGTACTCTGAAAAAGAAAAGATTCCACTGCCAATGTTAAAGGAATGTACCACTTAAGATGTTAAAGTAAAGGAATGTACTCTGAATAATTAGGAAAGATAAGGTGGGCACCTGAAGGAGATAAGGAGACCTTGAGTCAAGAAATCTTTGAACAAAGGTTTACTCCACCCAGATCCCACCTATTATGAATAGAATGATTAGATGTCAAAATCAAATTAATATGTACGTAAAGATGTTGCAACCTCTCACACAACCTGTGTAAGTTACCTGACTTTCCACTGAAAACTTCGGAGCTAGTTTGTCTGGTGTGAATCAGCTAGCTCCACAATGTTGCTCGAAATAAATACCTTTGCTGCTTAAAGACGAAATTTGTCTCTGAGCAGTTAGCCTGTGCCGTTTTGGCATCAATATACAAAGGGAGCTTATAAGAAAGATGGAGAGACACTTTTTACCAGAGTCTGTAGGAACAGGGCAAGAGGTAAGGGTTTTAAGCTGAAAGAGGGTAGATTTAAATTGGACATAAGGAAGAAATTCTTTACCACGAAGGTGGTGAGGCACTGGAACAGGTTGCCCAGCAGCTGTGGATGCTCCATCCCAGGAAGTGTTCAAGGTCAGGTTGGATGGGGTTTTGAGCAACCTGATCCAAGGCAAGATGCCCCTGCCTATGGCAAGGTGTTGGACGAGGTGACCTTTAAAGGTCTATTCCAACCCAAACCATCCTGTGATTGCATAATTCTATGACTGTTACAAAAGAACTAAAGATTGACTGCTGCATCCAGTAGCAGTGAATCAAAACAGGCAGCCAAGAAGCAGTTTGCCAAAAATGTCCTACCAAACCTATGTACCAGCCACATACCCTGTGCAAGCCCATTTATTGCCATTTACCAGGCAGCTGTCCAAGCACTGATGGTAGCACAGGGTAGGCGAGTGCAGTGAGTGGCTGGTGAAGGCCTGCCCACTTGGCAGCAGTGCCAGTTTATGGTAGATTAAATTGACAAACTATGATGAAAATAAGATAGTCTGCATTAGACTTTAAGACCTTGAGAATTGTCTCTACAGAGTAATTGAAAGGACTGCTTTGACACATGCATGCTAACATACCTGAATAGAAAGTTCCATTATGTTTAACAGCAAGAAAATGGGAAAGTGTATGTAAGAAGTAACAGGAAGTATCTCACTCACCTGCTTTTGTTTCACAATATTTTAAGTAATTAAAAATATTTTTACAAGGCTTTCTACATTTATGAAACTCCTGTTTTGTTCAGTACTGTTTATTAAAAAGAAAGTGGTTCTTTAAGTGGAAAAGAATTGGGAACTCTCAGCACTTTCCAGGGTTTAGCTGAAGTACCCCAGGACTAAAGTCCCTGTAACTCGGAAGTTCTGTACAAGAATCAACAAAGACAAGAGAAAAGGAAGTTTAAAAGAACCGCATGTATGTTTGACAACAGACTAGCCCCTGTTCTTTGACCAATACTTTCACATTTGTGTCTTAAATTAAGAACAAAGCCAAGAAAGCCAGTACTTTTTCCACTGCTTTCATTATTCTTCTGAAAACAGAGCCTATGCAAAAAACTATATAAAAAATGACAGTAAGGTTGTAACTCCAGCCCACAAAAGCCAAGAAATTTAAAGTTAGTCTGACATTCAATCCTTAAATCATGCAATTGTGCTTCTTTTTTAAAAAGCAACAATGCCAGTTAATGACAAGTTGTCAGCCCTAACTTTGAATTGCCTGAAGTTTGTCATTTGGTGTTTGTGTCACAACCTTAATGTTATTTAAATGTAGTTTTTAGTATCTATTATTTAAAAAGGTCTACTTTACGACAGCAAAAAGCTTTGATGGAATAAACCTCAAAGTACACTGTAGAGCTGGTATGCCACTTCATTAGAAGTAGTGCATAAAACATATGCTGTTGACAAATCTAATTCATTAAAGGTGAGGTAGATGCACTTTAAAACAACTGGATGGCATCATTATCTACAGTTCCTTTTATAAATTATTCCTCTTCTCCCTTTTGACTGAACTTGTCAGTGTTCCCTTTTCAGACTGTGACTGTTTTTGCCTTAAAATTCAATACCTTCAACATGTTTGGACAAGTTAAATAAGTAGCGCATTTGCTAGAACTGAAATTGTAAGCAGAAACATTCACACTGATTATTGCACCTATATTAACGAACAAGAAATAAAATTAAGCAACAATATATAAGAGTTTCAGCTTTATCAAACGTAAAATTTAAAAATTAAGAGAAGAGGAAATTACAAAGTACAACAGAGTAACATTCTGGCAGCGTTTTGTATTGCTATTCAGATGACTTGGATTTGATATTGAGTTGGATTCTGCAAGAGAGAAGATCAGGCACATCACAGAGCTGACAGCTAGCTGACATACTTAGTTATAAAAGGAAGAATTGCTAACTATATTATTCAGACTTTTAGGTAAAGACCAATGTTGGTATAGGAACTAAAGGCTATAGAAGGGTCCATAAATAAAGTTAAGCTGATATTTGAAGCACGGTCCAACAGAGTGGTGAATCCCTTGCACAGCTTTCCAACAGATAAAACACATAAAACTAGACAAAAACTGATCAAAATCCATCTTAGAATACTGTTGCCTGTGAGAACATGTAAATTTTTCTCCTCAGCCCAGAAAGAATAAAGTCCTTCACTGTGGTCTTTAAAACCTGAATCACAGCGTAGGAGCTTCAGTGAATCAATTAAAAAATAAAGTGAAAAAATGTATTTGAGGACTAAATATAACACAAGTTATGGTTAAATTCCACAAATCACATATTCAGCAAAATTCTAAACTATGCTCTATGCTATAAAGAGGGGGGGAAAAATCAAGGATTTGTAATCAAGGATTCTTTCTGTAACACAATTTCCCTTTTAACTCCTTATAGTGTCCTAATTATCTATTTAAAAAAAAAACAACTGAATTTTTTGCATAGAATGCATAATCATACTTTAATTTATTAATATTCTGTAAAAATATTTTGTAATGAATTAGCTGGATTAGGAAAGAAACATGTTTTGTTCAAGAAAAGCCCATGTGTAGCACATAGTACCACCCTATATATTTCTATACAGACACACGTACACATATGCATTAACCAGATGCAATGTCTCTGATTAATTCTATATTGTCTTTTGCAGCAACAAGCTCATTCCAGTATAACACTTACTCTAAAAATTTCAGAGGTGGATGTTTTGCTTAGAAAAATATGGTGTATGGGTAACTTAAATATGGAAACACCTCCAAATATAATTCACTGAGGCCTAATTTATGCCTCCACGGATTGCAGCAAATCAGTTTCTGCAAGCAACTCTAAATGTTTAAACTAAAAACTGCCAGATTAATTTACCACATTTCAAACAGCATCTACCATTTACCTCAGAAGATTTACATCATATATATGTCCAATATGCTACACATGCAACTCTCCTAATTAGTGTCCCCATTAATCCTCATCCTGCTCTTTTTTCAGTTTAGTTCCCTCTCCAGCCATATTGTCTTTACAATCCTGCAAGTGGAACAGCCATTCCTTCACTGAACTGGTGGCCAGGCACTGGAACAGGCTGCCCAAGGACATGGTGGAATGACCACCACTGGAAGTGTTTAAAAAGCACGTAGATATGGTCCTTAGGGACATGGTTTAGCAGTGGACTTGGCAGTGCTGGGTTGGACTTAATGATTTTAAGTCTTTTCCAACCTAAATGATTCTGTGATTTTATGATTTGTTTAAGCCTTCTGCCAACAAAACATGGAAAGAGTTAGCTGCAGATGGACAAGAATATAGTGATATCTCCACTCCAGGAGACAGATCTCAAAGGCCACCTGCGCCCAGAATCTCTAGTGAACCAAATTAAAAATCATTCCTACAACATTCTTATTACTGAAATGATCCATATCCTATTGACCACTGGTACTTGCAGCTCCTCTTGTAAAGTCATTTCTTCTTATGTTTACTTCTAAACAACATGGAAGCACGGCTTTGGGTACTTAAATTCTACTCTGGTCTGCCTAATAAACCCCTGAGGATGCTGCTGGGAGCGGGGAGACAAGAAAAGGGAGAAACAGTGCTGGCATCTTTAGAGAGTTTAAGCTTATACAGAAGATATCCATAATGCCTTCCCAAAGGAAGCACTCATGCTCCCTAGCATTTTGTGAAAAGATACTCTGTTCCCAGTCAGGATTTCAGTCCTGCTCTTACTTTAGCCCTTACTGATGAACTTCATGAGCAATAATGTTGCTAACCACACAGCCCTTCTGTCAACACTGGCACTCCAGATGGGAGAAACCGCTGACAGCAAAAACCTTCTACACTAATAAATGTCATTGCTTCATTGGGAAAGTGAAAGAAAAGAGGGAGAGGCCTTATCTATGTCATTGCTTCAAAGGAAGTCTTTTATTCTTCGGTGCATAAGGGACTGCCAAAGTGCCCCTTCTGTAAAAAGTCTAGCTACTTTTTCTGCAATCCTCAGAATGTTTTTAAGAAGCTATTTGGAGGACTTCACCAATTCTCAAAAAGCTCCTCAGATCACAAAATGGCACTGCTGTCTCTTTACATTATTTAGAGCGCATTTCCCTCATAGCATATAGCAGCATCTCTGGATGCAAGAACCACTTGATTGTCCTATATCTGGGTGTGCCAAAGCCAAGTAGAGAATCACACAGATTAATGTTTTCCATAACAGAACTCCACTTCTCTTAACTTCCAAGTCCACAAATGTGACGGGAAACAATCAGTTGCTAAGCAAAATTTGTTTCTCTAAATGAATTCTTCATAAGACTTAGAGAAAAATAAAAATTATGGATGTTAAGCTTATTTTGCACTGAAACTGCCTCAAAGCCTATCTGAAAAGAAACCCGTTTTGCCATGGCAATAGCTTACTACATTAATACAATCGATTTTTTGCTATTACTCTGACAGTTAATTTGTATTTATTATTTGGTAAATGCTCTTTGCTTTTTGAGTCCAGTAGAAAATTATTTCTGATAAAATAAACACACCAATGAACACATTATTTTAGTACTGAATGCTTCTACTAAAATATCCACGAGACACTAAGAGACACTGATATCCCAAAGCAACAACCTGGAACTCTTACGGAGGGCTCACAAACAAAGTTGTAAAACCACGAAAATTACTTGCTAGATCTGCTGGTAACAGGGGTTAAGCTACCTTAACTTAAGGTACAACTAAACAGTTACAAGGAATTGCTACAATCCTCTGTTAACTCGCCTTAAGTAGCAAAGCTATGTCTGATACCTGGATGTCACAATTTTATACAATCATCCAGCTGTATACTTGTAAAATGCATAGTATTTTATAGAACTGCATACTTGTATTATAGTATTTTATAGAACTGTAACATACTGTCAGGTATTTTGATACTAGTTTACTCTTGTTCTACTTTCATTATCTGCCCTATTATAATTTATGCCATACTTTCTCCAAACTTCTTTCTAGTACTTTTCTCCTTCCATTCACAATCATCTACACCTTTTGCCTACCCTCTGTACTAACCTCAAGTACAGCCAACAGCATAAAAAGTAAAAGGCGTACATGCAACACGTTAACCTACTGGTTACATCATGCCTGACTTGATTTTCTGAGGTCCTGTGAGCCAGGGTTCATGTTTTATCTGCATTGCGGGGCATCAATCATGCAGTTTGCAATTGCCTAATAAGAAATTAACACTGGGCGGAGATAAGGGTTGTTGCAGAGAAGATATTATTGAATATTCTGAGTATATACATTGCTATTTAACATACAATCAAGAAAAACTTATGATTTCTGCTAACGTTACACTCATTCCCCATTCTGACTGCAGTCACTTAAGAAAGAAGAATACATGAAAGACAAAGAAATATATTTTAGAACACACACACACACAATTAAAATTCAACAAACAAAATCTGAATGACCTTATGTGGATTCTCAAAAAAAAAAAGGTGAAAGGACTTTGATGAAGGAAAATTTGCTGATCATATCAGAATGGAACTCGTATGTAGGAGAAAATATTCGAAGGTCAGTGGGGGAGTTAGGTCAATTAAGTATTCCAGGCAGGTATAGCAGATTTAGGTCAGGGCAGGAGAACAGTAATATGATTAAGAAAGAAGGTCCAAGCAGCCAGGGACTAACTCATGTCAGGCAAAGACAAGAAACGAACTTTACGTGGTAGGGAAGGTTAAGTATTAAAGGCAAAATAAAACCATTCCACTACCTATATTTAAAAAGAAAAAAGAAACAAAACCTTATTGCAAGTCATGAGTGACTGGAAGTACACTAATGAAGTGCAGTTCGCTAATTCATTACTTGACACACAAGGTATATAGCTTGGCATCACTTACACAACAGTTACTGAACCAGCTGCTGAACACTGTTCTGTGCTCTCCCTAACATTTGTCCCTCAATACTGATTCACTGACACACATTAATGGAATGTGAGTCAGCAGAAGGGCAGAAGAATGCAAGGACATAAGGATATAGGCTGAGCTTAGAAAAATCAGAAAAATGTTCTTCATAAGAAAAATGGTTACACAAAAGAAACATAAACAACACCTCCAAAAAAGACCATAAAGAAGTTTTAAAATATAAATACAAAGTCATGACAACTGAGAGTTTACACAATCATCAAGGCTTGAAGAAAAGCAAAAATTTTAACACTTGTTCTGCCATTTGTTTATTCATGAGCTCATGAAAGAAACCACAGGTATATTTATAGAGCAGACAAATTATCATTAAGAAGATATTCTAGTTTCTGTGGATTTATATTATGTTGGTACTGTTTCTAACTCTTATAATCCCTTATCACTATAGAAGAAAATTAAAATTCCTTCACTGTTTCAACAAAGCCAGAGTCATTTCGAGCTTTGTACTACGACAGACTTATAAAACCGACTTAAAACAGGGCAAAAAGTTAGATTTTTCTCCACATGAAGGCAGTGTGGAGACATTTCAAACTGTTTTAGCTTTTACAACTGACTTTTCAGTGTAGCTTCATGGGTTTTTTTACAGACCTGTGATTTCTAAATGTTTGACCAAAATTTGGCTATGCATTGTGATTTTAATTTTGCCAAACGATACTGCTTAAACAAGCATACACATTTATGTTGAGACAACAGAAGAGCTCTAATGAGTAATTTTTAAACTCTGAAATTGTTAATCAGTCCACTGACAAACTTCTCAACATGATGGCAAGTCTTTTAATAACATACGGCAAAGTATCTTCCACTAAATAAAAAAATCTGTAAGATCACAACAGAATAGAAGTTAATGCATGGATTGTGTCACTGCCACAATTACCGCAAGGAATTACATAAAATTTTCAACACAGGAAGTCAAAAGGCTAATGAGGGACAAAAAACATGGAAAAAAAAATTGCCCAAATCCTAAGTTGCAAAGTTAAGGATAAAGAGGAGAAGGCTTGCAGAAAGATGTTGTGAGATTTAGGGACAAGGTTCAATCGTGATCACATTGATCGTGGCAACAGAAGTGAGGCCTGGAGAAACACAGCTCACACATATTACATAAAGTATAATAGCTGTCCACAGGAAAATGTAAGAAGTGAATTTTCAAGGCAAAAGACATCGTGGTAATACAGTTATGTGTAGAACATAAAGGAAACAAAAAGTATAAGGTAGAATGCTAGATCAGTGGGTTGAAAATGAAATACCTTTTTTTTTTTTTGTCTCTCTAGGAAATAAAATTAAGAAAGCAGCAGTCACTGAAATCTGCAAGAGACAGGCACCTGAAACACTGCAAGTGAACTCTTCCTGTGAAAGAGTAAAAGAAATACTTATTCCTCTGATCTTGATTTGTTAAAGTGCTGAGGACATCAGAGCTATACAGCCATCCTTGATAGTCCTTAAAACTAATCAGAAATTTTATAAGTGAAATTCCATTTGTGTAGCACTGAAAATCACTTGTGAATTTTTATAAAGATGTTACATGTACTGTAAAAGAGAAAGTGTAAAAGTGGTTATCCATCTAAAACACAAACAGCTTAAATATAATTTATAATACTGAGCAGCTGAACCATATTTTTGACAAACACATAAATAGAACAAATAAAACCCAGAGATACTGAAAAGTACGCCAGTTAAAGAGACTGCTCCCTAGACCTGAGACCTAATATTAACTCTTGTACATAAGAGAAAAAATAATGAATTGAGAGACATTTAGCTACTATAATGAGATCACAAGGATGGAAAAAAAGAAAATAGTTTTTTATGACAAAAAATGTAATCAATCTTTTTGAAAAAATAACGAAAAGGGTAAGTGAAATCCAAACTTAACAGACATGCCTAAAATTAAGGTCAAAACATGTTCTTAATTTCTTAAAGCTACACTTAATGTATTTTAAAGCAAAAATAAATGTACAGTGTTGGAGGTCTGTTATTTTGATTCCATGTATTATGTGTCAGACACAAGAAAAAAGAAATAAAAACTAGAAAATATGTGTGCTTGTATGCTGAAGACTTCTCCAGCCTGTTAAAAGCCCTGTGGCATAAAACTATTAGTTACCGGTTAAGTAATGGTTAGTAGCTAATAGTAGTTAATAAGAATTAAACTATTTACAAAAAAGCCCAAGTTTACAAAAATTAAAATAACTACTTTACAGTGCTGACAACTCCACAGTGAAGGTATACATGTGCAACAGGTATTAATAGAAAATGCAACTTATGTTCATTGTCCATCTAGAAATGCAAGTGATAAATACAGCCATTTAACTCTGAATACTCAAGTAGATATTTAAAGATTTTTCAGTGCCACTATCAAAACCTAGTGATAGAGGTTGCTGATGGTTACTTCTTCATGCTTGCATTGAAAAAGACGCAGAAAACTTCAGTATGCATTAAAGGTACCAAAACAAACAGCAACACATGACCGATCTGAGGCCCAGCAGAACTATTTTTCCAGTTTTATTTTTGGGAAACTCAGATTTAAAACCAAGCATCCAACAGGCTGCCGAACTTTAGATGTCTGAAGCTAGGGGTGGTTTTGGTTTTCTTTCCACAGGAATACCTATGTTTTGTAGCACTGCTGAGTTCAAAGCATTGCTTCTATTGATCTAAGCTACAGTGACAAACACTCAGCACTTGTGAGTTTTGCTGTACACATCTCAGTTTACAGGTCTTACATATGAAACAGCTACCTCAATGAGTACAAAGTGAGTTGTCCACTTTTGCATAAGAATTTTATGGAAGGGGAGAAAGTAGCATTAAGTTTTCTAAGGAAGCAATTCTGTCATGTCTTTTTTTTTGTTTTTTCTTGAATCAGGACATGTGTCTTCTACTTTCCAACTGCATAAAAAAGGAATTGAAGTGTTCCACAAAGCTAGTTTTATTCATTATGAATCACTAACAGACTTCTTGTGTACTATCCATTCAGTGCGTTACATGACGCAGTAATGACAAGTCAAATACATGAGGGGCCAAAATAGTATTTTGCAAAGAACCATCATCTTGGCATTCCTACATTTCTAAATTCTAAACCGAGTGCTTGAAGTACGAGCTGAGTATTATTTTGACCTTTTCATGTTGCTTTGTAATCTAAAGAAAAAAATCAAACCCTGATTTCCGTAGGAAGAGTGAGTACCAACTCGATCAGCGGGGCAGGAATCCCCTCACCAAAACATGTGGCTTGACTATTTGGCTGCAGCAGTACCTGGCCATCTTCCCTGAGGATCAGCCATCATGTGGCACAAGACACTCTGAAAGTTTCTCTGAGGCACAGAGAAAAGGGCACCGAGGATCAGCAATCCCTGGTCCTTCCCCTGACTGCCACAGACAGCCCGTTCCAGGGGGGAGACGCTCCAGCCTGCGCCGCCCGGCCCCTCTGCCTGGCTCCATCGCCCAGGGAGCTCTCTTCCGTCTCCCAGCACAGCCCCTTGCCAGGCGGCTTCTAACTCTGCCGAGCAACACAAACGGTGCTTTTCCAGAGACTCTGGGGAGGGGCCAGCGCGTTTCCCAGCCTCCCCCCGCCTCACGCCAGCCCGAGGGACCCCGTCCCCTCGGCCTGAGGGAAGACCCCCGCTTCCCGCCCCGCTCCGAGGCGCCAAGCCGGGCCCGCCACGCCGCTCCAGCGGGGCCGCCTCAGAGGAGCGCCGGCACCGCCCTCCCCGCCGCGGGGGGGGGCGCCCACAGCCCCTCGCCGCCGCTCAGGGAAGCCTCGGCGCTGCGCAACGCTGGGCTGCGCCGCGGGGCAGAGCGGCGCGGCCGCGGGGAGCCCCGGGCCGCAGCGGGCCCCCTCGCTCGGCGCGCACGGTAAGGGGAGGGGAACGGCGGCCCTGCCGGGGGCCACTTACCCAGCCCGGGCTCCCCCCGCGGCTCCGCGCCCAAAGCCCCGGCGACCGCGGAGCGTCAGTGACAACGTCCCGGAACGGCCGCGCCGCCACATCCGGGGGCGGGGCGGGGGGGAAGGCGGGAACGCGCCGAGGGGCGAGCGTGGGTCGTCCGGCCCGGCTGGGGAGCGAGGAGGTGCCCGCCAGCATGGCCTGTGTACGTGAGTGCACCGGGCTGCCCCCGCCGCAGAGCGGGAGGCGGTTCGCTCCCACCCGGGGCCGCCGGCCAGCCCGCCGCGCCCCGGGGCACTGCCCCACGGGGCCTCCCTGAGGGCGGGAAGCCCTCCCGCCGGCGGGGCGCGCTCGGTCGCGGAGCGGGGGGCCTGAGGGGCGCAGCGTCGCGCCCGCGGGCCCGGGGGCTGGGCTGCGCTCCCGGCGGGGGGCGCGGGCCGGTGCGGGGGCTCTGGCCGCGGTGCGGGGGCTCTGGCCGGTGCTGCCTGGCAGGTGGCCGGGCTGTGGCAGGCCGCGGCGGCTCCGCGTGTGTCGTGCCCCCCCCCCCCTCGGGTAGCGTTGATTTCCTCGCGCTCTGTTTTCCCTTTTTATCGGAAAACCGGTAGTAGTTGCTAGCAAGATCATGGAAGCAGCTTTTGGTGATGCCTGTTCTGTGTGTTTATGCTTTTCTTTTAACAGATGGCAGGTGGCGGCCAGAAACGGATAATCCAATTAACCAGATTTAATAAACAAGAGAAAAGGGCACTACGCAAATGGCTTTTGAAACTGGACTGTGTTTTTTTTAGATAGTAAGGTATTGTTCACTAAGGTACCTGATGCTTAGAGCGGAAAATAAAAATGCAAGCCTTAAAAGAAAGGACTATGCAGTAGTTTAGAGTTATATGTAAATAGCTAGGGAAGTTAAACTGTTTCTAGTCACACAAGCGTGTTGTTTTGTCTTTGTTTTATTAGGAGTACAGAAATTGTACACATCTTATAGCAAAAAAGCTGTGCAGGAGTGAAAAGTTCTTAGCTGCCTGTGCTGCTGGTGAGTAAAAGCTTCGCTGTAAAATGTCATTGGATCATGACGTAGGACTGGAAATGACCCTTAAAAGATTTCTGGTTACCTGTTTTCATTTTGTGAACCTTCTTACTAACCCTCATTCTCCTTGTTCCATTAACCTTGATTTTTACCGCAGTGTTATATTCAAATTCTGATTTGCTACTTTTTGGTTTGGATTTTTTTTCCTAAATGATACTCCTGCCATCTTCCTTTATGTGATCTGCATCTGTTCCCAGACAGAAAGCTTTGTTATATGTTAGTTAGATCATGAAGTCATACCCATAAGATTGGGACACTTAAAAATGGATCGCTTGAGAAGGTGACAGAGGGACTATGGACACCGGTAATCAGCATGGATTTTTGACACCAAATTTGCACGCAACATTCACTGGTAAAGGTCACTGTCTGTAAGTTGTGGTTTATGCAGCAAGAGAAAACTCCAGGCTTTTGCCATTCTGACACAAGCCTCTGGCTTTCCTCTTGCTTTGCTTTTACCTAGGGCCTGATGCTGAAATCCCATACATAAGCAACTAAATGCTTTTAGAATGAGAATTCTGTATTTTAAGATATTTTTTTTTTATGGACAGATTATGTGGAAGGATTTTATGGTGAGTTTAGAAAATCTTGTGGAGTTACAAGACTTCACAATACCAATCTATTAACTGGTTAAATGTGATCTTTATTTTCCCTATATTGTATTATACCAAAGCATTAAAGCAATTTTTATGAGGGATAATCTTAAATTTAAGAAGTAAGAGACAGAAATAACTAAACCTAGATCTGGGTTTAAAGATACATGTGTATTTCTTGATTCTGTATTTATACTTACATACTATATTAGTAGACATTTTCAATTATCTATTGCTCTGTGTATGTGTGTGTGTATATATATATATGATTTCTTGTACTAATGTAAAATTCTGATCACATTCTAATAAAAAAGGAAACAGATCAAAAGTTTCCATGGGGGAAGCTACTGAAACGCAGATAGATTTGTGGCATAGCGCTTTGCTTTAACTATTATAAACTTTTGAGTTAATGTTTTCTTAATTTGGGGGATTTAAAACATCTGGAGATGCTTTCTTGAACTGAGTAGAAATGATAAATTACTGTCCCCATGGCAATGCAAAACTCTGCCGTGTTTCTGTACTTTCAAATCTTCCCCCACATCATGTAGTAGTTCTTAATCCTGGGAGAGATGCTGTTTTTACATTATCATTGCTCTTGCCCTTGATGGCGGAGAGTGTGCTCATTCCTACTGCAGTTTTTCCTGAGTAAGTGTAAAAAATCACATTTAAACCCATTTAGAACGCCTTAGAGGTACACAGAAATAATAACAAGGATGCCAGTCTTCATGGACTTCCTAGTTGACAGAAGTTTTGAGATGGAAACTTTGAATGAAAGTGATTTTAACATACAGGTTGTGCACAGCATACCTTTTCCAGTCCTAAGTCTACTGGTACCTATGCTAGGTTATGTAGAAGTACCATCTGTGCTCCTGCACTGAGACATTTTGCCAGTCAACCCTGCTGTTCTGTGAAACCAATTAGGTTCACACAATTCAAGTCAATTTCTCTCGCAGTGTCTTCTGTAGGTACTGTTTCTATACAGGAGCAGGGTACTAACCACGGCTCTTGACCTGAACCTGTAAGAAGAGAGAGACAGAGAAAAAGGGGAAGATCATTACATACAGTATCAAAAGCATACATGCAGAAGATGAAAGAGGAGAGGCGGAGGAGGTGGAGCCAAAGGATGAGAGAAAAGGATGTGAAAAGAAGAAAGGGGAAAGACAAAAGTCTAAACCCATATCCCCCTAATATTGGTATTCACTACACTTGCAGTGCAAGTAATACTAAATATATAAAAGAAATGGCTTGGATGCTAAAACCTTGCTTCCTCTTTTTAATCATTGGTGGTAAAATATTTCTTCATTTTACTACATTTCCGTACATTTGTAAAAGTGTCAAATTATATTAAAAATAAAGGGTTAAACAAGGTTCTGTGGAAGTGACAAGAACAAAATCTGGGAAGCTGAAAAATTCCATTTGCAAATTTTTGAGGAGATAGACAAGTATTTTGTCTGGGAAGGGTGAAAAAGTACTTCATCGCTAAAAGAAAACAAAACGATCATTTTCAGTGGCATTGTGAGACTTCTGCTTCTAAAGTGTGAAGAGGAGAACTCTTGTAGGAGGAAGAAGTTTTTCAAATGCTACTTACAATTGCAGCTTTTATTTGCACAAGAAAGGTTGAAGTTAATTTTGTATTAGATCTTCAGTTGATTGCCATTTGTCTGCACAAAAAATCTTTTGTGGTTGACAGTTCATTTGCTTTTTAGGAAAGTGGATACTAACTAAGGAGTATGTAATTAATAGTGCCGAAAGTGGCAGATGGCTTGATGAAACAACGTACGAATGGGGATATGAAATTGAAAAAGACAGCCATTATTCACCTCAAATGCAATCTGCACCTAAAAGATGGCGCAAAGAACTGACACGCTGTGGTGCTCCAGGGGCCTTCCACAGATGGAAAGTTGTCCTCTCTGTTAAGAAAGGTGATAAACGAATGGCATCTATTACAAGGTAGGAGGATATGTCTTGGACCTCAAATAATGAAAAATGGAACTCTTATTGAGTGGTTGAACACATTTTTGTTCTTCCATCTTAGCTAATTTTGTCCGTAATAACCTCCAGCTCTTCAAACTCTTGAGTTGTTTCCATTAATATACTTCGATACTTTTTATATATAAATAAAATTGCTTTAAATCTTTAGCCTACTGCTTTTCTTGCTTTCTTTTAGTGTAGTCTCAAAAATAACACATATTTGCTTACATTTGTGTCCTGGTTTCAGCTGGGATAGAGTTAAGTTTCTCAGTAGCTGGTGCAGTGGCATGTTTTGGATTTGGTGTGAGAGCAATGCTGAGAGCACACTGATGTTTTTAGTTGTTGCCAAGTAATGTTTTACAGTCACTCAAGAAATTTTCCATTTCTGCAGCCCTGCCAGGAAAGGGCTGTAGGGGGGGCACTGGCAATTGGGAGGGGATACAGCCATGGTAGCTGACCCGAACTGGTCAAAGGGATATTCCGTACCATAGAACATCATGCTGAGTATGTAAGCTGGGGGAAGAAGGAAGTGCGGGATGTTCAGAGTGATGGCATTTGTTCTCCCAAGTAATTGTTGCATGTGATGGAGCCCTGCTTTCCTGGAGATGGCTGAACATCTGCCTGCTGAGGGAAAGCACTGAATGAATTCCTTGTTTTGCTTTGCTTGCTTGTGTGGCTTTTACTTACCTATTAAACTTTTCTCTCAGCCCTTGAGTTTTCTCACTTCTACCTTTCTGATCCTCTCCCCTGTCCCACTGTGGGGGGAGTGAGCAAGTGGCTGTGTGGTGCTTAGTAGCTCTCCAGGGTTAAACCACGACAGTTTGCATCTGAAGTAAACTGCTTACAGAAACTTTGTTCATGAGGCAAGGCACACAGGCTTACACTTTTTATGAGTAATCATATATTTTATGTGGATGTTACATTTGAATAGTAGCTGGAACAGGATGCGTTATTTTGCTTGGGTGGGTAACCTGAGCCAGCTGTGAATGCTGTTACAGACCTGGGCCACACTGTGAGTGACCTTATGGGTTTTTGCATCACATCTATGTAATAGCTTCTTGTAGTTCTAAAGACCTAAATCTTTACTGTAGTACATGTTTCTGATAAGATGTAAATACTGGTAGCTCGGAGGGGAAAGGAAAAGCAGGGAAGAGGAAACAATGGAAGTGCAAGAATTGTGGGACAGCAATTTTTTTTCCCCATACTCTTCCTACACATTTGTTTTCCATAGTTTAAATACTACATTCAACTGCAAACAAAGCATATTAATAACATTTGCTTCTGGTACGCTAAAAGCAAACATCCCCTGATGCTGTTGTAGTTTCACTGCAGGAGCAGATACTGTCCTACTCTGTTGAAATCCCAGTAGGAGTACTCAGGTCAGGCACAGATGCATAGGCAAGAAAAGTGCTGTTTGTCTGGTTGATCGTGGTACAGGGATGCATGCTGCATCACAGAATACCTGTCTGTCTGTAGTTCGTAAAGACAATGCGAGGTATATCTGAAGTTACCATGTTCTGATTTTCCCAACTGAAGACATTGTAAGTATGCTGTTTTCTTGGCTGAGCAGGAAAGTTTACTATGTGCTGTCTTGCAGAAAGGCGCACCCATCCTGCTACACTTGTGAAAAAATGCTGTTTCTTTTTCTGTAAAAATTGCTTATGCAGATCTTCATGATAACATGATTAAAATGATGTCTTACACAACTCCCTTTGCAATGGAAGTAACCTTTAACAGGAACTACATCAGCAAGACAGGGAAACAGGCAGTTTTGTGCAAAGAATCTTTTTTTTCCAGACTGTTACCCATACAGCGATATAGGTATCCTTTTACTCGGTCAGAAAACACTGAAACGTAGATAGTTTTTGTCTCCAGCAAGCGCTGTTTTCAGTCATGAAGGCCACTGTAGCTTTGGGGAAAGACTGATTATTGGTTTTTTCCCCTCTAATCTTTAAAAACACTGTGCTTTTTTTCCCCTTCTGTGCTCTTCCTACCTTTAGTGCCTAGCTGTTGGATGGGTAAGGATGAGAGATCAACATAATTTTATTTTTACATACCTGGATTATGAAAAATAAAACATATATCCAGCATGTCAAAAGACCTTATGTTTTCCACCATTTTTTTTTGTCTGGCATCTCTTCTAAAAGATGGGAATTGTTGCAGCAGTACAACTCTCAAAATTGTCCCAGGGAAAAATTAACGTGTAATGGTGTCCCAAAGACAAACAAATCTGTTTTCTGTGTGATATTGGACAGCACCAAACACTATAAATGACTCCAAAATCAAGTTAAAAAGTGTATTTGTGTTATGAAAATACCATGTTATGGTTCAGAAAAGCAGGTTCCAGTTCTGGTAAACCACTAAATTTATTGCAAAACTTACTTGAAAGAGCATCATGATTGTGGGGGACATAAAAATTGTAGCTGCTGTCACCAGATTTGATCTCTGAAAAACTGCACAGGTAAAGCTTTGTGTCACATATGTAAGAGGTACATGTAGATTTTAATTATTAGTGATAAATTGTGAAGAGAAGAATTTCTTGTGTCACTTCCTTTTCTGAAGGATGTGAAGTGCCCTTTTATCCTCCAAACGAAGTTTGAGCAGTGCCATACATCTAGAAAACCCTTATTCGCTTGCACTTGCATGCTTGTAATTTGTGAATGATAATGTAGTTTTCAACAGTAATACTACAACGCAGTAAATACATCTTTCCTGATATGTTTATTTAGAGTTCTTGAAGCTGGAAAGGCAACCATATGTTCATCTGAAAATGCAGAGCACAATGTAACTCATATATTGAGCAGTCTACAAACTTTCCCTATGCAAAAGAGAAAATGCCTCTCTGAAGTTCAATATTACCCTTTGCAATATCTAGGAGATTACCTTTTTGAGGTAAGTAAATTAAGAAAAAGAATCTAACAATCTTTCATTGTTAGCAATTTTTGTCAGGTTTACTGGTTACAGTAAATGATGCAGCATTAATAATAGGGATTATGATCAGCCTGAGTGTTTTGTAATTTAGTTAAAGGCAATACAACTTCCTGATTCAGGGACTGCTTATCCAAGGGAAGAGAAAGGTTCTTGATATATAAATACGTGAAGGGAGGGCGCAAAGAAAACAGCCAGGCTGTTGTCAGTGGTGCCCTTGACAGGACAAGAGGCAGTGAGTACAAACCAAAGCACAGGAAGTTGTATCTGAAGGTCAGGAAACACTTTTTTTTTTCTTTTTTTTTTTTTTAATGTGAGGGTGATGAAGCATAGGAGCATGTTGCCTGAAGAGGCTGAGAAGTCTCCATCCTTGCTGATACTCGAAAGCTGTGTAGGCATGATCCTAGGCAACTGGCTTTAGGTGGCCCTCCTTGGGCTGGGGCTTTGGACCTGATGATCTCCACAGATCCATTCCAACTTCAACCATCCTGTGATCCTGTAATAGAAAAAATGTCTTTCCAAAAACAGTGTTTTGGTTTAGACTTTTAGACCAGAAGAGATAGCAGCAAGGAAACATACATTATTTCTTCCTCTTCGTGTTCTTCCTTGGCTCTTGCTTTGTGCTACTAAGAAGAGGTCCCAGTGTAGATAACCATCAGCTAAATAGTTATTCACAAAATACCAAGAAAAAAGGTACTATTTTTCACTTATATTCTCTTCATTTTGGTAGGGCTTTCAAATGTGTATATGTATGTATGTATCTGTCTACCTATGTATGTGAAGGTACATATTTTTTTACTGAGTTTGGCTATATTGTATCTTCATGATTCAAGATCAATGAAATTACTTTCTTCTCAACTAACCTCAATTCTACCTTTTTTTCTTACCATTATAGATAAACTATTGTAAAAAAGTCTGTAGATTGTTAAAATTCAGATTCTGAACTCAAATCAGTTTGCTCGCCATCCTTCATGGCTGGGAAGAACTGGAGGTTGCAGTGTGAATTTTGTGAGGGAATGGTATACTAGGCAGAGAAAATTCACTTACACTATTTCTATGGTAGGAATCTAACGTAAGCTCATCACCTGTATTCCCTTTTCAGCGCACTGAGCTTGATACTGCAAGAATTGTAATTTCTTAAAATAATTGTATGAACCGTTACCTGAGCATACCTTTAACTCTCCGTTACTGTAGAAAGATCAGTCCATGTTTGTAAACAGTTAAAATGAATTTAAACTGAAGAATTCTATAAGCAACCATATGTTTATAGGTATGGTTATGATGCTCAACTCCATGTGAATATATTAGCATGCAAAGAGGACTTGGTAAAAATGGCTTATATACCAACAGCTTATATACTGTAGTGCTTCGCTATTTGCAGAACTGTCATGTGTGGAGTCAGAAGAGACATAATTGTCTGTATTTCAGAAAATGTTAACGAGTCCTTACAACTCAAATCACATGACGCTTACATGTGCAAAGACAAGATTCAGCTTTGTCTCTTTCCATACTAGAAAACCTGTTGCCATCCATGACAAAACTTAATTTCTCTTTTACTAGTCAAAAGTGTTAAATTCTGGAGATTGCAAGCTTGGTTGGTTGTTTCTTGGTTGGTAGAAGAGGACTCTCCAAAGTCCCTGTAATAGCTTTCTTCTGTTACCTAAACTAGAACATGAGACAGTACATCATCAGATCCACTAAGGCATGAGGACCTGGATGGACCTATATGAAGAGAGAAGCCACAGTAAAGGTCATCATTCTAGGGAGACAGAGATTTTTGCTGGAATGGCTAAGCCAGATGAAGCATTCAGTGCAATATCAAATGGTTTGGAGTGTTAGGTTTACCATTCAGCTCCAAAATTGGATCAGGAGTTAAATTCACAGTGATGCAAAACATAAGGCAAAGCAAGAAAAGCAACTTGCTTCTCTTTCATCTTTCCATCTGAACTATAAGGGGACTTGTCACAGTTTGTGAATTTTCTTTTATGTGTGGAATTCACTAGAATTAGAATTTTTTACTGTTTCGCTTGAGAGAGATGCCTCATGATTCATAGCTGTTTGCTTATCAGATGCACTATTCAGAACTTCCTAGCATTTTGACCTTGAACTACTCAAAGGCCTCAGAAGATGCTTTTAGTCTGGTAGTTTCTTGTACTGTGGGGCAATTATAGTCAACTGCTAATTGAAAATACTACCTTTGCAAGCAAATACGAGCCAAAACTGTGTTACTAGGAATAACCTACTTCATTTGAAAATCCTTTGGATTCTTCAGATCAAAGCATATACCTGACTATTCCTGTTTTAACAAGCAATAAAGCTGTTATGGAAGGGTGAGGAGAGGGTTGAAGGATCTTAACATTTACAGCCTGAATAAAACACACATTAACATGGGATCTTAGTTTAGTGTTTACTCTCTTAATTAAATATGTTCAGAGAAACTGTTCTCTACTACACCTCTCAGCTAAGATAGACATTTATGTTTAATAGAGGAGTGGTTGTCAAGTTTTTGTGGCTACCTTAACTTTTCTTGATTTCTATGAGAAAAATGTGGTTCTTGCTATGCACCCTGAATTCCTCCCAGGTGTAAAAACGGGTTTCCAGCTTAACCAGTCCATTAGCTTGCACATATCTTTTTTTTTTTTTTTTTTAGACTTCATTAAAGTAACTCACCTCAGAGGCCAAGAGAGCATTACCTTTCTATTTAAATGCATCTAAAGAACCTCAGAAAACTGCCAAGACTCCTAGTCTTGTAAAAGTGAAAGTATAAAACATAGGCAATCAAATCACAGCACTTGTCCAAATGTATTAGGCTTTATCAAAGAATGTTACGGACATGCTCTTGTCTCTCCCTCCCAGAAGTGCTTGGCACATAATTCATTAGAACACTTTAACTTTGCAAATGGGTAGTCCTGCTATTTGACTGCTACTTCTGGCAAAAATAAATACCCTCCTTCCTCCCCTAAACACCTACATATATGTCCAGTTGCTGAATTCAGCAAAACAGTATTATATTCTCTTCAGTCGACCTGCAGTGACATTCAGACTATTCTTGCTATGATTTTTTTTTTTTTGAACCAAGTCTTTGCTTCATCTTTGTATTTTATATCTGTTCTTATAACCTCAACCTCGTAACTCCAGTGTTAAAATACTCTGACGGATTGTCATTAATGATTTGATCCTACAAGGCATCAAATCATACAGATTTATTCGTTCAAGATACTAAAACATGCATGATTTTAGGGACCTAATCTCACACTTAAATTTAAATGGACGCCTTAAATACTTTGTTGGATGCATGCTGGAATTAATAAAATTTTGCCAAGATGGTACTATAAATTGTTTAAATACAAGTATTTTTACAGGCATGTTGAAAATAATGTGCAGAAAGTACCACAAGAAGTAAAGACTCATGAATACATCAGAATTCAGTTATCCTTGGCTCATCAAAAGCTATTGAGAGCTCTTTTGAAGTTACTAAATTAACTCTCTTCTGTAACATGCAACAAACTCAGTATTCGTTGAGAAATATCGTTATACACATACCAAATACTTTTGATTTTAATTATACATTTAAGGGAAAATCTGAAAACAGTATGAAACATGTTCAGTGTTGGAGACTTTACTTTGAAAACCTAAAAGTATAAACTGTTCATGGCTTGCGTCTTGTCAATGCATTCACTGTGGGTTTTTGCCTGCTGTTATTTCCCTAATTTCCTATACTTGATTCACCCATCAGATTCAGGTGTTTCAATTAGGCCAGCTGCCCCAAGCCTTCCAAACCTGTTCCGAATAAAATATGGTCATCAGTACCTTTCCTAACTCCTCACACTGCAGGAGTAGGCTGCTTTTGTAATTAGTTATGCATGTATTTGCCTAAAACAAAGATGGTGTTTTATCTGTGTATCTTTGATCAAAAGCATACATTGAGGCTTAATTGTTCTCATCCTGAAATAACTTTTAGATATTTTTTTTAGTTGTATTTTACTAACAAAAGTTATCTTGTGTCTTTGCTGAGAGACTTTTCAGAATGAGTTGGAAACCAGTTTGGTAAATATTTGCTTATTCCTTATGCTTGAAAAATAGCTGGAAATGATAGATGGACTTAGAGAATAAATTACTTTAAAAAAACAAACAAACAAACCAAAAACAACAACTAAAGAACTTACAAATTTAAAATTACTAGTTCAGACTTACAGGCAAAAACTAGAAAAGATTTCATTGTAGTGGCCTTTATAAAATGAATGCATGGTCATAGCCAAATTGATGAACCAAACGTCTTTAGATATCTTTACTACATTTTTTACTAATTGAAAAGGTGTGGACTTTGTTTTTGGTGTTTTGAAAATGCCTGAGAGAGAATCCATTGTGGAAATACAGCTCTTGTTTCAGCCACAGGGATTGGGTCAGACTTAAAGCCAGTTATGAAGAATAATTATGGGGAAGCTTACATTGACAATTTCTATGCTATAGGTTCCTACAACATCAGTGTTTTGTTTCCAAACCACCAGCTGTTTATCTGGCACATAATGTAGACACTTGAACAATTACAAAAGCACGTATATGCACGCAAGGGTTTACAATAGAATATGTAGAAAGACTCAGCATGTAAAAGCTGGGTTAGAGCATTAGCTTTGAAACTAAGAAGTATTTTTTTGCTTTGCACAGAATGAAATACGAAATACTGAAGATACCAAAATGAACAGTTTCCTGGCAGCACAAGAAACAGACCAAATCGTGTCTAACATGCAGCTTGCTGAAATGAAAAATGCTGTTGTAAAACATATATATTTTGCTGCGGTAAGTAACAATCAATTAATGCTTTCTTAGTATAAAATCTGAAGTTTATATTATTAAATTTATTTTTCATTATAGTAATGAGCTAATAAAGTAGATATTTTAACATCTTTTGAAATAGTAATAATGCCTTTTAACCTGCAGTGTTTAATAATCCCGTATTTACTACATCTACCATTAATCAAAATCTAATTTAGTTATCGTAATTGGTAGGCATGGGTGTGTGGAAGACATGGTGGACTACTTGAAATCTCGGTGTAATATATGAGATAAGTAGTAGCTAATGTTGTTCAACAAAATGTCTTTGGATTACAGGCCTTCTATGACTTTCCTGTTATCTAGCTGAATTACACTAACACATTTTTAAAACTAACCATACCCTAGAGCAAGCATTTTGTTGATTCATATAAGTGTTTTTTATTACAAGTAAAACATAGAGATAAATGCACTCTTTTGTTTTAATGTTGTCACATGTCTAATCCTGATAAACATGCTACATTAGGAATTAAAACCACTGTTTCATATCTTTAAAAAAAACAGTTAATTACTTTGAATTAGGATATATTATCTCTCTAAGTTACAGTGGTGCAGATGATAGTGTGCAATTATTTTTGTAGGAGCTGGGTTACATAAAGCACTGTATGATTTTTTTAACTGCAAACTCAGGTCCTCTATGTGTATTAGTATAAGTTCTTAGTAGCAGAAGATTTAGAATATTTTAAGTACTCAATGTACACAATTTTTAACCAAAAGATTAACAAATAGAAGTCTCCTGTTGTTTAAATCTATGTACCTTCAAATGTTGCATCTTCTGTGAGTGACATTTTATCAAGACTAGACCTGCCAGACCTTTAAAAAATAAATGTGTTGTTGACTTTTCATGTATGCTACAAACAACAAGTGCTCTTATCCCATTATCTTTCTCTCAAACTATTGTGTACTTACGTGCAGATAGAATAATCATAATCCTGAAGACAATCTCTCCTAAAAGACTTTTTTGGTAACATATATTAGTTAGATGGTAACACTAAGCTGTAACTAGATATAGCAATAATAGTAATACCTTTTTCCACCTACTGCCATATCTGTACATTATAGGTGAATTGCAAGAGGAGTCCAAAGTTTTCATTTTGCCATAGAAAAAATGAAATGCTTAATATTTTTTACTG
Organism: Falco naumanni; assembly: GCF_017639655.2. Classification (NCBI taxonomy): domain Eukaryota; kingdom Metazoa; phylum Chordata; class Aves; order Falconiformes; family Falconidae; genus Falco; species Falco naumanni. Next base: position 7,487,396 of record NC_054080.1, read on the forward strand.
TGGTTAAGTGGACCCATTCTAGTAAAACTGTCCTTACATACCAACCACATAAACAAGCACAGAGAGTGACAGGAAAAATGGGGAGAAAAATTGCCCATATTATATTTTCCTTTTAGGTCACTAATCCTGTATTTCATAATTTCGCCATCCCAATATTAAAAAGATAAATAAGAATAGATAGCCATGTTTGAATGTTTTGCTTGAACTGTATTTAATGGAAGTTGTCATTTTGGGAGTTCTATACAGTATTGAATATATTTATTGGTATCCAGTGTGCACGTTGACTTTATCCTGTTTTACAGGCTGTTAAGCACAAGTTTGCTCAAAAGCAGCGCCTGAACAAATGCACTCCAGAGGTAAGGATTCTCACAAAGAGGGCACGGTGCATATATGGAATTTTATTATGAAGTTAGGCAAACATACTTTCATTGTGAAATTAGCTATCAAATAAACTTTTTAAAATATTTATGTTGTCCAAAACTCTGATAAAGTTTATTGAAGAGTGAAAGAGCATCATTAGAATGCTGTATGACACTTTCACTACTGTTCCCTTTATTACAAAGAAAGTCTTTAATCCTGCTAGTTAAAAGAACCTGACTGGTTATTGTTAGAAGAAGAGGTAAAGATTGCCCTAACGTGATTTAGAGCATTCTAAATTATTCAAGCACTTACTTTATTGCTACTGCATAAATAATAGCTAACTTTTTGCAGTGCTCACCAGTTTTTGCTATAGAGACAGACTTTAGCTGAAGATTGTCTCACTGTAGAAACAGTACCTTTTCTTACAGCATAAGCCTTAACATCATCACTCAGGTTTCAGATTCTATAGAAGCACAGACTGCTAGTAGAATACATTATGTTTTCCAGTCCTGTTTTCATAATACTATGAGTTTATTTATTTTTTTGTTCTATTAGTTAATTTCTCTTTTTTCTTCCCACTAAGCCATGTATATGCCATTGATCAGGTACAGGTCAGCAACAGGTTTTATTAAGTCTTCGTTATTTCTTAAGTAAATAAATACTTTCAAATTTTTCCCTTTTCTATCTATAATACTAAGAATAAATCTTTAGTCAATATTGAAACATTGCCTGTTAGTACTTAAAAAGCATTATATACATAGTAGCTATGATCTACTTTATATGATAACTTGTGTTATTTAAAAATTAAAATGGGAAACAATGTAAGATCTGTTAGCTTCCTGTATTTCTCAGGAGCTGAAGTTGTGGTATCTTCATGAAATGTACTACATAAGTAGTTACTTAGTATATAAATGAAGTCTCAGTCTGTCAAAATGAGCTTTCAGACTTCACAGAATCTTTTTTTTTTTTCAAATTTGATTTCTTTCCATTGACACAGTAAGGAGGGGAGGAGAAAAATGTTTTTAAAACATGAGCGCTGAAATGCCTTTGTCATTGTCCAACACTACCATTAATGGGCAAAATGCTGCATGCATTTCTGTTACTGGACAGACTTGCAATAAAATGTAATGTTAATGTTTAGTATATTGAATTTGTGGAAAAAAACTTTAGCTTTCTTAACACATGTAAGCTGAAGTTGTTGTTCTGTTATTTATTTATCTATTTATTTTAAGCCTAATTATGATACTTTTCTTATGCGTGACATGCCACTTCCTTTAGCTTCGTGGAATATCCATTGTTAGCCTTTGCATCTGATATGGGACTTTTATAGGCAGTATATTTACGGCTTTTAAACAATACACATTTGCAGTAATACTAGTGAAGTAAAATAAAACCTAGAAACTAAATTAACAGATTAGAACCTACATATTATATATTCAGTCATCTCAGTTTGCATCTGCTAGGAAGGCTTAACTCAGTTAAGTGTTCTGTTATCTGTCATCTTCCCTGAAATTTTTATTTCTCTTGCATCAGCTCTGCTTCCACATTGTGCTATATAAAACACAGCTTGTTGTCTGTGTACCTTCATTTTTCATTTGTTTCTGCTTAAAGTTCTGATGGTTGTACCAGTAACACTTAAGAAACTGCTAGTCTCTCATCAGCCAGAGTACGAGCCAGTGCAGATCTGTACCGTTTGTTGAATATTAAGCCCTTGCAACAGGTGTCTGCTGATACTGGAAAAAGTCCATCCCCTCAGTTTTCTATCATCCTTCCTTACCCCTTACAAATAAACTGAAAACCAGTTCTCCAGTTCCTACTTATCTTGCATGTACCATCCAAATAATGCATCAATGTTACTGTTTCTTCTAGGACCAGAATTTTCAAGAGACAGAAACATTTAGGTTTAATTTCATAAAAAGATGGATGCTGGTATTGATCCTCAGATGAGGGCCAGTAGTAACGTGCTCGTACATGCACAATATACGGAGTTATCTTCACACATCTTAACTCCAGATGACAGAGAAGTTGTTCTTTGACTGCCATTAAACAGTTTATGATTGCTCTTTAGATCTGCTGTTTGCATATAATGTGAGGATTTTAATAGTGCATATATGAATGAGAAAACTGAAAAAAAAAATGAGTTGCAAATGCCAGATGCACAAAGACTTGGTTAAAAGAAAATTGTCTAGATGGGCAGCTTTATTTATTGTTAACAATAATGTTATTAACAACTGTAACAACAGCATATGTTGGGAATCTGAGGAATGAAACATTTGCAGACAAACTGGGTGTCTGATGCTAAGGTGGAGCTCATTCAGTGAGACTTTAGCTGTGATTTAACTGTGATCATTTCTTTCAGAAGTTTTTTCAGGTTTGACCTGAGCCTCTGATGTTTTTAGTTTATTACTGAAACCTTTTTTGAAACTACCGCACATCATGATAGCAGTGCACTCTGTAGACCTCAAAACCACAGTTGGACTGAAAGTCTGTGTTAATTTAAATTTGAAACTAGTTTTAAAACAATCAGTAGGATGTCTTGAATAGCTTTCTGTAATGTATATTAGGAGCCAAGTTTTTAGGCAGAGATCATAAAGTCTACGATTTGTCAGGGACTAAAGCAATAATAAATTTATGTAACTGTTCAATTCCCAGCAGTCCAATCAATGATCTTCCTGACTCTGCTTTTCTCAATTGTGACTCCCTGTCCCAGTTTCATTGAAATTACCAGAGCCTCAGGCTGTGTGATCCAACAAAATAGCTGGATTTCAAAACAGAAGTTATCAGGCAAAGGGAAGCTGTGCTTCAATTAGCAATATAGCTGCAACTGGTTTGTGTATCTTAGCTTTGGCTTGAACCTGGACTAGCGGAAAGGTATAAATGGCAATGTAGCTGATATCTTCAATAGCTCCTCTTTCATATCATTAATCTGTGGAAATTAAAGTTTGGAAAGCTGAGAGTACAGACAATAACAGGGAAATTGCAGAGCAGGTACAGTGTTTCATGAAAGCCATTAGATCCTTCTGGGTACTCTGAAAGCTTGCTAAGTTAAGTGTTTTGCTGTCATGAGTGGCAGAGAATAAGAAGGAAGCCCTGTGCCATTAAGTATATCTTCAGAGCTTTGACATCCACTGGGATCAATACCTGTGCTTATCTGTAGCATTAGCTGCTTCTCTGACATGCTATATGGGAATAGGGGAACTAGGGAGATAAAACAGTTCCATGGTTTATGCTTTTATAATGTGTACTCGTAAATGATGTATTTCATGATCTTACATTTTTTTCTGATTTTTTTTTAGCTGTTCAATGGTACTTATTATCTTACTGCTCCAGCCATATACTGTGGGATTTACTCTGTACTTTTGGAAATATTAACGCTTCTTTGCATACCTTTCCAGAATAAATTATAGATATGTTATTGAGTGTGTGAATCGTAATTTGTTTTTTAAAAGTGTAAATGTATTCATATCTTCTAAGAAGAGAAGCACATTCTGAAACCTACTATCTTTTCAATGAAAGCCCAGTTCAGTGAAGTGAACTCAGTGAAGGTCTTTCTAGATGACAACAGTTTATAAGATCTGGCAATAAGTAATATTTCTGGTTTAGTTTCTCATCTTCTCCCTGTATTATTATATTACCAACATTTTACTTAGAGATTTCTTTTTAGTTCTTGAAAGTTATCTTTGTCTTTTTTATTAAGCTGTTCTTTTACTTACAAAGATTTTTCATTCCTAGGTTAAAAGTACTGTCCCATCCAGAGGCACATGGTATATACTTGAAGGATTAGTGGAAGCGTGTTTATTTTCTGATGTAGTCACAGAACTTGCTGCTTGTCAGAAGTACTCTATGCCTCCCATGCAACTTCTTCATTCTCTTCTAGAATATGTCCTATTGGTGAGAGATGACGACTAGACGTGTTATAAATATAAAAGCAAGAAATGGAAATAGTATGACTTTTGCTTCTGCCATTTTAGGTTTTTTTTAGTGATGTATTCAGTCTTCACTTTGTTCGTCAATGTATTTGTGTTAGTAAGGGAAGAATTTAATACTTCAGGATTTTTTTTAATTATTACTTATTTACAAGCCATATGAATATAGTGCTCTAAATATTGTGGAAGAATTGGCCCAGAATTTTTTTGTTGCTTTTGGAAACAGCACTTGTGACTTTTGTTTTTTAACCTAGTAAGCCACAGATAGACAGTTCGATTGAGAAAAAGGTTTGTTCTAAGCAATGTTGCATTCAGCTGGAATATCACACTCCTTGTTTCCTTCCTTTTTTCTTTAAACTCTGAATTTTGCAGCTTGTAATTATGCATCAAATTGCATGTTAGTTCACTGATTAAATTTGGTCATTTGGGATTGTAAGGAATAAAGAAAACATCTAAACATCTAGTAATTGTGGATCTTCGGCCAGTATGGAACCAATGTTGTTTTGTCATTGTGTTACAGGGAAATACAGATGCAATATTTTCTGCTAAACTTAATCACATTTTGTACCTTGTTCTCCAACATGATCCTCCTTGGAAGTCCCCATATATGTTAAATTATTATTTGAATCTTCTTCAGTGTCCTGTCTGTAAGAAAGGCACTTGGTCCTTCATAGAGATGCTTGTAAGGTAAGAAAGTTTAAGGAGTTGTTGGATGCAATAGTTGTTACATTAGTCCAGACTCGAGGACTGGAGGGTAGAGTTGGATTCTGTTGCACCAAAGTCACATTCTCACCAGAACAAATTAACTGTATTTGAAGATCTAAAATTGTAACTGAGGTTTGGGCCTTTCACTTTATGTTTCAGGAAGTGTTAGTTCACAGGCAGGAGCAGAGGGGTTGGAAAGGAAAAATATACATTTTCTTGTCCTCCTTCCTTTTCTAAAAAAGGGTTATTTTATTTTTTAAGCTTTCCACAAATTATAATAATGTAAGTATTATTGCTATTTTGTTGTATATATGTATATATACACACATAAATATATCTGTAGTTACAAAGCAAATTCCAGTCTTAACAAACACGTAGCTTTATGTTGTATTTTGATTTTCATCATAAACTTCAGCATCTTGTTAAGGATGTCTGACTACATCTGCAAGACTCAGTACATTGGAGCTTTTGGGGTAGTTCATGCTTTAGCTTGAACTTTTTGTGATTTGCATCAATAGAAATTAATTCTGTTCATTTGGAAGAGAAACTGTCCTTTTATTACAGTCATAAAATCTTAATAACATTTAAATAACTTGGTACAACCATGGTTACAGATAAATGAATGTGCATGATTGTAAGCATGTCTATAGCCTTGAAGGGCATTGAATCACTGTACTTGAATCACTGTAACTGGACATTTAGTAATTTTTAATAGGAATATGTCACATGGAATGGAAGAGAATTTATCTTTTAGATAAAGTAATTTATCTTTTAGTACTTAGTGGCAGAATGTCAGTACCCAGGAGTTGTATACCTGGTGGTTCCAGGACTCAAATTGCTAGCCAAAAAAATATGTTTGCACTTTACTTCAAAATTATGTCCATCATGCTAGACAATTGTTAAGACTTGATCACAAACTGTAGTCCTGTCAAATAATATGTGTGAACTGTTAACCGGAACGAAGGTATGTAGGATCTTACAAGGTCTCTAAAATATTACAAGACTCCCTTGTAATTAAATAATTTTAAAGAAGTTCTGTTAAATTCAGTAATTGTACAGTACCTCAAGTAGAGACAGAAAAAATAAATACAGTTAAATTATTTCATTCGCACTGTAATACAAAATCTAACACAAAGCCCTAGTCACAAGCATTGATTTTTTTAATTGTTACTGTTTTTTGAAAATACAGCTTTAAAACCAAAAAGGCTTTAAAATGATGAACGTTGCTGGGGAGCAATGTATTTCTATGTCAAAATTGTCAAAAGTCAAAGCTGACTTTTTTGCCAATAGATCAGACTATGATTTCTGTCATATAAATGGATTTTTTGATGTGTATTTTTCAGGTCTTGCGTTTATTACAAAACCATTTGTCATGCAGCCTTAGATTCAGGGAGAGAAGATGAACAGAGGATAGTTCACAAAACATTATTGAAGTTTTTCTTTGATTTAGTAAAAGCTGAAGTAGAGTTTCTGACGGAAAGGTGGGTTCTATAGGATACTACTTTCTTAATACTTTTTCACAATTTAACATGCATTTCTGTGTACAGCAGGTTGTACCCTGTTTTTTCTATGGCCCTAAGAAATTGCGGTTCTACAGACATGGCAGTTTATCCAATTCTTTGTTTATTACAATTTATATAGGTTTTTTTTCTAACTGTGTTTTAAGGCCTCTAACTTTTCCCAACCTGTTATTTCGCTATATGATAAGTATTTCACTATATGACAAGCAAGCATTTAATTTTGCTCATAAAGTTGTATTTTTAGCTTTGCAGTGCCTTCATATTCATTCTTAAAGTAGACAAGCAGCACTTTGAACATACTGATTTATTTTAATTTTTTTAATTCAGTTAGCTGGTATCTTTTGCTAGGCCAACAATTATCTTTCCTTAGTTTATCGAGTATAAAAAAGAGTCTTGTGTTTACTTTATGTGATATTAGCACAATATTAGAATTCCTTTGCTCTGACTGTAATAGTCATCATTATTTTACTACTTATTCATCAGAAATTGTGTCTGATCTTTCCATACTTAAGACTTGCCAAACCTGTGTGTGTTTTGACAGAAGACAAGGTTTCTGTCTGGTAACTATAGTAATCAAAGTGGCATAAAGATTTAGGGGTTTTCGCTTCCTTTTTTTACAGTTTGGTTGAAGGGACCCATTCACAGCATCAGCCAGTCATGCCACAGACAGTTCTTCTGAAGACCTTTTGGCTGGGAAGCGAAACCTCAGTGCTTTTTACCAAACACATAAATATTCTAGCAGGTTGGGTCGTATTTTCCCATAGAGAATCAAACAGAAGAAATGATGTGAGTATGAATTTTATACTTTAAAATAATGAAGACTGACATATTTTTTAAAGGTGTTCCTTTGTTCGTTCCTTTGTGAGGAATTATATGTAAGTATCACAGCTGCTTGTTATAGCTGCCTTTTGTTGTGAAGCATGCTGGTTTTTGCTCCACTAAAGGAAATGAATTGATCCATAAGATTCTCATATTGATCTGTAGAGAAGAAACGAGTCATGAGTAGCTTGTTGGCTACATTCAGATGTTCACATGCCCTTACCAGCAGGTATTACTGTAGTCATTAGGGACACCAGCTTAACACATCCTGTCAGACAATAAGGTGTAAGGAAAGAAATTATTATCTTGCTTTACAGTGATTGTATTCAGGAAATGTTGGAAGGAGAAAGCTAACAAAACTAACAGTTTTTTGCTGTTTTCTACAGATATGCATTATTTTATTTTAATAAATGCCCTGTTCTTTTCCCCCCAAGTTCTTTAGTTTCATTTGGTATCTTCCCTCGGTCTTTTCATAGAAATGGAATTGGAGGAAACTTAATTGCTGTTCTGTGACCTGCTGACCAGCAGGACATTGACCTGAAATATACTGAGTGTCCTCTATACCACCTCTTTCTTTTCAGAAGCTAGAGGCCTTGTAAAACATCTTTGACTTCTAGATTCTCACATAAAATACAAACTTACTGCTGTCTCTGCGTTCTCTTTTAAATTATTGTGAAAGCACAGGATAAATAGGTACTTCATTCACTTTTTCAATACAATAACAGAACAACAATAGAAAATCAAGTATTCCAGAGAAAAAAGCACTTTCAATATAATACCTAGTAGTTCTTCATTATGTTAAGAAAGCAGAAAGATTAAACATAATGAGAGCTTCACTCATCTCACCTAGCCAGACCTCCTACCTTTTTTGAGGGCTATCAAAGCGAGACATTCTGAAACAGTGCTACCTTTTATCTTTGGTCAAGATATTTAAAAAGTGCCTAAAATTAGGCTTCTATAACCATATTTATATTTAAACAACCTACCTTTTCAAAGGTACTGAGCACCAAGCAGGCTTGCATTCAGTTGGTGTCAGTGGCCATTCTGTTTCTTTGGAAAATGAGACTGCTTTCATATGCTTCCTGGTGTTGAATCTGCAGTTTAAGTCTAGGCACCATTTTCTTTTTTCCACTATGCCTTCTTTTGACAAGTTCCAGCATTGTAAGCCATACCTTTTTCATAAACTGTTCTTTGCATAAGCAGAATAATCACTTGTGTCAGATAGAGTGTAGTACATATATGAAAAATAAACTTAAAAGAAAGAATAAAACATAACATGAAACATAAAGACCTGGCTCTTGTTTAGATTCTATTTTCTTTATATACATACATATAAGAATTGTACTTTCAGCACAAAACCCAGATGCCTATTGCTTTCCCACTTTGATCTTCTGCACTCCAATGTACAATATCCCTGCAGATACGAATTCTAGCCTTAAAAAGCAGCTTGTTGCCTCATAATATCTGTAGTGTTGTATGTTCTTTCTTACAGCCTTATTCTTTAACTTCATATTTATGTATTGTGTTTTCTTTCCCCTTTGCCTTTTTTGGGGCAAAAATACACTCTAAACCAAAATATCATATTTTTACATTCAAAACTTGCCATTATCCCTTTCTGCACTCCCAATTTTGTTATGCTAAAACTTGATATAGTGATTTTTCAATATATTCAGAGACTCCTTTTAACATTCCATATCATAGCTGAAAAGGTAATTCAGAAAGCCAAAGGAGCAGATCCACCCCACCTATGTGGGCAGAACTGTGTTTTCTTTTCTCCTTCTTTTTTGTTATTTTAGAGGTGCATAAATAAACCCACAGTATTTCCATATCATACTGGGTACAAAATTTTCCTTCCTGTCTTCAGTCCAAGGGTGTGAGTCGTTACCGGTTTTGTTTTTTAAAAGCTGTTAGCTTAAGAGGCAACACATTTGCAAGAAACACATAAGGCCATTCAGAAACCTGAATGAAAGGAAGGACTTTGGGTATTCTTGCTGTCTGCATGGACACAGAAGTTAAGTGTTTTACAGTACAGTGTAAAGGGTGACCATGTTTCCCAGCTTACACAAGCGTGTTAGCTCATGGGAAGAAACAAACACGCCAACTGCGATATACCAAACTTCCACGCAGTTCTCCAGTGAGAATATCTGTAAATAAAAAGAGAGAAATAATTTAATTACATTATTTCGGGGACATATCTAACACATTATTTTCTAAGTGGTAAAAATGGGCAATTTTTTTTTTCTTTTTAGAATCAGACTATCTTCTTTTTGTGATTCAGATAGATTGCAACAGATCAGCACAAGAATGGGGCAAAAATACCTGTATATCTTTCTTCCCTTTGAGTGCTGACTTGTCGCAAAAATACGGGTTTTATATATGTGTTTAAACCTATATGCATGTAAAAAGAGCCCAGAAACAGTTATAGTATTCTAAGAGAATAAAGCCATGGTGAAATTCTGAGCTGCTAGTTTCCTTGGCTTACATACTCTGAAGGTATTTCACTTTTCAGGCCTGTTATAACCTACATCAGAAAAAAAAAAGAATGAAGGGCTGTAAAGACTTAAGTTACATATATGTGTGCATTTCCTTTCTGATGTTAAGTACAATTTACCTCATCTTAAAAATACCAGAATAAAATTAGTGGCAGGAAATTGGAAGCCCTCGCTCATCACTGTGTCAATCTTCTGGGACAGTTTGGTGGAATAAAACTGATACCCTATCCTGGCAGTTAAAAATGCACTGCCAAAGAACATAGAAGTTCATCCATCACTTGAGATCTTTTGAATCAATATTCAGTATAATTTTAATATAAATAACATTTATTATTTATAATATTATTTAAATAGGTTTGCTTCAGGAACTCCTGGTCAAGGTTCCTTGAAATCAAAGCTGTTAATACAGTTTTAGAATTTACAAAGGAATGTGCATATTGCTTATAACATTTTGAGTAGCACTGAGCTGTTGCATGGCTTTTCAAGTGTCACAAATGGTATCAGAAATGCTTTTCATCCCTGATACTGCTGGTGTTTTTTTAAAAAAAAGCTGTCTTACATAGCCTGACAAGGGAGTGAAAAAGGCATTAATTCCATTTTTTAGTTGCATAATCTTGCAGATTTCTAATTTGTTTTCTTCCATGTTTCAGATATCATTACCTGGTGTAAATTTGTAGAACTAAACGTCTTCCTGGTCTATCTGTCACTTCCAGTGGCTTTCTTGGAAGTATGTTTTAGGCACTTTTGGAGTGTCTAACTGCATAACCCTAAAAAATCTACACCACATGAAAAAGAACTCTAAAGAACAGCTCTAAAATAACTGTAATTCAAAGTAAAAAAGTTAAAATGAATTTTCCTATGACTTAAAAGCTTGCCTATAAGAACTTTTATGTGTACTAAAACACACTGTGAAACTTCTGTCACTGTAGCACTGTACTTGACTTGGCAAAGCATTAAATGGAACAGCAATGTAGGAATTACATTTGTTAAGCTGGCAGACATCAGTTGTACTGATGTGACCTTTGTATGCTAACACAGTCAACAGCCTCTTCCCACTTCAATGCTTTTCTCAGTGAGATAGCTTTTATGCTTAACAATAAGAACAAGGAAGAGAGTTTTGAAAAAAGGTTTAACTGGGTCTTACTTAATTTGCTGTCCATGGTGTGGTGGGTTGACCCTGGCTGGCAGGTAAGTCCCCACCCAGCCGCTCGCTCACCCACCCCGCAGCGGGACAAGGGAGAGAATCGGAAGGGCAAAAACTAGAAAATTCATGGGTTGAGATAAAGACAGTTCAGTAAGTGAAGCGAAGCTGTGTGCACAAGCAAAGCAAAACAAGGAATTCATTCAGTGTTTCCCATCGGCAGGCAGATGTCCAGCCGCTTCCTGGAAAGTAGGGCTTCATCAGGCATAGCGGTTAGTTACTTGGCAGGCCAAATGCCACAGTCCCAAACAACCCCCCTTCCTCCTCCTTTCCCCAGCATTTATTGCTGAGCCCAACGTTTATTTGGCATGGAATATCCCTTTGGGCATTTTGGGTCAGCTGTCCCGGCTGTGCCCCTTCCCAGCTTCTTGCATGCCCCCAACCCACTTGCCGTGGGGACAGAGTGGGGAAAACAAAAAGGCCTTGGTGCTGTCATACAGGGTAGCAACTCCCATGTTTAATGGAAATGTTTGCTGCTTTTTCCTTTTTAATACTGCATATATTTTCATTACTATGTTTGTGTTGTTTTGTGGTTGAAAATTAAAATATTTTTGAGATGTTAATATTTAAATATTTTCAGAACAGACGATACTTTCAGTAAATTAGAGGATTTCCCCTTCATTTGGAGCATTAATCCATTTATTTCAAAATATTAAGGAGAAGCTCTTCTTTTGTACTACCATTGTTTTACCAAAATGACAAGCAAGCCTGCAGCAATTGGCAGTTTCTTATTTGTCTTTGTCAGTGTACAGAGATACTGCGGTGAGCAAATTGTAGTTGCAACAAGTGTATCGGCCTTGTGTAATATGCAGCTATATGTCTGACTGTGAAACATTATTAATACTTGCAGTATTAATAGTCATTATTTCAATATGCTGCCTCAAGGTCAACTTTCTCTCCTTGCCCCTTTCCTTGAAAATATTTCATAGATGAAGTAATACAAGCTTGTTATTTAGAAACAAGAAAAATAATGTCAATACTTGTGCTTTACATCTGTATCTACCTCAGATTCCATCTATATGTCCTTGATCCTGTCACTTGCTTTTGTTAAAATTTTGCTGATTTGTTGCAGTTGTGTAATTTATTTCCTGCAAAGAACTATTGATGGAATTAAATTATTCACCCAATATTTTGCTTTGGGGTCCAATGATAAAAGTGGTATGCATACTTAAGGGAAATTTAAATGCATTTCAGATGTTTTAAATTAGTTCTTCAGTTTCTACTGCTGAATCCTCAGAAGATAGGTTGTAATGTAGCTTTTAAAATATTTAAATTTTAGTTGGAAAAAAAAATTTTTCACATTGTTGACATGCTGTATCAATGTTCTCAGGGATTTTTTCATTATGGGATCACACAGTTTGCGTACAATGAAGTATTGTGATACAGTAAAGCAAAGGGCAAACCAAATCAAGTAACGCTTAACAGAGGAAGTAGGGCTGGAAGCAGTCTCAGAGATTATACTGCCTGCCCACACAGTGTTTATTTGTAGTTGTGTTTATTCCTTTCCTTTTGAATGACAAGTAAGTCTGTTAACTTTAGGGACAGTATTTATGTAGGTCTTGGGCAAATTATTTTGTAATCTTTTTATTATAAATCTCATCTGTGTCACAGTCTCTATTGCTCACATATGTCTGTCTGATTTATTGATGGAGCTCAAACTGTTTCAGTCTTTGGTGCTTTCCAGCTCTTGAGGGAATCTTATTAAATTATTTTAAACCAACCTTGAATGTATTTGTTCTCAAAAGAGTATCAGACAAACCATTGACTTTGGCATGGGACCACAACAAAAGACAAGAGTTTTGTTTCCTTTAAGTAATTCTATACAATCTAAAGCTGACAAACAAGACAATACATCTTCAGTTCAATTTCCCTCATCCAGAGTTGTCCGGTTTTGAAGTAATCATGCTCTTTTGCTACAATGCCATATATCTGCTGGTGCTATACTGTAACAGTCGTGATTCTTTGGTACAGCCTTATGTAGGTGGCTCTGGGCAAGTGCATTTCATGCGTTCTTACTACGGTGCATGTATTCTTCCAGTCTGCAGTTTCAAACCTGACATACAAATACTGAATTTTCTGTGGTTGTACATGCGGTCAGAGGAATAGCTTATTTCAGAATCATCACAGAATATACTTCTACAAGGCACAGAATGGTGTTGAGTAGACAGAACTGATTTGACTTTGCACAGACTAAATCAGATGCTAGAAGTGCAATCAGCCAATACTGATGAAGTGAAATGCTGACATGGGTGACCAAATTATGTTCGTCTACCTCATGGTACTTTTTGGGTAGCACTTTAAAGTGCTGTATATTGTGTCGATGCCTCCTGGAGAAGATAGTGCTTTGGCTTTTTTATCTACACGTCACTGTTCTGTGCAGGTTCAGGGAAGAAAATGGTAAGGCTAGTACCCCCAAGTATCTCGCTAAATTTTCAGCTGCTAGTCTCTTTGGAATTTTTGGTAGCAGAAAATTTCATGATCCCACAAACTGTCTGCCAAGGTTTTTTCTGTGCAGGAAACTAATACCTTGCATCTCTTTCTGTTTTGGCACAGATATGCACAATCACAAAAGAAGCTTTAATGTCATAACGAAATCTTCAGGAAAAGAGAATCCTAATAGAAAAGGGAGAATAAGAACCCTGTAACTGTGAAATTAAACACAAGGTTAACTGGCATAAATGCAATACCTGAAATCTTATGCTTAAACAAAAGCTAACTCATAAAGGAATCTCACTCTGTACTTGTAAGCTTTGATCCCATTTTGCACATGTTGTTTTAGACAGGTTGTTTTCAAATAACTGGTGTTTCTCCAGTGCCGAATCTTAATTTGTATGGCATCAATAGCATATAAATTTTGTTGACCTGGCTGCATCAGTTAGCTTTTGAGCAGAAAAAGAAAAGCCAGTGAAGAACTGATATGGCAACAGAGTGGGATTTTACCTAAAGAAGTTGTCTAGTATTATTACTGGTACATTATCAGTGTGAATTTGTTACACAGTACAGGTCTATAGCTACTCTTTTTTTAATATTTTTCCCCACCCCCCTTCTTCCTTTAGGCTTTCAGAAGCGAAATAGCTGGTATATTAAATGGAATTCTTGGAACTGTGGTGGAATATTGGGTCATATCAAGCTTGCTTACAGACAGAAATGTCTTTCATGAAATAGCTGATGATTTGACACAGTACCTTGTCATTTCATGTGATGGTAAGTATCTGAAAGGCCTCTCAAAGTCTTTTAATCCGGTACACTAAAGTCCTAACTAAAATCCTTGTTTTACTTTTAAGTTGTGTTTTGCCTTCTGTTGCAGCTGTGGACTCACATGGTGTGATGCGTACATATGCAGGAAACTGTTTTATTGTGGGTATGTGTCTGTTTGGCTGGCTGTCCAAGCAAAGACCAAACAGAACAGGCTTTCTTATTAAAACCTTTCTAAATAAGTCTCAGTAGGTGTTAATGGGAATGCAAGACCATACAATGTGAAGAAGAAAAAAAATATTTGGAGCTCTCTTGTCAGGTTAGGAAGACCTTTGAGCATGTCATGGTAAACCATAACTTCAGAGAGGCAATTGGAGGTGCCTTAGCTCAGACCAATTCTCAGGTGAAATTTTTCATTCCACAAACTTGATTTTGTTTGCTGAAGACACTTTATCCCTAAGCCCAAAAGCTATGCTGAACTCTTTGACCCACAGAGGCTTCAAAGGAAACATTTCAGCGTCTCATTCCACATTCTTACACTTAATGGATTTTATTAGAGGGGTGGAGGAAAATTCCAGCTAGTCCCATGAATCACTGTTGTTCCTCTTTATTAAATATGCTAGACCAAGAGAAAAGTCCTGACTCAAATGAATCATTATCATTTAACATGGAATGTCAGTTGAGGCATCTGTCCTTTTAGCAACTAGGGGGTGAGAAACTCAAAAGACCGAAATAATAATTTCAAGAATATGGAATGGTTTTATTTTCCTTTTCATAATTCCCACTGAAGCCCACCCCTACCACCATCCCCTCCAATTAGGAAATAGTGGAAAACTGTAACTCAGCTGTTACACATGTATGGAAATCCTGGTTTCAGTCGTCATTTTCTCTAGAGAGAGGTGTGCATAGGCTTCATTTAAAGTGTATCTGCCTTCTCCTACCTGGACACTTGAGAAGAACTATCCTGAAAAAATTAAACTAGAATCTTAGTCTCTAGACAAATAGTTCCATTATAGTCTTACAGAAGGCAAATCATCAGAACTGTTATAGTCTGCCTTAGATCTTGGAAAGCTGTATCAGCTGGAACTTTATAGTATTTAAATCAATGGAGCTTTTAGTATCTGCTACTGTTGCCACCTCTCCAACCTACTACTGTTGCCACCTCTCCAACTGCTTTTCCAACTTTCATATAATAGGGAGAAACTTGGATATCTGTTTCTGCAAGACTTTCTTATTTTCCTGTATACAAATGAAAAATTTGTATACAAAAAATATTCATCTCTCATTGAGAACATTCACAAGGACAACATTCACAGTCCAGTTATAAAGAGTAAAGATTCTTTGACCTATTGATGATTCCTGCCACTTGGTTCAGTCCACAGCACTTGAAGCCCCAAAAAACTGTTCCAGAGTTCTGAATTGTGTCACTCTTAAGAGTAGAAAATGTCTATACTCTCAAAACTTGTGTGTCTTGTTATGATTGAGTCTACAGATCAGTTAATACATAAGAAGCACTTTGTAGCAGAAGAGAATATTTCCTCAATACAGTAATGACTTTCTTCCTCATGGCAGACCTTGCATTCCACCTGTTCTAGTTGCTGTTTTGACAAAATTATTTTGCTAGAATCAAAATACAAATACCAACCTAAGAAAAACCAGTCATTCTGTCTCCTTTTCTAAAAAGAAGAGAGGTAAGCCAGACATATGCCTGACATATATTGAAACAGGTATAGATATATATTCCTCTTCCACTGTCTGTTTTGGGTTTTTTTAAGACAGTATGAACTATTTGGTACATCTGAATGGGGTTGAAACTTGCCTATGGTCACTTTTCATGTAGATTTTATTGGTCACCCTGCATTACTTGCAGATTTCTTTGTTAGTGTGTCATACCTTTTTTGTGAGTTGGGTTTGTATTGTGTCACAGATTTTAAAGGTGATCACTTGCATAACTTCCCAAATAAATAATTTCATTCTCAAAGTCAAGTTGTAACTTTTATAAGATTATATTTAAAGTGTTTTTTAAAATGTTGCATATAAAAAGTGGTGCTTTGCTTTGTCTTTCAAAAATCTGTTGACCATTCTCTTAAAAGCTGGTCTTATTATCAGATCACGGATAAAATCTTTTTTGAGTATTTTAGTAATTCTTTTGGAGAATAGCTTCTGAATCTGCAACAGCAGAAAAAAAAAAGTCTGGAAGAGCTGTCTTCTAGATAGCTGTAGATACACAGGTTTGTATATTCTCGTTTTAAAGCTTCTTCCCCCACACCCTTTTCTTTTGTGCAGTTTTTTCAGTGCATGAATTAAAAGGGTTCATTTGTTCCATACCATCCCGCTGGCTTCAAATGTTTGTTGCAGAAGCAGTTTTTAAAAGAATGTGTTTAGAGAGGAATATAACTGTTTCTACAGATCCTCTTTCTCTTCAGAAAATAGTAAGTAATTCTTCTACTCCATAATAACTTATCACACTTAAGTATTTTACAAGTAATTGAATTTATGAAAATCTTGGAAAATATCTTTCTTTTGTGGTCTAAGGTCATGCTCCTTGTATGCATTGTTTTCTACCCATACATAGGCTCTACTGCATTTAAATTTCTCTTTGCCCAAAATCTGGGTTCAGAACCATGGTAAGATTTTTCTTGCCAGAGAATTTGTAACACCTGATTAATCTGTTTACATGCAGTTAATATGAAAAGTCACAATGAAAGCTTTTTAAAATAATGTCTGATGTAAATACATTATTGCAATATTACATTTGTAATTAAGGAAAATGCCAAATACAGTGTGATTTTTCCTGGGTTGTCTTTTCCTGTAGTTTTTTTGAAGAGGTGACAGTCTGTTATTCTACTGGGTCCAAACACTGGTTACACGATTTTATGTATTTGAACCACAGTGTATTCCTGTGAATTTCTCTTTAAAACTTTCTCCTACTTGCAAACTTTTGCCTGCCTTCAAATCACAATTTGTGATAGTTGTTGAGGAAACACATGATGAAAGCTTTGCAAGAAATTCTCAAAACCATGACTGCTGGCAGGATACAGGCAAATTGAGGAGATCACGCAATAATTACATGCCCTAACTTAGAGCCTCATTTCAGTAATTTTAATACTAATAACCAAACAGGATATGTAATCCATAGCTGTTGCTTTATATTCCAAAATTCTATAGGTAGAGTTGAAAAACAAATTTACCTTTATACATTTTTTTAAATGTAAGCTTTCCTGAATTTTATGGTTTATTGTGAGCAGAGAATATTGTTTATTAATATGTTGTGTTTAAACAGAGCTCAAACAAAAGACTGTCAGAATTTTAAAAATATACCAACTATATATCTAATATTTAACGTATGTTGCCAACACATATGCAGTAGCATTTGCTGTTTTTAGTATTGCCATGACTACTGATCACTCTCTGCAGCTACTTAAATGTAAATTTTTGTAGTGCTTGAAACAAGTTGCGGCTTCCCTTACTGTGCCTTCTTTCTCATTCCATACAATAAATATTGGCTATTGTACAATTTGGACAGCTGTTCTCATACAGCATCTTATCAGCTAGGCTTTTCTCTGGGTTCAAATAGTGACCTCCTGCTCTCTGTGGTAAATGTACAGTGAAGGTGCACCTAAGGTGCCCCTCACCCCTCGCAGGTTGCCTGCAGAATCTACAGTAATCTGCTAGATTGTCAAACCCTTTTTAATATCTTTTTTCATATATAATAATTGTGTAATCGTTGAATGAGTCCCCTTGCTGGACTTTGTCCTATGCTTTTGCAGAACTGCAGAAACTTACAGCTTTTTCAGATGAGCTGTATAGGTGGGATGGAAGCTCTGTATTACTGGAAAGAAGAAAATATTTGCAATATCCAAAGCTGTCTAGTAATAAGAGAGCACCTGAGAGGTAACTAGCTTACTGCCTTTGCAATGCTCAAAGGCTTCATCCAACCCCTCACCTTAGGAGAGATGAAGGAGGGGTGTGAGTATTTCTTTACCAAATTTTTTCCCTGGGTTTTGCTCCTTGGGTTGGGAGCAGGAAGCTTGTAAATACTTTCATTAAGTACCTGAGAATCCGTTAGCTTTACTTCAGTCTTATGTCCAGCTAAAGTGATGAACATTTTGTTAGCTACCAAAAACTTGAGAGGTGTCTAGAATTTCCCACTTTCTGGCTCAGAAACAACCCACTCACCACTGAGGCCGGCATAAGGAGTGAATTGCAAGAACACAACAAAAGATTGCAGAAGACAACCTTGAACAATCTATATATGCAGCCATTTAGGGATCATATTTTTTAAAATTTAGAGTGTGGTGGATGACTGCTTTGCATCGAGCACAACAGAAGAAAATGACTGCATTTTAATATTCTGTATACAAAGTGATCGAAAATGTTACTTTTGCAACAGGTCTGTTCCTATTCATCTGCTTTGCGAGAGGTAGGGATGCATGCGACAAAGAATGTACATGAAGTAAAGAAAAAGAAAAGGAAAATAAGGCAACGGCCATGCCCCAAGTCTCAAAGGGCATTACAGATGCTAAATGGCGATAAGCAGAACCAAGTCAAAATGCTGCCTGATCTACCGTAAGTAATACCTATAACATCACCAGTTTTATTCTGCTTTGGGGGACAGCTTCTGACCTGACACGTTTCTTGAACTTTACGTGACCTGTTTTGTTGTCTACAAATTACTGCAACTGACAGAAAGCGCCATTGTAAACCTGTAACACCTCTGGGCTGGGGTTCCCCCTTTCTCCGCATCCTCCATCTCAGTGGAGGTGGATGTGGTTGTATTCTCCCAATATTAAATTTAAAGGGTAAATAGAGGTTGAACCGCTCATAGAACTGCCTTTAAAGAAAGTTTAATTGTGGGTAATTTAATTTTATTACTGTTTAAAATACAGTTCTAATTAAATGACATAGAAATTATGTAATTAAGACATTTCAGAAATAACTCTGAAATGGATAGATCTGAGTGTGCTGTATATACACATCTAAAAGCATTAAGTACGTATACATTATCTTAAAATATGAAACAGTCATTTTAGACATGTCCCCTTTGCTTTCTTTTCAGTGACTTAAATAAGTCCCTTCCATTGAAACAAAGGCTTAGAGCAAAAGCAAAAGTTAAAGTTGAGACTGCAGGCGCCGTAGAGAATTGCTACCTTTTGACTAAAGAGGTACATTTTTGCAAGAGGAATATTAAAGGTATTCTAGATATCTAATTTATGTTAAGAACTTTATATGATTAGAATAGACAGTTTCAGATTTAAAAATCTTGTCCTGATGAGTGCTGAACTGAAGTGATGGCTTAAGCCCAAGAATTATTTTCTTATGGTTCGTGTTTCTTTTTTCTGATGTCTATTTAAAAGGAGGAATTGTATATATGGTGGAATAAAGCTGCCTTCTTCATTCCCCTCCCCCTCCCAGATATTAAATACAGTGTACAGCTTGTGTGAGCTCATTCCAGTCTTGCCTGCCTTACTTTGCTAATCCACCTCAACCTGTGCTTGGTAGGATCAACGTCTTCTGATTTGAAAGTATAATTCAGTCTTCATCTCTTTCAGTCCTAGACATTTTGTGAACAAAGACTGAGGAGTATGCTATGTTACATAGCTGTGTTAAGCATATGGACTGTTTTCTTCCAGGCATTCAGCCCAGACTATGAAAGGCATTTGGCTTTTGTCTTAACTATACTGGAACCCAAGTACCTAAGGAATAAAACAGCATTGCAGTAATTCATTTGCTTCCTACTTATTACACAAATTTCATAAATTGTACTTTGTGTGAGCCTTTACCTGAACAGAATTACTTGCTGGAACTACTTCTTCTCATCTTCATCATCAGAAATTTACCTGTGTCACTTAAAACACAACTATATTGACACCCAAGAGAAGGCTTAGAAAAAAAATTAGCAAAAGCAAGCTGAGATTGTTCAAAAAATTAAAAACAGAATTGTATCATAAACACTGAAGGACAAAAAACCCTCACCCTCTTTTGGGATTTAAGAGACTTTCAGTAACAGAGCCAGACCATGCATTTTTAAAATTAGTTCTCTTTCTCTTTATTGCTTTTGCAAGTAAAATTGATGTGAATTATTACATGCTGACTTCTACAAAGAAAAGTAAGCTGAAGGACTAGGGCAAAAAAACCCAAGAACAACAAAACCCCTGCCTTTTTTTTTTTTTTTTTTTTAATTCTTCCCCTGCCAAAATTGTAAGTAGTGTCTTCTGTTGAAAGAATGAGTATGGAGCTGACAGATTTACATAGTGAAAGTATTAATATACGAAATATACCATGTAAATCTTATCACAAAGGCAAAGGGACTTAGCCTGAGATATTTTTCATTTCTTAGATGTTTGTTGCATCATCTTTCACCTGGCATCAAGACTTTCCTCTGGCGCTTGTTCAAACCTAATCATTTAGTGAAAGCAAAACAGCATTTAGAATGAGTCTGAAGTTTTTATCATGCAGAAACTAATGGTGTCTTTACATATAACCAGCAGTTCTCAGTTGCTTGCTGCTCAGTTTTTCACACTTCCTTCAGCTTTACATGGTACTAAGACTTGGGATTTTTTTTTCAGAGGATTTTCTTTTTATTATTATTATTAGGAACCGTTCATTTATTTCTCTCTCTTTTCCCCCCTCCCTCGCTACTGTAGCCAAGTCAGACAGCCTATTGAGAAACAGCAAACCATCTGTTAACGGATTTGAAGTTCTGAATTATACTTGAGTGTGTAGAGGCACTCGTGCTTAGCCAGAAACATTCATTTGAATTAAGCTATAAATGCTGTGTAAAAAGAACCATACATTTTAACGTAGGTTCATGAATAAATTTAAGGGAGGGCAACTGCACTCTAAAGTTTTATTGCTTCAAAACCCAGTATTTTTGGTGTTCTGTGATCACTTGGTGCTTTTATATTGTGATTGAAGCTTTAAACCTTGAACTGGGGGGAGATAATTCCCATGTTTAACCATTTGCAATACAATTTCATTGCTGGATCTCTGGTGGAACAGAAGCTCTGTGGGTTTTTTTGAATTTTCTTAAGAGATGGTTAAACAGGATAAAGGAAAATCTTACTCATTATTGAATTTTCTGGCATGTAGCCAGGTCTCCTAGTTCCAGGCACTTTGATTATTTTCTTTAGTTGCTATCTTGCCTAGTCTAGTGTAATCTATTAATTTTTTATGGTAGGAGAGACAGCCCTGCATAACGCTTGCATAAGTAACAAAGTGGAGAGATTGATTCAGCTTCTCTCTTCCCCTGGAACAGACATTAATGTTCAAGGTAAGTTATTCACTTTCTCTACAGAACTAAAAAAATAAGTCAGATAAAGAACTGCTTATTAATACCTGTTTGGTAATAATATTTATACTATTAAAACTGACTTTATTGTTTTAAACAACACAAAATAAGGGCTTTATAGCAAACACTGAGGAATGGTTAATTTATACCTGAAGTGTGTTTTAACATCACATCTTCTATTGATTTTCAAAAGTGCTATTTAATTTTTTTCAGATTTTTTCAATAGAATTTCTTGTTTTGAAATCACAAGCTGCTGCTGCAGCCATGATGAATACCAAAAAGTAAAGTGTTTTGCTGTCTAATGAATTACATTATTAACATTTTAGTACTACTTCTGCTGTTTTAAAACTTCCCTTGATTTATAATTCAGACTATGCTGGCTGGACGCCTTTGCATGAAGCCAGTTACCATGGCAGCACAGTGTGTGTCCGTGAAATTTTGCAACGTTGTCCAGAGGTAGACCTGCTCAGTCAAGTGGACGGGGTGACTCCTTTGCATGAGGCACTGTCAAATGGACATGTAGAAATTGGCAAGCTGCTACTTCAGCATGGGGGTGAGTGCATTTATGCTAAACTGGTTTAGGGAAATTATCCACTATTTTAAGTCCATATGAAGTTCATGGTGGTTTTCTTAATAGTTGCTTAAAATACAATGTTATTATGAAATATTTATTTTAAAACATTTTTAAGCCAAGCTGTTTTGGTCACAATAAAAATAATACTGTTTTCACACTTATCTTGATCAGCTGAATATGAAATTAACCAGGATTTTCACATTTTTTTCCAATATGGTAATGTTTTTATTATGCATTTTACACCATATGCATTGTAACTATATTCTCCAAACTCATTAATGAAGATAAAGATTACCTAGTCACCAAGCAAAGCTAAGGATTTTCTTTTGTTTTGATCTATTTTTACCATGATGCAAAAATAGATCAGTAAATCTCTATATAATCATGTATTTCAACATAAATTTGTTCAGCATTTATGAAAATTAATGTGATGGTCTTTGAAGAACACAATTAGCTTGGTAATTAGTTTAAGAAAGGAATCTATATTGTAATCGTGATAACTGCTGTTTAGGGATAATAGTGGGAGGGATGCCTTAGTTTCTAAAAAAAGATACATTGCCCCTTAGGCAGACACATGATAAATGTTTTGAACAATATTTTTTGTTCAGTGACAGGGAGCTTGTATCTTGTCTTGAAATATACTGTATCAATATAATTAGTGTATTTTTTAAAAAAAAACAACACTGTGAAGAATGGCGTTGGATATCAACTCTTCCTTCTTTTAATTCATTTGCTAAAACGAGTATTTGCGATATCCTTACCATTGACCTCTTTTGTCAGTTGAATCTTTGTGTATTATATACTGAGCCCAAATTTTTTCAATAAAAATCATTCTGCGTATAGCCATGAGGCAGAAGAATGCACTGTATTTAGATGGCTTATTACTTAATTAAGGCAGAGAAACAAAATTTCATTTCATTCTTGGCGTAAGACCCTCTTTATTTACAGTCTTCTCCTGCCCCCTAAAGGCTATTTCTGTGTCTGTTGTGCAAGCACTGGCTCATAATCAATACATTCCTCTGCAGTTCTGCCTCTGTGTTTGCTGAGCTTTGGTTCTCTGGCTCCCAGGTGTTTTATATATCTACTGAACCATGTATCTGATGTGCCAAGCCAATACCTGGGCTCAGTTCCATCGGTCTAAGTGATGCAGTAGCCAATATTATAGTAAACCCAGCTCCTCAACTGGAAATGGCATTGTACTGACAGATGTGCATTTTTCCTAGGCGATTGTGAAGAATAGGTAGTGGATGATCCTGTTCTCCTAGGGGAAGAGCTCTACTTGCACTTGCATTCATCAAGGTTTTCTGGCAACTCTAATGCTGCGTATACCCTTATCTTTGCCTTTGTCACACTCGGGGGTTTGGCCTGTCAAATAACTGACAAAACTATGGTAGGAAGCATGTTACCCATTCACTGTGGATTTACTCAGCTCAATAATTCAGAGCACATCTCTGCAAAAACTTTTTCTGGTTCCTGTCTAAAAACCTTCAGCTTGCAAAGGTTTTTACATAATCAGTGATAGGGTAAAACAGTACAGCTTTGGTCACAACAATGTTAAAACTTCTAGTATGGATATGTAATGCAGTGAATTACCTTTTGTAATTAAAATATATTTCTGAAAATGTATTAAGGTTAAAATTACATCATTACTTTAGCATAGTAATTCAAATTTACCTAAGAAGATTCCTGATGTGTTCATCTTTGAAAAACACCACCTGTAGTGCATTAACAGCCTTCATTTTTTTTCTTAATGATGTGGCCTTTCCTAAACTTATCAAGACATCTGTAACCGGTTTAAATATTTAAATATTAATAGCTCCACTGTACTAATAAACAGGAAATACCTAAAGAATGTAGTATAATTTGAACAAGTAAAACATGTCCCACTTTAAATCTACTTACTAATTACTTCTTGCATTTCAGAAGTCTGTTAAGAGGAGATTTTGTAATGCAGTTGTTGAGGAGCATTTGGGGGAGACTATGATTCCTACCTCAGTAGTTGTACAATAGTTGTACGTTGATGCACAGCTTAGGACAAGGTTGGCCACACCATCCAGAAAAGTAAAACAAAGACCATCATGGTAATGTGTCTTTAATTTGGAGTCAATGTCAGCAAATAACCTGGTCCGCAAAATAATAGAACTTTACAACAGCAATAACATTACATTTTTACATACTTCGTGTAAGTTAAGACAATATCATGAAGAAACTGTTACAGAGGGTCTCTCTGCATGTTCTAGATTGTATTGCAAATGTGTAACACATCAGTTACTTCGACATAACAGTACAAAAAGGAATTTAAATAGACATCTAGCTTCTGGCTGAAGACAAACCAAGATCTTTTTCAGCTGCCAAATCAAATGTGCTGTTATTATTAATGTTTATATTTTCCCTGCAGGACCTGTCCTTCTACAGCAGAGGGACTCCAATGGAAATTTGCCACTGGATTATGTTGAGTCCGTACCAGTAAAGCAAGAACTTTTGAACGTTGTGCATCCAGGAGAGAGCACTGAAAGCTTCTATGAATGCACACAAGATTTTTGCAGTCAGCAGAAAGAACTGTGGTTGATTTTATTTAGTAAGATGCTGCTGAATTTTTGTTCCATTTATAATCTGTCCTCACCCTTTACTTCGACCCTTAGAGAGGTAGCTTGTTCAAATGTACTTCCAGCAACGGCTCGTGATATCTGTAAGATGAAAAATACATTTTCTGGGGATTGGTTAGTAGACACATATTTTAGAGAGCTAGAAACTTTTGAAAAACTACCACAGTTTCTTCAAGAAATATCGGAAAACATGGTTTTCTTCCCTGGAGAACAGAAGAAGACTTTATTAGCAGCTCTGGAAAACATGGCAGAGGAGTATCAGTTATTTACTTAAAACTTTCTAACAGTTAGCTTCCAAACAAGCCACATTAGTCAAATCTGGACTGTTAACCCTTGGTATTGGGCTAATTATCTTTTTTCCAGCAACCAAAGAAGTACAAATTTCACAGCCCTACATGAGCCGTACATGTTTAGCTCTCATGTTGTTCATACTTTCCTCTAGCAGAACCTGGAAGTCAGGTGCATTGATTCAGTGCATTGTTTAAATAACATTTCCCAGTACCACTGACTTACAGTGGTCAGACAGATCTGCGTGCCTGTGACCATCGCAAGAGGGTGCTGTATTAATTGCACTAAGTTAAACTTTGTATTTTATGTCCTGGAAATCTTTGTTACCAATCTCACACCATAATTCTCTTTGGTTTCCATAGGTAGTGACCCTAAAGTTAAAACATTACAGGTAACACTTTTTCCTTGAGGAAGGCTTGTGCCTATATATTGTAATATCCTTTAATAAAACTGACGTATCTGTCACTAAACAAAAGCATATGGAGAAGATATTCTTTCTATCCATTTTTGTTTTATTTATCCCTGTCCTGTAAAAATTCAAATTAAGTTACATCTTGTGAAATACAAAAAAGAAGGTAGTATGTCATTTACAGAATCAGTGTGCTGGCATTTTGCATGTCTGTGTTAGTTTGATAGAAATGGTCACACAAGGGCATGTGGAAAATCTTCTTCTCCCTCATCAGCACCATGGCGCTCATAGTCACGTTCACTTGTGCAGCGACTGACTTGAGGCCCAGATACTCGGGTGATTTGCAAAACTGCAGTAAGTACCACTGACTGCAGCTTTAAAACGATCAAGTCATCTTGCTCCTTTCCAGGACAGTGATGCTGTGAAGCGCCAAATCCGTCAGCATAACTTACTGTGTCCTTGGCTTTGCTCTAACTTGTGTTGGCTTGCAGTGGTTTGATAAATCCATTACACTGGCAGTGTATAAAATGATCTTGTAACACTCCTGGGATTCCCTCAACTAAAGATGCCGGTGGAAGCAGGGGCACAAATCTAGTTATGCTGGCAGGTGAATTTACAAAGGATTAGACAAGACAGTTTATGTACTGGGCATCAGATTCTGACACTAAGTATGGATCTCCTTAAAAATTACACCCCCTTTAATGTGAGAATTTTGTTCTCCATTCTGTGAATACATGCAAACTACACATGATAAATCCTCTAAACTAATCCTCTAACCTAATTTAGGATAGTGTGCTACATATTCTATCAGATGGTCCTTTTAATTAATTAAGAAAAAGAAAATCCTGTTCTGTTCTTTAAAGGTATCAAGGCTCATGTGGCAGCAACTACACAATTGTGCTGCATAGGGTTGGGGATGTGGAAGAGTTACGTGTTTTGGAGAGCCCTTATTGCACATTTATACAGTAACAACTATTCTTCCTGCTTTTCATCTGTAGAGATCCAGTGCCAAACTCGTTTCAGAGGAGGGTCTGGGAAGGGAGAACCTTCTAAGAGAAGTTTATCTCTTCCAAGAGAGAGGAAAGCGCTGCTTTAGAATGAGGGTACCTGACTTTCTCCTAACATTCAGTAATAGATCAGGAGTAATTTACAATCTTAGCCTTCACAGGGAAGGTACTAATTAGCAACATTTCCAATTCCAATTCTTCTATAATAGCAATTTATAATATTTCAAAAAGAACCCTAAAAGAAAGGGTGTGGATAATAGCTGCTTCTGAAATTGATGTTACTTGACTAGAGGGAGTAAGTTACATTGATGCAGCTGGCTTGCAGCACATCAAAACTTCCATTTAGCCTTTCTGCAGCTGATATATACGATCTCATAGCAATCCACTGAAGATGCTTAGACTGAGCTGGTCTTGGAACCAGACCTTCATTACAAATGTTCAGTGTTTATTAATGACTGATTATTATTTTTATACATGCATGCAGAACAGCCTGTTCTAATAGAATAAATGGTCAGTGCATATTGGATTTGTTTCTATTTGTGCAATTTTTATTTTTCTTTAGTAAGAAAGCAGCACCGAAAAAAACTGTGTCATATACGAGATGGATTCATAAATGTCAGAATTCTTTGTTGCAGGATGTGATGAAAGAAATGCTATGTCCATACTTTCTAAAGAAATGCATGTTTTGCATTAAGTTGGCAATAGCAACATTTCTTTAGTCATGAGTTTGGTAGGTAATTAGGAATTTAAAGTAATTGGGACTCAGAGAACCACAGAAAAAGAATTCTAGTGGATCTGGAAAAGCAGATGTTTTAGAATATTCAGATGTAGTTACTGAAATGAAAACAGGAAAAGCATTTTTTGGTCTGATGACGATTCTGCTTACATATCCAAGATATTCCCACAATTACTTGGTATTATCTATTATGTCAATTAGACGGGGACGGGGCAGGGGTTGGGGGGAGGGAAAGCACATCAGTCATTTGTAAGTCCTACTTACCTATTTAAACTAATTTCAAGTACATCTCTCCAAGATTCTGTAAAGAAAAGCAGATAACATGCAAAGTGAACATTATTAACATTGCAAAATGAAACATTCAAAAGTTAGGAAATGTCTGAATTAATATTCCACATGTAGCCCCAACTTAAATATTGTCTGTGTGCATCATCAGTCTTTAATTATATGGTGACACAATTTTGTTCTCTCTAATGTCCTTCCAGTTTAAGGATCATATACTTAAAATTTTCCTGTTATTTCCCAGTTATGCTCTTAACAGAATTCAGATGCTCTTAACAGAATTAAGTCTAATACATATTCAATTTTATACATACTCAAGTTTGCAAACTCCATATCCTTAAAAATTCTTAAGTATATCTCAGTCGTATTTAACATAAAATTATGTGCTTCATCTGATTTGTTAGAGAGTGCCTGTTCTCTTTCAGAATAGCAAAACTTTCCTGTTAAATCATGATTGCAATAAAGTGAGATCTATTAAGTGATTAAACTGTCTGCTTTTTAAAATCCCATTTGGTTTGTAGGGTATTTCCCACTTTCTGGCTTAGTTAAAAGAACAAACAAAGTCAGCCAGCCCCCCTCCCCTTTTCCTCTCTATGCCCATGTTTCACATGCTGGCATGCTTTGCAAGCATGAAGGTACATCTTCATCCTCAATCAACCCTATTTTTCCCAGGGCTTTAAAGAGTTCTTCATTATTCTTCACCTTCAGCAAGCACATGTAGAATATTATTTTTGCACATGTAACAGATGCTGCCCAGACAGGTGAGTAGCCATGGTCAGCAGCACGGGATCTGGTAGCAGCAAGATAGGAGGTAGAGCGAACTGGGATATAAAGTCAGGAGTTATAATTGCATGCAAAGGTGTTCTTCAGGCTTCAAAAGTTGCCAAAAAAGTTGTATTAAATCAAATTTCAGTGTTGTATTTTCTGACACATATTCTTTGTTTCACATCAGTGCCATTACTAGATAGGAAGCACATCAGTCCACGTGCAAAAATCTTGGTGATATTTGTAAGACTTTTTGCACAGTGTTTCTTTATTTCAAAATGATCTCACTTGTTGGCAAATAAGTCACTACTGCCAGCATGCTAGGAGCCTGTGCTCAGGCTTTTTGCTGTTGATTTGTTTTATTTTTGTTTAGGAGTAAAGGTTAGTGTATAAAATTCAAATATTCCTGTGGCTTCAATAACCATTTCAAATTTGTTATGGCAGAGAGGGTGTTCAAACCTCAGAGCTTGAGCTCCCTTTAAACTATCTAAATAGCCCTGAAGCTCTTTCCTGCACCATCTACCATCCTGACCGATGTTACATGGCTGCATTGCACAAGGGCAGCATCACAAATGCCCTGTGCAGAGTTGGTATCTGACCCCTGCCTCATCCCCCTGCGCGGGGCACTGGTGCGGCCGCCCCTCGGGCCCTGGGCTCAGGGCTGGGCCCCTCGCTGCGGGAGGGACGCCGAGGGGCTGGAGCGTGTCCAGGGACGGGCAGGGGGCTGGGGCAGGGGCTGGGGCACCGGGCCTGGGGGGGCGGCTGGGGGGCTGGGGGGGGCAGCCTGGGCAGGAGGGGGCTCGGGGGGGACCTGGTCGCTCCCTACAGCTGCCTGGCAGGGGCTGCGGGCAGCGGGGGTCGGGCTCTGCTCCCAGAGAACAAGGGACGGGGCGAGAGGAAACGGCCTCAGGTTGTGCCAGGCAAGGTTTAGGTCGGGTACCAGGAAAAATTCTTCACGGAAAGGGTGGTCAGGCATCAGCACAGGCTGCCCGGGGAGGGGCTGGAGTCACCGTCCCTGGCGGTGTTTAAAAGAGAGCAGACATGGCGCTGAGGGACATGGTTTATGGCGGGCTTGGCAGCGCTGGGTTAATGGTTGGGCCTAATGATCTTAAAGGTCTTTTCCAACCTAAACGATTCTATGGTTGTACGACAGACTGCCCCTTCGCCTATACATTGAAGGACCACACTGAGCCTTTTTGCCTTAGCGCCATGCCATGCTCCCAGTGTCCAGTAAATCCAGAGTAATCCATCTCTAGTTTATTGTCAGGTTAAGTACAACCTTCATGTGGTCTTACATTTAACTTGCACTGGCTGCATTAAGACACTTTTTTTCTTTTTTCTAAACAGGATCCAATTTAGAGGCTATATAGGCCAATATATACAAGCGGTTATTTCATCACCTCCTCTGCCATGTACAAATGTACACACAAATGACTGTGTATTTACTCTGCGGGTGAAACGTGCCAGGCTGAGTGCCAATCCCAGAGGAACACCCTGAGAAACATTTCATGCTCAGTGATTACTCCCGAATGCATGCTGTTTAAAATATGTCAGATGGTAACTCCTTTTTTTAATCTGTTAAATGCACATTAAATTATTACAATCATCAAGCTGTAATATATAAAGATCCTTAAAAGTTCATAAATTTATCATCGTATTTACCAGGATATGAAACGATGTTTCTTCAGGAAAAGAGCTTTAAAAATTTCACTTTGCAAAATATTCGTCTCTGCTTTCATATTCAGATAAAGATAGTGAAAATGCAACGCATTTATCAACCAAACTTGTAATCTCTGGGAAAGAAAAATGGCTTCTGGTTTGTCTGAGAAGTTACTTTGAGCCACGATATCAATAGATACTATTACAGAAGCACATTTTAGGCAACTGAGTAAATGCAACATGCCTTCTTTTAAAAAAGGATGAGACGAGGACCATGCAGCAGGCTGTCCTGCAGGCAGGCAGGGAACCCCGTGCAGAAGAGATGAAAGAGTCAAGCTGCAGAGCTCCAGTATTGCAATCTGCACAGGCATCTGTGAACCAGGTGTTTGGAGACCATGATTAAATTGCTCCAAAAATAATTAGAAATATTAAGAAACAATACTTCTATCTGCCTAGAGCTGACGATAATATACCTAAAAAAAGGAATATGAGACTATTTTGCTGGTTTTTAACGTTAGGAATTTCTGTTACCACCCACATTCAAAAAGATTGCTGGCTGGAGAAGGAAGGAAGGAAAGAAAAAAGAGAGCGGTGCAAAAATACTGTGCTTAAGTCCAGTTAAGAAATTGAGATCCTGCTTCAGGGTTCTTTCAATGCAAGTTTCATTAATCTTTCAGAAGACCTATCTTATTCATGCTGGAATTTTGTCATTAATCTTGAATGTAGAAGAAGTGAAAATAAAACAGGGGAAGAGTGAACAGTCAGCTTATACAAAATGTTAAGAGTGCTGACACAGGGAAGTTTACCTGTTGTGGCTTGTCACTTGCACACAGCTGAAGTATAATTAATCTAAACCTTGTCTAACCTAACAATGAGCTTGTATACATTTGCTAAATGTCGCAGTTTTTCGGAAAAGCCATGTAAAGAAGGTCTCATTCTTGTTTAACTCCCAGTGCACCTAAATCACCTTGCTCTTCTACTTGAAAGCAGTGGATGTTTTGCCAAGGTATGTAACTATCTATATACCAGCTCATCTGTAACAAACAGTGCTTTGGAATATTTAAGGAAGCCAAAGCTAAGTAACAAAAACAAAAACAAAAACAAATCAAACTAATCTACAGAGATTTGTATTTAAAAAAATATCACGGAACTGCAGTGTCAAAAATTTGGCTTGTTATTTGCCTTACTTAACCAATCAAGTCTTAACATTTGACATTTTCTACCTCTCACTAATGCTCCAGCTCTGATTTTCTTTAACAATGTTATGCTATCTACCCCAATATATACATGCACGCCTGCTGGAATTTTGCTCTGAGAGCAAATACGATTGGCAGTTCGAGGTGGTCAACAGTCACCACTTTCAGCTGTTCAAAGCACACTCTCTCTGCGCAGGGGATGTGCTATCTGTAATGGCTCTTGAACTACTGAAGATTAAACTTCATGTGGATACCATGTGGACTGATGATAACGTATCTTCTCTGTCAACCCCTTCTGATTTCAAGAGTGTTCACAGAACATGAGGAATTACCTGTTCCCTGATGGGCCTTTGCAAACTCCACACAAAAAAAGCGGGGAGGGAAACGGTAAGATTAAATGATGGGTACAGTTATCAAAGGCTCTAGCATGGATATATTTATAGGGACTTCACCACCGTTATTAAACTAAGGTTTAGGATGGGGATTTTTTTGGTTTGGTTTTGTTTGCTTCCACAAATCCAGAAAAACCTTTTCAAATGCATATTGCGCCACAGCAGCACCAGGTTTAAGGTTTAAAAAGCTCTGATATGGTATTTTCTTGTTTGCCTATGGTGACTGCTAGCCATCAGTGAAATGATGCTCGGCTTGGGCTGCTGGAGGGGGCCATCGTGGGCTGCCCATAGGAAAGAAGGAAAACTCCTGCTTCACATGACAGACTGCAATTAGGCAAGCAGGCTGCCATTTCAAATATTTCCCTTTTATTAATTCAAGCACAAATTTTGCTTTTCTTACCCTGTGCAGCATCCTGAAGTAAAGGCCTGCAAATAACAGATGAGTAATGCATCAAGTTCCTAGCAAGTACCAAATCCAAGGGAGAAATTTCGGGTCCCCCCTAGGCTTCTGTGCAGTGGCACAGGGGGAGAGGGGTCCCAACAAAACAGAATGAGGATTATGCTTATCTTTCAAAACTGTACCCTCCTCCAGGAACCTCTACAGGCCAGAGCATCTTCTGAAGGGGAGGAGATATTTCCTTTCTTTTCTTCTGCAGGGGAGCACACGCGCACTCTTGTTTCTGCAAAATCCACGTAGAAATTGCAGAAATATTTACCGGTTTTATTTTCAGGTTTTCTGTGAAGCATCACCCTCAAGGCTACAGGCCATCTCCTGCCTCTGCTGCCTCTGGTACAGCCAGTCCTGGATCCTCCCTCCTCTGCACCAAGCTGCAGCTGCAGAAGGATCAATGCTGCAATTAATTGGGTCCCCTCTCCCCGCAGCCTGAATAGCCTTATGGCTACTCCACCATCCTCTTAGAAAATAAGGAGCATGGATCTGAGGGCACTCCGGCTAAACAGAAAGTAAAGCTGGTCTCCCTGCCACCCTGGGCAAGTGCCATGCCCTCTGCACAGAGGTTAGTGTCCTGCACAGAGGGGCAGCTTCGTGCTGTGGTTGTCACTGCCTGTACCTGCCCGCCAGTAGCCTTGCTGAAGCCAGCCTCTGCGTGCTGCAGGTAGAGGTCAACTCTTGCAGTGTTCAGGCCCTTAGCAAACATCTCCCTCAGCTGTTGCCTCCTGCCTCTGTGAGCAGAGCCAGACTTTTTTCTGATGTGGAAAGATGACCCCATAACACTTTTACAGTGTTTCATAAACAGAAGGTATTTTATCAGTCCATCTGGTAACATTGTCTTCATTTCAGAAGAGCTGCTATGTAAGATCACCTTTCCCATCCACGTTTCCTTTGATGCGTGGAAAGTATGGAAGCTTTGATGTCACCTGCTCTTCTGCCTGACCCCTTGTTAGTATTTGAGCTGTGGGGTTGGGTGGTAGGATGCTTTCAGATCTGCTCTGAACTTAAACCTTAGATGTTTTAAGTGTTCTTCTTCCATCAGTCAAAATACACTTGTTTTGAAGACCAGGTATGCTTTCTACAAAAGTCTTGCAATGCCACTTGCTCTGCATCTACCTGCTAAATCCGAGTTATTCACATTTTTAACTGTCATCCAGGAAAGAGGCTGCCTCTGCCAGCTGTTGCCAGAGCAGTCATAGCATCGCAGACTGGTTTGAGTTGGAAGGGACCTCAAAGACCATCTAGTTCCACTCGCCCTGCCGGGGGCTGGGACCCCTCCCCCCCAGCCCAGGCTGCTCCCAGCCCCGTCCAGCCTGGCCTTGAGCCCTGCCAGGGATGGGGCACCCACAGCTGCTCTGGGCAGCCTGGGCCAGCGCCTCGCCGCCCTCACAGGGGAGAATTTCTTCCTTGTGTACAATCTAAATTTAGTTTCTTTTAGTTTAAAATCTTGTCCTTTGTCCTGTAACTACAAACCCTGGTAAATGTCTGTCCCTTTAGCTTCCAAAGGCCACTCTAAGGTCTCCCTGGAGGCTTCTCTTCTCCAGGCTGAGCAAGCCCAGCTCCCTCAGCCTGTCTCCACAGAGGAGGTGTTCCAGCCTTCTGAGCATCTCCATGGCCTCCTCTGGACATGCTCCAACAGGTCCATGTCTTTCCTGTGCTGAGGACCCCAGAGCTGGATGCAGCGCTGCAGCGGGGGTCTCACCAGAGCAGAGTAGAGCAGCAGAACCCCCTTCCTTGACCTGCCAGTCTTGCTGCTGGTGATGCAGCCCAGGACACGGTTGGCTTTCTGGGCTGCGAGCGCACGTTGCCGGCTCATGTCCAGCTGTTCATCCCCAGCACCCCCAAGTCCTTCTGGGCAGGGCTGCCCCCAACCCCTTCATGACCCCCATGCAGGACCTTGCACTTGGCATTGTTGAACGTCGTGAGGTTCACGTTGGCCCACTTCTCCAGCCTGCCAAGCTCCCTCCGGACTGCATCCCATCCCTCCAGCAAATCAACTGCAGCACTCAGCTTGGTGTCATCTGCAAATTTCCTGAGAGTAAACTCGATCTCACTACTGTCATTGATGAAGATACCAAATAGCATTGGTCCTGGGGTGGAGTCCTGAAGAACACCACTTGTTACTGATCTCTGTTTGGACATGGAGCTGTTGACTGTAACTCTTTGGATGCAGCCATCCAACCAATTCACTATCCATCAAATAGTCCATCCATCAAACCCGTAACTCTCCAATTTAGCACAAGGATTGTGTGGGACCATGCCACAGGCCTTACAATGCTACTTGTCCAGATCTTCAGTGTGTCTGCATCATCTGGCTTAAGTAGACTGATTCTGGGTTAAGACTGAAATTTTTTTATCTTGTTCCTCAAGTACTGTGTTCAGCTCTGGGACCTCCACCATAAGAAGGACATGGACGTGTTGGAGCAGGTCCAGAGGAGGCCACAAAGATGAGCTGGGGGATGGAGCACCTCTCCTATGAAGACAGGCTGAGGGAGTTGAGGTGTTACTCAGCCTGGAGAAGAGAAGGCTCTGGGGAGACCTTATAATGGCCTTCTGGTAGCTAAAGAGGCACAAGAAATCTGGAGAAGGGCTTTCTACAAGGGCATGTAGCGATAGGACAAGGAGTAATGGTTTTAAGCTGAAAGAGGGGATATTTAGACTAGATGTCAGGAAGATATTCTTCACTGTGAGGGTGGCGAGATGCTGGCACAGGTTGCCCAGAGAAGCCATGGCTGCCCCATCCCTGGCAGTGTTCCAGGCCAGGTTGGATGGGGCTGGATGGAGCAACCTGGTCTAGCAGAAGGTGTCCCTATCCATGGCAGGGGGTTGGAACTAGATGACCTGGGAGGTCTCTTCCAACCCAACCCATCCTGTGGTTCTATGATTAAATAGCAGAGTCTATTGTATGGAGTCCACGCATGATGGCTATAGTTCTTCATTCCATGGTTAAACATCTGCCTCCTGTTGCAGGCTGAACAGGGCTGAAATTAAGAGACAAGCTGTCAACTGCATTTCACCAATGAATGTAGGGATAGAGAAATTTTTAAAACACGTTCTTTAGAATGCATGGCCTTTCCTTGTTGTATGGACGTGTGATGTAAGGAGAATGGCTGCTCTTCAGCATCAGGATGGATGTGCACTCTGTCAAAGTGTGTGCAAATGAAGTATCAGTATAGGAACTGGTGTTTCTACAAGCTCAGACCTTCTCAAATAGTTGCGGTTTTGGGTTTTTTTTTTAATACCAGTGAAGGAAGGTCACATTTCCTTCACTGTGTATTAAAATTAGGAACAGAGTTTAACATTCAGGTTAGGATAGAGAAAACCCAAGAAACTCAAAATTAATGATGAACTAATGTACCCACGTGAGACGGGACAGCAGGGTAACAGTGCATCTCATGCCTCCTCTGTTACAACCCTGATCGTCTCTCAACTTGGTTACTTCCATCCATGCACAGTGTCTGCGGCTCTGGCACAGCACAGGTGAAGCGCACAACTGTCTGTATCCTCTATAATACATGACGGCAATTTCCTACTGCTGACAGGCAGATGCAGACCCACCACTTGATGCTAGATCTTCCCTTTGCTTTTTCACGACTTAAATCAAAAGGTAAACAGAAACCCTGACTTTAAACTTGCTGGCATTTGACAGCTTTGACATCAAGTTGTAAGTGTCAACTACTTCAAGAATTCATTCCTTCCAAAAAATGCCACTATTTGTTCTGAAAATGTCTGGTCAAAGTGCAGCCTCCACATTACCCTGTAGAGAAGGAAGCCAAACTGCAAAAATCATAGCACTGTATGTAATTATGATTCCTAGGACTTAACGAAGAACAGCAAATTGCACATTGAAAACCCATTTTCCGTGATGGAGAGTTCATTAGAGAAATCCTCCTCCACCCCAAACAACCCATACGTGCTGCAATTGCCAAATTTAAACACAACCCTCCTTCATTAACTACAAATTT
This sequence comes from Falco naumanni, assembly GCF_017639655.2. Taxonomy (NCBI): domain Eukaryota; kingdom Metazoa; phylum Chordata; class Aves; order Falconiformes; family Falconidae; genus Falco; species Falco naumanni. The sequence goes on from NC_054080.1 coordinate 7,523,235, forward strand.
TCTGCTTGGGTATGGCTTTATGTTAAAATTTTTTTCCCCCCAATAAAATGCCCATTATAATTTGATGCAAGTCATACAGAGGTCAAAATCCTTGAACTGTACAGAGCAAAACTCTTAAACTCAGATATTTCAGAGGCAAGGAACAAACAGCAAGATGCATGTACATTGCAGAAACAGTTATACAACTTCCAAAAGAGATCTCCTTCCTTTAAATTTGGATTTTACTTTCCTGTACTCTTGTTTTCTGTGCTTACTTTCATGGGGAACAACTTCAAAACATGTCACAACCAGGGAGTGGGGGATCAACAAAGTCTAGAGGTAGAGTACCAAGAGGAGGGTGGTCCAGATGGGAGTCACTGCAGGACCAAGAGAAGCAGCACTGATAAAAGACAGGAATGACTCTGGTGAACGCAGCCATGAGAAACCAAACTAACACTGAACTCCAGAGGAAGGAGGTAAGTAAGGAAAGCCAGAAGTGCTGACACAAAACCAGCAGCTAAAGCTGTGTGATCATATTGCCAAAGAGTTAGGTTCTGTAAGAAGAGGATTAAACCCAAGAGAAATTGGTGGATGAGGAAGAGAAGCCCACCAAAAAACACAAACAGGGAGAAAGAAGCAGGTGAGCATCACAAGGCAAACAGTGACAATTCCCAGTAAGTTTAATTGCCAGTATCAGTGGTGACCGGGAAATGAGGAAGAGATACAGTGCAGTAGACTTGTGTTTGGAGAAGCGGGACCCTTCACGCTGGCAGATGCAGGACCAGCTCCATGGTGTGTCACCAGCAACGTCTGAAGTTGAGGAGGGATGGGAAATGGGGCAGTAGCTGGGAAGGGAGGTGTGGATCTAACTGTGGTTTTGAGTGGTGGATCTCGGTAAGGATGCCAGGGGGAGGCATGTGTCTGTATTGTGAAGGGAAAATTCAAATGGGCTGGTTCCAGCCTCATAACCCACTGTTATTCTTCCCCAGCACTTTTCCAAGATGCCACACAGACTTCCCAAAATTGTACACTGCCTCTGCCAACTGCGGCAACTGAACTTGCTTCTAAGCAAGTAAGATATTTACTTCTGGAAACACAGTGCAAAAAGACTGTTGTCCTTTAACATAAATAAAGGATGTCCTTTTAAATAAATCCCAGTCTTAAAAAAAAAAAAAAAAAAAAATCTGCCAAGAATTGATGTTATATTTGATAGCTTTCCAATTTATGAGTAATTTTTTTATTTAAACAAGCCAGACCCTTCCCCACGCCTCCTCCCCCTTCCCCAGTAGATGCATTCAGGGATGCTCAGCCTGAGGAACAGAAATGCAGCTGGGGGAAGGAACTGCTTTAGTCTCCGGGCCCATTTCTTCTGATCAAGCCATTATTTTGTGCCCGTGAGCAACAGCTCCTCCCGACATGAGTGTGACTGCTTGTCAAGCTTGTTAAGTGTCCCAGGGCTAGCAACCCTGTGGGGAAGGAAAACATTTTTTGCCTTTGTTACCGTATTTGTTCAGGAGGCAGGAAAAAAGTCTTTCTCTATTTGTAACCCAAGGATAGACATGCACTGAGCAGGTTGGCTGCTGAGATGTAAATTTTTACAAGTGAGAGGAATGGTCAGCACGCCTCACCATGAACTAATGAGTCCTGTAAGTGGTAAAAAAAAAACTACTGGAAAAGAGATTTCCCAGTTCAACAAAGAGCCAAACCCTTTTCTGTGGCCGTTGGGTGAGGCAGCAGAGCAAAGTGGGTCAGTGCCAGCTGAGGAGCTCCAGAAAGCCTTCCAGCTGCTTCAGACCACCGCGGGTACCGGTCAGCCAGACTGCTTCCCTCCTCCCTTTCAGTAATATCTAGGCATGCTGTGACATTTGTTTGATATTTCAGATTTCTGGTACTTGTGGCAATTGCACTGGCATGCACTAAGAAAAGATGGGAAGATCCTGAGCTGAAGCTCTCGTTCTCTTCCCTGCAAGCGCCCAGTGCTTAACACTCCCTACAAATCTGACCATGGTCTTGCATAGCTGGTCAATGTGTTTGACTCTTCTTTACTGCTTCTGACTGGGGATTTTTCTTCATCGGTTGTGGATCTAAAAGGCTTTTTGTGACATACCTGAAAAAAGAAGAGCACGCGTAACTATGCAAGAAATAAACTTTCAGGAATGTGCCTTCATGTCAGGGCAAAGCAGGTCAGGCAAATTGACTTCTTAAATTATTCCAGAAAATATTAATCAGCACTCTGTAATCAAAATATATATTTAAAAAATCAACATTTTAGATTTTCCTTTAATCACTTGCTGCAATTTCAGTAAAAGTTGAGTGAGACAAGCAGTTTTGAGTTTCTTTTGATTATATTAAAATGGAAAAAATTTATTGCTGTGTGACTCATAACTAGGGGTTTCAGGCTTCTATATTGTGCAACCTGAACCATAAAAAAATTTTTAACATTTAAATTTCATTCAGTACTAAGGCTGATGACGAGACAAATGTTGTAACACTCTTTTTGGCCCCTTTGGCCAAATAACTCTATTTCAGACCTGGGAAATTTAAGTTGGACATTCAAGATTCATTGACAGGGAATTTGTTTGGATTTTGCATTGACATTCATTGACAGGGTGTTTGAAGTAGGCTAAAATTGACTTTGAGCACTGAAATCCTACATAGAATAGAAGAAATTATCCAGAAGTGCAACATCCTGTGGAATGGATAGTTAAGATTTATTTCATATTTTGAATTACGATAGCTTACAGATTTTTTTTTAGTTAAGATCTGAAGTTCTTTGTTCATGAGAAATACGCCTTCTCTTGACTACTATGACACAAAAGAAGCAGAAGACTTCTAATGCCTCTTGCAGCAAGGAGTATCTGCCTCCTGATCTGATGACCTGACCTACACTTGCTCATATCTTCCGCAGCTGGCAGCAGTGGCACTGCACAACTGCTATTTGACTTCTCCTGAGACAGAGAGGCTGCTTTTAAGGAAAGGGATGTGGTGTTCACAACAAGAGCCAACTGAAGCAGCTCACCATATCTGCAATGTGGAGAAATATGGAGAGATGAAGGTGGTTTAGGACAGCTACACTAGTCTTCTGGTAAGAAGGATCTTCTCTTTCTCCACCAAGTGCGGAGGGAAAGCACCACCAGAAGGTGAACATCTCTGGGTCTACACGCCCTTCTTGGGCTGCTCCTCACCCTCATTCCTTCTGCTTCGCCCATATCTGGTTCACCAACTGCATGAGCCTTTCGACCAGCAGCACTTCACCCACTCCCCTGAGCGAGACAGAACAGTATGCTTTGTTAAAGCCTTCAGGTTTTTCTAGGCTGATGTCTAAAGTTTGTGTTTTATCTGGGAGTCGCTGAATTTCCCCTTTGAGAGTCAGAAGCAATGCGCCTTTTATCCTACTTTAATTAGGCAGAAAGCAATGGAAATCCAGTGTTCCACACTGAAAAATGGCTATAATTGCAATTGTGTTTCATGTAAAAAGTTTTGGTTCTTCACTTATGCAAGATTTCAGAAAAATTCTGGAGGAGGAGGAGGAGGAGGTATTTATTGAAAATTTGCAATACTGGTTTTGTTTGGGGGGTGGCGGGTGGGGGGAGATGAGTTGGCTTTCACAGAAGCAGCTGCACAGCAACCTGGAAATTAGCCCAGCTGGGAGGGAAAAGTTTGCCCTCGAAAGAGAAGCAGGTTCAGAAATGGAAAGCAGTTTGTGTCTGGCTGTCAGCAACACTTTGCTGCCAAGCAGGGGCAGGAGGTGCCCCTCTCCCACGGGTCAGCAATCTCTGGCTGCTGAGCAGACAGCAGCAAAGGCTTCACTACATTTTGTGTGGCCAGTACGTGATCTAGCGCTGATGAGAGAAATAATTTTCCTTTCTCTCCTTTGCTTTGTGCTCTTGGGCTAGCCTAGAATGAAATACTTCACCATGTAGCACATTTGCTGGCAGGTCCAGCAGCTCTTCCCCTTGTTGGTGCAGCTCATGCCCTGAGGGCCCACATTAGCAGATATACTGTATGCAGCCTGCTTAATTACTTTCTCATTATTCCACTGTTGTTTTAAGTGCAACAGAAAAAAAACCTTGGGTTTTATTCCACTCGGATTTAAAACGCTAAGTTACAGCACAGTAGCTCTTTAAGTTAAATTTCACTGCTATTATGAAAAACACTTAGTTATTCCTTACTACAAAGAGAAACAGCTGTAAAAACAGGGTAAGCAAGCTCTGTGCTGTGACTTATCAGCAGAAACGTTAACTAGAACCTCTCAGATGATTAGCTTTGATGGATCCTGAGCGCTCCGACACCTACCTTAATGGTGGACCCCAATTAAGTTGCTCATTTTCACTGGACCCAAATAAAGTTGTTAAATTTTATTTTCCAGGAACAGAAGGAGTTTTGTGATCATGACAGGCATTATTCTTTTGTGATCGTTTGCAAATGGACAAGGTGCTTAGGAATGCAACCCGGCAACTTCATTCAGACTTTAGAACCAACCCGGACATGGAAGATACGCTGAAATATTTATGGCATAAGGCAGGACTGATTCTCTGCAGAGGCCTGCCACACAAAGCAGAGCAGACAAACTGCAACTAGTGAAAAGGGGTTCACCGACATGATTTCAAAATGTCCTGTTGCAGCGGGAGAACTGTGTTTAACCAACATACACTCTTAGTCTTGCTTCTGTGGATCGTATTTTCAGACAGATCAGTCCTGAGTGTTTGAGGCATTAGAATAGTTCACCAATTTTCAACAAAGAGATGTTTTTCTCCCACAGCCCCCTCCACTTACATGTTTGGGGGCTTAAAACACTGAAAATCCTGCACACAGGAATATATTTTCATTCGCTTGCCCTTCACACCACTCTTGGGAAAATGACAGCATAGAACTTCAAAGAAAGACACTTCCTACAACCTAGTAGAGAGATACTTAAACTGTGTTTAATGCAGTAAATATGTATAACTAACTAACTTGGACATTACCACCGAAATAGACAGTTGAAATTGAGTACAGAAAGAAAAAAACGCAACAGGGAATCGCACGCAGACCGATGGGCAACATTAAGAAGGGACAAGGCTTGCAGTGTTTATCAAAGAACTCTGCAAAACTGAAAACTGGCAACAAACATTCGCACATTGTCAAGTTGGAAGTTTGGCTTTTTTTTAAACAAAATAGGCTCATCAGTGATTCTGGCTTCATCAATAGTATGCTGCTCTCTGGGCAGCACCCAGTGGAAAAGTGGTTACACAAGCTTCGCGAATAAATTTTTTTAAAGTCATGGTGTAACAAGATCATATTTAGGTCTGAGACTTTCTGCAGAACAATCGTTTGACTGGCGTTCTTTCAAACATAAAAACATAGAGATCAAAATAACTGCCACACCAGGAACCGGCTATCAACGTGTCTTACTGCAAAATAAACAAATCCAGGATGATCTTTCATGAGCAATGCAGCTAACATACAACTCTTTAGACAAATGTATATAGATTTGCTTGCAAAGTATTTCTAAATAGTCTTTTCAAAAAGTATTGTTAGAGTAGTGCAATATAACTTTATCAGCAATTGCAACCAATGAGAGGTAACCCACAGAGGACCGCAGGAAGAGCTTCCCTTGAGGATGTCATCCCTCGGCTCTCCCCCGGGCAAAAATCCCCTTTAACGTCAACGGGAGCTACGACTAAGAGCTGTGCACAGGTAGTCCCTCAGGAATGAAGTCTCTGCTCACTACGCGGGGAGCTGAGCGTGGAAGTCTACATGCAGCTATCAGAATATATCCCCAAGTACTCGTTATGCAGTGGCCACTAAGACATTTGAAAATGTAAACGATTCTCGTCTATGTCCCATGTAATTTATAAAATAATGCTGTTTCCATGCAGTAGGGCACAACTGTATCAGAAGAACTGACTACATTATTAGCTAAGGAAATAAAACCAGTATATCAGTTTTACCACAACTGCAATTTTTTTCCTCTACACTATATTTCACATTGGTAACAGTTAATGTGTTACATCATACAGCGTATTAACATGATCTTGTGATCTGAAAGCAAAAACACCTTCTGCAAGACTTCCATATTAAAATAGTTATGTGCACAAAAGGTGTTCATAGCATGACACCCAAAGCAATATGGAGTTAGTCCGATAGTATTTCTGTTACAGCTGAACTATGAACTTCATTCACTAAACTGTGTAGTACAAATGAAGATTACTGGTACATATAGAAAAATCAGATAGGCAATCAGTTACAAACCTGGCAGTATTTTGAGAGAGACAGAGATTTTTAGGTCTTACAATGGAATGATAAAAATGGCAGGAACTTCTTTTGGGAGCTCCAAAAGAGATTTGCACTTGGTGTTTCTCATTATCTTATGAGCAGCCCCACTGCACAATAAAATGTTGCACCAGGAGTTAACATCAGGGTCTGGAGTTCAAGAAAATCTGCTTAAACTTAAGTGCAGTAGGTTCCACTATATTGTACTTCTCTTGAAATGTATAAAACATAGAAAATCGTAATGGTGACTTACTGGATAAAAATATTAACGCTCACAAATAAACTCTGACTAAATTTTTGAGTCAGATTTAGATTTACACCTTTTGTAGATTTAGTCGGTATGGTTTGAGCATTTCAGGTATCTTTGACCACCAAGTAGCAGTGCATATTTACTGCTTTAGATTGGTTCCTCTAATGTGCTATGCTGCTTCCAGCAAGGCTTTCCAATGGCAAAACCCTACTTGAAACCTTCAACAAACGTCTTTACAGTGCGAAATATATCTTCAACGAGAAATGCCTTTTTACAATATTTACAAAATCTCCCCATTAGATAAAAAGGCAAAATAAATAAAAAGCTTAGAGAAAAGAAACGCTGCTTGGGTCGTCGTTTTTTTCTTTTATCTTCCCCCTGCAGATGCTAGTCTCCTCAAAACATGAAGCTGGCTAGACGGGGTTGTTTTTCTTCCTCTTGCTTGGGCTGTGACTGGGATCTTGTTTCAGTTCATGGTATTGCACCTGTTTAAACACAACGTTCAGAAAGAAACCGGTCAGGTGGTGCTGGCTAGGAAAAGAAAGATTTCTGTTTTTTCCCCGGGGGGGGGGGGGCGGGGGGGGGGGGAGAAAAAAGAAAGAAAAAGAGAACTATTCCCCTGCAAACTATACAGGATCTGCAGCTGTGATTCAACAATGACAGACTGGATAGATCCAGAGGGAGAAGGAAAAACAGTATTAGGAAAATCCTGCTGGGAAGTAACACTGTGCTGACGTCAGCTTTAAGAAAGCTTTTTTTTTTGTTTTCTCCATGGGCTGTAATGGAGAATAAACAGTGTCCTCTTCAATGAATTTGATGAATATTCTCTGTAATATTTCTTAAAAGCTTGCTTATTTTCAAAGGCCTGCCACAGAGGGGATTGGACTCAGAGTGGGTACGTGCACCCACGTCTCCTCTTTGAACCAGCTCTGAACCAAAACCGTTAACCAAGGAATATGGAAAGTATACAATCTTTGTGATATTGGAGGTGATTTATGTGCCTGACATTATCTTAATGCTTGCACCTTCTCAAGAGATTGCGTGCTGCATTACAAAAGCTTGTAATTCACAACCAGCTTATTTTTAAAGGAGTTTATAAGCATGGTTGAACTGTGGCCACAGCAAACACTTTCACCCCAGGAAAGGAGAGGCTGAAGTGCTCTCAGAGGGCTGCCACAAGACACTGGGCAAAGCTGCCCGCTGCTGACTCCATCTCCTTTCATCATTTGACCTCCCTTTTCCCTTGCTGCATGCCCTGACAGCCTCAGCTCCAGCGTGCCCTACGCAGTGCCTTATCCCAGTCGGATTCACATAGCGCTGGAGCGTGCTTAACACAAACTCCACCACCTTCCAAACATTCGCCCTTTTACTGGCTGCTCCTAAGCATCTTCAAAGGCACAACCAAAGTAGCAGCTATTTTCTCACTGGAAAAAGGTCTAGTAGCCTCCTTAAAGTTCATGGGCTACCTGCAGCTCAAGTTTGCTATTTCTTCATCGTGCTGAAGAGTACAATATTGAATCAAAATAACTGCTTTAAAATTTGTTTACAAAACCCTGAAAGTCATGGTGCCACACATCAAATTAACTACTGTAAGGACAAATTAAAAAATATACACACCATTTGCACATCTGAAGGAACTCTGGATAGAAAGTCAAGTAGCTCATTGTTATCAATTGCATACGGACTTCGAAGCCTCTTTGTAAATTTATTGATGCCTGCGAAAGTGAAAGCTCAAATGTTACTATCATCATTTTTCAAAAAATTAAATATATATTTTTGGCAAAGTTCTAAAAAAGATTTTATCATCCATTTGAAAGCCTGAAATTAGTACTGAATTAATGAATAAATGAATTGTGAACTTGGGCTCTAAAAGCTGGAATCTGCTGCTGTAGTCCCCTCTGCTTCAAACTGCAAAAGTTCTCGGCACATTTTCAAATCCCTCCAATACTTTTTCCTGAAAGTAATAGAAACCGTGGTTATTATGCAGAGGTTGCAAAAAGGACAGGAATCAAGCATACTCCATTTCTGTAGCTAAGAGGATGAGCAGTAATGAGCTTAATTGCAGGACAGAAGGTTCAGGCTAGACACAAGGAAAATCTTCCTAATGCTAAGGACGGTGAAGCAGACGGGAAGCAGTGAAGTCTGGATCATGTGAAGGCTTTAGGATGAGTTTACACAAACCTCTGTCCAGGAATGATATATAGATGAGCTGATGGCAATGCAGAGAAGGGATGCAAGGTCTCCCTTAGATGTCATGGTCTTACAATGCCTATTGACAATTAATGGTCAGAAGCACCAAGAAAATCCTCCTCAAACTAAACAGAAAGCAGGGTTTTAAATTAGTCTCATCTTCTTATCGTTACATACCAGGTGAGATTCACACACTTTTCACGTGAGAATCTTCCTCGTGGGCTCTGGGAACACAGGTCTGACAGGCAGGCACAGCACACACTGCACAAACCCTCACATGAGTGGGAGAAAGCCAGGACAGCGTTAATAATGTGCCAGTCTGTGTCATTTATCCAGGCCGTATCAGAGATAAGATAATACAGTTTATCTTCCATGATGTCTTTGGCGCCCAGGCCTTTCAGAAAGCTTTAGCAAGGACATAAAGCTTCAGGACAGAGTGCACAAGCTGCAGTCTTGACAACACCCACGGCCGCCCCCTGCATGAATTCTCAGTCCTGTGGTGCAGAGAGGGGATGCTGCCATCCCTGACCTGGTGATTGAGCAGTGGGTGTTGAGAGAGAGTATGTGAGATCCAGACACCTTTGTTTAAGAAGACCCTTTGCATCAGCAAGTGACTGAGAAATTCAAGGTCTACCCCACTGTTCGCTGCACATGGCCACTGGACCACCCGCGGGTGAATCCAGGAGCTGGTAAGGTCTCACCTTGTCAGCCTCTGAAAGTAAACACATGAATAAATCATGGTCAAGGCTCAAGAAAATAAAAGTGCTGAAGAGATGAGATGGGACAGCTCAGGAGAAGATAAAACAAGAGGACTAGGTCTATTCAAAAGCTTGAACATTTTCTGATTAAAATAATTGTCTTCATACTCTTTTCCACAAAAACAGCTGTAGCTATCACCAGGACTCTGCACTGTAGTGAACGGATGAGAGCGCAGCGGTGGTTCCTGCTCTACCACAGCTGACACACCACATGTTCAAGGACCAGCAGTCTCCACGGGGAGAAACACGGCCAGGAGGGAAGGAAATGAGAATTTCTTCCCAGGGCAGGCTGAAAAATGCAGTCCCTATGGATGCACAGAAGAAAGACAGCTATGCATAAGACCAGCCGTAACATGGAGGAATTTTCATTTAACAACACTTGCCTTCCCAAAGAACAAAATGGGCAGATGCTGCTACAGACCAGCTCAAACTTCCTATGGACGTAAGTCAGATGACAGAGGTCATTTGCGTCCAACTGCAGGATGGACAAACAGGATGAAGAGACATGTAACACAGGGGAGGCCAGACACACACGGCAATGGAGAACACACAGGCGTGTGTTTGGAATACTGCATTTTTTTTGAAGGGAGAGCTGCTCAACATGGCTCTGTGCGGATGCACTGTTGCCCGAGGAGGTCGGGACTGCCGGAGCTGCAGCTGTGCAGGACCTGTCTGGTCACCCAGCACGATGCAGAGGAACAGGTCCCCGCAGAGGGGAACCCCATACATGGGCTGAGTAAGAAGCCACCTAAACTGAAATGCAGGATTAAAACGTGGAGCTGAAACCTCTAGTGAACAAAGGTGTGTGAAGTTGTATCTAGATAAGAGTGGACGACTTGCGGGCAGGGCGGGAGGAGGTGGTGGGAAAGAGAGCAAGGCGCATTCACAGCCACTTGTGCTTATGCTGCCCATCCGCGGTTTGGGAGGGGTGCACTCCGGTTTGGGAGTGGGGGCTCTGCCTCACCTGAAACAGAGACACTTCTGGGGAAGTGTGAACCCACACCCCCAGTATCGCAGGGGTACGTGTCAGGAGATTTTCGAACGACAGTGCTGACTCTATACACTTTTATGGGTCTTGGAGGGGTATTATAATCTCAGGTCCTTGCCTGAAATCAAGGGGATGCATGAACGCAAGTGTACAAAGACGCCAGATCTGTATGAAAAACGACAGAAAAAGGACACAGACCAAGGACTTCAGACCTGGGTAACAAGAGGCTTACCACCGTGTGTGTGGTAGGCAGAATGAGGTTTTGGGGAACAAACTAGGAGTCTGGGTTGCACCCAAGCAGGGTGATACAGGGGACGTGGGGAATAAGCGAAATTCCACAACAGGGTAAAACAGAAAGCCCGCACGCTTGCTTTTTTTAGTCACATGGAAATATTTTGTCCAAATCCTCCCTAATGGCTCTTCTCCATTTTGTGTACTCTGCTGGAACTATCTGTGAAGACTCTGTAAGAGTATCACCAATACTGACTGATACATAAATATATATATTCTTTGGTGTCAGTTCCATGACTTTAGGTTGTCTCCGGAACTCAGGACTTTTTGATCAAGGCATGACTGTTATTTTTTCCTCCAGGAAGAAAATCTAGCCACAGATTGAACTGAGGCCGTGCTCTTCACAAGTCTGCACTACTGAATAAGGGTACAGCTGCTGGTGGTATGTATAAAAGACGTATAAAAAATGTGCAAATGAAAACTTGGAGTATTATTTACAACAGATGTGGTAACGGTAGCTGTTTAAAATCAGTATAAAGAATAAATATAAGGACAAGTAATGAAAGCTTGGATCAATCATGATTCCACCCCCCACCCCCTCGCCACCCAGTTTCTGTTCATTACCAACCAGCCAAATACCACATATACCTTTCTGTTCAACTAAAGGTGACCCTTTAAACAGGTTTCTTGTTGCTATGTTTACATACACTTTCACAAGATAAAGTACTGCAGTAAAAAAGGCATATTGTCCTAAATGCACTATATAGATTGAAATGCCTCTGTTTGTGTATAAGTGGTGAAAATAAATCATAGTAATATCTAGACAAAGCTACACTTTGATATATGAAGAATCCTCATGGCTACATGTTTATAGTATGATGAAGCCTAGAATGCCAGCCAAGAAAAATGCATTTTGCAGGTGGGCCTAAATCTTTACACAGTTGTGATTTTTAACTAACCTGTCTGTTTCCATCATGGAGCACCTTCATGGCCATAAATACAGGAAAGTACTGACAATGTAAGTCATCTCTTAAAAAACAGGTTTTTCTAAGTGGCACACACAGTTTAAAAAGGCTTTACTTACCCCAGACAAGGACAATGTATCTCAGTGGAATGAAATACAGAATGATGGTGAACACGGAGAGGGCAACAATCGCCAGCCAGCTCAGGAATGGGACAGTCCAATTGAAAGTGCTGGAAGAAAAATTAACAAAAGTCAGAATTGTGGTCACCTGACAGAGCCAAACGATGAACAAAAACTGGGCTGGACAGGGGAAGACGTGCCAGCTTCCATCAACAAACTGAAGCTTCAAATGAATGCATGGATGCTGGGCATCAGGGCCAGCGAGGGCTTGGACCCATCCCCAGTGGAAATGAGAGGAGGTCCCAGCTTCACCCGCAGAACGGGACCTCTCCCAGCCCAGCCGTGCACACAGCAACCACTGCTCCGCCTTTTGGAAATGACCGTGGCCACCCCCAGTGGAAGGTGGAACACACACAGTTCCTTACTCCTCAAACATACTCGCACTGGCAAACCGGAGTCCCTTTTTCAATACCAGTGTGGAGGAAGGATGTGACAGCTGGAAGAGTACTGCTAAGGCTTTCTGCTTGCTCTCATCCCCATTCTGCCGTAAGGACAGCGCAAGGCGTTAAAGGCTGAGCAAGGACCTTCCCCTCTGACATATGGGTGCATTCCCTGGCTAGGTGCCCTTCTTGCTTGGGGGGCACAGTCAGGAAAAGGCGAGCGTGTGGGTATGCAAAGCTGGAAACTCATACATGCACCTATAAAGGAGAGGGTCAGGGAAAAGGAGGGGGCAGAACAGTCAGTGTTGAAGACGGGGATAATGCAACAGCACTGGATGAAGGAAGGAAATAAAAACATTTTGAGTGGCAAAAAAAACCAAAACCAAACAACCAAAAAATCCCAAAAGGAGAAAAAAGATGGAAGAAGCAAAAAGGAGGGAGTGGTGTAGGACAAAGTACATTGCAGGAAAGGCAAAGATAAACGTTAACTTCCAGATAAAATAAAATATATTTCCTTATGGATAAAGGGAGAGAACTTCTGAGATCCCATCAGAGTTTCAGTACATTGCCTTTCCAAAAAAGCCCCAGATTAAAACATCCTCGTTAAGAGTCCCAAACCCTATGCTGCGATAAAAAACTGCTGGACACCTCATTTTGCAGCAGTTGAGGTGTGAGCCGAGAGGAAGCAAAAGCTAACGAGTCTTGCAACAGCCGTGCTGTGGCTCTCCAACCTCTGTGTGCAGGGAAGAGAGAAAGGCCAGATGGCCAATTTATAGATACGTCCCATGGGAACGCTGGTTAAAGGGAGCTTGGCTCAATGGGATTGTTCCATGAAGGCACCACCATGTCAAAAGCGTTTCATGACATTTAACCAGAAGGAAAATGTGGCTTTGACTCTAAATAGCCTGATGATACTCTTTAAAGTATTACTACTAGCTACATCCCCAATCAGTGTGATTACAGTATTTTGGCTTCTCTGGCTGAATAATTGCAATTATCTGAATTGCTAGCCATATTTTTCATAATGAGCTCTGGCTTCCTGTGTTTATTTGTCTTCTTTTCTCTCTGGCAATTTTGACATGTCTCCAGAGTGAACATTATGTTAGTGTCACTTGGTGTAGGATCACTCCCTTTCTCCTCAGGGGACACCTGCTCTTTTCCCCTCTTCTGCATGCATTTGGGATGAACAGAAGGTTGAGGGTCTGCTCATGTTCCTGTGACTCGGCTTTGTGCAATGGATCACAGACACGCCATGTGTGGGAACACTGGCTCCTCACTTAGCAAACCTCCTTATGTGCTGTGTTAGCGCAGCATTCAGTACAGGTTTCCCATTATAGTTTCAGGGACAAATTACAAAGATTTATAGGAAGATTCGGTCTCACTAGGTTCAGAAAATTCTGTTGCTCTCATCTGGTATGTAACAGAACAAACCCTACTTCCAAAATGCACAATTAGAAAAACTTAATCAAGACAACTTCCACGAGCAGCCTTTTGATAAAAGACTTCCTTCAGAGACAGGCTCGTTTGGTTTGTCTGGAAAACTCGTGCAATATAATGTGCTTGCGCCTGGCTCTGCCGCTGTGAACACGGCCCGCCTGGAAGTGTCCCCACGGGAATGTTTCCCAGGCTTTCCGGCTAGGGACTTTGCTCTTAAATATGGAAATGGCAACCTCCTCTCCATCCCGAATCTGGTATGCTTGCCATTGCTGATATTGGAAAAATAAACCAAAACAATAAGTAAAAGGCAGAACAGCATGAGAGACGATCCCTGTGTTTCCTGCAGGCTGACCTTCACCCAACACACCCTCTTCCCAGAACTCGCTTCCCCCAGTCCGATTTATTCTGGGGCCCACTTCTCTCTCAGGCCGCGGTCCCGTCGGTGCGGAGCACCGGTGCCCTGCAGACGCCACCTGCAGCAGGTGCCGCCAGGGCGAGGGGACACGTGGCCCCACCTTGCCTGGAGAGGGTGCACCACCAAGCCTCTCGTGAAGGTTTCGTAACCCGCTGCAGCTGCTGGGCCCCCCCCCCCGGCCGCCCTCTGCCCTCAGCAGAACGGTGGTGGTGCTGCTCCCAGCTTCTCACCCAACCAGGATGAGGTGCCCTTGGCTTTCGAGGGGCTGAAACCGAAGTCAACCCTGTCCCTGCTTCGTGGCCAGTGGCTGGGGAACCCATCTGATCTCAAATAGTACACCTTACACCGCTGTTCACTGACCGTGCCAAAACCACAGTGAAGTTCCTGTGGTGGATTGCAGAACCTCTCCTGCTTAAGGCCCAAATATATTGGTAATTCTTATATATCATGTATTAGGTGTTACAAATTACAAATACTCCAGAAGGAAAAGTCTTTGCTAACTCGCATAAATACAACACTTCCAGCAACCAAACATATGTACATCCTTAAAATCTGAAACCCCCGTTCAGCTCTGCTTATTTCCTTTATCAAAGCTGCATTTTTTATTGTTAGTTTTAAATAACTTATGTTAGGTGTCACAACAAGATTCTCTTTCTGTTTTACTTCAAAGCCCAGGTTCTGATTTCCTTCCCCAATTAATACATTTCTAAATTCCAAAATGAATATGACTAGATTTTCATTCACTGAGGGCCTCCACAAAACAGAGTAAATACAGATGAGTTTCAACAATGCATCATCCAAAGCTGGAGTCGTCCCCTGCCCACCACTCCCACCCCCCACCCCCCAAAAAAAGGTCTAATAAAAAATCTAGTAAGTCTAATAAAGGTCTTTGTACCTCAGCTTTGAAAAAATATGAACAGTATTGGAAAGCAATCCAGCACCTGTGTCAGCACTTACTTCTTGATCCTTTCTCCAAAGGAAGCTACTTCACCAAGGATATTCTGGACACTGACACACACCTCCTGGATGGCGTAAAGTCTATTCATAAATCCTTTCTTTTCACTGTCCTAAAGAAAAGAATATGTATGTTTTAGTACACATGCTGAGCACCACACAATTTTGTTTGCTGCTACATTAGTTTCTTAATGTATGTTTCAATACACCAGGTCTCTGATTTATAAATATGTTGAAGGTGCCAACCTCCTACGTTGTGTGCTCCTTCAAGTAGGAAGAGTCCAAAGATGGAATAAGGGCAGTTTGCTGAAATGCTGGGTCTCGCGCTGGTGTAGGCATCGGGAAGATGAACTTTCCATGTGGGAGGCTTGGAGTAAGAACCAGAACACCTCAGCTCCTATCTCTGGGTCCAACATGGGTTTAAGTTGTTGGATGTATCTGTGCCCCCCACCATCAACTATTCCACCTTTCTGCTTGGCCAGTGCACGCTCTCTCTCCCACCCCCTACTAACATTCAAGTGTCACTACGCATGAAATATACGGGAGATGTAACTCCCAACTGCCTTTACAATATGATTAGTGCAGCTCGCAGCTCCAAAAGAATATAAAATGTCAGCCATGGGCAAAATGAAAGACGCAGGGAAGGTGTCACTGTAGGAAGTAATTTTAATTACCTCCTTTCTTACTCAGGTTTCTATATGCTATTGGACTTGTGCTCACAAAGCCATCAATTTATGTAATATAAAATCTAACCATAATTTAGTTTCAGTTACATTTATTAAAATTCTTTGTGCCCCTAAAAATGGGGGCATTTTTAAAAACCAGAGTGATCATTTGTCCCTCAAAAGCAGGAACCACCCTCACTAAGACATTTTCTGGGGTCTTTGATAGATTTGCATCAGCAAATGTTGTCTTCCTTTCTGCCAAGTCGAGCAGAATTTGCCTCCCAGAAGAATTCAACAAGGTGCTGCTCAGGCACATCAAGGCACTCCATGGACTATTCCTTAACTGGGCCTCCTCCTGCTCTGATGACCTGTTCTTTCTTCCTCAAAAAGCTTTCTAACTCTAAACCCAGAAAGCCTGCAGCATCAAATCTACACAGAGCCAACAGCACTCAAAAAAACCCAAACCAAAAACCCACCCCCCCGCAAAAAAAAAAAAAAAAAAAAAAAAAAAGCTGTTACATGGGATTAAAATGAAGCATCACCATAAAAAAAAAAAGACCGATTATCTTCAGTTTTTCCAGACTACACGTAAGTCAAAAGGTTATGTTCCACGTTTCCAATGGACTGATGCCATATTATCTTATCTAGTTTGAATGCAATTAGTGTTTTCTCAAAATAGGAAATGGAAAGAAAAATATTTCAAGAGTAGCAAAATATATGATAAAAACGCTGTTCAACATTTTGCCATCACAAACCACACAATACAACAGCCTCTGTAATTGACTCCAAAGTCCGGCATCTAAGAAATTAGCATATGTTGCATTTCATGTTTCTTTTCTCCTCCTGATGCTTAATTAGCAGACGGTATATTGGTTCACTTGTTTTGTTGTCCCTTTTGCTATCTTGATAAATCAGATTGGATGAGGAAAACAACGTTTAACATTTAATCATCTGAAGTTCCTTCAGCAACACTCTTCTGCAACTATATTGTCAAGATTTCTTGTGAAGGCTCGAAAGTACATAGCTGCAGAACACAGACTGCCTAAAAATAGTCAGGAGACAGACAGACAGATACAGCAAAACTACTTCCAGTGATGCAGTGTAATTTAAAAAACCCAAACACTTCAGAGACAGCAAACCCACCAGTTTCTCAGACAATGTAAAGAGCTTACGGTCTCAGTTAAGGTTAATAATCATTCATATCATAAAGGAGTATTTCTGGTTTTTGAGGATGACCATAACTGCAGCTGCTGGTATCAACTACATCAAGCACTGCACAGCAAGACTGAGTAATTTGTGAAGTTATTTCCTTAATATTTATTACATTCTTGAAGCCTTGGCAATGACAGCATTATTGTCCTCAGGTATACAGCTTCTGAGGAGGTGCCGCATATATTCAGCATGTTTCATTTGCCATCGGGAAAGACATACCTGCTTTATTCCTTCATGTAAAACACAAACTTCCAGTACTGCAGGAGAAACATGAAAATTATCTGTTCCTTTGTACAGCAGAAATTAACAATAAGACATACAGAAATCACGGGTATATTTTTGCTTTCCAAATCCGTATACACATTGCTTCTCCAGTTTCATTTAACAGATTCTGCCCTCTCCGTAAAGTTATCTTGATTTATAATTAACTTGTAGGAGAAAAGAATTATGTCACTGTAATAAAACCAGCACTTCTCGTGACATCTCCAGAACTCAACAGGCATTAGGTTCAGAAGTCCTGAGGCTGTTTTTCTTTACAAATATTTCTCAAGACAAACGTGTATCTTTTTTGAAAATACATCTGTTTTAAATCATTCTCCTCAAAACCCCCACAAAACCCCCAAAGACAGAAAGAGACAGAGAAAGAATCACTATTTCCACCCCCCTGCACCTTCTGAGCTTAAAGAAAATTTGTTGACATACTCCGAGGCAGGAATAGACAAAACAGCACAGGAAAGAGGAGGCGGTCAGAAGGATCAGGGTTCGGCTTTGCTTAAACTAATTCCACATGCTTCACAACTATTAGCTGTTTTTTATTTCCTGCTCCAAAGATTTGTGGAGAAAATAATCTGGGCTAGGGAAAAGCTGCACTTATTTTCTTCCAGCAAGATGCTGTGTTAGCAAATACAACATATGAGCCACCTTGAGCAAACCAAGGTTCTTAATAATCCATTTCTCAAACACTACTGGTATTTCCTTTCCGAAGAAAGATGGGCTGTGACTGGAATCAATTTCATCATTTGTATGGCTACAATTGCCAAGTTTCTGGAAATAATTGCCATTTAAATAGTAGATAAAATCTATTATACAAAGGTAAAACCAGCCTTACTACTATTTTACTTCCATGATTTGTTTGTTTGCAGGAGGCTTAAGGTATCTGCAAAGCAAGATGTTTGCTAGGGGATGGCTTTAAGCATGAACTGTGAAAGCAGAGATGTCAACAGTCTGACTTGAATTTACAAAGGGGAATGAACTCGAGGCAAAGCCTGGGACCACGTCCTCCTCCTCCTCCTCCAAAGGAAACTGTAGGTTACAGATTGATACATTGCTTGGCCAATAATAATAATACTTAACTCTTGTATACTGATTTTCTGCCATAACTGTATTTTACTGTATGTGGTGAAGCCAAAGCAAAACAAAGTAAATGACTTTCCCTAAACTGCATGGAGCTAATTCACATGAACTCTCAATACAACACGTGTTGTGCGAGCCTCTCTATTCGTGGACTATGCTTCCAATCCCATGATAAAATAGGGTGATTTAGGAAAGGATTGTATCTTTAACCCCAAAACTCTCTCTTCTCCCAAGTTAAAGTGCATTTACAAAACAAACATTTCAAAAGACTGGGAAAGCAGGAGAAATAAATAAGGCAGACTCAAACATAAACTTTGATAAAGTTAATGGAATTAAGCCAATGGGGAAAAAAAAAGAGCTTTAAGTAAAAGGAGACATTTTTAGTACAGAGAATAAACCGGAACATTTTATGGTGGATAACAGTCCTATTAATAACTACTAAACTGGAAAGAAAGGCACACATCATAAAAACAAAGTAATAGGAGAGTTTCAAGAACAGAAGTAAATTTTGAAATTTTTAGGAGATGCTATCTGGGAAAGACAGAGGCTCCTGATGGATCTTCCAAAAAAGCACCCCTTGTTGCCCAGATTGGTATGATAGTGCACCTCTGCACAAACCGAAGCAACTGAGACAAAGCCAGACTAACCTGTGATATGTATGGGGAGAGGATATGAAACCACCACCGAGAGCAACAGTGTTCCCCTGGTATGCTGTGAGAGCTATATGGTCCCATCACCTAGCCAACAGAAGACGCATGTACTCTGCTTGTGTCACGCTGGACTACCTGTGGCCACAAAAGCATAGCCCCACAGTTATTGCTGGACGAACCCCTCTAATCAAACCCGTAAATCTCTATTACCTGAATATGAGAACACTACTTCTGCGCAGATTATTTCAACTAAGAGTTTGTCTCCAAAGCACAGTCCATCCATAGGCGCCAGCATCATCCCCTGGCATGAATCCTGGCCACGTGCCGGGCTGTGACACCCTGGTAGACCTCCACTTGGAGACTGACAAAGTAGATCCAGAAGTGTCTGTAGGCAATGCATTGGTCTTTTACCGGCAGGATGCATTCATACCTTGCAGGGGGGGCATGCAGACACCAACTACTGAATGCTGTCCCATGGTCTAGCCGTAGCTCAAAAGCCATAGCCATAGCCAGTGCTGAAAAACCCGTCACTGGGGATTAATGGCCTCAGGAATTACCTCCCAAATGCTAACCTCTGCTTTCTCGGAAAGTCACAAAGAAGGAAATAGTGAACCAAAACTATTCCAGCTCTGAAGGCATTTTGATCTCCTCCAAGTCTTCTGAACCCCTATCAAAAGGCTTCAGATCTGGTGATGGTAAGCCATTATGTTATCATTTTCTCAGGGAAATGGAAAGAGGTCAGACAACCATGGTGATATTGTTACCTTAAAGCCGACTGTGGAAATGTAATCATGAGGTAAAGCTGAATGATCTATGGGACCTGGAAAGGTGCACGGGTTGACCTGAAACTGGTCTCCTCCATGATGTCGATAATGAACTGGAGAGGGTCAGGTTGTTTTAATCACTTTTCCCTCTTGAAGGCTGAGACCTACAGAGTACCATCACCATCTGGTCTTGACCCTTCTTAAACTGGAAAAGTAGGGGAAAAGTCCTGGAGACATTAACACCTTTCAGTGAGACCTTAATGACTTAGAAGTTTCCACCCTTCCAGTAAGCCAGCTTGTAACTCTTCAAACTTCCTGTTATTTTAAATAGTGACTGATGGCACACCAGGCAGGCAGGTGCCAGCGTGTGCTCTCCCCTTGCCACCAACAGAAGAGAAGGTCTGGTTGATACTCACACCATCCTGAAAAGGAACAGTGGGAGGCAGCTTCCTTGGTGTCGGCACCATTCCACATCGGACATTGGATCCCAGGACTACATAGATAATCAGAACTGAGCTTTTGAACTGTGGGCTTCCCTTTTGCCCATATTACCTGGCACCACAACTTCAGTGGCCACATTTTTAAGACACTACCAGTTGTTTACAAATGCTCAACATCTTCATCTCTGAAGTCTACCTGCCAACACGTGCATGAAAACAGGCCTGAAAATAACTGCTCATGCCGAAACAGAAACCAGGCCGAGGACTTTAAAATATGGAGGAAACCACATAATTTTTAAGATAGAAGGGTTTTAGAGAGAGAAATGGTATTTGTGGTCATGATTATTAAAGAAAGAAGCAATAAAAAGTTATTGCCTAGTAAGCATTCCATATTTAAAACAGCAGAAATAGGTACAATAGAAACCATATAAACATGCGGACGAAAACACTGAAGATTCACTGTTTATGAAGACACCATGCCTGTGAGCATGAATATTACAACAATCTGTTCTTCCTCAAACATATACTGAGAGTTGATAAAAATCATTTTGAACCTTCTGTGACTTTTTGGCACTACCACCTATATAACGGATTAAGACTTCTTCATGTGTAATGAACTGCTGCATTGCTAGAACATAAATATAAAATCAGAGAAAAAAAAAATTGAGCTACAGTAATAATTCTAGGGAAAGATTTCTACAAGCAAGCTTTCTACAATGTAGCAGAATGACACTTTTATGGCAATTCTTATGTAAATTCTTATTACATGGAGATTTTTTTGCTAGTGCTTTTTATTTTGTTTCTCCCTACTATATTCCACAGTACTGCCCAATGCTGTTTAAATCTGTTCCTTCCTAATCTCTCCTTCACTGCACATTTTAATACAGAAAAGATAACATTCCAAATAAAACACAGAAACATGAACACAACAGAGACAGTTAACGGACTGCCATGCCATTTCACTGAAGGGCCACCTAGTGTGGGGAAACAAAAACTTAAATTTTCCTTGCATGGTACCTTTTTGGCTAATGCTAAACCTTTATGAGGTATTAAGTTTCCTAAATACTCTAAGCAAACATATTACTCGACAAGGAGCTTGTTTGTTCATGGTGATGCACTCAGGGGCAAAAAGTCAACAATGCCAAATAATGCTGTGCCTTTCTTATTTTGGAAGGAAACTTAAAGAATTAAAGCAAGGTGGGGTTAAGCATTGGGGTGACAAGAATGCATCAGATGCATTTGCTTTATGTTTATATTTGAAAAAAACCTTTTTTTTTTTCTTGGCTGCCTCTTTTTCTCCCCTTCACCCTGTTCTACCATACTTAAGCAAGGAAAGGAGTTTCTTACTTTATGCAAGACAGAACTACACTGGAGCTTGACAGTGATCTCATTAATATTCCTCTTGTATCCAGGCACCTTGATGCCATCCAGCAGAGGCTAACACAGAAATCTTGGTGTATTGTCCAGCAGTTGTTTGCAATAGCTGATTTAGTTATAATATGGTCCTGAAATTCTACTAATGAACAAACTTTGGCCACGATTTTATAGCTGGGTTTACAGATTCCAGTGGTTCTAATAGTGTTTACCCTCTACCCATGCTGAATGCCAAACTGCAATTAACAACGTGTTCATTAATGCAACTCTTCAAATTCCATGACACAAATGCGAGGGATGACAAATTTAGAAGTTAAATCTCAGAGCTGTAATGATCTTTAAAAGGTAAGGAAAGAGCCTGTGAGGTATATCAGACTGAGTTATTTTAAATAAGAACAGCTTTGCTGTGCAAGAGCCTGTAGAGATGGGGTGAAAACACATCATACCAGCTAGTATAAAAATTCTGCATTTAGGGTGGGGGTGAGAAAAATAGACAGAGAAACCAGAAAAGGAATGCTGAAAGATTGCGGTTAGGAAAACACCTGAATTTATGAGATGCTTATCTAAATCATACCCATGCACTTTTGTTGTCCACTCATTACCAACAAGAGCCTCATCAAAATAAGATAATGCTCTGTTTTGAACGTTTAAAGTAGCCTCAAAATTTATCTTTAAATAAATGCCTATACAGCTGTCACTGATTGATAAAAAAGGAAGATTATGGAGTTCTGCTGGATTAACAGCAATTTACAATTTCAGCTGCTGTTCTGAAATACGTTGGCTTGAATGTAGCAGACATAAAAGTTAATTTGATGTTTTAGTGTATGTAGAACATAATTTTCATTTCCTTCTTTTAAGGATTATGATAATGATTAACATGCTTTTGGGCAGAGGATAAAGACTGACTATTCAAGATCACCTCCATACCGGGCTAGGATGCTATCTCTGCATTAAAGTTTGCATTTAGATTTACTTTACTGTTTCTGGAAGCTTCCCAATCCCGTGTTGCTGGGATATTATGATCTCATAATTCTTATGTAAGTTGTTCACCTAAACAAACAGAGATAATAATTTTACACTAACTTATCAGCCCAGCTTGGCAAGCCTAAGAGACAGCAGCTGTAAATGCTTCTGCTGCCAAAAGACCCGCACCTCCAATGTGGGGCTACAGAGGGCAACCTCAGAGTTGTCCCCACCACGGTATGAACTGCCACCACAAAAGCCAGCAAAAGGAGTCCAGTACTGATTTAGAAGGTGATTCAGCACTCCAGCCTTAGATTTCTATTTCAGAGTTAATATGAACTATTCTCTAGACATGTTCCCCACAGTAGGCGGAATGTGGTCCTCTTCTAGTCTCCTCCAGGATTGCTACCCTGGGTTAGGCTCCTAAAATTCAGATCACTAAAGATCGGTGACAGCAGCCTTACTCCTTCCCTCCTTTGGTTATCAGGCTAAAATACACTGATCCTTTTTAAGCAAGGCTATTGCTCTGACGTTTCTCTCACACTCACTGCTATTAACGATTTGCTTAGATCAAACACATACAAAAGTAATTTTGCATTTCAAAATTCACACGATTGTGTCTTGGACTGCTGATGGTTTTGGCTCACAGAAATCAAAAGGCATTCCTTCCCCTGAAACTTCCTTACCCGAACTGGCACAGACAGTTTTAGTACTAAATTACATGGGTCTGGTCAAGCAGAGGAGTATAGGAATGTCTTTACCACTGGTACTTGCTGCCCAGACAGTGCTCTTTTGGAACGATTAATCCAAATCTTTCGGCTGCTTTGGGTTCCAGTGATTTAACTCAACGGCAAGTTGCTACGAAAAAAGGCAAACAAAACCATTTTCTTGGGGATGCTGTTTGTAAAGAGCAGCTGTTCACAGAGACTTGAAAACAACAGGTGAGATGCTCAGAGTGGCTGCATGTTGCTATCACATCCTAAGGTCACCAAAGCCCAGGTGAAGAACACCAGTTGAAGACCAAGCCCTAAAATCCGATTGCTCAACGATTGCTCAAAGAAATTAAAGTGCTCAATGATTAGGCAAAACTCCTCTCTTAAGGAACATGATCTGGAAAAGAAAAACATTAAGCCTTATGCTCAGTTAATCCAGCAAGTCTAGGTTATCTGAAATACTTCATTCCAAACATGAACTTATTGCAATGCAGATGAAAATAGCAATATGTGAGATCTGGGTGATGTTCTTTGTATAAGCTGAATGTTTAAAGAGAATAATCTTGGAAGCAGTTTGAATTCCAAACTGATTTAACAAGAAGATGGTCAGAAGAACCATAAACACTCAAAACGAAAATGTACAATACCATGATCATGTCACTAGCTCTGCTACGCCAGCTCAGAAGAAATCCTACGGTGTCTAGAGCAGAAAAGACTAAGCAAGATTCGAAAGACAAAGCATATATAAACACACATTTCAAACAGCAGTTACAATTATTCAAGGAATCTATCAAATATTAATAAACTGAAGAAAGAAAGCAAGAAGCCTTTCAAAACCACCCCTTTTTTTTACATAATTCCCCTGGATAAATGTTTAAGCTGTGCTTTTGGAAAATTACATAGTGTAAAAAAATAGTTTGACATTCAAGGCTAAACAATACAAAAAGGAAGAGAACAGCAGTGCCTAGAAAATATCCTTGCAGATACTCTGGGGGTACAGTGGACAAGGAGTGATGAGTGAAGCAAGAATTCTAGGGTCCCTTTGGAGAAAATCCAGAGAAAAGCTTGAAAAGGCTCCACTGCTGATTTTGTCTGTATGCTTATTTCACTGAAATGGGGTGGAGGAACGATGGACAGACCCCTCTTCGTTTATTAGGAAGTACTGAAATTTTGGAAAAGATCTAAAGCTAAACCTGAAGGTGTGGTGGGACTGTGAATATACAAAATCACAATGAAGGGTAATTTGCAACAACATTATTTTAATGTCTAACCACTACAATAGTCTATTCTACATTCATTTTAAATATGCTTCAGCAAGCAAATGTCTCAGAAGGAAAAAAGCACATATTTGTGCTTTAAACGATTTAATTTTCTTTCTTTATTTATTTATTTAAAGGATAAATGTTTTATCATTTACCACAGTAAATGCTATTCCGGCTGAAGAGTTTGTAAGAGGTGCTCAAATTCCAGTAATGTACTGTAGTCTACAATACCAGAAAGAAAAAAAGAGTAGCTCAAAGGCGAATATTTACACATCTGTTTGCTTGTTGGTTTTTTTTTATTTTTCACAAAAAAAAAAAAAAAAAAAAAAAAAAAAAAAAAAAAAAAATTGTAGCTAAAGCAAAAGCTTGGGCTGTGTAGTGTATGCATACATCTGTTATTTTACAATAAAAGACTTTGTAGAAAAAGCTACCAGCTTGTTCTTGGTCACCTAAGGTGAATTTAGTTTACTTTTGAGAAATTAATGAGACCTGCTTAGTTGAACTGGTAATGAATAGAGATGCTTTAGAAGGAAAGTGCTGTAAAAATTAAATACAAAATCCAGGTGATTACTGTAATGTTGGAATGGCAGCTGAAAAATAAATGGCAGGAAAAATAAAAATTTGTTGTTCTTCCAGCAATACTCATTTGATCACTGAGCACTCATGACACAGGAAATACACCGGATCACAGTTGATACTATTTGTACTAAATCCTGCAACCAAAGCAGAAAAAAACCAGCTAAGACACCTAATTTTCTGAGGATGAAAAATAGGCATTCAGTGGAACTTATCTGCTTTCCTAAAGAAACAAATAAACAATGGGGGGTTTGGGTTTTTTTTTTTTCCACAATTTTTTCACAAATTAACCAGTGACCACGTGAGATGCATTTCCCCACTTTACTTTTTTCCTCATAATCTCCTAACTTGCACACTGCCTCTTTAAAAACTTCATAAAGTACCAAGATCCACAGATACACAAATGCCAGAGGAAGAGCACTGGGAGCCCGCAGGAAATAACAAGCTCCACAGCAAACACACTGCTGCTCTTCAGCAGCTCAGCATGGACGTTGGGCATTAAGCAAACGAATGACTGAGACTGATGAGAATAAGCAAAAGGGGCACCCAACAGAGTTGGCACCCAACACATGATGTGCCCCTGAAGGAACTGGACCCTTTTGAAATGGCACTATTTTCAGGAGAGAAAATAAAATCATAAAGAGAATTGAATACCACCTCTCCCTTGCTAAATCCCCAGTCCTTTCCTGACGTTTTCACAAACACCAGAGACTCGTGTTGGATGACGCTGGCTTCAAAATTTTGCCAGCACCAGCTGTCCACAGGTGCACCGTGCAACCTACACTTTCTCCAACTCTGCCACTGCCGTCTGAGGGTGCTGTATAGTGCTTGATCTCTAACGAGGTGCAGTCTGTTTAGAATAACCTATTTTATTCTCATAGGCCTTTTCCTTTTCTGCAGAGAAGACAAATTAGGGCTTCATAAAAAAAAAAAAAAAAAAAGCAGCTTATTTCTTCTAAAACTTTAAACTCATTGCTTCTTTTAGTGACATTCAGAAAAGCAAGAAGCACCAACCACAGTGCAAGAATTCAATGACAATTCTTCAACTTTCAGCAAAGAGTCTTTGTATTATTTACTGTCTAGTAAATAAAGTTTAAATGCTTTTCAGCCCTGGTTGCAAACTCAGTACCCATCTGCAACCCTACAACAGCAGGGAATAAAGCTGCCATTGTAAAATATCTTTTTTTCTCCTGCGTGCCTGCTTTCCATAGATTTCATTATTTCTCCTGGATCTGCACACATTGTCGTATCTAGGGCACAGCACTGCTAAGTAAACAGGGAGAAGGGCTGTGAAATTTTTATCATCATTGAAACAACTGGCTGGGAGGTGATACTGTATTCAACCTTTTTTTTTCCAAAGGAAACACAGAAAGGAGCAGGTGCCATTCCTCTGGAAGTAGAGCTGTGCTTCTTGAGCCTGACAGTTTGAGATTAAGCACACAAACACTTGAGGTATTTAGACTTTGCAGCACAATCACAAAAAGGCTGCAATAAGCAACTGTACTGGATTAAAGCAGGGGGTTTTTTTTGCAAAGGGACAGATTGGTGCGATATTTAGAAATAGCCAGACTGTACCACAGTTCTTTCTATTAAACACGTGGAAGGACGGCTTGTGCAAGGCACAGGATGGACGTATGCCTGTACAGAAACAGAGTGGTCAAGAGCAGGCACCCACAGGAACGAGCCAGTTGAGGTCAACCAGGTATTTCAACTCCCCAGAATATTTCTCAAGCTTTCAGAGAACGGTGCTTCAGGAGTTTCCACAGCTGTTTGTTCTGAGTAACTCTCCATGGCTTTTTCTTCCATGAGTTCACCCGCTCTCACATTGGACCTCCGGAAGCTTCCAGCACCCACACCACTGTTAGTGGCTCCGCTATTTCCCCCCCAGCTTCCTTCAGGCAAACACCATCCAGCCCTGATAATTTGTTATTGTTCATTTTATTGATTTCTCCTACAGCTTCTTTCACCAACGTTTGATTTGAAGCAGATCCTCTCGCACAACCCCTGCAGAAACATCCCCAAGCTTTTCCACAATGAGTACACATGCAAGAAATTAGGAGTAGGGCTCACATCCAAGGCCCTCAGGTAGCTTGTTTTCTTAAGTTCCTAGTACCATACTTTCAAAATTATTTATGACAAGTTTCTTGAAGCTTTTTAGAAATTATAACCAGTCGAATTGATACTGGGAAAGCAAATGATAATCTACATTTTGCTTAAAATAAATCTTTTAGACTGTTCCTGAAAGAAAAAGATATTAAAACAACTATGTGAGGAGAAAGAGGTAAAAGAGCTCAAAAGATTAATGATAAACTATTACAAAATTTGATACTAGAGCTGATGTTTAATCATTTATTAACCCAGGTCAAAAAGAAGGAAGGTTGAGATACCAAGTTTAGAGGTGACAGGATTACTTCAGGAGGTGATGTCAAATTTCTGAGGAATATAACGAAGTTAGATGAATTACTAACACTAGTTGCTTAACTTTTCCTAGCACAATTATACAATCTGAAGAGATAATTTCAGCTGAAGTACTGAATTCAAGTTAAAAAATAAAAACAAAAAAGCTGATTCAGAAGAAAGGCAGGCATGAACTACAGAAATAATGAAAATTGTGCAAGGGAAAATAAGACAATGAACAACAGAAAGTATATAGGACATTTTAATTTACACAGAAGACGAATGAACATAATAAAGATATTAAAAATAATGAATGGTTTACAGAAAGTAAATTGGGACTCTTAGTTACTCTTATAAGGCAGTAGGGAAAAATGTTCCACAAACTTGAAAGGCAGCAGAAGTAGAACTGATAAAATTAAATTCTTTTTTCCGTACAATGCAAAACCCACCAGTCAAACTGGCTACCAAAACAGCATTCCTATGAAGAGCTCAACAAAACTAATAGCAGAATTAAGCACATACACAATAATTTTCCTGTGAAATTATCAAAGCAGTGGGTAGAACAATCATCCATCATTTCAGGGAAAAACATGACAGTTAAAATCTCTTGTGGAAGTCAAACAAGAGTTTGAGTCAGAACAGAGAACAGAAGTTACTGTGATAATTAAGCATATACAGTATACACATGAGCCGAAACCTTTCCTGTTTATTATTTGAGATACTTGCATGTTTGTTAGAAAGTGTCAAAGAAGCAGTAGGAGAACAAGAATTCAATAGACAGAATCATGGAACTGCTGATATAGAAAAAAGGTACTGAGAAGTACGGTCTACTGCTTGCTAAAAAGGATTGCACAGATATGCATAAAAAAAAATAATCTTTTCACCTCAGTCATACAGTGCAAACAGACTTGCAATAAACCTTCTGAAGAGGGTCACGGAAGTGTTTTCCAGCCATGATTCCTTCTGGGGGGGAAAAATGGCTAATTAATTCTACTTTTGGTAATCGTTCCCATCCCAAATGAATAAATGGTTCATTTTACTGAGATTTTTCTGTTTATGGAGACCAGGGCTAAGAGAATCTGTGGCATGCCCACGGCTGTAACACTAGTCATTTACACCAGTACTTACATCCCAACAGCTATTTTGTGTTTCCTTCTGTGGAGCTCTGCCAATCCGTGCTTTGAAATAGATTCATTTTTATTACACGGTTATACAATAGCATGTACAAAAACAAACATGTAAGAAGATCTCCAGCGTTCTCAGGGAGGAGGAGAAATCTGAATACCTTCAACCCGACCTCCAACTGAAAACCACCTGAGAACCTCTACTTTACATATGAACACACAACAGCGTTTTTCTTTCAGTTTGCTTACTTTTTCTTTATATGATAGAAGAGCTTAGAAATCAGCTACTGCTACCAGTCAGCCTCTCAAAACACGGCAGGAATTTCTCCCTCCTCCTGAGGCACCAAACTTCACTCTCAGACAGATGCCGAGCTTTGGAGAACGCACAGCCTCCGCAGCGCAGCATCCTACTGCACTGCCCGTGCCCCGAGATCGCATTGCCTTTGTATTGACTGTAGCGCTTTTGATTCCTGTGCAGTTGAAAATATTAATGTATGCAGTGGAAAATATTAACATGGTGCTACAGGGGAGAGAAAGGGAGGGAAATCACTAACAAAGCTCACTCAAAAACAGGGGAGCGCAGAAGTGTGTAGCATGCAAAGCATTTCCCTCCCGTAGGTGGAAGCACCTGGGAGATACCCCTGTTGAGTTATGGAAAAGCAAAGGGAATGCAAAGAAGATCCCGTGGCAACTGGAGATGGCACCGCCTGGCTGGGCACCCTTCCAGGGCTGTGTTTGAGATTGCTCCCTGCTGCAGGGAAATGGCTCAAGCTCTTTATTAGTAGCTGTATTAACATTAACAAGTGATAATATTATTAATATTAATAATTAAAGACATTAATTATTAAGACTTTTTTTGTTGTTTGCCCTAGGAAGGGGAGCGGGGACCTCTCAGAGCAGAGCCTGGGGGGTCCCAGCATCCCCAGAGGATGGGTTTACCTTGAAGCAGGGGCAGAAGAACAAATAGCTGCACCACAGAAGGTGGTGGAGGAAGTAAAAAAGCATTAAATACTAAGTTATCAATTACCTCTGAGTACGCAGGGTAACAAAGCAAGCCCAGTTAAATCAAAATAAAATGGGCACCGCTTCTCAGAAAGGTAGTATAAAAAGACAGCCATCTTCTTCACAGCTGGTCATCATCATTATTTTTCATGTTTCATGCACAAGCTCTGCTTAGCCCCTCAGCTGTTGCCATGTTGTGTCCCTAGCTGTATTCTGTGAGTGCTGAAAAGACCCTTTTGAGTACGAAGGCACCACTATGTACAGCACTGTCATTGAACGCAGTCCCAGCGTCACAAGGGTTGAGATTGCTCAGCGGCAAGAGGCTATTACTTGTTTCACCCTTCTGTGTGGTCATTTGTTTCTAATTTCTTTATATTCCATTTATGTGGCATAAATCCTTTGGCTGATTCCAGTGACAGAGCTGAACTGAGCTCTCCCCTCCCCACCTTGTCTAATAATATGGAGCAAACCAGAAGTACCCTCGTTAGAATGGATGTATATTACTAAAAGATCCAAACTATTCACCTGAAGTACTACTAAGAAGCAATATATTTTAATCTCATCCACCCCACATTCAATTTTCCTTACTGTTACTACAAACATTACTTTCAATAAACATTTTTAAAACCTCAGTCACCGTTAACGTATTTTAAATAGGCATCTAAACCTGTAAAACAACAGCAACAACTGAATGGCGCTGATTTTGTGTAGTTTGTGGTGGAGATCATTTCGTATATCTAATCACAGTTCCAATTTTCTCCTAGAGTGTAAGAGTAGGAAGAACTATACATGGAAATGAGGAGGGAGAGGGAAGAATATAAAGGATTCCTAAGCAGAAAACCTTTTCAAAGTCCTAATAGCAGGTAACCGATCCAGTACTTTATACTTTAGAAACTCAGGCCGGGGCTCTGGCCATGCTTCTGCCCTCTGTCCTTACATGCTTTGCTAGGATACAACTCTGAGTAAGGATATTGATGGTGCCCAGAAGAAATGTATATTGTCTGGATGGTATCGACATCTCTGAAGGGGAAGAACACTACTATGCGTGTCAGGCAGTGCAGCAGTTTTGGAGTGCTCCCTGTCCTTGATTTTTTAGATAAATGATGGCGAAAGCAAAGCAGGATATTACTAGAGCATAATTGTAACAATTATTTCTGCTGTTTAGTTTCAACCTTATGGAAATATATCCTTTTTGACTCCCTGGAAGCTATTACAAGACCTTGTCCTTGTAAATGACCTCATTCAAAAGAAAAAAAAGGAAAAAAAAAAAAAAAGGAGTAAGAACAGCAGACCTTCCTTTTATTTTTTAGTGTCTTCTCAGAAGCTAACATTATATTTTATGAATGTTTTTCATGCTCAGATTGTGTAAAGTGATTTCTCCAACCCTCCTCACCTTCCTGGGAAGTGGACAGCAGGTACAGAAACCATCTTGGGTGTCCCAAGTCCTGATACTGATTTGGGGGATCATTTTGATCAAAAATAATCATCACAGACTTTGAAATAGAAGCATAGATTTATATCATAATTCTAATAGCAATGACTGGGATTGTAAATATGTGCAACCAAACTCATGTTCTGCAAAGTTTGAGGCTTTTACATAGAAAAGTGCATTTTATGACAGGCAGCACACACAGAATATGTGGCACTCACTGATGTCAGTGGTCACAGGAGTTCGTCAGGAAGTTCTCTGAGTTCCTGTGTCCAGATATGGGAATAAACCCACGTTTGGCCACTTCTTCTTCAAGGCTGTTCTTTCATTTACAGAGAACAACAGATTAAAACAACAGTAATTGTCAGGATCGATCCCCTCTGCAGTTTTAAAAACAGAAGTATAACACACTCCTGCCTTTCAGCACTTCTGTATTTTGCCACGACTTTTGAATAAAAAATGTCAGTAGAGCAGTAAGATTATTAGAAAATTTCTTTAATAGTCAAAGCATCACTTCCAAGTATTCCCCCAAAATAGTCTTTAGAAATGTAGCATGTTTTCTTTACAGCTGGCATTTCTTTCCTGCATTCTGTTGCTGAAAACTTTTTTAAAGAAATCCAAAATCAGGTAGTTTTTAAACAATTTTATTCCCCTCTTCATTCAGGAAGGATACATTGGTTTCTTGTCGGTTTTGGGTTTGGGTTTTTTTTTTTTCCATTGTTAAAGCAGAAATCTCTTCCTATTCCCCTTATGTCTTTCAGCTGATGGATTTGTCCCCTTTTTGTGATCCTTACCTCTTTCCCTAAGAAGTCTTAATTGACTTTGTAGTCCAGTGTGGTCAAATTCTTTTTAGCTATTTTCAATACAATTTTGTTTTAAGCTTGGATCTTCAAGCAATCTGTTGTGAAACTACAAAGACTAGATGCTTCTGGCTGCTACTTCCACCCAACGGATTTGTTAACACAGGTAAGTTAGGGTTTCTGAAATCCAATGAATTTTGTGGGGCAAAGCCCAAACCCCCTTGTGTACTGAATGGTATTAACTTGGCCACAAGTTCCAAGTTGCTGTGTGCTTATCATCTTAGAGATGTAATCCACACAAACGATATCTATACATGGGAAATGCTCTATAAACACAGAGCTTTGCAGACAATGTCCTTGCAAATTCTTCATCAATCGTCCCCACCTACCCCAGTGAAACACAAGCATACAGCCATTTTCTTTCTTTTCTCCTCTCTGCTTTCCCCGCACCTTTTCCCCTGACTCTCTGTCCCTGTATTTGCTCAAAGAGTTACTCCTCTGTGCTGCTCCTTATCAAACAGGAATTTGCCAGAAGTATTAATGCTTGTGACAAATGACACCATTCACGGACTCAGACCCCCAGGGCTTTGGCACTGTGCTTAGCCAATGCGGAGGAAACAGACAAGAGAAGACATGTTTGAAGGAATGAGAAAAACCCTTTCTTTCTCCACTCTAGTTCGGGACACACGGGTAGACTGCTGAATCTCAATAATCTGCATTCAAACATCTCAGTGTTAAAATGAGAATAAGGAAGAAACATCTGTAAAATGTTCCTGCGTGCTTGAGGTACTTCCAGTAATACTTGTGAATGACCTGGAAGTACAACATCAAAACTGCTTCTTTTCCCCCAGAAAACCTGAAGAAAATAGATATTCCAAAGTCCTACTTAAGGATCTCGGCAGCTGGCATCGAAACATGAACTGCAGAGCAAAAATTTGAGGATGTGGGGACTGGTGGGCAGTCAATGACCTGATCCCCAATCCAAATAAAAGAAAAAAAAAGCATCAGCAAAGGATATTTCCTCCACTGTTCTGACAACAAAAAATAAACAGTGTATTGGCAGAGACAATAACCTTAAATCCCAATACATTTGATCCAAAAAACTCTCTAGGTTCAATAATTACATTTTATTTTTTATAAATACTGTGCTTTGGTCATCTGGAAAAAGGATCTGGCTCTGTTCTGCTTATTTCCATCAAATCTTGTACTACTTTCCTTCGCATTTTAATGCTGACCTGCTTTTAAAAGGCAGCTCCATTTAAAAGAATGGTATTTCTTCAAACTCAATAGATTACGTCCATCTATGGTGACATCTGAGCTCTGAATCAAAACAGCAATTTAGAGATATAAAACATTTTGAACTTTCCCCATATTACTCTTCCAGCAGACTCCCAAGAAGGGGTCGTGCTGTTCTTTGACTCGACCAATAGACGCAACGTCAAACAGGAAAACCTACTAGAAAAGGAGCTTCTCACCAAACTTTTGGGGGGAGCTTCAAGAGTGTGGAGTGCTGCTCTTGAATCTGCTGGCTTTTGCTTGGGGCTTTTTGGGGCTATGGCCCATGAATGAGCAGCCCCTGAAGTCTGGTTGGCATCGAAGGAAAACACACTCTGGTCCAACACCCAAACTGTTGTGTTTTCCTTTCAAAGTCTGAAGAACAAGGAGTCTCCAGTGGTCTCTGTGCACAGGGGTTCAGGAGTTCCAGCCTCCAAAAGACAAGCATTTCACACCTTAAGGTGGTCTTTGCTTGGTGGGTTGTGCTGCAGCATAATGTTCATTACATTCTTGGTTAGATTATCCTGAAAAGCACCTTTAGCCTTTGTCTGAAAACACCTTTCACTGAGCCATTGCAGTTCCTCTCCTTAGTTTGCAGGCACTGATTTACAGAAGCAAACCAAGAAAGGGTCTATATGTCATCTGAACACTTTTAGTCCATTACCAAATAAACAGACAACATTTCACTGGGGAAAAAAAAAAATCTTCAGCGCTTTCAGGAAATGACATTTCCATATTTATGCATTAAGAACTCAAAATTCAGCCTAAAACTTTTTTTTATTGTTATTTTTTCTTAAATATCATGGTATTAGAACACCGTGATATTTTCTTTTGAATCAATAAATATCCTGAGGAAGCTGGGTGAAAAAAATTACACAACGTAAGAGATGTTTCAAAAAAATTATTTAGTAACAAACTGGCTCTTGGCCTGTAACACTATATAATGTAATTTCTGATAATGCAGCTTCAAGCGTTCCCTGAACACACTATAAAATCTTAATTTTTAATAGACAGTCGAGAAACCACAACTATTACTATGCAACCCATTCCTCTATCAAAATGCAGGGGTGTGTATTATGCTTCAGAAAAATAGCTGAGTAAACTGTTTCTTGATCTTCACTATATGCTATGTATTGATCTAAAATATTCAGGCAGCATTTGTTCTTTTAGGGTGGAAAGGAAAGCAGCCCTGGGACTTTGCAGAATAGACTAGAAGATGCTTTGGTGCACGGAAACACCCACACAAATTCTAAATTCCCACCCAAACATAAAAAAGAAATACTTTAAAACAAACCCAACCATAGATTAGCCTCCTCCTCTGCAGCAGCAGAGAGTGTATTCTAAAGGATTGCTATCTATTCTTTCCCTATTGGTATTTAAAATTTCAATCAAACAGTAATCTAATGCCAAAAAACATCTTTTCCATACTTAATTTTAAATTATAGCTAATGCCACACATTAAAGGCATAACAACACATTGCCGTATGTTAAAGGTAGGAGGAATCATGCTACTCTTTTCTGTAAAATACTAAAAGGAACATCTGCTGAGCAATCAGTCTTAAATTACTATTTCTGATTGCAAGAAAGCTTCAGATTTAGCAATGGTGTTCTGACTTTTTTACACTGTTAAAAGAAAAACAGAAAGCAATACCTTATCGATACAGCGCTTTTCTCCCAGAGCTCTGTGTTACCTAGGTGCCATCAGGTATCTGTGACATTACATAAATGAGGGGTGTCCGTTTTGTTTTTGTAAACTTGTTAGCCTTCAGAACAAAAAGGGTTTGCTAACATAAAGTCTGTTTCTCCCACCCTGGACTTTGTTTCTTTAGCGCTTGAGCAGGCCAAGAAAAGATAAAAGGGGAAAGGAAACAGGAAAAAGAGAAAGAAGAGAGAAACCATACTTAAAATATTTATTAGCCATTTTTCATAGACATTTTTTGGAATGTATGAAAATAATCCATATACATTCCTCAGCTCAGTTACTTACAAATAAATTATCTGTAGAATCAAGTAAATCTGTCAGTTGTGCAAGTTTATTTTTCCATGTGCTATCTTGAGATAAGCAGGTCTGTAATATTAGATTTCCACTGACATAATTGTGCATGAATTCTCATCTGATTTAGTATTACATGGTGCAAAAGGTGACACATTTCCTTT
The DNA here is from genome assembly GCF_017639655.2 of Falco naumanni. Lineage (NCBI taxonomy): Eukaryota > Metazoa > Chordata > Aves > Falconiformes > Falconidae > Falco > Falco naumanni. Next base: position 7,558,372 of record NC_054080.1, read on the forward strand.
AATATAGCCCATTAGAAAAGGAACAGAATTGCCAGCGTATGAAATCTGAGGAGTTTGATTGAAAGACTCTGGGACTTTGAGGTCAACTCAGTGGAAAAGTAACTTGCTCAACTACCCCAGGCACTAAGCACTGTGACAAGCAAACCTAATACCCGGCGCAGTTACTCAGTTAGGCAATCAATAAAAACACTGCATTATCAGACTGCTACAGCTGTATGTTAACCTATCATATTACCTCATCTGCTCCCAAACCAGTCAAACATACATTTGCTGATGATGCAGATAACGCAGACACCACCCCGGTCCTTAAGTCACATTTAATACTAAGCTAGAGTGCTAAAACAACTGTTTATTGCTTTTCCATATGCCATAAATTCTAATTTTCGAGTGTATCTCAATTGTACATCGAAGACTACATTCAAAGCACTACCAAGATGGCAAAGCCAATTGCTCCCAAATTAAGGTACGTGAGATTTAAGGTAAGCTCTACACATTCCTGTATAGATGCTCAACCCACACGTGTTCCCCCAGCACACCTCCACCCAGGGCTTGGTGGCCTCTCCCTGCCTCTTCGCCTTCTCCTGACACAGATCTCAGCATCCTTCCCCACATCCCTGTCTTCCCAACGCCCGGCCACCCTGGTTCCCTAAGTTGTCTCCACAAGTTGTTTTTTTTTCTTTCTTTATGTCTTTTCTGGCATCTCTCTCTGTTTCAGCTCTTGTTCCCACAGGATCCTCAACTCAGAGCTGCTCCCACAAGGATCATGGGTGGGCATCTGTACCCTTGGCACGCAACTCAACAGAAAAGTCACTAAACCCACAAAAAACCCACTGCCCTCCCCAGCACTTTGTTCCAGTGCTTGACCTTTTGTGAGCCCACACCAGGCAGCAGCAGCCATGGGAGGTACCTGTCCTGCTGGAAGGATGCTCTGTGAGGATACAGGCGGGAGTTCACAAATCAGCTACTTCCTCAAATTTCTGCTGGAGGTTGGCAGACTGCTGCCTCTTGCCCTGGCAAGACCCACCACTAAGCCGCATAAACTGCCCAAACAGAAACAAGAGCTTCAAAGGAATTAGGAAAACCTCATCCTTCACATAGCAGTCACCTGTGTCTTTGGTTATCTTCCAGTCCCCGCTACAGCAGGAGGCTAGATACCTACAAAAATATATACTTTTCCCCCACAGAAAACCAATGCATTCTTCCCTGCACTTATGCTTTAAAATCTACAGAACTCTTTTAATGGAAGGTTCCCATGATTAAAGAATTGTCTCCACGTCTGGATTGCGAGTACTGGAAAATAAGCACATTTCATATGTGGTGCACACCTGATCCCAACAGGCACCAAAACCAAGAAGCTATGAAAACTCAGCAGCAAAGGGCTGCTTTAACCTCTATCTCAACAGAAAGTGGGAAGAGATACTGCAGGATGGAGGACTGGGCAAACCCTTTTTTTGGCAGAGGTGACATCATCTGAGCTATCAGCATTCTAACATGTAATTTCCCCCCCAAAAAAAGGCATGTATAGTCCAGAGCAGTGGAGGAGAAGGTGCCTGGTAACAAAACTCCTGTTGGAAAGCCTCTAAGCACCTACAGTTATCCACTAGTTAGGAGCTGTATGTCCACCAACTTCTGGGATAGGTGGAACCACTTGCCTGTTCTGAATGGAAGTGTATTTACAGCTTGCTGAAGCAGGTGACCACATTAATTCATTTAGAGGACAAACTTCCCTAGTAAACTGCCACCCCTTTGGAGCTTTTCTAGTAGTTATTGCTAAATGCAACTCCCCCCCCCCATCTACAGAACAAAAAGGAAGCAGATTGAAGCTAGCTATATGCACGATTTGTCCACAACCTTTATTTATGCCAAATTTACCTCTTGGTCTGCCAGCTGCTGAAAGCCAAGCAGCAGCACGCTCTGCTCCCTACCATGCCACTCTGTGTCCTTGTGGACACTGCTGCACAAAGCCAGCATTGTAATTCCATACCACACGCAGCTAGGAGAAGCTTTGCACTTAAAATTCTTTGGGGCAGGGGTGCCTCTTCCATTTTGTCAGGATCGTATTTGGCCTGGATGTATTTGTCCGGCAACACTATCACTGATCCACACCTCAACATCAAGTAAACAATATAAAATCTTCTACTGACACAGAGATACTTCAAACTGCACACAAAACGCATGCATGTTATTTGCAAAACCCTGCAATTTATTTCTCCACGTTCCCATGTTTTCTTCCACAAAGCACAGCAATGCCTGATCAACTGTCATGGCAAATTTTTGTAGTTGAGACTGCAATTTTTCTGACAAGCATTTCAGCGAAGTCAAAGGCACACACCTAGCTCAAAAAGGAGATTTACCGTTGTGCTGTGCTGTGAGCCTCAGCATCAAACCTCAGCTGAAAACCCAAACCACAACATGCTACCCATTTTGCAGACAGCCACATTGCTGGACATGGTCTTCTCCCACAGCATCATCTCCACTGGTCCTCCACTCCCATTCACGCACACTGTGCCAGCCACATACCTGCCACCAGGGACCAGGTCCGTGCAGCACCCATCCTCATGCTAGCCCATCTTAACCATCACTTCTCTTCTACTAGGCTTCTGAAGTTCTGTCTTACACGTTACCATCTCTGCTTTCTGTGGGACTTAGATGCAGACTTGTTGTGTATTATGGGCAGTACGCTTTGCTGTAGAACAAGTTCAAAAGGCATCTCTCTAAAACAGGTGTTTGGGGCTGGTCTCCAGAAGGATAAAATGGGGAGCTATGATAAAACCTAAAGAAATATTCAGGCAACTGGCAAATACTTATGCAGCTACACAGCTTGCTTAGAGTGGCAAGTGGTGCATGGCAGTGGCCAAAACAGAACCCAGATGTCATGATTCTGCATGAAACTATGTTAAAAAATTCTGTTAAGATAATAAGGAACGGTCCATTCTCACCACTTTTAAAACCACATAACAGATGGACGTCTTTGGAGATAAGAAGTAAACCGACCTGCACGTGTAGGAAGATTTTTTCAAAGAGAACCCAGCAGTACAAGCTTTTGGCCACCTCCTTCAACACTCATGATTTCTCTCCGCTGAGTCACAGAGAAGACACTCTGTTTTATGAAGTTACTTTTTGAGGAGCTCGGTGAAAACAAACCTTTGCTTGGTCTCAAAGAATTTCAACCTGCTCAGTTATATTAAGAAATAATATTAAGGGTAGATGAAAAATGTAGTGCAAAATTATGTCATATTCTGAAACTGCTAACATAATTAAGACATATCCTTCATTTGATTTAATAATTTATTGAATTATACTTGGATTACTTAATAAATGAGGAATATTACCCACACTGTATTAGTCACAGGTGAAAAAAAGCCACGTACATGGATGAGTGCAATTCATTCAACAGTTTATAGACACATGGTCCCCCAGGGACTCTCTCTCTCACACACACACGCCTCCTCTGGTGCCAAACTCCAGATAGAAACCGCAGATTCTGATCTCACTGGTACTCATTTTACTCCAATAATCCTGACCGCATTTCAGGGCTGTGCCGCGATGAAGAAGCCTGATCTCATTAAAACTAAACCTCTCAGAAAGCTGTCCAAGTTACCTGTTTCCAAAGGTGTGCCCTTTGATCACGAAGCCCACCCAATGCCCCAGTACCGGGCAGGATGGGAACCACTCTTTGTGGAAGCTCCTGTGCAAAGGCTCCATGTGATCCAAGGTACATGCCGGCAAAAGTAACTCCACAGCTGTGACTCTGGGACGATCCAATGATCAGAAACAGCATCAGCTGATACTGTGGTGTATGGCTTGAAGCAGTCTACACCATCATCCCTTCTACTATGTACAAGTTTGATAAAACCCACACACACGCCTCTTATTGCCACCTCTGTAGGAACAACTAAAGGGAGCTGAAACCAAACTGCACTGAGAAGTTTGACTTCTGCAGCTACGTACTGTAGATTGCCCTGTAGTAGGTTTGTCTGGTAAGTACACACAGTGTGGCAAAGCTTTCAGGGGATGGGAATTTCCTATGAAGCTACAGTTTTCACTGGAAGCTGTTATTTTTTTATTTACAGTTAGTATTTAGGGGCTATGTTCACGGAGAATTCAATGGTAGAATCAAACTACAGGTGAACCTATGGATTTATTCGGTCTGGAATTTTCTCTTCACTCCACTGACTCTCTATTTCTTTATTGTTTTTCCACCATTTACTTTATAGGAAATAACTGCCACTACAATAGATTACAATCTTCTCCTTTATAGAATATAAAAATACAGGCTACATCAGAGCTATCTTTCCTCCTCCTCATGATCTACCTTTGGTAAAAATGCAGGGTATGCTTCTGAGATGGGTTACAAAGGTGTCTTGGCTTGAAAACAAAGTTGGTACCTCTCAGCAGGGATGATTAAAAGCTTTAAAACATACTTTAATTTGCCTCAACTATCATTCATTATAAAAGCTTCTAGTTATCTTGAAACATAATAACATTGACTGAGAACTGCAAGGAATTCTTCAAAGAATGAAAACCTAGAGAGAGAGTAGCCAAAGGTGCAAATGATTTGAATATTCTGTATTAATAAAATACTGTTACTGTTAATAAAAAGGTAAAATAAAATAGTGCTCATACTGTGCATCTTCCTCCACTTAAATCTGCAACGGTAGCATTGCTCACTGGCCTTATTCTGTGGCATGCTGAGGGCTTCCCACAAAATGCTGAGCTGAAATTCTTTGTGATTATCTGAAATCTTATCTGCAGCTTTTCAAAGAATAAAGCCATGTGAAAAGCACACCTGAACTTCTTAAATGACAAACCAAAATCTTATATACATAGATTATGCATATTGACCGCTACATTACTATAACACAACTGTGTAAAAATCCTTTTGATAGCTCGTTGGTAATTTGACTTCATGTAATTTAACTGACCCTTATTTGCCGAGATACAGTGTAAGCCAGTGTTTGGAAGGGAGCCAAAAAAAAAAAAAAAAAAAAAAAAAGAGAGAGAGAAAGGGAGGGAGGAAACAGAAATCAGATTATCAACCACAGTAAATCTGTGGTTGGCATAGGCTTAGCAAGCAGTATGGAACATATGGAATGCAGAATCCAGTGCTATTTCTTGGAAAAACTAGTATTAAACTAAGGAAAAATGCCTGAGCCAAACAAACTACAACTTTTTCAGAGCCTAACTATGTAACATGACAAAGAAACAAAATTAGGGAAAAAAGCGTTCCACTGCTAAGCATCGGTTTGTAACTGATATAACAAGAACTATACTTGCCATTTTAGTTTATTAGCCATATTGCAACTCAAGAGGAAAGTTAACATTCTCCAGTAAAAAAAATAAATAAATAAAATCCTACGACTTTAAATTGACAGTCCTGTGTACCTTATTGCAGCAGAGGGTGAAAATAAGGTTACTAAAATTCAGAACATTGGAATGAGACTAAGTACTGCGGCAAGTGCAAGCTACCTTGTCAAACTCCTGTCAGTATTACACCACGCTATTAATAAAATGCATTACTTTAACTAATTACATACATCTAAGCATTGACCATCCTCAGCTTATGACTTCAGTAACTCTTCAGTTTTGGGATGGGGAGCAACGTCCCTCTGTCACACGTCCCATAACCTACATCAGTGCCTGCCCACACGGACCTCATCAAGTAGCCAAAGAGTTGCCCTTTCACTGTGAGCAAGTGACTAATATCTAAGCTGGCTCTAAAGAAAGACACTTTTCATAATCACCCAACAATCTGCTAAGTGAAAACATACGGACAGGCTTAGGTAAAGCCTGCCAGGGGTCTTTACTGAATGGAAAACAGGTGCTCCAGTTCTGTGCCATGTAATACCCCATTTACCGTTAAGTCCAAAGGTTACAGGACTAATAGCTGCCTTGTGGTAATCAGGGAAAGCAAAGACACTGGCCGTGGTCAAACATCTGGGACATATTTCACATACTTGCAACATATGCTTCAGTTTCAATTAAAGTGAGGCTTTGGCACATTTATTAATCTTTTCACTTTTATCGCATAAGAAGACCCATTTACCTGACTTTTCTATGATACCGTATGAAAAAAAAAACAGAGGAATAATAAAAGCCAGAGGTGGCTACCAGGTGGCGTTACAAAACATGCATTTGTTTTCTCAGAAAATTTGGTCTTGCACATAGCTTTAAGAAAACACATCTATGAATCTCAATAGTGCAAAACTCCACCCTTCTATTTTGACAAAAAGATGTAAGAGGAACAGCAGCAGTTACCAGAGTACGTCTAGTGCACCAGAAGAAAAAAACACCCTACCAGCTTCTAATGACAAGCAACTTGGTCCTAACCATGTGCTTACATTTTACAGTTTAGTTCAGTGCAAAATAATGCCCACTGTGAAGAGTACTGAATATACCTGGTAGTCCATAAATGCTTGTTTTAGAAAGTGTAATTTCCTTTTCCATTCAAACAGCATATTCAATCATGAGAATTCAAAATGTTTGCAATAACGAAGGCAGCTTTGAATTTATAAAATCCAACCTAAACATCTTCTGTATAGAAAGACAGCTCTTAAATATTCAATAAAAGGGCTTCACTGAATGCACACAGTAATGTCAGCACTCACTTTTATTCAACCTTGGTAACTAGGTCTAGAAAAATGTTTGAACTCTGGTGTCAGTTTGAGAAAGCTGAATATTAGATCACAACATTGAAACCCAGTGCGGTATTTCTAATTGGGTATATTTTGCCCGGCATCAGCTAATCGCCAGAGAATTGGGGGGGGTGGGGGGCTGACCCCCGCCCTGATCTTCCCTTGCACAGGAGTTTATTTTGCACTTTCCAAAAACCACTAAGTGGTAACTACATAGGCTGGCTTAAATGACAAGCAGTCAAGCACTATTCTTTGTGAACTAATCACAGTGATTAAAATATCCAGGAACACACACGCTACCAGGATGATACTTTTGCACCAGCTCTAATAATAAAGCAGAACGAAACAGGAGAAAATGCCCTCAAATGGATGGCAGATCAGTGTTTATCAGAAAAGAAATGATGATTCAAAGCCAGCATGTTGAGTTAAAATACAAGCTCTCCACAGCTACATGACTGACCTTTGCAATAAATCATATATTTTATTGCCAGAAGTGTATGCTCATATCATTTAGTGCTAAAAACCATCACATACATGTTTTGTAAAAGAAGGTTTTGTTACTACAGTGTTTGTCGATTCTGAAATGATGTAGCTAACAATTTAAGTGATGTATAGAAGAATTTCACATAATAACCTTCTGTCAATTGTAAAATGTTTGAGCTGGCAATGGAATGAGGAGAATACCCGTTTTTTTTTTTCAGCATCTCTCAGGTCTTAGGTGTTAGCTAACAGAAAAATAATCATTCAGGGGATTAACTAATCACAGTGAATTTTCTGACATTTCAAATGCTGCTGCCAGCATATGAATTCTTACAGTGGTGTATAACTGTACATCTCAACTAGAAACAAAGGTCAAGGGCATAAATTAACGTACACCGGTTTTCTCCTCTTGGAAAAAAAAAAAAAAAAACCAACACAAAACCAATCAACCCTCCTTGCTTTACCACAACAGAAGTGGGGGAACATCTGTGAAGGTCAAAATCATCTGTATTTTAATGTGGAGTTCTTGTAAAATTATCTATTTTTCCCCCCTTTTCTTTCTTTCCACAAATATCACCTTCCTGGTATGAAAATACCAGCAACGACGGGGCTGTCTTCACTGCACTCGTCTCACCAGAAAGCTCTCCCGCCAGCGCTAGCCATTGCTTCAGTGGTGCAAGGTCATTCTAATTTCTTTTCTCTGGTTTTTCCCTCTCCCTGGGGGACAACCAATCCAAGCAGTCCCATAGCTTGGCTCAATAAGATGTGGAAATGAGCTGTTATTTACTGTGGCTGCAATCCTCAGCCCAACCAGCAGCCTCAAAACCAAACCGCGTTTGCTCAGATAGCTGAGCGATCTGCAACAGTGACCTGGCTTGCTGGGCCACAATGCCAACTTCAAATCAAGCAGATGCCTACGAGAATTGTGATTATTTAAATGTCATACAGAGTGCAAAGCATTTCAGCCATTCCAAGTAATTTTTTGAGAATTATAGATGTCAATATCCCAACTTTAGCTAGTATGGAGTTGCTATTTCTACACCATTTTTCCCCTAAAATGCAGCCCTATTTGTAATACTCAAGACAGGACAAATTTTTGTCCTTCAAAAACAGTTGTCACTGCAGTTATCTTCACAAGAGCTATCAAGTTCCAGACAGGCTGAATTATTTTTGTTCCTGGCAGAAAAAATATTTGACCCAGCTCTGGACCAAGGGAAAAAAAAAAAAAAGAAAGAAAGAAAAAAAAAAAAAAAGACCGCAGGATTTATAGTCCTCTATCCTTTCCTGCAACACACTGTAGCATTGTTAGGATGATAAACAGCTCTGTCCAATTTTCTGGACTAAAACACTTCAGCTCCTTTTTTAACTGTCTGTAAAAACAGTGTCATGTCTAAATTCTCCCATCCCCAGATACCCAAGTGCTAGGAAAGATAATTACCTTGTCATCTCTGTCATCCTCTTCTTCCTCGTCCTCTAGCATGTCCTCCACTACCTGCAGACAGAAACAGTAGTAGTTGTCATGATTTAAAAAGGAAGAGTTTTGTTCTGTCAATTCTAAAGCTTTTGTAGATGAAAACTTTATTAACATTTGAAATAAATGCACAGAAGGAAAATGTACAACTAGGAAAAAACACTTGATCTAGAGATTCAAATTTAGGAAAGTGTTACAGCCTTAATTGACCTACATCAGGGAATTATATACTGAAAACCCTTCCTGTACAAAACGCTTGCTTGACAATTTAAGTATTTAAAAGGTAGTTCAAAATTCAATATATGATTATTTTAACTAAAGGAATCCTTTGTCAGCTCCACTGGTGCCTATGCAGCACACACAAATGCTTGCTTGAAATTTACTGCTACCTACAGAAACATGCAACATTTTTAATAGAATTTACAGCATTCACCAAGAGATTTGAAGAATACAAAGCTGGGAATAAATTCATACTAGCTTATCTCCTTATAATCTACAACAAAGATATATACCATATGCTCTGTCAGCATTAGCACTGTGTTTCTTAATAGTCATTTCATATAATCTGTAGGCACACTCATTGCTAGCTGCAGTTGCCACATGTCTGCATCCATGTATTTTTCTGTTTAAACAGCCTTTTCAGTCCAACACCGAAATATACACATACACTCCATTCTACAAATACTAATAATTACTAATCACACTATAAGCACGAAATGAGCCACTATTAAATCTAGTTTACAGAGATATTAAATGACTTTCTGAAGATGATCAGCTGCAGATGCAGGCTTAGAACTCACAAATCCCTCTCTCACAACACTGTGACTGCCCCTTCTGCCTACACCACAGGGAAAATTCTCTGTTTGTAGAACTGTAATACAGTTGTACCTCCTTATAACCAGAAAATAACGTGGCTCTTTATATCATTATTTATCTGTGAGTACTTACAAGGCTGTAAGAACATCCATAATGAAGGTCAGCAAAGATCGACTATCCCAGTGTCATATTACAGATGCAAAAAGTGTGTACTATGTATTATAAAATATGCATTAAAAGGACAAGAGAAGGAAGAACTCGTTCATATGAAACATTAATACTTTGGCCTATTTTACAGACCTGCTACCAACTAAAACGATAGTTTGCTTTGTTATATAGGTAAAGCTACAAACGATTTTAGTGCACGTGTCATTTAAGATGACACATTAAAATTACGACTCTATAATCACGCCCCCAAACACAGCTGCAAGTACAATCTCATCGTGTCCAAATCCACGTCCAAGAACTAAAGGGACTTTAACACTACCCAACAGCCAAATTCAGGAAAGAGAAGAACTTAAAAATGAAGAGTGAGTGTATCAGATGCCTTTCTCCAAATTATCTCCACCACCAAGAAGATCCCAGGTAACCCTGTTACATGAGCCCATGCAAAATGTAAACTCCACGTAGACTGATTTAATACGCATGTCTAGTGCACACAGGTCAGCTGCATGGTTCCAAACATCGGCAGCTTCAGCTGCTCATCCTTGTCTGAACCCAGTCTCTGAACACCTCTAACAACAAGCCTGGGACACTTCGGAAGAGAAGGAGCCTCCAATTCGGTCTACTGGCTGCTCTGTCCCTGAGCTTAGAACCCAAAGGAAAACCCAAAGGAACAGCAAAAGAAGGAGCACATTCAAAAGGACAAGGAAGAAGCATGACCTGAGCAATGAAGGAACAACTACTCTTGAATTGCCTCCTGCCCAGAAAGACGATTTCAGCAGGAGGAGCCTGACCAGCCGAACCTTCTGCAGCCTCTGACCTGATGCCAGCCAGCCAGAGGCATTTGTGTCCCCTTGGGCTGAAGAAGGAAACAAGGCTGTGCTCTAGCCACTATCCATGAAGAAGACACCTCCCTCAACAGTTTCCCCTTCTGGCCAGCTCTGCGCCATTTCCTAAAGAAAAGGAATCAGAGACAGTGCACAGAGTCTGGGATGGTCACACCTCAGCGTTGAGAGGGGAAATGCTTGTCAGTTCCTGCTGAAGCTCGGTACACTGTTTTAGCCATCCTGTTTGGAGCAGTCTGAGGGTCCTGTCTTCACCAACCTGTGTGTGGAAGCAAAGGCATGTTCAGTTTCCCATGAACCTGCATCACCCCCCTGCTCCTCTCCTCTCCTGGTAGCTCACTGTCATCTTCCTTGGGCTGTTCCAAGTCCGTGGGGAAGCTGAGCTGTAAACTACAACACTGGGCTGAGTTCTTCCAAAAACCACCCACCCTGAAACTTTCAACACGGATGGTTTTGGTGATCCAGTTCACCATGCAGCTCCAGAAACACTAGCATCAGCTCTACCAAGAAAACAGTGAACTGAGGAGAGAGGATGAAAAGAAGCTGTCAAGGGCTGCAATGAGACGGAAACCCTCTTAAATCAGTTTTGCCACGTGCAAAAAAAATATCTGCAATTACATCATTAGGTGACTAAAGCCCAAGGTATAAACCTGAATCTGTTGACTCAGATACTGCCTACACCTGGAGCTGACTAAACTCACTACGTCTCCTACTATTCAACATTACGATTCCCCAGACACTTAAAGATCTCTTATGTACTTCCAGAAATCCCTTGTCTTGACAGGATTGAACAGCAGAATGCCTATCTCACATCAGTGCTAAAGTTAGCATGGAGACAATTAGCTGAATTGGAAACCTCTCAAATTGTTGCAAATGATGGCACCTCACTGAAATCGCTTGCATGACAATACCCATTCTAAATTATCCAGATAATAATACTTCAGAGTCACATTTTCTTTTCTTCCCCATTTAATGATCTCAAACTACTTTACAAGCTTCTATACAGTGGCAAAATGCTAGCTTGCTCAAAGGACACAAAAAGTCCTTTGAAATCACTTGAAGCCCAGAACTGAGCCCAGATTTCCAGCTCCTCCATTCCATTTTTTACTTCAAAAGCTACTGCAAGTCTACGCTCTTGTTCCAGGTTAGTCATATCATCAATTACACTGAGCCTCGGAGTACCGAATTGTCTGGAAAGGAAAACAGAATTTGATTATCGTACCAAAATAAAATACAGTAAAAGTGCTCCTGTGCCCAAGATGCCTAAATGATTCTTTGAAGTACATAAAACATAGCCCATGCTTTCACTTGTCTTGAAATGCAAAAGGAAGAGTTAAAAGAAATAAAATTTAAAAAAAGAGCGTTCAGACAATAAGGACACAATAATACAATTTATCAAACCACTAAAACAAGTGTTTTCAGAACTTAGACACAAAATAAAACAGGGACGGTAGATTCTTCATAATTGTATTATCTGTGCAGAATCAGTACGCTGAAGCCTTACAAAAGCCATATCCTGAAGTACAACCTATTTCTGCAGAACAAAGCAAGGCTGTTCCAAGAGTGGTACAGTAGATCTGAGCAACAGATTTCAGTTCAACATTGTAGTAAGAATACTGCAGAAAAAACCATACACAATGGCATTTCTTTTTCTCCTTTGATTCTGCCTCGTTGCTATTCAAATAAAGTGCACGTGCGCTGCTTTGGTTTGAAGGAATATGGTAGTTATTCGGATCTCTATGTCAAGCATTGTACCTGGGGGAGGTATGATGGGGGGAGGGAGGAAACAGGGAAGGAGGGAGAGGAGAGGGAGATGGAGGGCAGGAAAAAGCATCTGAAGATAGAATGAAACATTAGAGTTATTTTATTAAAAGTTCTATGGCAAAAATCTTAGATTGCCCATAGAATACTTCTTCTAAAGTATGCCTTCCTATACCTTGCTTGAAATCAAGTAGTATTAATCAAACAAAGGAAGGGCACTGGGGAAATCAGAAAGATCTAATGCAAGCAGTTAAAAGTGACATGACCTTCTGTAATGTCACTTGTCACAGACTTACACGCCGCACACTGGTAGAAGGTCTTGAAAGAACCTGTTTCTTGGTACTGTCCCTTGAACGCAATAGGAATACAGATGACATTTTAGAAAACACACGTCAATGACCTCAAGTACGGCACGTCAGCTGCTTCACAGCCAAACAGTAAGCAGGTGATGCTTAAACAACGTAAGATCCTCCCTGTGCAAAGCAGTCCTAACAAAAGCCTATTAATTGGCAGGAGCACGCAGGCTAATTCCGACGTGCTGCCATTGCTCCTGGTCCATTCCCACCCTCTCTGAGCAGCTTGGTCTGTAAATGCCGTACGATCTGCAGAGGTCATAGAGGTGTCTGTTCTGGCGTGGCAGCAGCGTTGCACCAGGCTACAGGAGGCAGCGTGGCTGCCTCAGCACGGCGGCGAAGACCCCGGCCTCGGCGGGCTGCAGCGCAGTCTTGGGAGGAAGCTGACACTGACTTACAACTTGCATTTATTCCAAAGATGACCTGTCCACTAGCAAACAGGATAGGATTTCTGAGAAATTAATTCACTTTGACTTCTAACCTCAACACCTGCAAAGTATGGTTGGAGTCTAGTTATTTACAAGGAGGCTGAATCAGAACCCCGCGGTTGCATGGAACTTTAAAATACCTCCTGAACCTGAAGACTCCATGGAAATATGACACAATGAAACTTAACACCACTTTTAATGAAAGGTCCATCTCTTTTACTATCAGCTTGCTGTTTCTCACACAAAACGTGCAAACCACAAGTCACTCTGTGAATTATCTTCCGTTCTAAGTTCCTCAACCAATCCAAAAGAAACACCTGCACAGGAGATACTTCGATGTCTTTACATGTTAACAATACCAGGTATCTGCTCTCCACTAATATGCAAAATAAAGAAAAAAAATAAAAGGAGAGGCACTACCTCTGGAGATAACCCTGACGACTGTTAACTTCATACTTTTCTTTAAAGTGAAGCAATGCCCTGCCTCCACTAGCACTTCTCTAGACTGAGTTGTGTCTTGATGTGGTCCTTCAAACGTAGCTGGTTTCAAATGAAAAACCAAAGAAAACTGTTTTTATGCTAGGTCACATGTTGCAGTGTCAAAATCTCTGCAGACATTTGTATTTTCACAGGTAGGTATTCACATCCGTAAGACAAAATAAAAGAGAGAACGAGATTCGATTCCAAATTAGATGCATTCCAGATGTGCAATGAATGTCGTCAGAACTGTACTGTTCAGGACGTTTGGATTTCATGATTCATTCGTACCGTGCCAGCATAAACTGTACTGTATGCATGTGTGCCACCCAGTTCAGTGTCCATGTGTAAACGTAATATAAAATTGTGCGATGTGCACAGATTCAGAAGGATGCGTAAAACACTTGGCCTCTCTCAGGGCATTTCCAAGTACTTTCAGTTCAAGTGAAGATGCCCACTGCCAGTAAGCCTGCTTCAGCAGCAGTTTTCTGCTCATGTTCACAACATGACATCTGCTTCTTTCACGGAATTGCTGAGGAGAAACTTTACAGGCGATACAGCTTAATTAAAATGTCCACCTTTTATATACCACAGTTATAAGGAAAATAAAAATCAAATTAACAGATTCTGATTTAAGAGTGTAGTATATATGGAATACAAGCGATCCTGATTAATACTACTAATGTTTTGACCTTGGGGTATTTCATCTGCAGCAATCATCAAGGTAACCGAACCACTAGATGTAATAATAATTACTGTGATAAGCTTGCCAGTAAGGTTGAATATACTGCAGTACAGAAGACAGCAGGCTAAACCAAAAAGCATTAGTACTTTACTGCTAAAATACTTCCTGATTTTTACAGAGACACTCAAATACAATTATTTCTTCTTACAGAATGCATTTGGTTAGCTTATTCTGGGAAGTGCTCATATTGTAATTTAGTCTGATCCTTAATAGGAAATGAGACTTTAATATGGCTATCAGATGCCTTTTGATGCATGCTAGTGATTATGTGTAGTTCTGTAATGTCAACAACAGAATTTTTATTTACAGTATAATAAATTGCTTGGCAACAGGCATAGGCTGTAAATACAGTTTATTACAGAGGAGCACGTTACCTTTTTCCTGTTGTCAGGTTTATATGCCCTCAATATTCAGTTGCCAATGTAGGTAAGACTAAGTCATTTTTAACATAAAAATGGCACACGTAGTAGGCCTTTTTTTCTGTATTTCTTTCAATATTTGGTTCTCGTTTATCTTAGCTCTTTCTTGTATTTACACAATGCACTATGAACTGAATATTAGGTGTTTATTTGAAGTATGTCTCCATCTAAAGGCTTCAACATGTACTGTGCTCTTGAGATGTCAGATCTCGCTCAGAATGCCTCATTTTTAGTTCAGCAGAACGAAAAAACCCACTGTTCTTTGGCTGGCTAAATATCAATGGCAAGTTCGCTGTGCAGGACTATCAAAAATAACACCTTCACAATGTTGTGAGCTAGAAATCTTGGGCAAAACCTCATGATAAACTCTCTTATTAATGACACAATGGCTTGATATAGGTTTTCACCATTATTATTACTTCTCTTCAAACAGTTTTCAGATTCTAGCAGGACCAGACACGTTTCTCTTTTAAAACAGCATTTATCCAAATAATTTTAAGCTCATGGGTGTGACACAGCCTATCACTATTATTATTAAAATTTGGAGCTGACAAGCTTTCCAGTAGAAAAAAGCTGTGTTATATATTTTAGGTGACAATGTATCTAATACACATATTATTGTGATTTCCGTTAATTTTTTCTCCCCCCCACCCCCCACCCCCCACCTCAGCTGAAACATTTAGCTAAATACATTAAAACTGCAGCACAATCCACAAGTTCTTAAACTCTAGGCTAAACTAAAATGTGTTGAAGTAAAAGAAAACCAGACCAAAGATGAATAAAAAACTAACAATACTATGGGAATTTTTATTAGAAACTAAACTGATGTTAGGTTATATAATATTGATTATTTATAACGGCCACTACAGCCTGTCAAGTGAATCTTGTTGCAATGTAAATCTTGATGCAAATGCAAAAAATTTTGCAAAAATCATTAAAACAGTCTCATAGAAAAAAATGCCTCTATGTGCAGTAAACTTCAATTTTAGGTGCCCACAATATTGGAAGTCTATATTTGAAAAAAAGGCAAAATCCAATTAAAAAATCAATTGGTTTATGACAGAAAAAAAGCCTTTTCTTTTTTTAAATGCTGGAGATACCTAGGGTGGGGGTTTAGTTTTTTTCTTCAGGTGACCAAAACCAGCTGAAATATTTTAGTTCTGCACTGCCTTTGTCTTCTGTAACTCCTACTAGGATAAGAAGAGCCATGTAAAGTTTTAGCAAGGGGTTACTACATACTCTGATTTGTACGTAAACCTCTGATGCAGGGTTTATAATTGCAGCACGGAGCACGGATAGTCTTTTAACTGCAGCCCAGATAGCCACTTGCAGTATTACATTCTATTATGGTTTCTGCCCAACTTATATCTTTATATAGTGTACTGTGTGACTGTTAAATTAGTGCATAATGCATTTAAAATATTTATAGTACCAACATTTAGTTAAATAACCTTTATGTAAGATTTATGTTGATTTGTTCATTTCTCATTTAATGGCAAATTATGAAGAGCATGTTTCATAAAGATAATTCTCCATTTAAATTCAGCAGGCCATTAAATATTAAAATTATGTTTCTGATGCAATCTAGAGCAAATTTGTCCAGCTTCAGCGATTATTTGCACTCATAAAAATTAGACTTGATTAATAAAATTTAAACGCTTGATTAAGCTGACATTTTCATGTTTCTTTTCTGATTTATTAAAAAAAAAAAATCCCTGTCCCATACTGGGGCACTATGGTGTGTTTTTCCTTCCTGACTATATGGGTCAGATAGCAAGAACAAACAGCTGCACGAAGGCAGCAACGGTTCTCGGCAGGCTACTTAACATTCAGGCACATGTTGCCGGTGGTCTCCGTGCTCGGGGAGCACCCACACCAAATGCACAGGCCGGGGATGACAGGTCTGCACAAGCCTTGCTAACTCACCTCACTGGCGGTAACAAACGGAGAGCAAGTTTGCGATTCTGAATAATTTGGCACAAGTGAGGTGGGCTACACGTCTTTAAGAAAAGATCGTGGACTTTGCTGCAGCATTCAGAGGGACGTGCCGATTGCCACTGGGCTGAAGCAGAAACAGCGAGGGACACTTTCTATTCTGAGGTGCCGAGCACAATGTAAGTTGACTTTAGTGGTTAGCAAATACCAGGTAAAATCCTTTCCGCCTAACGCCGAAAATCATGCTATAGAAACAACTGTATCTTCCTTACTTTTAGAGGCCTCATAAATCAGACTAGTTTTACACATGTAATACTGTTCCGTGCCTAGCTGTGTATTCTCCCACCACATTTGATTTTGTGGCTGCTGCTGTGGCTATCATACCAGAGGCAAAACCAGAGAGAAGTACAGTCAAAACGAAGTCAAGATGCAATTGCCAACCTGACAACACCCTTTTGTATCATCTTGTGCAAATGACACATTCCAGACACTGTCTAGCTGCAATACAGACAAGGATACCTATTTTCACCATAAATCCATAGCAAGAACGTAGTCCTCAGCTAGAAATCACTGCTGACTCCCTGGCAGAAGAGGATTTCTGGGCTTCCAGCACAACCCCCCTCAGTACTGCACAGGCAACAGATCTGAAGCACTTGGTGCTTGCCCTTGTATCCATCTGCAGATGACACCCTTTGAAACTAAGAGCTTTTTAAGTACTCATGTTTCCACGCTTTAAGACCATAACGTGAAGAAACACAGAAAACCCAAGTTACTACCTTGGTTTTTCACTTGATAACTCAGTTTTCAGTTTGCAGGAGAACAGGTGGTTCATCAGGCACTTTCCTGGTGGGGTTGCTTTCTCTAGGGAATGTCCAGCAAAGCGGTGCTCTGCCCCAAGCAGGAGCAGCAACACATTCACCAAAAGCTCTGATGGACCGTTTCCTTGCTCCCAGAAGAAAGTGGTCAGGCTCTAACCAGAAAAGTTCTTCCAGCTGCAGCTGGGCTGGGGTTGCACAACCAACTCAAGCCCATCACACTTACTGCACTTTCTTGAGGAAACGAAGCATTCAGTGCGATGGATATATTCGTAAGGATCCTTCCTCCCATCCTCCCTTTTGTTTCTCTTCATGTGGCAGTTTCCAGAAGACACATAAAGTTAAATAAAAACCCTAAGCATACATATCATATTGGAGGACTGTATAAAAGGTGCTCACAGAAACTGGTTAAAATCTCAAAATGAAAGGTTGCCTTTAACAAAAGTTATTTTTTGTCTATCATCAAAATGTCATCCCAAATGTGTCCAACTCTAACTTTTAATAGAAACATATGCTCTAGAAACATAAGTCATGACAGCCTATTTCACAAAAAATCTTCAATGAAATTAAAAGATGCATTGTGCCATTTTGTATCACTCGTACAAGACCAATAATATGTGTACATACTCTATTATACAGATTCATAAGAAATTGTGTACAGCACATTAACTCCCAGCTGCTCACCCTCATTTTCTACGCAATGACATGTGCAACTTGAAACTTCAAGAGGAAATTAGCTATTTAATATTTCCTTAAAGGCTCTAAGTATTAACTATAAATGCAAGATGTGAACTGAAGTGATTAAACCTCTTCTCCATAGGGGTATATATGGCAGAAAAACATTCATAGGTAACTCCAGGCATATGCATTGTTCTTCTATTAAATTTTAAATTGCTTGGGAAAAAAAAAACCCAAGCCTAACAAATAATAGACCAAAAAGAGCAAAAGATTAGTATCTTCAGTCAGAGAATCACAGAGCGGCAGATGTTGGCAGCATCTTCAGATCAATCCCTCTGCTCAAGCAGCTATCATCAGAGCCAATCCCCCTACGCAAGCAAGGTCACCTCTGAGCAGGTTGCCCACGGCCATGTCCAGTAAGGTCTTGAATATCTTCACGGACAGACACTCCACCACCTCTCTGGGGACCCTTGTCCTGAGTGTGACCACACCACAGTAAAAGTGCTTTCTTGTGTTCTTAACATCTACTAGTTCCTGTGTTGTGCACACTAATGTACAAGACACTACAGGGAGAGATCCCCTGGCATGCTGGGTTCTCAGAAGGGTGTGAGAGCCTCTTCCAGAGTGGCATCTCCTGATTTGTGTACCTACACCTGGGGTGGGCACCCTCTGTGCCCTGTTTGGTTGGTTTTGAGGTCTCTTCTCTCTACTTCACCCTGTGCCCTTTGCTTGCCAACTCAGACCACTACTTCCTCACTTGATTGTGGGTCATCATCACCTCCCTCCCTCACCATTTCTACTTTAATGCTCCCCTCATCAGGTTGGCCAGCCTTCTGGAAAAGAAGATTTTACCCCATTTGGTGAGGTGGATCTTGCTTCTTCCTAGCAGTCCTCAGTCCTCAAGGAGGATCCCATGGTTGTACAAACCGAGTCCCTGTTGTCAATAAAAGCTATGCAACTGGTTGTTGACCTGCCAGATCTGTCCACTCCTCTTCCAGCCTTTCCTCCTCAGTGGCAGGATCAAGAAGACAACCCGGGCTCCCTGTCTGCTACCTCTTTACTCGAGGAAGAATCAGAACTTGCAGTGCCACCAGAGGAGATCCAATGTGCCTGTTACAGCAGTTGGCTCAACAGCTGGCAGAGCTAACCATGGTAGTCAGGCTCACATACACAGGGGATGAAAAAATATATTGATAACCGTGCAAATCAGGTTTCATTCTCAATATGGCACACTCCAGCCACACAATCAACTGTTTCATCTCAGGGAAGGAGACAAGAGCAGTTGGAGAGTGGGAACATTTTCAATCACTTTGAGGGACTACCTGACCATTCCTCATTAGGCAGCGCCCACAGGCAGTCAGAAGACAGCCTGAAGTAGAAAAGCAGGGGGATTTTTTTTTTTTTTTAACTAACATCATGCACTCCTAATAACTGTGACTTTTGCTTAGAGACAGAAGGGACAAAAAAGACACCAGACAACAGTGTTGCTGTTTTCTCCAGTCTATAAAGGTGAGGAGTTTTTGTACAACACATCTGAAACTATGGAAATATTAAGTAGTTTCTTAAAAAGACTGGAAAGAAGCTTTAAACCCCAGCATACTTTGTTAGTTTGTGGTCTGCCACCATGCCATGCTCCACTACCCTGAACCCGCCCCAGGCACTGGGCTGGCACTGCACAGGGGCAGCGATTCCGTGCTGCTCCCACCGCACAGACCGAGCGCAGGTGACAAGGAGCAGCGGGGACAGAGAATCGGTAGCGGTTGATACCTCTCCCTCAAAGGATGTGAAAAAGATGCTGGAAAAAAGTCAAGAAAAAGAATAAAAGCGGTATGATCCACTCAGTTCAAGTCTTGTGTGTTTAGGTAGTGATGGTTTAAGATGAGAAGGACAATTGTGCTAAGCAGAAATTATTTAGTGGGGTCAGATATTTAGAGGTACGATTCTAAGGAAGTGCAAGGATCCTTGAAGAGAAGCAGCTAGGTAAGCTTCAGGCAAAAATGTTACTACAAAATTCAGAGAAAGACATTAAGAATGCCATTTTAGCAATTCCCCCCCCCCCCCCCCCCCCCCTTTGCTTAATACTGGAAGGAAATATTTATTCTGTGATTTTTTCATCCCTGCCACGTGACTCAATGGCAGACGTTCATTCATTTTAGATCAGTCTGAATTCTCACAGATTCATTTAGGAAACTGTCCACTAAATCTACGTCTATCTACATCTGCTTAGACCAATATTTAATGCAAAAGTTCGGATTTCGTGAAATCATATCCTTCAGAAACACAACTCGTCTTCACCTAAATGTATAAAAGATAGGGAATCCAATGCTTCTCCTTGAAGTTTGTGCCACTGTTCGACTAAAACCACAATCTACAAAGAGAGTCCAGCAGAATCCATGAAAGCGGCAATGCCTAGTACACTGCTTCACATCTCTGTCGGACTTTCCAACAGACTCATCTCCTGTTAACAAATACACTTGGGGCTCCCCCTTGCCCCAGTCTCATTGCACTTTTCAGTCAAGAAAGGACTTCCACATACAGCTTACTACATTTCTACATTACATACACATTACAAGTAAATGGCAAAATAATCATACTCTCATTCAAACGAGCAGCACAGGCTCATGTTACGATGGAGTAACCCAGATCATTTGGTAGATGAATTTATTCCACAAGAAAATAAGTTCCAAACCACTTCAAAGACACTGGTGCCCGAGCAGACGTAGCAAATGATACCTTGTCTACAGAGACAGCGAAACAAGGATGAGTTAGGGCTGGCCCTTCTGCTGTATCCGGACAGAAACTCAGGGATCACTGTTCCATTGACCTGCAGAAGAGTGCAGTCCCTAATGCCTGAATTGATGAGATAATTGCTAATTGCTTTCTTGTAGGGATATTACAATGCAAACTAACTCTTCCGAGCTACTTTTGAAGGCCTCAAATTCAAGTACTTTCCATAGACGTTAAACGCATTAGAAGTGCATACAATTTTTAACGATGCTTGTCCAGTGTTTATTAAGAAAAGTTAACCAATATATATTTTTGTCTTATCATTAGCTTGACAATTTCAAAATAATGTCTAAAACAGAAAATATTCCTAAGATAAGTAGTCAGTGATTTCACTGAGGCACATGAGGAATCTCTGGGGATTCGCGAACAGAAGCCAGTTCATGTGAATCCTGAAGCATTCTCTAGCCACTAGGAAACACTGATTAATTAATTTAGTTAATATTTACACTCTGAATAGGAAAACAGAAATATTTAAATGACTCCTAATCTAACGATACTGTGCTAATGACCTGACCTAAGGACTTGTGATATTACTGAAGATATGTGAGCTAATTAGAAAGGCATCCAGTAAGTCTGCAGATAACTTCATAGAAGACAGATGCTCACCATGATGATAACAAAGCTCAAACCATAAAAATTAGGTCCCAACTTGTGATAAACCTAAACAAAAAAAGAATAACTAACAGCACTGATATCAAATATTTGCGATGAATATGACTGGTTGATAAAAAACTGTATAGCTTGGTCTGAAGCAATCTTAGTAAGAGGAAGAATTTCAGAGCCGCATTTGGTGTCTTCAACAGAGAGCCCATCAATAGCTTCACTATTTTGTTAGAAAAGTTACATGACCCAATTGATCTTCACAGGCAGGTGGTATTTCAGAGGGAAATTAAGTGTATTGCAGCTCACAAGTGAAATCTCTCCTTTCACAAGGGATTTCACCTACTCATAAAATCTTCAGGTTGAGAAGCTTGGAGCATTTCATGCAGCAGGAGACTAAGGGTTGTGATTTAAGTAATGCGTCTTTTAAACCTTGATGATCAGGGAATACCTCTATCATCCCTTAATTTTAGATGACCCTTGGAAGCACAACAGGCTTAGTGATGTAGATGGGTGACAGATCAGGCAAAGCCAGCCATGAGCTAAGATCAGGTTGCTCAGAGCTTTATCCAGCC
Source organism: Falco naumanni (assembly GCF_017639655.2). Classification (NCBI taxonomy): domain Eukaryota; kingdom Metazoa; phylum Chordata; class Aves; order Falconiformes; family Falconidae; genus Falco; species Falco naumanni. The sequence goes on from NC_054080.1 coordinate 7,580,354, forward strand.
AGGTCCTGAAAACTTTCAACAGCAACTTGACAACTTTCTTGGGCAGCGTCTTCCACTACTTAATAATTCTTATGGCAGAAAAAGGGTTCTCCAGTATGAAACTTCTGTTTCAAATTACGCCTGTCATCTCTTTCAACACACATCACTGTGAAGGGTCTAGCTCCATCTTATTGATAACCTACTTACAGGCAGCGGAGGGCGGCTGTTCAGGTCACCCGAAGCCTTCTCTTCTCCAGGCTTTTTCAAGCCCAGCTCCCTCAGCCTCTCCGCATGGGGCAGGTACTCCAGCCCCCTCGCCATCTTGGTAGCCCTCCACTGAACTCACTCAAGTTCATCAATGTCTTTTGTGAACTGGGATGCCCAAAACTGGGCTCTACTCTAAATGCAGTCTAACAAGCGCTGAGCAGAGGGGAAGCGTGGCTTCCCTCGGAGCTCCTGTGCATGGAGCCCAGGATGTGAGAGGCACACTGCTGCCTCATATTTACCTTGCTGTCTCTTCCAAGACACTCAGGCCCAAATTGGACAGCTGCTTCCCAGTCAATCAGTTCTCAGCCTGTATCATTCCAAGGGGTTTACTGCTCCTCAAGAGCAAAACTTGACATTTTTCCTTCTTGAATTTCATGAGGTTCGTATTGGCTCCAATCTCCAGCCCAGTCAGGTCTCTGACTGGCAGATGCAGGATAACAACTGGTCCCATACACCTGGCGCCATCCAAAAAACTTGCTGGCAGCGTGCTCTGTCACCTCCTACAGGTCATCGAGATGTTATACAGGACAATCCTTGTGCACTGTGGTACTCCACTTGTTACCAACCTCCATTAACCACTATCCCCTGAGACCAATTATCTAAGCAGTTTGGGTTTTCTTCCACTCATCCAGTTATCCATCCAGATCGTAATGTCCTAGACAGCACACTGCTTCTGACATATGAATACCAATACATATACCTAATTCATAAGGTTCAGCAATAAAATACATACAACATCCTTAAGCTGCCTCGATACTAGAAAATTTGCACAGCATAGAATAAACCATCAACTTTTGATATGTACTTCTGAAAATCTGAACCATGCTTTTATTATTAATAAATGTCAGTTATTAGTAAATGTTTGCTACTTTATATCCCAACTACATGCACTTAATTAAATGATGGTATTAGATGAGAAGAAAATAAGAAAAGGCTTATATTAAGCTCAGTGAATGGTAGCATGTTAATGATAAACTGTGAAATACAATAAAATGTGATACATTCTGCAACTTAGCAAACTGGAACCATTTTAACCTTTTAACTTCAATATGTGAAATAAAAAATGCAACATAATATGTGAAATAAAAAATAAGGCCTTAGCCACACAAAACCATTTTCAAAGAACTTGCTTTCTCCTGACCAATAAGCCTTTCATCTCTGCTCCTGCACAAACCAGATTTTGAGGATAGTACATGCTTTACTGTATTTTACATGAAATTTTCAACAAAACGAGACACACTTATTGGACAGCCAGAGACAAATTAAATTGCAGGTGCGAAAATTGTCCGCGGAGCATTGTGAACCGAGACACTTTCAAAAAGGTATCATATTTAAACTCAGTTACAAAATTTTATCTAGTTAAAAAAAGAAAAGGACATGTATGCGCTTGAAGTAGAGAAGACTTACCGTATCGTGTTGCCTGTTATCTTTCCCTGATACGATCAAGAAGTAGTTCCATGCCAGCAGCAACAACAAAGCCAGTGGTATCATGTAGAGCTCAAAGTTCCAGACCACAAAAAGAAAAAGCTAGACGACAGAGCAGGAAAAAAAGTGATTCAAATCAGCATTACATTAAACTCTTGTGCACAGTTAAGACCAATAAATTAAAACAATTCTGAAGAAACCCACCTCTCCTGAGGCAGGGAAGTTGTTTAACCACTTTGCTGACTAGCCACTTACCTGCATGAAACAACTGCACCACTTTCCATCGCTTCATACCTTAGTTCTTGCAAAAGGAAAATTGATATAGCGTAGTCTAAGAGGAATATTAGTCGTTCTCTTATGGATAAAATAATGCAAAACAGCATAAAAGTAAGATCCCAGTTCAAGAAAGAAAAGGTTAATTATTTCCATGGTTAAAAATTAATTTGCTGTTGAGAAGAACGAACTTGGTCATTTCATAGTAAAGTCACACAAACAAGCAGAAGTAGTAAAACAACACATCTGAAAAAAGAATTTTACATAGAAAACTAGCAAAGAAACTACAACTATATTAATGAAAGCATAGTGAAACAGTACTGAGCATAGACATGTCAAAAATGGGATTAAAAGGAATGCTGAGAAGCTGCCTCCATCCACCCCTTCAAAACCTTTGATTTATTGATGCGTTTCCTCAAACCACCACGAGTGCTCCATGGCTGGAGGCTGGCAGAAGCATGGCCAGGTTACGTCTCCCAGAGATGCACGCCTTGATAACTGGGGCCACACAGAGATGGCACCCCAGGAGAAACCCATTGCCTTGCTGGCTCCGTCACACCACAGCTTTCTGCCATGGAGCTCTGACAAGCTTCATACACTGGACTTCAGCCTCAGCTCGGTCAGATCCAACAAGCAGTAGAGAACTGACTGTTTTGAAGCCTGGAAGCCCTAAGCATCTGTCAGAGCCTGTAGCTGTACGGCGGAGATGCACCCAGCTAGATACATTTCCGTGCTGGTGCTGGTACAAAAATACTCGTTTGCAGGAAAGAACTAGAAGTATGTGGACTTAGATGGGGTCAAACGAAAGCCATTTTTATATCCAGTTTGCCCTAAGAACAAAACCCCCTTTATTTTAGCCAGCCCTAGCCATAACTTGGGTTTGTTTTCTTCTAATATAAAAAAACCCCAAAAACGTGAGAGTATTATAGCAAACCGTACTACGTAGCACAGCTGCATATACACCCAGAAATCTTGCTAAGCCTCTTTCGTCCAAATACTTAAGCTTTTGAATATCTATATCTTTATTTCCTACTAAAATGGATGAAGCTGTTATGCCACAGAACTAGCAAATCTAAAGTAATACCAATACCTAAGTAATCTAAAAAGGGGCTCCTTTGCCCAAATCAGTCACCAAGATGGTATACAACAGCGATTAAGAAAAAAATGGGGATTTTAACAGTCTTCTGCTAGATTTTTGTTTAGAGTTCCAACAAAATGCTCTTACCATGTACCAGCTCCCACATAAAAGAAAAAAAATCTGTATGTTAAGAAATCTCCTCTCCCAAGATCAGCTAACTTACCTCAGCCCCCTATGTTCTACCACCAAATGCTATGTACAGGTGAGTCCTCTGAGACTGCACGACAAACATGATAAATACAGAAAGATCAGAAAAAGCAGGGTGTGCCACACATAAGAGGACACTGGCACTTCTAACAACATTCCATTTGAAAGAAAACTGCCTTTTTTAGGTTGTTTAGTTTAAAAGTAAACCTGTCAGAAATGGTACTAAGATGCAAAAAACAGCTCAGGAACTTGAGACTTCTTCTATAAGCTTGCTAACTACCCTTCTGAGAGCAAAATCTACTGGGATTTGATGTGGTAGATTTGATCTAGCCAACTTAAAACAGAATTCGCGTTTCAAAAGAAAGCCAAAAAATCCTTGTAGCCCCTTAACCCCAGAAACACCCTGAGTCAATGGACACAGGCTGAAGGGAGCTCTGGCAGTCAGCAAACAGCATCCAAGTACCAGAAAAGTAAATACTAGAGATTATCTTTGAGAAATGGCAATGCATACAGCCTTTCTTGTGCTCCCATCTGAATTTTGGTTAGAAAGATGGAAAGAAAATCCAAGTAACATCCAGACAATCCCTGGCTCCAGAGAAGAGAAGCCAGGAGATGCAGATCGGACCCGTGACTGAGGAACACAGTCATCATGTACCCTTTACTCCAAAACATCAATGAATTCTTATCCAAATGCTCCTCACTTGAAGTTTCTAAATGCCAAATGTCCTTAAGGGCATTAATTCCAGACAGTGCTGTACTCTGTAGGCCAGTAAAATATTATATTAAGCTATTACCTCTTTACAACTTGTATGGACATACCTTTCAAAAATACGGATATTATACCTGCCATCTCCTGTAGATGATTTTGCTGACCTGCCACCTTAATTTCCATCTAGTCTGGCTGAATTTTAAGTAGTTCCTCCTTTCAGGCACCTGTCTCAGCCAGGCACTAGGAAAACAGGGACTCTATATTTGCAACACAAATGAGATGTGTGCTGTGTGAGACTAGCACAGTGATGGCACAGCAAGTGAAATGGCCTCACTACCTTCCCCAGAAGAGAAATGCACTCACGAAATGTACATAGGAAAGAAAAAAAAGCAGGTTCCCAGTATTAGATAAAACTCTTAAGTAAACAAGAGCAAACCCAAAATCTTGTGCAGGATCTCAAGAAAATGCAAGGACTCAGTTCTGAGGAGTAAAGGGCCTGGGAGGTGGGGGGAGAAAGGAAGAGGTAGGCAGAAACCTTAACTTCACATATAAAGGGGAGGAAAACTTATGTATCCACCCATTAAACAAGTACAAGGGCAGAAAAAAAAAATCCAGAAAAGCTAAGGAACAAGTATAAAAGGGCAGTTCTGGGACTTGCCCATGCCTACAACGCATCCAGTGGAACGCTGGCTGTATCTGGTATGATCTCTTCCAAGGAAATAATGGCTCTAACTGTCTAAAAAAAGGATCCTCATCACTACTGAAACAAGCCAACTATTTTAAGGGAGGAGTGGGAGTCTCAAAGGTTACAGTTTAATATAGCTGCCATTTCCTACACAGAAGAATATAAGGGAGGACTTTTTTCTTCTCCCCCATGAGATCAAGATTTTCAGTCACAGGCATGAACTGGCCATTTACAACATCACATCAGTTGATACTCTTAGTGAGAGACACATGCATTAAATGATCATTCAGGGAGACACATGACACTATCCCTGGTGTACAACACTTCAAAAAATAATTTAAGTTAGAATATTGAATATCCTATTCTTTTGCAAACTACAGTATATTTTAAAAAGAAATCTCATCCAAAATGATTAACACTTCCTACTGTTCAGAAAAAAAGCCTGCCCTTTCAGACTAGCAGCTGTGGATCATTAGCTTTCCAGTGATGAGATGTGTTTGATGAGTATTTTTCTTTCTAATTAAGAGATGAGATTCTCTATTTGACTCTCTCTTCAGACAGAAGTGAAGAGAAAGATTTCTGCCTATGTGGAAAGGCCATATTCTACAGAACAATTATTTCAGATTTCTTTTTATCTACCTCCACCCAATTTCATTTCATTTTTTAACAGAACCCTGTTTGCACCCACAGACTTCACATCATTAACCCCTGCCTTTCCCAGCTCTTTCTATTTTTCCTTTTGCTAGTGTTTTGACTGCCAGTGGAGAGCAGCAGGTTAAAAAAGGAGCCCCCCACAGAGGGGACCCTGACCCACATCCTCAGGTGCTGGAGGGAGCAGAGCCCGTGAGGAGGACGGGCTGTGAGCACCGCTGTTTTGGCAACTACCTGACAAAAACTAGAAACCCCTCACGCTGCGGAAATGCCCAAGTTCAGTGACAGCCACGGGACCGAGCGCAGGACGGTTCCAGCTGACACCCAGGGAGCCTTGCAGCAGCCTTGAGAGGCAGACCACCTCCCCGCAGAAACAAGGGGGCTGGACAGCACGCCAGCCTTCTGCATCAGCGGGCTTCTCCTGGCGGTGATGGGAAGGGGAGGTCTCCACAAGCAAGCCACCCAGCCGGCTGGCACAGGAGCCCTGTTGATGTGAATTGGCAATGCGCTGGGCACCCAGGACATGCCACTTGCCTCAGCCTCCTCTTCCAGCCGTGGCTTCCCCTGATCGTTTGCAAAGAAGGTCCTTACAGCCTCATGTACTGTTTTTTATTTCATCACCTATATATACATTTACATCACCTACATCCCTGCGCTATTTGCATCGCCCAACTCCCAATCACCCTGGAAGGGCTCAAGCTGGCTGCTTGAGAGGGCCGATGTCTGCAGCTCCCAATGCTGCTGTGCTCTGCAGTCACAAGACCATTCATTTACCCTTTAAGCTTAAAAGGACAATTGTATTTCCTGAGGCTTTGTTCCTTGGATGTATTCTCAGAAGACTAGGAAGAATGAAAGATAACCCACATATCTGCATGGTACAGGCTGTCTGCTAAGGACTGCAGTCTTTAAGGCTCCAGTCAAACCCTGCACGGTGTTTATACTGCGAAACACTTGAAAACACTGTTTGCTGTACCTCGGAGAGTCAGTAGCTTCTCCCATTACAAAAGTAGTCACTTAGCTCTGGCGATCATGGCTCCTCTCATCTTGTATGACACTTCCATTAAAAAAATGAAAAAGGAAGTATTTCTTTTAGCGAACATCAGATCTCAAACACACCAGCATTAATGTAAACACTTATGGGAATCTATTTCAAATGCAGTGCCCTCATTCAGGTAAGTCTGGAAGAAATGTGCCTTTTGAACACACTCTAAAGCATCCTCCAACAGCATTTTTCATCAGTCTTGCAATTTCAGTTCCAATTACCTGAGTGCCAGGAAAAGGTGCAGCCTGAAAGACTTCAGTCTAAAACACACTGTCTGTTACTCTGTTTGTTTAAATAGGCAAAAGCCAACTGGAAAACACCAAAAGCATGGAATGTATAAAAAAAAATACAGAAAAAAATTTAATGTCATTCCCACCTGCATTATTTTGACAGATTTTCAGTGCAACCTTGGATTAGTGTTGGTTTTCTTTCAAATGCCTGGGGTCTTGGTAATCTGAGAAATACTGAATCATAAGTATTTTTGATCCTTTAAGAACTCTTCCTTTAACTCGGAAACAAACTTACAGGATTTCCTGCATCTTCTCTGTTTTCACTGGAATTAGAGCAACCCAGTCCACTGCAATTCAGATTTTTACTCTCACTTTTTCTATTTATTTAATGTAGAAAAACAAAATGGAGATACTTCCATGATAAATAACTGTAAGATCTTAACAAACTTTATGAAGTATTACTTTAAACCCAGTCTCAATAAGGCTTTTGGTGTACTAAAAAGACCTATGGTAGCTCTCGTTAGAGCACTTGGGTCCCATATCTAGAATAACACTCAGGGGGGGAAAATAATCCATTTTTTACTGGGTAGGTAATTTCTGATCACGTTTTTTCCATGTTGATAACTTGTACAGCAAACTCTCTGTTCTATTTCATCTCACTGTTTTCATCTAAGCATGGTATATCACTAGTTATTGAAGAAACAAGCCTAACAAACTGGCGTGACTCACTTGACGTGCTTCAACCCACCTGGCTTGTTTTAAAAACACATCTAACAGCTCAACAGTTATTTCATCTGAACAACTTTCACAATGATGCTGTTGTCCAATCATATCACAATGTTAGCTGCCTGAGTCTTTATAAGATTGTCAGCACCAATAAAACATTCCAGTTAAAGCCTGAAATCTTCATTTAATTATCCTTTACTTTTTGCACTACAGGTTTTAACTGACGTTTCACATCATTTTCCAGCAGTGCTATGACTTGGCAGTCCTGCCTTAACGGTTGGACCTGATGATCTTAAAGGTCTTTTCCAGCCTAAATGATCCTGTGACTAGCTTTAAGGATGCCGACAATTCCAACAATGCAAACCTCAGAGCATGAACGCAGCACCATTTTAAACTACCTTAACTCAGGTATAAAACCCATATTCCTGTAACCAGATTCACACAGCAAAAGTGAGGTAGAAATAAAAATGGCACACACCCCCTGCCCTCCGTAAATACTTACAAAAATGTGGAATCTCTTGGTCACTTTTTTGTCATCACGAGTTTCTCAGCTGCATTATTACAGCTGCATAATTAGTATCCTGGTTAAAATTAGAAGGGCAGAATATGGTTCACTGAGGTCATCGCCACACACACAGCATCATGGCATTCTCAGGGCACCTCAACACAGATTTGTCCTCTCGGACTACGAAAATGCACACTGACTAAGAGAAACTGATACTGTTTTCCCTATGAGCAGTAACACCTGGAATCCAGTAACAAACGCTCAACTAGGATACATTAGATCAAAGGTATGTCTGAGAACGGGGCTATTAGGTTCATTGAACCTCTGCCCCATTGTAATACTGCATTTTCTGAACAATATCCAACTGTTTACTGAATGACCCATGTCTTTGTTTTAGTGACATTACCTAAAAGACTGTTCTATGCATCAATTATCTTCCAAATGAAAAAGTGCCAGCTCCCAGATAGATTTTGCTTTGCTTTAATATATAACTCTTAGGTTGACCTATTATTTCTAGCACAGTTCTGCTGAGAGGGGTAGTCACCAGCTCTAAGAGTCAAGCCATCCTGGACTTCAAAATGTCCCAATTTTACTCTGTTTTTTTTCAAAAGATGCACTTCGGACCTCTCCTTATTGCACATACCTCTTCCCATCCTAGAAATCAATGCCATCTTTTCCAATCTTAAAATTCATTTAAAATTGGCTAACATCTCCATAACTGCACAGGCCATTTCTGTTGCAAGTGTCACACTACCAAAGATACTCCTAAAAAGCGTGTTTCACGTTGTTATTTTCCTCTTCTCGCACACACAGATCTGTCACAAATCTGTGTTTGTGTTCCCTTCATGCAGGAATTTGGAATCTGGCAGATTTCTCCTGTTACAATTGCACTGCTCTGAGAGTGGGACTGCTGAAAGTGTAAATGTATGTGTCACTTCAGAAGAAAAATCTAAAGTCCTGACTTCATGAGAAGTGTAAAATCACAACACGGCTCATGCTAGATAACTACAGCTATTTATGTGTAATGGATTGCCCCCTTCCTTTCTTACAGCTTGAGATACAGAGCAGGGGCTGACAGGCTTTGAACCTGCCTCCTGTTCCTCCCAAATTTCTGAAGATTGTAAAATTAAATAGTCTGTCAAAAGTTATTAAGCTGGGTATAGGGGGGGGGGGGGAAAAAGTACTGGGTATCTTTACCTTACTGAGACTGGCTTTGCTGCACAACCACTGGCGTCCACACAACAGATACAGCCCCCAGACATCTGTATGGAAGTTGTCCCAAATGCTGTGTTTTCTTTTAATTTGCCTCCCTCATCCTCTGTCCATTTCTTCAGATGAAGGAAAATCATTCCGCATTTTAAGAAAACACTATTAAAAGTTTAATAGGGTAGAAATAGCCACCATTACCCAAATTATGGAAAATGGAAGACTTGCCAACTTACTTTTTCCCAAAGAAAAGTAAGTCAGTGACTTCAAAAAGGTGGACGCAAACTACTTAAACCTCACAGATGTTTAAAATCTGCTCATCTTTATTAGTACTACAGAAATAGTACACAACCCTTCTTCACTATCCATTCACAAACAACCACCATCAAAATAAATGGACCATCAGGATATTAGGAAGTCTAGCCATTGGAAAAGTAAGTCCTTTGATTGTAGGTAAAACCTCCACTTTGCCAACTGTCTGTCAGAAGTGAAAGGCATAGCAATAAAATTTAAATTGTATGAATAGAAGACTAAAATCATGTAGTTAAAGGCATACGGCCGGTCTGTGATTGCCAGTGATACAATGCAAAATCACTGATGTTTGGTTTGATAACCACTCATATGTTTGGAACAAACATAAATATTGGCTTCCATAGAAGAGCAGAGACACTTCCACCAGCTGTTCTTAAGGCTCATTTCTCACAGACTGGAACTGCATTGCCCTTACTATTTTTAAAGTACTCTGGCTCAAACTTTTGACATGGAGCTAAATCCTGTAATTTTGTTTTCACAACTATCTGGAGACAGCTTCATCAAGACACTGGTTTCTCTGATGCCCTGGGGATATCTCAGAAATCCCTTGCTGAGTCTGTCCCTTCACTTGGAGCTGAGGTTAAGGTTGAATCAAGCAATCTTTCTGCTTCTTCTGGTTTTTATTTTCTCTGTTCTTAAAAATATTCTGATAAGTTTTGGGGTTTGGTTTTTTTTCTTCTTTCTGGAAGGAAAGATAGAAGCACCAAGGAATAGGATCACAGAAGAATCACCAAAAGGCAGGGCTGCTGCTCTTCGAAACGATGAGAACATCCATTCATTAGAGCAATAATATACATAGACATTCAAATTTCCCTAGTGTTTTCTTTAAAATGTTTTTTACATACTAGGAACAATTTTAGGATGTGCCACTTGCCATCAACTATTAGTTGGTATCAACTAACTGGGCCTAATATTGGTTTATTTTAATTTTTCAACACCATCAGACAACCTTAGTGGGCTCTCCAGGATGATTTTCGTACTTGTGATTGATGACCTGTTTAATTTTGTTGTTCTGTGATGTCTGGAGTATTGCTTGGGTACAACCATAAAATAATAAATAAATAAATAAAAGCCTAGGATTTGTTTGTCTTCACTGACTAGCCTTCCTTAAGCACATATGGCCTAAACTGGAAGTCGTTCACATAAAATGCCTCTGTACCTTCCAGTGTGCTTCTTCGTAAATAAATTTTAATAAATAATAAAGTGTTTCAGCTACCTTGCCGCTCTTTGTAACTTCATCTCCCACTGTCTTATAATTTTCTAATTTTCTCCTTCAGTGACCTCAAGACTTTCCCCCCAAACTCTGGTTCTGAAAACTTGCAGTTACATGCAGCGTCTCTAGCAATGTGTGCCTGTTTCTATTTGCAACTCTAATTTTAACACAGGGCTAGTATTACCAAGTTCTTGCTTCTTTACAGTGCTTTACTCTTTCCCAATGGGCATCATGTAGTATTTCCCACTTCTGCCCAGAATGAACTGCTTAAAGTTATTTAGATGCCAGAGGTATCTACATGCTGGCATTTCTTCAGTATTTACCAAGCCTCTAAACTTTCTTGTGCAAAGCAAGACTGCATGTTGTAGAAACGAGAAGTCAGCAGAGAATACTGGTTCAGACAGCAGAGCAAGGCAGCTGCAGGTGTTTGAACAACCTGAATTCTGTAGCTATAAGACTGCCCCTGGGCTGAGGCCACTGAGACAAATGAGTATTTTTAGTTCCCTGGTAGGATAGCTATAATTATATTTGGAAATGCTTTCTTTAAACAAAATAAAACTCTGCAAACTCATTTTTACCTGGTCGTTTTCTCTAGTAGACTACAGTAGATCCCAAGAAAGCTGTTCACATCCTTCAGGTAGAAGTTAAAAAATTGCACTAGGAGTAAAACAATATTCGCATAAACAGTACAAACCCAAAATATTTCAGTGGCAGACATTAGAATACAGTTCATGTATTCTGTACATTTTGAATTTGACTCCTTTTACTGTAAAATGCAGCACAAGTGAGTGGAAAGGTGGCTATTAACAAACCCTTTACAATTTGGTAGAATCCATCATGAACAAATAAATAAGAAAAATTAAAACCAAAACCAAGATAGGTACTGTATCAACACTCAGTCTTTGGCAACATTTACTTCTTCATGCCTTTGCTAAACTTCCCTGGTCTGCAAAGCTCCACTCAGGTGCATTTGAGGAGTGCCACCACATTCACACAGTAATTATTGCCAGAGCATCACCCTGAGCTGCTGGGAGTTATACAAGAAGTGGAGTCAGATACCTGGTTAACAAATAGGCTCATCACACCTAACGATGGCTCATGCACTTCCAGTCTTGTGAGAAGTTTCTCTCAATACTCACACAACTGCCCTGCTTTACGAGGGCAAGCACAAAACTGACATCTCAGAGAAACCAGAGGTGCTTCAAGAAGAAAAAGAATGCCAAAGGTAGGCTTGCAAAGCAAACCTGAATCCTTTTTTGTTATGAAACTACAGAAGAAAACCTCTTACATTCTGGCTAGAGTTAAGTAATCATTCATGTAAGGTGCTGGAAAAACAGAAGTGAGGTGAAGGCTGAAAGAGAGGTAAAGGTGGAGAGCATTCAGAAGTTCATAGCAGGAACAGCAAGCTGTATGTACACCAGTAGGCTAGACAGGGCACAACCTGCCCAAAACAAAGAAAAAGCACACCACGCAATTAAAGTGCCTACAAATTTTTTTGAGATTTTTAATCTTTTTTTATGGTTCACTGTTGCCAGATATATTGAAAAATGCAATTTTTAATCTATAATCTGTAATGTGATTTGTCAAGACAAACAAAATTTAACAAAACAAGATTTTCTTTCTCATGGTCCTAAGTGGAAAACTGTTTCCTGCTGCTTTTGTTGAGGTAATGCTTCTGCAGAGAAAACTATATTTTCATGCTATTAAAAAACAAGCATGCTGTTCCAATTGTTGCTCTGTAATAAATTTAATTATTTTTGTATTTCCACAAACTACATTAAATGACATTTAGCACAGAGAGGTGTGCCCTGGCAACTTTCCTATTGTTTTTATAGTTACTTTTTCCAGCCACCAAATGCAACCCAAGCTGTCTCCCTTTTTACAACCATCTCTCCCCACGCTGTAGTAGCTTGCAGGAAGTGCGGTTGTGTACTGCAAATATATGGTGTTTCAGAGAACCTACCTCACCTTTCAGTAGTTCATTGTTTCAGCAACGTTACACTTCATTTATTTAGACGTCTGCCACTCCAACATGTTTAGCTGCACTTTAACATAGAATTGTTCCACAGCTCTAAAAAAACCATTTATTGAGCCAGCAGCATCATCAATAACATTTACTAACCAGTGAGAAACGGTACATTTTATAGATGTTCATTTCAAAGCACATCCTCAAAAGGTGAATAGGGGAATGCAGAGTATTTTATTGCTATCCACAGAACAGTGTATCATCATTCTTAATAGCCATTGCCACATTCCCAACTGTTTTTTTGCAAAATCACGTAGCAATGAGAGCACTGGTGTCAAAACAAGGACAGATTGTGTGTGTGTGTTTAAATGTGCTACACACACAAGGGAGGGAAGTAGTCTCCCTGAAAGGACCAAACTCTGGAATTAAACATTGCACAAAATAAAGTGAGCAGAACTCAAGACTTGGAATTATAAACACATGGTTTCTCTACCTTAACAGCCTATTCAAGTCTCAGAATCTTTCAGTCAAACCACAGCAGCTGCATATGATATTACTGAAGCTCTCACTATTAAGCTGCCTACCATTTCCCATTCTAAAAGTTTTTTTGCAACTTTACACAAGTTCTAATGCATTTATTAATCATAAATGGTCTTTGAAACACAACAAGAAGTTGTCCTTAGGGCAAAGGAAGTACATTTTTCTTTCCCAAACACAAAATCACGTATGCATAGCTGATTTACACACTTGTGAAAAACCTCACTTCCCTACTCACTTTTGCATTGCTAGCAAGCCAGAACAATAATGACCTTGAAAACCCAGGATGGAGATTTGACCTTGTGATTCTCACACTTCAAGCAATGGTAATTACTGCCCTTGTATTTTCAATAATATACAGGAAAGCAGACTCAAGGTTTGAGCAGATCTCCCTTCCGATGTCACTCCCCCTTCCCCAGCTCCCCAGTAGCTGACTTCCACCTAAGCTTCTGCTGACGCTGGGGACAGGGGTAGTTTCAGCTGGGATTTCATAACTCCTGTAAGGTCCTGTGGAATTGACTTGTCACACTGAAGTAGACTGATGTGAGCGGGTCTAGGCTCTTCAGAGCTGCAGCTTAGTGTTTACCACTTGAGGTAAGGCTCCGCACAGTGCCAGTGCTTGGCTCCTGTCTTCACAGCAGTGTCTGGAAGTGGGCTAAAAGTTTCGGTGATGCACATCAAAGCTATCTGCAAGACTCAGGAATTCAATGACTTCTTCTCTAGGGAAGTGTATTCTGGCAGGTGCAGACCTCTCTACCCTTCTACTGCTCACTCTCACCAGACCCCTGACCAGCTCTGACATCCTAATTTTCTATTTATTCCTTATTTACTTAACTCCGGCAGGAAGGAAATCGGCTCACCCTCCACTGCTGGGTTTCACCTAACTGCAGTCCCCTCCTTTCCTCTGTTCTAACCCCTCTTTTATATTCTCACGATGCTCAGCAGAAGCTTGTCCTCATTCCCATCCTTTCTACAACAGGATGCCTTCCTATTCCCTACCTCCTTTTCTCTCCCCAAAATTCCTAGTTTCAAATCAGGATCCCTATTTCTTTTCCTCACCTGGAAAGGAGAAAGAAAACACAGGGGATTTTCTAGTTCTCGATCCCTGCACATTGCCTTCCCCAACACTGGCTCTGGAGGACCATTTGCAGCCCTGGTTGCTCCAGGATGGAGCACCGAGGCTGCTAGTACGGGAAAGAAGTGTAAGGAGATGGTAGCCAGGTGGGTGTATCTAACACATCTCTCACAACTCGCAGGCAGGGAGTCTTCTAGAGCTGGCCAGTATGTGTCGGTATGCAGGTGGAAAACGACAAAGCAAAACACAGACATCAGAATTTGATCCCATTTTAGGAAGTCCTGGTAAGTTTAAAGATGTGGGAATACATCCTGAAAGTGGTCGCAAATATTCTAAGTGAGCATATAATTTCTGTACATCAAAACCAAATGAGCTACATTACTGTGTTGGCCCTATGAAAAGTTTCAACCCCAGAATGTGAAGACTGACAAAGTCAAAGGCAAGCCAGGAGATTACAGAAAGATCTTAACCGCAGACAGCAGTGCTGAAATAACCCATAATAAATATCAGGCAGAAAGAAGGAATTTGGGTGTATAACCAGAACAGGATCTGAGTTATTGGGAAAAGTCTCTACGGAGATCTGAGATAATCACAAAAGCTGCCTTCCTCATTAAGGGTTTCACAGCTGCACGGTTCATCCAAAATAGAACTAACTATCAAGAGTCCCTTCTCACAATCTCTCTTCACATTTTAAAAGCATGAAACTTCTTGGGTCTTTGAAAACCCTTTGTGGAATTTAACTACTAAAGATGTGTTGGTGTCTGATATGACATTTCTCCCTTTTTTGCCTTTTTGGTTTTTGTTTGTTTGTTTTTTAAATACTGGTGAGGTGGAAATATAGGTGGAAGATGCCTGTCGTGGCACCATAAATAACACTATGCCACCCTGAAACAGAGATGAATGAGCTCCAGATAAAAGAGATAAATATCCATCATGTGCACACATAACAGCATTTGTACGCACACACAGACGCAACTATGTATTTACATAGCACAGCAATCTTTCCTCCACATCTTTTTGTTTAATTTTTACACATCTCACATAGGTCCTTTGGGACACATATATCATTTAGTGATATCATTGTTGGGATGAGGTTTCATTGCTCAGTACTTCACTTGATCATTTACATCTTTGCACAGTTAAGAAATGAGACAAAAGAAAAGCTGTCTACTACTTTGTACTTGTTCTGCCCGGGTGAAAATGATACGTAACACTTACTGAAAGTAAAACAACTCTAATTTTACAGACGGGGCTGGAAAATTTTCTTTTGGTCTTACTCCCTTTGCTTTATTAGAGTATCCTTTTTTTTTCCTCTACCTAATTTCAGAGCACATAAGACAGTATTAAAAATTAATGTTTTTTTTGCTGTGACGCTGCATCTCCAGTTAACTAGTCTGCAATTTTGAGACCTTTTATGAAAAAATCAAGAAAAAGACTTTACAGGTGTGTGTAAACACAGATAAAATTCCAAATTCAGTGACAAACAATCGACATTTTACCATCTTCCCTGAACAGCACAGGCTTTTTATCATGCTAGAGGCAACAAACCTCAGTGAAAATCTGGCTGGATGCCCTTCCATCCTGCAGTGCTTAAGTAAAACCATCCATAAACTACCTGAGCTCCTTAAGCCTCTATTTAATTACTGTCCAAAACACTTCAACTTCATTCTTTAAATATTTATATATCTCATCCAATGTTATACCTAGGCCCACTGCAACGAAGCTTTCTACATTGAAGGGATGTGAATAATTTAATGCTAAAGAGTTGTCAGCAAGGTATAGAAACAATGTAGAAAGCATTTTTTTAATAAAACACAAATCTTGTGAAAGCATCACAGAATGTTTCATATCCTTGCAGGCTTGCTCATACAGCTTTTCTACCTGAAATTTCCCACCAGTGCTTCTCCCATGTATTTTTTATGGGCTGTACAACTTCCAGGAGACGAACCACCATGACGTGTGCTGATCACTGCACAGGTGGGAAAAGATTACATAACATGGTAGCCTAAGTCCCATCATCGCAGACTCTAAAATCCTTAATCTGCAGCAACAGCAAGGGAACGCTTGCACGAGATGTGCCATAGGAGTCCCCGAGAAGTGTGGATAACTTCTTTCATTTCTGCATTACAAGGGTAAAGACGTGTTCTGGCTGCGAAGCAAGCTATGTCAGGATGAGACAGCACCCCGTGAGTGAGTTATCTGCCTTACCTTCACATTGTTCCAGACAGGGCTGTACCTCCATGAGTCTGTGCTGCCGCTCAGGCTTTTGAAATGATAGGACATTCCAAGTTATCACATTTTCTTCCAGTCTACCAGACATCCTTATAATCAAACTTTTAAATACATGCTGTTTAATATGGATTAATAACTGGGAAGCACTCGCTATGGAAAGCGATGACAAATCACAGCCTGAGAACTAGTGGTGTAGCAAGTTACTATATTATATAGCGCAATAAAGGATAAAGAAAGCAACAGAAGAAATACAATCTGTAACAAAGGAGGGCATAATTATGAAGTAAAAAAAGAGAACACCAGTAAGTATAAAACCAGGCCAAAGCAACAGACATTTTGGGAAGTTGTATGTATTCCTTGTGTTTTAAAACTAATCAACCCGAACAGCTACAAAAATAAAGGCAGTGTCAAAACCCCACCAGATAATTCTATCGCTTCTTTCATTCCTGTCACTTTATTACATACTATTTAGTGCTACTACATAGTATTCATTATTTGTGAAATAACATTAAAATTGATGAAGCATAAAATGTTACTTTGAACGAACCTCAGTTAAGAGATACTTTAATTTTCCTTAATACAGTTTCAGACCAGGTAGTATCAAAAGGTAGAGAAAACCACATTTTTACATATATACTTGGCAACTACATCTACGCATAGGTTTAGCCTTATCTCTCCATATGAATAACTATTTTGTTTCAAAGAATAAAGAGAGATACAATCGTTTAAATTACTTCTACAGTGTATTTTTATACTTGAATATATTACTATTACTTCTACAGAACTTCTTGAGCTGTGATGGCAATCTTTGAATACTTCAGCAGGTGGGTGTTTTTTGTTGTTTTCCTTTTGCACACCACCACCACGAAATTGTCATTACCACCTCAAGCAGAAAAAAAAAAAAAAAAAAAAAGCAGAACAAGTTTTCTAATAGTACGCTACAGTAAAAAATGCTATACCAATAATGATAGCTCTTTAAGCCCCAAAATTCAATGTGAATGATGACTAATAATAATAAGAAGGAAAGATTGATTGAAACACAACTTTGGCCTACAGGTAGAACAGGAATTTCACAGGAAAAAAAAAATCTCATCAGAAGAAAAAATACTATTTACGGTCTGTATGAATTCCCTGTCTTGAAAACCTCTTTAAAACCTCTCCCCATATTTCTGGAATCTGTTTTGATGTTCTTCTGAAGAGTAACTTCTGTGCCACCTAAATTTAAACATATAAACCAGAGTAACCGAACATCAGTTTCACAGAGTCCGAGGAACAGGTCTGTGCCCCATCTCCAGTTTGGGACAAGGACACAATCCTTTCCTCCTGTAATTCCTTTCAGAAAGAGGCACGGATGTGCACACAAAAGCATGCACAGAGGAAGAGGAAAGGGACCACGGGTCCGCTGTGCTGCACCCCTGCCAGCCCGGTAATTTTTTATTCCAGCAGCTGTATACGAACGCTGGTGTCTGAGTGTTCACGTTGCGGTTACTGCCTTTAAAAAGCAGGAAAATATTAAGTTAGTAGCTCTCCAGCTACTCCCAGCTCTTCCAAAACCTGTAGCACCAGTGAGAATTCATTTCAGTCACAAAGATTGTGACATATCTGGAGAAAGCTCTATTTGCAGTTGCTGGAATATCATTTGCTCTGACTGTGCCCGCTTCAAACATCAGAAAACAAAAGCTTATTTCCTATGCTCTTGCTTCTCGCTGCCATATGAAGGCATGAAACCCCCAAATGCTGTAGAATTATTTTCAGTGTCAATTTCTTGTTTATCACATTTTCCACCCTATCTATTTTTTAGTATCTGATAAGTCTCCCCGGGATCTAGCTACATGGCTGATAAAGAGCTGTTTGACGATTGCATTCTTGACACAAGTGATCTCACATACATTTTATCTATATGTAAATACACAAAAAGCACGTAAAACATATTTACAAGTATAGGTGTTCCTGATATCATATTCAAACATGTACACAAAGTAATTGCATGTATGTGCTCATATACATACAGTAATACAATGTGATTTCCATGGGGAAATGTGAAAGTTATTGTTAAAATGTCTGTCATCCATGTAAGAGAAACAGAAATGAGCTGGGCATTAAATTTGCATACAGCCCCAAGCACAGAGGTTCCTGCATGTGTAGTGTTCTCCTGTTCTTGATGATGGGCATATCTGGCAGGGAGAGTCTGTCAGGATTAGCTCAGGAAAAAACACCCCCAAGGAGATAATTTGAAGACACACTGAGAATTTGCCTCAGTACATGAAAATAAACATGAAATCCACTGCAAACTATGCACACTAAAAGTTACCACAAACACTATGCCACACACCAGGGGATAATCTATTTCAGCTAATTAACACACAGCCACACACAACACTGTGAGAAGTGGTTGCCACTTAGGATTGATTTAGGTCTTGCATTGCTTAGACAGACTTGGAAAGAAAAGGTCTTTCTAAATGTTTGGGGCGGGGGGTGGGGGTGGGGGGGAAGAGGGGGAAGGTAAAACTAAAGCAGCTGTGAAATAAACAGGCTCACAGTCACTTGATGGCTTAGCTTTCTAGTGAATAACAAGACAACGTAAAGGCATTACTACGTCTTTTATAATGAATATCAAAAAGATACAGTCCCCTTCTAGCTTCTATCGCTGCTTTTAACAAAGTTAATACCAACACCCTCTGCTCCAAGTTACACTCAAGTTTTTTTTTTTACTTTATAGGTAAAAACCTCTGTTAGCAGAGTGAATCTTTCACCAACAACGCCAGCTACCAAGATGAAATTACTCTGCCTTAAAATTCAGGTAGAAACCAGGTAAATATTACACTACATGTGATTTTATTTAAAAAAAAAATTATCATCAATATATGAAAACAACTTGGCCTGAAACCATCTGGTGTAGCAAAAGGAAGTATTTCTCTTCCCTTCCCTTCTCATTTTCCCCAACCCAACCCTCTTTTCCCTTCACTTTTTCTTGTTATGACAGAAAGTGTGATGACATCTCGTAACTTCTACTTCCTTCACAGACGCACACACACAAAGTAACCCCTCATATCAAAAGTAGATGTGCAAGCACATCTCTAAATGTTCACAGCTGCACATCTTATTAAGCATCTTTACTACTCTCAAATAGTAACTGGAATTATTGCAAAGATCTTGTGCACTTCTGCACTGGCCTGCTAGCTTAACACTACTTATTTTGTGAACAGTTCACTGATACTACTGAAGAGTAATAAAATAGATATGACTGGGAAAAAAAACACCACAAAACCAAAACACCCAAAACAGCTAAAGATTGCTCACCCAGCCACAAAAATTTTGAGGCAAGAATGTAAACCCAGGAAATGAGGAGGGGTCACAGAAGTATCCAAGCAAGACAGAGGTGGCTCAGGGTGGCTCAGAGGCTCAGGGAAGTAAGGCTACAGAGGCACGGCTACAGTTGGAGCCAGTGACAGCCACATCCCTGGGCATCTCTGTCTGGCTCAGCAACACTGCACTCGGGATCTGATACCGAGAATGCTGCCTTGCCGACAGCAGGGACGACCAGTCTGGGCTTGACTTCGTGCTGGGGACCCCAGCAAACGTGAGAGTACCGCGTGCATCTGTGGTAAAGATAAGAGAGGACCAAGACTACCTACTGTATGAGAATGTGAAACAAATCTAAATACTGCCAATCCTCCTTAACTAAAAAGGGTATCTTCCAACGTGGACACGCAACTCTGAAATGTAAAATTAATTCCCTACGTCCAAAATGTCAGATCTCATAGTTCAGTAAGATGAAGCGTTAAAATGTACAACCGGAGCTGTAACTTGTGGAAAGCACTGGATAAATTATGAGATCTCTATCACAATTAACCAGCAAGAGCTGTGAAGCTCTGCCCCTCAGCACCAGGCACCACGCAGGGTGCAGGGCCTTAGCGATGCAACTTCTGCTTTGGAAAAGGGATCATTTCCAGACAGTCGCGAACAAGCAGCACCCTTCTAGAACCCGGCTGAGGTAAGGGAGTTTGTGCGTGGGTAATGCCTGAGCAATGCACGTTCCCTACGGCACTGGCCCTGTGTTCCAAAATGGACACCAGCAAGCAGGTGCCTTTTACGACAGCAAGGTGACTGCTGCGTTTTGCTTGCTGAGCACCTCTCAAGGTCTAACAGCAACCAGCAGGAAGCCTGGCTCATCATTACGCTTTAGTCTGGCAAATCCAGTCCATCAGAATTTGAGCCAGAGCTGACTGTCCAAGGCAAGGCAGGGACCAAACGTCAATCTCCTGTTCTCATATTTGGGACCATCACTAGACAGCCACTCAGTTTCACTACCAGCTGTATCTCACTTCACCTCCTTCTTTATGTAGTTCCTAACAACTATTGACATCTTCCTTTGTCAGAAAAGCTGTTCCTTCATCATAAACTGTCTGAGAAAAGAATATAGGCAACAGAATGAATGATGCTTTGCCATTTGGTCGGTTACAGCTAACAACGTGGGGAGAAAAGAAAGTTCTGTTACAGGTAAGCGGGATGAAGGGGAGCTGTTAGTTTTCATCCCGGTAGGAGGGAAAAACTTTAGTTTTTACTGGAAGGTCCATTTGATCTTCCCAGTAAAAGAGAAGTAACAGGAGGATGTTTCACATAAGATATATATATATAAAGGGAAATGAGGTTTAGAGCTATAAAAAGCAGTTTTGGAAAGGCTGTTCTGCCAATTACAGTATCATTAACCACATTTATCCCGAAGTTACCTAAACAGTGGGGATATTTCCATGTCTGCAGGTAGATGTTTTACTGGCACAAATGGAAAAGTCGGGTAGCAGACTCATCGGTGGCAGAAATTAATACACTTCATTTCAGAGTAAAATGATTGCCCTGGTCTGTAAGCAGGACAAGTTATGATACAGTAGTACTTACTGTTGCTTGATTTTCTCTTGAAGACTTCAGGTTAGTAAATAGTTCAGTAAGTAACTGGCAAAAGATTTTAAAAACAGGAACACAAGGTTTATCGACTCATTTGTGAAGAATTCACTCAACAAAAAGAATATAATTTTAAGATTTCTTTGGTGGAACTGCACCTTGGCACTCCAAGATGGATGGTAACCTCTGCACGAACACCATGGATCAAGGAGAAATCGGATAAAAGTGGTGTAAGAAAGGTTTTTCACAGACCAGCTTGTAGTAACGCTTAAGAACTGTGAAGTTTCCAGACAACCCTGTTTGTTCTTTTTTAAATAGCTGAACATTTTACAGTAGGGGCTCTTAGTTAATAGATTTCTTGATGCAGACGGGTGAAAGAAAACCCCGCCTGGTGACCTTCCTTTTATGACCTGAAAGGGTCCAGCTATTTCAGAAAGCAGAAAGCCAAAAACAAAGCAGCATTTACATCCCACTTTAAAATACCACCACATGAAGATCAAAGACTTCAGATCACAAAGAACTGGCTGCAAGTCTCTTCAGTTCTCTTTTCTTGGATCTTTATTCCACTACGCCACAACTTCAGGCAAGAGCATCCTCACACTAGCAAATGAAAACCCCTTTCCCAGCCAGGACAATACCATGCAAAGGACAGAGAGGCACACGGCAGTGGAGACTCGATGGAAGAAATCCAGAGAGCAGTGACTCGTGGATCCCATCAGCACCGACCTCAACTGAATGAAAGTGCCATTGCTAAAACACGTCACACTTTCTCCCCTGAAAGAATGACTTCTCCATCAGTCTGCCCCAGAAAACCAGTCTTAGCAAAATATCTGAAACTTGATTAAAAAAATAAAGGCTGTAAGCAAGTGGAGACTCTTAATACAGCTACAATCCCAATATAAATGTAGCCTGATGAGAACAGAATCTGGCCACACATTTTACACATCATACAACAAAGTAATACCAGTAATCCCTTAAAACAGTACTTCAATAATGTTTATCCGTGTCAGATTTCAAAACGAAAAATACATTAAAAGTAGGACCACAATACTCTGTGTCTGCTTCATGAAAGCTTGTGATTGCATTCCAGTTTTTCCCTTTGAAAATTTGATCTTGTGTCTTGACAGTGACAAATCGCTGGTTCTTTGCTCAGTAGACCTTCCTGATAATAGGAGATATTCCTCCCCAAGAGAAGGAATATTTCAGGTAAACACATTCACATGGACTGAGCCTGCCCTTTACTGAAAAAGAGTTTGATCTAATTGCTTGAATGTCATCATAGGACAGAACATCTTAAAATAGATTACCAGGCAAATTTTAAATGACTTCGAACATTAAAAATGCCTATTTTTCTTAAGATACTGTTCATGATTATCTGTAAATGCAAGTTTTACACAACTGTAATACCCCTTGCACAATGAGAGCTACATAGCATTTATATTCTGACTAATTCTTAAAAACCAACCAGTTCACTTACAAAAAGCAGGAAGAGAAAACAGCGCAGAAAAAACCAAAATTGCACTACAGCAGTTTTAGCACAAGTTTATCATGAGGTATTGTTTTATACCATCGCTTTAGATTTTTCTTTTAAGTTTAGAGGAATCTACCATAGAGGCATGTAAGCCTATTTTCTGTAATCTTTCTGCCACAGACCCTAAAAGATTTCTACCTACTGATATCTAACTACGAAAAGTTAAGAAAGATAACTTATAGCATACCCTCCAGACAAGCAGTTAAATGGTTTCCTGTCATGTTTTGTGTAGCCTTATTTTTTCCACGCACTGAGAACAGAAATATTGAGGATGCAGTACACAGAAAAAAAACCCTACCGGGCATGCCTGTACATGGTTAGTTTTTCCTTGCTGCACAAATTGATACCTATGTATGACCTGCATATAAAATATCTGACATGAAGATGTGCATTGCTGTGAGGATGTAACAGGAGATTTTAAAAAATATAATGTTATTAAAACAAGTTTGTGTGTTTGTTTGTTGGGGTTTCTTTTAATGTATAGATGGAGAAACCTCCTTCCCTCACAGCAATTTTTTTTCCTTCTCTTGTCTATACAGTCTGACAGAAGTCAGTCATGACGGGGTCTGCCTCCTGGGCGTCCCACTTCCCTCAGGGACCCCTGCACTAGAAAATGACTCCCTTGTCTAATGAGTTATGATATGAGCATTTGCCACGAACAGCAGATGCCTTTCTAACTTGGTCACCGACAGGACAAATTGAAGCAGGGGTTCAAAAACAAGCCAGCTTTACTTGTTAACCATACGGCACTTGCCCAGGTAAAACAACCAACAAAAAAATACTCTCTTCTTAGTTGTTTTTTTTTAATGCTGGGGTTCCTGTAACAATTTGATTGATGAGGAGGTTTGCATTTTACAAAAAAACCCCAAACAACAACCAAAAAAAGCCCACAACAACAACAACAAAAACCCCAACCCAGACAAAGAGTGGCTCGGTGTGTGTGGGAACTCAGTCTGTGCCTCTCTCCTCCACGACAAAAATGCCTTCTATTCTAGCAAGAAAGGGAAAGGCTGGAAACTCCCATGCTGATAGTCCTGATCTTTTTCTCCTGCTACAGTGAGTCAAAGGTTAGTTCCCTCCCACCTGCATCGCACTTTGCTTCTTCTAATACACAACCAAGCATTCAGACAATACGATTAAAATCCAGTTTGTTCACGGGAGGCTCTCTCAGACATTCAGCGTTCCCTTCTCAAATATCCCTGTCCAGCCCACAGACAAAATCATTAACGTGTACATTAACAAGAGCTTTGCACAGTTTTTTTGTTAAATCCTGCTTACTGACTCTCAGTAAAATTAAATACATTCTTAGTAAAACAGGGTAAATGTCAAAAGTTTTATCTGGCATACTGTGATCATGGGTAAAGGGTGATAACCAGATCTTTGGTACGACCTCTTCGGGAAAAAAAAAACAATAAACCTAGAGACAGTCTGCATTAAGTGACATAAGAGCAACTCCAAAGGAAAATAAATTGTCATTTTAAGAGATGGTATGCTGTTGCTGGGTTCTGGAAATGGAAGCAGTGATATTATGACGCATACTGAGGGGGGGGGGGGGGGGAAGGAAAGAAGAGAAAAGTTAAACTCTAAAGATAATTTGGAGAACAATTTTCTATCTGAACAGCCCTGGATTTAAAAATAATGCCTATATTACATTTTTGCTATTGCATATTTTTCAAGTTGAAAAGCAAGTAATAGCAGGTTTGGTAACGGGTCACCCCCCTGGTACTGACAGCAGGGTGGACACTCTCCAGGGATGGACTGACCCTACAGCGAAGTGGTTTCGGTGAAACTCGGTCACCACCAAGTCAGTAGCCAGCAACTCTAGGGACAGTTTCTCACTCAAGTAAATGATGGATCAAGCCCACGGTGAGGGGGATGAGGACAGTTTGTTTACAGTAGTAGAGTTTACCTTATCCAGCAGCTAAAAGAGACCATGACTGTGACATGTTTTGCAGAACAAAAGAAAATTCGAGACAGAGATGTAGAATTATGCTCAGGTATTAACACCTGGCGAACAGCGTGTTAAAACAAATAATACGAGAGAACATTGTACTTCCAAGGTTCCTCACGAAAGTGGAAAAAAAGGATATGTCTTAAAGAAAGAAGTGAGTCACGAGGCCAAACAACTTAATGCGTAATATTTAGGCTACTGTTTTAAGATCACAGATTGTCATCAAAGTCTGGAAATTATGCAAATAGTACCAGCTACATTTAGAGGGCTGCAGAAGGAAAGGCTTCCCGACCTGAATAGCAGTGGTGCCTGGGAAGGCAGGGTGCGTGTGCGGTGCAACGGCGCCCCCTACAGCCCCGAGCGGGGAACGGCACCCGGGGAGAGGAGGGGAAGAGATTCCATTCTTAAAAGGAAACAGGACAGAACTAGCGTTATCACTAAACTAAATCCCTCTTAATTTCAGGCTAAAAAACATACGTTTTACCTAACTTTTTTAAAATCCATAACCCCAAAGGTTTTCGGTTAACCCTAAATCTTACAGTGGTGCTTATTTTCCTGTTTGTCTTCATTTGAATAATTTCCAACATCGTGAAAAATGGGCTAACTTTCTTTTTTTAAGCATCAAACATTAAATAGCATCTTCTGACACATGCATTTCAGACATGCTTTTGTTGACAAGTAATTTTGGCCATAACTATTGACAGATCACATTCAAAGATCACAACTGGTGCTTGGTCTTGTACACACGCTAAGGTGCCAGGCAGGAAGAATTTGTACCGTGTTAAATATTTTTCTGTCCTCTTTTATGATCAATGCTTCATTCAATACAGTGCAACCATATTGAAGATTACTTACAACAGCACAATATTATGTCCAACTTGTCTGAGACAATGCAGAGATGCTTGGAAAGGTCCATTAACCTAAGTGCACACTTCTTCTTCCCTGTGTCTTTTACACATTCACCGCTTCCCCAAGCAGGTCAGATATGGCAAATACTTATGCATACGTGTAAATTTACTCCTGGGGACAGCCCCGTTGATTTGAATTGAACTTAATGATATGAATTTAATAGCATAGGCTCAGTTTGTTAACTTTTCAGAACAAGGGTCCCTACGGTGAGCCCACTACCCTGCAGACACCACTGCAGTACACAACCAGCCGATAATGATAACCGTAGTAGTAGCAGCAGTAGCAGCACTGTCCTCTTGCATTTATGATCGGCTAAGATTCAGGCAAGACATGCAATTCAAAAGTAGCATACTTTGGCTTTCAAAAAAAATCTGACATCTCTTTTTTTCTTTCTTTTATTTTTTTTTTAGGGGGGGAACAGTTTCACAAGTACTACAAAAACAGAAGGAAAAAAAAATATTAAATGCATTTTATATTACATAACAGAGTAATAACAGCGTATTTTTTCTTCCAGATACAGAATTCAGCACTTTCATATTTAAAGGCTGCAGGTTTATATTCATAGTGAAGAAAGGACATTACCCTGTCACAAGTACAATTAGGTACATTTTAAAATCACTGCAAAGCTATAAAAGAGGGAATTTTAATACGGGTCTTTTTTGTGTCCATTTGTCAAGACCCTGAATACCTTTTAGGGAGTAAATGCCAAGGTACATTTTTATTTGTATCAAATAATTATTGCATTCAAAATTAGTAACATGATGAGCTGAAAAAAATGCTTTATTTTTCAGTCTCAGCTGAACAGAGCATCTAGATTTATGCACTTTTCTGAAATAGTTAGGATACATTACTGATACCAGCTTGGCTGGAAACATTATTGGGGGAAAAAAATTAAAAAGCCAACATAAGCTTTGGTTTAAAAAGAAAAGCATCTTAGAGAAGAAACAGCTTTACTGCTGGACACTATGGAACAAAATAATAAAAACTATTCAGCAAAGATACTTAACTCTTGCTTGGTTCTTAGGTAACTAAAATATCCCTTAAGGACAAAATATATTGGTCCTACTAATATTGTTAATGACTTGAGATTCAAATAATTTTGCAAAATATTGAATTATTCATGATTTTCAGATGAAATTTCAAGAATAGTTTTACCAAAATCTATCAGCTATTCTTTTTCTTATATTTAGAAATTAGAAAAAAAATGTTTACATTATTTTAATGACATTCTACATGTAACAATATAATTACATCACAATTAAATGATCTCAATTCTATTTTAATTAAGAAGATACTCCTGAATCATTTTTTTTTAATAGAAATGTCTCACTATAATTAAACTGTTCAGAGGACATTTAAATGAATGTGGAAGAGAGAACCACACAAGCTGTAACAGTATATTCATAACAACTTTGCTCTGAAATTAATATTTAATTAATTTTAAAATACTTTATGCCTCCTATATAGTTGTCTGTAATTTAAGTTGCCTTTTCCCACTGATTGCACTTATTCATATTTTATTCAGTTCTCCCAATTTTTAATTGCATCAGAGAGCTCTGTGAGCAGTCAGTGGTAATGTTCATGGGTTGCAAGAGAAACATTGGCAAGTTCCTACCAGCTTTCTCATTAGGCTAACTAAATTTTACATCATATGCCCACCTTTTTTTATTAATTACTTGCCTGTGCCAAACTAATGTATCAATGTATAACTTCATTTTTGTGTCTTCTAATACATTAGAGGCAGAGATAGGGTTTTTTTTCTGTGTTAAGATTTTCTTAATCTGTAACAGGTATTAAATTCTTCCAAAAAGTGGTGATGGCACATGCCTACAACTGCACACACACACACCCCTAGTTTCATGGTAGAAGGAAAACAATGGCTTGTTGATCACTTTAGAAATATTTCTGATAAGGAAAATAATCAAAACGTACCAGTCACATGCAAATATTCTTAATTTAGCTGCATGCATATGCAACACATGCATTTCCAACTTCTTAAAAGTTAACCACTATTACATAAATCATAATTGACCTCTAATGTAAAATAGTTCTAGTTAAACATTTTTGCCCTGCTATAGTGCTTCATATGTGTCCTAATGTTAATTTCTTCTTTGAATTGCTGTGAGAGTATGCTGCATGAAGTTCCTACCAGCAAAACTGCTATCATTTTCTTTGTACTTTTCCCTGAAATGTTCACAAAGTTCTTTAAAACACCAATCAAAACTTAAAAAATAAAATAAAAAACATTTCCTTTATGAAAGCTCAATGACCTTTGACATCATTCACTATTTAGAAACCCATAAAAGAATAGATAACAAATATATGACTCACAAATTATCAATTATGAAAAATAATCTGGGGTAGAATGCTACACTAATACAAAAAGATGGATTACTTGTCATAAACCAATAAAGCTTTTGTTTGTGAATCCAATATCTCATTTCTTTCCTTCGTGTTGGGAAACTTAAAATTATTTTTAAACTGCATTAACTTAAAAAAATGCAACCATCATGAAGGTGAACGCTGAAAACGCCCCCAGAAATAATCTGTCATTTTTTAACCAATTTATATTCGACTAGTAGTTCTAAAAATCAAAAGTCAGCAGGGACTAGATCCATCATAGAGCAAGCAGATACTCCTGCATTTCAGAGGTACGTGGGGGTGTCGGTTCGATGGTCCAGATCTTAAAGTGGCCTCAAAGAAGTGCCATATTTGTCATTGCAAGGCAGACAACAGAATGTAATTAGTCTATAACCACATTTTAGAGCACAGACAGCCCGTTCAAAAGCACTCCTCCTGCATTAGAATTCTTCAGGTTTCGGGGTTTACTTTGCTGTCTGTAACATGGGGGAGGGGAATATTTCAGTTTTTATTAGAAGAAATGTGAGAAAGGGTGGATGCCTGCAGAAAACAAAATAAATACCAGCCTCAGAGGACCGGGGTGCAGTGCCATCAGCTGTCGGGAGTTACCTACGAAAAATCCTGGCCGATGATGCAGCAGAGAATGCATCACACTTGCTGACTGGCAAGTGACAGGACTGCTCAAATCCCGAGATAAACTGAGATGAGCTTTATTTCCATCAGAAATCACAAGCTCCCTGGCTCAGCCTTTTGCCTCCGCTGCAAGCTCTGGACCCAGCGCTTGTGGCACAATGTCGAGAGAAACATACCGGCAGGAATGCTACTGATGTGCATCACTGCGACGGCCCCCCGTCCCAGTTAAATTTGTGACTGCCTCTTCACACACACCTTCTGCTCTGCCAGCGCCAGAACCCACGCTCATCCTCAGCTCACCAACGTTGCTCCGATCAAGTGGAAACACCTGATTTAAAACACTGCCAGCTACAGCCCTTAACTATCCCGCACTGTGAGAAACCGTTGAATGATTTAATTAAAATAATCTAATTTAAATTAGGCGTATTAGACATTGTAAGTAAAGGAGCAGAAGGGTGAGCGCAGTGATCTGGAGGCAATGAAGCGTACTAACCAGAGATTCCCAGGTTCAGATCCCGGGGTCAGATACGCACTCCCTGCTCCCAGCTTCAGCTGGGAGTGTGCCTGGAGGTGGCTGCCTCTGCGCTGGGGAGAATGGAGGAGCAGGGCTGTGTGTCGGGGGGGATTAACTACATTGTCACTCACTAATGACAGCTGCCAGATGATTAGAAACCACATTAAGTTCTTAACTTTAACTTTGCTAATCAGCGAGATCAAACTCCTACAACCGGATTGGATTTTTTTTCTATTAAATAAGAAGAGAAAGAATATGAAGAAAGTAGTTTGCACGTTTACTGCCTAATCAGGATGTAAGGCAGCGAACAGGCACACAGCTGTAAAAATGAACTTTTACAGAATAAAATACTCAACTGATTTGCACCAGTTTCTGCTGCACCATTTGCAAGGGCTTAGTTTTCCTATGCATACAGGACAAAGGTTTTAAGCAATTAATATTATTTCTTCCTACCAAATGCTGACAATTAATCAAGAATCAACCAATGAAAGGGAAATTTTAGTTAAGCATTTTCATATATTCTTCAGGAAAAGTGGAACTTGGGAAGAGCAAAGCTCTGCCACATTTACTGGGAGAATGGAAAAAAACCAGGACTTTCAGAAAAAGATCTGAGCAGCCTTTACTGTAACCCTTCACTGGGAGGCTGTTGGTCAAGTCAAAAGGTGTGCCTTCACTTTAGGGAAACTTGTAATTTTGCCATATTCTCCATATAGACAGAAAGCTTACTTCTTCAGTACTGCTTTTGAAGCAAATTCAAAACAGAGTTAACAGCAAGGCCATCACGACTTTTTTTCCCACCCCCAACCCCAAAAAACTACGGCTCCGATAAAGCTGCTTTCGGAAACAAATGGTCACCCAACCCTTTTATGGCTTTAACAAACCCTCAATTCTGCCTCCTGTTCCACACAATGTAGACTCTATTTGCACCCGTGCAGTACTAAATTACAGATAAAGTTACAGCAAATTTGTTTTCCCAAAAAAGCAGTGAGGCCTAATATCCCTTGAGTCATAACAGCCTTGCCTTTCATTCAGAAGTAGAACTGGAATAACTTTCCCCCCCAGAAACAAACGCTTCTTCCCGCGACAATGGGGCCGTTCTTGCCACGCTGAATGGGATGCGGCTCAGCTTGCAGGTACCCAGGTGGGGAGGCAGGGGGGCAGCTGACCCAGGTGGGCAGCCCCTGCTGCGGCGGGTAGCTCCAGTGCACTCCACCATCCATTAGACAGGCTGACCCGGGAGCTCTCCACCCCCAATAAGCCAAGAAGTATGCCCAAGCAAATCAATAACTTATAGAGATGTATCTTGTTCATACTGATGGAATCAAGGTAGCTAATCAAAATCTGAAACAGCCTTGGAACAAGGAAAAAAATCTCTTAAAAGGTTAAAAAACCGCAACGCGCACCTGAAGTGATCCTTGTATGTGAAAGGAATACTGACATAATAATGACCTACAAGCACACTCAAGTTATTTTCCAAATGCTCTAGCTAACAGACTGTGATGAATAAATAACTTTTTAATGTGTTTCACTGGACTTGTGCTAGGGAAGCTTAACATCCAGTCTTAAAAACACTATTCAGATTCATGTGAAGCTGTGACACTACGAAGATAGTGACAGAACGCCAAAACAAAGCTCAAACGAGAGACTTCATTATTTACCTCTTTTTCAAAATGAAACACTCCAAAATGTTTCCATGTTTACTTGCTACATTATTTAGATACTATTCCTAAAAGGTGACAGTAAAGCACATTTAGAGAATGAGCATTAAGTGTTGTTAATGCGGCCTTACGCTGTTAATCATTATCTTGGGAAAATTATATTGTGTTTTATACACTAGTACTGTGACATTTTTATTAACTCATAATCCCTCTGCTAACAGTGGTGCTTTAAGCAAGTAATAATTAAGATGGCAGCAAATACTAAAAATACCTACTTTTAAATTTTTCAGCGATGTTAAAGGGATACAGTATCTGTTGGTTACTAGAGGTACTTGAGGGAAAACAGCAAAAAGGTATTGTATACCACATGAAAAATACCAATTTTGTCTTTATTAAGGAAAACAGGGTTAAATAATCATTAACAATATAAATAAATCATTAACAGTATCTTTTACAGTACTGACCACCTATCTTCAAAGGAATTAGCTGAATTTCATTATTAAAAATATACTTTTCTTGGAAATGGAAGAATTTGTCATTAGAAAATAAAGAGTTTCAGATACGCACACCTGTGCCTCCTGGTCTGAGATATGGAAGAGATTTTTCCTCTCCCTTATAAATAAGCTCCAGAAAAAGACAGAGCAAGAACAGAAATATCATACAAGCTGACTTTATTAGGATGAGAACAGTCTGGAAAGGTGCATCTCAAGCCAGAGAGACTCCATGCACTCGTGCACTTAAAGACTGAGGAGGAATACAAGGAAACAGCAAAAACTCATACATTAGTCGTGCAATGGCTATTATTAAAGTAGAGATTTACCTTCAGCTTAATGTGTTTATCCCTCCAGTTATTATTTAGAGGGGATGTACCGAGTGCAGAGAATCACATACACATGTTAATATTGGCTTGATTTTTTATTTAACCATAGCTTTCTCAAGTATACAGTGCCACTTTCTGTAGCGCTGAATGCAAAATACGTATTCAGTATATCAAAACAGAATTAATTTTATTCATTTTTGAGCACATTTCTCTGCTACCTTTTTTATTTTTTTAATGGGTTAGGAAGTGTCTGTCTGTGTTCATTAATGAGCAGTGTCTACTTATTGAGGCCAGTCAATTAGAACTGGAATACAGGCACGTCTAATCACAGCTACTATACAACTGTGGAAAGAAAATCATGTCTCCCATTCAGCCGGTGCTGCACGCTAATTGCCCAAGAAGTTCCAATTGCATAATACCGGTTTTAACAGGTAACTTTGCAGTGCTAATAATAGCTGTGAGAGCAGTGTCAATCTCGAATAAACAAGACTAAATTATGCCAATTTTCAGCTTTTGCAGATCAGTGGGTTCTTCTTAGAGTACTTGTATCTCTGGAAAGCAGTTGGTATCTCGTAACTTCAGAGCTACAGTAATTGTGTGGATGTTATTCATGGAAACGTACAAACTCCAAAGATCTGCCATGCAAGTCTATTCAGTATCAGCTGCAGCCATTTGGCTTACAGTTATTCATTTATTTTTTTTCTCTTCAGTAACAATTCTGGTCACAACATTAAGTTATCTCTACTGGGTAAGTGTTAATACTTACCTAGAATAAATAAAATCTACCAATGAAACCAAAATAAATCATGCTTTAAAATTATGTCTCCTTGCTTATTGAAAAGTAATGAACAGATTTGGGGATATAAACACCCATTAGTTTTCTTTTGAAAAATAAACTGGAAAAAAAAACCCAACCCAACAAACCAATGCTGTTTCTATCAAACAAGTGGCTACGAGGTTTACAGGCTCTTTATTTCAAGGTCAGCTGAAATTCTCCTTTCCTGCAGATCACTTAAGCATGACACTCGGTAAAAACTTAACATTCTACCCACACTCTGTTTCATGTCTTAACAAACTATCTAGAAAACATTGTTTCTTGCCTTAATAGTTAACTAAAAGGGTCTTCAAGGCAGTTTTTGCTCCTCTTTATATTGCCATGACCCCTGCAGAAGGTTACTGTGCAAGGAACAGCCATCACAAGCACCCAACGTTTACCAATAACATGGCTAAGGCTATGTAAGGATTTTCTTCACAACTTTGCAACCACTAGTTTGGCCCCAATTAAGGTATTTAAGCAAATATTCTGCCTAGACAGTCATCTGCTCAATGCAGGCTTGTCACTGAGATCTGCAGCTGCTGCCTTGGGCCAATACCTAGGAGGGGAAGGGGGAAAAGCATGTGGAAAGGTGTTTCAGGGAAGCATCATTTTTCTGAAAGAACAGATTTAATCTTAATTCTTCGGGTATGGAAACACCCTGGGTGGAAACACTGTTTACCCTGACTAAACTATACAATAAAGATTATGTTAATAATGTGCTGTGTAAATCATGCCTAATGTAGAAGGAAAGAAAAATAATCCACCACTTGTAAACTTAAGTGTTCTGTAACACTGTACTTCAGCGGTTTGTTCCCTTGAAATTAAGACGGTCTACTCAGTGCACAAAGAGACACATTATCCCAAGCAACAGACAACTTCTAGTGCTACTTCTTTTTCACACCCTGTCACAAGCAGGTTTCCCTAACCAGGAAAATAAGCAGCTTTCCTAGTTTAGTTGTAAATGCCCTGTTCCTTCACAGGACTCTCCTACATAAATCTTAATGGAGTTCAGTTGAAAATAAAGTTTCTTGCATGGACAGCCCACCTCATGCCAAGGAGGAAGGCAGAGGGGCCACAAGAAAGGGGACAGCAGAATGACAGAGCCATTTTTCACTTCAATTTCCTACTGTATGGAGGGGAACAGACTAATCCTTCACTCTCCCTGCCAGTTCTGCCAGTTTTGGACATCATCATCACAAGCGGCATCGCCACCTGCCAGTTATTTCCAAGTGGGAAGCAAGCTTTCAAACTCTCCCTGGTCCAAACTAGCCATTTTTGGAATGGGAAGCGTGCAGCATCTCTCTTTTGCCAAAAACGTAGGATAAAGCTGTGTGTGGCAGACAGTCCTTTTTTTTAGGAAAAAGGGACTAAACTTCCCATGTAACTTTTGCAATGGTTACTTAGGGGTGTTTTTCTTCTAAGAAAAATCTTACTTACAACACCAATAAAGCCAATGTTAGTCATACAGCATGCATGGTGCTAGCAGAAACAAAATATTTTCTAAGCCCTTTTTTTATATTAACAGCCTGGATTTCACGTTCTGCAATCAAAACTGAAAATATGAACTTGCATGTCAAACAATATAAGCAGGACAAGTATTTTCATGGTGCATATCTGAAACATTACGAAGTTATCCTAAGTGTTTTCACTCCAGTAAAGTCCAGCACATTGAAAATTGGTTGTTTTTTTCTTAATTCGTCCACCACGGTACAGATCCTTACAACATCGGCTAACAGCTACGTTCCTAATAAGCAAGTGACTACTCTATGGGGAGGGATAAGCACGTTGAAGATTCCTTAAGGACCATTAGGAAGAAACTGGTAGCTTAATTTCTGAACAGGCTGTCCTTTCTAAGTCTTTTTCACATCAAATTTTCAAAGGCTACGAAACATTGCTTCTCTGCTTGATCTTCCTTACTTGGGCTACCCTCACCAGCACATGACATACTTGGTTATTGCTTCTGTCTTTACTACACTGAAACTTCCTGCAAAATATTGCATTATATTATTTTAACTATTGACTTTTTTAACTATTATGGTCCAGTAAAACCAGTGTGTCCCATAGTTCTTCCACTTCAAAGCATACCATTATCAATACCTACCGCTGCTAAATAAAAAGGAAGTAAACACTCTTTGTAACATGATTTTATAATGTTTTAGTTCTCATATGACTCACAACTAAAAGACGATGAAAAAGCAAGATATTTTATAATCCACCCATGTGCTCTATTTAAGTAATGAAAGTCTAAATGGCCAAGATTTCCTGCGACGACTGTGAAATAGAAGCTCAGGGAACCCGATGATGACAGGGTACACAACTACTTACTCCTTAGAACACCGTTACTGAATAATTATCCCAATCTAATATCCATGCTATCTGAAATCTTTCAAGCGCAAGGTTTTGTATTCAAGAGAGTTTTGTGCACTCGAGAGGAAAGCACAAGTAAGAAGAATACATGATGCAAAGCTGCTCCTCCCTGGACACACTGCCAGGCTGGCTCCAGTGCAAGCACCCTGCAACCTTCCAAACACAGAAAGCAAGAGGGGCCACAGCCAACGCCAGGCAGCTGGGGATGGCCTTGTACATAATTAACGTTATGGGAAAACTACTCAGGAGCAAAACTGCAACTCACATAAACTGGCTGCCTAGATTTCTAGTCACACCACTGCCTTAGGAAGAAATCTAAGCTTTTAGAAGTTTTTAGGCAACACTGAATGCTGAACAGTAACTGTTTTTGTTAATTTCTATAATTGTTGATCAACCACGCTTCTGTGTGTCAGACTTGTTGGTGTATAAAGCTATAATAGCATTCTACAAGCTTTGATAATCAAATACTTTCACTGCAAAGCTGTCAGTTTTCCAAATAGGAACAAAAGGAAAACAGGTGAGAAAAACGGTCTGGTAGTGAAGGGAAAAGTCCAACACGTAGGATACCAATGCTCTACTCTGCTGTGTATTTCCTGTTTGAGAAATCAAAATAAGGGGAGTATTTCCACACACTGCATAGGTGGTTTTGAGACTGAACACATTAAGATTATGGTAAGTACCTAAAATAGATACGCAGGCAAAATAAACAGCTAATGGAGCAATTACAGTGCCTAAAGGGAGAGCTGGTGGCATTTCAGACAGCCTGCAGTGGGTACCCCAGGCACTTGGATGGTGAGGGCAGAGGTGACACAGAGATGATGCACACCCTCAGACAGACACATGCCCTCCTGGAACAGCAGCTGGGCAGCACACCAGATGCTTTAAGGTAAACAAAATCCGCACCAAGTCTGCACTTAGGCAATGAATCACACTGATAAACTGATGTAGCAAGTAGGCACTCACCCTGTAAAGGAAGTAAAATGAAAGCGATTTTTAAAAAACAAAATAAATAGGAATTTTAATGTATATAAATATTGCCCACTCTTTCCTTGTATCAGATGTGCAATGTGTCAAACACAAGATGTGGCTTGACGACATCAGGTATTTCCACACCAGCATCATTCCTTAAGTGTTATAGCTAAGTACAGAGGGTTTTTTGAATTGCTGGTGCTGCTGGTATGTTCTTTAGGTATGAATAGTTAATGGATTTTAATGCTTATATACCCCAGGATCCGCTACATATTTTTTTCTTTCCTATTCCACTTTCTAAAATCTGGCACACAGTATAGCAAAGTGTTGCAGAAAGCACAAATCCCACTGCGTTTTTGCAGCAGTCTCACATTAGTTCTGCTAGTCTACATAAAAACGAGGAAAGAGGAAACAGGATTTATATGACTTTTCTTCTTGTCTGCTTTACTTCTGAAAAAACAAAAGCGCAGCAGTCTGATCTACTTCATTCTTTTTCATTCTGGTGAAGATACAGCTGACAAAGAGCTGAAAAGACTCTTGCACATGTGTGCAACCTCCATCAGATATTAATCTTGTACCTGGCCTTGCTATTGCCATGTCACTTTACCTCTGCAAATCTCTCTTTTGAGAACAGGAAGTTTTGACAGCAACAGGCATTTTTGGAAAGGCTTTTTTAGGATGTAAGAAGTTTTTGCAACTACCTTAGCAGCAATTCTTCCAATTTCAAATTCTAGACAACAGGTGGCAAAAGACAATCTGATGGTCCACTTCACCCAGGTTTAGTAAAAAGCAATTTGAAGGTGTTTATGTCCTCAGTTATGGTATCAACAGTGGCAAAATTTATGAGCTTTGAAATATATCTGCACAATTCTGATTCTCCTACAATTAGTGTGGAAAACAAGGAAAATATTTAATAACTAACACAAGTGCATCCCCACTCCTGACAGTACCATATTAAATCTCCCCTAAAACGTAATCTCTGTCAGCTTTGGGTGAAAGTTGCTTCTGAAATACACAGCAGTTATAAT
The DNA here is from genome assembly GCF_017639655.2 of Falco naumanni. Taxonomy (NCBI): domain Eukaryota; kingdom Metazoa; phylum Chordata; class Aves; order Falconiformes; family Falconidae; genus Falco; species Falco naumanni. The sequence continues at coordinate 7,617,129 of NC_054080.1, forward strand.
TTCCCTTTTTAACAGGGAAAAATAGGAAAAAACCAAAATTAATGTCTCATTTCCTGCAAGGGACCAACTCTTTTTTCTGCTGTTTCCTTCTCAGTTTCAATTAATTAGCATGACACCACCACAACTAAATGATGTACGTGCAAGAGAACTAACACTTAATCAAAGGCTAGGGACACTGTTATGTCATTTTCACACATGAATTGTGTAATGTTAGAAGATAAAGTGAAGGTGAGTTAGACATGACAAGTGACTTGCATGCAGGGAGAGTCATTTTATCAATATTTCAAAGCCTAAGAAAGAGAAGCATTTTCTATGTGCATGCATACACACATATAGAAGGATTCAGAGGAACAGGAACAGGAATAGGACAACATGTTCATAGAAAGCTGTAATTCGAGGACACACTGAGAAGTACATGTTATTGGGTGAACTCTGCTTCCAAATGAGAAAGGAAACAAGTTTATTTTACGAGTAACAGTTAAATGTTCAACCAGGCAATTAAAGTGCTTTACTGAGGCCATTTTGGGATACCAAACACTTTGAAGATTATATATTCCTTCATATTTCATGTTCAATGTTCCTCTAAGTAAAATATGTCGTTCCCTTTAGTTACTCAGTTATGAATTGTACTTTAAAGGCAAGGGGACATTTTTGATAATGCACATCTTAAACTTTTCATTAAACTACCAAATTTAAATTCTACCTTTTTGTGCACTCTGACATTTTTGTCTGGCATTTTCATTAATTTTGCGACATACATAAATGTAGCTGAAATGTTAACTGATCAATACTTTGTCTCTCTCATGTAGCACTAGAGCGAAGCTCCCCAAGGACCATGCAGCAGTACAGAAATTAAATGTGTAAAATATCAAATGTTAATGTTAAACACAGCAGCACTTACTGTATAACGACTGAAAAGGCTAAAAGAATTCCAAATGGACAGATGGTAGCACAAATTATCTACAATCACATTTAAAGATTAAAGTTTGTCCCGTAAAATAATTCATTGACTCACGTTGAAGTGTGTCCTTTTACTGATAGCTCAGTTGTCCAATTATTTTTGTGCTCATTACAGTGAGAAATGGCAGTATTGGAAAAAAAGAGTGAACACTTTTTTTCCCCCTACGTTGCACCCACTGACATCTGCAAGAACACAAATGTCTGGTCAAGAAGCTAATGGAAATTAGGCCCAATTTAGTAGACATTTCAGTGCCCACAGTAGATTAATCGAAAGAAAAAACATCCACTTTTGCATACTCTAATAAAAGTTCTTCTAACTGAAACATACCATATTAATCACTGAATTTAAAAATACATAAAAATTAACTGCTAAATAATCCAATGGTCTGTTTTAAATAGAGAAAATCATGTGAATTTACAGCAAAGGTGGTCTCTATGTATCCTATTCTTTTCTTTTGCATTAGGTGCTTAACAAGCATAAACACAAGCACGTAACAAATTCTTGATCAGCCTCAATATTACAGAGCTATATGTGATATAATAAAGCTGTTCTGGAACTGAAACATTAATTTAACATTGTTGCTATACACTTCCTTTATTTGACAGGGAAAAAATAGGAAAAAAGGAGGAGAGAATATCAAATCTTCTGATGGTTCCACTCCAAAGTCATATTCTAGGCAGATCCACCTATGCCTCATGAGCTATTTACAAAGATCTTTGGATATCTGAAAAGTAACAGCTAATAATATGTCACAGTTATATTACCAAGAAAATACAAAAAATTATGTCTGGGTAGCAGTCATTCTTCTGCTGTAAAGTACTGAGGCACAGAAAACAAAAGGGGGGTCAAAAATTTAAGTCATTGAGACAAAAGCCCCAGTGAAGGCAGTGAGCTTATGAAGTTCAACAGAAACAGGCAAAATGTTGTTTAGTTGAGGAATGACACAATGTAGGTCCCTGAAAACTTCCAGGTTTATGTACCTCTAGGCACAGCATGGGCAGCATTGGTTACTGAGCTGGTGCCTTTGGCCAGATTTGAGACAGAACCATCCCAAACCTTTGATAAAGCATTTCCTTTCCTAAAATGTCCCAAATAACGTACAGGTTTGAGACATCTAAGTCCCGGAGCATAAATAATCAGCAAGCCCCTCCAGTGAACACTTGTAGTCCCGATGACCAACACTGTGATTCTCAAAGGAGAATGACTTTAAAAAGAGCTGCAGTAAACACTTCAGTGTGCCAAGAGCATAAAGGAACTGCAGCTTATTACAGACCACCACACTAATCCAGGCTTTCTGTGAGCTTCCAAAGACTAGCCCTCCTTTCCCGATATTTCTTATTAATTACAACTGTATTTCCAAAAACTGAGCTAGTCTCCCAAAACTTCTTCACCTGTGGTCTTCTGTATCAGCAGTCCCATCAGCAAGTGAAGACAGGGGTGTGGTACGAGACAAGGGTCCCTGTAACAGTAATGCCAAGAACCCCGGGCAATGGGACATCTGCCAAATCAACCCTCGCACATGCAACTCCCGTGAAATGGCTGTAAATCTGTGTCAGGAAGTTATCCCTCAAAACAGAGCTTCCAATCCAACAGGAAGGAAGGAACGGTTAGTTTAAAAGTTTACTTCTCGTACATTATTTATTAGCCTGCATGCAGAGCTGGAAACATCCAGAATAGCCCATTTCTCATCTCCCTTCTGGCACTGACATTTCACTGTGACATTCTCTAACCTCTGGGAGACAACTTCAAGAGGAGATACGATTTGTACAATAGTGAAGAGATGAAAATGATACATATAAGTACAGCTTTTTTTTATAGCCTCTATTAAATTCAAGCGTAACCTTAGTGCAAGCATAATTCAGCATTACACGTGCAAGTGGACCGCTCTCAAGATTTTTCAAGGGCCTATGATCACTATGAAACTCCAGAAACCACCTAAATCCAAAGCTTACAACCATGATAGAAGTTACTGTAGATTCGCCTTGGCTAGCAAAAACTTATCAATTTTTTTTTTGCCCAGAGGGATGATGTGATCCTTGGAGAGAATAACATCAAGTTGAAAAGTGCAGGATGCACTGCAGATGCAGAGCATGAACACATCTGTGAAGTCACAGCACTGATGAAGATGTAATATATCCACAGCTACCACAACCACCACATACCAAAACAAGTACTAAAAGGAAACTAAGAAAAGGAGGCTTTTGAGATAAATACACATATAAAAAAAGAATATATATATATATATATATATATATAAAATCAGGAGCATGTTTCTACTGCAATACATTATAACCACAATAATGATGTATACTGCCTATAGACCTCTCTGCTCAAGTTCCGTGTTTTACGTATTTCCAATTAATTATGAAACTGAATTTCTTCTACAATAAGAAACAATAACAATTTAATGGCAGCACAACTTCCACCACAGCCACAGCAGTGCACCGTGAGAAGGGAAGAATTTAATTTGCCCCAAAGATCAGGATGTTTTTTCATTTCCCTTTCTTCCAGCAGTAATGAGTGTTCCATATCCACGTTAAAATTAGACTTAAGACAGACAAGTACTTTCTAGTACCTGGAGCAGTAATAGCAACATGAACATCTGAGTTTTATGTACAAGCCTGCATATTCCTATGAAATGTTGATCATTTGATACTGAAACGATAGATCATCTCTCTACAGTGAACAGCAGCAAGTATATTTAGATTTTTGCACGGTGTGGTTGCTGCAGACATCAGTAGTAGTATAAAACCCCTGAGTGTTTGACCAGCACACTATCTCCTGTACTCCTGATAAACACTGCAACCAAGGATGGAAAGCGTGCTGCCATCCTTTGACAGGCCATGCAGGGGCATTATAGTCAGTCACATAGCATGAACGAAGCCCAGCTGGAAGTTCGTTCCTGAAAAACAGCATGATCTAGTGACACACCAAAGCACCCCATTTACCACTCTAGTGCAGCCAGCTCCAATGCCTGGTTTGATTTTTCCAAATTTGGGGCACCTGAGCTTCAGGCACCCAAGGCAGGAACACTGTCACCAGACTCCCTCTGTAACTTATTCAAAGAAAGAAGAAAACCATTCCCTGTTCAAATTCATGGCAGAGAAGTCATAACTTCAGTATTTCAGCCAATAAATTTAGGTACTCCAGGCAGTGTGTCCATGCACACATTTTTACTCCTGGTTGGACTCCCTCAGGCAAAAAACAAACAGGAACTCTGGTCTTGTTTGTATCTCGTAAGATTTTGAAAATAAAAAGGTAGTCACCTGGGTAGCACATTACAATCTACAATTATGCTTGGAATTTTCAAAATTTAACAGGAAAGTAAAGGTTAATATTAATGAAGGTAATGTTTTATGGAGCAATAGCAGCTTCATTTAAATCACTAAAATTGAATTGTCTAAAAACTGAACAGTGACCAGAACTAGATGCCTAAAAGGTACTAGTTTCTTTGCACTAATGATTTTTAAATTGTTTAACTTTTGTTTTGTTTGGTTGGTTGTGTTTGTTTTGGTTTTTTAACTAAGAATACTAAATCTGAGTAAGGAAGAAACTATTTGGGTCCAGAGTTTTGTACTTCTAAAAAAAAGTTATAGGCGTAACACATTGATATGTGGAGGACAAAATACCCCCAATTTTACATTCATGATATGTAAAAGAACTCATGAAATATTCACAACAATTTTTAGAGTAAATATGCAACATACAAAGGGGCCAAACAAAATTTAACGGAAGTAATGTGTGGCAAGCTCAAAATACATCATCCATAGTTTCCTGACTGTATTTTGAGTTGTATCACTTGCTTATGTTATTTGTACAACTATAAATAAAACCCCACAACTTTCTGTCTTGTTTGTGTGATATTTTAAACTTAATTACTTTTTTTAAAAAGCATGAGTGAACCTGATTTACGTTTATCTTCATAATGCAATGTTTACATAAATTAAAAAAGAACACCCCCCACATCAACACTGTGTTATCCCTCAGTCTGGAACACAAACACACCAGGATGATCAACAACAACATAAAGTAGATCATACCAAAAAAGCAGCAAGACTTCTTGGGGGAGAATCCCAGTCAAAGCAACTGCTAATGTAGTAGGCGGCATTTATGAGCACCATGATACAACGCTTCATCCGGGCAAAGTTTCTTAACAGTAGCTGTTAAAAAGATGAAAGAATGAAAATGTTTCAGACCCCTCAAAAGCTTCAGAAGAGTCTCATGCTTACAATATTGTCATCCTAATTTGGGTGAAGACTGAGAAAATAACATGTTAAGATCTCTAGCTCACAGAGGAAAGATAGGTCATAATTCAAGAGACTTGGAAAACAGAATTTGTTAGTTGTGTCAATTGATATTTGTTGAATTTAACTCTAAATAGTACACAAATTGTTGTTCAGTTCTAAAAAAAACAGCCACTTGCAAATTTTCATGAACGATTTTGTTACTAAGATTTCAGAGTTTTATTAAGTAAGCAAGATTTTCCCCATTCTTAGAAAATTTTGGCCTTCCTTAAAAAGATGCTGCAGGACACACCTGAAACCATGCAAAATTACTATGGCATTCCAATTAAGATAACCTGCACCCTTTATATCAAACTTTTCCTTTATCTGTAACAAATTTGTCTCTTGCAATGTATTTTGACCACATGCTTTTAAGTATTTATTGAAGTGACTTCAACCATGTACATTCAATCTATATAGAAATAAGACATAACTGTGCTGTGTTTTGATGCAGGAGAACACCCTCGAAGCAAAAAAAGTTAACAAAGCAGTGAATGGTTTAATTTGTGTAATGAGTAGCACAGAAAACGCTAGGTAGGTAAGATGTGGATGTTTTAAAATGCAACCACATCACTCATACATAAAGATTCCTTTTTTCTCCACCCTAAGGTTTATGGGGGGGGGGGGTGGATGGGGGGGTGTTTATGCCATGCAAGCTAATCTAAAAAATCTAAAAAAAATGCCACCAACAACCCAAGGTGGGTATTTAAAATTTACTCCTCCTGCCATCTGCAAAAGTCACAGTGCCATTTTCTGTTACAGAAGTGGGTAGAAGAACAAATCTTGAATAAAAGGCCTTGGCGCTTCTTTGCTGGAATAGTGGTGCAAAATGCAGCTTTAGTAACAGCATTACTCACAACAGTTAGAAAGAAGCATTTCACCTCTTGAAATCTTCCTTAATGAAATACATTATCCAACTGATACAAAATTCATTCAGCAGGTAATTTAAATTAAGCTCGAGTCTATAAGATTGCAGCAAAATAAAAAACAGGTTTGAGACCTTTGCCTTTTCGCTGCAAACAAAATTCTTGTTCCCATAGTCCAAGCAAAAGCACAGTTCTCTCCATATAAAATACATTATTCGTGGAACATGAAAAACTGAATGAAAAGTAGTTCAAGTGGGGAAAAAGGTAAGATGTGTGTTCAAGTATTTTTTACCAAAAGATTAAAACTGTGTGTAGCAATAAAATCCAGAGAAAAAAGAAAAAGGGTCCAGCTATCTCCTACCCACAGGACTCCCCAAAGTAATAAAAGAGTTTTAGTTTGCTTTCACCTTTGATTCAAACCTTACTCAACTGACTTATTTAAAATTTGGCTAAAAGAATGCTGAAAGACTCTTTACCCTGCAACAAACAGAGATCTTTTGGGTCAAGGTTAACAGCAAAAATTTATGCAAGACTTGGTTTACATGCACCTGCGCTATAATCTGATATGGGTGGAACCTGATGGTTTCAACTGTGTTCTTATTCACGTATTTCATGGAAATTAAGCTGCAGTTTATAGAGGAGACATAATAAACCCATGTATTTTGTTTCTGCCTTTTCCAACCTATCATATTCTTTTGTAAACAGGTAATGAAAATGTTATTCTTTACCCTCTGCAGTACGATACCAGATATTTGGATATGCACACTTGATATTAAGGCTTTTGGAAAGGATTAGTGTTTCCTTACTCTTTACCTGTTTAGACAGTCTGTTTTCCTCTTCAATGTACTTCTGTTCTTTGGGCATTAAGGTTCGTATGCTGGCTTTCACCTATGCATTAAAATGTATGTCAGTATTTCAAGCTTACTCGCTCCTTACCCAGTAGTAACACATGCTTCAATTTGCAAAAATTACGAAGTTCCAAAGTCATGGCTGCCAAGCCCGTGACACACAAACGTACACAGAGGCATGAGTTGCCGCTCTTTACATTAGCAGCAAGAGCAGCAGCAGCAGCAACAAAAAGAGTGGGTGTGCCAGGCAGTGGCAGAAGAGTATTCTGTAGTATACATCAAGGTTTAGAGAAAATGAGGAATGACAGAAATTCTCTACAAATCAGGAACAAAAGCTTTCATGAAACTGAACTCTTTAGCAGTACAAAAAAGCCAAAGTTAAGACTTACAGCATTAAAAATCACATCTATTTCAAGATAGATGACCCCCTTTGTTGGCCCTGTCAGCTGCTTGTTTTTCAAGACGTAGGCTTTCTGTTCACCATTTTGAATCTGCAGGAAAAGGACATGACAGCCGTCTGTCTCGCGGTCTCCGCTGAATACACCCCCCCCGGTGACCCCTGACCCCCAGCTGCTGAAACTGACAGAGAACCCAAAACAACTGTGGCAAGTCTGACAAGTACCTGTTCATTACCAGGACCGAGTCTGTCAGGAAAAATTAACTATCATGGGATTCAACATGGCCGTGAATTGAGTATGTTAAAATTTTAGTGTTCTTATTACAGATCTTGGTTGAGAAATGACAGACACAGAGCTGCAAATCTTTCCCCCCACCCCCCCCCACCCGCCCCCTTTCTTTCTTACACACACACACATGCCCCCCCGCAGCTTCAGCAGGAAAAATTCAGAGCGGTATGTCAGGTGAATGAAACTTACAGACAGCAATGGTATAGCGACTTTGCCTAGAAAGTCAGCGGTCCGATCGCGGTCTTCGTCATAAACTGTCACTTCAAGCACCGAGTGGATGTCTTTAATATTGCTACAAAGGGAGAAGCAACGAGAAGAAGTCATCTACACCAGGGCACCAAGGACAAAAGCATGAAAGGTTAGCAAAACCAGATACCCGTCTATTTTCCCAAGCCATGGCAGAGAACAGAACTTAAGTAAATGGGGCATCACCCCTCCATATAACCAAAAGGCTTTCTAAGGGCTGCCGTGATCGCTCACGCTCTCTGCAAGCCCTTCCCAGCAGAACTTTTCCAAAGAATGTTGCTTTAAATCTGCTACCTGGGGTTTGCGCCACAGGAGCTGCGAGGAGAGCCAGCACACAGCAGCACAGGGGGATTTACAGCCGCCAGCAGCAGGACGGAGAGCCTTCAAAGACTATGCCTTAAACACCGCTACCCTCACAGCAATTCCTACTGCAACTACTGTGCAATCTGTAGGTTTGTCAACGAAAATAATCACGAGCTACACAAGCCTGCCCCTGCACTGAGAACAAGCTCTTTAATTCTGAAATCCTTGCTTAATTGCAAATATACAAATCGTCACAACAAATTAGGAACAAGCAAGACAAAATGATGCCTTTTTCAGCTACTACTGTTTTTTGCCTGCCAGCTATTAAACACTCCACCACCATGCACAAACAAATGTCACTGTACATTGTAAACTCTCAAGTGAAAAATCCACATTCCTTATTCAAAGGAAAAAAACCCAACAGAATTGTTTGAGAGAACTCATTTTTGATCAAACAGCTGATCAGGAAATACAAACTCAAGCAATTTAACTTTGGTAAAATATACAGCTCCAGATGAAACTGGACTGCTAGCCCAAAATTAATTAACAAATCTGAAGATAAACAAAAGTCAATGATAACATACACAGAAGAGAGGTGAAAACTCTCCTTAAAGGCCTTTTGAATTTTTCTGTTTGATTCCTTGTTAGTCTTTTGTCCTCTACAAAGCCAGGCAATTTCTTATGCAGAGAACACTGTCGAGCAGTAAAGGTTGATTAGCTACTGGCTTCATTAGTATGTAATTAACAATAAATTAATGAAGAATTTTGTGTGGGTTTGTAGATACATACATGAGAACTACATTAATAAGCTATAAGAAGTACAACTGTTGTAAGATTTGTTCTTTTGTTCTGAGTTCATTCCTGAATGCTCACTGCCCGGCTACAGATGCCAAATAAATGAATGATGAATTTGGGGGGATGGGGATGGGGCGAGGCTGGGGGGGTGGGTGCGGAATTAAAATCAGACCGAGTTTTGAGATCAAGGGCAAAATACAGCATTTTCATTAATGATAAAGTGAAGCCAGTGTACACAAAGCTAAAGCTTCTACTGGTTTTGCAGTGAATTGTTAGCTTATTTCAGCAGCAGAGAAACCCGCAACTGATCCGTTTTCTACTCGGCGGTGTCACATTGCAGTCAGACACAGAGAAACAGGGAGAAAAAGAAGCAAGACAAATAACAGGAACATTTTGTTTGTGGATGACTTTTCTATTTTGACAGCTTTTTGCTGTCTTCAAGATAACAGAAGGATAAAAAAAAAACCTGACCGCATCGCTTCCCAATAAACTAAATGTTTCAGACTGCATTTTACCCAATAGCCACATTGTACTGGTACAATACTGGATGATATTGTGAGAGGTGCAGTTGGTAAATGGAAAGAACAAGTGGAAACTATCTGATCGTAATTCAGAGAAGTATAAATCCATTTAAAATTCCTTCCTTTAAACAGTTACCTAATGTTTACTGACATTAACAACCACATTTTAATTAAGGTCATAATCATAATATCCCTTTTTCCACCCAAAACTTCAGGCTGGGTTTGGCCCTTGACACTCTCACTGGAGCTGGCAGGAGTCTGGGGCGCTCAGCATTACTCATACCTGGTTCCCAAGAAACAGACCTTGCTTTTTTACCTTATTAAAATGGCACCTCCTCTCTAATTTTTTTTCTCATGTTTTTAATCCTCAAAAAAGTATTATGCTGCTTGGTTTAGAAATACTGGTGTGTGATCACTATCTTTCTTCAGAAACAACAGCAGGTATCTTCAATTCACACGTACATCCCTTCCACACCCTCCACTCTCAAAGAAAACCCACAGCCTAACCGCAACCCCCCAACACGAGATCCAGACACCTACAATGTGAAGATTTTGTTCCATTCCGGATTGAGGTTCTTGTAGATGGTGTGTGTCAGCAGTCTGTCATTGTTCAATTCAACTACACAAAACGGATCACTTTTACCTATAAGAGAAAATTTTGAACAAAATTTATGAACCAAGAAAGCACACCATGAGCAAGGTTTAAATAAAAATTAGTTTTGGTGGCTTTTTTTTATTATTATTATTTCTGTAAAGCTGCATTGTAATTCTCTCGGGAATTAATTCTGTGAAGTCCTATGGCCTGCATTACATTCAAGATGATTGTAACAGGCTGTTCATCTCTGTAATCTATTAACATTCTTCACTGAAAGAACACCTTTTTTGTCTTTAAAAAGAGAAATGAAAAGAAAAAAATCACCATACAGTCTTTTCTGATGAAAAAACAGCATGCTCCTAAAAGGTGCCAAGCACCCTTCTGAGACAGCTAAGAGAACTTTACTTTAATGGTGCCAATCCTACATCGACTGTAATAATAACATAATTAGAACATTTTGATTCATAGGAAATGTATTATTCCATATTATTTGTAATAACATAGCACCTATGACACTTATCCAAAGACTACATGCTTCACGCTGTAAAAATCCTCTCCCCAAAATCAAAAAGCCTTAAAGGCAGTCTCAGATAAAAGCCTAACACCAGAGAAAGTGGGCAAGTACAATTAAACAATAAGACGGTATCAGTTGGAATGACGGGCTGTAGTTTCAGCACAGCAGAAGCTCAAACGTGGTTGAGGTTTTCGTATACATTAAAGCACAATGAAGTAGCTTTGCATATATTTACAAGAAGGTCCCTCAGCATGAAAGCCACCACAGGATAAAGTATGAAGATGCTGCTTTGAAAATGCAGCATATAGATAATGGAAGCAGTATCCTAGACTGGATATGGAAGTTGATTTGGTTTTTTTGTTTGTTTGTTTGTTTTTTGGTTTTTTGGGTTTGTTTTTGGTTTTGTTTTTGTTTTTTTTTTGTCTAAAGAAAAAGAACAGGGAAAGCAAGTGTATATGTGGGGGTACACCTGAATGCGAAATAAGCTGCTTACAGCCAATGACTCAGGTGTTTAGGTATCAGGCAAACAGCAAGGAAAATAATCCCGACTGGAATTTTAGGGTGAAGATGGGAAACTTTTATTAAGCTTTTCCTCAGTTACCCACACGGTCAAGGTTTGTATTTGCAAAGAAGAAGAAGGAAAGTATACACCTGAATCTCATGCTTAACTACAGCTTGGCTGTATAAAAAAAGAGCTTTCAAAAGAGGGAAGAAGCCAAAGAAGGGAAGATTGGTACCTCCAGGGTTTCGGGCCAACCCTGAAATTTCCTGGAAGGGTAAGAAGGTGTGAGGAAGATCTGAGGGACAGCTATGACAGAAGAAGCAGTAACGAAAACATGAGGAGCATGGTGAGAAGACAGTTGCAATAAAAAGGCAATAAACTGAATAAATCACAGTGTGGAGTAAATTATTTAACTCATATTTCAAGTTGTGACAGTAATGACAAACACTATAAATGCTAGCCAAGACAGAGATGCTCTCCCTCCCACCTATTTTTATTTCCTCCACTAATTGAAGAGAACAACCTTTGCCTTTGGCACAGAATACAAGTGTATGCATTATTTTCATGTGAGGCTACAAATATATAAGTAGAAAGCTGTAGAACAAATTGTTCCCAGAACCCAAGGAAACCTTGTCTGATGGAAATTAACAACCAAGTTGCATGCTACAGCATGGCTCATTCCCATCTCTGGACTTCCTTTGGACACCCAAGTGTTTGGAAGTTAGTGTTGGCATCGGCCTTCCACAATCAAATCTAGCACACTAAGCAACTGTGTTCCACAATTACTCCAATAACTCTGTAATGCTTTGTCACGCATTATAAGAAGCCATAAATCGGATAGTTCAATGGGGCTACATTAATGATATTAGGGAGGCATGTAATTTGTTTCATACCTTATACAAATGACAATTAAATCGATATTTAGACAAAGCTGTCCAGGGGTCGTATCTCCCAAACTGCAGTATTGATTCAGACTACATCAGAGGTTAATGTGCATATTATTAACTTTAATGATAAAGAGTAATTGTTTTAAACACATTGTGAATTACAGTTAGGGCTGATGTTTATCTTCTCTGGTAAACAATATACTGCTGAATCTTTCCCATAAAACTTGAGAAATGATTAATTCATTAGCCAGCAGAGATGGATATATCATGCATCTCCATGTTCTCCTACTTCACAAGCCTAAAAGGTGGTAGGCAACTTAAACAATTTATATTTACTTCAGTTCTTTAGGTTCCAGTATTTGAAAACAAAACACACAAGAAGACAGAATAGCAAGGCAGAACAGGTGAGCTAGGTAGGATTACTGATTTCATTTTTTAAACCACCATCAATCATATTTGCATATGATGGTACAATGCAATTTGTGCTTATTAATTGTACACAAATGCAGGAAAATGGACTGCAGTGTCTAAAGGCCATCTTCTGTAAACAAAGATAAGGTATTTACTACATTCATTTATTTTCTAAATTTGTTGACATGTACTTTTTCAATGACTCCTTACAGATTTATATGGACATCAATCCACTTAAGAAAGCTAAATAACATGTAACATTAATCACAGAGGTCCTTGATCAAATCAAAGACAAACTGTTTTCAGAACTAAAAAATATCCCCGCTCTCCCCCCGCCCCCCTCAACATTTCCTGTCTCCTCCCTCCTACAACTTGAAAACTGTTAGAGACCAAATTTGACAAAAGGAAAGATTGTGAAATGGTACAAGGGAAGCCCCAAATATCATGGTTGACAAGTGGAAGTTTCACGGCATTGAATACCTCTACTAAGGTATACTGGTTTTTACCATATGAGGAGGCTATGAAGTTCCCATATGCAAAGCCCTTCACCATTGCCTATGGGCACTTCTTCCATATGCTAAAACACTCATAACCAAGCTGGGTATCTGAAAGGCAACACTCTTCGCTGACGTGCTAAACATATGGTATGTGCAAACGATATTTGGATACCAACCCAAATAAGTGAACATGATCCAGCAAGACAAAGCCAGAGCAATGTACAAGTACTTGGTGAAACTCATATCCATCTGTCATCTTTCAAGTTCTCATTATTAGAAGGAATAACTGCAATCTTAACTGTTGCTGACAGCCACGGCAACCTGCTGCATGGCAACAGTGTTCAAAATAATGGGATCATTCCCAATGAAAGCCTTAAGAGAGCACTAAAATACTAAAAGACGTTGTCCTTTGGTCTCCATGGTCTCTAGGAGGACCAAGGAAATCTAGGAACTTACAATGCATATTCACCAGTGTATTACTCAAAAACAATACCTTAAGCACAACACATACTCTAACCAAGGCAGCCTCAGACAACTTTTGTCTAGTTAATTCAACTAGCAATTTCCAACAAGACACAGATAAATGGTTTTCCTCATTTTTATGTGAAAGAACCATGTGTTCTGAAAAGCATGTGCTGTCCATCTAGCAGCTCTAAAACTATACTTAAAAACCTTCAATTAGTCTTGTGTCGCCTAAGCTCAGTTACATCATTGCAAATTATGTTGTCATCACAAGTATGCCTTTCACTACAGAGTAAATCACAACTGTCATATACCACCTGTCATACGTCAAGATATTCTACTCAAATTCCTGTCTACTGAGGATGTTCCAACTAGCTCTCTGCTCTCTGCCTTCCACAGGCCTCCAGCTACTGTTCCAGTGGCTTTAGAGGTACTAAACGCTGTTGATCAGGAGGGCAGCCACAAACTTCTGAATACAGCCCAAAATACGTGCTCAGTTCTATCCAAGTGTAAGAGACCACCACGTGCTTAAGGCACTCACACATTAAAAGCACGCTCCCAGCACAGCCGTAAACAGCACTTAACGATTTTGAGCAAACCCATGACTTCAATGGGACTAAACACTGTTTGAAGGAATTAATGATGCAAGTAGGTAACAAAAAACAGTGAAAGGTACCCTCCAACTTATTGAAATCACACCTGCAGAAAAAGCTCAATAAGAAGTAAACTGAATCTTATTAATCCATTCTGGTGCTGTAATGTCTCATGCTTTTTGGACTCTACTTGTACAGTCCTAAGGGCTCCTGAAATGACAGAAATAAAGTGCTAATTTACAAAATACATGTAATAATCTGGAAGGGATAGCAGCTTGTCTTTCAACAGATCTCCCTCTCCTTTGTTCCCCCCTCTACAGACCTGGACTACCTAAGAATGTCCCCTAGAAGGAATTCTACTTCTTAATGTAAGCTACCCCTGAAAAAAATTAAAAAACACTTATCTTTTGAAGCTTCCCATTTTATTCAGCATGCTGCCCATTGCATCTGGTTTGACAGATATCCTTGTTTGCGCTACACTGTATTGAATTTAAACTTTAAACAGGCGTCAAGACAGGAGCGCAAACTGAACTATTTTACTTGGATCTCAGTATTTTACTTCAATCAGCATCGCATCCCTCATGTTGCACACCGTACACACCTTAATTAAAAATTAAGTCTTTTGCTTGTCACCTTACTTCTCAGAAATAATGCGTGCCCCTGGATGAATGGTACACCCACGAGCTGAAACCAGCCCAACTCCGCGAGAGTGGTTAAGTTGCAAGAGAGGCTACCCAGGAACTAGAGAGGTCTCATTTGTTATTTGCTTCACAACCCAAAGTCTCCCACAGCCCAGGAAGTCCCTCACAACAGAAATAAAGTCAGTTCAGAGCTGGGATCCATTACCCGGACCTCAGGAGGCTGGCCACTGGAACAAAATTTTTCTGCTGCAGTTATCTAAAATACACTTTTTTATCACAGAAAAGAGACTTCCATAGTGACAATTTTTAACTGCTTCTCAAAATATTTAGAAAATCAAAACAACAAAACCTCAAGCTCTGCACAATTTTAGGTTCTGAATTTTCTTCTCAAGTTGCCACAGCACCTCATTGCCTAACAGTTTTGCAGTGTTTTCTGCTTGGAAAAGTTTGGGAAAGGCCCTTTGCACCAGTTCAAAGGCCACAGGACCTCCACATTTGTAGGTCAGCTGGCTCGCTTTGCTGGAACTGATCAGTGAGCACCAATGATGTGAAGTGTCTTGTGAACCCTTGCGAACTGATGTTCTAGGGCTGCAGAACAGGTCTCAGACATATGCCACTGCAGCCTACCTTCCAGGCTGGAGGTGAGCTGGGCACTGTCCAGTCTAGTGGGCAAGTAAAACAACAAAATGTTGGGCATCGTCAATTTCAACTCCAAAAGCACTGCTTTTTTTTCGCAAGAGATCATATGACATGTGACCGATTCAGACGCAAGTATCTTTTGTTTGTATAAATATGAACTTTACCTGAATATTAGAGCTGTCAAACTGCAATACAATATAATTAATACTTCTGGGTAAGTTAAACAGATATGTCCTTCAGTGGTTCCTGAGGGGGAAGTGTCTAATAAAAATTTTTGATTCTTGGTAGATTGTTTTCCCAGCAAAAATTCATTTTGGGGCACAGCAATGCTTCCAAACAGGGACTTCAATTCAATGTAATTGCACTTCTGCATGCACTTTCTAGCTCCACTTGTACACAAAGCAGAGTCTTCCTTGATGAAAAGCTATCAAAGCTTAAATCTACATTTCTTGCTTGCCATGTTTTGTACAAGTTAAACTGTGATGTCCTTTATTAGAAAACTCTATTAAGTACATGCTTTTGTCTCCAGAAAACTGCGTGTTGTCTGCATATTGCTCGTTTAGTATCATTAAAAAAAGGAGACTTTAGTTAACAAACATATGGAAACATCCATATTTCATACAGTAAGACGATTCCCCGTTTTAGAGAGAAAAAAGACACCTGTGTACAGTCATAAACATAATGCTTTTCTGTTTTCAGTCTTTGAAAAAACAGCCTGCAGGAAAGAAAATAATCAGAAAGACCATCAGTCACTGCAGAATGACTTTTTCTTTCTTAATCAAGGCTGCCGTGGACTCTTAGAAGGAACTCCCATCGATGCAATTGCTTTTCAGAGTAGATGCAAAGCAAGAAGTGTGTGGCAGACCCACCTGAAACACTTATTTCACTTCGTAAGGATTAACTTGCAAAGGACAGCAGACAGCATGGGGCTAGCTCCCTGTGAGCCCTGCGGAGATATTTCTACCACGGCTATAGAAAGCACGCATTGCTTCAGTGTATGTCCAGAGACACAAATAATTTTCTAGTTTTGTTTCTTCAATGGTTTTCTCAACAAAAGCAACCATGTGGCAGGCTAAATATAGATTGACGTTTAGCATTTACCTGCCACTGATCAGTCTGTAAAGCCATATAAACTGACAGGTCAACTCTAGCATTGGCTAGACCATGAAACTGATTTCAAGCAAATAACTAACTTTGTTTTGAACTGTTACACAATTTTTTGCATTGTTCACATTACATTATCAAAACCAAACTGCAATCACCAAGACAACTGAAAACATTTTGGACAGTTTAAAAAATTAATGAAGACACTTCAATTCCACTTCTACTATTTTTAAAAGTCAAGCTCACAAACCCTGACTTCACAAAGTTCAACCAAGTTTAATGTGGTTATGAAAGCTGAAATATTGCTTGAATATTTCATAGGCTATTATGGTTCTCCCCTACCGCTGGCCATGCCTGTCCATTACGGATCTAAGTCCCCACAGCCAAAAAAGGCCTTTATTTTTTGGGAAGACAAGACAGCCAGTTCATGACTCTTGGGGGGCAGTGCCACTCATGCAGACGCTAATGTCACTAATGTTGTTCCAAGCTCCCTGCCAGCCAGCTGCTTGCAACAGAGCAGTTGGTCTGACCTTTGGCCAGGAGCAGGAATGGCTCAATAGCATGAGAAGCTGCCTTATCTAATGGATTAAGTACAGGACCCAAGCCAAATGCCAGCTTTGACAAGGACTTGCTCTGTCGGCCTTAGCTGAGTCAGTTAACCTTTCTTAGTTTCCCATCTTTAAAATGGCAATGATAATTCCTCTTTACCAGCACTGCTGCAAACGTGTTGCAACGGACTGGTATCTCGAATGCATGAGATACCTTTACTAGGTGATTCTGTGTAGTGCTACAATCATTTTAAACTCATTTCCACACAATATTTACAGAAAAAAAAATATTAATAATCACAAGTCATCCTTTCACTGTATTTTTAATTCTAAATCCTATGGCTAACGAAAAATGTCTTTTAAATCCTAATTTTGCCAGGATTAGTAGCCTAACACTGCCACTTTCTTTAAAAAAAAGTAGCTTTGCAGTAAACGATATCAGACTGATGTCTTCAGTCGACCTGTACGATAGGACCAGGTGAAATTTTATCTGCCGTAGAAGATGGCCCATCTAGTAGATTTCCGTACTTTGTGAAGATAATTCAAGTGTATATTGAAATCTGGTTGCACTAATTGACAGAGAAAATTACTTTTAGAACCATATTTCCAAAGGGCCTCTGAATTTATTCCTTCAATTTTCCATGCATGGGCTTCCATACCTTTGTGAATTTAACGTTTGTGTACATCACTCTGACATTTCCTAGCATTTGAAGAACAATTTCAAAGACTATTTTTGCACATGTGGTATTAGGACATTTTAGTAGAACAGATTTTAGAAAACTAATTTACATTCTGCATATTTAGCCGTCTTGGTATCTTGATCCTACTTTCAAGTGCTTTAATCAAAATTTTAACATGGAATTTTCTTAGAAGAGAGGCTGAATTCCAGACATAAAACTGAAAAAGAGTAAGGAGAAAAAAATAATAAATCTGCCTCATTTTTTATGCTTAGTTTCTGTTCTTCAGAGGATGAGATGCCTGAAAAGCTTTTGGCTCTAAACCTAAATGCTACTGAGCTCTTTAGTAAAATCTGCACGACATACCAGGTTCTGAAATCACAGCACCCAAAAAAGCTGCAGACAATTGATTAATAATGAGGTCAGAAATACAAATAAATTTACTTCTAATGAAGACTGGAGACACAGTAATCAAAGTGTTAAAAATTCATTTCATGCACATCTCATTTGCCTCTTAGCTGATATTTATCACATAATTCTGTGAGAAAGTAGAGGCCTAAGATGCTCCAGATAAATGTCTCAATTAATTGTACAGAGGTAGCCCTCTTTGAGCTGAACCAGAGCTGTGAGCTCTTTATTAAAAGCACTATTCTGTAGCCTGTAACCTTGTTCCTTGACTCCTCTCTAGTTTCCAATTTAAACAAGTCCCCATGCGGCCCGCTCTAAAGGGCTTTGTCTCCCTGTCATTGTTAAGAGAGCCGAGGCATCCTGGAAGTGTGAAATCAGACCTCATGAGCTGAACGGTTCCCCAGGGAACGCCGGACTGCGCAGAAGGTCAAAGTCATGGGCTGGACCATCTGAAAGCGTCTGATCGCCGGTCTGTGACACAGCGAGTGGGGTGGGGGCAGGGGGAGAGGGGAGCCAGGGGGCTGGAATGAAACACATCTTAATTAAAGCCCAAAGACAGCAAAACAAACTGTTTTCGAGGCAGGCTGTCACAAGGAGCTTGGGTTTTGCTCTGCTAATGAATCCGAGTTGCTAACTATTATTCCTTAAAACAACAGCACTTTCGCCAAAGCCAACCAGACCTGTGGCACATCTTTTCCCACTCTGCTTGCCTCTCATCAGTGATAAGGCAGAGGGTTTGAGTTTTATTTCCTGGTACAAGGAAAAGGAGGGTTGCATCTTTGCCGTGGTTATAGGAGGTGCAGCCGCTGCCTGCAAATCCGGCGGCAGCCTCCCACCGCGACCCACCTACACTTGACATGGCTGCACAGGGAACATGCCGACACCCCTATGGCCTGAATTGGCATGGTGCCTGTGGCACTGCATTGGGTCTGTTGCCTTCCAAACCTCATACAAATTAGGTGAACACAATATGGATTAATTTCAGAGTCCAACTGGCAAGATGAGCCCATTATAATTTGCGTTTTACTGCACCATCAGTATATTCCTTCACGTAGGAGGCCACTGTAGGCACAGGCGCTGCTACACCAGGACCCCACCAGCAGCCCGGCCCTCGCGAAGGCCCACCGGCCTCCCAGAGGAGCCGCAAGTGAGCCAAGACTGGGGGCAAGGGGGAAAGATACCTTCTTTGGCTGAGGATTTAGGGGGAAAAGAGCCCTGCAACAAGTCACTAAAACACAATGGAAGATTTGATTTAAATGAAACTTTCCTCTCAGGGAGAAAAGGAAAAAGTGACCACCACAAGCAAACATCTTTCCATTTGTTAGATTAGTTTCAAAAAAACATATTAAAAATATGTATTTTCCAGGAAGGGGTACTTGCTATGACTGCAGTTTCCAATAGAACCAAATTTTGCATTGGCGGAAGCCCTAAAATTTTGTCTGGGCCACGGAAAGATGCTGTTTTTCTGGAGCAAACATCCTCATAGCCCCTGCCATTCTCCCTAAGGCCCCGGTCCTGGAAGACATCCTTTCTTTCAGCTCTCCCCAAAAGCACTGTGAACCTTCAAGCACCGTCGGGGAATCTGCCAGTCGCTCAGTGGCCCTCCCTCTCCTAGACCTCCCTTGCAAGCAGGCTGAGTGAGGAGAAGTCTCACATTGTCCTTTTCTGGGGTATTTTGAAAACCCAGTTGTGGCACATTCTAGTGCCCCATTTTCAAACTGGTGGTGCCCACTTCCTCCCCTGCTCACGTCAACCAAAACTTCAGCCCTGCCTGGCATCTTGTTCAACACATGTATGTTGGGGGTGTGTGCTGTAAACAGCATCCTGAACCACCAACCTAAATCTCCCTCTTAAAAAACCCACATGACAAACACCACCCCATCGCACCCCGTACTAACCTTAAAAATTTGAAGTGCACTGTCCGACACTGGGCTATTGAGACTGGAGAAAAAACTACCCACAACTATCAACAGTTTATTAGGGGCTTTACTGAAGTGACCTACTGTAGTAGCATTCAGCTGAACAAGGCTATGGGCTTTCTGTGGAAGGGAGAAGAATTGAGGGTTTCATTAAAAAGTAATTTGTGCTTTTTACTCATTCATTCAACGGGAGTCTCAATTGCTCTTTATTCACACAGAGTTAATACAGTATTACAATGCTGCTCAATGAATGTATGGTAACAAAAGAAAAATTTCACATTTTGAAAGGGAAAAAAAAAGTCCTTTGCAACTGTAGTAAGATTGATGACTACTTAAAAGATTACAGAAATCTTTTTCCGTCTGTGCTTATGCTTAATGATGGAATATTAAGGATTTTTAAAATCCATTCAGCCCAAACTAATAAATTTTGATTTATTGCTTCACATGAAAAGATTGCTGAAAGTGAAATGGGATATCTTCAGCAGACAGGAAACGGAGCAAACCACACAGGTACCATACAGGTGTGTCAGCTACTTTTCAGACTCAGGGGAGGGCAAAAGATTAACTCTGCAAAAATGATACAGTAAGAAGAGCAAACTACTCCATAGCTTTTACTCATACAAGCAATCCTTAGTCGTGTAAGCTGTACCACTGATGACAGTGCTCTCCACACTGACTAATAAGTATTGCTCAGTCAAAGAAAGGTGGAGGGTCAAGTTTTACACAATTTTGCAAACATGATTTATTGACAATCACCAAATAACTACTTAGAGTTATTTCTAAATATTAGTATTCAAAGTTTAATCTGAAACGGACGAGCTGTATATACCCACAAGTTGCTAAAAATAGCTATAAATTACTGCAGCATTTAATAAAAGCCCTTTGTCCTCTTTTCAAAAGACCAGGTGATTTTGTCCAAAATATACAATGATTTCTGTAATGTCTGGAATGCACAGCCATTTCACAAGCCATATCTGCTGTTTAAATGGTTTTTTTCTTGCTAATAAACAAAACATGTGGGAGACAGGAAGGTACTGAATGTTTTTCCCCTGTCTTCCTGACCACCACTTTAAATGCAATATCGGAAAATTTTTGGTAGCCCTGTACATCTTTAATTGAATCAAATGTATTTCCAAAAAATTTGTTCAACCAGCACAAATGACATGTTGATCTGGAAAAGTCGAAGACTGAACGAGGTCAGGGACTGAATTATCCCATTTGCCCCTGAATAACTTAATCTCTCTCTCTGTTCAGACCACATTGGATTATAAGGTCAAAGCAGAGAGGAATCTTTAGAAGCGTTTCTCCAACCTCCCTGAAAATAGAATCTGTTATTTTGCGTGCCACAAACTGGATGATCAGTTTCAACAATAAAATGTCTGCTCTGTTACATTCTCTGAGAAAAAAAAAAATAAAATACCGGTACTCAAGCTAATTTTAAAAAAAAACAACTGCTCCTATTAACAAAACGTTTAAGTCCAAATTGTAGTTAAAGCAGCTAGATTAATATAGTTTCTTTTTTTTGTTTGGTTTTTTGTTGTTTTTGTTTTTTTTTTTAAAGCAGAGATGGCTATTTTCTGAAGCAGTTCATTTTGCTCCATTCAACTTGTGCAGCGTGAAGGTGATTGTACTTCCAGGAGGTAACTTGGACATTTCTGGAGAAATATAGTCAGTATGGCTGAAATACTTTTTTTTTGTTATTTTGAAAAGCAAAAGGTTATATTATCCATTCAGCTATTTTATCACATAAAATAGAAAACAAAAAAAAGATTTCATTTCCCTTCTTAAACAGTTAAGCAATAGTTATAGGAAACTGCATTTATTCTAAATGTCTGAAACCAACAGCAGCCTTGCTAACTATCTGGCAGATAGCAAGCGGTTCTTTTGGCAACAACTTTAAAGTAGTATGTAAGTCTAGCACCTTTTGCCTTGTCCTCTGGAATTCAGCTTTATTTCAGATAATTTTTTATATTTTAATCTACTAGAAAAAGAAGTCTTTCCTATGTATCTTTTCCAGGACCTCTGATCAAGAACGTGTATTTCACCCTTCTGAGAAATAATAACCTTTTTGGGCTCTGCTGGCATTAGAATGACCTGTTGCCTTGCTTACAAAACTTTTGTTTGTTCGTCTGCAGGTTTTTTCCTCAATGAGCAGAAGGTGAGACTGTATAAACAGACAATATTATTTGGATAAACTTATGTTTTAAACATTTATTTTTCCCTTTGAAAAAGGCCCAGTCTTAATATGGTATTTAGTGTCACAGAAACTAAATGAATACTTGCCTGTGACGTCCGCTGCCATCAATGCTTCTGCCCTGATGACCTTCACCTGAAGAAATCCCACATCCTTCATGTTATGGAACATCGTCATTGGACTCTAAAAAAATTATAAAAAGAAAAATAATTCTGGATGGCAAAAGAGACAAACCAAAATCAATATCAATAGCCTCCTCCCTAGCCCACATACAAGTTAGCATAAATCTAACTTACTCATATTCTAAATATCATTTTCTGAAGAATGTATAGTTGTCAGAGTTTCTTTCAGTCTTTTGTAACTTTAACTTAACAATTAAAAAAATTAAAGGAAAATATCAGAATATAAGTTATTAAGTATACACTAATTCTACTGAATTAATCCCCTAACAGTACATGAGCAACTGTCCATCAAAATTTTAAATGACAGAAGTGTATTAACAAAATTAACATAAAAAATAAAATACTTCCTTTCCCCAAATACTTCTGTGAGATCAATGTTCACATTTGCCCTTTGATGGCCCCAATAATATTTTAAACAGTGACTTCGGTCCAGTGTCGCTTTTGTTGTAGTGGAGCATCATATGCAAGCTTGCATATAGCTTGCAAATAATGTGAGCAAAAACAATCCAAAGAGGATTATGACAACTTAATAATAATCACATGCAAAAAAGATCCAAAAAATGAAAAAGATACTCCAATTCCATTGTAGGAAGCTTTTACTATAAAAAATTGTTTTAACATAAATTTCTGCAGTAGCTAAACATATTAAAAAGAGGAAGAAAAATTAAAAGAGTAGACTAATACTCGCATTTATTCATCCAAATTAGTTTTAGAAAGCTGCTTGGAAAATGTGTTCTGTTGCTGCTCTTTTTTCAAATAACTAAAAGTAACAAACTGGGAGTATTGCACCAGTTAGGTGTGATATGCTAAAATTCTCAGGCTCTAACTTTGAATATAATTTAAAAGTTGCAGATTTTCAAATTATAGAACATCGAATGCAACTCTGAATCTGCAATCAGTTAATAACAAAACCGGTATTACCGTTCAATTTTTAGATAACCTAGGGGAGGAACTCAAAAAGAGAAGACTAAAACTAGATTTTCAAATCCATTTTAAATCCTCTCTGTGTGTGTGTATATATATATGTGGCCTAATTTTTTGTTGCTTTTGCAGGTTTTGTTCATAAATACTAGCACGTACCTTTATTTTGAAGTATTTTAAAATCTGAACTAATGCATTTAAATGCTGTGGCCTTTTATAAACTTTTAATACAGTGCAAGTGAAATGTTTTCCATTGCTTATGATAACAACCAGATTTCTAGAAAACGCAAACATCAGGTAAAGCACCAATTCAACAATTCTTTAATTTCTTATGAAGGCAAAATCAACTGTTATGGAAAAACCAGAATAAATAACATCACTGATGAAAACCACAGGTGCTCCTTAAGTGAAATATTAAATGTCAGCTTGCAAAAACTGCAGTAGGTTTGTGCACAGACAACCTATCCATTAAAATGTTAGACACACAATATGCATCCCTGTCTTTTTATTAATGAGACAACTCCAACAGTTAAATCACACTGATATTAATTTCACAAGCCCCAACTTGACCATTTACTGCTTATAGTGAAGGTTTGACCTTAGTACACCCAACTGCGGAATACAGTTAAGTGTAGTATCCCACATGCTACGTATGTACGAATACACAGATGCACGTTATCATGGTGCAATGATTCCTATTTTTTAATCATTTTTAATATGTTAATCATCAGAAATGCAGCTTATAAATTTCAATGGCCAACTTTAATCAGCATAGTCTCAAGGCCTTGCTTACGTGCTTACAAGCTGAGGGTGGCAGAGACGGTGCTACAGATAGCACGGTGATAATTCAGAAGCATGTTGGCACTGTCCCTCATTTATTACAATAACAATCAAGGTTTGGAAGCTTCTTATCAGAATTGGTACCACAACAGAGGTAATGCGGTTTTTAATACCACGATGAAAGTGAAAGGATTTACAAAAATGTTTCCACATTTTACCCAAGTTTCCCCATGACTAAAACACCAAGCCACGGAAGAGAAACAAAGCAAAAACCAAATACAGAAGAAGGAAGCCAAGCCGTACAGCCCCCTTTTTCCAAATTTCACCCTGGTAAGCACATCTTGCAAAGGTGCCAGCACCTTATTTCACTTTTCTACCTTTGTTAGCATCCCACAGAATAATTATTTTTGAACTTTTTAGTTCCAGCAAGTCAGATGGCTCAGATTCATTTGCTGCACATCATGACTGTGGAGGCTGCTGAAAATGTATACAATGCCACAGCAGAGGCTCTGGGAGAAGCAAATGACTTTAATACATTACTTTAAATACATAACTTTAAGTAATGATTTATCAGATGATATTCTGTCTTCTTCTTTATGATTATTGTTGAAGGCCTCAAAACCTGCACGGTTTCTGAAGCCTGAAATTTCCATAGCAGTGGAATCCGTGATTTGCTGTGAATCTTTTCAACCCTCAATAGATGGGAAAAGATTGAAATGCTCTGGAGATGAGTCCTCTTTATTTTTTTAATGAAAGGCTGTATAATATATTTTCTGTATGGCTGCAGCAGCTGTCAGGGAGAGCATCTCAGTTCAGCTCTATTATGGGAGAAGCAATACCCCATCCTATGGCATCGAGATACACTGAGGGGCCAGTACTGATTGACAGCTTGTCACCATGACGTCTTATTCCATCTCTGTTATGGAGAAAATTAATGTCACACCACCAGCCTTATGACTCGCTGTCATCTTAGAACTGCTCACCTTTTATCAATGCTCTAAATAACATTTCAA
The DNA here is from genome assembly GCF_017639655.2 of Falco naumanni. NCBI lineage: Eukaryota > Metazoa > Chordata > Aves > Falconiformes > Falconidae > Falco > Falco naumanni. The sequence goes on from NC_054080.1 coordinate 7,642,125, forward strand.
GCCCATCGTCTCACGGTGGACAATCTGGTCAAGGGACATTAAATCGGATGACTGTGAAATGTCATAATAAAAATGGAATGCTAACAACTTCTTCTCTAAACTAGCTCCTCTGGTTTTTAAACTGTGACAAGGGGGACCACGGGTTCAGCACACCCGTTCTGAAAAGGTCACACAATCTCTCTTGGTCTGTACCCATTAATGCGCCCCCCTCCTCACCCCAAAAGGAATTAATCTTTTCAGACAATTGTGGTAAAATAATGGTTCAAACAGTAATGCCTGTTTAATTTGTAAGGCTCTGATGTTCAGCTACAAATGGTTAAATGACAGTAATAGAGTCATTTTCCAAGGCTATTTGATCTGATAGCAAGGTCAGCTCATTAACTGTTTTTGGCTGCAGAAAGGGTGCAAAATACATTTCTCAAATGGAAGCCAGATTTTTTAAGAGGACAAAAAATAAACCCCAAAATGCAGCCACTCAATGGGGAACAATGCATCCTACTAATTGCACCGCCTTTCTTTGTATCATTTCTGAGGTAGAGATATAAATACCAAAGACAAACTAAACACAGTGAAAATAAACTATCCGAATTTCGTTAATCCTTGTCATTTCTTTCGTCTGCTGTCCACTGGTCATTTTAATAAAAACAACGAAATTTATCAAAAAGGTATATTGATGCTACAGTTTTCAAAAACACATAATGAGAAATTCATGCCTATGCAATATGAATACCTTCCAAAAATATAAAGGTTTCCAAATGCATACAGTAACGTAAATATGAGAAAAGACATGTATCCATGAATATGTAAGAAACTGAAATAAATAGATCAATCTTAGGCCACATAATTATGCTTTACATAGGGGATGAAAAATTGGGAATTTAGGAAAAACCATTAACAACACACAGTCATAATATGTTTCTACGTTGATACTAAATTATCAAAACCATCAGTATCACTTGACTGCCATATCATCACACACAATAATCCACAGGAATACAGTATTGTTGCACCTGGTAGAAAGAAGCATATCACCTCGAAAACGTACCTGTCAGAAATTTATTATTTTTGTAAAGATCTATCCTGACAACCACAAACTGTCTTGGTGGATTCCAAAATGTGCAGTAACTCTCTTAATTGTAATTATTTTTCAGAGACGGTGCACAATACCTTAGCTCTCAGTTGGTTTAGGAATATTATGTTTAGCCTCACTAAGTCACCTCTATTAAACTGTGTTTACGATAACACTATTGGTGTATGAGTTGTACAAGCATTAGCAGACAGCTGATTCAGTGGAGATAGCCAGAATAAATTTGCTGAAGCGCACATCCTGCTAATCTGTTTGAAGAATATTGTACAGCATTAGTACTAGCACTTCATGTTATCTGCACAGCCTGATAAGGTACATCTTTATTAAATTCAGTTATTGAAAGGATGTCAGTCATGGAATAGGAATATTTTAAAATCTAAAAAAAAAAAAAAAAAAAAAAAAGCAGCTCTTTGTTAGTCAGAGCTTGGTTTAATGGCTGAGTGTCTAGAGAAGCCTTTCTAAACACCTGGCAGCATTGTACAATAACAGCTTTGTAATTTTAAGTGGAAATAGCTTTTTTTTTTTCTCCTCCTTCTTTCTCCATGTGTAGTGAGACAGTTACTTTTAGTGATTTAGGTATTAGCAAATGCTGGAGTAAGAGCTCCCCTCTCTGTTGCTTTGGTAAAACTACACAGATTCCGTGTAGTGTGAGGATGCTGGGAAATGAAAATAATTTGCTTCAGAATATTTAAAAATGTAAATACTGTTTAAAACAGTTATTTTGATGATGCAAAATACTGCCCCAGCCTCTAATGTCCAGACAAAAACCCCAAGTTTTCTTGCCTTCTAGTAGATGCTCAAAAAAAAAAAAAATCTGAAAACTTGGAACCTCAAACCACTTGGCATAAATACTCATTCAAAACTTTACTGTCACTGAGTGACCCCTTATTTATTTTGTCCTTGGCTAAAATTATCTGCAGGGCAGTAAAATTAACTTCCTTACGTTACATAATGGTATCAGATAGCTGAGTTACTATGTAAAAATACATCATAGTATAAAAAGGATTTGTAGCCTTCTTGATGTTACCTGCAGCAGCTGTGATATCAGTAACTGGTTTAAATGATTGTCATTGTTGAGTGTGATAAGGATATAAGGGGATATATTTAGATTTTCCCCCACGATAGTTATTATTTATATAAGCAAACATTTTGCAAACGAAAGACAAAAGAGAAGAACTCCATACATATCTCTTCAGTATCTCCTCTCGCTCCTTCTGGTCCTCCAGGGAGCTGATGGAGAGGTCAGAGATAGTGACTGCAGCTGAGGCTGTGAGAGTGACCAGCAACACCAGGCGTCCCTCTCCGTCCTCGAGCGGCACCTCCAACTTGTGGGTTTGTTCTTTACTCAGGGTCGAAAGGTCAATCTGGCACCTAGAAACAAACATTCTCCATCAGCATATGGTTTTCTTCACATCAAACAAGAGCACACTGGCTTACTGGCATTCAGCTGGACAAAATACCAAGTATGTAGAAATTGCTTCCCAGCTTCTGGAAGGATTTCTCTTCAGCTTCAATCCATGCTGCTTGCTTGACTTTTTTTTTCTTTTTTTTTTTCTTTTTTTTCTTTAAGCTACAACCTGCCATGCATGTGAACAATATTAAAAGAATGTACAGACACTAGAAACAAGGTTAGCTAATATGCCTTACTCGAATGCAGCCAAAGAGAATTTTAAAAATCCAGCTCCAGATGGAAATTACACTTTTTAATTACGCCCCTTGTATAAACACAGAACGTAAGTTTTGATGTGAATATTTGTGATGCTATTCATCTAAGGACAGTAAAAATCCTCTCTTGAAAAAAAAATCTGTGTGGACTTAATTGTGATGAAGTTAACATGACTGAGCATAGAAAAACACGACTTGAGCACCACCCAAAAGGCTCAGCTCTCTCGCAGTAAGCTGTGTGTGGCTCAGAGTCAAAGCTTCATGCAGGCATCCGGGATAAAATTTGATGCCACAACCCCCTATATAATAAGATGTCTCATGTTGTAATGAGCAGGGACTGCTTATAACTGTGCAGAGTGGCTGAAGCCAATCCACCCTGCTTGATCCCCTTCTGAATAACCCTGGCTGTACCACACATCGAGCTAATGAAGAATGGCTCCACACGTGCCAGCCAGCAGAAATATCTCTGCACCATCTTTAAAAATAAAAGGTTGCGCATGGAAGGAAAACCAGTATCCAGTGCTAACAAAGAGCTGACCATAAGCTTTTAATCAAAACAATAGCACCTTAGGGTTAGTAATTAGTCTGTGCACACCTCAGAAGTGTAATATTTTAATTTGTATAATTCACAAATTTCAGCTTTCCTAGATTGCAGCCCTGAGCATATCCAGAAATTCAACACCCGTGTTAAATGTAATGCCAGCTTGCACGGCACAGGAATTTCTCTGAAAAAGCACAGTTTGGAATACTTCTACTTATACCATCTCCCAGTAACGTTTTGCCAATTCATTACTCTAAATAAAAACAGTAACAATATTGAAATGAAGTAAATGAATATATTCGATATACAGTTAAGTGGCTGAATACTCTACTTTCAATAGCGATTATTTAATGTGACAAGCACATGTTCTATATGCCACTCTCACTAAACTAAACATCTAGCAAACTCTTTTCATAAAATGTCAATTGATTTTGAAGAGAAAGATAATGTGGTGACCGCAGGGCCAATAAACTGAGAAAAAGGTGGCAGACATGAATAAATAGGCATTTAAGGATAGGAAATAGCCAATTATGAGAATAAATCCAGCCTCATAAAATGAGCACTGTGCTATCACAGGCAGATTAGATTTGCTACAGGAAAAATTCCTTTTTTTTTTTTAAACATCTACTGCACTGTTGTGCAGCTGTCAAAATTAAAACTGCTGGGAAACTCATGCAGTAACAAGTTTATTAAGTTCTATTAGTTTACAATGAAAAAATTTCTAACTGATACAGCATTCTGAGCTTAATGTTTACTTTTTATTTTGAACTCTGGTTTATAAGGCTTGAGAAATGAAATTAGCAACAGCAAGGGAAAGACTAAAGATGTTGCTGTCAGTGCAGGCTGATGGTCAATGCAAGTTTTGTACACATATGTAGGCTGTGTACGTTATTTTTATTTAAGGTGCAGTGATTTATCTCAAGCCCTCCTTAAGACAGCAAATGTTGTAATCAAGCGTTCAAAGCTGGCATGGGTTAGAATGTCCCTGGTGTTAACTATTCTTTGAATGTTTATTTCAAAACAGATACCCCTCAAAAATACATCTGTGCAATAATACTGTGACTTTAACCAATAATCACTGAAAGAACCAGTCTAATCTCTCTTAAAGTCCATAAAAGAATCAGAAAGTCATCATGACACAAGTAAGGCAGAAATAATCCACCCCCTCACTCAAAAACAGGCAACAAAAGCAACCAAGCAACCCTCACTAGAATAAAAAAAAACCCTCCATAAGTCAGAAAACTGCAATGACTGTAAAATTACAGGGTTTATATCAGAGCTACAAGCTCCAAGTTCACAAATTCCTAAAGTTACAGCAGTTTTGCAACATTAGCAGTCCATGCTATTTTTTATTTAGGCTAAAAGAAGCAACTGACAATTCGATTTTACCCGTGCACCTTTCCTACAGCTATAATATGTTCCTAATAGCACCACATCTAGAACAGATTACCTGAGAAATATGTCTCTATTTAGTCTGCTTGATAGATCTCCATGAACAGCCCATCACCAGCTTGTTATTTCCTAAAATCATACAAAAGGTAGGGAGTGATCTGGAAGCTTTTTCCAGCGAAAGTCTTAAACATTTCACAGGAAAAATACTCTCTGAAGGGCCCTTGGGTAATGTGATAAAAAACTAGGGTTATTCCATCAAGGAGAGTCACCATCGCACTTTATGGAAATTTAGGTTACGAGTGTCTCTGCATACACAGCCAGGTGAAGGCACGTTGCTCATTCCGCGCCAGGTCCCCTCCCCTGGCCCTGCAGGAGATGCCGCTTGCTCGTGTCAAACTCGAAGATGCCAAGGCTCAAGGAGCATTCAGTGTGAGGCGAGTGTGCCTGTAGCATGTGCACTTCAGGCAGAAGATGAGACTTTCAGACACTATAGGAAAAACCACCATATTTTTCCATTAACAATTGAGTTTTTCATGGGGAAAAAAAAATAAAGTTATTTGCTCTCACATCAAATTTTCCGGGGGGGAGTGGGGAATCTAACTATTTTTTGTTAGATCTACTTTGCCCTCACCAGATCTTTGCATGGGACCAAAACAGTGAAGGAAGCCTGGTTTTATTAAGGCGTCACCTAAACGCTAACTCTATCCTAGAATAACCTTTACAGGCATCACTAGGAAACCGACAAAACTCCTTTTGGGATCAGATTTCCTTACAAGCACTGAAGTTACCAAAATACTTCAAAAGGTACACAGCTTTGGAAAGTTGAGACTGACAATGCCCCTTTACTTTCTACTGAGGGTATCTACAAGTATTCTGAGCTTTAAAGCTTCAGCAACGCTCACTTTTACATCAGTTAAGATGTTCTCTTAAAAGGCATTTGTCAACTACAACCGTTACCATGGAGAACAAAGATGCTTTGAGGATGAAGGTGAACTTGAATGTTACCAGAAAGTGGTGCAGAAATGAGCATTATGGTGTTAGAAATTTTTGTCTTGCGTTTTCAAATTGAGGGCCATGAAAAATTGCAGCCATTGCAAGACAGCCGTAAGTTGTGTATGACTGGCAGCTGCCACACTGAAAGCAGGAGATAAACAGTAAGTTTGGGTAATTCAGTTTCTGATGGAATTACTATTTACGAACTGACACTGAAAGAAAAAGTTCACTGCATGCAAAGAATTACAGCCACAAATAGCTGTTAACTCCATGGACAGGTTTTCAAGCATGGCTGCAAATCCTGTGTCAGGGAATATTCATTTTTTTAGGGTAGCTGGAGTATTTTGCATCACTCTGCTGCTCCAGGCTGCACGGTCCCCCCAGCGCAGCCCTGCGCCAGCACCGGCCGTGGCGGGCAGGGGCACCAGTGCCATCCCGCTGGCTGGCTGACCCCTCTGCGAGCGGCTCGGAGGCACGTCCCCCCAGATCAGCTCCGCACATGAACATTATCAGGCGCTGGGCGGATCTGGATTTTCCGGCCTTGAGAGATCAGAAGGGAGAAAAACCACGCTCGTGTCTCAAGCTCATGTGCCAAAGTATCACAGATAAGTCGCCGCAGAAAGAGGGTATGGCTCCCATGGAGGAAGATTTGAAGATTCAAGGGGAATTCACCACTTCTCTGAAACTGTGTTCAGTGTGTTAATCGCCCAAACTGTTAGAAATACATTTCTGATTTATTTTTAATTTGAATATATCTGGCCTTTGGTTCTTTTTATGCCTTTCTTTACTCGGTTGAAAAAGCCTTTAGTGCTCCGTATTTTCTCCTACTGAAGGTACTCACATACCATAATCATATCTCTTCTTGATCTTCCTTTTGATATGCTAAACACCTTCAGCTCCCTATACATTTCCTTGTAACACGTCTCCTACAGCCCTCAAATGACTTTTTGTAACTTTTCTGATCCAGTGAAATTCTCCTGCATCCTTTTTAAAGCGTGGAAGCCAGAACTGTATGTAGTATTTTATTATCAGCATGTCTAAGAGGTAAAAATCACCTCCCCTCTCTAGTTCTAACAGAACCTGGAATGTAGGACCGCGTTGGCACCCTGGTGAAATATCCTTGCTAATGAATGAATTACAAAGGTAGCGACATGACATAGAAGGCCTCTTAAAAGCCAGGTGGCCAGGCAAGGGAGAGACAGCAGATAGCGAGATCATTTTCTCACATGACAAAATAAAGCATAAAAGAGGAATTGGCACAATCCTAAGTGATAGGGACAGAAAAGCACCACTTGGCTACAACCCAGGCAACTTAATTATCATCATGACTTGTTCAGGAAGACAGCCTTTTAACTCCACTGTGATCCAGGTCTATGCTGCTCCAAAGGATGCCAAGGAGAGGAAACTGTGCGATTCTGCAATTAGAACTGAGCTGGACACACATCAGAAGCAGCGAGGCATGAACTGCTACAATTTGTGAGACTCCGTGTCCTTTATGAGCAGAGTAAAACCAAGAAACAAACGCAGAGAGGAAATTCTGCAAAGCGCCGACTGAGAATGACACCGCTCAGAAAGACAGGACTGCAGTAACGTGAAGTTCTTGGAAGAACCAGAGTGAGGCATTTTTAAGTGTAAAGATAATGAGAAAGAAATAAAATTACAGACCCCGCGTGATGCTTGTGACGGATAGAGGTGATAGACTGGAAACCAGGAAAGCTCCCAAAGGAGCTGGAGACTGCAGCTTGGCTAAGTAGGACAGTGACTGAGGAGTGTGGTGGCAAGCGTGGGGAGCTGGAGAGGATCCCCAGGAAGCCGGGAGCTCTCTGTCTCACTGCAGAGTTCAGCGGGGCCAGGGAAATGGTGCGGCCAGGTTCCACGCAGACACACATGGGGAGCAGGAAAGAGCCTTGCCGTTTGGGGTAAGTCGGTCTTGGTAACGGAATTACAGAGCTACATTAAATACAGATGATCTCACCAGTCATCGAGCCATACTCAAATACGGACAAGTGTTTATTGCTTGCTAAAAGAGGTACGGTCCATGCCATGAAATCCTGTTGATGGATTTTGAAACCACCAATTAACATTTTCCTAAGCATAGCTCTTCACAATAAAACTACAGATTTACTTTTGAAGCTGCAGAGACAGGAAAAAGTACTTGCAGATGTTTTACAACATGGTTTTCCCTACGCTGTCCCCACGGCACAGCTGCACACTGCAGACACGCGCTGTTAGTGCTGCCACCCATGCAGCTTCTTTCAGCCAAATTAACGCTTTTCTCTGCTACACCAGCCTATTGCTTTGAAGAACATTACGTCTTCCTATACATTCCTGTACGGTTCTAGTTGGTTAGAGCAGCTTTGCAAGAGCTTTCACACTGCTCCCATACAAACCCTTACCTACACCCCTGAACACCTTCTACACTGACTCATGCTCCGCATACCTAGGCAGCCATTTCCCTTTTCCTTCCCCCTTCCCCTTATTTTGCCGCTCTTACTTCATGCAGTGCATGCATTTCCAACTTGCAGGAGACAGGGTCGGAAGAGGGATCCATAAGCATAATCCAGTTTGTCTGCTGCACTCTTGTGTTTCAGAATACTTTGGGGAATACTATCAATTTTGCAACAGTACATGACAATAAGAGCTGTCACTAAGAGTTGCAATATTAAAATACCTGATAAGAGAAAGTTACTGAGGATTTCTGGGCCAAACCTTTTTGCACCTTTTTGGGCTCTCTAGCAGAACAGCAGTGCCTCTGCATTAACAGAAGAAGTTAGAAGGTGCAGACATAGCAATAACTAAAGTGTGGAATATCTGAAGGCCAAATTTTGAGATGCCACATTTACATCTGACTCCTTTTGACAACAATCAGAAAAGGAGAGAGCTCCGCACATCTCAGGATTTGGCAAGGGCCCACCAGCCGCATTTTCAGGTTTTAATGCTTTGGGCAAAATCTTCATTTTAAGTACAGAAATGCATCTGCAATAATTTAACTGTAGTCATCACAATCAACAAGCTATTATACACACAGGCTGTTGGTTGTGTGGCTGTCTGAGTTTGCACAGAATTGCTGTGTAATTCACATGCACACACAGTTCGAAACTCAAATTACTATAGCATGTTGACCATTGTGTTTACATTTTGAAAATAATATATCTTTCCAACGTTACCTCAACATGCAGAAATCTTCAGACCACCACGTGAAAAATATAGTTGAAAGACCAGCATAATAAAGTACTATTTAGAATTCCAGAGGGACCCATTTTGTCTCTGTACAGGATTCATGTCTCTAAACTTCAGGATTCGTCAATTTCAACATTAACACAGGCTTTCACATCTACTATTCAAAACCTCTTTCTTGGGTAACAATATTTAAAAAAGAAAATTGCTGGTATCTTAATGTAAGTCACAGTCTTGAAAATCACATCTCTAGAAAAAATCTGGGAAGAAACACTAGCAGTAGCATATTTAGTGTCCTTCACTCAACTTTATAAGCACACTGGAGTACCCATACACAGCTTCACAGCACCACTCAGTCCTGCCTGGTAACGTTCAGCCTCCCACGATTAAATTACATAAATTTAAGTGGAAAAAAAAAAAAAATGAAGATGGCATAAATATTTTATATAAAAGTCCCACTTTAGCTTCGAACTTTGAGCAGTGTACTCCTGTGCTTCCAGATTAATAATGCAGCAGCACAGGTCACATATTGCTTGTATTTATGTGCACCCAAAACCCCTCTGAAAAAACTAAACAGCCAAGACAGAGCAGATTAGGTTTTGAAAACCTGAATACTTAATTTTCAATATCTTAACTTTTGTATTTTGTAAGATCAATTATATGGTGTGTACCCATACACACATGCACACAAAATCAACCCAAATTTTCATGACAATACTCAGGGAAACTATGGGAAATTTCAGTTCGTGACAGATAAAATTAATACATAGCTTTAATGAGTATACTATACACAAGGTCTTGTGTTCTTAATTTGCATCAGATGGGGAAAAAAAGATAGTAGCATCTATAAATACTGATGAAAATAGATATAGATGAAGTCAACAGTAATATTCTGGCACAAAATATGAGCAGAAGTCAATGTCATTTTAAAGATAAACACGCATTTTTCATAGCAATAAATAATGCTATAAATCCTACCATAGTGGATTGCAAATAACTTCAGCTGAATAAAACTGCATGACATGGGATTTACTTATCCTGTATGTTCACAGAAACAACTTGTTCTCTGACAGCACTCATTCTTGGCAATTTATTGCAGCTGTCAGCAGCCAATTTGTTCAGATTACTGCTATGCATAAAGGTGTAACAATCATGAGGATTTATTAGCTGATTATCGTAAAGGTGACAGTCAGGATCGCCTTCAAAAACGCAGATGATAAGGAAGTTAAATAATTACATGAAGATTAAAATAATTTCACCTTCATTTTGATCTTCGTATTACCTACATAAACTTACTGCAGTATGTGTTTTTAATCACAGGAGTATACTTGCTCAATATGGAAGAGAAATGATTTGCTCATAGCAAAAATGTGAACATTAAATGCACTTAGACTCAACAATATACATACACATACATATGTATTTTTACTTAAAACAACACATACATACATACTTCTGCTTATCAGATGGAGCAATGACTAATACTGCTCATGCAAGTCCACATGCCTATTTGAATGCAAGAAGGCTGCCCCTGTGGCTGCTGGTGCTTTCAGGGGGGAGAAAAAAAGGGAACTCCTAGACCTCATGCCTTTGGTCCTGGAATGTCGTTTGTTTTTTAGAAAAATGATATTCAGAAGAATGCCAGAATTTAACCTCCTGCATGATGAAGTTCAGTTCTGGCCAAGCCCAGTGTTTCCTCATAGAGAACAGCATATGATCGGAAACGTATTTTCCTCAAAGCTTTTGTTTGAGGTCTTTTTCCAGCTTTTAAAATCCCAAAATAAACACTGAAATGGTTCTAGGATTTAATTTTTTTAGAGTATTCTAAGATGGAAGTTCACAAGGTGCTACATTCTTTAAATTCTCATGGAGAATGCACACCACAAACTCAAATGAATTTTACAACCATATGATGCTCAAAGGTGAGAATGGAAATCAATCAGTCAGCATCTCATTTCAGGAACCACCATGCTGAATGTGCCTGGGCACCAAGACGAAGACAGAGCTTTACACTAGCTCTGTGACAGATGTATCTTCCTCCTTCTCTGCACTAGGATGCCATGCTGTTGCTCTCACCCTCTTAATACCTTCCTCCCTCTCACAAGCCACCCCTTCCACTTCCATCTTCCTCCTGTCATGCCACCCCACAGCCAGAATCTCACTTCCATGCCTTCAGCCTTCTTGAACACCTTTCCTTCATCTCCCTGCCCTCAGAAAAGCATCGCAAGCCCAAGCCCTCGCAGTCTAAGCACACATGCCGTTGCCTCCTTGACATCCCCAGCTTCATCCTGGCCCCTACCATGCTCCAGCCTCATGGGTATGATTGATACACGTAGGGCCCACACAGGTCTACGTTCCTGACTTCCCACTTCTTTTATTTCACTGAAGTGCAGCTGAGACAGTGTATCATTCCAGGAGAAGTTATGACATCCTGGTTTGGAATATGGCAAGTTACAGAGCTTAGCACAGCAAGATCATTTCAGCCTAAGACGGCTTCCCGTGCTGCTTTCCAGGAGGAACCTGGAGATTGCCCCTTCAGCCTGGCACCCAGCAGCACTGTTCTCCCACAGCCAGCCCGGTCTGGAACTGCTGAACCAGTTTTAGGGATGGCACTCCTTGGCAATGCCTGTGTTGCACAGGAAGTTCTGTTGACTTTCATGTGTGGTCTGCAACCAGGATATGGAGGGCACAAAAACCCAACACTGTGGATGAGAGGTGAGAACTGCTCCTTGAACAAACTTTTTCTTCTGTTTTCTCATTTTGGTCTGCTGTTTCCCTCAATCAGTAGGATCTCTCCAATCAAGCATGGCTTCTCCCTAACCATACTTCAGCCAGGCAGAACATTTCCAAGAAATAACTGTTTTTATTTGCATTTAGTAAAAATATTCCTATACAATATCTCAACTGCTGCTTGCACATTATTCAAGAAAGTGGGAAGATCAGAGTAAGATCAAAGGGATTACCCTCCCATTATCGAGCAATGCTAGAATACTACGAGGAAGTCTTTTGTTTCCCTTCCATAGCCTCACTATCACTCTCTCTGGAACCTGAATGAAAATATTCAATTTATTATGTGTGCCTTCAGAGCCACAGAACCTTAGTCATGGAGCACAATTCATTCCTGCTTTACAAAATTAATATATATTTAGCGTAACACACACACACACACACACAGAGGGCAAATCTGTGGTGTCTGTACCAACGTATTTACAGCTTTTAGAGGCAGCCTCGAAAGGAGAAACTGGGAGAGTGAGGTCAATGTAAAGTGAAGCTGTCAGGTGTTGGTGATTTTTATCCACAGTGACTGGAAAAGGGTATCAGGGAGGGGGAATATTAAGACCTATTTTTGTATTCAGATTGAGCTTGACAAATGACAGTTTTTCATGGAAATCTTCGTGAAGAGGAACTTGTTTGCAGGTTGCATTATCCAGAGATAAGGTACGAACAGAAGGTGAAATGAGAGAGTGTCTGAAAGGACAAACTGAAGAGGGATTATACATACACTGACAGCAGAGAGGTCACAAAAATCAAGAGCAGTAAAATTTCAGGAAGAGTACCACTGATTTTGTTAAAATCAGCTGTATACTGCAGAAGCACTACAGATTAGCTTTGTCCAAGGAGCATCTTTTTTGCTATATAAAAGAACTACATCTATTTAGGAAAATGACAGAAAACAGAACAAGTTTCTCCCACTGAAAAATGGTAAAGGCTTCAAGCATTCTTCTTAGAGAGAAGATTTCTAATGCTATCAAACTTTTTGCACTTAAATACAACGTAGAAATCATGTTACTTGCATAATAGCACGTAGTTAATACGAAGAAATAGATTAACACTTAAGACGTACAAATTTTTCAGGTATCTGAAAAGTTACCTAAGCCACTCACGTTGAAGTTACAGACTCTTCTTCCTCTAATTTCTCTTCCTTTAATATCTCTATCACATTCTTATTTTGGTTTGAAGTGTACTGGAGCAAAAATGGTGTCTTTTGTTTTATGCAAAAAAGACTTTATCATTACTGTTAACAGTAACAACGTAAGTACTGTTTTGATGACAGTGTTCTGGAAAATCACACATGAAAACTCAGTGTCACCATCTTTTGGATAGGAAGGTTAAAGTTAAGCAGAAAACAGGAACAATTTCCCAAAGTAATCACATGTTGACATAGGACTAAATGATGATGCTACTTCGGAAAAATAGTTACTGTTACATATGCGCCAACTGGAATCAAGCAAGGGAAAAAATACAGTACAAACTTCAAATATAAACATGGCACCCCACCCCTAGGGTTTCATCATATAAAATAAAATCCTACTGTGTATACTTCTGAAAAGTGGTTTTGTCAATATTAAAGCTGTTTGCTTGCCACATACTCTGTATGGTTTCTGAGTTCCCACAATTTATGGTAGGAAATAAACACAGAATATTACCCAACTGATCTAATTTGATAAAGCCAGCCATTACCCTAAATGGAACAAGGGGGAGGAAAAGGTCAGTGGAAACATAACCACGCTGACAACAAAAGTATATGCTTGGTCTGCAGGATTTTCATTTGTCATCTTAACTACCAAAAACCCTAATTCTACAAGTTAATAGCATCAGTGTCCTAGTGAAAACACCTATGACCAATATTCTAACGAACAATCAAAATATGTCAGATTAATAATAATAACTATTAGTATGACTATATGGGTATCAATTAAATTATGTGTAAACAAATATCTGAGCTTTCCAAATACCACCTACTTTGTCGTATCTATAAGCACAAGACAGTTTTTTTCCCCCTACTAGCTAACAGTTAATGCCATTGTTATAAAAGCATCTTTCTTCCTCTTCCTACACCAAAATGCAGAACAATCGCACAAATTTATACCATTTCTCGAACTCTTAAGACAGATCCCAAAGATTCACTTTCCCTGAAAGTGAATGAGGTGAATGATCTTACTTCTTTGTTCCAAAAGTTGAATGTAGTCCTTCAACACCGTCATTTCAGTTACCAAATGGATTAGAAAGCAAGTACATAATTTTGGTCTTATGTGCCTATTACAAGTCACAAACGTTATTTCTCCTCCAAGCAGGATGTTGCCATATGGAACCTCCTGCATCTTGATTATTGCTTTAAATGTGGGATTTTTATTTTGGAAAACCTAAGCCTATCAATTGGTAAAAGCTGCCACCTACTGGTCAACAGAAATTATTTTACACCATCAAAGTAAAGAATTGCATCAAAGCAGCAAACTGTACTGATATTTTCTAAAAAATCCTCCCTCACCTTTAAAAAAAAAAAACCCACCACCAGAACCCAAGAAAAAATGGTCATAAGAAACAGTTTCAATGGCAAGGCTCATTTTAATCATCTGCTCTCATCCCAAGGGAACAAGGCGGCTATAATTGCACAAACCTGCCAATAAAATCATCCTTTTTGCCAACATCTTTGTCCCACACGGTAATATAAATAATTCCACCTCGTTCTTCATAGAGATGAAAGTCAAACTGCTCCCTCCACTGAGGATTCAAAGTTTTTGGCACAATCTGAAAAGGGAGCATAGAGAAAGTCATATTGCATTGTGCAGGCATATGCTTTCTTGAATTGTAAATTTGATCTTTAGAGTCTGCTCAGAAAGTCTTTTTTTCTATTTGCAGTATGAGTATCTTAAGCTATGAGAATTAAAGAACAGTAACTAGAAAAGACTACTGGCCATTCCTCTCATGCCTCTCCCATACAACGGCAACCTCCAAAATCCTGCAACCTGTCACCTTCAAAAGCCTCCTGAACAAAGGATTTACCCTGGGAATGGATCCATTTTTCTGTAGAATAATTATGCCCTCTCCTAAGTGACAGTTAGCTGTAAAGTTATGTGCCTGAGCCTAAGGGAAAACAAAGCACCTGCAATGACAAGTAGATGCTGACTGTAAGTATTTAAACAGAAACAATTTTATCATGTCCTTTTTCCTCAGCTGCAATAACACTGGGAGAAAGATGGTACTATGGTTTACTTTCTATGGAATAATACTTCTTTCCCCCCAAAAAAAACCCCTCACTTTGTTTTACTTCCTTCCCTCTGCAACTCAGATGAAAGTAGCTTTCTCAATCATTTTCAGTCCAGTTACTTCTGACAAAAGAAGTAACCTCAATGGATTTCAGCTCATGTATTTCTGACCATGTTCTGCAGAACAGAAAGCTTGCAGATTTTTCCACCATAATGCAAAAGCAGTATTCACAGTAGTCACCTCTATCCTGAGCAAGAATGGGAACTGCCTAGCACCTTCTTGCTACTTTCTACATCCACCAGTTCCACTGGCTTGAAAAAATAAAACACATCAGGGAAGATGAAAACACAGAAAAGTTTTTCAGTCACAAAAGCATGAAATTGGATTTCTTCTAATTTCAGATTAAGGGACCCTGAGGCAGGCAGCTAACTGCTCCTGGCCTCCTCCTCGCTTTGCCCTTTGTCTGGCTGTGTAAACCAAATGGGCTGTCATGGCCACTGAGAGAGGAAAGGTCACATGTGTCGTCGGCAGATCCAGCATCTTCCCCAAGCAGCAATTTTCAAACCAGTAGGGATCAGGGAAATAAAATAAAAAAAAAAATAGCAAGGAAGCCAAGCTAGTCTCCATGATCATTCTCTCCCTGATCAATCCTCTCTACATGTTCAGCTCATACCTATACCAAACTTTAACGGAACTTGCTGTGGGGAAAGTGAGATAAAAGCATGACATGGTTTGAGGATAAGGCCATGCATCCAAGAGGCATCCAGCATCGAGACAGAAAGGCACAAAGGTAGTATCTACTTGTCAGAATCACTCCACATCTCTCCCCTGCCACGAATGACCCACCATGGGAAATGAAAGCCCAATCTGCATGGAAAATCAGGTGTGCCTCCCTGCCACCCCGCCTTTTTAAGTGCGACATTTTTCCCTATCTCATATTATTTTCTTATTATAGTGAAATAAAAAAGAAACATTTCAACAAAACGACAGGTGCTCCGACAGCTAATTAACACAACAATACATCTCCACCACTATAGTAGTCACACAAACCAAAAAACTGCAGACAGGAACAAAACACTTCCAACACAACCAATGCGCATTTTAGGTCGCAGCTAAAATTACCTTGCTCTTGTACTTCTGATGCCCCAACCGGAATTTCACATAAGGATCACTTCGTCCATTTGCATCCATCGCCTTAAGTTCACGACCTTCTATTAAGGTAACACTAACTATCCCTCTCCATAGCTGAGATTTTCTGTGCAGGTCTGAAAGTCGTAAGCTCTGGGTCTGAAACTTTAGGGAAATAAAAATATAGATTTAGTTAAAACAATTCCAAAAATTTCCCCTGCATTTTAATGTTCAATTTCATGTAACTATGAATATAGAACAACCATCTTAAGCCACTTTAAAGTTATTTGACAGTGCATACATAAAGTACACTACAAAGAATTACTTGGAGAGAAACAAAACTGACAAAAACGCAGGTAATGTCATATGCAGCTTCGGCAGAAGCAAGCAGAACAAATACTACTTAAGGAAATGTTCAGAAAAAAAAGTGTTTTCTCTTGCTTCACTTCTCCCTCTGCGGATTGAAATAACAACATTACAAATAAATGTTACAAAGACCCTTCTATTAGTAGCATATGATTGAATGAACTTGAACAAACACAAAAAACTGTGAGGAAAATGAGATTTCCATTAAAATAATATAAACCTATCATGAGAAGCACGGACCAAAGAAAAATAAGTCAATAAACCCCTGTGCACATGACAGCTATCTCAGCCTCTAAAATTATGTGGTATTCTCAGACACAGCAAGGAAAACTGAATTAAATACCAACGCATTAGTTCAAGAGTTTCAAAAGAAAGACGTTGTAGAGCCTCTGATCAGAACTGTGAGGAACCTTTTGGGCTGTGAACACTCAGCCACCAACTGGGGGGGTTAAAAGAAAATTCACCCACACAAAAGAGATGGCCACAGCTATTTCATCAAGGAACTCCACTGGGGGTGGGAGAGCTGGGGGTTACAAGCCTGAGTAACTGAAGACCAGCGCCAGCTTGCTCTGAGCTACAAGGTACCAGAAGTGGGAAATCACCCTGGCACTCCTGAGGCCGGCAAACACACCTCCGATGCATCTGAGGAGAACGGTTGCCAAAGGATCTCCCTTCCATTCTGAAATTCCACTCGCCCAAGGTTACCTGATCTAAAATCAGAACACTAGAGAGCTAAACAATATTTAAACTTCACAAATTATTCAAATTATTCTATGAATTAATAATAAAAAAGGCAAGTCTGTATTGTATACTCAGCTGTAAACACATAAAATACACACATTTTCTTTATTATGCAACACAGGTTGAGCAACAAGGCTTAATGGGCAGAGCATCCCTCCAGTACATGAAGGGTTGCGTGGTTGGCTTCATCGCTTGCATACCCCCAGTGTCTCTGTAAGAGGCTGTCAGTGCAGATTCGGCTTGAGTCTTTCAGAGGGTAGACACCGCCATGCGAGTGCCCAGGGCAGGAATTTTACTTTATTACCCGGAGAAGATTATAGAAAGTATGCTGGAGCATAATCACTGGATTATCATCTGCACTTACCAGACTGCAGAGAGAAGCGTTACACATGAGGACTGGGACCACTGGTGTTGGAACAAATCTGAATAGTGCGCTTTCAGATACCACATTGGCATGTATTTCTGTTTTCTAATGACTGTTCATTCCAAACAGTATAGCTACTCCCACAATATTTCACTGTATTTAATAAACATATCTCTTCCTGAAGTGAAGGATTTGACCGTGGAGAAACTTCTCATAAACTACTGTTTCTCCAAAGGCAAATATGTAACAGTGGAATAACCTTTAACCTAATCTATGACATGAAGCGACAGGGGGACACCAGGAAAGAGAAACTCTACAAAAATGAGGGTATAAGGTGGGAACTCAGGTGCCAGAAGAGACTTCACTTGCAACATCGGAACATTATTAAACTTCATAAATGTCTTCTCAGCACAAATATCCCTTCATTGGGGGTCTACAGTCAACACTGCCAAAGACTCGCCTTGTGAAGAAGTGGTAGGTTGTTTTTTTTCTCCTTGTTCCAGCTTCTTAGAAGGCTTAGAGCAAAAGAAAGACTGACTAGTAAATAATCAAAACTGACTCTGCCCTGCACATAAGATGATGAGAGAGATGAAAGAAGAGACAAAGCACATTTAGGAAGATAGGATGGGACAGAAGCGGTGGTTATTTGAGACTTATTTTGGCAAAGAATACACCCAAACAGCAGGGGGCAGGTTTAAGAGTGAGAATCCAAATGATTTCCAGGGTATTATTACGGAAAATAAGCCCAAGTTCACACTTGCAACTCTTTTAAGCTTAAGCACAACTGCATAGATCTCAACTTCACTAATCACAAATGAGACAGTGAATCATTTAGAGAGTACACTTGATAAAAATTCCAAATTTTTTAAGGCTCTTAAAACAATTTGCAGCATTAGAGCAACTGCCACCATATGAAACATGCTGAGTTTTTATGACGACCAGTAGGGAGTTTCATCAACGGGCGTTAATTCACATATGAGGTGGCAAGGCAAGACCTAAACGAGCAAGCAGAGAGCATAAAATGACAGATGGGTCAGTTGGGAGTTTGCAAGAGCCAGGCAGAAACCCCGAGAACAAGCGCTCGCGTGTTGCAGCAGAAAGCCCTGCTGGGTCAGCGCCAGACCTCTCCAGCCTACGGTGCGCATACAGCTCGCAGGGCCCGGTGGCGCGCAGCCAGCAGCGCAGCAGCAGGGTCCGCATCTCAGTCTGTGAAAGAAAAGCAGCCGCCCGCTAAAAGCAAAGTGGTGTGGGCTGGTTGTGGCCGTTTCTTCCTTGAGGTAGGGAATCAGGACCACAGCGGTGCCCTTTTCTCCCCGTCTTGATCAGTAACGCACAGATCCGTAGAACAGCAAAGGGGAGACATACTGAAAGACCCGGGGTACAGCTCAGTGGAGGTAAAGCTATCCAGATTTCCTCAACACGAAAAGCACAGGCTACGTGGCCTTCTCCAGGAACAATAACTTCCAGCTGCCATTTTTCTCGTTTCCAACGAGACTGAACAGATCTCAGCAGACACCTAAAACACCTTCCTTCCAGTCAAAGCCATCCCTACCCTCACAAATTACAGACACTGACAATTTCATGCAGGGTTTCTTATAGGAAGTAAACTAAATAAAATACAAATTTAGGATTTCAAGCCAAATTTGACAAAAAGCTAATAGGTAAAAAAAAAAAAAATAATGGGAAAGTAAAACGAATTTCACATTTTAGAGTTCTTCCCTTACGTACTTAATTTCACAGTGTGAGACAGGTACATGATGTCTAGGCACATTTCCAGGTATCTAAGCAACCTTCTGTAATCCAGCCCACAGTGAGTTTAGTTACAAAGTCAGAAAGGAAACAGAGTAAAATGAAGACGCGAGCACAGATCTTTCCAAACTTCTCCTGTGAAGGAGTATCTCGAGACTAATTCTCAGATAACCTACTCCCCTCAGAAAGCAGGTAATGTGTACCGCACCCTGCTTCTGCCACAAACCGAAAAAAACCATGGAGACACTGCACATATTTTCATTTCTCTGGGAATAGGTGGGAAGTTACGTATTTCATAACATTCCCATCTGAAACTGCCTGTACAATCTATATCATGCTAGAATTTGGAAAGAAGGAAGGTCAAGATCTCAGGCCACAACCAACTGTCATTAACATGGGAATATTATTTGCATTCTTGTGCATTTATATGCAGGCATGGAGACTCCCACCTGACATATTGTAAACAAACAAAAAAAAAGGGGTGAGGGGCAGCGGTTGCAGCCTGCATACTTTCTTTTCCCAAAAAGAAATTAAAATTAAGAGTTCTGCAAAGGAGTCTTTCATGTCAAAGGATACTTAAAACTGCCTGCGAAAGAAAAGCTCACATCTTTCCATATCCATACACTGTTTTAATGTTTCTGCTATAGACAGCATGCAAACCCAACATTTTCTCACATGACAAAACCAGCTTTTATTTGTGTTCCACCTATTCTGTCTAAATGAGGGGTAGTGAGAGGTCTAGGGATGCCAACAGCAGAAAATCTTCTGACACAGAACTGTATCCTCTGTTAGATATGATTAATATAGTTAGCCAAATACGATGTCAAAGCTAAAAGATGATCTTATAACATGGCTTGATGTTCTGTACATGGTCACGTATTACCGGGTGGGAAACCAACTAGGTATAGCCAGAATCCATGCACTGTTCCCAGGTTCATCAAGACCATCTTCTTGATGGGCGTATTAACTGCCACAACTTCATCGCTACTTTCTTCAAAAGAAGAGTTACCTTTAGTAAGTACTTTTGAAAATCCCATAGTAATTAACTTTGGTAACTTTGGGTATCTAAGTGACCTTTGAAATTCTAGCCCACAATGAGTTGGGGAAACCTCACAATCTGCCCTCTCCCCGCCTGGACTCACCTCTTCATATATCAGCCTTCGCGCCCTGCAAAGCACCGCCTCTCTCACTTGCATGCAAACAGGCTCAGCTTTTACTACATCTCCTCATTATACACACCACTAGGAAACACTCCTCCTCTCCTGTGTCCTCAAACACAAAATCTATTGTTCAAGAATAGTTGAGCAACACACAGAAATAGAACAGTGTGCCTACCACAAACTTATTAAAAAAAAAAAAAAAAAGTTTTAAAAAGCAAATAAGTAATGCAGCTATATGTCCTGCAGAGGAATGTTTGCCCAAAGAACTACTGTGGCTTAGAACATTTAAATAAAATACCAATTAAGAAAACAATGAAAGAATGTAGGAAAGGATGATATTCCTTTCCATTGCTGTACAGAGGATGGATGTACAAATGCAGCAGTTGCAGAGTGAATCAAAGCCTGCATTGTAAATGACTGCTGCAAACCTAAGAGAATTCTTCTGCCCCAGTTTCTAGAAAACTTGCACAACTTGGATAAAACATGTAAAATAAAGATGAGAACGTCAACAGACACAGCTGCTAGTTCTACACACCTTGTCCACATGATGGAAAAAAAATCAAGGGACAGTCACATGCATTCACAATGCTTTTCCTCTACTAAAAACTGCACGAAGGACAAGACTTTGCAGAAGTAATCAGCATGTAGACACTGAGCTACAATAACACCTTCAATGGGATCATGACGACTCCTGCTTAATGTTTGCTTGTGGCAGCTACGCAAGTTTTGTAAGTGGACTACTACTGATAATTACTGCAATATGAAATAATATTTACCTTAACTTTTTCTGTAAGCTGTATTTTACATTTTAGCATACTTTCATTCTAGGTGAAGCTAATCTAAATTTCTCTAGTTGAGAAATCTACACTGCCCTATGCCCTATGTGTTTTCAGTGTGACTGCCACGTTAAATCTTTAGGATGTTTGCTCTAACAACTCAATATTGTCACTGTAGTTGCAATTCTGTGGTGCCACTATAGTATTTGTAACAAAAGCTGATACTTTTGCAGCATTTCACACATTTTTGTGGTTTGCTAAATCCAATGATTGTGCATTCCACTTAAGTGCACTTGCTGGTAGCGTGTGATGTGATGAAGGCTGTGCCTCTGTTAGGCACTCACTAGGACTAGCATTTTCTGGAAAAGGGTGGAAATATTCATACAAGGCAATGGTGTGTGGGCAGGAGTTGTCAGAGAGGCTGTGGCAGCACAATCCTAACCCTCTCCCTTGTCCTCCTTCCAGCAACTCCTCTTGGAAGATTGGTCGTAACATGTGAAAGACAACAGGTCTCCTGATGATCTTCCCATTGCTTAGGATGACCAGCATCACCACAGCCCTCACACTGATGTGAATGTGACACACAGAAGGACAGTGGCCACTGAGACTGAATGGAAACTCCCTGTGCTTCGTGGAATTGTGGGCACGAACCCAGAAAACCCACACCGAAATACCACTCTGCTGTTCTGATTGCGAAACAGTATCAAAACATTGTTCTCACTCAAACGCAAGTAATGCAAACACAAGCCTCACCAAATATTTGCGTAACTTTTACAACCAGATGTCTAACAGACAGGTGTATTTACTCTGACGTTTAGTGCTTCTATTCTATTATTTAGCAGCTTTCCATCAGGCACTATTTACAGCTGATGAACTGACATCTAGAACCTCGTGGCTTACAAAAGCAAGTACTTTCTCAATTTTAGAAGATTCTTCTTAAAAACCCAAGCCAAATTAATTCTACCTTCTATTTTGAAATTCCACAGAGTTTTGGTTGAAAGATTCTGGTTGAAAGATTGAACTGATTGTAAATTCCTTCAGTTAAGAAGTACCACACATCTCCCTGCTGCTGCTTGTCTTTGCAGTCCTTAGGCCATGATTTTGCTATTTCCACTTCTATCCCCTAGTCAAGAAGCACCTCATTGCAGTGGAAAAGCATTCATATCGATTTTAAAACACAAAAAAATGCTTCATAAGGCATCTGATATTAGGAAAAGGCAAATCAGGAGTCACATAAACTAAGTATTTTAAGTTGGACATAAAAGCGTCAGCTAATAAGGCCATAGCTTTTGACACTTCAGTTTGTGCAATGAGAACACACATATTTTTAGAATAGCTTCTAAAATAAATTGAAAAAACCATCAGCAGTTAGGAGCTGAAAGCCTTACATTTCACAATTATTTTTTGTTTAAAATGTTCATAAATCATATTTTTCCTTTCAAAAGTATATGCAAATTTCTAAAGCTGAATTAAAGCAAAAATAGTTATCTAAATGCATATTAAAAATCAATTTCTTTAGGCAGTAAATACACTCTTTTATCACCATTTGTAATTAATCAGAAGTAGCTTCTCATGACTTTGGGATGACAATGAAATAACCTGTTGCAACCCAGACTAATTTATCTTCATTTCTGGGAAGAATGGACTTTTGGTTCCAGTTTATCAAAGTCACATTGAAACAGCTGATCACACACTAACAGTGTAAATTAAGAGTATTACTAAATTTTAGTGCATTCTAGTAATCCCAGTTCTAAACTCATCATTGATACTACAGAACAGAAGAGGAGGTATAAAAGAAGAGAAGGTGACATCTTTTCCTCCAGATTTTTCTGGAATACTGTGACTTGACAGGGCACAGCAGATGGTTATTAAACATCTTTTCCCCTACTATGTTTGGCTAAAGATGCCAAACCACTTGTTTCTCTTTGCCCTTGAATTAAAGCACACAAAGGTTTTTGTGATGTTTTCTTATTGTGCCATTAATGTATCAGGTTTAACACAGCGTCTGATCATGTTTGAACTCAATGTAATGGCAATTCTCCCACAGATGTAAAAAGGCCAAGAGCAGACCCTTATTCAGATGAAAATGATTTTCAGTGAAATGAACACTTTTGGCAGAGCTCTCTCTCAGTACGCTTTGGCTAAAAGTTACCATTTTCATTAAAAAAGCTTTTCTTAGGTATAGTTACATAGGAAAACATGAGTTAATCTTATTTCTTTGTATACAAATTGTGAATAGAGGCAGTGAGTACCTTATTTAGTTCTCTAGGAGTGTAGGATTTGTTGAAATAAACAGTTTAAATGGAATAGCACCTTACTCATAATCTACCTAAGCTGGTCAAAATTTTTCCCTTTACAGATCAGGAAATGCTGTTCAGAGAAAATCAAACTTCGATGTGGGAGCATGCCAATTTCATTAGAACTTAAAAAAACCCTCCAGGAATATAAACAGCTCGGTCAGCCCGTATTAAGGCTTTTGGTCACCCGTCCTCCCTATGAGTATCTATCAATTTCATATAGGGTCACTAATTCATCAGTACATGGTCTAGTGTACACAGGAGGTACATCAGGGTTCACAACCAGGGAGGACGACTGTTGCCTATGAGGCAAAAATTAGACTGACACCTTTGCATCTTCAGCTTTGAAGACCTAAACTAGTATTGAGACAGAGCTCAACCACTCTCGTAGTCCTGTCTCATAAATTAAGCAGAAAGGGAAGACGTGTTGATGACTGATCAAATCAACTTTAATACCCAAATGTTTTCCACCTTGAAAGTTTAGGACAAGGAGGCTCAGGTGCTGCACTTTCCACTCAATTATTGTGTTAAAAATTGGGTATTTTTCTTACTTGAGTAGCACACTGTGTGTGCCCTATAGAACTGACCAGACCCTTTCAGCAGGTATCAGACCATGGTGCTCTCATCTTAGATGGTGTACTTCGTTGTCCTACAGGACTAGGAACACAATGAAGCTTATCAAGGTTCTCAGATGAAAGCGAAACACAATCTGTCACATTCCTCTGGGAATGGCCAGTAAATCTGCATTGTGCCAAGCCCCTCTATGTTACAGCTGAAGTGGGGAGACATAGGAAGTATCTGTAACTGCTAGTGCAGTCCCTGCCCTTACAAAGAGGCTTCCTCCACGCTCTACAACCATCCGTAAGTGAACATCCAGCAGTGGCTGATAGCAAGCCAGCCTGACCACCTACCTAGCTTCACCTGACCCTGTAATGGGTTTGGCGGGGACGGGGCTCACTTTCCCCCAGCGGTCCATGGCTCTCCTGGTGCTCTGCACTGGTGGCTGAGCCTGTGTTGGTAACACAGCAATGTTTCGGCTACTGCTGATCGGTGCTTGCACAGCATCAAGGCTTTGTGCTGGCTGGGCTCAACCCACCAGGATCGTCAGTTTCTCCCATCTTCTCACCATTCATTCTGACCTATTTTCTGCTCACAGCAAAGCTTCATTCCAAATGGATGTGAGCACCTGAAACTTTCCTCTGAATTAAGTATATATATACACACACACACACATTTCAAAGGATCACTTTTTTCAGACTCTAAGATACGTATATAAATTGTGCCCAAATTACTGTGACAAAACATAACCATCTGTGTTGTGGGAAGAGATGAGCTTAATTTGCACCATGGGAGATACTGCTAGACACTAGGGAAAAAAAAAACAACCTTTAATGGAAATGACAGTTAAGCACTGGAACCGGCTCTCTGGGGAAGTTGTAGAATATCCATCACTGCAGATTTTTAAGGACAGATTAAACAAACACCTGCCAAATACAGTTTAGCTGTCATTGTTCCCACTTTAGGGTAGGAAGACAAGTTTCCAGGCTGTTAATCCTATCTTCTTCACACCCACCCTGCACACAGGTAGAATTTTAAACACCCCAGACACCTGCAGTTCTGGCAAGTATTGTTCGGTCTGTCCACTGATACTACCTGCCCTGCCACTGGCCTCGTCCTTCCACAGACATTTCTGTTATCTTCCCAGTTCCTTGTTTTGTAATTTTGTAATTTTTTTTTCTCTCACTCAGCGCAGCAAGGATAAAACTTCCAAAGCAAGCTCTGTGTGCTTTACCCTGTAAGTGAACAGCACCACCTGAAGCCGCTGTCCCTTACCGTTTTCTGAATTAACCTCCTGTAACCATACAGCAAATTGTACAGCGGCAGAGGGGAACACATGATTTTTCCTAAAATATTTACCGGTATCTTCAGATTCAGCCTGTTCTATATAAAATGAAATGCTCTTTGTCAAAGAGTATCCAAAGAAAGACTTCTGCTTAAGTTAATGCAATCAATTAATTGTCAAAGGCAGGTAGAATTGTTTGACAGCTCTAAAAGCATGTTGGCTCTTCCCCTTCCCCATTTCCACGTATAATCAAGGGAAAGTTTTGATTGTGGCTGGAAAATACATTTGTCAGTGCTGAATTATAAATGCAGCTTCATCGACACCAAGTTTAGTATTTATGCTTTTGATTTTAATACCACTTCACATTTAAAAGTGCAAAAAGCAGTAAGATTTTGTCTTTTTAAAACACTGGCAGTAAAGGCACGGCAAAAGTAATGAAATTTCACCATTAGAAGCTAAGAGAGGAATGAAGAGCAAGTACTTAGTTAAAGAGAACATAATTTTTAAACGAGAAAAAAAGAGTGCATTTAAACAGTCTCTTCTTTCTTCTTTTATCAGCTTTAGGCCTAGTAATGGTAAAGAAAAAATTAAGCTTTTTTTTTACTACTGTTTTTGACAGCATTTCACTGTAGACTACCAAAATGATGAGGAGACTAATTTCTAACTCAATTTTATGTTGTCAACATTTTAATAGGCTCCCTTCCCATATCCTTTCCTCAGCTATTGATAAAGTCTCTGTGCTGCAGAGAATTAGTAAATAAGAAGTCAGAATCGATTTTTTTTCTTGTTTTCTTAACCAGAATAAAAAGGAGAAAACAACTCTTCTCAATTAGTCTGCACTGGCTCCTGCTGGTAATAGCGGTATTTTATTTCTCATCACAGTGATAGCTTGCACCTCAAGGATTCTGTAATGGAAATCACTTCAGCAATTAGCACCATTCATCTCACTGTCAGAGGTGGTGTTGACTATTAGTAATAAATTACCTTGCTTGCAAGCTTGGGCTTTTCTGTGCTCCTTTTACACCCAGACTGCAACATCTGCTTCAACAAATTAGATCTGGTACCCAGACAGTTTAGAAAGCAGGAGGGAGGCAGGATGTTTCTCTCCCTCACCCCAAAGAACGAGAGCCATCAGCGAAGCCTGCACCTTCAGCAGAGGAATTAAGGCAAGAAGGAAAACCCACCCTAAGGGAACACTGTGGTGGACAGGGAGAATCACGGACGCAGAAGAGGTCAGATCCATGCAGAGAGAGGAAAGCCATTTTGCAGAGGTCAAAGTTCTTCCAATAGCTTTTCAAAAAGAAAAATGAAGCTAAGTAATCCTCTGCTTGGTTTAAACGAATGGCTTACTATGCAGATCCTACAAGCACTGTCTCTTTGCTGTGGCACTTGTCTGCTAGCTCACACAATACCTAGCAAACTGAACCCCACCCCCCAGGAACTGAGGCATGAGCACATCGAGGTTATGGAGCAAACACCCGGCTCACAAAAAAGTGCATGAAACATTGAATAATTCACTTCCACCATTACTTGATGTGTAAGGGATCTTCGTACAGATGCTGCAGTAGAAATGGAGCTGCTTCCCCTCCCGGACCAGGTGGCAAACAGCTCACCTGCAAAGTTGTAATCGCAGGCCACCAATTTGCTGTAATGCAACACCAAGCTCATGGGGGATGAAATAGAACAATCCATTCAAAACGGGATGCAAATTCTAACTTTCAGCAGACGTTTGGGGGGTTTGTTTTTATTTTTAATAAACAAACAGCTTTGTTTGTGTTTGGTTTTTTTTGTTTGGTTTTGTTTTGTTTTTAAATAGCCCACAGGGAATCTCCTGTCATGGAAGACAGAAATTTTGAGTTTCCTTGCCACAGAGCAAGGACATAGACACTCTAACTTCAAAATCATTTGAATTTAATTTTTGCTAGATTCAGTGAAAGATGAGTATTCCCTCTGACCTAGACAGTACTGTGAAAGATGAGTATTCCCTCTGACCTAGACAGTACTGTGAGTAAGCTAGCTCCCATTAATTTTGATGAAGAGTATGTCTGGTATAAAGCAAATGTGACAGGGAAAAGTAAACAAACAAACAAAAAACACACCAAACCACCAAAAACCACAAGCAACATAAGAAAAAAACCCCTAACCACAAAAGCAAAAGTGGTGTTGCACTTTTGTAACACCACTTTTGCAACACTACTAACAAACATTTACAAACACAAGTTTACACACAAAGTAAGTGAAACGCACAGTGGCATTGACCTGCGTATCTCATGAGACCTTAACTTTGTCTTTAGGGTGCCATAGTGGGAGCGGTATTTGAAGTGGAGACTTGGAATTTGGCCAAAACAATTATCTGCAAGTGAATATCCAATGCTGTCATAGTGAAGGTTTGTTACCATTCTTTTCACAGCTACTACACGTGCCCAAGGAGCTACGTGCCAGGAAGGCAGCTCATGAATAGAAGCAGCGCCGTCATGGTCTGCACTGCTACATCCTAGCTTCAAGCTACATACGCTACAGAAAAGGTACGCTTCCAGTACATAAATTGTAGAGAGTAAAATATACTGCCATAATCTGTAACATCAAATTCGTTTACTAGAAGTGCCATTTTAAAGACTCCACAGAGCTAAAAATGCAAGTTTAGGGAACGTTGTATCTCTGAAACATGTTAATGTTATGTTTCTTCTCAGCTCTCAGGAGCGTAAGACAAACACTTCATGAAGAAGGATCTCCAATAGGGCACTGTATTATCTAATAGCATTAAGCACCTATTTCTAGACATTTTTTTTTTAAATCTGCAAATTATGTCATATTTAATATTGATCATCCTGCGCACCAGAGAACAGCATTTTTTTTTGAAGGATTTTTTTGTAAATAAAAAATATTTTAATTTGTTTTCCTGACAGCAGAGTAAACATTTGGAACTCTGGAATAGCCCCACAAGGCAAATGAGCTCCTGTGGTTTAACTGAGACATTTCTGTATATAAACCACACAGAGCACATGCAAGACGTTGTACATGCATTACATCTCTTGGTAGAAGTATTACTTCAGCTGAGATGAACGTAGAAAAATGCAATATTTAAGTTCATACATTCGACATTTGCCAAATCTTTTTATAAGCCCCTTTGCAGAAAATGACAGCTACTGAATGAAATGTTATCGAATGTAACGAAGGAGAGCTCGGATAAATAATTCACTTAAACACCTCTGAAAAATTCCCAACTACCGCATTGTGCCATTCACTCAGGATTATTGAAGCTCACGATTCCATCAGTTTGAAGTATGGGAAAGTTCTTAATAAACTAGATTTACAAACAATCATCCAACACATCTGGCACATCAGGAGTTAAAGCATCACTTTCATGATGCAAAACAGCTCTGCCCTTCACCGCCCTCACAGCTTTTCATAAACTCTTCAGAAGTTTGAGCATCTTAAGATATTTCAGGAAAAGTTACATGAATCACATGACAGTCAAAATACTATGCATCATCACCAAGTATCTTTGCTTCACAGATTTCAAAAAGAAAACAGAGATCAAGCACAGTCCTGCATCACAGAAGTAGACTGTGTGAAAATCCCATCCATAACCCCAGAACTGTGAACCATGCTCTTCTTTTTTTTCCTAAAGGTTACAAATAGTGTGCAAATATTTGTCAGTGAGCACTACATACAACACTGTTTATTAATAACCTTCTATTAAAATCGTTGCATCAATGTACTAGAAAAGTAGAACACTTTACAAAATAAGTGAAAACACCCCACATAGCTATTTCATTTTTCTCATGTTAACAGCTATACATGAGATCAAAAAACCCACATCTACCACACCAACCAAAGACTGTCAGAAATCGTAATTCTATTTTTAATTATATAGATGTAATAAGAAGGCTTAAAACCTGAAAGTAGCAGGGCAGCATTAGGTAAGAGTGGCCAGAAAACTACTGAGAAACTACACGTATCTTTTTGGAGAAACGTACAGTAAAAAGGCAAAAAGGGATTGTATTTCACTACAGACAAACTGCCAGTCTTTCCCTAGTGGAAAAGAGCATACTCGGCTCCTTTTTGATCACTCCCGTGACTCCTTACAGGAGAAAAGCCACACGCTGAATTTGCCTGAAGAGGCACCTGAAGAGCTGTATGAAGCGGAGAGCAAGGATGGCTTCTCAGGCACGCGAAAGCCTGGCTATCATCGTCATCTGTGCACGTCCAGCAGTCAGGGAAGTTTGTCTTTGAGAAGCACCAGTGTGAAGACTCTCACACAAAAAACCTCTAATCAGTATGAGGAGTAAGTAATAGGAAAATGAAAGTTACCCATTGGCATGAATTCTGTTAACATTAACACGTAAGCTTTAAAGAAATTTTGTATATGTGAGAAATAAAAGGGTTTAGAAAAAGAACCAGGAAATGTTTGCAACTTATATGAAGATACTAGATGATTTCAAGATAGGCTAAAATGCTGTAACAAAGTTGAGAGGTTTAATGATTACATTAAAAGCTCAACAGTTTCATGATTTTGATTTGATGAAACACAACACAATGTCATGAAAAAAATTTGAAGGAGAATAAATCCTGTGTCACCAGCTGGCAGTCCTAGATGGCTGGTTTGGTAAAATATCATTGTTCTTCTTAAAAAAAAACCAACAATAAAACAAGCCAGAAGACCACATGCTAAAAGTTACCTTACTTGATCTTTTCCAACTCTTCCTCATTAGCATTGTCTGAAAATAAAATAGAGCATTTTAATTACCTTTTTCTCTGCAACACAGAAAAGGAGGCCAACTGTCTCCAATGGGACAATCCACATTTAACCACCACTACAACTGAAGCAGCAACACGTACACTCCAGCGACAACTACACAAGACTAAAATAAATCCAGACATCTAGCAGCACTGTGCGCACCCAGGCACACTTTT
Organism: Falco naumanni; assembly: GCF_017639655.2. Taxonomy (NCBI): domain Eukaryota; kingdom Metazoa; phylum Chordata; class Aves; order Falconiformes; family Falconidae; genus Falco; species Falco naumanni. The sequence continues at coordinate 7,672,309 of NC_054080.1, forward strand.
CTAGGTGGTGTAAATGTCTCATTTCCCAAGACAATGCATTATGTGAAATTGAAAAAAAAAAAAAAAAAAAAAAAAGAAGAAGAAGAAGAAAGAAAGAAAGAAAAAAATAGATAAGCAAATGAAAAAAATGAATGTGCTCTTTCTGACAGTGACTTCAATTTTGACTGATACTTGAATGGCAGTTTTTTTAATATTAATGTACTCAAATTTTTTGGAGCACTGCTGTTTAGCTCACAGATGTAGCCACGTAAGAGAAATCCTGTATAAGGCTCCTTGGACAACATCCATTTATTACAAACTCCTTCAGGTTATCACTGCTAATTGATTACACAGCAGTAAAAATAGCTCTTTGGTTTGGTAATTACCGAATATTTTTTTGGTAATACCAAAAAACCCAAACCAGAACAAAAAAAACTCACCTTGACTCTTTCCAAACCCCAAACTGCAGTAGCCCTATCCCGTTACCTAAATAACCTGTAAAACCTTGGCACTGCTAGAGACAGTGCTCTGACATGGCAAAGTGTCCAGAGACACAGATTCTTATTCACTAAATAAAAGACACATATGGTCAAGACGGATGTAGACAATTTATCTGTGAACACAACTGTTGCTTAAAGCAGTTCTGTGGAAACAGATAAACTAATTTATAAGATTTAGTAACATTTAGCAGCCTGTTGCTGAGACTGAGCAAGAATACACCAAAGGCCATTAATTTATACGGAGACTTTTTAATGAAAAACAAACATGATTTTTATTCTTTATTAACTACTGCAAAAACACCTTCTTCTGCAGTTAATGGAAATAAATTTTGAAATGCAAATGTTTTCCTTACTAGAAAATAAAAGAATTACACGGGGAAAAATTAAAATGGGAGAAAATGCTTAGGTTTTATATTTTTGAAATATCCAGAAATTCTTAAAATAGACACATTTTTTTAGAGAAGAAGAACAAGCAGCTGCTGAGGAAAATTTTGAAGTTGCTATGGACCATTAAAGCCTAAAGGCTCTGCTGTTAAGTTGATGAGATGATTGTAGCACTGTGACTTTGGAAAACATACATAGACACTAAATGTTTTATAAAGCTGGAGAAAGCCACATAACTCATTTTTCCATGGGAGGCACACAAGAATTAAGCAGCTTGAGGCCCACAGCAGACCCTGGAGAAACCCCTTAAGTTCCTGGGTCCCATCCAGCATAGCACAGCTCCTCCCTTCCTCGCCACTGCCGAACCCTATTAAGCTACAACTTGGAGCACCAACTCAGCTTCACCGGGCTTTGGACCAGGCGGTGAGCAAGGAGGAGAATATGGCCCACTGCTGAATTAACCACATATCAAATATTATTTGAACTCTGAGAAGTTCAGTTTAAGTACAGAAGCGTATGACCATACTTGTTGAGTGCATCAGCATCATCGCCAGCTGCAGCAGGATAAGCTGAAGCCATCATAACGATCCTTAAAAGCCAATAGAACAAATACATAGCAGATTAGGATGGATGATCTACATGGAACTTTTTCATCTGAAAATATTCCATACACTGACTCCATTTCTGTCATTCTTTTTTTCTACATTATTATTCCTCTGGCAAAGAAAAAAAAAAAGTTCCATTATTTTCATATGAAGCAAAAAAATATTACATGTTAATTTGGGATAAACTATTTCAGGAAAAAAACAACGCCATGAATTTTATTCTCATTACAACATCCAAGTAGCACTCATGGGTTTATTTTAATTTTCTACACTACTCAGGCCTTGAGCAGTGGTGGAACAGTAGCCCCCAGCCCCTGCTGGCCCCAAGGCAACAGCTCTCATCAAGCCACCAACTTTTCCATTTCCCACAGCCGAGAGCTGCCCCTAAGGCCAAGGCTGGGAAGCACTGCCGCGGAGGGGAGGGGGGAGACATGCAGCTCCGATGAACTCACAGTCACTCTGCAAGTTCCCCAGTGACGACATCTGCGCACTGAACTCTGCTGGAGAAAAGAGCCAGAAAAACTCACATGCACTGCAGCACCATCATCGCAACAGCAAACACCGAGTCTGCAGACATCACGGACACATTTTTAACCGGCATGCATGCAGCTACAAATGACACAAACATGCACAGCACTACATGTATCCAAAGGGAAATATTAATAGAATTGTTAGAATTAAAGAACAGAACAAGCTTCAGTGGAGCAGGTGTAAGAAAAAATAATTAAGTCATTACTAGCTCTGACTTCTTTCAAACTGGTCATCAAAAGGAGAAATTAGCAAAAAGGAAAGTCTATCATAAACACATTATTTAAAAAAAAGTTTAAAATAATAAGAATTTTTTAGAGCTCACAGGTTTTAACATCTTTATATACATATACTTTTCCCATACTTCTTTCACATCACCTTAGTTTCCACTAGTTATTTAACCTATCTCTCCTCTCAAAGCAAAATAGTTAAAGATACTGCATTAGCGTTGCAGTATTGCTAACAGCACAGAGCAAATGCAAATGAATTATCGGAACTAGTGCTACTGCAACTTAATTGTGTCAGGCTGGGAATAGATTACACTTTTCACGGATACTAAAGGCATTTTTATTTTTACAGTTGTGCAAGAATAATTCATTCATCAGTTCTGACTCACAGTTTAAGATTGTTCAAAAATCACAACAAATCAGATTGCCTTCATCTGTCAAAAGGATAGGACTTCTATTCACGTACACAGTTTGCATGAGATATTACAAGATCATTACTTTAAAAGTTCCCATTTTTATGCCTTTAGAACAAGCACTAGGTCACAAAAGGCAAAGATACTTCATACAAGATTTGCTATAAGTTTTGGTTTGTTCACCTGCCCATACTCTTACATTACTATTCCATGATAACTCCAGGCTACTTCTGCATCTTTTTCCAATAAAACACACCAGAAAAAAACAAATAATGTGTTATTTATGAAACCAGTAAACTATATCACTTTTAATTGAAACCACATCCAGTAATTTTCTACTGAAAAACACAAATTGTAAACGGCTTAAGCACTGTTTTCCACAATCCACCAGGACTCCAAGGTAAATACTCCTCTATCCTAGCCTGCAATGCAATTTTACATACAGTTGCACAAATATATGCATACATTAGTATTCTGAACCGATACCTGAATCCAAAGATGTAAACTGTTCTTGATCCTAGGAAACAGGACCTTCTAGCTATAGATTCTAAAGAGCATCTCATTGGTCAGCATACAGAAAATCTGCATTTCATCAGAATTTCTTCCAGAAAGATAACGAAGAGAACGCTCCCCTGTAGACCAATCTCCCTCTCATCTCTGCACACCTCAAGGCTTCGCAAAAAGATAGTTCCACCCCAAACAAAATAAACTATTACTCCGTCAAACTGACTGCCGATTTTCCAAATCATTTGTAATTACACCTCTCTCACAGGCAGGTGGCAATATGCAACAAGGCACCCGATTTTGTACCATTTCACTTCAAACTGCTAACTGGGTATCCTATCCTCCAGCAGTGTCAGTATTTCTCATGCAGTGTGACAGGTTGCATCTTCCTGTAACACAGAGTACGTTATTTTGATGTGCCATGCCAATAAAACGCGCTGCTACGAGACCTGTTCCTTAGCTACACAATAGCATCGTCAGAAGACGCACTTCCCTTTATCAGCACATCAGTGCGTGACCTCCAAAACACTCTCAGCAGCTCCAGCTCAGGCAGTGAAGAGATCTCCCTGGAAAGTCTAATCTGCATCAAAAAGTTACCGAAATGCAACATCACAAACAGCAAGTCTTGTTCAACAGGGCTGGGTTTGGATTATGGCTATAGAGCTACCCAAAATACAGGGTCAGGCACAATGCTGCTGCTACAGCTACGTCTGAAAGCTGGCATGTCTTTTGTTGAAGCTATTCCCTTTTTCATTTCCCCAATGGTCTTAATAAACTCTCTTATTTTAAATATATGGAATTAAAGTAACTGAAGTTTTAGTAGTCGTTAATTTCTGAATTCTTCAGCTTGATTTAACCATGTTATACCATTCACATGTGACAACATGTGCAAGCAATTTAGAGTTACCACCTGAACAAATTAAAACTTATTCAGAAGAAAACTGATTTGTAAAATGTAGGCCATATAGAGTTATCAAACCAACAGGATTTAAATACATTTGCAACAACTTAGGGGAAAAATGCACATCACATGAAGAGGCTGTGCTTCTGTGCAGCAGCTATCACAGCATATTTAAAGGTGCTCACAGATTTTTATCCATATACTTCAACTATGCTATTTGAATTATTACCTATATGGAGATATCCAAGTAGAAGGGAAGCAGTACCCATTCAAACAGCATGCTACACAGATTGGGAAGGTAGGAGTTGCTTTAGTTACTACTTTATACGGTGCACATTTCCAGAGTGGATAAGAAGTAGCCTCGATACTCTAACGTAAGATTTGAAAATTTATTGATCTCAACCATATTAAATTCCATTAAAATTATCCTTATTATTACAAGACCTTTAAAAATAACCAAGGACAACAGTTTAATTGGAGCAATATATTTTATAATATCTACTCCTTAGACGGTAAATAAAACCTAATAAATAAATAAATAAGTGTATGGTAACTGAACAAAAGATAATTGTGCCTTGAATTATTAAAGCCCTAACAAATTCATATATAGCAATTCCGTACTGATTTTGTAAGTCATCTTTCCTGCATTGACACGAATTCTTTGATTTTATTGCAGCTTTGTTAGAAGCGCTCTGAAATCCTTATCTTGGGAAAGACTGGTTTCTAATAACTACGGATCTTCAGATTACAAATCATAAGTTTAATCTGAATCTTGGGCATTTTCAGAATGAAGTTCCATAGAACAGTTGGATGGGAAGAAAAAATGGACTCTTGAGCTGAACCACAGGTCTTAGCTTAATAAGCAGAAAGCTAATGAAATGTGTAACAGCACAAACCCAGCTCCTCCTCTATTACAACCAGCCAGATGGGTATGAAAAAAGTTGCTAGCCAGCAAGTCTATGGCGCTCCCATTACGTTTGACGTTCAGTTGTGAATTCACCAAGTAAATACCCATATGAAAGCCAATGTTACACTGCAGTGTCTTAATTTCACTTTCTCACTAGTGATTTTCTTGAGCATTTTTTGTATAGCAGTTGAAAACACTGTGTCATTTCAGTGGCACAGTAGCTATCCTACCTGTATGATAAAAAAACCCCACAACTAACATGCTGTCCACATAATGGTTTCCCACATAAAAATATACCATTCCTGTGCTGCGTGGTTTGGGATTATGGCAGGATAGTGCCAAAGCCACTTGGAAAAACAGGGCTATTACCAGCTGACTCTGAAATGCTGGTCTTACCCAAATACACACACACACACAAAACACAAGCCTGGAATGAAATACATTTTTCAATTTAAGTGATAAACACTTTTGTGGTGCAAATTTGCAGTATAGTATTCTGAGCTGTCAGGACAAACATATTGCTAAAAGGAAGACAAATACACTATACGCTGTTCAAATAAACTTCTGCATGTTACTGCCATATTTCATTATTTTTGTTAATTTCTAACAGAACGCCATGAAGAAAATTAATAGATAAGAAACCTAGTTTCAAAACTGTACGTCTTTGTCATACCAAATACCAAACACCTACTAGGCTATTTAATAATAGCCAGGAGAAAAGTTGAAGAACATTACAACCTGCCAGTACTCCTCCAGTATGTAATAGGATTATGTGTCACATTGCAGCACACAGAAACATCTATATTCTTACAAAAGCCATATAGTTGACCACATCCATGGAAAATTTCATCAGATTAATACTTTTTTCTTGGCCTCCCTGAAGCCAAAGGAATCCGTATTATTTGACAGCCTCTGAGTGAGATGTCATTTCTTGTATTTCTGTCACAGTTGTACTATTGCTTGTCAAACATCAACTGACAAAAAGCTGTAACATACATCCAACTAGAGAATTTCACAACTAACAAGACCCATAAAATGGAAAGCATTTTCACTTACAACTAAACAGCTCAGAAAACTAAGATTAATGAAGGAATTACAATGAACCTAGGAACCCACACAATTTTGTAATTGAGGTCTAGTCATGAAATTGGAACACATCAAAGAATACATCATCATTAGATGTCAAAAAGCAGAAATACTACCTTTATTCAAGTTTGTTTATTTTCAGTGTGGAGTAGGATTAAAATGTTCTCACCTAGAGATGGCAGCACTAGGTCCAAAATTCTTCACTAGTGGCTTTTTGGTATTTTTACTTATTAATGAGCAACATTCACCTGCGACTAACTTTATCTGAAACTGCTGAACATTTATGTTCCATCTGGATCCCTCAGTACTGTCTCAGGGAGGATCCAGTTCAGATGAAGTATGCTGTACTATACCAGAAACACTGTTCGTCATTATTTTAAGAACTGGAAAAATCAAATCAATCTCAGAATATGTGGTTTACTCTTATGCATTATGTCATACGATCATAAAACAATCACAAGAGTGATGACACATTAAAATATTTAAAATTACCACTTCTCGCTGTTCTCTAGGAGCCAACAGAACTGATAACAATATACTTCCCAGATCATGGTGAGGGTAACGAGGATCCTTCAGACTCAAGGTAACATCTGTTTGCCTAGGAGACAAAACCACATTTTTGTAAATGTACTAACTAAACAAATAAATAAAATAAACAAAATGCATTTATTTTGATTTCAGGCTCTCAGATATTAAAATTTTTGAATCATGAGAATTAAAGGCATCTGCATTTATAGGTAACTGCTTACAAATGATGTCACAAATATATCCTCTTTCTACTTTTAAGTACTGCAGTCTAAACACTCATAAATAAATACTAAATACTGCTACTCAGTGTTAGGTAATTATACATACTGAAGTGATTAAAACTGAACTGCAATATTAATGGATTTAAAAAACGGAAAAAAGTTGAACAGTAGGTGGTAATGCTGTGAATTAAGATAATACAAAAACAATACTAAAGCGGTTATAAAACCAGTGTCTCTCTGTAGACACCGTAAAAAAATGTTCAGTTAATGTATTATTAACATTCCTATTACAGTAATTCCCTAAACATAAGTGGGTCTGCTCAGCTAGTTATATGTGGTGTAGGTTTACATAATTATTTTCCAGCATAATATTCTATTTGCAATTCCACAGACATGATATTAGCAGATAACCATAAAGAATTACTCTGTAGGCTTGTTTGTGCCATACCTGTTTAATTCCAATGAAGTGAGATCCAAAAATGCGGAACCAATAAAGTCATCTTGAAATCCAAAGTCATAGTCAAAGACCTAAGACGCAAGGAGATAAAAGCACTTTTCACTGTTAGAAATCTTTCCTCGTTATTTTCTGGTGTTATGACTGGTGCTTGAAACTCCTGTTCCGGAGTTACAGCTCCACGTTCTTCACCTGTTAAACCAGGACTATCTAAAATTAACATGAAACTTTCTGGCCACAAAATCAAGTCTGAACTTGCTTATGTAAAAGTCAGAAAGTGTCATGTATAGACACAAGGGTATGCTACTACCAGGCTGCATATGAACAACATCCGTTTTCTAAGAACAACAGAAGTGTTTTTTTAAACATAGGCACTAAAAGAAGGAAGATCAAAAGAATAGCTAAAGTTAATGAGAAGCACTGATTTGCTACACATTGATACCTGCGTCAGTTTTGCAAAATACAGGCAAGAAAGTGGGATATGGTTGTGGAAATTGGGTTACTACAGCATTGGCATCAGTATTAGGAATAATAAAATTGTACATTTTGAAGGCTGTGTAATTTTCTAGGGTTAAGAAATATTACAATCTAAGATGAAAACTTAAAGGATATGTGTAAGGAAATAGTGACATTCATTACTCTACTACAAGGACCCTGACCTGGCTACCTAAAAGAGACATCATCTGGACAAATTCACTGGCATCCAAACTGGAACCTGTGGCTAGTACGTGAAATGGTATTGCTGATTTGAGATAGATTACGCCTTCTCAAATCAGAAGAAAAAATAACAAATAAACTGGGGATGGCTTTTGCAGGGAAATCAACAAAAAAGGTGGACTGCAATAAAAAAAAGAAGTTGTGACACAAAATTACCAAAAAAAAGGGGGGGGGGGCAGGAAAAGTCAATCAATGAAATGAAATTTCTAGGTAAGTTAAATTTTCTTGGCAAACACTGTCGTGAGAATTTCTGGGGGCCAAACTATACCTTCAGGTCTTCCTTAAGAGTGACACTTGTGAACAGCTAGTAATGAGAACATTTAACTGAGACATGACACGTTCAAGGTCTTCAATTTTTACGTAAATACTTCAGCGGTCATGTAACAGAAGCTCTTTTCCAGGAGGCAGTTACAGCTCTTCATCTTCTACAAACAGTCTGACACGGTTGGGGTTAGCGGAGCAGTGACAGCAATGCGCAGCCCCAGGGCTGCGGACCCACAGGGCTGAAGGAGGCATTGGAACACGAGTCTCTCGTATGCACTGATCTACCTGAGCATGTACCCTCGTTATTTTCTCCAGCTAATACTCATTGAAATGGGGAAAGAAAACAAACGATGCAATCTCAGTTTATGTTGCCAAGTAGAATTGCTTTCTGCCCTGACAAATTATTGAGAGAAAAACACCAAATAAACATTTGCAGCTGACAGTACAATTTAATCATTTCTTAAAATACCTGAACAAGCTATAAAAACCGAAATACACGGTGTGTTCAGAGCACAAATATAGATAGAAATTATAGAAAACTAAAAAGTAAATACACACCCCTCTTCCCCTGTGACCCTGTTGGGGGGCTGGTGTCTGGTCCTGCCAGTGAGAGGGCCGGGGGGCACAGGGAGCTGGGAGGGGACACAGCCAGGACAGCTGACGCCAGCTGGCCAGAGGGACAGTCCATACCATGGGGCATCCAGCTCAGTATAGAAATGGGGGGGTGGCCGGGGCCAGCCGATTGCTGCTGGGAGGCTGGCTGGGCATCACTCTGCGGGGGGGCAGCAGCTGGATGTGCATCACCTGGGTTTTCTGCCTTCCCTTCGGATTTCATTCCTCTCATCTTCTCTCTCCTTTACATTGTAATTGTTGTCGTTATTACTATCATTATGGGTTTCATTTTATTTCAATTATTAAATTGTTCTTATCTCAACCCTCAGGTTTCACACTCCTTCCCAGTTCTCCTCCCCAACGCTCTGTGGATGTGAGCAGTGACCTCGCCGGTGAGCGAGCGGCTGCCTGGTACTCGGTTACCAGCTGGGGTAAAACCACAATAAGCATAAATAAACTGAAACAGGTAGCTATGTTCTAAGTGTCTTCTTTGAATCTACTTCTTTCTTTCACAGTGCTGGGAAAGCCTTCACTCCTTATGAGTCACTAAATTTAATAAGGGCAGAAAAATCTCAATTGAGAACTAGAATTAACTTCACGCTTTTCTAATAATGATGTACTTAATCTGAGCAGAACACATGCAACTTAGTACAGATCGACACTCAAAAGCTGTTTAAGCAGCATTCATCTACAAAAAAAATCCACAATTTGATGTTTCAGTTAAAATTGTCATGTATTTCAGATTAAGACTGATACTGATTTGTAGCATTGTATCCTTTCAGAGCAGTTAAAAGGATTATGTAGCGAAGACAGAAGTTTCCTTACTTTCTCAAAGTATTTTTGACCTACAAATGTTCTCATTAGAACCTTAAGACTACAGTTTCTCTGACATCACTTTTAGAAAATTTTGATCTATTTTGTTTTACACAATTAATCACTTTTGGATACAGAACACCGTAAACTACTGGGATCAGAAAAGGGCCTTTCCATGCCACACCTATAAAACAATGGTCACAGGTTTTCTAGTTTCCAGTCCGATATGGATAGCTAAGAAGCACTAGTGCCACTGCTGCTAATTACTGCGGGCATTGTTTGCCTCTCTTTCGTTTAAGCTCAAGCTATTTGCTATTTTTGAGTAAGTGATGTCTCTGTTACGACAAAACCATCCTCACTTGTGATATAATAAGGAGAGTTACAATGTGAAAAAAGAGCATAAAGCATTACGAAACACATAAGCAAACCCAGTGTGTTCAGGTACAAACAGAAGGAAACCCCAAACCCAAGGAACCAGGCACACATCCTGATAAATTCTCAAATTAACCCCAGCAAAGGATTGCTTTTAATGGGACAGATTATGTTTCATGTCAGAATCCTGCAGTGTTATTTCCATTAAAAAAAGGGATGTCATCATCATGAAACACAGTTTACTTTCTCCATTCTTCTCCTAAGATCACACACTATAGCATACTACTATACTAAAGTAGTATAAAACAATTATGGCCTGCAATAAACAAAAGTGCCTATATTTACCTTTTTTGGAGGGGCAAGGGAGAACGTTGACATGATCATTCTACAGATGTGATTTCAGTAATTTTCACCTCGAAGTATTCTTTAGTAAGGCGCTATTGCATAACAATTTTTTTCAGTATACAAACATTACAAATTCCATGTTCTTTCAGTAACTTCTCTATTGTAATTTGACAAATGTATGTAAGATAGTGTCTCACCTTTATATACAACGGTTCTCTTAGGCTATCTATAAGAATCCAAGCTTTTTCTTCCCACACAGGATTGAGGTTCTTGTGTATTGTTTTACTTCTAAACACTTCCTTTCCTCCAATTTTGAACTTGACATATGGGTCACTGGTTCCTGTGAAAGGCAAATATATACTCTTAATTATGTTCTAATACATTAAGGGAATGGAGACTACATTACCTTAAACAGAACTAAATTAAATTCCTACTGATAATCAAATGGAAAACAGCAGCTGTGGAAAGAATTGTTTTATTGTTACAATTTATTATTTTCCACAGTCATTACTCACATAATTCACCGTGTTAACATCAAATGGGTGCTTGCATCACTTTGTTGTTTGCAATCCATACTCAAAGTTATACACGAAATACTGGCTTTGGCAGCGTAGTTTTTAGTTAGCAGAATTATGTCCTTATTAGGACTAGGATTTTATGTTAACACAATCACAAAAATTAGATTATAAAGTTAAAATTATTTCTGTAAAATATTAACCTAATTATCTTTTGCTTTTGAAAAGGCACAGGCTCCACTGCACACCACTAGTGTAACTCTTCACAGACTTTACAGCGCGCGGGCTTCCCTCTTCCATGCAGACACACTTCCTACAACACTCACCAAGAGCAAATCAACTCCAAAGTCAGTCCACAAAGTTCCTGTGCTTCCCACAGCAGCCACCCACCCACAGGAGAGCACGGGTCTATTCCCCCTGATACAGCCAACAATGATCAGCTGTGACCAGAAAGGCAACCCTGATGGGAATAATGGGAAGAGGAACGTTAAATGTGGCATGAATGGAGAACAGACGGGACGTGGCTGTGGAAGTGTCAGAAGAAACGAGGTGGTGGGAGGGGGACTCTTGGGGTGGCATGCACTGGTGGCCACCCAGAAGCACATCTGTGTCCCCTCCTCGAGACGCCCATGTGGGGAAGCAAAAGGATGGCCACCAAACACCTGATGGCACACACAGAGGGATGGCAAGCCTGAGAGAAATCTCCGCCAGCTACCAGAAGGTACAAAATGGCACATCCAACACCACCACGGACATGCCCACATGACCAGCAGGAGCCCTGGGGACGTTAGGAGGACCCATTAGCTCACGTCCTTCTCGTCCCCATCAGGCATGACCCAGACAGTTCATCTGTGCTTGTGAATGTGGGTATGTGGGTGTGAGAGCGCAAAAGCAAATAACCCAAATCAGGTTTGGTTTCAAATAAAACCACTTTCCCCTGCCACAAGGTTTCACACTGAGACTTAGGTTGCCGTTACCACGCCACAATGCAACTTCCCACAGCCTGACCTCAACTCCGTGCTCTGTTGACAGCCACACGTGGGAAACAGAGGGAACCCAGCGGAAGGACAGGGGCAGAAGGGGCCAAATGCCTCTTCCACTTGTGTCCAGCAGTCCCACCATGGAGAGCAGTGGCTGAGCATCACGAGGGTGCCCTTGGTGAATGCTGCTGGTAGGAGCACCTGCCACGCTCGCTGCTGCCCCGCTGCTGCCCCCTCCCCTCTGCCAGCAACAACATTTCAGGAACCGGCCAGCAAATGGATTTGGGAACTGGTCCAGCTTAGAAAGACAGTCATTTTGCAGCTGGATGGACTGCAGGGCACAGCTGCAAGGCACAGAAGTTGTGCCTGCAATGGTCCTCATGAAACCACTGCCCCCATGGTGGACTGAAGAAAGACTATTCATCTTTTCCTGCGTATTTTGATTACAAAAAATATAGTTAAGTCTTTAAACAAAAGAAAAAAGCTGGATACAGGATTCAAACTAACACTTCCCCTAAAGTGCCAATTGGTAAGGTTTCATTGTTATGCAAGTGAAATAGATTTTAATGAAAAATGTTGGATGGGATTAATATTTCTATTTCTCTCTCAGCCACCTCTAAGCCTTAATAGTATTTGAGTCTAACTGATCCAATTAAAATGAACAATAATTCAATATTTGAGTCTAATCGATCCAAGACTATCTTAAGATAAACAATAATGTAGCACGAATAATAATTACACCTTCATGAGCAACAGTAAAATTATAAGGCAGACTTCTTTTATAATCACTTTTACTGCTTTTCATGAGACCTGCATATCCTAAAGGTTTGTGTTTACATCCAGTGGGAAATGCAGTCATTAGCTTTTTTTAAAATTGCGACATGCTCTTCTAAATATAAAGGCTGGTGTGACCAGCTCTCTTTGCACTATTTGATGCGGCCACAAGATGACAGTACTCTTTACCTAAAAATATATATTACTTTCAAAGAAGCTGCAGGGGCAAACTGTGATCTCACAGGCGACAGGGCTACGGTCATTCTCTTCAGTAATTACTGGGGCAGAACTGCAGTGGCATAAAACTGTTTAGCACAATTAACATGTTCTTTCGTTATTCAAGTAGTGGTCGTGCTTTTTAAGGCAAAGATCAGACACTTGAATTAATTTTGTGAAAAACAAGGAGTATTTGGAACATGGACACCAACAGCAATTTCAGGCATCGCTCCTCTGCAAGCCGTCATTCTCCCATCGATTTTCCTCACTGTTGCCTTGAAGGACAGACATCAGAAATGTCAAAAACAGTTCTGAAATTTGAAATCAATGTAAAATGCTGTTGTGAGATACGTACTCAACGCATAGTATAGGATCCAGATGTCAAATAATTTAATATTAATTCATTTTCATCTGTAAATGTAGTAGTACGGTGGGTCAAATGATAGTTCCATCCACAATACACTGCAAAACTTAAAGTGTTTGTAACTCCATGCTACGAATGCTGAGAACCACTAAGAACTTTGCTTCAACACATCCCTACTTTAAAGCTGAGAACCCACTGGGTCAACTTAGTTAAAAGCTCCATGCCCTTCCAGATCTTTTCCATTCCTTGTAGTGACTTAAGAGTATATGTATAAAGAAAGGCAAGATTAAAAAAAAAAAAATATCTAATCTTCCACCATGCAATCATTCAGTAAAACAAAACTTTTACCTAATGGGAGGGCACACGGAGTAGAACAGAAACCAAAACTTTGCCTCTTTCAGTTCTGCTGAAATGCATCGTCACCTCCAGCACTGCTCTGTGTCACAGGGTCCCAATTTGAAGGTGTATGATATTTCACATGTAATTTTAATACATTAATTATGAATTCATATTAATGTTACACTATTAAAAGCACATCAAGTATATTTTTATCTATTTTTAAAATACATTGCATAATAACATACTGATACCTAATTTTAATCAACATCAACAATCCAATTCATATTATTTCTGCTCTTTTAAAAAAAGAAATAAATTCAGTTTACTTGGGACCTTCCTGTGAACAGTGGTTACAAGGTCACTGCACAAAACCAGAAAATTCAAAGACCCCTCAGACTGAGCCTGTGAGAACCTGACATCCATCACAGATTCTTGTTAGTCTTAGACTTCTCCTTGGTCTCCTCCTTACCAAACCATTCAAAACAACGTGACATGCTAAAGCCTAACTGCACAAACGTATGCCTTTTCTGTGGCAGTTAGGAGCATCACCAGGAGCCTTCACGCATGAGCTTAAAACCTTCCCCTGAAAAACAAATCGCGCCCACCACCCTCTTGCTGAAGCACCACCACTGCCTACGTAAAGGCAATGAGGACTCTTGGCACAGGGTGGCAGCCTCTCTTTTCCCAGGAAACGCTGGCCTAACCGACACCTAAATGTGCTGCCGAAGTCCAGGAGAGAAGCCACCCATCAGTGCCGCTGTGGGGTGACCCTGCGGAGCACGCACTCCTCCAGCCCCCCAGCTCCGGCCACCCCTAGCGCTGGCACCTCTCGCTCTCCGCACAGGCATCTCCTAACATGGATTTTGCTTTGCAAGTTTGGGACATAGATTAGATCTCGCAAACAGGCATAAAAGAAAATTAAAAAAAAATATTTTGCTACAGAAATATTCAAGATGTTTGTTCGAAGGCATACTAAACTGCTTTTCAGAACGGCCAGAGCTGGGTAACAGAGTGGAAATACAGCCAGTTTGGCCAGTATAACCAAGCTGTACAATATAAAGAACATGCACTCCCCAATAAATTGTGCAGGTTTGCTTAATTGGTTCCCGAGGCTTCATAACAAGCGTTTCAACATTACTAGGCCATTTGTCAAACTGACTTTTTTCTTTAGTGAAATCCTGTTTAACATAATATGATAAACTGCTAGCTGAACAAAATTCAGCAGTGAACACAGGGGTGGCTGTAACCATGAGACCAAGTAATGAGCTTGAGACTGCTCCCCCATAACTGGGGCTAACGAGACAGAAAGATTGATACCCCTCTACAGTATTTTTGCACTTCACCCTATGTGAACAAAGTCAAACTTCAGCATGTCTAAAAAACCTCAGCTGAAAATCTACCTATAATATATATGGTACAGGTACCATATTTCATATACCTAAAATCCTTAAGGCAAATTTTAAAACTTACACTAAAAAGAGGGAATACAGACTATAAAAAACCCAATATAATCTAGATGAGCAACACTGAAAAAGAGCACTTTCAGCTGTTGCTTCAGGTAGAGATGTTTTTACCCTTCAAATAACAAGAAGAAAGAAATTACGTTATAGAAAAATGGTGAGTTAGCAAGTAAATTCATCACACAATCAGTTAGTTAACTGATTTCATTAAAACTGTTTAACTATTGCACAGTTTAAACGCATCCATTCTTCCACCACTGCTATTTACTCACAGAAAGCCATATGCAAGCCCATTCCGAAAAACAAGAATGAATGTGCCATAAAAGCTTTTGCATAGTTTAGATGCTCATCACTGTGCAATCCAAATTCCAGTTTACTTTTTTTTAAAAAAAGGTTAAAAAACTAACTTTCCCCTGGGGAACACTTGGTTTTCAGCCTGTTGAGAGTAAGATTTCAGAAAAAAAAAACCTAGAGCAAATCAGAGAAACTATCTTCCTCTTTTCTCCCTATGGTGTTAGTTATAGGGAAAAAAGCAAACAAATCTATTTTTTAAGGTCTTCCCTGTAGGTAGTTATCATTGCTGCAAAGTGGACCACTTGGACTCATGATCTTATTTTTTTTTACCTACAGAGGTGCTAAAGCTATGCAGTAACATTACACAGGTTGCATCCCATCAAGTTCCTAATGTACATCATTGAGCGTCCTTCTGATTCACCACACACACACAATAAATAACACACTTAGGCCAATTTCAGCCTAGTGGTTTGAAAAAATAGAAGCTTTGAAAGTAATAACTGGAAATCACAGTAATTAAACAGGATTTGCTGTTGTACAGAACAACAGCAGGAATACCACAAGAATAAGTGCAATGTAAAAAGCAGCAAACACCTGCTAAATATGGGAGAACAGAATTTTTCATTACTGCAAATTATCAGGCAAGGTACACATTTCTAGAAGCAAAAATAAGGTAAAAGCATGTTCTTGAATCCCACTTAGAATGGTAACTAAACCTCTGTCATTGCTTTCTGTTATTCTTCCTTTTTATTTTCAGTCTTGGAATTACTTCATTTAATCTACAATTATTTGAAAAGAAAGCAAACCACAAGAGATGCCCAGAGATGCGCAGTAACTTTAATGTCATAATTCCTGAGAAGCTTAATTATTAATACAAACATTTTTTCTGGATTCATTGCATGAAAAGCTCTTTCACTGACATCCAGCTCTTTCCCCTTCTGACTTCATCCACAGCCATTCTCCTCTTAATAAATCTCACGTCTCCAGTTATTTTCTTTGTTACAACCAAGGTAGAAGAAAAAGTGTGGGGAGAGTAAAAGTGGGGACAGTTCTCAGGTAAGTGGCAGCTGACTATGCCAAGCAAAACATGTACCAGTTCATAGCATTTCACAGACCCTGTATTTCCAAACTGCAATACAAAGTGTCGCATAAAAAGAAACATAGAAGAACACGTCTGTTCTGTCCAACCATTTATTTGGAAAAGTAGGGAATTACTTCCCACAAATTATTTTATATTATCTTGACAAATAGGAATAGTAATTGTCTTGTACAAGAGCTGCCAAGCCAATCTTCTCATTGGTCTTCAGCAACCGCCTAAAGTCAACTAAACACTACAACTGCAACACTAAAAACTACAGCTTTTCCATAAATAATCCTACTTTCTGTCCTTCTAGCCACCTAGCAAAGAATTACCCACCCAATTCAGCTAGAAAGGACACTAATTAGTCTAAATGATAAAAAGCACTTCTGAAAAACTAGTATCCTAAGAATGAACATGCCAATTACAAATTCATAGTGAGCACACGGATGCTACAGGATGCAGAGTTCTACTCAAAAGTCAACAGGGAATACAAAATGTTAATTATTCAGTACCCATTAAAAATATTGGCGATAACAATCACAGCTTTTAATCTTTCTTTTGAAGACTCATTCCTGCCACTAAAAAGGCAGCTTTGGTACTATATTTCCACGCAGCCCATGAGAAGTATCTTTACTGGGTTTAGTGAATACTCATTTAAGCAAATACCAACTATGCTTGTGAAGTAGAAACAACGAAAAAAAATCACCACACTGGCATAGGACAGAACAGCAAAAAGCAAATGTGCAACTGTCAGCCTAACTTCAACAAAACATTTATATTTCATTTTAGGCATGGCTGAACTCAAGATGCATTTAAAGAGGATTTAAGCATGCTACAGAAACGTTC
Organism: Falco naumanni; assembly: GCF_017639655.2. Taxonomy (NCBI): domain Eukaryota; kingdom Metazoa; phylum Chordata; class Aves; order Falconiformes; family Falconidae; genus Falco; species Falco naumanni. The sequence continues at coordinate 7,689,538 of NC_054080.1, forward strand.
CCTTGGCAGCTCAAATTTTTATTCTAGTTAATATACTTTAATATAAACAGAATTATATCCCTTAATCACAGGAAACACTGTTTGCTCTGCCCCTAAAACCTCAGGACTGAAATGATAATCTTCCTGCAATTGTTCAAAGCATGACCACTTGTTTTCCAAGATAGCCTGCTTTTGCAATATCAGTCAGAGGTTTCACCCCTTCTGGAGCAGAGGGCTCCAATTTGCTTTGTCTAAAAAGCACAGTTCAGTGTTGGTCTTACGTATTACACCTTCCAGTTCTATAGAAATAACCTTTTTGATATGAACTTGGCACTTGACAAACACCTGAGTTGCCCTTGTCAATGTGACAATGCGGTCAACAATATTTCTCTCCAGTAAAACGTTTTTCTGCCTTCCCCAGGGATAAGGATTTACTACTACACGGTAAATGCAAACTGAAATAAAAGCCGAACCTTAAAGTGTAAATAAAAATGCCAGGTAAAGCAAGAACAGAAGCCCTACAGCATGCAGCGCCCATATGTTTGGCACAACAAAAAAAGGTATAATTATATTTAATACCTTGCTTGAATCTGATACTCATTGCATATGTAATCCCAGTTAAAGACATGAAGAAAAACCTACACTATGGAGAAACGTTCACAGAAACATATGATGTGAATCTTGCCTTAAGACAGTATTTTAATTTACTAGCTAGAAAATCTTAACATTGGTATTTCCTTATTTGCAATATAGTCATGTGAAGAAAAAAGACATAGAATTACACTAACAAAGCAGGACTTTCTATTCTCTTCTAACAATCAGACACAAAAGTGTTTGATGTCTTCTAATGACTTCGAATTAACAGGCCAGGTTCCTCCATCTGAACCACCTGCAGACAATCACCTGGAAGTCCCAAGCCCAGCTGCTGCTACCAGTGCTCTGTTGATTTACCAGCATTACCAACAGAAGTCTTGACAGGGATTTGGGCTACTGGCGTGGCAGAGACCACTGAAGTGCTATGCTGCCTTCCCTGGCCAGTATGTCACTCTTTCTTGCCTTGCCATGAAGTCCCTCTGCAACAGTCTGCTCGGGAGCACCACGCATCCTTTGACACGGGTACCTGCCCTTGCCGTAGCAGCGCAGGGCCACTACAGGTAACTTGGCAGCCTACTAAACTTTCTTTTATGACCTTATTTTTAGCACTGGCAATATCCTCTTGCTTTATCTCCATTCTTTATAGCTAGAGGAATAAGATGGTTCAAAGCTTCAGTGAGGCATTTGTAACTTAGGAAGACTTACTCAGGGATCACCTACATTCATGAAACGATCCAGAGGTGTAACCAGGAACACACAGGCTTTTTCCCCTTTTAGGAATATTCGTATCTTCTTTGAGAACAAAAGCTATTAAAATGGAATGAAAGCTTAAATACCAGCTGTAAACAAGCACGTTTTTTTAACTTGCGGTTTTTAGCACTATACTCCACATGTCTGGCAAAGAAAAAATCCATTTAATTACACAACACATTGTCATGTGAAATTAAAGTGAATGATAAGCGCGTGTTCCTACAACACTTAAAGAATCACAGCAATGAAACTGAAGGAAAGGGAAATAATCTGAGATTCGTTATGAAATAAATGTATTTGCTTAATAAGCAATTCCCTGGTGCATTTATCATGGAAGTAAAAAAGATGAAACATGCTATGTTTTCAGTACTGATCTTAAACCAGATATAGTCATTCCTATGCGATTGTAAAAAGCACCAAAGACTAAAAAGCTACAGCCAACAAAGTCCAATTGCTAGAATTATTACCAGAATCTTTAAACAAATTCTGATTCTTATTTTTTTCCTTTTTGGAACTAATAGAAATGGAATCACAATTACAGTTTTATAGTTTGAGAGAAAAAAGGGTCCAAAGCACACCACTAGTCTATGACCGTTTACAAGGGAGAACGTGAACCCACGTCATTTGTGCTTTGGACAATGTGTACTGGTCCATCAGCAGGCAATTAGTGTGACTCCCCCTGCAACAAGCCCTCAGGGATTGGAATAACAGCAACTAACAGGAAAACCCACCTTGCATCCTGCGACTATCTCCCGCTGCCCCCACTGAACTAGCAGGAAACTTTTTGACCTCCAACAGCAATCTGTGCTTATCTATACTAGACAGTCCTTGCTTAAGCCCATCTCTTCCTTCCCACTCTCATGCCACGTAGCTCACAGCAAAGTCTCCGCATCATGCTACTGCTATGGAAAGCGGGGCTCCTCCGTGGGTGGAATGAAGTTCCGTGGGCTTCTGCATCTGTCCGCACCTGCCTTTCGCCCATATGCCCATGATTCACTTTCTTGTCTGGGACACAGCAACAAATAAATAATAAATGTAAGCCTCCCGCAAGCTTTATATCATTTCAGAAAAAAATACAAGTGCTTTTCATAAATCTGAGCTTCTGTGCCATCCAGTTAGGGCTGTATTACAGAGAAACACAGCAGCCTAGTTCTCCCGGTTTGAAGTCAAATTCTGAACACAGTCCAGTCATTTTTAGACAGAGAATAACTGGCTCTGAATTTTCACAGTCAGAAGATCTCATAGAAGATGACACAGCAGTCTTAACGACAGACTTCTACCGTTCTTAGCCAGGAGGTTAATTTCCCGTGATTGCTGTCTTTTGCATTACAGCTCAACTTACACAGTGACATTTGTTCACCAGACTCTGTATAGGAAACTAACAGCATCTATGACAGGCAGCAATCAGAAAAGGAGTTTACAGGAGAGCCATTACCCTCTCCGACTGGCAAACCCCTCATTTCTTATTATAGCGAGAGCTACCAAGAACACGACTGCAGGAAGTTAGCTAGGAATCAATACAGCAGGCAAACACCATCAGAAGTGAAGAAGTGAAAATCAGCTGATTTCTTACTCCTGATGAGTTAATGCTCCTACTACAAACTGATTTTTGCATAAAAATGAAAATTAACTACCCTGCTTATCATTTTGCTTTGTTTTATTTCCTAAATATTCTGCAAGGGTATCAATGGAAAAATCAGTCCAAAAAGACTGCAGAAGCTGGGATTAATGGACTGTGTTCTTTTATTTTAAAAATGTCTTCTTGAACATAAAGAAAAGGGAAGGAATGTTTTATAATTAGAAATGCTATTCATGACAGTGTAGGTAATAAGAATTGTGACTAGGTGACAGACTGAGATAATACAAGACCTTTACTCTGTATGACTCCCCTTGATCTCCAGTGAAATGACACACACTATAGTTCAAAACACTGCTTTAGATAGTATTAAAGTGTTAAAACAGCAACACAGGTAGGAAAAAGTACAGAAGGAAAGTAGGATTAGGTTATGGGAGAGAAAGATTTTTGTCTCGTTCACCTGTCTGCAATGCATAATTCCGACAATTCCCATTTTTGCCTTTAATTGCAACGGTATTTGCTAAGCAATCCGCCAAGACCAGAAGGACTCTGTTCTAAAACCTGCTCTTACCATTTCTCTGTATTGACCTGCTAATCCAAAAGCATCTGCCTGTAATCCACAAGAGTGGCCACGATGTGATCGCAGCGGTGTCAGGTAATGGTACACTGTTAGAAATGTTTTACAAACAAATCTGAACACTCATTTTACTCTTTCCCATACTACTGCATCATGAGATCAGCTTGAATGGGCACACAAAACCAATGATGCCTGAAGATAGCAGGGAAAAAAATCCCTGAGGTCTTACCCCGAAGAAAACATTTTTGGACAGCTGGACTCTTGTGAAAGTTTCGAGTTATATTGTACTTGAAGTTGTATCACAGAATCACAGACTGGTTTGGGTTGGAAGGGACCTTTAAAGGCCACCTAGTCCACACCCCTTGCAATGAGCAGGGACCCCTCCCCCCAGCCCAGGCTGCTCCCAGCCCCATCCAGCCTGGCCTTGGGCACTTCCAGGGATGGGGCATGTGCCACCTCTCTGGGCAGCCTGCGCCAGGGTCTCACCGGTGTTTCATCATCTCAAGGCATACCCCTGTCCCTATGTGCATCGTTCCTTACTGACCGTTTATCTTACACTCTGGATGAGTACTCCAACTTCCATCAGAATTCCCTCCTATTCTTCTAAATTGACCTGTAACCATAACACAAAAAAGATGACCCAAAGACCACCTCTGAACAGCTATTTGTGAGTGCTCACTGGAGAGCTCCTCTAGTTTCTATTTTTAATTGTAAAACTCAACTCCTCAAATGGCCTTTTCTGGAAAACATGAGAAACCTATATTGACAGCATTTCTCCCAAGAAGGTAAGGATTATTTTATCATTTTGTTTCTATTGTGTTTTTATGAGATTCTACTATATCGTACATACTATTTTATACATGTGACTGTTAGAGGAGAGGAAATTCTGGTCCACACAAATGGATAGAGATTCTACTACCAGCTTCAATGGATCAGAGATTAATTAATCATAAAATCTAGATGTTATGTCAAATACTCAGGAAGCCTGCTGTTTAATATGGGTTGTGATTGCTGAACCTAAACATATTTATCCCACAGTCCACCTCAATACAACTGTCACCTTTGCTGCATATAATTTCCCCAGTGTGCTACAAACTGACAGTCTCAATTCCGAGTCCCAAAAAGCAACTCATCAAAAAATGTTTGAAAAAATAGAAAGTTATTTTTATATTTGGTAATTACATCTTTTTTTATATCCACTCAGTTGTATCAATAAACCTTTCTGCATAGTCTCCACAGTTCTCAGAAATAAATCTCCATTTGGGGAATTAATATTGTTGGGGGGGCTTATTAATTTTTTAATTAGTTTTTTTATTACATTTTTCATTAAACTAAATAGACTGCTATCCACAGATTCACATTCTGGCTGAAAGTATCCTGCAGCTCCAAAAAAACCCTATCTTCTATTTGGATGCCTAAATAGTAGGGCTGTGAGCCCGCTGACAGCAGTGTCTGGAAGATGCCCGTACTCAACAGTTTCTGCTGGGGGTGGCACCGAGCCAGCGCCTGCAGGCAGCTCCTGCCAGACCGTGCCACAGGGAAATTCACAGCAACTGTTGCTGTCTCCAGAGGTATCAGGACTGAGTTTATTTTGGAATTCCTGTAGAAATTTTCATTGCAAAATGCCAGGGAATGTCTGTGAAGCCATGTTCTGGAATTATTTAATATTCTTCCAATTTACTCGAGACAGCCCATCTTCGCAGGGGAGCAGACTCCCTTCTGAAGGCTTAGGAAAGGGCATTCAGCCACCCTCTCGGAAGGCTGCCAAGCAGCTTCCACAGGTGCTTCCCTCCTCTTGTGATGGAAGAAATGAGAAAAACCAAGAGCCACAGTGTATTAGAAGGAACATGATGGGTCAGATGCTTACTGAAATACGAGGGAGAACAAGAGATCAGTGGGGTGCAAATGACAGACTGACATTTTTGTCAGCTTCCCTAGAGGAGAAGCTGTTTCCCCTGAAGTTTTCAAGGGGACAGTAGAGTAACCACCAACAGGTGAGGACTTCCTAGAGTGCGTAAGAATTGCCAGCTATGGTAGAAACAAAGCCACATCAGAAGAAAAATGCTGCACACAGACCCGGTTTGCTGGATGGAGAAGTGCCAGTGCAGTGAGAGCAGGCACCACGTCAACCTGACAGCAGAAAGAACCAAAGCAACACATTGAGCCTGTCCTCCAGTGGACTTTGGCACCTTCTGCAAAGGGGCTTGCTCAGGTGGGCAAAGCTGCTGTAGCACACTAGAAGAGTGCACAACCCCATTTCTCACTCTTCGTCTCTGCTCTCACCTCCTTGCTTTTCTGTATCACAGAAGGACACTGCTCCCCATCACCATCAGGGATGAGTCACTGCCGCCAGGACCCTGCGTGAGATCTCGCTGCCTTTAGGTGAGCAGGAGATACCGCCACTGTCCTCTGGAGCTGCCATGGCGGAAGGCCAGGCTGCACGAGGGAGAGAAGGCACTGGGCTGCTCAGAGAGCGAAACAGCGGCAGCAAGGCTACGGCAGAGCATAAGGGGAAACTGGGAAGTATTTTTCCCGTTCACACTTCACACACTGGGCTATGCTGATCCATACCTGTTGAGAATTTGAATGAAATCCAGAGCTGCAATTCTCTTCAACCAAAGCTAACCTCTCTCTGCGAGGAGGGGAGAGAGACGCAGAACTCCAGCAGTCTGAATCTTGAGTATCTTTACTCACACACAGACAAAAAGCAGTGCCTACCTAAGCAGCCTGCACCTTTAAATGAAACATCCTTTAAATGTTTTTACACACTATGAATACTGGCACACTTCTCTACATGTATTTACATGAATTTTAGAGTAACAAGCATGCCAAGCTGCCATTTCTTGTTTCAGCGTCTTATCCTTGCTATCTCTGTAACAAGGAAACCGAGCATTTAAAAATTAGTTCTTCCAGAAATTCACATCCCCAGGAGTTTTAGAAAACTGTTGTGTATTTTCCAATCAGATAAAACTTACTACAACCCTTCTGAAACGCCTTCATATAAGCTAACATTCTTGCCCACTCTGACTCAAAGTAAATACAAACCCTTTGATGCACACCCAAAAGTTTTCCTTTGTTTGAAAGAGCAATCTAACTCCACCCCTGATAAACATGTTAAAATAAAAATATAATTAAAGAGCTACTTTGATGAATGTTCACAATTAGCAGCATGCAAATACTAATCTGAAAGGCTTTTTAAAAATAATTTGGCATCTGGGTACCTGTTATAGCATAAATACTCTTCTCTTTGGTCACTGCCTTATGACCATTTGCCACATTCTGAAGATGGTGCGAGCACTATACTGTTGATTTATGCCAATAATCATCTCACCTCACCTCTCCAGGAAACAGACTGGGGCATGTTCCTATCGTCCTCAACTGTGTTACAAAGTTAGCAATATTTCACAATAAGGAAAATGTATTCCATAATCCCGGCCTAACTGAATCCTAAGGCTGAAGCGTTCCTCAATCTACAAAGCTACACTGTATACGCTGTACTTTAATCAGGTTAAGGACTGATTTTCAGTATCCTACATCAATGAAACCCACACTTCAGCCATAAATAACATGTTCTGAAGTTAGGCTTAAAAGTCTTCTCAACAATTTTAAATACATTGCCTTATACATAGATTTGCTTCAATACTGTGTCATCACACAAAACTAGAAGTATCTTAAAGGGTCACCTAATCATCTCGCTTATTATCCCACTGACACTGACTTTTCTTCCAGATCCTGAAAATGTAGATGCAGACAAAGTAATTCACCTGACAAAATGCAAAGTCTAGGTGCATGTTCTTCCCCTGTTACAGTTCTTCAGATTCTCCTGGTTTTGACAGTCAACTCTCCCAATTATTCTCAATTTAAGCAGCTAGTCTTTTACTGATATAAATATTCCCTATCAGAAATGCTAAGTCTATCAAATTGAAATGCAGCCTTTGCACTGCACAGGGGCACTAACTGCACACTGTTTCCAGCTTACTTGTTGAAGCCATCTTCGGGTGCAGGTTTCAGTACCAGCATCGGCCACTTAAGGATCAACCCCTCAACTCATTCTACAAAGACAGATTCTCTAGTCTCAGGAAGCACTGCTGAACTGTCTCCTGCACAAAGAGACACAGAGATCTGGTGACACCATCTATCTAGAGGTTAAGACCTTAGATGACAATAAACATCTGTTTTCAGGAACACTTTCCAGGAGGTTTCACACAGAAAATACACTACTTCTGATCATTGCGAAAAAGAAAATTAATGGTTCACTTAATGCTCAAAAAAGTGTTTTCCTTGTGCTATTTTGCAAGATCAGGTCAATCTCAATGCATTTTGTAAAAAATAAAACAAAATAAAACAATAAATTTTAAAGCCAGAAAGGATAAAATTATCAAATTCATCATGTACCTAGCCTGTTCTTTGACACGACACAAATTGTGTCAATTGGGATTAACCTGGGTGACATGTCCCGACTCTGTCTAAAGTGGAGCAGCAAACTGGCATTGTACATTTCTCAAAATGCACAAAAGAGAGTGGATTCCAGGCTCCAGAGAAGTAAGAAAACACTGTGAGGAAAACGTACTTAAAACACCTAAAAGAATAATTTTGTTATCTTTCTTTTGACTGAAGAGAATTTTAGAAAACCAATGACTACGATACAATTTTCCTTTTCACCAAATGTGCTATAATATCTCAGTTTGTATCTCAAAATGAGTCTGTTTTAAAGCAAAAATGTACCAACCACAAGGGGTTTTGTTTGTTTGTTTGTTTAAAAACGGTATTTAAGATATTGCAAAACATCTATAAAGGCATTCTACCAGTAAGAAGCAGCCATATAAACTCCACATGCAAGAAGTCAGAGACCAGCAACAAAAAAAAGGGGTCTCTTTAACCTAAGAATTTTACTTCCATAAAAGAACTCTTACAAATATTACACACACACTGTATATGTACAAAAAGCAAATGAGAAATCACAACGGAAAACACAAAGATGTAGGTAATAAGGCTAACTTGTTAACCTTACCAACTTACCAGTTCCCACACTACACAGTCTTTCCCAATGTTACAGGAAAAAGTCTTGGAAAATGAACTCTTAAATGTAACTTCATGTATGGTTTACTTTAGCATGGCCTTAAATAAAGCATATGTTACAAACCACGTTTGTGGTTGCTATAGCATTTTGCCACAAGCAAGATTGTAAACTGCCTTATCACCCAGCTGAGATGAAGTTGTGGCACCACAACTTTGCAGTAGCTGGAAGGAAAGCTGGATCAGCCTGAAGACAGGATTTCTTACAGAGGTGAAGACTTAAAATGCATAGTTACATTTCTTTCTGTCATATGGCACACAACAGAGTATAAATATTGCTTGTTATGATGAAGGATTATTTTCAGTCATCTCAGAAGACAGCAGCAAGATGTTGGTCCTCTTATGAGAAATGTTCTGTTCCCCTTTTGCTGTGCCTATCAATGGTGCTATTTATCAACAGCCATGATTAATGCTGGCATTGCTAGCCACATAAATACAGCTTTAATCTTTTCCCTTTCTTTTGAGAATGTTGTGGTGTCTCTTTTCATAAATTTGGGGAAGACAAAGTGTGCAGAACATGTGTAACATGAGAATTCAACTTTGAGTTCCAAGACTGCAATATGTTCAGCAGCAGGTTTCTAAAAAGATGTGAAACTGCAGTTCAAAAATTAAAGAACAAAAAGCTAAAATTAAAACAAAATCCTCTCCTACCATGCAGTTCAAGTATTCTTTTAGAGTGCAATTCACAGTACTTGGAGAAAATTTAATTGTCAGGCTTTAAGCGGAGGACCTGGAAAAAGTTTTGGAGGAACGGAGCGTTACACGCTGTTACAGACTTCGAGTGTGAGACTCCTCTGAGACAGTCCTGGGATAAAACTTCCAAGCTCTGGTTTTAGTATCTAACACACTTTCATTAGTAGCTCCATTTAGCACTTGGATACCTATCGTTGCACAGTGCCTCCCAAGGACTGTCCTGTCCTCACCTTCTGGCTCATAACCCCGACACAAGCAGTGCTGCAGCGTGCAGGTAATGCACCAGGAGCACCGGTTACTGGCTGAGAGCTCCAGGCTCTCTCTCCTTTGGGGCTATAAGCAGATGCAAAAAGAGAAACAAGAGGGCACGCACATGTATTATTTTCCGCCAGCATCTTCCTAGGCATTTTGCAGCAAAGATCTTGCAGTGATAGGTGTGTTTTCTGTGCATTTCAGTGCACGTTTTGGATTTTCTTCCACAAACTCACCACATCTCCTCTTGCACCCACATAAACCTCCAGTAAGAATTCAGTTTTACATGCCCAGATTCTTAGTGAAAAGCCACTAGGAGTACCATAGGGATATTTTAAACAATAAATAAAGTAAGAGCAACTACTACACTCAAGAGAGGATTTAGACAAAACCAAGTCCCCAAATCCAGCCCCTCTGTGTGTACTTCCTATTCAGCAGCCACCTAAATCCACTAAGCACCTGCCTAATGCCAATGAAGTCCCTCCAATCCAAATTCTACATGTGCTCCTAAAATCTCACTCTAGCTCCAAGAGAAAGGGCAAACAAGTAGGAGCACAGTGGACAGCAGCCAGGACATTCAGCCACGAGCGGACGAGTGCTGTTTCTGTATTTTCCCCATAAGAAACAAAGGCTCAGAGCTGGAAGCCCAAACGCAGTTCAGATCTGAAACGTGGTCATTGTGGGAGGGAGCATGTCTGTAGCTCCCCACCTGGGTCTGAAGGATCTTCTACACTTCACTAAGATGTAATGCCCGCTCCTCTTCCTGATGAGCTTGCACTGACTTGGTAAACATGCCGCCCAGTTGCTCAGGACGGGAGGGCTGAGCTTCTTCAGGAACAGGAAGGAATTCAGAAAGGGAGCAAAAAGCAACCCAGGCATCTTTGCTTTCTTTGTAAGATTTCAGGCTATAAGACTATGCTGGGAAACTAGAGCCCAACAACTACCTTCTTCCACAGCATCTTTGAGAAAGAGAAACCAGTAACTTGCTCAGCCTTTTTAAAGGTTATAGGTGTGTACCATCCAAACTGAATCACAGGCTCCGCAGCAGGGTGGGCAACAACTGTGCACTGCAGCCCCAGTGTCTGGGCTCTAGGACTAGGAAGTACTGAGGAAACACCACTCTTGTCCTGATGCTGCCCTGGCAGCTTGAGGAGGCTTCCTTGCTGCTCAAGCAGCAGCTTTCCAAGGTGACTATTTAAAGCACCTGACATTTTATACATGACCTAGTATCCATTTCAGACCCTGGGATGCCACCTCAGGAGATGGATCTTCTATGTGTACGTTATCCTCTGTGTACTCTAGACCTAGATTCCTGTATTACGGGGATAAAAAAACTACAGATGTTGTCCTTCATACAAATAATCACATTTACAATCACATTTTTGTTAATTTATCAATAGTACAAATTATGGATATGAATGAATTACAATACATTGTTCAGAAACTGGGCAAGCCTTTCTAGCTCACAAAACAAAAATATTTGAGTATATCTTCTTAATGAATGTCAGGCAAAGCTTGATAGAATATCAGTGTATCTAGAGGAAGAATATAAATAAAAGTTTATTCTTGCAATAGTGAGTATACTGAAATTTTCGTTTCAGTGACATATATATGAGTGGAGTAATTTCCTACCAATGTAAACAGACTTCTGCTGTCATACTTGAGATCTGAAATCAGTGAGGTAACTTCATCAGGTAAGCAGAGAAATGTCCTGTGCAGTACTATTTTTGCAGTTAAATTGCTACTATGGCTTTTTTCTCTCTCAAGGAATACATTACATCAAATCCAGAACAGGCTGTTGGTCAGACGTATCGTGCTCACATTGCTGTTCAGGAAGTGGATTACTGACTTGTCTGATTTTAAATAGAAGCTGCAGTCGCATGTACAGAGTCGCTTAGCCAGCCTGCTGTGTTTCTGTGGGTCAGAATACCCTTTAGGAATCCTTTCTATGTCTGAACTATGTGTGGGGTACGTGTCCCAGAGCAGACTGTAAAATGCCAACACGAGACCACCAGAGGGGCCAGCAGGTAAAGCCTGGACACAGCTGGTTTTGCCTTTACACACAGCTCCAGTATTTATCAGTTATGCAGACAAGGAACAAGGTAAGCAGCAAGACAGCACTTGCATGAGCAAGACGGCACAAATCTGCATGGCTAAAGCACATCTATCACACTTCTCTTAGTCTGAAACATCCCAAAAAGAAAATCAGCAAGCAGAAGAATTAAACCAGTATTAGCTAAATCTTTCTCCTTCTGTGTGTGTTTAGCTGGCCCTAGTTCCTTCATGCTTTTGAGTCAAATAACCTCCACATAGTTTTAAGCAGAGTTTAACTAGCACGCTTACAATTCAAACCTTAATTTTAACTTTTAATACCGTCATATAAACTTACCCAACGGACATGCAACTTCCTAAACATTAAGGCAGTGTTTACTACCACACTTACCTCCACGGTCCCGTGCTGCTAGATTCTGTCCTCTTCTTAGAGTAATGTCCAACTGGTACATTCCGGGATCCCCAGAGGGAAAATCTGCATTACTTGTTCCTACCGAATTTGTTCCCTGGAAGGGAAAAAGAACCAAAAATTAACAAAATGAAATACTAATGTTACTAAAAATTCCATGTAAAGTATGTTTTTGTCTTGTATCATCATGCTGTTGAAGTAAGACAAAGCCCTGTCCTATTCCCCCACCTCAGAGCTAACGCCCCAGCAGCAAGGAGTCCACTCCTCATGAGTATGTCAGCATCCTGAGTATTCCTGAGAGTATATCCTATGAGAGTACTCCTGAGCATCCTTTTTAAACAAAAAACCCAAAATGATTGACACCTCACAGGTTAATTTTATTATTTTTAAAAGGAGGTTGAAAAATCATTCTTTGACATCTGTATTCATTATGGCAACCTCCATTTCTATTTACATTCACGTACAGTCCTGGCGCACTAAAGCAGAATAAGTAAGAAATAACAGAGCTGGACCTTACAGCACTGTTTGGAGTAGTCATTACCAGTACCTTCAAATCCTCTATTTATTCAACAGCAATAAAAAAGGCATTGAATAAACATACATGAGTTATGGTCAGCTACTGCAATACTTTGAAAGACACATGCGTTTTATTCCACAGTTATGGGGGAAACTGGTGCAGGCAGAAAAATCATAAGAAGACTAAATGCAGCAATAGCTCTTCATTTGTAATACATGCCTTATTAGATTGCCCACATGACACAGCAAAGATAGCATTCTTAGAGTAGTTATTTGTATAAACAGTATCATAATTTTTTTAAAAAATTATAATAAACAAAGTCAAAATGCAAGGAACTCTGTGGACTGCACGAATAGTAACTGCATTTCAGTCCCAAATGACAAAGGAGAGAAATTGTATTTCTTAGTATGAGTAAGCTTTTGCAAAATAGTTTTTAACACATCTCTCTGTAAGTAGCATCTAATTACACCGCATGCTTGGAACACCACATTTAATTTTCAGACTGGAATGACTGTATCTCATATATTCACAGTACAAAGAGGAGCTTCATATATTAAACACACTGAGCACCACAGTCACATATTTTCATGCTAGGAGCTAAATCTTTTAAGACTAGTGCTATTAATATTTTATTATGTGATTATGGGTCCTACGCAATAAAAAACAATAAGCAGCACAACAGAAACATCTCAGAGACCGCGTGTGTACTAAGGGCTGTACCACTTCAACAAGGCACTTTTGTTTCTCTTCCTACTACATCCCCCCTCCCCTTTTCTTTTTAAGGTAGTAATAAATCTAAAGCACAAGGTAAGCCACAAAACAAAGGGCATTTTAAAGTATGGCTTATTATCGTTATTCCAGAGTCACAACTCTAAGCCCTAGCGTACTGACTACTGCTGCAACACATACAATGCTGGCCAAAGCACACACTGACATGCTTCCACAGCAATGAGATTGATCAAACCTAGTACACGTCAGAGAAAATGGTCAGACGGGCTTTGATTTGGCAGGGGGTGGTGTTCTTGAAACCTCTCAACATCTATCTTCTAATTTTGCCTTTGTAAAGTAACTGCTGAGGTATGCTTGGAACTCTTAGGCACCCACCCCCTTCTTTTAAATGACTAACACCTCACATGCCATCTCTTTGGTTTTTTTAACGCACTGACTGCGGAAGGATACAGAGGAGTGACAACACTGAATCTCCACCCCATCCCTGAACACTTCGTATCTAGTCAAGCCAGAAATATGGAAAAAAACCTGCATACTGGCCTGATCCTCAGCCTTATCCTAGACCCCAACATTCACCAAGGTATTGTGCAAGAAGAAACTTGTAAATAATAAACATCAAAACTTTCCTCCTTCTTTCTTGCCCTTCTACAAGAGCTTGCAGACACAAAAGAAACATGATGTCTCCCAACATTTAGAACCTCGTTCCTGATTTTCCCTCTTCCTTCCCCGCCAAAGTATGACACAAGCTCTACATGGAAATTCCTTGGTTTGAACAGTGCCATGTCGCTCCCTTCTTTCCCCTTTCTCACCTCCTTTTCAATGCTTTCCCTTCTTTTTTTCCTGCAATGGAACTTCACTTTCTTTTCAGCATTCACATTAATTAGTTTTTCAGAGAGCTGCTCAAGGAGGCTAGAAACACCTGGGTGAGCAATGTAATACACCTACAGGGTATGCACAGTTACACAAGTGAAATAAAATGCAAATAGATCTTAACTATCCCTAAGCATCAGAAAGTCAAATCAATATTTCTGCATCAGAACAGCAGCATTTGAAGTATGTAGTTAAAACTGGTGGTTGCCATAGTAAATGCAACTATCAATAAATCATTTTTCAATCATCTTTTGTAAATTAGTGAAAACCAAAGAACTACTTTTGTATGGTGTCTAGTAATGGAATAAAGGTAGAAATTTAGACAAGAAATTTGAGAGCATTCATGAAAGCCTACAATTGCCCGAACCATAGAACAGTTTCAAAACCAAGTTTTCTGAACTTCTAGATTCCAACTAGTAACATCAAGAAAACAGATACTCTGTAGCTGGGGAGGGGGGGCAATAATCACCACAGTTAGAAGCTGTTATGAGCCACAAGGCTGTTTGTTACTGACCGCTGCAGGATGACACCAAGCCTGACAAACCAAGGGCATGCCTTCACCTTCAGCATCCAAAATGAAGAGAAGGTCTTGAAATTACTTTTATCAAATCTTTAACAAAAATGTTGAGATTCCAGACAAAGACCATAAAGGCAATTTACCTTATTTTCACATATGCAAAATCACCTGTGGGAAGGTCATGCTTGAATTAATTCCTTTGAATTCATTTTTAGTAGTGGTCTATCATTATTTTACTTTACATTATTTCAGCTAAACTATGACTAAATTCTGGACTCTGCAATTTCCCATTAAATCAAAATCGATGTGTTCTAAGGAAAATTTATTATTTGGCACAAACACTGAAGCCTTGTATACAGTGAATTTTGGTAGAGGGGTTAAAGAACACCAACAGCCTTGAAAACAGGCCATGTGCAAAGGTCAGGACAGAGGTTGTGATGACTGTACCTGTCCTCAGTTGCACTCCGATTTTTTAATGAATAGCAAACCCTCCTGGGCTGTTCTCTCACCCAACCCAACAGCAACAAGAGCAACACAAGCCATTTCACTTTCAGTGAGACATCCAGGAGGAGCTCCTCAATAGAGTGCACATAAATGAACCTGCAGCTGCAAATCACCTCTGACTCATGGCATGCCAAGTGATGCTCAAACATGTCCAGAAAACACACTGTTTCGTTGAGCCAAACCAAACACAGAGCTCACTCTGCCCATGCTTTTGATGTCCCCAACAAGTGGCACTCCTTGTTCAAGCATCTGTTTTACCAAGAACTATCTCCATATCATAAATCTGAAATCTGAAAGACTATGATTTCCATTAAAGCCAGGCAGCAGAAAGAAAACAGTTTTTCATTTCGGATCCAACTTAGCCCAACAACCGTTATCGGCTGGGTTATTTATTAGCTGAACACTTTTACGCTGGAGGCATACACAAGGCAAGCCCATGATGGACACGGGATGCCCTATTAGAACAACTACCAACCAACAGCAGAATGGATAACTTCTAAATGGAAAACACTCAGTATGTATTTTAAGAACAAAACTCAAAGCCAGCATTACTACATGAGTATGTATTAAGCACACTGACGGAGCTAAGCTGTTAGTCTAACAATGTGAAATAGTGTTTGCTCACTTTTGCAGAAGCTCTGGGGTTTAGATGTTTACTGAGATGCCAGCCATTCTGGAAACGTAGGCGTGTGGGAGGAGCTGAGGAGGAACATGCCTTTGCCCAGGTCTCATGCCATTGTCACATCATGGGCCACACAAAAGCCCATGTAAGGACTCTGTGCACCTTAGCACCAAAAAAACCCACCAGTTTTCTGATGCCTGTTACTAGTATCCATGGGGAGTTCCTGCTACCCAAGCTGACACAAAGCCCAAATATTGTTGAGAGGGTAATTCAAAGTCTTGATTTTTTTTTTTTTAAACTCCCACTTCAGTGGCATATAAAGAAAAAAATTAATTGATTTTTCTCAAAAAAAAAAATTCTTAGAGCAGCTGGAAGCTATGGCTACAGCTACGCCATGATGTTGTTCACTGCTAAACCCCCTCTGATTCACTGATGTGAAAAGTTAGGCAAGTACTTCCACCTCTGTTGTTCACAGCATGAGAGACACTTCACTGTCTTCCAGATTTAGCAGCTTAACAACTAAATGAAAAAAATATTTTTCACAGCTGAACAAATGTTGAGCATATAAAAGGGCTGCAAGCTAGCTGGTGGGTAGGTACATGCGAGTAGCTGCACACCAGCAATAAAGGAAAATGCTCTCCCTGGTTTTGTACATCTCACGTTCCCACCATATGAAGCGTTCACTGGTCGGAACCCAGTTCCACCTCAGCATTCAAGAAAAATTGCAATGCTTTGGAACTGACAGGATAAAAGGCTAAAATCACCACCATTCCCACAACCTATCATTTTTCACGGTTTGTTAAAAAAGTGCTATAAAACAAAAAAACAGTGGATCTGATTCTGGTCATTAGTCACTACCAAAGTCAGGGTAAATCTGTTGAAGTCAGACCAGCAATTTATGGCTAAAAGATGAGAATCAGTAACATCATCTGTGTCAATGTACACACAGATGTGGTGTGTACACACACACAACTGTGTGGTGTGTACAAACCACATCACAAAGTTACAGCTAACTCATTAACTTCTCCAGACTGAAAGCCTGAAGATTATTACCATCTTTTGCCATCGAAAACTATCTATTACCTTTTTATATCACCATGCATACCAAAATTTTCCTTCAAAGCTCTTAATATTTCTAACAATTAATCAGCTAAACCAATCCAAGAAATTGGGGCTTTGTTGCTACCCTACAATTCACGTACCATACACTAGCCTAACTTTGTGCCAGCAGTTAAAGGGATATAAGAGGCTTAAGGAACTCCCTGCTGCTGCAAAAAAAAAAAAAAAAAAAAAACACTTCACAGGAACAGATCAAAAAAATACATTCATATAGTTTGCTCGATGCCAAAACTGAATATTCAGCTTTATGAAATTTATAAAAACTGATGTACACCTGTAACACACTCCCCCTTCCAAAAAGGAAAAAAACCCAAAACCTTTAGCAATACAGAAAAACAAACAAAAAAACCACCAACAACCCAAAACAAAACAAAACAAACCCCTCTAACATTTTCCTATGCTTAAAAGGATATTTTGGAAATGCATATGAACGAGATTGAAGAAATGTTCTTATCTGAGTCATTTAGGCAACAGGTTACAGCTCTGTTGATTTCACTATTCTGCCCGAACATGCTGATAGAAGGTAAGCAAAAAGCACTTCCCACCCTGCTCAGCATAAAACAAAGGCATCAGCATCAACACTTCCTTTGGTAGATTAAGGAAAAGGGAAATGTAACAGGAGTTGTATAAAAGAAGTGACACGGGAAGCTGCAGATGTGGCTACAGCGACTGTCCCCAAGCTGGGTCACTCTCAGGACACCAGGCAGTGAATACCCCAGCATTCCCTTCAGAGCTGCATACAATAGATGAAATTAAACCAAAGTGTCCTGCAAGGAGGCAGCAGCAGAACATCAACAGTAAAGTGTTCACAGCATGGCATGAAATATTACCAATTTTGAAACAGAAAAAAAAAATATCAAAAAGTTTGAAGTTAATGTAACTTTGCCTTCAATATTGCATAAGCAGAATTTTCCACTCCAATTACCGCCTGACTCAAACTGATTTCTTCAGAGTATTTTCATTTGTCAAAGCCTGATGCTTTAGAAAAACACCTGCCTGCAAGAAATTCAGAAATTCTGAATATCCAAGTGGCTGTCAACTCCTTGTCAGTGCAACTAATGGGAACTGACTGTGCTTCAAAGTTAGGACAATAAAGCCAAGTGACAAGCAATTTTTAATTTCACTGAAAGCGTTGCCTTTATCTAACTTAAGAGTTACGATGATCATGTCCTAAACAACACTTTCTGTGCTATTGTTCTCACTGATGGCAGCTCAGGAAGAGCTGAGGAACTTCTGAGTAAAAACAGTTACACAGCTCACTTCACCTCATTCATTCTTCGTTTTCCTTGTTTCCAAAATAAAAAGGCAGGTGTATCATGTGAATCCCTTTCAACAGCAATATAAACTAATATTCTGGGATTTAAAATATTATTGGAGATGTGCAGAAATATTAGTAGCATTTTATACGCACTAACAATGTGCTTTTTGATTAACTGAGTATGTGCTTCAGGTAGGACTGGCTACTTTGTTAAAGCCTGTCAAACAGCAGATGTTTCCCCTAGACAAGAGATGAGTATTTTAACAAACATGAAAAGCCTCAACTGTTGTTGTGAAGATTCTGAAGTGGATAAAATGTGCTGATGAACTATAAAAGTCAGATTTCACGTATGTGCTCTGTATTGTGTGATGGCAACACTGCATACATGATAGTCTGGAATGTCTCAATTATGAAGAACTATGAACGCAAGACTATTTCTGCAGAAAAAAACCCCACTTTTCATGTCAGCATTAAGTACATACATAACAAACACACACTTCTATATATGTTGCTGTGCTCTGAATGCGACCATCTAGTTTATGTTCTCAGGAAATACACTGTGGCTTAGTAAGAGTCATGAGTACATGAAAAATTAAGCCTCTTTCCTGAGCTTTTTGGCTATGGATGAAAGAACTATTTAATCCCCTTATTAAAGAAAACCCTTAAGAATCGAACAGCAAGACTGACCATTTGTGTCTGCAGAATAATGGGAATATTTTTGGTGACATCTGTACTAATTATTATTCTTCGATTTTATTTGAAAGCTACCAAAAGCAAATGCTTATTTTCAGTATCAAGATTATTACTGTCAACAGCCTGCTGCATTTCCTTCTTAAAATATAATTAATATATTATAAGTAATAATAAAAGGTGTGAGCATGTTAACGTTTTGAAAGTTTTGGTATTCAGAAGCACACTCCACTTTTTTTCAGTTGAAGCACTAACCCTGTCTGGCAGCAAAGAAAACCAAACATATATCAATACTAGCAAAGCAATCAGAGGTGATCCCACCAGGTTGTTCCTCCCCCCATCCGACTCCATATCCTGGGGTCGGGGATAGAAAACTCAGTTTGCTGCCACTTACTCATTCAAATCTACTACAAAATTTTAGTTCTGCAGCACCACTTACAGAGAACTAAGACAGTAAAGCGAACAGAAAACAAAAGCAAATAATCCCTTCTCCACCAAGCTTATACATTTATTCTTGAACAAAGCAACCACAGCTTCCTTCCCAGCTTTGCTGCACTCCACCCTGGCCTCCCGTCTCTCCCCTCTTGTTATATCACAAATTAAAAGCTCTTGTCTTGTCTCTTCTGTGAAAAGTAACCACTGCAATCAAGCCAAATCCTTCTGGGATGTCCACTGTTTCTTACAGACACAATGGCTCACCTACATACAACAAATTATAAGCGTGGGGATTTAGACCGTAAGCTTTACAGGGACTGAAGCAAGTCTTCGTTTTCACATATAAGTAAGGGCAGATAATTCTTTGCTGTGTTTTCAAACTCTTATTCCTCTTTTCATCCTTAAAGGTATATTGCCTCAACCTCTTTGTAATGGGTTGTGTAACGGGTCTTTTGAAAGTCCAAATACATTTTACCACTTTGTTTCTCCTTGTCTGGTACTGCTTTGATAAATCCAAAACTTTTTAACCTACTATTGATAAGCAACTCCTTTGTAGAAGACGTAAGTTTAAAACTACTATACTTGGAATTTCAACTATTGAATTGTGAATTTGTAACTGGAGTTCGATCAAGATTATAAGTACAGAAATATTGGTATCAGTGTTCAAAAGTACCTATTTTTGCCCAGCACTCCAGCATAGCTACTACTTTTAGCAAGACATGGTTTTGCTAAACCAGCTGGTTTGACACTTAGATTTTACTCTCTGAACAAAGTGATTTGTTACAACTTACTGGTTTGCTCTGGAACCGTTCCCTTTAGCACCTTTTTTTGCTGACAATGCTTCCTCATTAAACCAGTAAATAGTACATCCACAGCAGGTTCTTCAACAGATTTCATGGTGGAGACTGATGTGGAGAAACCCCTGCAACCTCCTCGACAGCTGAGGCTTTGTGGTAAGACAGATGCTTCCCTAACCACTGCAAGAGCCTTTTCAGGAGAAGCTGGCTCCTGAAGGTGAAGGGAGGGATGGGTTGTGTATAATTCCCTTCTGAATAACATTACAGAGGAGATCAAGAATAAATTAAGCAGGTATACTAGATAAATCAATGCACTTCTGATTTGACATATCTAATTAAAACTGTAGATCAGCACAATGTGTGAGGTATTCCTATTGTTTTCTCTTCAAAAAAGTCCTTTTGCAATGCAGAATAAGGAGATGTTCTACTTTGTTTAAAATGAAACAGAACTGTTTTCTACAAAATAGCTTTTCTAAGTCATGCCTTTGGCTGTTCAGCAGCAAACTACACAAAGCATTCAACAAAAGCAGCCCTAACCCTGCAAATGGGTATACAAACGTACACGTATCTGAATACAACCAAGTACACGTGACTACTAACCCTCTATCCCTCCACAGCATTGAGCTCTTCTTACATATTGGTTTCTGCAAAAATTGATACTGTGAAGTACCATTTCAGAAACTGAACAACAACAACAATTTATACCAGCTGGTCACAGAAGGGCTTCCTACCAACAACACCTGACGTGGTATGGCCAGAAAGAATTAAAACAAAATCTAGTAGAAGTAGTGCAACAAATAATGGCCAAGAAAAATCTGCTAGAAAACACCAAACTTGCAATGTGGACAGTCAAATGCTAACCATGCAAATTTTGGTCTTCACTGGGAAAGCCTGTAAAAATAGAAGAGATGGGTATTAGTTCTGATATGTTTATGCACACTTTTTTTCTCTAAAAAATCTCAACATGCTTACAGCTATTACATTGTTTATGCAAGTTCCTTAATTCAAGAGGGACATCTACTGCACAATCTTCGATACAAGAATGAGATGGAAGTAATGACCACACATGCCTTTTCTGCAGCCATCTGTCCAACACATACCCAAATGACCCATCTTGGAGGATCAACATATCAGTACGCCCTGCAAGATGCCAATTAAGGAGTAGTGCAAGGTTTCAAATTATGAACATGAAAAAACACCTTTCCATATTGAGAAGGTGTGTAATATTACTAGGCTTAACATTCTGAAAAAAGCCATTATCGAAGTCACTGGGTTTTCTTCCTGTCTATGACAAAGCCTACACTCATTGCACGATACTTTTAGATACTATCCACTTGACTGACACAAGGAATGTTTAAGTACAGAGGAAAAAAAAAGGATGTTTTCCAGAGATAGAAGCTGCAACAACCAGGCGTGTCACAGCTAATTTTTGTGTTACTGATGACTGGCAACGTTGAACTCCACACTAAGAATGACCAGTACTGAAATATGAGACTATGGTCCCATGAACAGAAGATTGCAGCTCTTCACCAAGGTGAACATTTTAACAATTGCAGGCATGGATTTACTGTTCAGCCCTTTCAAGAACTTCATGGAGGTCCCAGTGATGGCAGCCAGCGATGTTCTCATCCTGTGGTCCTGGAAAAGTAGTTGGGGATGGCAGAAACTGCAAGTTCCACAATGGATGCAAAAGTGAGGAGATGAGAAAAAGTTGTGACCAGCTCAGAAGCGCTACCATAAGTCCACTGCTCCTTAACCCAATCCTGACATATACACAGAAAATCACTCCTATCCTTCAGAGACAACAAACTGCTCACATTTTAGTTCCATCACCGACTGATGCAAGATGAAAAAAGGGAGAAAGTAGTCTGCTCAGAATTTCTCAGAAAAGTCCTGAAATCCTGTGAAAATGGGGACTGGACTGTATCAACCCCCTCAAGAACCCACCTGAATCTCAGATTGGTCTATTACAGATCAGAGGGGGAGAAATAATTCCACAAACCGAACAGACAAACCTCACCCAGGGAGCCATACTGATTTCCTAGGTACAAACGAACCCTTTGTGAGCAGTGGTACCCACTGCAAGGCACACGTTTCCAGTAGTGCAGCTGATATCACCAGATAAATGCCAGATAAAACAGGGAAGTGCTTTCCTGTGGGCATTACTCAGTACATCATCTCTGGCAAGTACCCGAGAGTGACAACTCCCAGCTCCATAACAAACCCCTACCATCATAAATAACTCATCAAGGGCCAGAGAAATAAAACAAAATGTGTGCAGATTTCCAACAGAATGCCTGTCTGCTGACCAGTAAAGCAATGATGAAGCTGTCCAGGTGAGATAGCAGCAAATGTAAAGCATTTTCCCACAAAAGTTTTACTGCTTCTTCTCTTCTATTAATTTTTGGTGATAGGTTCTTTTTGTAGAAAAGATGGAAAATGTTTATTAAGCTGTATATTACAACGCTCAAGTTTCCAGCAGTAACCAATGCCTAGCCTCTGATAAATCTTGGAGACCCATTAACCTGAGGCTGTGTACCAGCCCTCTCCAGTGCAAGTGGCTGCTGTTTTTTCCAGAGTCTGTACAGAACAGCGCCGGTAACTGCCCCCTCTGGGGCTGCTTGACAAGCTGCCTCTTGTTCAGGGGGATGCAAGCTCTCTTCCAGTCCTCCAGTTTTCCAGTGAAACAAAATCTAAGAGAGCTTTGTCTGCTGAAAAATGTGGCCAGCCCACAGCCTCAGAGCAAAGAGTCTCTTAGCAGGTGTACAAGGCAGTGTCGCTGTTCTCTACCTGTTACTGAAGTCTTACAATATTGTCAGTTAGACAATATGGTCTGTTCCCACAGCTTTTTCACCGAAAGGTAGATGAGGAACACTGAGTTATCAGCTGGTTGAGCCCTTGTGTTTTTATGGGCGCATAACTCATACTTCAAGAACTGACTCTTCAGAAAGATGTTTCCCTTCTCAACTTATAAAATGATAGAGCTCTGAGTCATTAATAATTTGTAAATACAGTCTATTCTCGCAATGATGCCCAAGAAGACTCAAAATTTAGCAAGTGCTGGAAACTGTTACTAAATGACACTGGTAATAATGAAGCATATATGAACCATTATTACATTTCTCTAAGCTGAATTTAAGAAACTCTTCCTAGAATGAGGGTAAGAAAAACAGCTGACAATCATCTTTCAGCACGCAACTGGTCACCTTCTCTCATGAATTTACACTATGAAAAAATTTCTTATCCCTTCCTTAATGCAAATAGTGCCATTATCACAAGAATCATCACACACAACTCTCAAAAGATTTATTTTTTTTAGCATCTTTGAGTAAAGTAAGAGTATCGGCACAGCAATTGAGAAATTTCTGGAAGCAAAATTATCTGTGAGCACCTGCAATGCCAGCATCATTACAACTGGAGAAGCTAAATGTGGATGGACAATACCAAAAAACAAGCTGAAAACTCATGTACAGCCAGCACCATTGGCATAAACATTCCCATCACTTCAGGTATTGAGACAAAGCCACAACCTAGCACCAACAGGCCAGTTCTGCTAAAGTGGATTCAAACAAGTGACAAGACCCCCAACAAGGCGTCCTGTCTACTTGGCTCAGGAGAACCAGTATCAGCAGTGGTGACAGGTGAGTATGTCCTTCCTTTCAGTGTCTGCTGTTCACATCCCCTGCACCTTCCCCATCTTCGTGAACCCATCAACATTGTGAGATCATTCATCCTCCCTGGAAGAATGCATGAACATCAGAGGGCTCCATCTTCCAGCTGTACTAGCACAGCCCCTGTCCAGCCACTACCGGCACCAAGGGAGCAGAAGACAACATCTGCTGAAGAGCCTAGGAGAAACTGAAATGACATCTCTTCTCCGCACCCCAGGCACCTGCCATAAATTTGATCAGACTGTTGACGAGTAGGTTCTGCTGAAGCCTTCATCCCTGGGCTGAGCTGCAGGCAGCAGACCTGCTGTCCCACCACAGGCACACCAATGTCCCATCGGACAGAGAACTCGACATCTGGTGTTTCTGTCACTGAGCCTCACAATGAATCCCACGACGTGGGACATAATGCCAACTGCACAAAGTAAAATGGAAAATCAAGAAACGAGGAGATTAACTGACTGTGAACTACCAGTTTTAAAGGACAAGTGAGGTCAGGCCTTTGGAGAAATTAAGTGCTCTGGCTCATGCTGCAGCTGGAGAAGGAATCAGCTTACCCCAGGAGTTACTCCTCCTCCTGAAGCATCAGTGTTGGAAGTGGTAGCTCCAGGTTTGCCTCATTCATCACTGCTGACTAGGAAGTTCTTCAGTCCCAGTGGACTGGCACAAGCCCAAACGTAGCAGAGTAAGGAGAAAAATTAATTTTCTTCCACAAGCAGACAGCTTGGTAGAAATCCCATGTATATTCCCCGATAATTAGAGCTGTCTCAAATGTAAGTGGGCTCGCAGAGGAGATGCTTTCTTTGCACCACCATACTTCATTTTCCCTAGCTATGTGTGTCTCAGTGGTTTCTCCACCTGGGATAATCCCTTCAAGGAGGACTGTTAAACAGAATGGAAATTACTTTGAAACTCAAGGTAATTTGGTCAAATCTGCTGAAAAGTGTTGCAGCACCCTCCTCACTAATCACATTCCCTACCCTGTTCCCTTCATTTTTATTTCAGAGGGAAACTGAGCAAAGATTGCCTATAAGGAAAACCTAGAGTCACAGAGGGAGAAAGGTCTACTCTTAGTTCTGGAGATAATACTAGAAAGGAGGATACCATTCTTCATTAACTGCTAAATAACGAACAGTATGCAAAATACCTCCAGAGCAAATTTTATCATCAGATTATTCATCTTTCTTATGAAAAAAGTTACCAACAGGCTACCTTATCTCATGGGAACATGACGCTGATTACTGGTCCCAGTCTTTACTTACAGAATTTCCCACAACTGCTCACAGAATTATTACCTCTAACTGAAAGGTAATTTAAAAAATATACTAAAAGTGTAAAGGGCCTTGATGAATTCGATTAGCAAGTAACACTTTAAAATCTATTTCAAATGTAAAATAAAACCCTAGAAAACATTAATTAAAGGGCGTTTTTCATGACCCCTCATCCGTTTTTCAACCGCTTATTTTCAGTTTTAGGAGGTTGCCCAACGCTGCTTCCATCTACTCAGCACTGGTGAGGCCACAGCTGGAGTGCTGAGGATGCCCAGCACCAGAGGGATGGAGACGTACTGCAGCAAGCCCAGCAATGTGCCACAAAGATGATGAAGGAAGGGATCAGAGCATCAGTTGTCTGAGGACAGGCTGAGGGAGCTGGGACCGCTCTGCCTGGCGGAGTTCCCTGTGCCAAGAGGGGAGTCCCACCTGTCTGTGCAATACCAGCCAGGCTCTTAGTGGTGCCCCATGACAGAAGAGGCATAGAGGATATTTCACTTTAAACATGAGGAAAAAATATGTTTTCCTGTGTGAGGGTAGTCAAACACTGGAGCAGGTTGCCCACAGAGTATCTCTGAAGATACTAAAAACCTGCTAGAGATGACAGCTCAGAGCAAGAGGTTCAACTGAGCTATCTCCAGAGGTCCCTGCAAACCTATCAGCTATTCTGTGATTCCCTGTTGCTTTGAAATATCATAATAAATAACGTACGTGCTGACCTGAGCTACCTCTCATCCAAGGGTTGTTTTGCTTTCCAATTCTGGTTGCACTGGTTTGGCAGTGCTCACAACTACCATCCCCTCCATCCATTAAGAGCAGATCAGGTCCAAGATACCAAGATGTGCACAAACTCTGAATGCTTCAGAACAAACCCATATATATGCCTTGCATTTATCCTGCAGTGCTCACATATGTTGTAACTTAAACCCTTCCCCTGCACATTACAGTCTTTTTCTGCAAAGAAAACCATTATTTTCAAGGGTACACAAAGACATACTGTGTATGGCTATATAAACATGAAATTGCTTCCTGTATGCACTTAAAAGTGCATTTACCTGCACTCTGCAAAATCCCAAGAGTATAATATTTTCCAAAAATTAAAAAAAAATAATCACTTATTTAAGCACAGTAAGTTAAAATCACCATGAAACTAATTAGATCTGACTTTCATCTGTGCAGAATTGTTCAGTTTTCAGGCCAAGCAGAAAGAATGAGCACTCCTGTGCCATTTTGGTCTTAAGAAAATTATTGTAAGTTACATGGGCTGTCTGAATACATTTGTGCAAGTACACACGCACTTGCACTTACGAACATGTGATGCACGCACAAAGTAAATGGGGAAGCAGTCTGTAAGGGGATGAAAACACACTGAAAATACAAAATCACGTATTTTTTTCTGTCCAACATAAGCCTTAAATCCCTCAAACTATCATATTTTGAAGCATTAAAATCATGTCTGCATTTTTCCAAAGACTAAGTCTCAGGCAGATCACAGATTCACAGGATAGTTTGGGTTGGAAGGGACCTCAAAGACCACCCAGTCCCACCCCCCTCCCCCCAGCGCAGGCTGCTCCCAGCCCCGTCCAGCCTGGCCTTGAGCCCTGCCAGGGATGGGGCACCCACAGCTGCTCTGGGCAGCCTGGGCCAGCGCCTCGCCGCCCTCACGGGGAGAATTTCTGCTTAACATCTCATCTAAATCTCCTCTCTGTCAACGTAAAGCCGTTCCCGTTGTCCTGTCCTCCATGCCCGTGTAAAACGTCCCTCTCACCTTTCTTGTCGGCGCCTCCAGGTACTGGAAGGTGCTCTAAGGTCTCCCCGGAGCCTTCTCTCCTCCAGGCTTAACAGCCCCATGATGCAGCGCTGTTAAAAGATCTGACAGCTAGCACTTCTCTCATCTCTAGAGAAATCTGCAATATCATGCACGAAAATCCTCTAACTTGCCTGAAGAGTGCAGAATTACACTGCAAGTTATGTCAAACATGGCACATGAAGGATAACTCACTTGGGAACTAGAGACAGGTGTCACATACATATCAAAGATGATCTGTGAACAATTAGCTGTCTCCATTTCAAAATGAGATAAATACCTGAAGTCAACATATATGCCATATACATCATTCCCTTGAACAAAAATAATCTCCAGTCAGTGTATTTAAAAGTACGCTACCCACATTTTCACGAGACCCATACTAAAATAATCCTAACTCAATTTTCCCCATTAATAACCATAATTATTAACCATAATAACAATAATAAGTATATACACAAATATGTACACACTTTATATAACCTAGATTTTTCAGAAGTTGTTTTAGATTCAAATGATACAACAAAGTTGTATTTTACATTTTGGGAAATATAACTATCAGAACAATGTATCTGAATTATTTCAATTCAATTTTAAAGCAAATACAACGATAGTGTCGCTACCAGTAAAACAACACTAACCTGCTTCTAAGAGGAACTTCCTTAGTGCTTGCTGTACTCAGGGTTCAAAAGACCAATGCTATAGGATAAGAGTGGTCTGTACGTACAAATGGCAAAAATATTTTAAAACTACGATTCCAGTCAAAGCTAGATTTAACTTGACCATGAGCTGCCTAGATATTTAGATATGTTCAGTTGCCACTAAGGAACGGCAGCGTGTTAATGCCACAAAACCCATAAAAACCTACAAGCCACTCAGCAGAAGACGGGTATCCGAGAGCAATTTAAAAGGAAGAATGATGGACTTCAAACTACCAATCCCACAAGTAATTAAGTACAGATTCTTCTGTTAATACGAGAAAATAGCGAAAGACTGAGAGCAGTGAGCTTCCAGAAAATCTCATGTATTCTCAACTACTGCAGATATCAATCTACCTGCGAGCAATCCTTCCCTCTGTGTGACTTCATGCACCCTAAACTGAAGAAACAGTTTTCCTCTTTCTGTATTACCCACTTCGGGCATGCAGTTTCCATCAAAACCAAACATTTATTTATTTCCAAAACAGAGTTATAAATTACCTACATTTTAAAGCAGGGTGCACATAATGCTACATCAGAGCATGTCAGACCTTATAAAAAATCCTGAATTCCTACCTTACCAGGTCCAAATTGAGAAGTTCCTCCAGCTTCCACCTATCTCAAATAGTATTACAGGAGTGAGTTAAACATCTTTTGCTTCATACAGGTACCTGCAAATCTTGAATTAGCCTTTCTAGCTGGCAACTGCTTAGGAACACTGCTCACCTCCAGCTGGTAGCAACAGCTCTGTGCAAGTATCATTTGACTGCTGCTGTGAACTGCAGCTATTCAGAACGAAAGTAAGATAAGTCTTGATACGTGAATGTTTCAACACATATTCAGAGGAAATGACTCAACTATCTCCACATCTTTAAACACTGAAAGCTGCTTCCTTCCCCCTCCTCCACTGCCGAAGATGGTGTAAACTGAAGGGTTCAGTAGTTTATTTATTAAATACTGGTATGAAAAAAATATTAAAGCTCAACTGGTGAACTAAGTCATAGATCATCCCTATACTGACTTTTTTTTCCAAGTAATATACCTTGAGCGGAGAAATACTAAACTTAAGTATTTGTTTTAATAAATGCACGTGTAAGTGTTCCATGAAAATAAAAGAGAAAACGTACTTTCTATTCTAGTGTATTAATTGTGAAGATATTTTGAGAAAATGTACTTTCTATCCTAGCCTATAAATTCTGAAGATATTTTGAGATTTAAAAGCAGTATTCAGACACCACCTGATTAATCGTATAAAATTTCAGAAAAATTCCCTCTTGGCCATTACAGAAAAATCAGAACCTGATCAAGGAGGAATTGAGATAAGAAAGAAGTGTGCAGATTTTATCCAACTGAATTTCAACATGCATTCAGTTATAACTGAACTGGTTTTCCAAAACTGGATATGCATTGTTACTTATCTGGCATTAAAGCCTGTCCAGTCTTATATACCTTCGGTATGACACTTGGTTTCTTTCTTTAATCTCTACCCTCTGAAGAAAATGTTGTTTTAATTTAGCTTGAACCTTGAATGCAGAAAGAGAAACAGCTCTCCTTAAAATCTCTACACGTCTTTTGCGTATTTGCAGTAATTTCTCTCCCTTTAACATCCTTCTGGATCAGACTGCTTCAGACCTATGTGTTCTCAGTCTTCTGGGGTTTGGTTTCTCTGCAGTAAATCTAATATTCCACAGTAGATGAGAAACGAGCACCATTTGGAAACGTGGATACTCTCTTCCCATTCCTCTCCATTCCACAAGGACACCCCTGGATGCTTGGGACCCCCTCTCAGATTGGTGCAGTTCACCTGGAAATATGCAAGCTTAAATGTAAATCCAAGGGGTGTGATTTGAAATACTGATTTTAAACCTTACGGATAATCAGAAAGCACACAGCAGACTGCAGCCAAGTGGGCAAACCACTTTTCTCCGGGAGTCATATTTTAAACATTGAAATAACTGATTTAATATATATCATTAACGGCTGTAATGGAACACTGTTAAGAAATCCAGATTCTTCCCGCAACAGCACCTTGCTGCAAATCAGAAGAGTTTGGTGGAATTAGTTATATCACACCGTAGACAACTTGCGCACCAGACTTGCCCAGAATGTTCCACTTTGGTCTTAATTTTAGCTTAGTTTATCACTTCATGATGGTGGAGTTAAATATGCTTTTGGCATTCACTTCAGAACAAAAGCATAAAAATCATTCCTAAAGAAAAAAACAGCGCGTATCAGAATCACTTGCCTAAGGAAGGAGACTGTGACTACAGGTTCTGATAGACCTGGATGAGATGTGATACACTGAAATAATAGAAATCATAGGGAATGGGCCCAGAAGAAACCTCAGCAAGTCATCGCTCCCATGGCATGAAGAAAGATGGTGTGTGTGACATATATATGACACACGTGTGACCGCATGTATGACACTACCAAAATCTGCATGCCAACAGATAAAGACAACTTACATTTTGGCAGACTCCTCCTCATCACCAGCACCCATGAGGAACTTAGAACAGATTAATAAGGAGTAAAGCATCTCCTTTCCTTACTACAAGAGAGATTTTGCAGCAAAGTTTTATTTTAAAAAATGATAGTGAGTGATGTTTTGTTATTAAGGATCTATGTAGCTTTTGTGGCTTCAGATACACACACCTGCCCTTGCCCATATCATTTAATGCCTCATTTTCTACCACTGGAAGCAGCATAATAAATCTCCCTTACTTTGCAGATGAACAGCAGAGCTCTCTGGTATTGCAGTGAGAAGGTCACGAAAGGAATAGTAACATTTGTTATCTCCCTGACTGCGGCTCTGGAGAACAATGAATTCATTTTTAAGTAGCACGTATGTTGCTGTTCTCATTTAACAGTAATTTCCAAAGTACCTCACGTATTTCCCATAGAGGAAAAACAAGCAATGGAGGACAAAACACTACAGAAAGAAGAAATTTCAAGGCACATGTTTTTTAAAGTAACGCCATCTATCACTGCTGTCTGCCTTCAAAGCTGTAAACCCCAACTGCTCCAAACTAATAAATACTGTAAGACAGGTTAATACATATGTTCAAAACCCATCTGGGAAGAGCTCCTTGCAGAAGTAGCTTGAAAGATTGTAAAACAGCCATCACTTTGCACAATGGTAAGAGAGAGCGTACTTTGCTACTCTAGACCCCAACAACATGCTGAAACAGGGATGCTGCTGATGGGGACCCATCCCCACAAGCCCCTTAGACTTGTGGATAAAACAGGGAGATGGACATCACTAAATTTCCCATCAGGTGCGCTCTTGGGAAAGTATCCTCTGTTTGACTGATGCCTTCTGAACCCACCATTATCTGGCCAGTCCCAACAGCAGCTCTCCCGAGTCCTCACGCTGAGGGCTTCCCCCAAAGCCACTGATGACTTCTCTTCCATGCCAGCAAAGGGACAAAGGAAATTAGTATGGACTGAGAAACGCTGCCCACAGTGCTCAAGTGGATGCTGGGATGAACAGGTATGATACCGAGTACATCTCACTACAGCATACACACAACAGAGTGCACGCATCTCCCACAGTGGTGGGAGAAATTCTTTTTTTGGTCTCCTTTTTTGCATTTTCAAAATGTGCCTCCCTCCTTAGTTTCTAAGGCACATGATGATGTATTGTTACACTAACAAATGTTTTGCAAATTAGTTTTTTTAAACCCTTTTACAGCAGATGAGAAATCAGTAATTTGGAAGGTAAAATAGGTCTCACAGCTCTCTGCTATGAGAAATTAAACAGCAGACAGCGGACCCATGACACTGAGTAAAGTGCTTTTAAACTGCATTTTCTGCTGAAGCTCACATGCCAATAAACACACACAACAGAAACACTTCCTACAGAATCTATGTGCACATTCCAGTTAGATGACTTTGCTTTTGAAACCATCATCCAAAAAAGTTCTGTAGTCATGTTAAGAAATAATTAACTCTGATTAACTACACCCTAATCACACATGGGAGTAAAGCACTGTACATCCACCTGAAAGAGTGGAACAACGTATTTCAGCTGTTACACTCAGGTGACAGCAGCGCTGTTTTTCTTTAGAAAACTCAACAGCCGGACCAGTGCTCCTTCCTTCCATCAGTCTGTGGGGCCTTAATTTCATCACCGAGAGACAGAGCAGCAACCATAACCATTGGTGACAGCAGTTAACTACAAATAATGGTACCAAAACTATGACACAGCTAGTGTGAATAATTCAGGTGAGTTAAATCTACTAATGCCAATTTCCCTGCACCTTGATTAATGCCTCTGTTTTTCTCTGCCTACTGACAGCACACTTCAGACAAATTTCTTATTAATTACTCTGCCCACATGAATTATTTCTGCTGATGGAATAAAATAGTTAACTAGGATCTTGAGTTTCCTACCGAAACATGAAAAAAATAAATAACAATTTCACTGGTATGTGGGCTTTTAGAGGCCTCCAGCCTTACTCTACAGACCAGTGGAGAGTCAGCTGCTGCCAGATGGAAAGAAAATGGAAGCCAGCTACTCCTGGAACGTGTTGAAGCCTTCACAATGACTACTCTAGTCCTGCCCACAGTGAGCACACTACTCCAAAAAGCAGCATGAAAGCGCATCCTCCAGGACAAGACCAGGCTTTTCATGCCTCTCTGCCTGTTTTACAAAAGACAGGTGACAAGGATGAAGATGTACTTGATACAAATCAGGACAAAAGTTTCAAACACAAGGACCACGACTGTCTTTCCAAGAACGTCTCCACAGACCCTCGTAGGGGAGGTTTCTCTAGAGATAGAGAGCAGCAAGTCTGGAAGAGACTTGGAAAAGATCTCTGAATTTCCCAAGGAAGACACTATCTACCAAATAGCCTGCTAGAATTGAGTCATCTGCTGTCCATCCCATCCCTTACGCTTTCATTCTATTAGCCAACAGAGACTAAAAATATTTCTTGCAATATGTTGTTCATAAAAGAATAGCCTGAGGTGGGGATATTGGAGAGGCTGTTAAATCAATATTTGAGAGAGGAAAACACAAACACACGATATTTAGACCAGCAAGAGTTCTAGAAGGCCTGGATCAGCTGCTGTCGATGGGCACTCACTCTGGCACCCTGTCCTGTGCCACCACATTAGGCAGAAAGCGTGGCTTCCCTCGAGTTCTGCAGCAAGCCCACTCACCTGTAGAACCAGCAGCCTACACAACAGCCAGCTGACAATAAATCTTTAAAAACCAGGAAGATTATATGGTCATATGCTTGTATAGAGACACGTGGAAGAATTAAAAATACAAAGCAGAAAACCAGATGGGGGTGGGGTGATTTATTTTTCTGCAATTTACATTAATAGTGCAGTTTATGCCAGTTATTCAATCCTCTGTGTCATATAAACACTGAAAAGTTTGGGGAATTCCACAGGAATACGGCAGTTCTGCTCACCTGCTATTGGTACCTAGCGGCATCTACTTTTACTTCGCGCATCTGAAAAAAAAGTCTATTTGCATGCCAGACACACCAAAGCTGGTAAGTGCTAAATGAGACCATCGAAGTCAAGCTGATAGTGTGCCACAATGAGAAGACTGGCTCGCTGTGTGAAGGGAGGGAGCAGCTGCTGTCCATCTCCACACCGACAAGGCTTTTGGTGCCATCTCCTATAATATCCTCATCAATGGGCTGGCAAAGCACCAACGGTTTCAGTGGACAAAATGGTAGGATGAAGATGGGCTATACCACCACGCTTAGAGTGGTACGACCAGCAGCACAAGGTCCAGCTGGAGGCCAGTCACTAGCAGCGTACCCTGAGGAGCAATACTGGGGCCACTACGCTTAGCATCGCTTTTAGTCATCTGAAAGGTGGGGCACAGTGTGCCCTCATCATACACCGGTGATGCAAACTCAGGAGGAGCAGCCAACACACCAGACAGTCACACTGCCATCCAGAGGGACCTAGACAGGCTGGAGAAATGAGGAAGTGCCATGTCCTGCCCCAGGAAGGAGCTCCATCATACACCAGTAAACAATAAACACTGGGGGCTGACCAGCTGGAAAGCGGCTCTGCAGCGAAGGTCCTGGTGGAAACCAAGCTGACCATGAGGCAGCAACCCGTCCTTGCAGCAAAGCAGACCAACAGCCTCCTGGGCTGCAGGAGGCAAAGCACTGTTGAGGGAGCTGATCCATCCCCTCTGCTCAGCACTGCTAAGGCCACATCTGTAGTGCTGTGTTATGGGCTCCCCGGTACATTAAAAAACCCCATGACATGGAGTTACTGTATTAAGTCCAGCAAGAGACCAGAAAGATGATCAGTGGATTGGAGTGTTTGTCATACAAGAGAGGCTGAGAGCTGGAACTGCTCCACCTGGAGAAGAAAAGGCTTGGGGAATCTCATGCATGGGTATAAATACCAGATGATGCGAGTAAGGAAGATGGAGTCAGGCTCTTCTCGACAGAACCCACTCTCAAGACAAGGGGCAACATGCACAAACTGGAATATAGAAAACTCTATTTGAACACAAGGAAAAAAATTTTTTGCTGTGAGGGTGGTCAAACACTGGACCAGGTTGCCCAGAGAGGTTATGAAGTCTCCATCCTTGCAGACACTCAAAACCCAACTGGACATAGTCATGGGCAACGAGCTCTAGCTGACCCTGCTTTGAGAAGGTTGGACAAAATGATCTCAAGGGATCCCTGCCAACCTCAGCCACTTGGTGCTTCTGTGAAAACCTTTGCTTTTTATATGATAACATAAAAAGCAAAGAACTGTTTGGGGATGCACTGATTACAATGCCATTTTTCAAGACATGTCAAGCTAACAGCCCTCCTACATTTGCTGATGAAGTAATTATTGGCACTAAATTTTAACTTAAAGAACCATATAATAAAGGTCATTTCAAAAAATCCCCAACACTAGGTCCAGGGAAAATGCATATTAAGAAAAAAATAACAAATGTCTATTACTATTTTATTACAAGCTACTCAAATATTGGTTTGTTTTCCTATTCTCTAAGGTGTATAGAGACGGTTTTGCATACAGATGGGTACAGTAACACAAACAGTATGTACAAAAATGTAACAAACTAGATGATTACTTAACACATTAGTTTTCCAAGCACTTTAAGCATTTAGCAACTGCTTTGAGAAAAATGACAAGATAATGCATTTTCTTGCTGTGTAAGGTATTCTATGAAATTTCTCATTTCAGCTGAACAGATGAAATGCCCATCGGTATCATTAACATACACGTTGTTCTATCACTAATCACAACGCTCATGTTCAGAGCTCAAAGGCTGGTTCACAAACCATGCGCAGTGGAGGCCATGCATGCCACTAGCCTCTGCTGTGAATCTGCACAATGATTTAGAAATTTGCTTATTTGCTTTATTTTACTTGCGATTGTGTTTCTGAAGCAGCTTGTTCACTTTAAAGGTATAAATGATCAAACGGCAGGTGGGTTTAAGGAAAAGGGCAGGTTCTGGATTTCGTAATCTAAAAAAAATTCCACCTGCTACAGTGTAAGGTTAGCCCATCATAGTCTGTTATAAATAGTTTTAATGCAAAACCTGACCTTGGTTGCTCAAGAAAGATGACCATTTTTATTATTGGCCTATTTGCTATTTGACTTAGACTGTATTCTGGTTTAGACCTCACCATTATTTATCATATAGTGTGCCTTAAGTGTTTGAGGAGAACTGATAAGTACGATTTCATAAATTAGAAAGTTTTGTCCTTGGAACACCAAATTACATGTGATATTGTATTTTTTTTTTAATTTAGCAAAAGGATAGCATCTATGACAAATCAATACGGTCGAACACTGTCAAAAATAACTTATTAAACTGAAATCACCATGCCCTCTTTTTAATCCTCAGCAGTTATTATTGTAGATTTCTAAATTTCCTTTATCTGATTAGCGTACATATGCTAACCTCTGAAAAGTCACCCTGGGATGACATCTGCCTTTTGCCACACTATGAAAAAGTCAAGCTAACAGCAACTGTATGCTTCCACTGCTTACAGAAAGGGAAGCAAATAAGTAGAACCTATAGAGAAAGCTGTCTCCACAGTAGACTTGTGCGTAGAATCAGATAGAAATGCAATTTCTCTCCTTCCCACCAGACCTAACCTTTTGTTAATTTCAGGTAACTGAACATGTATGCAGTTGACAGAAGAGAGAAGGGGATAAAGCAACTGCATGTTCCTCCTGAAGTGCAAAATTGTATTTTGCTTGAACTAGAAAATACATGAAATGAACTAGAAAACCTACACCAACATAAACACTTTACAGGCAGATGCACTCTAGAAAGTCACCATGTCCCAAGCTACCCAAAACCAGTGTGCTGAAACACCTCCTTTTCCTTCAAAAAGAGAGCACTTCTTCCTTTGAAGCACTGCTGAACCATGCAAATGCAATATGCGTTTTGATGTATTTAAAAAGGGAATGGTAAGAGCTGATGGAGTTCTGCTTATTTATGTACCTTTTTAAGAGCACATTTACTTTCTCTCAATTAGGAATTTAGTCTCATGGCTCATGCATAATGGAAGATCATGTCTATAGCATTTATACCAACTCCTGGAAACACTTCTCCAGGCCTTTCTAGATTACATATATTGAAACCCATTCTAGAACTTCATTAAAAAATCACCTTTCATTCATGTCTGTGAGACAACCGAATACAACTTCAGGTGACCCTGGTCACACCATTGCCTTGCTGTATAAACCAGGCAAACTGCTCAGGTATGCCTACACACAGTGCAACACCACACAAAAATCCCTAGCCAGCCATGAACAACCTGGCTCCAAAATCAGGAGCTCAGAGTTGGGCGCTCATGAGGAACAGGATGCTAACACACACATAAATGCCCCAGGGACCCTAAAATGTTATTTTTCTGCATTGCTCTGATGATCTGTGAAGCTCTACAGTGACATGTAAACGGGAGGAGGTAATTCAGGACAATCCTTATGCTTTTTGTATTTGCCCACAAACACACTCTTAAGCCTCTGTCACAGTCCCCAGGCAAACCAGGTTAATACCTCTTTTCACATCTTCACACAAATGGGATAAGGCAATTCTTATCAGCTGAAAGATCTGGCAGCACTGCTGGTAGAATTCACTTCCTTTTTTTTTTTTTTCCTGCCCTCTGGCTTGGAACACTTTTATCATGACATACTTGATATGTTTCTTGTAACTTCCTTTGGATAGATCTCATCTGTGTATTTCTTTTGCCTATCCTAACATCTTTCAAATCATGAGAATTCTTGGGGGAAGAAAATCTATTTTGATAGCAGCATGGCAGCCAAATTTACCATAGATCTTAACAGTTGTTTCAGTTATTGCATGGAAATTACATCTTTCACCCCCTAATTCAAGGGCTGTCTAACTTTTTGCAGGTAGATTTGACAGTCAGACCCACAAGTTTTCATCTGGTAGCACAAGCCACAGGATTTTGCCCTGAAGAACTCAAAAAGTCAGTTTGCCCTTAGTAAACTAAGTGGAAACAGCTAACAAGGAACAACACAAACTCAGATTAAATCCTTACTCTCTCCATTTAAGAAGTACATACTTCATTTGAAATTTCTGGTACAGCTCCTGTCACCTGTAAAATGCATGTCTCAGCCCAGCAGAGTAAAAAACTACCCAATGATTACACAATAAAGAGTTGTTGAAACGCTTATGTAAAAGGAACTCCCAGTAAAGAATAAACCCTACTGCAAGCACTCATTTAAGTTTATTAATGTCGTTATATTTCCCCAACATCTCTTAGTACAAATTCTAGGTCTATAAACACAATCCTGATTCACTGTTTTAAAACTCACAATTTTTAAATGCATCAAAACTTTGTAACCCAACTGGAACTTTCAGTATCTGATGCATGAAGGTAGGGTTCACATCTGTGTAGAGAACCTCACGATGCAAAATGTTTAAAATGTACACACACAGGCTTGCAGCTCTGCTGGTATTCCTTCTAATAGCCAAAGGCTTTGTTAACGAAGCGTGGGACACCGGAGTTGTTGGTGATGGTTACGGAAGTTACAGTGAGCCAGCAGGGAGCAGCTGGGTCTGACTCAGTGACATGCTCATCTCACAAAGCAGAAGTCTCAAATCAACTGAGTGACACCCAGGGTGTGGCGGGGTTCTCACAGCCCGGTGTTGCTTCAGTAAAAGCCAGAAAGACCTCTGTATACCTCTATAAAGTCCCCCACTCCGTGCTGAACCGTCAGGTCCCACTGGCCTTCCAGAATGGACAATCCTTGCCAAGAGCCAACTGGCACACAAGTGACTTAGTCCCACCTTGCTGTGACTATAAATCCAACATTTAGAATCTTCCATTCTGAGGATGACAACTCCAGCTACCAGACGGGCAGATGGACCTGGACCTCCCTCCTCCCCAGGCAGGGATGGCTCTTTGGTTAAGACTCGCATCTCTGACTATAACGGATGTTACCCAGCTAAGTGTTGTTAATAAAAAGTGCTGAACACTTAAGCTTGATTTTTGCAGAAAGTGCATTTATCAATGGCAATTGCAAATTCATTGTATCTGTTGCCTTCATAAATTATTTATGTTTTCAACTTTGCAGAACTGCTCCAGCAAAAGCCCTTGAGAGGGCTCTGACAGGCAAACATTGACTCTGATGAGTGGCTGTGTACATATAATCCTTTAGACCTAAACTTTTGACCAAGTCTGAGAGTAGGACTGGATCTAGCCACACTGGACTTCTCTCTGAGAAAGAGTTTAGAAAGCAGTGGGACCCTTTCTGAACCTCCTGACTCAATGGGAGAGCTTTTCACCGCTGGCCACAAATCAGACTCATACACAACAACAACGTGGTGGTAAATTTGGTCTATGGACAGGATTGCCATGGATAAAGTGCTACAAAAAATATAAGCATGCACCATCCCAAGTGGGAACAAAATGGCCCCAAAAATATTGGAAAGATGAGGACAAAGTGGCAGAGTGAATAGAACAATGTAGAAGTCAACAAAAGATTAAAAAAGGTAAATGCAAAGGTATTGTTTGTCCAGTGCTGGGGGCTTGCTTATCTTGTTCACAAAAGGAAATTAAAAAGTCTCCTCCACCCAAATGAAAAAAGCAGCAAATGTAGAATATGCTGCTTTGAAGTCAGAAAAGGGAGTATTAAAGGCATCACTGATCTCTGAAAGAAACCATGAAAAGCTGGGGATATAAGTAGATACCATCATGACTGAAAACCAAAACTTAAAACCTGAAAATAGGGAACTTAAAATGC
This sequence comes from Falco naumanni, assembly GCF_017639655.2. NCBI lineage: Eukaryota > Metazoa > Chordata > Aves > Falconiformes > Falconidae > Falco > Falco naumanni. Next base: position 7,728,221 of record NC_054080.1, read on the forward strand.
TATTAGCCTCAGCTGAAAGGTGAGGGGAAAAAAAACTTCAGAAAAAGTTTAACCTGTTATTAAATGAAATGCTGTCCTCAATCTTCACTAAACAAATCCAGAAATTAATACACTGTGCAGATTCTGAGACATGGGATGGAGACATCTGGTATGTTGATGATAACGATGAACCGCTGGAAAGTTCTCATTACAATCCTACCCCAGAACCCATGTCTATACAACTGTTGACCAAAACTTACACCACAAGTGAGGGAGATGACAAGGTCTGTACCACTGCACGTGCCATCCTGCAGCCTGCTGCTGAATTAACAAAGTTACAGGAAAAGTATTCCAGGCATCCAGAGGAATCCAAGGCAGAATATGTGTAGCAGGTCTCCCTTATGGGGGGAGCCCAAATCTTATTAAGGAAGAAGCAGGAAACTACTGGGGCCCTGGAATATTTTTAACCACCACACCTGGTGATCACAACAATTCATCGACCACAGGAGTTGAGACACACATTGAACCACAAGAGCAAGGTGACCTTCTTGTTACCAAGACGTCCGAGTTCTCCGATTTGGCCGTGTCTGTGCAAACGGCAGCCTGCATATGAGCAATGTATGAAAGAAACGTGTTAAGGAAACCCTTAGTACTAGCTCCTATTGATCCAGCAAGACTAACTCCTCTTATTTGTGGTCTCCCAGATAGTTTGAAAACTTATGTAGCCAATGCTCAGGATCGTATGCACACCAGCCACATTATGAAGGCTGCTGCACAGACCCCATGGGAGCAGACCCATGTAACCAACTGGAGCTTGTGTAAGAGACAGTGAATTATGGGCGCTGCATGGGCTGGGTTGGCCCCAACACTGGGAAACCACCAGAACCCCCACAACGGATTTGCCAGGTCCACACCACTAAGCCTAAACCAGAGATCAAACCAAACACTGATAAAGAAAGTAAAAGCCTTTGGCGCAGATCACTGGCGACGGGAGTGCCACAAGAGTTACCATATGGCATATCCACCGCAGACCTCTGAGCTCTGATATAACCATTGCTAAACCACAGAATCAATCCAGCAGGGAGGGTCAGTCAGCAGGAAGTTGATTCCTGGTAAACCCATGCCCTCAGCCCCTCAACAGAATTTAATTGATTTAATAGATAGCCCAACAAAGAACTCGCATGCCTGGGGAGAACAGTGACCCACCCTAACTAGCTGGTGTTAACCACACAATGGCCCTTTGATAAGCATGATGAACCTGTAACCTCTAATCCAACAGGACCAAAATGAATTTTTGTAAATTTTCTTATTGAATGAGGGGCACAGATGTCAGTAATTATGGAAGAAATGGCAGAGGATGTAACTATAAAACCCGGTCACCGTAGAATGAAACATACAGGAATTGATGGAGTTACACAAGAACGCCCCACAACAAAAACCACCTGATGGCTCCGTGGTGAATGGAACTAACCCACACTGAAGTATTGGTTGGTGCTGCTAATACCAGTATTTTAGGCTTTGATTTGTTGTATGGCAGAATATGGAAACTCCTTGATGGATTAGTCTGGAGTTTCGCTGGAGGAAGTAATGCCAAAATAGCATGGCTTAAAAAAGATGAGCCTAAAACTAAACTTATTTGAAATGCCTGTATCTTTAATCCTGTCAAAAATTACTGATGTAAGGCAGCACCCCCTGCCAGCAGCTGCATATTCGGGCATTCATGGGGTGGTATTTGACTTAGAAAAACAAAGGTATTATCAGTAAGGTGCACTTGCCCTGTAATTCTCCTATCTGGCCAGTTAAAAAAGCCAACTAGACATTCAGACATACCTAAATGCAACACTAAGTACCCATTAAAGATAATATGGAAAAGAATCTTGTAAAGGTCTTGCATTTTACCTAATTTGAAAAAACATTAAGGGTTTTCAAATAAGTAGTTATTCATGTAAATGAGAGACTACCCACTTACAGTTACATATTTACATGCTAAGGGAGCTACCATCTTACTAAATGCTAATGACTAATTTAGGAAAATGCTCCATGAAGAACAGAACCACTTCAGTTTAGCTTTGCAGCCCCAGTGCAATGTCACCGCTGAAGATAGGAACTTGGTACAAGCAGAGTCCAGAGAACCAAGACCGGCTCACCACATCTCTGCTCCAGCCACCTTCACAGGCACAACGGGCTGCGTCTCTGTCTGTGCAGCAATTCTTTCCCACTTCTTTTAACAAATATTATGGCTGAGGCTATGGTTCAGATGTCAACTGACACCAGGGGTGTTATGACAGATCTTTAGCTATAACAGAATCCAAAATTTAAAGAGAAGGAAGAAGGCTCAGAGAGTGGCATGACCGGGGACACTTCTGCTACAAAAAAGCCATGGCAGGGCAGAGAAAGAAAAAAAAAGAAAAAAAAAAAAAAAAAAAAAAAGGTCTGTGCTGAACTAAAATAGCCTGAAGTCATGCTAAAGTGAGTAAGGGTTTTTGAGTAGTTTTATAGACTTGCATTGATTACCTTGTAGAATACACTATGTCCACCACTTACACTGCTTATAAACTTAAGACAACTGTTTCCAGACTTGATTAAACAACCACCCCAGACACCATAAAAACCTCATTCACCTAAGATGCCCCTTTGCACCCCTTGACTTTATAAAGGGGTTATGCTTTGCCCTTTACTATAAAGCAGCCTTCTTCAATACATCAAAGCCATGACTACCATGAAAGTGTTCCAGTTAACCTTCAGGACATTCCTTTTATAATAACCACAGTAAAGAGGATGAAAGCTGGGATGCAGGCACTGAACAGAAAGGGATATAAAAACTGTCAGAAGTAATGCAAAATTCATAAAGATATTTCCTCCAAATCAATCTGGCACCAGATTTTAACTTTTCTATTAAAGTGCAATTTCATTTGTAATTTTGCGTGCAATTCTGACTAAGGAAGGCTGTTATAAATAGCATCGTGTTGTGTAGAGGTAAGGAAGGAGAGCTGAGACTCTTCCTCTGGATGTGGTTATTTGTGTCTTCTTCAAAGTCAGAGCAGAGATGCCCACTTTCAGAAGCAGTGCTGGTCTGTGAATTCCAAGGTCACCTCTCTGACATTCAGCTCTTCAGCTTGAGGAGGTGCAGGATGTTAAGTTTCTTGTCAAGAAAATACTAATAATGAGATGTTAATACTAACTAATAGTTAGTACTAGGTGCCTTGCTGTAGCCACCTGTGTTATATAGGGACCCTACATGTGCAACTCAGGAATGTCCTTTCTGTTATCAAGCCAAGTACTTCTGGAATTTGCTGTAAGTATTCTCAGAAACCTTCAAGTGCGTCAGTGACTTTTGAAACCTATGTGTACCGTTTAATTCTTGTTACAAAGCTCCAGTATCAGAATGCTTAATCTTCTTTCCATTATTACCTTTCAAAGAATTTTTAGATAATTCCTCTTGCACAGTATGAACAACATACATGCAAAAATATATAACTAATCCACCATAAAAGTGTACTTTTCCATGCTAAATCTTATTCTTGAAGAAGGGAATGGGCATTTTCTCATTTTAGTATCTTGCATACTTTTTGTTTTCAAATAGTTTCTCTATGCTTGCCTGTATGGCTTTTTCTTCATTTCCATAATGATTTCTTCCAAACAATCGGGAGTAGAATTTATCATGAGCTCTGAGGAGAGACTGGACTCAAGAGGGTTCAGTAATTGAACAGACTGAGCAAACGTTTGATTTGCTACGACAGCCATTTCCCAGTCTGGAAACCTGAAGAGCAGCTCCTTTTTCTACTCATATAAAAATGCATTTCTGACACTTCCCCAGGCTTCCTCCCAAATACCTGCTGGATTTGCAACACCTTTGTAAATACAAATATTGAAGATGGGCTGCTGGAGACACCATTACATCAAATGATTGCATCAATGTTTTTCAAAGCACAGTTACTGCACATTACAGCATGTTTTCTCCACTGGAACACCGCAGACTTTCCTGGAAGAGAACAGAGTGCGCAAAACCTCTTCATCTCTAGTTAAGTAAGACACTTTGGAAAAGCATCATTTTAACAGGCTGCATTTTAGGACTGCATTTTAACTTGTTCTTTGTAGGTAGGAAGGCATACAATTTCTGCAAACATTTGATCTTGGGAAGAAATGCAGACATGGCTTTTTGCTTAAATGCATCCAAAGCTTATCACGTTAGAAATAATTTACAAAAAGTCTTCTGAAAATGTAAGTGCATATATTTATGTCTTTTCTTCAACAGAACTTAAGATTTTATTTAGAAAGAAAACATTCCTACCTCATGCCCAGCTTTCATCTGTCCTCATGCTCTAATTAGCCAACTAATTTAACAAAGACTTAGAATATACCAGAGGGCCAACACAGGCAGTTTGTTTTGTGGTCACATGGCAAGCTTATATTTTCACTCGCAAATGCAAGATTTTGTTTAAGAAACAGACCACACACAGCAGGACGCTTGCTAAGAGCAGCAGGTAGTACCAGATCAAAATAAGAGTAGGACCTAGGAATTTCCTGCAGCATGTAGGCTCAATTCAGACCTTGCGGACCTTGTTGTGCAATGCAACCCCACAGACCATCCAAATCCTCTACATCTGCCATCTGACCTGGAGGGTACCTGCTCTCATTTGCTACCAACTGCTGTTCTTCTGAAGTTCAGATCTTCTCACCTGTCTTGGACACTTGATGCCTATGTCCCACTGCTGCAAGCCAAACCGAGCTACTTCCCTGGCCAACTGACACAGCACTGTCAGAACTCAGTTGAGTCTCGGGCTTTCACCGAGTCATCTGCAAAGTGCAGGAGGTGGCTGCAGTGGCAGGGACTGCCTTTTGTAGCACCATCACCCAGGAGGAGAGAGACCCTGGCTGACCCACCGGCCCACACAAGGGATGCCAGTCCCGCAGCTCCACCCCACAGGTACTGTCCCCAGGGACCAGCCAAGAGGACCAAGGGTCCCAGCCCCTTCTGCTGAAGCTGTGCAGGGGGGGCAGAACAGTCGCCTACAGCCCGCCCCTTCCTCTCTGTTTTTATCTGTCTCCTCCAGCTTACTTTAAATTTCCATCCTGGGAGAGGAGACTGGAAGTCAGGATTACCTTCTGGAAGGCATGCCAATCCATCAATGAATAATGGGATCATGCTTTCTCTCTTGCGCTATTTTTCTCCTGCTGACTTTAAGCCTGATCTGTACAGAACAAGATTGATTCCATTTAACTTGGCACAACGGGAAGGAGGGAGAATTATGAGTAACGCAATGTGACCAAGGGTAGGTAATTCAAGATTGTGACTGAATTAGGTATTTCATAATTGCATTTGGCATTCTCACAGAAATCACTTGCCCCCACATGAAGCCTGACACTGTTGAGAGATATGAGAGAACAGCAGTTTTTTTAACAAAGAACAGGGAACGCGAACTGTGTAAGAAACAATGGGGTGCCAGAAACACTTTAAAGAAGTGTGACCTCTTCAGCCAAAGCCACTAATTTGCACTGTTATGTTCCATTAAATAAAGAGAATGGGTTTCTTAAGTGATGACTTTTGCTAGATTTCTCAGTAAATAAATCTTGCAGTAACCATACGGCAACTACCAATACTGCATACAAGCTATGATCGATCACTCTGAGTAATAGTCAGTTATTAATGCTTCACTAACGTTAACTAGACCAAACCCAGAACACTACTTTCTCTATTCCTTACGGCATAAAAGAGGTATGTTGGATTTCCTAGCATTTTTCTATAATTTAAAAATCAAATTAATTTTTCCTGTCTTCTTCTTATTCACACAGAAAGCCACTGCTGTAAACAGTTAGTCCAAATATCTGAACATAAAACATAAAGGTACTTCTCCCATTATTATACAAATGTGAAACTTACAGTATTTTCAGCAGCCCAAGGTGATGAAGTAATGCAAGGCAACCACAGGTAGGATGCTGACACATCACACTCAACTCTTTGTTTCAACTAGAGCTCATACTGGTCAGTCATGCAAAAACCACCTTGGCTCACTGTGACCAGTAACTACTGAGATACACAAGAAAAAGCACACTAACAGTCTTGAGCTTCTATTAATTATACCTAGGTAAAACCACAGTGACAGTACACGTAAGGTATTCCAATTTAAAAAAAAAAAATCCAAAACAGAGTTAAAGGATTTGCCATCTTTGCACATTCTTCTTGCTGTACAAATTTGTTTGGAAAAAAAAAATCATGACAGTAGTGCAGCAGTAAATCACCACTGAAAGGCAGTTTGCATACTCCCTGCTCAATGCACATGCTGTCACATCTCTGAGTATTTTGTCACTTAAGCCTCATGTCAGAAGGATACCTTATCGAAGAAAATAAAAAACCTTACAAAACCTATCAATTCAAAACACAAAAGTGAGTCATCTACAGTCTGCTTTATAGCTTTCAACCATGAGCGATGGATTCAAAACCAATATATGTACCTTGCAGACAACATAAGCAGCACTTCATAAAACAGGCAACAGCTGTCTAAATGCTTCCTAAATAATACACAATCCTAGGCATCTCGATACAGCCATTAGTGAGAGCGAGAGGAACAACTGAGGAGATGGATTGTCTGTATTCCAAATAACACTGAGTATTTTCTTGGATGGGAAGGCTGAGTTTATTCCAAAGTTGTGGTGATAGGCAGGAAAGAGAAGACAGAGTCTTGATGGATCGATGACAACAATAAGTGATCTTCATGACTAATTTCAACCTTTCATTATGGTAAAATGAAGCAATTAAAAGCTTGAGCAATGGATCCAAATTAATCTAAGAACCTGGTAGTCCAGATTTTTTAGATTTCACAGGACAGTTTGGCACAGACCTGCAGTAAGGCTGAAATGAGACACAGTTAGCTTCCTGCCTAGGAAAAACCCTTCTTACAATTCCACAGTCTGCAAGACACAAACTTTCTAGGAGAAACCCAGCTTCATTCTGCAGAACAAAACCAGTTCTGCATCCAACACCTGTGCAAAAAAGGAGTTTCATCTATGCTGAATAAATTATATTCTCTGAGGCAATTGAGAACACAGATAAAATCAGTGAAAAGTCAAAGAAAGAGAAAAGGCAAAGATACAATCTTAACCCGTATAATGCAGGAAGGGAGATCAGAAAAACCCTGCAGTAGTCAAGCCTGAGTAGTTCAGAACTTGTCCATGAGCAACGGACAAAGGATATAAAGGCAAACCCCTGTGACAGGCACTTGTTTCTAATGCCACAACAGCAAACCACAGTTTTCAAACACCCCTTGCCACGACCTTTTTGATACGTTCATGTGACCTCCTGTAAGGTCAGACACTGAACAACTAAGTAACGCTTTACTGGGAGACCTCTTGATGTGCTTATGTAACCCATTCAGTTTCCCAGTAAAGCATCACCTGGTTGAGCAGTGTCTGACCTTACAGGAGGCGTTTTGCCCCTATCTTATGATTACACACTAATGTAATGGATTATCCAGTTTTTAAGGTACAGAATAAAATAATAAGCTGCAAGCACATGGTACTAATACAGCAGTAGTCATGATGGCAGCCTTCTGAATAAAATGGGATGTCTTCTGTTCTAGAGCTTCCCATCCCTGTTAGGGAGCAGAAGAGGTTGACTGAACTGCAGCCTCTGCTATGAGACAAAAGTCTGCAGATGAACCTGATCAGGAGCAGCAATACATCAATAAGGAGAAGAAAAAAGAAAAAAAAAAAAAGGGGGGGGGTGGGGGGGGCGGGGAACAACACCACTCTCCTTTCCTTTCCCTGCCCACTGTTTTCTCAAGCATCACTGACTCTATGCCTGTAAGTTTCAATACTGTTACACTTGGTAGTGCCATGATACTGTTTGTTGTTTGCTCCTTCCAGGAGCTGCCTCTCCTCCAGATTCAGGGCTGCCACTGCTGGGGACCATAGCCACCACCTGAACTGCAGGGTGGAGTTCAGTGTGGCTCCTCCTCTACAGGCAAAATCAGCTGTTCTCAGATCTGTTCATCTCCTCTCAAAGGTCAAGTTCCCTCAGCTTCGACTAACAAGACCTTCAGCAAGAAGGTTTCAGTATTGCATACACTCAGAATGCACCTCAAGACACGACATGCCCATGACCAAATAGCACACGGTGACCTTTGCCCATCCATTCAACAATCTGAACCCAAACAATGCAGCTTATCCTTCTCTTCCATGTATGTTCAGCAAGTACCTGGTAAATCACATCTCACATTTCCTACTGCCTATCATCACCTATCATGTGCCAATTATTTACTAACTGGTTAATTGCTGTATTCAAACGCAATACATTGGCCTTAGCCTGTATTTTTGGTAACCATACCACGAAAAACCAACTGTACTGACTCATACTTGCTGTCTCAGAAAGATGAGGGAAACCGCATGCAATCTTGCTGGAGATACAGCTTTCTCCTTCTCCAAGGAAAGGGTAACAAGAATGGAATAAGAAGGGTTGACAAATCTAAACTTCTCCCAGGGTTTCATCAGAAATAAAGCACTGATCAACTTATCTAGCAAGGTTCCAAAAGGAGCAAACAGCAAAAGGGCACTGTCAATCTCTTCACCACAGACAGAACATCATCTCTATAAACCTATAAACCCAAAGCTATTGTGTTTGATATCAAAGTTTCCACAAGACACAAATAAGAAAGTTGGCATTGATACTTTATGGAATGTCTTACACAATTCCTCATTTTCTGGCACTTCAACAGCTAATACTCAGTTGGGTGATAGCCAAGACAAAGAGAGATCAAAAAAACCCCAACCAAACAACCTGCTACTGCAAGTGCATGTCTTCTGGCAAATGAAGGAATATAGATCAGAAAAAACTCCACAAGCTGCAAACATCTTTTAGTCGTTTTCCAATGACAACAACACATCTCTTTCAGGATGTCCTTTGTCTGAAGGAAATGAGATGTTACAACCACAATCCATCATTCCTGACTTCTTCCGTGGTGACTAACTTTCAGAGTCACCAACCTTTACCAAGGAAAGCTTTCAAAGTCACTTGGATGTTCTACCTAATGCCTGACTCCTCAGCCTCAGCTCTTTTCCTCATTTGCTTCTGTTACACCTTCAACTTTCTTCCAGTAACTACTGCTCCACTTCTAACCTTTCAGTCTTACATCTAGTCACCCACCAGCCTTACACTTTGTAGCATCAAACTGGGTTAAAGAGGAAAAAAACTTAATCCATACCATCCATTATCACTTACTTTGGAAAAAAAACAACTATTTTATATATTTGTATTTTATATGTTTGCAAAATGCCTATGAACACTTCACAGAACCTTCAAAATTACTGTATAAATGCAGAATAGTTATAAACTTCTGAACTATTTTTTAAATCTAAACATCTAGAAATTAGTGCCCTTTCATACTAGCAAACTGAAATTCTGTGCTATACATCAAAACTTTTAATATGTGTTTCAAAAGTTTTTTCACGAACTGCCATACTTTTCATTGAAGTGATAAGACTTTTATATCCTAAGTGACTAAGCAGAGAAAGACTGTATATATAATACTCTTCAGAAATACAATTTAAGAGATGCATCTGTTCCCAGTGACAATCAACCAATAGGTTTGCATCACTCCCTGATGAAAATAGTTCTCAAAGGCGAACAAGCCTCCCAGAAGCAATCTGAGTTGTCTGTATTAAGGCCACTTAAAGTACGGGAGAGGCAGGGCACAAAAGGTACTGCCAAAATGAGGATTTACAGGTATCTGTTATACAGAACAGCAGTCTTACATTGCAGTGGTAACAGGCAAGACATACTAGTTCCCCGCATGCCACTCAAATTGCTTTTCTTGCCTATTCTTTTGTCTGGAAAATAATGATCAATAATAGGGGACTTTAAAGTGAAACAGTTTCAACTTGTACCATGCTCACAGCATACAGACTCACTTAAAAAAAAGTAGGTTAGCATCTGTGTTATTCGGTCTATCTGCCAAGGATTGAATTCGGAGCTCATCTTCAAATCCAAATATTGAAATAGTATCATGCACAGAAAAACAAAAGCACCAGGTATTTCTTTGTAAGAATTACTTATACTATGCACTTTTATTTTAACAGTAATACTTTCTTAAGGTTTATCACTTCAAACACATGTTTATGTACACACGGGCTTACATGTGTTGCATTTCCAAAGCTGATCTATTTCTCCTATTATATATATATATATTCTAAACAGCACAGCTTTGGGCCTAAAAGATTAAATCCATGTTTTCTTGTTTCTACCTGTGTTTTCTTATTTCTTATTGGATTTAAAAGACAGTAAGATTTCTAAGCAGAGAAATAGATAATTTGGAAAACTAATCACTGTCCCTTAGATTTACATTAACAGAAGCTTAACACGGATTTGACAGTTTGTCTCACAGATGGAGACAGTACACACAGTAGACAAATAAAGCACACTGAACTACTCCACAGCTCCATTTTGTATGGATGAAAGCAGCTAACACATTAATAGAGATTAAGTTGTTTCATAAAAGGTTGAGGTTATGCAGCTACAGACATCTTAGTCCAGAGCAGACACTGCTATGCCCTTTAAGCAAATGCCCAATTCTGCAGAAAGTTACACATAAGCAGATGCCACAGCATATGGAGGAAAGGGTCCACTTGACTAAATCTTATAGGAGATGAGAGATCATAGCCCAGAAATATTCTGTACCGATTTCTGCAGTGCTGAGAAACAATAGCCATCTCAGCAATTAGATGTGAACAACCCTCACTGCCGTTACACATTAGTGAAATCTTAATTTATTAGATTGCACTGACTTCCTCTTAGGGAATAAAAGTCATTACCAAAGCTATCACTGAGACGGCTGTTTTGGAGTGCTATCCAAGAGTCTCAGATGTCTGGCAAGAAAATATGTCATATATTACAACCACCTAAACTTTTATGACACTTTTCATACTTATGATAAAATGTGCTAGAGTTTGGGAAATACTGTATCGATTTTTGCTTTCACATTTTTAATACTTATTTTCATTCCCAGCTTTAAGAAGTCTAGTCCCTTTCTCCTATGTATCAGGAAATGCAGAATAATTTATCTGAAAACAGACATCTGAGGTGAAAACGAAAGAAGTCAGATGTATTGGAGGAGGACTGCCTTCTACTAGGCCTCTAAATCTCATTCCTAAAGTAAAAATGTATCTATAAAAAGCAAAGTGAATCACTGAAATGCTACTGCCATATAACTTTTAAATCACTGAATGTTTTGTCAGTCAAACAATACTCAAATATATTTTGAAGTCTGGAGCTTAATAAAGGATGCACGATGGCTGATGAACTTTGTAAGCTGTTATTCAGGGGCCTTTGCCTCATGTGCAACAAAAATTAAGAGTGAGAAAGCTGAATGCCAGAAATACCTAATTGCACAAGATTTCACAAGATCATTGTACTAGAACAAGTAAGAACATGCACATAAAACCATAAACTTACAAAACAAAAATTTAAAACAGCTGTCTTAAAAAAATCTCTTCCAAGACAAACCAAAGTGTAAATTTAACTTAGGCATATGAATTTATAAGTGCATCTACACATATACAGACAAATCACCTGATATTATACTCATTAAGTGGTACCAAACAGTTCTTGACCCTGCTGCCCCACAAATCAACTGCTTTATTACTGCAGTGGATCTGCTCACGTCTTCCGTTAAATCTTGCCTAAACCAAGAGATTGTTCAGGAAGCTACGTGCCAAGTGTTCCAATTCTACCTCCAAATGGTGGAATCAGACATAATGGGGAGACTGTATTTCCGTGCTCTGCTAACATTTTTCCCCTGTCAATGTTAATGTACTTGTATCTCATTAGTCTCTCATGCTAAATCACTTGTATCTCTGTCTCACTCTCAGCTCTGTAATCAGCTCATAAGCCTCTCTAAGCATCTGGAGCCTTATCTTCACTATGCTTGGTTCAGAACATTCTTAAGTATCTCAGATCTTGGCCCACAGTCTTCTAGCCAATTTTCCAGCTGTAAGAAAGAATTAAGATGAGCAGCAACAGTCTTAGTATTTCAGCTGCTCAGTTCTATCATGCTCCTTTCCTGCTTTCTATCAACAAAAAACGCTTCCCTGAATTTTAGAGAAGTTTACAGAATCAGACCGAAGAAAAAATGTTATTTTGCAGAGCATTCTTGATTTCAGCCAGGAGGTAAAAAAAAAGGAATCAATTATTTCAGCCAGCAGGTAAAAAAAAAAAAAAAAAAGAATCAATTATAAGAGAATGGTACTGATTTTCATAATTGCTTTAAATACTCATTTTTCCTATATGATATAAGAGTCTGAAAGCATTCTTAAATACAGAAAAAAACAATTCAAGCAGAATTTGTCTTTACATCCCATCAGTCCATTATTTTAAAGGAGTACCTAAGTGTCATAAATGACCAAGCAGTGTCTTACACTCAGAACGTTCCATAAAACAAAAAAACCCAATGGGTTCTGTTTCCAATAGCTTTCCGTAAATTCCACTAATTTCCTCCATTATTTTCCTATATACCTATGATACGACACCATGATTAAAATCTCAGTGAAACAAATTATGGGAGTTTCTTCTACCGGATAGCAAACGCTAACTCATACGTGCCTGTCAATACCCACTACAGAGAATGCTCTTCAAACATGCTAAACAGGAGAAAAATCTTCTCATGAAGCAACTATTAAGTCATTACTATGCTTCTCTTTCTACCCACACTGCATTTAATGCAGTTATTTTAAGTATCTATGAAAAACCATGAGGAAAGATCATCAGAATTCACAATTACTGCTTTGCTTCACCCACACATTGTACCTACACTGTCCTTCCTCCACTCATCCGAGGACTGACTTTGGAGTCAACATCCTGATCTTAGATGTTCCAGCAAAGGCTAAGCACTGAGCTATTGGCCAAGACACCTAGAGCGCTCAAATGTTATTTGCAGCTTAAGTGTAGCGTCAGTTCAACAAATAATGTCAAAAGACATACACAGATGATCTAACGTATCACGTAATTCCAGTTGCTGTGGTTCTCTACTAGGAAAACTGTGTGCACATCAAGTCCAAAAAAAATCAAAAGACCATGCCATAAGAAGCCAGGCCAGATGTTCTGCAAGGATGTTAATTCTGCAGTTTGATATATAAAGCAGAAGCCATGCACAGAAGCAAAGCAAACCAAGGAATTAACTCACTGCTTCCCATGGGCAGGCAGCTGCCCAGCCATCCCCAGGAAAGCAGGGCTGCATCACGCCCAACGGTGACTTGGGAAGGCAAATGCCATCACTCCAAACCTCCCCCTTTCATTCTTCCCCCACCTTTATCTGCTGAGCGTGATACCTTATGGTATGGAATATCCCTTTGGTCAGTTGGGGTCAGCTGTCCCAGCTGTGTCCCCTTACAGCTTCTTGTGCCCCCCCCCCCAGCCTACTCGCTGGTGGGGTGAGGTGAGGAGCAGGAAAGGCCTTAGTGCTCTGTAAGCCCTGCTCAGCAATAACTGAAACATCCCTCAATTACTGACACTGTTTCCAGCACGAATCCAAAATACAGCCCATGCTAGCTGCTGTGAAGAAAACCAACTCCACCTCAGCCGAAACCAGTATATTCCCTGAAACACAACACTTTGCTACTTCACAGAAGTCTGTAACAACTTTCAAACTACAGTGACAGCCTGTTCATCACAGCTACCAAAATGACCAGCTGCCACAGGCCCTGGGCAAGTGACACACGCTATTAAACGCACTTCTTCACCCTCCAAACGGGAAGGTTCATCCTGGAGAGAGGAAGAGAGAGAATTTTCCCTTGCCACACCAAAAACCTCAATCGCTGCTTTGGTGTCTGAGGCCACTTACTAAGTATAATGCAAAAGCATGCTGTAAATTACAAAATAGTAGTATTATTCACATGTAACTCTGTAAGCAGCTGGCACACTGCTTCCAGCCTGCCACACCTTCATCTCAGAAGAAGAAAGAACTTCATAGCGCTTTGATTTTGCTAACAAGTATGGAAAGGGCTGTGACTAACGTTGACACGGAATGCCTCAAAGCCTCTCCTGCCAAAATTGTTTTTAAATGCTCCAATACAGTACTGTTCTTATTAGCCACAGATGTCTACAGAAACTCTGTAAAGTACCCTCCAGTACAAAGTACCTGAACACTTTATCAAAGTGCTTTGTAGCAATTATCTTTAAAGTGTTCAAGTTATTGCCACTCAGTTACATTTATGGACTCAGTCGTAGAATCATGTAGGTTGGAAAAGACCTTTAAGATCATTGAGTCCGACTGTACACACTTTGAAAGTGCCAGAGTTTCCAGGTGAATGTGGTTTATGGGATGTTTTACCTGATTTCTCTCTACAAGGCCATCTTCTGAGCACATGCGTTTATACAGCTTTTACCGTGATTCATTGAAACTCAACTACTTTCAGTCCTACAATGTTACTAAATCCTCTGAAGCACAGGTTTTCCTCAACAATCTACTCTTTCCCAGTCATCACAGTTTCTCTTATAAAAAAATAATTTCACACAGCATTTCAAAATCTTTATGATTAATTCTAGGCAGCAGAAAAATAAATATTCAATGCTTAAAACCTGCATTCTGCAAAAGGAGACTCTGTAAAAGAAACTGTGCCTGAAAACATAAAAGTGCGTGAATTACCCGTGCAATAGCAGGAAGCAAGCAGAACACACTGATGCAAGCCAATACACACTGAATGAAATAAAGCAGTAGTGTTTTAAGTCCTGAAGAGCTGTTTGCTTCAAAACTGTACCTTAATAGCTTATCTATTAGAAAGTGCTACACAAAAGCTAAACAGTAGTGAATTTCTTCTGAATTATTCTTTTATGTATGTACTTACTAAACTACAGAAACATGTTCAAATGATTTATTATTCTAATTATATTAAACTGCAAAATTATCTCAGAAATTGTCCAAGCTTTACAAATAGGACAACTGATGCACAATGCTTAAATAGATGGCCAAAAGGGGATCTTTTGCAGATCTGGCAGATGTCAAAAATAGTTTCTTTACCTCTGCCTCTTGCTGCACAAAGCAAAGGGTAAGGTCACAGTCCCACAGTAACTTTCCAGTTAGATCTTAACATCTGACACTACCAAATCCTTATGTTCTTGTCCTATCTTCTCTGCAGTGCTCCAGCAGTGCAAAGCAACAGGAAACCCAGCAGACCTGCCAGGCGAAGATTCCCCCACCAGCAGTAATCCCTGGTGGCAGAAAGCCAGCCCTATGGGCATCAGGACTCCCGGGATGAGGGGAATGGGGACCCAAGCCCCAACGAAGAGCTGGAGATCAGCTGCGCTGCTGACAAAAGCCAGTCCAAAAATACACACATGAGTTCCTTGGTGCCCACGGTGTCACCACCAGCAGCAGCTAACGCAGCAGCACACGGCTCTTCACGGCTGAGCAGCCCTCGTCTCCAGGGACAGCCACACTTCTGCTGAAAGCCACAAATTACTCTTTTTATAAGCCAAATTTAAAATAACTTAAGTATCAAGAGGACATAATTACTCACTGAAGCATCAAGGCTCAGCTCTTCACATCTCTTAATTAGCTGCTACTAAAAATATAAGTTCCTCATGTCTGCATGACATTCAATAGCCCTTAATTCAAGATATTAAAGGAGGCCCAATTACAACAAAAAAATCAGATCACTGAACTAAAGGCACCGCTACTGACAATGGCAACATATGTTCTCTAGCACGTAATCTTGGTACTACAAGTAACAGTGATCCTGAAATTTGAATTAGGCACAATAAATTCATTTTACAAAAAGTTAAATCAGTGAGATGAAAAACCATCGCGGGAGCCTCAGTCAAGAGCACGAACCAACAACTAGAATATTCATACATCAAAAATTAAAATAATGACATTGCTAATTTCAGAATGCAGTATTATTTTATTTTTTTGTGGACTAACTTTACAGCTCAGTTAAATGATGCTGAGATTACAGCACTATTTAAAACAAAAAAGGAACCTTTCAAGTGTATGGCTCTTAATTGTTTTAGCCTAATGCAACTTTTGATTGAGAGAACACTGCAGGACAGAGAGCTTTTTGCCTTTGGAAAGATACAGGTGGCTAAAGAAACCTCAGAAATGGGCAATTAGATTTTAGCCTTTATTTGAAGTACTAATGGAAAAGGACAGTGAGTAATTTTCTATAACATCTATTTCTTCCCTGTCTTCACTGCTCATACCTTTCCAGCCAATTTCAGTAATTACTAAATCAGCAATTAAACATAAAAGGTCATAGTGGCATGTTAAAAGAACAAAAAAATTAAAAAGTTTTATAAAAGATGTTTTCTTGTTTTATTTTCCTAATAAGAATTCTGGTTTTATTAGGCTGTAAAAAGAGAAGCAGTTAAGTATAGAAGGCAGAAAGCATTATTTAAGACAGACTGTCAGAAAAATCTCTTACATTCACTGATTATTCCAAAAGTACAAATTGAATTACAGTTGTAATGAAAACATGAAGTCTCCATAGCTCATTTATTCTGTATAGAAACCTGTATCATTTCTTCAGAAATAAGCTTACCTTGTAAATTATACTGCTAATCCATCAAATTCACATGGTAGAGTAGGTACAGTTTTATATTCATTAGGGATTCACTTATAAAACTGACAATCTGGCACAGTTTGTACTCAGCATAACAGGACAAGTTAGAATAGGAATTGAATCATAAAGACAAGTTCAAGTCGGTGAAGATAAAGAATACTGACAGCACAGCAATAAAAGGACACTCAATTTTTTCAGTATCTGGCTTTTAATTCACCAAAATCATCTCTTTTGTTCCAGCACTGGGATCTTCAGGATTAGACACTAAAATGAAACTTAAAATGTTTCTTCCATAAATATTTAAATGGCTATGGTCACAATTCTCGAGTGCTTGGATTCAAGTAGAAATTTCAGCATTCCTAGACAGAGTCCCTGGGTACCTTGTTTCAAGACTCACCAAAGTACAAAAGTAAGGCCAAAAGGAAAGTTGTTCGGTTATAGGCATAGAGCAGGGCAGAAAACAGAAGCAATACTGCAATGTTGGATACATGGATGCTTTTGGAAATGTAACTGACAGCCCAGAACTGAACTTCTTTTTCAGCCGAACACCTCAGCAAACAGACTAGTTTGCCTGGACAGGAAATTCTCCCTCAGCCAGCAGAGATGAGGCTGTGGAGATGGATTTTGTGTGCTGTTCACAGGAGAAAGTTTCAAAATGTTGTTTGGGTCTGAACTGTTTTTTGAGCCCCTATGTACAGTACTACCTGTCTGTTCAAAAAGATCACATGGGAAGGTCCTGCATTACCTTTATGGATTCAGCTACACCTTCCACCTTATGTGTTTGACAGTTGTTTTGTCCTCCTTTTTTTTCAAAAAAAAAAAGCAAAAAGCCTGACTTCAGGAAGTGTAAGCTACCTTTCAAAGAGAAAGTGATGTGTAAGGGAACCCTAATTCATTTCTCCCTCATTCCCTCACTCTCTCCAAAATTTAGTACGTTTAATGTCTCTACAAACTCAACACAGATTCACCACCTGTAAAGAGAACATAAAGCCAACAAGAACAATATTGTGGACAGGAAGAAAACACAGCACTATTACATCTGTGAAATAATCATAACCAATGAACTATGTGCATCTTCAATAGTCTGTAAGTAAGTAATCTCACACGCCTGAGGAAGATGTATTTGCTCAGAAAAGCCTTCCTCCTACTGTCAGCTTTCTCCTATTAACTCAAAAACTTCATTTGCGATGTTTGAATATATTCATTCTTACACTGATGTGATGCAAAACACTCAAAAGTTCAATGAACCACACTACACAGGAGACATATTCGGGACCGTTTATTCAACTGAAACATGAGCTAAAGCTTCCTTCACAAGATCACTGACCAAGGAAAACTAAGAAAACGAGTACTCTCAAACACATGCACAAACAAACCAAAACAAAAAGCACTAATTTAGAGGATATTTGTATCTGCTGCCATCCCCCAGAAGTAAGCATCGGCTTGTCATTTCCTTGGTTCCTTGTTAGTAGTTCAGGAACTGCTTAGAGAGAAGAGATTTTTGAGCTGTTCCTAAGAAAAGAAAGCTCCTCAAAATTATTTATTTATCAAGGTCTCAGTCTCAAAGGGACACAGAATACATTAACCCCTGTGGTGGCTGCAATTGCTTTTATTCCTCTCTTGGTCAAGGTTTTCACCATGGCACATCGTCTGAATTCCTCATCACCTTTTTGGACCTCCCTACTCCCCAAGACAGTCTAGAAGCTTTCCTGCTTTATTTTTCTGGCTTCATTTTTCCACCAGAAAACAGACACATCCAACCACACAAAACACAGCCTCAACTATAAGAATATTCAAACCTGAGTATCAGCTGCTCAGCTGATTCTTTTCCTCTTAAGTAAACATAGGCAATTGCTTATACTTATTTTCCATATGAACTCCCTCCATCTTAATTATGTACTCTTCCTATCATCTGGTTCTGATTAAACTGAAAATCTTGCTAAGATTTTCAAGACTGACCTATAAAGGCAGAGTGAAATAGTCACACTTATACACAGACCTCAGGAAACTGCTCTGATTTTCAAATATTTCTTTCCCACTGTATTTCCAGAGATGCCTTAAAGGTGTTCCTCCCTAGGACCATCTACCTAATAGTCTTCCTCAACAGCAGCACACAACACAATTGTTTAATAACTTTTTTGTTATTTTGTTATTAAAATAAATATTTTTATTATTTTGTTAATAAAATTTTAAAAATTAAATTAAAAAATACCCTTTATTGCATTAAACCATTTCTTTCATTAACATTAAGTGAAAGAGCTCAGAAAAGCCACTGGCTTTCAGTATGGATGCTCTGCCTGGCATTATTCATTACTGTCAACTTAGCTTTAGCACAAGACACTTAACCTTGAACAGTGCTGTACAAAACATGCATAAAAATACACCTAATATAGAGATGGATAACTAACTCAAGACCAAATTCTCAAACTCATCATATTGAGGTCCTGAAATTTTTTCTCATTTATTTCTCACATATGAAGAAGGCTGATGTAGCAAATACGTTAATCCTCAGATGCACAGAGTATGCAAACAAGCAGAACCCTGTGTGATACAGTAAAAAAAATACTTCTCTGAAAAAGTGATTGAGTGGTTTATATGAACATTATGGAAGATGATTTGAGGAGCAGTATAATGTACTGTGGCAGGAATCGTGACCTCAACAATGCACTTCAAGTGTATCTTCCAGTAGGGAAAACAAGAACCCAGTTCGCTCTTCCCTCTTTCCAAACTGGCAACATGAGGAAAAGGAGAGACATGTAGTGGTGCAGTACACCTGGTAAAGCAGCAGGACACATGATGCATGACCAGCCTTCCAGCCCCACACCAAAAAAAACCTGGCTCAGGAGCATACTTGCATCCTAAGCTTTTTCAGAAAAATCACAGAGAAGTCATGACAGCTATTTTTAGTAATTGGGAGCAAAATGAAATTTGGAGTACAATTTGTAGTAAAAATAAATAGAAAGGTGAGGAAATTAAATAGGAGCATGATTTTATTTTAAGAAAATAAGAAAGGTTCCCCGACAGGACATCTTTCTAAGATGTTTTCTAATAAACCACTCATGGCAAATGAAAGTATTTAGAAAATAGTTTCCATTATATCTTTGAGTGTAGCTTTTCAGACAGCTTCTCCAGAATAGATTCCTATAAGAAACATGTAAATAGCTGTAAAGTTTTTTAACCATTTAGAAGGCATAAAAGAGATTAGACAGCAGACTAATCTCCATCAGCAGAGGAGCCAAATCCATGTAGTAATGTATGCTCTGCTGCTTCGCTGTGCTGCTCTGCAGCACTTCCACCACAACTTGGCAGAGAAAGAATATTCCCTAAATTACACAATATCTAAAAGCAACAATATAATAAAAGCAGAAAAACAGCTTTTGCAGAAGTATATGTATTAATATTGTTCCATCCCTTAGCATGACCTGGAAAATTTGATGGAAGAGCTGCAACTGTAAGAGGAAGGGTCACTGGCCTCAAAGCAGCATGATGTTTTAGCAAAAGAGAGTAACAGCTCAAGGGACAACTACAGACAGATGCCTTCTTATCCCTATGTTCCCACTGTTTAACCGTTCAGTCCTTGCAGAAGTATCCTCTGGATAGCTTCTGGATTCAAAAGTATATTCTGGATGGATGCTCTGTCCTAGAAAAGGGATTAACATCACATTTATTTTCCAGGTAGCTATGAATAAATCCTACACAACCGTGTTCTGCCATGTTTCGTACTTTGTAATGGCATGTCTGACTTGTGAATCTCACTTATTCTATTTATTTCTAATTTATTCTACTCTAAATTAATTTCATAGCTGATGTGAAAGATGATGTTACTAGAAGAAAACAAATCATAATAATAATACAGTCATTTCAGATTAATACAGATCGACAAAGGCTCGGTTTGACCGACTGGGTCAGAGGAGGAGGGGCAGTCACCCAAAACCACCCGCTGAAGTTCCTGGGTGAACAAAAGCAGAAAGCAGTCCTCCCAGGCTGCCTGCTGTGCCAAAGGTGTTGCATGGCAGAGCAGCACACGCCCCACAGTCTGATCATCATCACCAGGGAAGCAGGTGGCCCTGAACACCATGAAAAGACTGATCAAGTTTTCAGTACTGCCAGACACCCCCCCCAAAATACATACCTTCATCTCACTTTATAGTTTTCATATGTGATGACTACTTTTGCCAAAATAAATTAATCTGTTCCCCCATCCCCTTAATATTTCTTGCAAAATACTACACCTTTTATTCAATCACTCAGAAACAAGTTGCTTGTTTTGATGTTGAATTCTTTCATGTCTTTTTGAAAAGATGCTAGAACTTCAAAGTGCTAATTTCCTATTTAAGTTTTGGAGGCTCCATATGCTTCCATGTACAACCAAGTAATTCATCTGCAGCTGTTTAAGCAGCAAATTTGTCAGTGACTAAACACTGAGACCAGTTTATATCGTATACAACTTTCTTTTTTATAATCCAATATGTTCAATTACCATCCAGACCAATTTAGGGCCCACATTTATGTTCCACAGAAACTATTCACTTGAATACTCTCCTTGATATTAGACATAGAAAACAGCAGATTCAATCCCCTCTCCTTTTTTTTTTTTTTTTTTATAGTAAACATTTTGCCTACATTTGGTAATTTTCTTAAGATAAAAGGATAGACATACACTCTGGTTTGATACTGCAAACATCACTCCAAGCAAATGAATAATTTTAGTTAAAGAAGCACTCTCCTTAGCACTTCAAGATGCAACACTGTGCTTTAACACACAAGAAAATGCAAACACTAGCAAAATTGCAACACTCTGGTCTCTTTCTAAGCAGTTCTGGAGACAACTGAAATCTTTTGGAAAATAAAAAAAGAATCCCAGGAATTAAGGAAGACAAGCACATAAAGCACTGTCTGAATTGCTACAGGTTTGACGAGAAGATGGATGTAACAGCTAAATATATTTATGCTTCAAGAAGCAAGCTATAACTTAGCGAAAATAATACTTCAAATTCATATAATAGCTAAATTATTAATGTAAACCATAATCTAATACTCACAATCTAAATTATGCAGAGAAACACAGAACTTAGAAAACAGAGAAAAAAAGAGTCTCTTTCTAAGGAACCTAGACATCTAATGTTACAGAACAGGAGAATAATGCAGGAAAGACTTTGTCAGTTACAGTAATTCAGAGTTGTAACAGGGAATTTGGCATTTTGCCTGGGAAAACAAGTAAAGGGTTGAGCTGAACAGCACTCAAGTAGTCAACCAACTTAGGAGACTACTGGGTCCTTTTGATAAAGTAGAATGCACGGTTCAAATCTCCTAGGATCACACTATAAATTACCACCATGGATCTATGTAACAGTCCTGAAACATGACTATCTAAACCAGATTTCTGAAGTTGCCTTTATGAGTTTCTGGACCACTTCATTTACTTGTGACATTCTTTAATCATGGCAAAGCATCTTCTAATATCATGGAGCTTTAACAGATAAAATGCAACACAACTGAGACGCGAACATCTTCCTTAATTTGCAATGAAAGCAAGCCCTCCTATTTTAAAGGAATAAGCCTTCGAATTGGTAATAAAAACTTTTTCCATTCATGCCACCGGATGTACTAGTAAGAAGATGCCATTTATTTATCTTTATTTGCAATAAAACAATAGTTTAGCATTACCAAGAGCATGAAAAAATTACATCATTCATTGTATAATACTAACAGATTAAATAAAGAATTTGGCAGGAAAGTTACCTGAAGGCATTATGCTAGAAAAAGACAGCAGCAGGTAAATGTATATTGATAGATATTCCTGTCAAAATTACGGAGTTCCTAAGAACACTGGTATGGTAACTTAATCTCTCAAAAGCAACGAATAGCCAAAACAAAATGCTTGTTCAAATTTATGCTTTAAATTTACCTCCTGATGAGTATTATCCAACAGGCACTCAGTAACTAATTTCTTACTACCTTATTTTATTGTCACAGAAATCCTGTGAGGAGTTAAGGTATCCATGTTTCAGATGGACTTTGTCTGGAACAATGAACCCAGTGGCACTGGTGCAAATCAAAGTCCAGGCATTCCAAGTTCAGCACATGGAAAAAACGTGGAACACCTTCTAAGAACACTGCAAGAAAGTAATTCTCCATGTCAGCATTTAACTACTTTGACCTTGTCCATTGCTGTCTTCTTGACTTCCTTTTCTTATTTGCTTCCCTATCTCCATATTTTTTCAACAGATAAAGGAAAGGTTTTACAGAAAATCATCAATCATAGCACCCCCTTCTCATTTCAGACTACTTAGTGTGTCTTTAGTTGTGTGGCATGATATCACAAGAAGCAAAAAATAAAAAGCATATGATGTTGTATCTAAAGATAGTATAACTCATCTTTGAATGCTTGACTGAAATTATTAATGTGGTTTAGTTTTTTAAATATTACAAAAACTAACCGTACAGTTGCATAACATGCCATATTTTATCACATTGTCATCTTCAAGCACAATTACTAACTAACAAAATATTTCTGATATATGTATTTAAGTATTTTATTAGATGTATATATAAAACATAAGTAAAAAATGAAAAAAAAGATGGACTTACTAAAATTGATACTTATAATATGTGGTCATAAATGTTTTATTTTCAACAAGTAGGTTTTCAACTTCACAGATAATACTTGATGCTTATAGGGTAATCCATTCCAACTACCACACAAAATAACTAATTAATTCGGACAGTAATGGTGAGACAGGAAGAATGCCAGTAACACCGCAGAATCTCATTGTTACAAAGTAATTTTTGACAGCTCTTAGAATATGCTGCAAAACCTGTGCTATCAAAAGTCATGTTCAAAGCACAGCACTCTGTTACTTTGCTTTCTACAAATGAGGCCACTCCTGACATAAATCATGCTTATATTTGATCTGTGTGGAGAGAATCAGGAGTCTTCAGCCGTGCCCCTCTCAGCATGACTCCAAAAGGGCTACAAGATAGGAAAGTGATAGTCAACAAACAACAACAGGTGAATACTCTTCCAGAAAGTAATTAATAAATACATAAGTAAACAAAGAGTATATGACAGACGATACTATTTGCTCAAGCAAATCTGTGTAGGGTGCTCAGCTGCTCAGCTTAAGCTGAACACCTGCCATGTCTTGGGGTTTTGAGCATATGGATTCTGGTAGGCTGAATCATTCAAGCAGCCTATTGAATGCTGAAACAACTGCCCCATTCCTGGAGAGACAAGAGAAAAGCATTATGTAGCAGGGAAGCTCTGATAAGAAGTTGTAAGTGCGACGGCCTTCAAAACCCACTGCTCAACAACTGCAATCACTGCCGTACAAAAGCCTCAGCTGCCACAGCTTTAATTTCCCATTTTGTAAGTAAGCTAGCCAACTTTCTCCTTCCCAAATAAACTGGTCTGAACCTTGAATCAATTTTTTATATTTTAACCACATCACAAAGGCTGATCAGAATGAAAAATGGTTGTGAATGTCTCTCCAGGGATGAATATTTTCCTGTGAAGCGGTGTCTCTGTTTATGGGCTGGAAGGAAGACGGTAGCTCACCCAGTGGACTAACACATAATAGGTGCTGTTGGGGAAAAAAATGTCCAAAGCCGCATTCAGTCTTCCTTCACCACTTAAGAGGTTTCAGAGGCTGCTTAAACATGACAGGGAGGGAGAAAGAAGGCTTGACATTTTGTTTGTTGTAAAGGGAGGTTTGGGATAGTCCCTACTTTCCCTAAAGGTGACTGATGATTTACTACTACAACACCATGATCTCAAAACAGGGTAACTGCTCTCCTACAGGTTTAACACTTTTCTTCCTGTTCCTCCATCCATGCCCTCAGTGTTTCCACCATTTTTTATCTCATGTGCTGATAACCTGCTTCAGACTCTATTTCTACTTTCTTATATAAAATGCTAAATCACAGCCTTTGGTTACTCTTAATACTTTCTAGAGGAACACTGCAGAAAGACTGGGTCTTCCAGTCCTGCAAAAGTATGTAGGAACATTAAAAAGCTCTGTTGTCTTAACCTTCTTCCTGGTGGGAAATAGTGCATTTCATATTAATGTTCCCCTCTCAGATGTGAGTTGAGAGTCTGGCAGCAGATTCTGAAAAAGGGTGGATGACCCATCATCCAGATACACAACAAAAATGGAGACACACACCTCTACAAAAATCCAGCAAAAAAAAAAAAGGGGGGGGGGGGGGGGGACACGGGACACAGACAGACGGACAAAGGAATCAAACAAAAACCCAGGTAGAGTTTATGAACTACACCTGTCTACAGCAGCTCAAGAAACTGGGCACCAAGCTTCACGTCACAGCTCAGCAGTCTGTCTCTCTCGCTTGGTTTGTACTACCTGAAAGCTGGAGCAGAGATTTTTCCAGGCATGTTTCTGTCAATACTCATGCAGTTTTTTCCAATAGGAAGTATGTTCTACAATATTTTCCCCTCCTCCTTCCCTCTGTCCCCACCCCCTGGACTTTTTCAGTCCTCAGTAGCATGGACAAGAGCTACAACCAAGTTTTTCATTTCTGTAGATTGCTGTAGACCCCAAGGCAGCTACTGATTTACTAATTTACTGCTGAAGCAAAATTTGTTTTGGAAATAAAAGATTTGGGCATATAAAGTTCAATGCTTCTAGACAAAAGACTTCAAAATATTGGCAACAAGAAAAAATGCGAACTAAACAAACTTTTGCCAGGCTTTTTTTCACAACATGAAATTTCATTTCCTGAACTGGTCTGGGGTCCCCTCTGTACTTAGGGCCCAAGATTCATCTTAAGTAGGTAAGTGTGCTTTTTCCACCTCTGTTCATAGGTTTAACACAAACCCCATTCCTGCTCAGGAAATTCCTAAGTTCTACGAGAATCTCTTGATGACATATGCACACTGGTACCAGAAACAGCTATAGTAACTGATAATTGAAAAAACACAGGTATGTGCACAGAACTTAAGTAGGCTGAAGCAAACCTCAAATAATGCATGTTTTATTTACACACTTCTAGCAGTATGGTCAATTGCTCTCTTCAGTTATTTTCTTTAATGACAGCTGAGCTTCTTGGATAACAACTCGATCTCAGTTGAAGGTGAGCTAAATAATAAAACTTAGTAGTAGAGAAGATAGCAGATTTCGGACAGTTAAAAAATTAAATTATTTGTTAAATGTTACTTTAAATCACCACCCTCTCAAAAACCACAGATTGTTACACTTTTCATATTCTGAACAAGCTTTGTTTTTTCTTACCAAACCTCAGCTCCTTACTAGTTCTCAGTAAATTCAAGAAGCTTCTTTCATGGAATGTGCCAATTTTGTAACCTCTGTGTTAAGTAAAATGTCAACCAGCACCTGAAAAGGAGACCGTCATATTTCTTTCTTTTCCCCCTGTATCTTGGACTAGACCTAGGTAGCTACTAAGTCCTTACACTGAGTACGCAGTGAGAGAACCAAGCACTGCAGGAAGTGCATTGCAATTTTCAACACAAGAGCAAATTGTTCACTGAACCTAAAATTTATCTGTTAATCCAGTTCTTGACCTCCCTCAAAACGAGCTCTTTTCAGAAACCAATTCTGTATTTCCAACCACACACTGTTAGCTTCCTTGTAAGAGCTCTTTAACCAATCTCAGGCAAAACTGCTGCCTCACTGGCTCACCAGAAAAACGGTTTGCTCCTCATTTATATCATACTGCTGCAGCTGAGTGCACACACCCTACAGCCACTGCTCCTGCTGGCAAGAATACACACACGTTGGTAGTCTGGGGACAACTGAATACCAGTGATGCATTACGCTGGATGCTCTCCCTGCATGGCATTAGGAATAATTTAGCAAACGTAATACATTTCTTCCAAGTACTGCAACTGAATGCCATTCCACACAGAATGGAAGTTTCCTTACAAGGTAAGCTCCTGTATGCATACAGAAGAACTTTCAGTTAATTCACCTTCAGATCTTCTTCAAGTACTTTGCCTACATCGATACACAAAAATTCAAAAAAAGCAGTAACATTCATTCAATCTTGATTCCCCTTTGAACAATGAGTTTAATACTTAATGAAAGAATACAGTATCTGAAAATAAAAACTTCCTATACATTTATACACTCTAGCTCATCTATAAAATGTCTTAATTCCTAGGGCACTAGTAAAGCCCATTAGCAAAACTAGTGATAATATTCTGTGAAAAACAGTAAGATAAAACTAAAAATCTACAAGCTCTTCATATTGCATTACAAGCAACATTACCACAATTAAAACACAGCCTCCACAGTGCATTACATTATCTGTTTGCTGAAGTGACTGGAACTAGTATTTAAGCTAAAATGTTTTCTGCATTTCAATTACAAAACACTGCATAAAGGCCAGCAATGCTACCTAAACTTCCCCAGTACCAGATGCAAACCACTGTGCTTCAAGCAATGCACACAGCAGTCAGCCCTGCTGAAATGCATGCATTGTTTTGAGGTAAGGACACAGCAAGCCAAGAAGTATGCAGAATCTCTCTGCAGCAAAGATGATTACAGCCAGATTTAGACACTCTAGGGCAGCAGACAGGGACTTCTGTTCTGACAGATTGGAGCCTTCCGTGCACAGGAACAACAGCTGGAGAGTCACCTTCGTCCCACAGCTCACACTGCAGCAAGGCTCTGCTCCTAAGAGGCTCACAGATTTCTCTCGCTCTAATTATTCATTCCCAAAGACCGAGTGGAAGCAGACTGAGTGTGAGTTGTCTATGCTAAGTTTAGGACCTTAGATCCACCAAGTGCATACCCTCCAGTATGCCTTTTATGTCCCCCAAAGAAACTGCCACAAATCTTTTTTGTGCTTCCAAGCAGGAAAGCCAGCACATGAACATAAACAGAATCCACAATCATTAAAAAGACAAGAATGGCTATTGGAAAGAAGTAACTGAGTGAACAGGGGGGAGAATCTGCATGAAAGCAATTGTAAAAGAAGAGAACAAAATTAATTTTGATTCACTACAGCAATTTTTATTGTTCTCTAGCAGTCTGTGGAATGTGCAGCCCCAAACCAGTTCATGTCTAATTTCCACAATATAAGGTGAAATGTAAGCACCTCTGACTGAGATTTCACATAAACTGACAGCTAAGTGAGAATCTGTCTTGTAGTCCATGCTAGTGAGGGAGGGCAACTGCTTACCCCTTTCTCATGGATTTAAGCAGCTCATCCTGCGGTTCATGAAAGCACCTGTCAAGATCCAGGATCCATGGCTCTAGAAATCTCTCCACATGGATGCGCCTGGCTCCCTGCAGCTGAAGGGAAGGGGGCCTCTCTTTCTCCCTGCAGCACCTTCTCAGATGAAGTTATTCGCCTGAGCAGCCACAGATTCTGACTTAAACGATTTCTATCTTTGAGAAAACTGAAGCTATAATTTCCATCTCAAAGGGAGCTACAAACCATCAGTCTAATAAGCAAGTTAATTAGAAACATCAGATTTACATGTTTGGACCAAGCACAGCAAAGACAGAATCACAAAAACATGTTTAAGTTTGAAAAGACCTTTAAGATCAAGTCCAACTGTTAACCCAGCACTGCCAAACCCGCCACTAAACCATGTCCCTCAGCGCCACATCTACAGGTCTTTTAAACACCGCCAGGGACGGTGACTCCAGCAGCTCCCCGGGCAGCCTGTTCCCGTGCCTGAGCCCCCCTGCAGGGCAGACGTTTTCCCCCCTGCCCGCGCTAACCCCCCCGTGCAGCTCGGGGCCGTTTCCTCTGGCCCCGTCCCTTGTTCTCTGGGAGCAGAGCCCGACCCCCGCTGCCCGCAGCCCCTGCCAGGCAGCTGTAGGGAGCGACCAGGTCCCCCCTGAGCCCCCTCCTGCCCAGGCTGCCCCCCCCAGCCCCCCAGCCGCCCCCCCAGGCCCGGTGCCCCAGCCCCTGCCCCAGCCCCCTGCCCGTCCCTGGACACGCTCCAGCCCCTCCGCGTCCCTCCCGCAGCGAGGGGCCCAGCCCTGAGCCCCGGGCCCGAGGGGCGGCCGCACCAGTGCCCCGCGCAGGGGGACGGGCACTGCCCGGCCCTGCCGGCCACGCTGCTGCTGACACCGGCCAGGGCGCTGCTGGCCGCCTCGGCCCCCTGGGCACGCCGGGGGCTCACGCCCAGCCCCCCCAGGCTGCTGCCCAGCCCCCCCGGGCCCTTTTCCCCCGGCCCTGCCCAGCCCCCCGGCCCAGGCCCGCAGCGCTGCCCGGGGCTGGTGTGACCCGCGGGCGGGGCCCGGCACTCGGCCTCCTCGGGCCTCCTACCGGTGGCCTCGGCCCCTGGGCCCGGCCTGCCCGGCCCCCCCTGCAGAGCCCCCTGCCCCCCGCAGGGCAGCACTGCCCCCCAACTTGAATTTGTAGAAATAATGTAGGCAACTGTACCATTTTTTCTTCTCCCGACCCCCCACCCATTAGCCTCTTCATTTGAGAAAACTCTTGCTTTCCTAGGCAAGAGGTAACCAACAATTGGTGATGAATGTGCAGCATTCTCATTTTAAACTCGTGACTGAGAAGTCTCAGATGCTGAAAATTTTTCCTCAATTACAGCAAACGGCAACTGATAGAAATGAAAACAGAAACTGCTTCCTTAAAGAACCAAAACCGTCAAATAAATCTTGGTCCTAACTAGCTTATTTCAAAATTTTAATATAGCAAAACACAGTCAATTAATGACTTTGCTGTATTCTAACGTTACAATATTTTTGAGCTAATAAGTAATACTGTATCTCAGGAAACAAGGTCAGTTGAAATTCTCAAGTTAGCTTTTACAAAAATCAAGACATTTATTTTATTAATAATTGTAACTTAAAAACATGCTTCCACAATTATTTGGCACCTCTTAGAATAAAACATTTGAGAGCAATAATTCACAGTGGTGTAAAAATCATGCAGTCTAAAGAAAATATAAGAAATTAGTGTGAAGTTTTGCCTAATGAAGTAAAAACAGAGCTCAAAAACATAATTCTTGACTGTGTCCTTTGGTGATGAAGACACACAACAGATACACTGAGGAATTACCCATCTCATAGCTTTGAATTTCTAGTAACCCTAGAACTAACACATTAAACCCTGAAACATCTTATTTTGGTGGTCCCTAGAAGCCGGTGTATATTTTTAACATTCATAATGTGCCTTCCTGGTTCTCCTATTCTCAGGGCTTTAATGGAGGTCTGCTGTCAGTAATTGCTGCTCTCCTGCCTCTCAGCTAATTACATTCTTACACCCAAGCGGCATTTGGAAAGGTGTGATCTCCTACAACACAACTTTGTTGCCAAGTAGAAAACATACCTTTGAAATAACTTTTTTGGTGCTGGTTGATGGAACAACCCCTTTAATCAGGCTGATTTCTACTCTTTCAGGACTTATGAAGGTTCCCCTTTAGTATGCCCTGCTCTCTGCACCTGTTACATGGTGTATTAACTTTGTTTTCTGCAAACTCCTGACCAGAAAAAAAGCCTAAAACAGCACTGGGAATTTCTGAACAAAACACTCAAATTTAAAAAATCATACTCCGTGGGAGTACCAACAGCTTCAGGAACTTACTCCTGCATGCCTCAACCAGCTGACGATACTTCTGTTGTAATAATACAAATATTACAGCACATAATAATCTGAGTTTGTTGGAAATTCAATTGTTGGAAAATTGTTGGAAATTGTTGGAAAAGCAGCTTGATAACCAACCATTCATTCCCACATTTTTAAGGACAGGTGTAGATTAGCTAGCATGGAAAATCTCTAATCAAGCCAGAAGAACACATCAGAGCACCAAGCAATATTTGTGGAACCAAAAGAGATTATTGAGAGGTGTTTGCATTTGGACCCACCAACCATTAGGTACAAAACAGATGCAACAGCTAAAGCAGCTTTTGTCAGCTGCGCAAAAAGGACAGAGCTAGCAACAGGGAGCAGGTCACTTCAGTCCAAAGGTACACAGAAGTGACTGCACACAAGATGTATAGACAAAATACAAGTGTGTACAGAGATACAAGGTTTTTCTATGTGTTCTTCTGTGGTCAAGCATTAAGTTCCAATCTACATACATTTTTAACAGTGGGATCAGTGGATGATGAGTCAACACAGTTATTTGGTGGAGTTACACAAGTACATATAGCTCCTTTTTTTAATCTACTGAGAACACTTGAATGCTAATGTGTAATATTCTAATAGAAACTGTGCACATTTTTGCTGACCATATTAATAGAGCTACATTCATGCTATACTCCCAATGATTCACCAGGTGAACAGCCCAAGGAATTATTAATTTTCCAGCCTTCACAAATGTAAGTTTTCTAATAAGGTGTCTTGAGGGTTGACCACGGTAATGATTCAGGAACTCTGGAAACCAGTGTCCTGTCCTAGGTACCCTTCATCATCTCCATCTTACAACATCCAAGCTCCTTCCCACAGCACATCAGAGCACTGTTACCAACACTCATCTGCAGCTTCTCTGCGCTCCAAATAACTGGGAAAGGTACAAGCGGTGGACGATTACTGTGGGTAGGCAGACTTTTCTTGGGAGGTCACTACTAACCTGCTAGCTAGCTTGCAGTCACTGATATTAAAACACAAGTGACACTCACACCTAAGCAAGCCAAAATATAACATCTAGAAAAGACTAAAAATGTAGGACAACCAAATACATTCTCAGACTTACATCGCAATGGACATGTCACAAAAATTCTTTACCGTGCTGCCCAAAACATTTGCGTTTACAATTACAGTCATGCCTTCCTATTGATGAAATATATACAGATGTATTGATACAACAAAAGGGCAGGAAGTAAATCTGTTAATCTTTAAAGCATTTCCAGGAATACAGAAATCCACAAGAACACCTAAGAAACTTTTCGTATGAAAGATGAAAAAACATAGCAAAACATTAAATCTGGCAAGGGATTATTCCCAAGCACAGAGCAAGAACAAAATTTATTTGACACAAATGCCAAAATACAGTAAGCAAGATGCATCAGACAGTACGCTATCGAGCTGAATTCTGAAACCATTCAAGCTTACTAACACTCATTTCTATACAGAGGGAGAAAAACTGTCCCACATCAACTCTCCTTCACAATTTTTTATTTCTCAAACACTGAATTATATCAGGCATTTCAGGGTCTTCATTTATGAAGCCTTCTAAGTCTTCACTTTCATGTATATAAAATTATAACATTAAAAATTAACGCACTTGCTCTTACAAGCTAGACTTCCAGTCTGCATTGCCTCTGAAAGGAGCTGGAGAGGAACAAGAGTCTGCCATATGAGTTTGGGGAGTCCTTATCAAATATTCAGTTAACCTAATTCCTGAGAGAATGTGAATTTTTAAATATGATTTTAAACATACAGGAGTGCATTACCTCTCTGCTAAAATTTTTATGAAGCACTCATTTTGAATATGTACATGATGCATTTGTTTATGAATAGATAGTTTCAAAGTACATTACATATATACACATTTTAAAGATAATTTAACGTGAGCTTGACACACATACTAAAAGTGATTTAAAAACAGTTACTATGACTGTTACTATAACAGGGAAGGGGTTGGGTTTCCTATTTTCAATTCAGTTGCTCCAGACATACAAATTTATTTATAGCAATATATCAAAATAGCTACTGCCCAGTAAATGCAAAAAACCTTACCATAACACAGAGGTAGACTACACAGAGAACTGTAATTAGGCATTTAAATAACAGATGCATCTCCGATGCTTGGAATTTGGGGTATAATTTAATCTACAATGCCTATGATGGGCCAAACAACAAAAAGGTCATAAGATATGCTTACATTTCAGCAGGAAGGACAAAAAAGAAAACAACAGATCAGTTTTGGAATTACAGTGCTTCAAAAAAATCAGGCAATTAGAATTTTGACATGTATGGAACTGTGATGGCGTAAAACGAGAGCTGAAATGTGCTGTACTACTGCTCTCTTCTCTTACCAAGCAGAAAGAAAGTGCAGGGCAGACTGCAAAAAAGCTTTTTGTGTAAGATACTGAAAAAGACCTCTGTGGAACAAATCAATGGAAAATATTCCGATTGCCTTACCTATGCAGAAGCAATCATGCCAATGCCATCAAGATCCTCCAATACTCAGAGTATCACAGGAACTGTCTAAAACAAGTAGATCAAAGTTTACAGACACTGGAGGAGATCTGACAATGGCCAGTCAAGAAACAGATTATAATCTGGTTCCTGCTACATTCTATATATGTAGATCTGCTGCTGAATAAAGCCACTCCTGAAAGAAGATGAACATATATGAAGTCCTTTAGTTTCTATTCATGGATGGGGCATATACCTCTCCAATAAAAGGTATTTTTAACGGTATTACATTATGCATAATGAACTCATTTGTGCTGATGAATTCCCAATCACCTGCAAAAGGTGCTATAGCGTGTCCAGAGACGGGCAACAGAGCTGGGGAAAGGGCTGGGGCACAAGTCCTATGAGGAGTGGCTGAGGGAACTGGGGGTGTTTAGTCTGGAGAGGAGGAGATTCAGGGTGAACCTTACTGCTCTCTACAGCTGCCTGACAGGGGGCTGCAGGCAGCCAGGGGTCGGTCTCTTCTGCCAGATAACAAGCGATAGGACAAGAAGAAACCGCCTTAAGTTGTGCCACGGGAGGTTTAGGTCGGGTACTAGGAAAAGTTTCTTCACGGAAAGGGTGGTCAGGCATCAGCACAGGCTGCCCGGGGAGGTGCTGGAGTCACCGTCCCTGGCGGTGTTTAAAAGACCTGTAGATGTGGCGCTTAGGGACATGGTTTAGTGGTGGCCTTAGCAGTCCTGGGTTAACAGTTGGACTTGATGATCTTAAAGGTCTTTTCCAACCTAAATGATTTTTATAATTCTATGATTTTATAAAAGCATTACTTCTGCAAGCCGAAAGAAATTCCAACACTTACAAAAATGCCAAGTCTAATTGGGACAACATAAGTACAGAGAAAGACAACCTTTCGAGACTGAAGATGGAGCTTTCTGGCATATCTTTATTTTGCCTTTATTTGTTCCTATTACTGACTGTTTATCTTCCAACAAGTACCTAACCTTATTTGAACATTCTATGGCCTAGCAACTATCACTACAGATCCTCTTAAATGCATCTAGCCATTAGACATAAGCTGGGCATAAATCCCTGCATTCAACTCAAGTAATCTGCATAAGGTACAATATACGCAGTAAAACTCATTATATGATCTAACAGATCAGGGATGAGTATATTAAATTAAAACCACTGCATCTCCAACGACTGAAGTAAAGGCTTTAGCAAGTAAGATCTTCGCAGATACTTTTTATAAATAATGGCTGTATACACCTTTTCTGGGTGATGGTTACAGTAAGTAGTAATAGTAGAGAATGGCCTTGCTTACTATTTACTGTTCAGTAAATAGATGTTTACAATTTAAAAGGACTATTTATCCAAACTCAACATGCTTCTCAGCTCTAATTTGCTGATTCATTTCAACCTAAGGGGTTGAACTGGAAAATAAAGTGAGAAGTGGTAGGAACTGCTGGCACAATTACACCCTTTGCCTCAAGGAGCACCAAGTGGGAATTAGGCATTCATGGTGTTTTCATGCTCCAGCCATCACCCAAACACCAGGGTGGTACTGACTGGCGCTCAGAATCTATGAGCACCTGGTACAGCTCCTTAGCTATAGCCAGCCTTTTCTTTTTAATTAATCACATAAAATCTTAGAAAACTTCAATAATGCCAACAGATGGATTAAAAGAGAAACAATGTTGTTACACAGGCAGAGAGGGAACCAGAGGGAACTTTGCAGAGCCCAGCAATATGCAACTGCTGCTCCTAAGCATTATGCAGATACAAGGAAATAATATAGCATGGACAACCTGTAATAAGCTATCCAATAGCAAAACATTTCTTTATCTTTGAAGGGAGGGTGCTTAAAAAAACCCAAAACAATCAAAACTCAGCCATACTATGGTGACCTGTGTACAGATCATGCAGACAAAGAGTAGCTCTTTAAGTAAGGTATAACACTGCTAATGACCATGAACAGATCTGGGCTGGAAAACTGAAGAAAGCGACCCGCTACCCAAGGAGTACAGTTCTAGGACAAGAGCAGAAACAGGAAAGCGTACCTTGTCTCCCAGGTAGTCTCTTAGTTTTCATATGTGATAAGATGACACTGTTATAAACCATATTCAAAGGACTACATCCAGGAGGTCCCCCCTAGTCCTTGATTTCAGTGTTTCTGCCCTACTTCCTCTACTAATCTCAGGTGTGCTGTATGTCAATTAGTTACATTTCCTAGAGCTTCTCTTCAGCATTGCATGTGCAGTTTCAAATTACCTGATTTCCTTCACTCCTTTATTTTGCAGATAATGCTTTAACCCCAGTATCATTAGTAATTAAGTCCTGACTGAGATTTGTTTTCCCCCCAGTTCAGCATGTCTCTGTAATAGGAATTTATGACCACAAATTGTAAAGAAACTCATTTATGTACATGGGAAATCCATCCTTCCAGAGTTCAATTCAGACAGGTGTTCAATGCAGGCAGAAACCTGCAGCACCCCACTAGTGTCACAGTCCCTGTGGGAGCTCAGCGCTTCTGAATAAGCCCTCAGCAACTCACAAAAGGAAAAAGAAAAAAAAAAGAGGAATGTATTTCATAATCCAATCTTTTAAATATACAAATACAGAATGACTTACCATTGCTGTAAACAACTATTCTGTTTACAGTGCAGAGAGAGTTCTTGTGCTTTGAAGTTCTTCTGACTAGGGTATATAAATTGCAGGATTAGATGCTATCACCTCAGGTAAGTGAAGTACAAATCTGTCGAACATGCCACACTGACAATGGTGCAAAGAGCAATGCAAGTATATCCCTGCTACATACAAGTTCTTTTTAGAAATGTCAGGAAAAATACAACATAAAAATAATGCAGCTTTTTTAAAAGACTGCTCAAACCTTTTTAGGGATATCCTATGCTTTCTGTAGAAGAATGCCCTTTAGACTCTTATCAGGTTTAACATACAACACAATACACACATCATGAAAAAGACAAGAAGCAAGCATGCTCTGAATCAGTAAGTTCCATGGCATAACATTTAGAAAAGAAAAAAGATCAGAAAAACCTGTACAAGTTTCCATTGACCCACCAATTTCAGAATTTAAGACTTCACAGGACTATGAAATCACAGACATTGACTGTTACACAGCACACTGAAACACAGTGGCCTGTCACTGTGCCATCACGTTGCTTGGACAAAACAGATCCTGGAGGTGCAAAGAGATACAGCAAGTCTGTTATACACCTTGATAGGCTGCCCTCAGAGCTAATCATCCTAACAAAACCAAGTTAGATATGCCTTTTTATATAACAAGAACCAAAGGCACTTGATTGATGTGCCTACATTTATGTAATGTTGCAGAAGGCAAGCAAGGTACTGTCTCCCTTTCCCCTACTCTCACTGCTAGTAATCTTGCAGAGAAAAATCTACTGAAGAGACTTCTGCTCTACTTAGTTACTCCTGGATTGTAATCATTCTGCACTTTCTTTTAGGTAAACCGAGCCTATTGAACTCTAAGGTTTTCTCTGTTCAGGATTTTCTTCAGCCTGCAAATTTTATTTACGTCAACCCAAGACTATTTCTCAACATCTTCCTAAAAAAGCAGACACTATGTGCAATACTGTAGCGTCCTTCTCGGCTGCTCCTTACTCACAGGTGAAATGAACTCTCCCAAGTCAGGATTTTCGATTTTATCAGTCTTAAGGTCACTACAGATCATTTTGCTGCAATGTTATGCTAAATTCTGTCGCTGAATTGCTTGCTAACTATGATCCTAGATCTTTCCTATAAATTCTCCTTTCCAAGATACTGTTCCCCTCTTCCAGAGATAAGATTCGCATTTCTCATCATTTGGTATATAGGCAAATACCAATTTTGACTGTATTCAAAACTGTTCTTTGTTTAAATGAGGCTAATTTATAAAGTCACTCAAACTGCCATCTATGCCGTTCTGCAATGTGTCGCCTGCCAGTTTTGCTAACAGCAAATGTATTTACTTCTAGATCATAAAATAAAGTGTTGGAAAGCACTGGATGGAATGCCCTGAAAAACCTTAGTAGAAATATTTCTGTTCAGTAATGCTAGAAAAGGACTATTTTTTTTGTGCATGACTACTTTTAGTATGAGTTTTAGTGATACTATGCAGCAAAAATTATTAGATATAATTGTACAGTATTAGATTAGCTCCCTGTAATGCTGTCACTGGCATGAAAGGAAAAGGCTATGCCTCGAATCTCCCACTCCTGCTCTCAGCACAAGCTCACAAACACCTGAAGAAAGGTAACAGAGTGTTCCCATGCACGTCCTCCTCCCCGCCTAACTGCTGTGGGCCTCCTGCACACACCGTTCCACCAAGCTGGTTGAGTTCACTATGCCAGTTCACCATCCACAGTCAAGTGCAGCAGGTGGCATTGCAAGGTACGTCCTGACACCTCAGATGTACAATGAGAGAACTGCATCTTACAGTCACAGAATCACAGAATGGTTTGGGTCGGAAGGGACCTTAAAGATCACCTTGTGCCAGCTCCCCTGCCATGGGCAGAGACACCTTCCACTAGACCAAGCTGCTCAAAGCCGTATCCAACCTGGCCTTTCTTGCATTTTGCAGTTACGCTTTTCAAATGCATTTTCAATAGATGTCCCTGGCACAAGCACTATTGATCCCATTCCTCATATTCTTCAACAATACCACTAGTTATATACCCACAGGAGCATCAGTTACGGACTTCTGTTTAGTGTGCAACCATATACTGTACTTAAATATATCAGATTTATAACACAAAGCCACTAAGTTTCCTTCATTCTTATTTGAAGAATACACACAAAGATAACTGTGGGTCAACATTTTGCCTTCGTGAACATTATTTCTCATATGGATTTTTCTTTCAAACGATGTTTCTAAGTGTTTCAGCAGTCACTTGAACATATGTAATTAAGACAAATTTCTGCTCCTGGACAAAGATAAAATTGTAATAAGCTACATTGCCTTACAAACGCTGTATTAATTATATATTTTTTTATATATATAAATTAATATTAATTATATAGAGATATATAACAATCTCTAAGGAGAATATATTCTTACAGCAGTGTACAGAAAACGTTACAGGCCATCAATATCAAATTATTAATTCCAACATAATATGTTGAGCAGATTTTGGCACATTCGAAGACAAAGCTACTGCAATTCTTTATAGACAATTGCCCTGTCAAAGGGTTTGTTTTTTTCTTTTTTTTTTTTTTTCATAATTCATCCATGACATCCATAACAAAGACTTATCAAGACCTCACAATGAAGCCACTGACTGTGAATGACTCAGTTTATAGCTCTCTCTGCAAAGCCAAAGGTGAGAAAG
Organism: Falco naumanni; assembly: GCF_017639655.2. Lineage (NCBI taxonomy): Eukaryota > Metazoa > Chordata > Aves > Falconiformes > Falconidae > Falco > Falco naumanni. The sequence goes on from NC_054080.1 coordinate 7,766,128, forward strand.
ACCTGGTCAGTAGCCTGCAACTACCCAAAGGGGTCGCATCTGCTCTGCATGAAATGCGAACGGATTACCACATGCAAACATTTGGATTACCTATACATGCATAAAAAACACATTTTTAAAATATTACTACTAATAAAATGCCCCTCCCCTAGAAATATGCTGAAGAAGAAAAAAAAAGAAGCCAGAAACGCTAGACTGAGATTGAAACACTGACAAATCTCAGTCTCCCACAAGAAAAGATGAGGTCGAACCTAAACAAACATGCACCTCCAGAACATCTTGTAAAAATCCACAGCTGTGAAAACCTGGAAGTTTCAAGATTAACTCCGTTTCACCTTGGCTCCAGCCACACCGTTTTCAAAGACGTTCAATAAACTCTGATAATTGCAGTGTAAATGTAGGAGTGCATGTTGGAAAACTGGTATCGGTATAGGGCAGCATGGCAAAACTCCATGGCCGCACGTGAAAGAAGATAGGAGAAAATGTGAGATTGAGAGGAAGACCTTCCATCTAACAACAAGAAGCTGACCAGATGCTACCAATACAAATCTTGCTCAGAAAATACAGTATAGAGTCACAGGGCCATCCACATGAGACCACTGACATCACAGTAAAACACTAAACATAATCTACCAGAAAAGGAATGTGAGGACTAAAAGAGCTGACCAAAATAATCAGAGTCTGCAGCAATGAAACACACAGCAAGTGTTTAGAATGGTTCACATTCAGTACCTAGTAATTGTGGTTAACGATGAATTTCCTACAGAAACATCAGGCAAAGCACAGCATTGATAGGAATACAGACTGTCAGTTAGTGCCTCAAATCATTGCTTAATTGTGGCTGCCAGCAAAACATACAACAAAAGCAAGTAATCTGCTTGCTCTGCTAGAATCCATGCAAACAAAGGATGATTAAACATAAAAGAAAAAAAAATCTGCAAGCAAATTTTAAAGATTAACTTATTTATATATATTCACCCTTCAGGTACTTTCGAATGGTTCAAAAGACCCTTCCCTACATTTTGATGAACAGTATGAATTTATCTAGTACTCTACTCAGACTTTAATACTTTGAGAATCACTTTGCAGACAGGTTTCTATCTTATTTCAGACATTCTTATAGCCGTTTCAATTTTTAAAAATTATTAAGGAACAAAGAAGAAAAAGTCGACAATTATGTCAGCGGAACTTGAAATCCCATGACTACAGTTCTGTTTTTAACTTCACAGGGGGCATCAAACAGCTTATCTTCATAGAAGAAACCGGGTATCACATCCGGCTATCTAGTGCTGGCTGTTAAGGCGCACACAGCCCTGCAGTCACTTAAGATTTCAGTAGGCACTTAGGGAACAATTTCAGTCATCTGCTCACTGTTGGCACTGAAAGACACAGATGTTTACAACATGAAGAATTAATTAAAGTACAGCTACAGTATGACAATTCTGAAACCATGAATGTTACCAGTAAAACCACTGTCGTTAACTTATAAATTGCCACTGAAACCACCATAAAAGGAATAAAAAAACCCCAAACATACTAATAAAAAAATCCCAAGTGTTCAGTTCCTAGAAACAGAGGATGGTGGTAACAAAAGAGAGGTCAATTTAAATTCCAGGTCGGCATACTCCTCTGAAGGATTAACAGCTGTGGTTCAGTAATATTAGTATTGCATTTCTCTTCAGTCACAAGGAATAGTCTGCTGGTTTATGCCTCTATGGTTACCAGAAAACTACATTCCAGATATTTTCGTGAAATATAGCTATAAACCATTTTTTTTTTCCGTTTGGAAATTAAGTAGTACTTCATTTTAGCAATGCTACTCTTCAACTGACAGGTAATATAAAAGAGCTATTTGTAATCACTCTTAGAGAACTATTTTCTCTCTGAGACTTCTAGTAAGTTTAATTAAACAGATAATTAGGATGAAGCATAACTTACATAACAGGTTAGAGTTTCTTTCAGAACAATTATATAATAATACAGTTAAGTACAATTGAAACAATGACAGAGTTTATTCATGTGTATCACCGCTCCAACAGATCTCCATCTCCCTCAAACACGCCTTCTGCACTACAAGACAGGAAAGTAAAGCAGTGGCTGAAAAACTCCATCACAACAGCTATTGTCTCTTGCCCACAGAAGTGAGAGATACTTGCTAACAGGGAAAATACATGGCATCTACCTCAGAGAGTTTCCTTACTAGATTAGAAATGCTGAAAGAGTTTTAATTCCTTGACTATAACTAAAGCCCTGGTTTAAAACCTGTCTACTTAACATCGTTTCTCCCCATCAGAACCATTTTCTGAGAGGCAGCAAGGTAGACTCCTTTTCCCTGTCCCCTGTTTAATTTAAGGAGGCTGCTGCTAGACTCCTCTACCTTCACATACAGGACCAGTTGCGCAGGGGTACGTGAAAGAATCAACCTTCTACTTTCATGGCCAGTTATCCACAGCATTAGGTGTGTCACTGTCCACAGAGCCTCTGGATCCAGGAAATCTTGGAGTCATGTCACTTCTCCCTCACCCAGAAAGGCAGCAACGTAATCAGTTTCTCCATTTGCATGGTGAGGCGCTATTTTACCACTAAAATGCAACCCAACTGTATGTATTTAGCATATTGGTTTATATTTCAGACAACAGGCTGCTTGCATCTCCTCTACTGCACTTCAGATACATTAGAATGCTACTGATGAACACAGCACTTAACAGAAGTGTTTGCTAGAGGTCTGTCCCAGTTCTTTAAGGTAATCCCCCTTACAGTACCATGACAAAACAAACACAGCACACTCGTGAAACACAGCACACTCGTGAAACACAGCACACTTGTGAAACACAGCTGTCTAAATTATATAACAGCCTCAGCAAACTCCTCTGGGTAAGGCAGAGAAGACTGGTGGGATGTCTCACTGCTTTCCTGGCTTCACACATGGCATGCACTCCTCCTCAGTTTATTTCTACTGCTGACTGCACAAAAGAAATTCAGACCCAGAGTTTAACAATGGCATGGAAAATAACTAATAAAAACAGGAAATCACCACTGAGAAGAGACAAAGATTTAGAGTAGACTCTTTCCAATGACATGTAACTGAAGCGCAGAGAAACCTCAATTTTCTTCTGTTGTAGTACTAACTTACACAAAGATACTTCATGCATACGCATACCCCTGCATGTAAACAAATAAACGTACATGTGCACTTGTTTAACTGTTTCCAAAAACCCCACCTCTGGAAGGGCCAGAAATCTCTCAATGGAATCAATCTAAACTTGGGCATATTAAGTTACCTGGCTGCCAAGTTCATTTGGTACAGAAGTACTCAGACTTCCCAAAGGAAATGCTCCACGCACAGACATTTCCTTCTATTGCCCTCTGGCAGCCCAATTGTTAAAGAAAATGCTTGCATCCCCTGCGCATACTGATCTCTCCACATTAGTTGTAACACTGGAGACAACTGTCCCCAAAGTTCACCCCCTTCACTGCAACACTTAAGACTTAAAGAACACTTCTTAATAAACCAGTCCAAGCAGAAGGTAATGGGACTGGAGCACCTCCCTACAAGCAAGGGGGTACTGCAGTCATCACACTGTCACCAATCAACAGAATATCTGGGATAGAAGACAGGGAGTGGCTTCATTTAGTGATAGTGGTAACCGCTAACTTGTGCAGAACATCTCCAAGGGATTGAACTATGAGAGAGACAGAGAATGTAGAAACACTGTCAGCAAAGTCTAACAGACTTTTTTGCCTTATTCTTAGAACTCTGACAAACGTTTGCTCTACATGTTCCACACTGTTTGACAGAATTCTCAAATTTTTATGATAGTGTAAATATGGTCAGGTGAAATAGCCAATATAGCATATAAGCAATTTGTCACCTCAGCTAAAGAATATACCTGAAAAGTGAAATAACGTGTTGACTATAAATTTTGCATGCTACAAGATCAATATAAACATAAATTAACAACCAGGATCTGTAATAGATGTGCTTTCAGGAACTGTGTGATACATGAGATTATCTAGAAATCAGTAGTGCAAACATGCATGTATACATTTTTGTTATATTCTTGCATTGTAAGAGATTATATACCTCTTCCTTCCTGGAACTGAATGCTAGAGTCCTTTCAAGGAATTCCTTTCAATGTTAACTTCTGTTGGAAGAATTATTTTAAAGGCATTCATCACCCTGCTGCATTACTCTTAAAAGAAATAGAAATGTCCCAGCTGTTACACATAAAGCTGGAAATGTTTTCAGTTGTTACACATAAACCTGAAAATATGTGCTACACATTTGAACACGTGCACTTTTGAAAAGCTAACTAGACATTATTTTTAGTATTAACTACTTTGAAATTAACTTTAAAAATACAGAATCAAAATATTTCTGAAGCAACACTTACAAAAAAACGTTTGCTTTCAGAGAATGACCACAACAGAATTAATGTAATTCAGTGAAATTCACTAATGTCATTACTTCTTTATGCAACAGGAGTTGAGAATACACTTACTGGGTTTGAGTAAAAAAATCAGCAGAATCAAAAATACTTCTCGGAGAGAAGAAACAATGAGGGCCTGCTGTTGTTCGGCACTGGAATACAAATCCATGCAACTTTTACCTTATATGCCTAAAATTAATGTTAAAGTATTTTACTAGGCTGAGGTCAAAGTCATAAATTAAACTTCTACAATGGAGGATTTGCCTCACTTAAGGAAAGATGATTATTTTGAGACTTCCACCTAATGGAGTGAAATTGTACTGGACTTCAATTTGGATGACATTACACTGCAAAGTTTGGCATTTATTATTTAACTAGTAAGCTACACAGTTTTCCAAAAGCAGAATCAAGTCTCCTAATCTTGGCCAAAATGCTGTCAGTTTTAAGTGTGATGCACCTTGCAGTGGCTGCAGCTGGCTGAGATTCCACTCGAGCTAGCTAGGTAGCTCAGCTACAGAGCCAGATTTAGCCCCAGCCGAATGAACGGCCAAGAGAATCTGCAGCAATACTCATGCTGGTTAACCGAAGCAGAAATCCTTACTGTTGAAGCTACAGTACTTGATAGAGAAGTTGGTAGTTAATAATTAACTCATCTTTACCACTATGACATTGAAGAGTAAGGCATACTATTATCATACAAACAGAAGCAGAAAAGTCAGAACTTGGTGAAAAGATTTCAAAGAGTGGCAGCATCCAGCTTTCCCAGTACACAGATTAGCTCCCTCCCCACTGCAACCCATTACCTGTTAACAGAAGAGCCTTAACACTACTGGAAACTACACAAACAAAATAGGATTATAACAGCACAGGAAAAGTGTAAGAGAAAAAGATTTAAAAAAAAAATATCCCTAAACACCAGAGAAGCAAGTATTAAATTATCGAGTTAGTTCCTATGAACAAGAGTATTCTGGCAGAAAAGTTTACACAGGCTCTCATCAGAAACAGATCATGCAATTATTTCAGTTTACCTGTTTAAATCACTTACTGTATTTAGCAAGGCCTTCTTAATACATGCCTGTAAAAGCTCGAGAACACTTCTGGCAGCGCACCTTTCTATGTAGCTGTTCGCAACACAGCTCCTTTTTGAGGTGCTGCTTCCTTCCTCGTTTAGCTCTGTAGCCAGGGTAAATACTTCCACTTATAAGCAAGAAAAACAAAGATTAGCTTGAGCCTGTGGAATTAAAATTTACAAAAATACTCCCAGCGCTGTTTGACTGGTGTTTGTCTTTAGAGCAAAGCAGGTAGAAGCTCAGCCATTCCTACTCTTTGCAGCAATCTGACTTCTTGTTATGTTCCGGCTGCCCAACAGCAGCTGTGACCTTCAAATACACAAAATCTGGCAAGCAAGCAAAAGAGCCCACCAGGAGATGGAGTTTAGTACACCGTGCAGTCTAGTCACACGGTGAGTGAAAAACTCCCTATGCAACTTCTATCCTGCAGTCTTTGTTTTTTTCTGAAAACATACTTAAAAAAAAATATTTTAAAAAGATCCTAACACAGAAACTAGGCCCCTGAAAAAGTTGTTGGTAAACAAGCCGACACACTTCTTCCATCTGGCAAAAAAGCAAATCATAACTGCAGTGCTGGGGTGATGCAAATTTTTTTATTTCTAGACCAGTTCACTCAAATGCAAAAGTGCAGACAACAATAAACTCTGCCAAATACGTTTCTGGTTTCCTGACAAAGAATCCCACCTTGCCATGTGCTCTATCAGCCAATCTGCACACAGGGACACTAGCAGGTGAAAAGTTTCAGACCATTATATCTTGCAGAAAAAGACAATATTGAGCTCTACACTGAACATCACTAAAGCACTTTTACATATGCTTTGATGTTAAATAGTTTGCTGAACTGGGATCTATTGCCAGCTCTTCTGAACAAGGTGTTCAGGAGGAATTGTAAAAATAATGCATATTCTGGCCTCAGAAGCAGGGAACATAGACATTTTTCAACACTTAACTGACACAAAAAATGCACAAATAAAAGAGGGACTCAGCTCACACAGACCTGCACTGATACAAAGGGGAATTCAGGCAGATAAAAGCAGTGCTGGAAATTTAACAAATATTCCCAATCTGAAGAATGTCTGTTTATATTACTCAGGTTAATGACCCAGTTTTCAGGGTCCCAAACGCTTTACCAAAGTCTAAATACCAGGAGATTTTAAATCCTCCTTTTATCAAGTCGGGGTGTGGGTGTGGGCGTGTGTTGTGTGGTTAGTTGGTTTGCGGGGGCTTGGGGGGGGCTAGTGATGTCTTTTTTAAGGATTAATGGAAGAATTCAGAGAAAAATCCCTGTCCATTGGTTTTAAAGCTTGGTTATTCTCCTTTCTGTTGTTTTTCTGCATGTTGACCTTCAAAACCAAAGCAAACAAACAAAAAGCAAAGAGCATGAAAGGGGTTTGAGTTCACCCTTCCAATGAAGGGTCACTAGTAAGTAGTAAATTATTAGTACTAAAACTATATTTTGCATATCAAAATTCTGAAGTATTTAAAATTTTACTTTTTTCAATAAAAAAGTGTAGTCATGTTTGGAATCCTTTCCTTTGCCCTTATGTATCTGTAAAAAAATGTGCAAAATATATCTTCTCTCTTCTAACATGTTTTATGTTTTATTAATACCAGGTTAAATGAACTGAAGCTGGGAGAGAGCACATTCAGAAATGTTTCTTAAAACAGCTCAGTGAAGTTTAGGGCAGGCACTTTTTTCCCTGTGTCTATCATCTCTGGCTTCTTGGTTTTAATGTGTTCCAATCTAAGGGTTGGGTTTTTTTTTAATTGCAGTTCTTCTTTTATATTTCATTATATCAAAACAACTTAAGTTCTAAGAATAAATGCATTTGTTTCTGTTTCCAAATCTAAATAATTCAGGAAGATGAAGTAGTAAAAAGTTTTGATTCTTAACACGTAAGAAAATGCTTGAAGGAAAAACAAAACCAAAAACAAAACACAAGATAAAAAAAAAACGCTCTCTATGCTTTTTTTCTTCTTGGGCTCACAAGAGATTAGCATACCACATACTTATTTTAGGCATTTATTTTCAAGTACGTGAGTTCTTCTTTTTTCTGTTTCTTCCAGAAATTTAATAATGCATAGTACTGGAAGGTATGACTGAATTTTCTGATCTTCAATTTTATCAATTTTCAAGAACTAAAGGACACAACTTGCTGTTGAAAGAGACACTCTTCCTGATATGACATCAATAAAAAACAACCATTCTTTCACTTTTTTATAAATTCCTTCATTTATTTCTTGCACCTAGGTTTTGAATAGACTGTGGTACACGGGAAGTCAGTCTCCTGTCTTTACATAGGTATGCCACACCACAAAAAACCCTGCAGCGCCAGATCAGCCATCTCATTCATTGGTCAAGTAAATCCTGTGGATTTCTGCTTCTTGCTCAAGCATATGACAGGTGAAAGTAAAGCTATAAAATTGTTTCAATTCTTACTGCTTTCATTTGGAATTTTTCTTCTTTTTTAGCTATCTCCTTCAGGACAACTAGCAGGAGCTCTCCTAATCCTAAATGTACATCAATCAGTGCCTCAACATCACCAAGGTTTGTATCAATACTTCCCTGCTCTCCTTTCTTTGCACTTTGTCAGAAATCTCACCCTCGCTTACTGCCAGGTTTTCCTCTGTAGTTTATTGCTGTTGCTTACTAAATCTTGTCTGCTTAAAACTTAAAACTTAAAAAAAAAAAAAAAAGATAAAAAGAATTCATAGTGTTGCATTAGCATATCAAAACAAAGTGACTCAATTTGAACACAACCCCTCTGCAGTTCAGAAATTTCTGACTTCAAGGTTAGTGGAGACTGGTAGGATTTATGAGAATGAATTGTAATTATTTATTAAAGATCAAAGCTCTTCATTTTTGTTGGCTTTGTCTTGCTAAATGATCTCATGAAAACATTATGGGGAGTCGAGTTTGTACCATGAAAACCAAAAGAGCTATTCCTGGATTCATTGCCTAAAAGGTCAGAAGCAGGTACCAAGACATCACTCACAAGAACAGCTTCCAAGAACACCTCCAGCATCTTCCCACCACAGACAGCATATTCACCTGTTCAGTGATTGGCCATACATAGTATAGATGACCCACAGTAAACTCAAGATAAAATATTCTATTGGTTTAATCTAACGCTTGCATGAAAACCGAGTTCCAGTTTTACCTTTATTTAACTTGAACATACATGCCAAAAATTTTATCAAAATAATTTTCCCAAAATTTTATTACAAATGCCAGTTTTCTTCCTTTTACTTGATACATTCTAATCCTGCCAAATCAATACATCATAGGATTTCTTATCCTAATTTAAAAAATCTCTTCAAGTTTTCCATATAGCTATCTTATATTCATCATATTCTAAGTCACTAGAACTCATTTTCCCTTTGCATTTTGAAAGCCAAATGCTTCATGCATTTTAACAGAATTAAAACACTTCATAGCAAGCAGTTTCAATTTAAGATTTTACAATATTATTCAATTTGATTTAGATGAATCTTCAGTCTGAACTGCCCCAGTAGCTCTTACTTTACTAAGTCTAATACAGTTTGTACTTTGTCATCACGAGATGACACATACCAAATTTTTCCCAGATTTTTGTATATAAACCCATATATGAGTTTAAAGTAATGGCACTTAAACCGATTAAATATCATTATTTTAATCACTATTGTTCTGAGATCTTGCATTTAGTTGCTGGTTTTGCCACATTTTTATTTTATGCCACTTCAAAAATGTTATAGTTCAAATCAATACAGGGAATTAGTACAAGAAAGCAAGGGGGGAGGGGGTAGTGTTAATGTCATCCTGTAAATTATAGGGTAATATTCTTCAATACTGAAATTTTGCAACTTCTCCCTCCAAGACAGTAATTGAGAGCAACTGTTGCAAATTAGCCAGGGCTCAGGACTTCATAGCTGAACATGACAACTCCCATACTCATGACAAGGAAATAATTCTTACCCTGGCCAACAAATTTCTATTTTTTACTCACTTTTGGCAGAGATACTGTTTTAGGGTTTTTTAATGTCAAAAACTGGAATTCTACTCCCTTACCCCAAGTTCAGAAGAGAGATAGTTACACGAACATCTCTTGGCTCTGCTGGCAGACCTTACAAGCTCCCTCCGTGGAGCCCCTTTGAGACCATCCAGCTCCTGTAAAGCTTTTGCCAGCAGTAACTGCAGCTCCTACCTTGGATCCTGTACCTCAGACTAGCAGCCTTCTCTCGGCAACCACTACAGCATCCACCAGAATACAAACATAAACTTCACTTGGTCTTCACTGGCAAAGGGAAGGGGAACATTCTTCACAATTCAAGTAACACCTCATGCTTTCCTTGGAACACAGCAAGGCTGTGCATAGCACATTAGTCCAAGGTCAGGCTGCACAATCACTCAACCTTGAGTCTCTCTGGCATTAAGACCATCAACTGAGCTAAATCATACTAAAGTTTCCAGACATAAAGAAAACAAACATCATTAACAGTAAAGGTAGAGTCTTCACTGTCCAGGTGAAGACAGTAGGCAAACACTTACATGTACCCATGCTGAATGTGGAAATTTCTAAACTGCAGTTACAAAGTGTATCTATCACTCAGTTTATCCACACACTGACATGCTGTGTGACAGAAGGATTAAAATCCTTCCCCTAGGAGAGAGGACACAAAGCAATAACACCCCTTAGATCAAGTCCCAGCTGACATGAACTAACTAGTCTTCTGAACTAATTATCTCAACGCAGAGCTCTGTAAACATTACTTTTTGTCATCTGCCCAAAGACAGAACATGCATACAGAGGTAAGACATAAAACCAACTAACTGGCTGAGGATTCGGTTGCTCCAGGAATACAGAAGCAGAGAAAATCCCATCCATGTCTGCCAGAGAAGCAGCTAACAGGCCCAGCACAGGAAAAAGTTTTTCTTCAACACTCTTCAGCAGCTCAAGAACACAACGTGCTGTATTCCACTTGACTAATAAGCATTGGCTTGTTCTGAAAAGGTCACCGTGTGCTGCTGTAAAATTTCTGCTCTTCACATACATCCCAACAAGGCTGTCTTGCACAGGAGTTCAAGCTCTTTTGCTAGAGGAATGGTGAGATAAAACCAAGCAGCTGAAAACAGCATCCCAGCCTGTCATTACAGAGGGGAGGGGGGCGGAAGGGGGAATAGGCAAGGCTACAAACATTCCCAGAGACAGTATGAAGACCACAAACACTGTGACACCCTCACAAACACCTAGAAGGATTGCATTACTCGGCAAATAGAAAAGGGAATAGTTTACACTGCTACCCTCTATTCGTCCTGGTGCTTCATGCTACCAGAAACCCCTGCCTTTTCACCTTTTTCCTATTCTTCCTTCACTTCTTTACTCCTAGAAGGATCTTTATTGAACAAAAAGTATATGACAACATCCCAGAACCTATAAACATCAATTCAGACCAATTTGGTTTCCAAAGCTTTTAAGAAAACTAGTATCTAGGATAGCTATTCTGAGAATTCACTAAAATCCCCACTAATGCTTAAGTGAGAGCTTTAAAAGATAAAGTTTGCAATTGTTAAAAATCTCAGCCTCTCAAAAGCTTTATGTGAAACTTGAAAGTACAATCAACAGAAGTTGGTATGGTGGCTTCTTTTCTTCTTTCACGTCATTTTTGCATAATCCTTCCACTGATACATTCTTTACAACATTAATTAAGCTGCCTGCCCTTTAATAATGCCTTGATAAAGTTTGTCCATCTTTATCTTATATTTTACGAGACAGAAGTTCAGAAGACCTGACCTAACACCAGAACGTGAGCATCTAATGCACATACCTTGCCTCACGTAAAAAGCACCAAGTTCACTGAGTTAGATATTAGCCAAGTGTCCTGTCCCACATGATGCTAAAACTCAGCATTTGACAAGTAGCATCTTTTAATGGATACCAAGCAAATACTTTTCTAAACACAGCTTCATGTTTGAAGGGAAAAGCAACAGTATCATTGCAAAAGAAAAAATCAAAGTCCTTCTCCAGTTCCAATGCTGCTCACTGACACTGTCACTGCTCTCCATACCATTACCCTGTGTGTGACCCACATACTACATACTACAGAAGTCCAGAAGCCAGCAAGGGATGGCTCCATCTGTGTTCCCCTCTTGTCTACTGGGGAAATGGACAGACTAAAATAATTTTTGCTTTGTAGGTATCTTTCTGCCTTGATTTTTAAAGTAGTATCTGAAGCTTTCTTATGCTGATTCATTCTTACAATGGCAGTGTGGTTTTCGATTTTGTGGTTGAGGAAGTTGCTTCTTTCTCGTTTGTGCCATACAGAGCTGTTTCTGACTTTTCTTAATAGCCTCAGGCAGTTGTTTTTTTTTAAATAAAAAATAAAAAAATATAACCACAACTACTTTTGTCATCTCACTTGGTTCATATGTATGTACCTAAAAAATATCATTGCCATAACTTCACAATTGGTGTAATGAAAAGAACAGAAAGAATTCACCTACAACCAGAAATGCCTGAATTAGCTGAAATTCCAGACAACAGAGGTTTGCCATGCTATGCCTACTACAAACAGGTGGGATGGCTTCAAACTGCAGTTTCTTAAAGCCACGAGGATTCACAAGGGTATTTTCTGTAAGTTTTAACAAAGCTCTCCCTGGAAAGTTTTCCAGTCTAGGCAGGCGAGGATATTAAATGACAAAACTTTGGTGACATCTCTAAAACCTAGAATTTAACAAGTCCAGTGCAGTCTGAGAAGAAATGCTATTTAAAATAGAAGTCTGCAGTTTTCAGAAACAAAATGCTTGGCTTACAAGTCCATCCTGAAAAAAAAATTTTATTGTCAACTTCAACTCACACTCACTTTTATAGCTTCTGTTATGCTGCCCACATTTGACAACTGCGTCCACCTTTTTCCAAGGGTAAACAAAGTGAACATCGCTAACACCTGCTTGCCATTGAAGTTAAGCTTCTTAATTGGAAGAATTATTTGTAATGCAATGCTTATTTGTAATCATAGAATCATAGAATTACTTAAGTAGGAAAAGACCTTTAAGATAAGAGTCCTACTGTAAACCTAATGCTGTGCGTTACAAAAGCACACTAATTTACATTAGTAAATGCAAACACTTTTTGCTTGATTATCATCTAACCTACATAATATACTTTAGTAGAAGTATGTGCTGACCTGTGACAGGCAATTTACAGTTTACTGACCGTGCTCACTTGTACAATAAATTCTGAGCATGTTTCTCGTACATTATACTTCCGTTCCTCTCTGCTGGGCAGACATGTCAAAGTAGCATCAAGATAAGGGATACCTGAGTCTAGGTCTGGAGCGCTTCTCTGGGAGTGGCCATCACTGGTGCAGGAGACGCTGAGGAGGTGGCAGTGCTACGCACCACGGCTCCATAAACATCTCCCCAGCACCTTGATCCACAGTGCAGCCAGCAGAGTTGCATTAACTCAGAAACCCTCTTCTTAAGCAACTACCTAGAACTTCGGAGAGTAGGGGCAAATTCTGTGTTTTACCACTCTCAGCTGCCACCCAGAAACACAGTCTGCATTTGGAAAGCACAGAAGGACAGTGAGGAACAACAAAACTAGTACCTTAAACAAAGAAGCCTTTGTCAGGGATTAAAAAACAAAGTTAAATGACATTCTATGAAAGTAGCTTGAAAGCTAATTTTTCTACTTTGATGGAAAACAAAGATTTCTGGTAGTCTGGCTGCAGCACACAACCTGTTCCTTTTCTCTGGTTCCTGCTAAAAGTCAGTTCTCAGAAGCCTCACCGAGAGTCCCGTGGCTAGTCATTCATGGAACAGTTCTCTAAATTTCACCCTTCTTACTGACCTGCCTACTCCAGAAGGATCCATATTGCCTTACTGCTCAACTGACCCATTCCTCCACTTGCACAGATAAAAGGCAATTTTTTCATTTCTCCTTTATCCAAAGAACCACAGAACTTAAGATTCTGATCAAACTAATGAAGAAGGTCTGCATTCATGACTTAAAACTATCTTCCAGTTTCTCCTTTCTTAGGACATGCCCATACCTTCCTCAGGATGTGCAGAGCCTAGTGTAGGGATCAGAACTACTTTGGCAGGACTACAACAACTCCAGAATAGGAAACAGTATAGCCATGTCCAAAGATTGCCATGAACAAGTTCATTATTCTTTTTCAAGGCAAGACTTTCCATCCAAACATGAGTACGTATCAGAGTAGGATGGATGTTTCCACTCTGTAATGGGACTGGGGGTCTCTTTCCTGTGCCTCACTGTACAGGAGAACATTATGGCCCTACTTATCTTACCATACCACAACAGCCTCTGGGCTTCATCTGCAAAAACTGCATGATATATATCTAGGTCATAATATCCTGCAGAATCATATCTCACCGTTTCATGCTTTGCTGCTTCAAATACCCAGCTTCAGTTTTAATACAGAAAACATTTTTGACCAATTACCACCTTACTATGTCTACAGTTAAAGCATAGTGCAACACAACAATTTACCTCACCAGTCCTTTTCCTAGACAGACAGACTGAAGCAAGTTAACCCCTTGAATTTATACCACCCACAACATCAGAATAGTTAGGCAAATGAGTCATATTCATGGATACAATACCAATGTCTTCCATGCTCTCCACATCAGTATATAGCAGCCAGTCAACTGTCACCTTGGACAGCATCACAATTATTTTTTTTTACTGCCTAAAACAGTGCAGCAGCATTTACAGCTGGTCCTATGGCAGTCTGTGTTACTCTGCACACATAAGCAAGGTATACATGAAAAAAAGATTTATAAACACACATCCTATAAAGGAACTGGAAAAAAATATCCCCTTGCTGTGTATCTACTGATCCCGAAGTGAAAATACCCCAGAATTTACAAATCAGATAATGTTGCTCAGAACCCCTAGGAAAAACACAGCCATGTTGTGCTGAACAAACAGCTCAAACCCAGAAAGAGCAGCATGACCTAATCTGCTCCTCCAGCTGACCTGGCTCATTGAGATATCTATTTTGCTAGTTTCAATTACAATACACACCAAAAACTGCTCATGGCCAGCTGGTATCAACAAAAAATAAGAAATATGGTATTATTTTCCTTTTTCCACCATGTGGGAAAATCTGTTATTATCTAAAGGCATGCAAAAATGTCTTAAACTTGAAAGGAACAAAATAAGGCAAACATTAACTCAATAGATAAACGAGGTCCACTATCTGATGCTAGAGACAGTTACAGCAATTTTACATTGTTACATCTGATTAAAAAGTTCAAGTTTTATTTATATTTTTTAAAGAGTAACATTCCTTGCCTGTAACCTCTTTGTTGTTCAAAATGCATCTGCACAAAAAAATGCAAAAAAAAAAAGTATCACAGGCACAAAAGAGCCTGGGAAGAAGATTAAACCATTAATCCTTTTCCCAGATCACCCGAGAACATACTGGGTGAAATATGCCTCTAAAGCATCAGAAGATAATGTTCAAAAGCTAGGGAAAAGAGACCAGAAGTAGGTAGAAAAATTTGGAGGTTTTGTTCTACTGCTTTGATTTCAGTGTCTATGTAATGCACTCAAATCTCTTCCGAATTCTTCCTGTATTCAGGAAGAAGTAAAAATAAAGCTGACAAAAATCAAATGAAGGCTCCTAGTATCTGAAAATAGAATGACAGGGGCAGCCAACCTCGAAAAACCCTGACAACAGCAACCTTACCACCCTGAAATCTTAAGGCATCCTAAAAATCTTCAGCTCCACAGCTGATCAATACAACCAACAAGATTTCTTTCATTTGGCCCTTGGCCTAAACATGCACCATAATCTATGGAATGATTTATGAAGTTTTTAAAACCTAAAATAATCAGCTACTGCCACTGTGTGAAGTTTCTCAGTAATGGTCAGGAGTGGGAAGAAAGAAAAGAAAAGAACCAGGTTAAGAGGACACTGAAAAGGAGTTTGTATCAGTCACTAACCTGAGCAGCTCCCTTTCCTTTATGCCTGACTTACTCTCAGAGCTTGATTTCTCTGTTAAAGCAAGTTAATCTCTGGTCCCTCTAGTCTCATAACACCTGTGTCTACAAAAGTGATACTTATACAGACATCGGTAACAACAAATGAACAAAACAAGCATTTTGCTAGGGTGTCACTTCAGATACAGTCCATCCCCTGTTTCCACCATTCCTGATAACCAGGAAAGAACATTATGCAAGCTTCACTGAAAGCAAGGGGAAATGAGTGCACACCAGAGCTGCTGGTCCTTCTCCTATTTCATGTTTTCGGCTGTCTCATCAGCAATCCTTTCACTTTCCTCAGACTGAATAAGCAAAGCTGTCTTGCTTAGCAGTTCCTCCTTCTCTCTCTTCTCATGAACGTACATACAAGTCACTTAAATAACTTTGACTTCCTGTGGTTTAATAAGTGGCTGTTAGCTGACCTATATTAACTGACCCACGAAAATATCCTCATCCCACTGCAAATGTGAAATAAAATATGCTCTAGTAAACTCAGTGGCTGCAGCTGGCTGTACTCATTCCCCAGTTTTGCAACAACATAACTATGATTTTTCCAAATGTTGAGGTATTTCCTTTTTCGAGTGTTCCCTGCACTTGCAAGCACATGGCACTCTCATGCTGCATGATGCAAGGCAGGGGTCCTCAAACTTTTTAACCAGGGGGCCGGCGCGCAGAAGAAGTGGCAGGAGGTCATCTGCTGCTGCTTGGTTTCCCCCCCTAACCACCGGGGGGGGCTGGGGGTGTGTGGGGGTGCATGGTGGCACGGTGGGGTCTGTAATTACCGGGGGCCGGATTGAGGACCCTGGGGGGCCGTATCTGGCCCACGGGCCATAGTTTGATGACCCCTGACGAAAGGTCTCAACAAGGCATGTGGCTGCCAGCGATCCTTGAGCAGCCACAAGCCTTGGTGAGGCTGAAAATGCAACCGCAGCATTCAGTGTAGTTAAATGAAAGTTTGGTATTTATTAGCCAAAACTGTGCAAATACGATCCTAGGGACTCTTGACAAATGGCACATGACTAGGTTGAATACAAACAGAGAAGCTAGGAACAGATTTGGATGCAGCTGTATGCGCGTATGGCAGAACCAATCACAGAAACAGAAAGACAAGGTGATGGCCCATATAGATTTGGGAAGAGTAATGGCTGAAATTATAAGTAAGGAGATTGTCTTCCTTTTTTTTTCCCCCCCTTACTTCATCCAGCAGAATGGAGCAGCAGAAGAGACTGTTGTACATTCTTTATAAACTACCTGGATCTTACCCAAGAAATATTTGGCTCATGAGTTTTCCTACTAACATCCCACAAGGCTGCAAGCAATGCATAGCCATTCAGGTCTAAAGAAGGGTAGAATTTGCATTGTATCAGTTTTTTTTAAAACTAAAAAAAAATAATAATTCTAAAGCTGAAAACAAGCTTAGATCAGAAATTTGGACTCTGTTATCTCTGTGATGCTCATCAGCACCCACTAAGTGCCTTTCATTTACAGCAGACCATATACAAATGGCATGAAGCATCATACATGGTATGTAAACGTAGCTACATATTCACTTGTATTATTTGCACAGCTCTGTAAGTGTGCAGAGAACCCAGCAAGCACACAGATAAAATATAGGCCATGTGATGAACAGCAGTATAATTTATTTTTTTTAAATTCCATGCTTGCATATATAAATTTATTCCTCCATGGCTTCATGACTCCTTGCAGCTCTCATTATTGTTATGTATGGCTGCACTGTGATCTCTGCATTATTTATAAGTTTTATTGAACAAGTGTTTCATTTTTCCCCATAAACCTTTTGATAAATCACTTCAGCCCAAATAGTTCTTACTTAGTTTCCTTCCTGTCCCCTTCTTAACAAAGGCATTTCATGCTTTAAGATAAATCAACCAAGATGAACTGACCAACAGCTAACACCTGGTTAAGAAAAAAAACCCACCCAACACAATAAACCAGAAACCTCAAGAACTAAAAAAAATTGAGAACCTAACTGGCTTTACCCATACTTTTAACATGATCACATGCAATAGTTTAATACTACTGTACAAACTTGCAAATAATTAATGTTAATTTAGTTAATGATTACAAATATTTAACTTAAGCAGTTATATGCAGCATCTGTAGCTTGTAGCTTTGTGTTCAGACATCACCTAAGAGACAGAAAAAGTGTCTGTTAACCTTTGACCTTGGACATATTGACACCATCAGTTTGAAGCGTTAAATCAACTTCAAGCCAGCACTCTTAACTGGACCTTAAATAAAGCGCTTAAGTGCTTAAGGAAGTAAGGACTCTGTGCAGACAGAAAATTTGGAAACCACTTACAAATACTTTTGAGATTTCCTATAAACAGGGTTTCTAGCAGAGATCCCTCACCCTTTCTCTCCTCTCCTCCTGCTTAGCTGAGGAAATCCTCCACTACATCTGTGTTTTTAAAACTTTTTTTTTTCCTCCCTTCAGAATTCCTTTCTGTTCCCCTCCACTGCCCAAGGATCAGCGTGTGAGAGTGGAGCCCTGGCAGTGCCTTCAATTCTGACTTGCAAATGAATCAAGGATCTGGGCTGCCTGAACTGCTGCAAGCACATGGTGCAGCGGGAGCCATATGGCCAGCCAGGAACACAGAACTCCCCTACGAGGAAGGTACGTTAGCTGGCGGCACAGAAAACCTCAGCAGCTGCATAAGGACTTTGTACCTGCGTCCTTGGGACATGATTGTTTTTATGAACAAAGACACAGCTGAGGTAGCTCCAATTTAAAGTTTATATCAGATAAGAAGAGCTCTAGCATGAAAAGCCACAAAAATGCATCAGAAAGTTCACCCCCATCTGTATTTTGTTTTCATTCCACTAAATGCTTTCTACTTGTACACCAGCTTCACCTCACTTGTAAGGTTTTCATGAGTATCTTTGGAGAAGATATTAAAACACCTTCCAGCTGTCTACCTGCATTTACTCACAGAGTTTACTGTGGAATTTCATCTATTGTACCACATGGGATCATATGCACCACGAGTTTGTTCAGTGTTAGATGCCTCTATTTTTATCACAGATCTCATGATATTCTGAGGTTTTCTTCAGAGCTCCTAGAATCATCACAGTAAAACATTAAACCTTAGGTAAAAGAACATCTTTTCAGTATTTTTTTTTTGTTGTTAATAACCATTGCGCTTTTGAGTCTGAAGATTCAGGACAAATGAAAGTTCCCTGAAAGTCAAAAGGAAGCCTCAGAATGCATTCAAAATAAGTTTCACTCTCCCCATTTCTAAGCTTGTAACTCTAAGAAGCATGAGTCATTCTTGAACACTTAAGGACAGCAGTACAATACTGTGCTTCACATTCTATGTATCATTACCTTGCTCCCCTGCCCGCCCCATTACTTCCTAGAGCATTCATGGTGCCTGCAGTGCTTACTGTAAGTCAAAAGCTATCTCATGACAGGATAGCACTTTTGATCCATGTGTTTCTAGGTAATTTTCTTGGTGTGTGCCTTTCCCCGCAACTTGTTTGGTCTTCATAGCGGTAAGAAAACTGGTAATTCTTAGCACCACTGACACAGTGAAAGTGCTCCACATTACACCTTTAACAATTATCTTGCACACATCCTCAAAGCCACTAGTCCACAAGCTAGTAACCTCCACATAAAACTCATAAGTTTATGGCGGGGTTTAATGGGGGGCAGGCAGCAGGGGCAGCAGCGGTGAGAATAACTTTTAAATAGACAGTGAATTTTAATGCCAGATTCTCCCAAACAGTGAGCTGAATGTGCTACAGGATCTGTCAAAGGAAATGCAGCTCAGTATAACTTTATACTACTCTGGCTGGAGGCTAGCCACACCAGCCATGCCGCTGCTCCAAGCAGTCTTCTGATCAAGTTGCACCCTGATTTCTAAGACAAAAGAAAGGAAAATAGACATTTGGGAAAGCAGGAGCTGCCAGAATACACCACTGGCCGTGCACCTTTTTTCCCCTCTGCAAAGAGCTCTTGTGCTACAGACTTAATGACAGACTGTGCCTTGGGCCTTCAGTACCCAGGGATTCCTCATGTGCAAGGAGTTCGCCACAAACTGGCACGGATCATCCTGGCAGCTTGATAGCATTACAGTAACGTAAAACAGCAGGACTTGAATTTTAAAGGCAAAGTAACTGAGAGTCACAGCCAGAAGTCTGGATTAACAGAGGTACTTTTTTAAAATCAGGATATGGATTCCTCAAAAATGAGATCATGACAACATAATTACATAGAAGTGTAATAAGTAGGTTATAAGAATAACCTTTTCTTTCCATTTTTACTTATTTGGAGATGGTTACTAAAGCCATGTAAAAATCTATCTTGCTTTCACACACATGAAATCTAAAAATCAATTTCTGGTCACATACGGAGCAGCTCTGGCGTGGGTAGGTGTCCCAGGGAAAGGGAGAATAGCTGAGAACAGACCTACAGGTCTAGAGGGAAGAAACACACAAGTAATTCCTTTTGGCTTTTTCTTCCACTGCCCTTTCCTCTTCTGCACTCAGACACCCTCTACTTCTGCATAGGAACTTTTTCCGGAATTCCCCGTGTAATGTTAGAGCTGGTCCAGACCGCCCCATCCCGTGTTAGGGCTGCCCGTGCTCCAAGGTCCGGCTGACCGGCGACCGGGACGATCCCTCCGGCCCCCCTGTGGCAGAAGAAAGAAAATGCTGGAAAAGCATGTCAAGCCTTGGAAGAGCCACACAAGACTGCGCAAGCAGGGACTCAGAGGCTGTAAACCATGCTTGTCTTTTTAAATTATGAAACGGTCCTCCGGCCCGCTCCACACGCCGACACGGGCAGGCACGTGCCTACTCTCTGGCCTCATCCTGCATCAGCCCCTTCCCAGCTGTGCTGCCACTGGCTCCCTGAGCATGATGAGCCACACTGCCTTCTCCATCCCAAACACACACGGCCCCATCCTGACCCCAAGACCAGCACCCCGAGGCGGGAGCACCCACCCTCCGCACCCCACACCAGGGCGCTCCTTCCCAGGCAGCTGCCGCCAGCCAGGAGCTTCCCTCACTAGCCCCTGCAAAATCCATCCCTCGCCAGCCCCCACAAGAGAGACACCCTCTGGGACCTGTCCCGTCACCCAGCTTGGTCTGTCCTGGGCAGGAGACATGCCGTTCTGGATCTGGAGGTCTGCCCTGCTGAGGAACACGGGAGATCACACAGTGAGAGGAGGAACATCTGCCCAGCACGCTGGCCTGACTGCACGCACACACACAGTGTACCAAGGCTTGCAGCTAGCCTTCCTCCCCTTCCACCCCACACCAGCTCAGGGTCAACTGTCCACTCTTCACAGAGGTCTTGGAGAAGCAAGGAGAGGAAGAGAGCACAGTACAGACAGAGGAGTACAGGGGGAAAGGGAAAAGGCCAGGCGGATTTTTCTCACACCTCTCTGCCCTAAGCCCCGGCTGGGTCCTGCTGATCACTCACACGGGAGCACGGAGATCTCGCCCAGCCAGAATTCAAAGGGAAGGTATAGCAAGAGGAGGAAACAGCTTGGGATGCACTGACTGGCGAAAAGGAGACCCAGCCCTCCCCTTGCTTCTACAGCATTAAACACTTTTGATTCTTTCAGCAGCTGAAGGATACTTTTAGAAAAAAATAAACAGAAAGCGTAAGTCAGTACCACTGCAGCAGTGAAATGCATTCCACTGAAGTCCATCTATGAAAGTGAAAATGAAAGCTGACATCAAGGAGTATCTACCCCTGGCCTCCTTTTTTCAGACCAGTGTGACAGCCCCAAGACGATGTCAGACCAGGCAGCTCCACCAGAGCCCATCGTCTCTGTGCATGACATTTCGTGTCCATGGTGACACTGTCCAGCAGATCACCGTACCTCCAGGAGCCCGGGGAGCCCACCGGTGCCTCCCCAGCAGCACAGTAAGCGTGCCCAGTCAGTGGCAGCCACCTTGCACCTGCAATGACACCACCGACATGGCCTTGTCTTTAACAGCATAGCAGCAGGTTCTCCTGGCAGCATCCTTTTAGTTTGATAACAGAAATGATGAATTTTCTTTCAAGAAAGTTCTTTAAGAGATCAAAAGACCATAATGTCACATAATTTTTCCCCAGACAGGATCCCACCCTGATGGCAGGCCCATCCAGTGCGACACAGCTCAGGGTTCCCTGCACCTGAAGGGATGCAAAATTACCTATATTACCCTTTTCCCTAAGAGTGCTGGCTCCAGTAAGGTGATACCTTATAGCGTGCCATTGTTACAGGGCTGATAACAAACCAGCAGCACCAGGTGCAAAATAATGTCATGAATGTGATGCTGGAAACCATTATATTCTGCATGCCACTCTCCCACCACACGCTTTTGCCTTCTTATTCTATGCTGTAGTTTTAACACATTAATTGGAGCAGCTGCTCCAAAGGTAATTTTTCCTCATAACAAAATCTTCCTTCAAATACAGGACACAAATGTAGCTAGTAACTGAATAACACTTATGATTATGTGGTTTATGAACAAATTCCTGAGATAATTCCTCATTTTTCTATCCGTTACTGCTTTGCCTTTTCACTAAGTTTGTTAGTTGCATTAAAAGAAGAAGAAGGGAAAAAAAATGCATATCTCTGGGCAACCCCTGCTAGCACCAAGGGCTGCAATTTTATTTTCTGGTTTAAAATTCCAAGGCAGGAAAAAACTCATTTTGAATCAGCTACAGAATTTTCTAAGAATACTTTTCTTTTTAAACAGAAGTACTGCTTAACAATGAGTACAAATTATACACAAGATCTGGTGTTTTTCAAATGAATGCCTAAGTCAGACATGTCTATATTTCAGAGCTTAAATAAGCAGCTCAATTTTTGAAATTCAGAGCCCTCATCAGCTCCACTTGTGATACAAGTTGCTGAACACATCTCAAAATCA
This sequence comes from Falco naumanni, assembly GCF_017639655.2. Taxonomy (NCBI): domain Eukaryota; kingdom Metazoa; phylum Chordata; class Aves; order Falconiformes; family Falconidae; genus Falco; species Falco naumanni. The sequence goes on from NC_054080.1 coordinate 7,788,517, forward strand.
AGTCTCCTACTGAAACATTAAAACATGGACACAATAACATAAACAAACCACCCCTGTTTAGAAAGAACTACATATCTAAACAGGTATCACAGTGTCACTGAGAATAAAGAGAACTTTTGATGTATCCCATTTGTGGCTTATGGTACACATACATTCTTGGTCCAAGGCAAAAACAGTTAACTGGCTTCACAGTCAGTACTGAAAAGGAGCCACTGTCTGCAAGGGTGAATGGGGTAAGTAGTCTGAAAATACTTCCCATGGAGAAATAAAACTTCTTCTATAAAAAGTTTGTAATTATTTTTCATTTTGTCTGCTGCAATATGTTACCACTGCATTTGCCATGTCATGTTTTCTTAAAAGGATGTGTAAAAACTCCATGATACTTAGTATTTATTATTTGCAACATTCACCTGATGCTGTTAGGTATCTTACCATGCATCACTGAAAAATAACAAACCCAAACTCTACATTCTGATACGTAACCATATTCATTAATTAGTATCATAACAATATAGAATGCAAACAAGAAAATGTATCAAATACATACATAATTAAAGAGGTTACTATGCTTACTTAGGTAGTTATCCACCAGATACCAAATGACATTTTAAGTTAAACAAAAAAAAAAAGGTGTGGGTGTCCAGTGGCTGGTATTTTTTTTAAATAGACTGTTTAAGTCGTAAATAAAATGGGGAAGAGAAGAAATCATCCACCACACCACCAGACTTCAGCAACAGCAATGAGAACTAGCTAAAGAACCCATGCACGTTTGGATGAAAAACCATTCACGCAAGGGCAAGTGGAGTACTTTCAAAACACGAGACTGAAATTCTAAGGAACAAAAGAACATTGTAACTGGTGGTACAATAAAGCTACATGAAATTCATGATGCATAAATAACTACGAAATTGGTGGAAAAAAAAAATAGATGACTGCTATCTAGTGCAAGTTATCTACAAGAGATTGAACAGTTTCTCTGATATTTTTAGTTCAGCTCTTCCTTACAAGCCAAAGCCTTTTTCCTAAAGCTTCATAATGAACATTCACAAAGGAATAAATTAGGGAGATTAATCTAACTCTGCAGTTCAGCTCTGACCTAAAAATGCAATGATTTTGAATTTCTTGAGCTGAAACACACAGCCTTCAGAACAAATCCTCATAGGCCATTGGATTTTTTTATTTTTTTTAAAAAAAGTCTTAATTCTATGTACCTTCTGTTTCTCAGTATATAGAAGCTTTGGTCCTGTCCCTATTTATCACTCTTCCATATTCTTAAAATTCTCACTCAAATGTACTCCAAGTCAAAACCACAAACATTAGCTTTATTCCAAATTTCCAGGGCTATCTACCACCACATCTGCAGGCAAAAATTCTTCTTCAAAATTAAGTTCTGTACATTTTTTTCTAAAAAAACTGAAAAGTGGAATTGTTTATTGTTCTTCCATGTTTTTCCATACCATATGCTTGCAGTTCCCCAACAATCCTATAAAAAAAACTTCAGACCAAAATTAAGTTTGGCTCTGTCTACTGCGTTATTTATTACCAGCAATAAAAATTGTTAGCAAGAACAGAATTATCTTTTTGCCCCATTAAAATTAAATAGTAACAACCAACATAAGGGGTACTTCTTCAGGCCAAAATTTGGCTGCCAAGGATGCAGAAATGCCACTAGTGAAATCTGCAGGCAGATGGAGATCTCCTCAAACAAATTTTCTCCTCCAGCTTTGGCTCCCCAGATGAGTACACCACCAGACATGCTGAAGCAGAACTTCAGCACCAGTGGGATCAATTCACAGGCAAGGATGGAGGCACACGAGATGGTTTCTTGCACTCACACTGGAAAAAGTGTCACAGAAAAACAGGCACGTGCACCTCTACAAACACTAACACCAGGGAAAGGCATTTGCTCCAGGGTCCGAAGTGGAAACAGACACTGGAAGTCACTGAGCAGTTTGAACGCTAACGGCAGCAGCCAGCACAGCCTGCTTCTCTCAGCTGCTACCATGGAGCAAGGGCAGATTTACTGAGTTATTCTACATTGCTGTTCTTTTTTAATCAGGACTTGGTATTTACTAATTATATTGAAAAGTAAGTATGCCCAGAACATCTGACATAGCTACACAAAGAGCAGGTTTTGGGGCAGGTAGAAGCTGCCTGAACAGGCCACCCCAGAGCAGAGGCATATCAAGCTGCTCAGTGCTACTCCAGCATTTTCAGAACGGTGCAAAGCACCACAAACAATGTGAAAACCTGTATCTGGGCTGCATCAATCACCTAAGTGGACACTTCATCAGTACGTAAAAGGGTCATGAAAGGCTAGGAATAGTAATAATCCCACAGATGAAAAGAAAGGTGACTCTCTCCAAGTTTCTCCAGAAGGTGGAAGAGACTGACTCTAAAAATAAATGAGTGCAATTCAGAAATCTTTTACAGTTTGTCAGTCAGCAGCTGGCTTGTCACATATTGCTGGGGGGGGTGGGGAGTATGTTGGAGATTTTTTTTCTTTTCCCTAGTTTCCACTGCTAAATCATATTAAAAGAATGGTAAATGTTAATGTTACTAATACTGTCTTTTATATGCAAGCAACTGGAATTGCCGTAAGGCTGTTAATCATGACACTGGTAAGAGAGGCAATCTGATAGTCTGAACAAGGAGAGAGCAATATGTTCTCTCCAACAAAATAGAATACAAAAATACATAAAAATTTGAGAAGCTAGATACTAAAAGGAGAAAAAAAAAAAGCCTCAACCAAATGGGTAGCTCTCCACACAGAAGTGGAGGATTAAAAAAAGAAATGTTTATTGCAGACATCCACCTTTTACAAACACCAAGCTGAAACACATTAAAATGACAAACAAGCTGCCTTCAGCAAAATATTCTGGAAAAGAAAACTACTCATCCATGACAGTACAAGCTTCATTTGATGGCAAAGATTATTAAATTGTATAGAGTAAATTGTACAGGGGGTTGCTACTGTAATTGTCTACTTTTAGATAACATGCACACACAGGAAAAAGTATTCAACTATCACAGGTATCACATCCTAATCAAATATGTAAGAACAATTATCAAGAATTACCTATACTTACATGGCAAAAAGTTAAATTAGTCCTCACTTCTCATTACTTTGTTATAACAGAGATAATGACAACACTGAAAGTTGGATGTATCTCATTTTTTTCTTCTGAATTTAATTTCTGAATACTTTAATTTTGAGTAAATGAAGTGGGCAAGTCTCTAGCATTAACACAGGAATAAACACATATGGAAAAAGCTATTAAGTAGCTGACAGCTTTGCTATGCATGCATCTAATGTCATATGCATACACCAATTCCTAACAGAGCACTTCAGTGATATCATAAATTAAACAAAAATCTATTTTTAACATACAGAACTTAAAGTACAAAAAAACCAAAGATTATTTCACCTGTCTTGTAAACTGGTATTGGAATGGTAAAACAGCTGTTTCCTGCAACCAAGCCTTTCCTTCAGCAGAGTCTTTGTTTTCTTTCCTGCAGGCCACTAAAAATCTCAGTATCATCTTGCACAAAAAGGTAAACCAAGTTCTCTTCCCTAAGCCAATTCTTGCTTCACTTTACATTAAACATTCTTTATGGAAAAGAAGAAACAAAACCAAGATGCCCAAAACAACCTCACCCCCCAAAAAAACCAGAAACAATTAAGTAAATATCAGCATTTACATTCTTAGTTCCTACGCAATAGATTCATGATTACTTATGTGCCTTGTGCAACTACTGCGTCTTTGGATTTTTTTACTTTATAGTAGCTCACCTTTAACAATAAGCACATAAAATGACTATCTAGAAAAGATTCTAGCTGGACGGGAGGCAGGCAATGAGAGTTTCGATATTTTCTGTATTGGAAGGTACTGAACCAAGGTCTCCCAGCTCCTAGATGACCTATTTTACCTCTTAAAACATGATGGGCTGGGAGGCAGACACAACTGCATTCTTTTCCACCACATGATGTAAAAAACATCTTCTCCCAAGTTTCTTTTAGGGATCCCAGTCTCACTGCTGGACAGTGCCTAACAGTCTATAAAAACAAAGTCTTTGCGGCACTTAAACACAGACCCACCTTTTTTTTTTAGGCCCCTTGTTCAGATGTAAAGTTTGCAGGGGCCTGCTCAGGCTGCAGCACTTCTAAACAAGCTCAAGTGCCACCTTCCTCTGGAGAACTCTGAAGTCAGAGCTGCATTTAATGGGTTGAATGCCTGCTACAAGGAGACTCCTCCAACAGCCGTTCCTGGATGCCAGAACTAAATGCCTTACCCTTGCTTACGGTACCTGTATCCCTAGAGCGTGACTTAATTGTACCAAAGCCAGACCAAATCCTGAGCAGGTATAAACTGATCCTCTGCCTTTTGTATCACGGAAGTACGCCCATTAACATCAGCTGAGGATCTAACCTTAGACAAAAATTAATTCCAAGTAATAGAAACAGTCTACACTAAGAATAGTAATTAATGTAATCAGGTCAGGAGTAGAAGGGAGTTCTTCAACCCATAGTGAATAAGCAGAAGCCATTTAAAATTCAAAACAATTAAAATGCTAATTAGCTTTTCTTCCATTGCCTTCTAAAATGATACTGCACCATTTCATATATGTTTCTTCTCTGCCTAGATCAGCCACATGAAGAAGGGAAAAGAGAAAAAAGAAAAAAGCATTCAGACAGAACTCAATGAAAATCAAGTCAGTCTGCAGCTGTAGACCAGGGGGAGCCACCTGTAGAAAATCTGCAAGCACAAAGCAGCATCACAGGACAGGACCACTCTGAAATATGAAGACCTCAATTTCCACGTTTAGTCTAGGATCATAAGAGGCTGAGTATTTTGCTGCTAATGCATCTTTTTACTTCTACTGTGGGAAAAGGTAAAAATACAAATCATGTCTATTAAGCAAGTATCATCTCAAATATAAACATACATTTAAACCACTCACCATATTTTCATTCAGATAACCCACACCTGAAGTAATAAAACTCAGAAAGTAAAGCAAACTAAGATGAATCTCACACATGGCAAACCAAACTTAAGATGGGTGGGTGGGAAGGAGGGGCAAGAGAAGAGAATCACTGAGACTGAATAGAACATTAGAGCTCAGGAAATACAGTGATCCAAGTACTGACATTTCAGATTAGATGACTGGAAAACTTTCTAAAGCTGAGGAACCCATTTTCAGCATTATGAAAACAAACCTTTCTAAGTCACTTACATCTAACATATCATCTGGAATCCTAGACCCAACAAGCTATATGCCCAAACACTGCTATAGCATCATACACAGTGTATCTTCCCCACACAGAGTCACAAAGCCATCCAACCATATGTTTCTAGTCTGAAAGCTAGGCAAAGTACCCGACTGCTTTAACAGGTGAGGGAGGAGGAAAAACAAAACAAAAACAAAAACAAACAAACAAAAAAAAAATCAAAAAAAAAACAAACAAAAACCCAAAACACCCACACACCCCAAACTGTGTAGATACAACTTTAACAGGAAAATCCCTTCATTCTGTAGATCATTTCAGAAATGCAGATCTCCAACGTCAAGATGATCAGACTATTATTTCTACCGTTATTCTGCACCAACTTACAAAAAACACTGTAACATAAATCTTAGCACGTAAATTGCATGAGAAATAAGTTACACTGAATATTGAACTACATTGATTAACTGAATCTTAGATATAAATCTTATGTTAAAAATTAAATTTACTAATTCTTGTAACTCAGAGAGGGATTTTTATGTATCACACAAGGGTTACATCATGAATATGCATTTACTCCTTCACACTTCCTGGACTCCAGCTGATTTCCACATGGTATTACTGCAATTTTCATAAAAACATAGTCGAAAATCAAACGGCAAAAGCTGGTTCTTGTGGCATAAACAGTTTTTATATTAATACTATACTACTGCAGCAGTGCAGAACATCAGAACACCCAACTAATGTCAACAATGCTCAGAATTTTAAAATGGAATTATTAAAACTGTAACAGTATAAAAAGTCTGTGCCAAAGAGGGAAATAAGCCTTCAATTGTAAGAGCAAGGCTGTCTTTAAAGGTGAAAGGTCCATTTCTTAAATTAACAGAGTTCAGTAACTCCTTCTACATTTTACCAAGCCTGCTAGAACTTGAGACTTTGTCTCTGCTGTGCATGCAGCTTCATTTGATAATCATTCCTCACCTAGGAAAGGCAACAGTAAGAAGACAGCATTTGCTTCCTCCTGCTGTAAAAAGTCTTGTGCCCCATCTCCAAGAATTTAGAGCCATTTGCCAGATAGAGTCAGCTGGATTTTTTTGAGCCAGAGCCAATGCTTCCCCCCCCCCCCCCCCTTCTTTTTGCCAATGCAATTCCAATAGAAAGAATTTTCTAGCTTTGGGAATTAGAAAGAGAATCTAAGGGTTCCTGGAAGGTAGTTACATTTTCGGGACAGAGCACAGGAGCTTTGCAACAGCTGAAAATGAAGTCCTGTCCAAATTGGACAAGAATTAGTTTCTGGAAAAGTCTCAGCTTCTTTTCTACACGTAGGGTCTGCCAGCATATAGAAACCCAGCACAGGCTGAAACTACATTTCAGCCAGTGACCTCTGCTGTGTGCTTTGTGCTGGGCTCCAGAACTGGGTAGAAGGGGCTTGGAGGGAGAACCTGGCTCAGTTACCCACAAAAGCATTACCTATATGTCAGCTTCTAATTACATGAACTACAGCATAAGCCACCTTAACCAAACACAGGCAACAGAAATGTCTGGGTTCTCTCCCCTCTGGCATTACACTGAAGATTTTGGTATTTGTCTAAAAATCTCCATAAAATATTTATTATTAGCTACAGGGCAGTCTAGCTACTGATTTAATAACACACATCAGAAGCAGCAAATAAGTGTCTTGCTGGTATGCACATCTCTTACATTAAAGAAACAGAACCGCTTGCACAAGGTGAGAAACCCATATGGATACTCATTAACCGCAAGGTACCGAATAGCTTAGTTGGATATACTGCACAAAGAATTAGTGTGCCTCACAGATTCTATCTTGTTTATCAAATGTTTGCAAGCCTTCAAAGGATCATTCATCATGATCACCTGATCGCATGCACAGTAGAGACTGTAAACTGAATGCCACCAGATCACATACATCAAAACCAAACGGCATCCTACCCGTAGCATGCCTGGCGTTCAGACTAAAGCTAACTTCCTTATGTAAATAGCGCTCAGCCTTTCTCAAAAAAAAAAAAAAAATCTGCCTGAAACCACATTTCATGACTCATTCTTCAATATGATTTTCTTGAGAAACAGTTGCAGAACTTCCCCAGAATAGGACAGAATAAGGAGAGCAAAAGTTTGAACACTGCAGCATTTCAAAAACTGTTTTGATACCGAGTTTTACAGAGCATCTTAACAGTGCCGGTGGATAAGAGTAGTTAAACAACCGACTAACTCGGCTTTGTTCTCCTGGAAAGAAATTTACTTCCTCCCTCCCCTTTCAAATGAGCAGAAGGAAGCTAGCGAAAAATTATGAAGCTATAAAGAATTATACGTACATCTGCTTGGGCAGCTTCAAATACAATATTTCATTCAGAAATATGTACTGTTGTTGCCTTTGGATTTTTTGCAGCACCGGGTGATCTTGGTACAAAGAAAGTAACACAGAAGTGGGAAACATAGGAAAGGTTTGATCTAAAAAACCAAAGATCTAAAAGAATGAACAGCCAAAAATGACAGAGAATACAGGCTGAAGAAAGGAAGGAATAAATTCTGCTCAGTGGTTCATACTTCCCAATATTGAAATGAAGAGACAGTTCAGAAAAAGTGCTGCAGATACTTCAACATTTTGACAGCTCACCAAGAGCTGAAGCTCCCTTCCTCTGAGAGGAAAAGCTCTAGATGTGTTTCTGCTATGCCATTACCTGCCCTCAACACAGTCCAACATTCATGGTACATTTCACCTGTGACAAGACACATTATCAGAACTGCATGTCTGTAATTCAACACAGATTTTTGCTCTGCTACGTGTTTGGGTGGAGGGAAAAAGAAAAAATGAAATCAAAAGCAACAGTCCTGAAGATATGAACTACTTATCTACATAAGGTCAAGTAAGAAAATAACATTTATCTCAGTAATGCAGGAGTTGGGGTGGAAGCAGCAGAAGGGTAAGCTGGTCAAAATCCTTTTGAGAAGAGGTTGTTAAAAACACCAGTCATCTATTTCAGAATTTCTCTGCTTAATGGGAAACAAAAAAATGTTCAGCCTTGCAACTGCATAATCCCAAGTCAAGAATTCCATCTTTTATCCCCCATCTTGTGACCACCAAATGCACTATTCCTGACAGGGCTTGCATTGCACTTAAGAGTTCCCAGAGAAAACCACCTGCCAACATGCTCTTTTAACCTGCTTCTTCAGGTTAGAAAAACTTCACTAGGGACCTGAAACACTGGGAGAGGATCCTTCTGTGGTAGTGCTTACACACCACCTCCAACTTTCCTGCAGTGTTAGGCTATACATTCTGGGGTACGAGATACAGGTGGACAAGGAATAATTAATTATTTGATGAAGAATTCAGCAGGCGTTGCTTGGTACCTAGTTAACAGCACCAAGTTGCTACCCAACTTAACAGTTAAAAGTCTTTCCCTACTGAAATAAGCTTGAACATGGAAAACACAAACATCACATCATATCCAACAGCCAAAAGTTTTATTTTAAGCATCAATGATGCTGAGTCTCAAATGCATCAGAGCAACAACTGGGTTTAACGGGGAGAAGTATGCTCTGAACATAAAGTCTCATTTGTAAGGATAAAATGTCAAGTAATTACCTGACTGCTATCAGTGCTAATGACTGGAAACTCCAGTATGACCAGCCACAGAAAATTTTGGTGAGATAGCACCACAAATAGATCACCAAATCATTAGTCCACTTTAACACAAACATTACACATATTTAGTCTTTTCTTTGAAAACAAGTTGAAAAACCACATTGCTGTATAAGCAACAGGATTTGATGGATAATGCATGAAAGTATTGATGCAATGCCCAAAGGTGGTACAGTACATATAGCGCTAATGCCTCTCCCATTGTCTCATTGAGGTGCAGAACTAAACCTAACCATCTGAACCAACAAGGCTGCAAGTATCTCACAGCCCTCCCCATGACATGCTCTATTGATGGGCCATAACTAAATTCCAAGACAAATCACTGCATTTTCCCACCTGGAAAATCAACTGAGGTTTTTTGGAGGGAGATGCTTTGTTAATGACTTATTGCTGAATCTCTTGTCAGACAAATGCAAAATTACATCAACTCCACTAGCTACAGAAAAGCACAAACAAGGCAGAGCTGGGTGCACTGGTACAGAGACAAAAATGATCTGTTTACCTTACTGTTATCCTGTAGTCATAGCCATAGCCCACAAAAAGAAATATGGAAGGAAATACAAAAAAATAACAAGAAAATGACTCTTTTCAACATTACTTTGCTACATATGTTTCAGCATGCTGTTAAATGCTACCCTTCAAAAAAAATTGTATCCTATATTGCACTGTTCTGTGTTACTCACTGTTAATAGTTCTGTTTGGAACAAGCAAAGGAATCTATTTTAGGGCTTTTATATACACTTATTGTCCCGCAGTCACTTACATACTTAATTCCTTCTCTGTAAGGAAGGAATTAAGCACTTCGGAACTTTTAAGAATTTGAAACTATAATTTCATTTGCTCAATTACCTGAAGTGATAACTTTTATTTGGTCAAACGACTACATGGGAAAGCATATTGGCAACATCCAAGCAGAGTACAAAGGAGCAGAAGGCTGCTTACCACTCTCACCAATCACTTGATTTGCTGAGACACAGTCTTCCCCTTTGCCAAAATATCATTCACATGAAGCACATGTAACAGGGCAGCTTTACTGACAAACATCCCATAGCTTTATCCCCAGGTCCTACTTCTCACACCCGGAGTTTGAAACTTTCAAAATTAGGTTTTTTGATAGTGCAGGTCTATCATAGCTCTAATTGAAACAGGAAACCTTTGGCTTGGAGGCAAGGTATGGAATCAGCCACCCCCCAAGACTTCAATACTTACAAGTCCAGAGAGATCATTTTTCTGTGCGCTTGCTATGGTTTGTCATCAGCTCACCATTACACAAATACATGGAATATACACTGCTATTTCCCTAAGCAGAACACAAATGCTACATAACTCCATACTGAACTGAAGATGATCTAATTTGCAGTTTTGATAAATTAAGTCTACTACAGATAAGGTTTGAGGGATTTCTGCCTTCTTTTACAATGGAAGAAGAAAAAGCATTTCTTTTTAATCTCAACAGTGTCAGGGCTTACATTATAGTTACCTTCCTAAAATTCTCTAGAAGATAGCACTCAGAATACCTGAGATCTAGGATGGATAGTAAGATTAGAGAGGAAAAGCCAAGTTCAGTCTTCAGATCAATGCAGAGTTCTCAGTTGTCTTGCCAAAGACCAGCAATTCATCCAAGAGGAAAAAAAAGATGACATTTGGGCCAATTAATATGTTAGCACCACATCACAGGACAGAACAGTTAAATTAGAACTACCTATAGAGCTCAGTGCTGAATGACATATAGGCAGCTTAAAAACTGTTCTGTTCATATTTTTTAAAAAGCTAAAACATACTTCTCTTTCCCACAATATGGTAACTGATGGTAAGTCTTACTCATATGCCAAATAATTTTCTGCATCCAACATTTCAATAAGACGGAAGAAACATTTTTCAGCATTTCTTCTAGAAAAGTTTAATGCTAGAACCATGTTTAGGTGTTTGTCTTTTCACATTTAAAATGCTCGATGCAATTCAGTAGGTTATGAAATACACACATTAAGTACACCAAAGTAACAGAGTTTTGACACAGTCACTTGAAATCCAGCTAGAATCTTAACACTGGAAGTTAACCACTTCACAGCAGACTCACTTCATAGAAAATAGGCAATTTTTTGTTGGTGGTGCCTCAACGCAAGAACTGTTGCAATTCCCATCGACCAACCATCTATCATTCTCAGTACAATTATACTACTACAAACACCTTCACATATCAGCAAAGGCAGGTAAAGAAAAAGAAAAAGATAACTTAGAGATTAAATGAGGTCACACACAAATAGTAAAACAACTGGTGTTACTAGTTCACCTTAAGATACCTCAGTATTTCACACAAGTATAAATGCAAACTGACCAATTCTGAAAAATTATGCAGTTCACTTTGAAAACTCTGGAGACATTCTTTAGTTAATTAAGCAGAGGTTATTCAAGATATAATTAAATACAATTCTGTTATGCCATCTCTTGATTTTCATGTCAGTAATATACACACACTGTGTGAGTTGACAGACTGGTCAGAGGTTGATAAAGCATAAGAAAGATTAATGCATCTCAAGCTGCAGAAAGATAAGCCTTTTATCAGAAATTAATACAATGACAAAACAGGGCAATGCAAAACATCCCTTGATAAAATCAGATGTCTAACTCTTGAGGAAACAAACAGCCTTGAGAGACTGCAACAGCTTTCTTAAAAAGAAACAAGTACAACAACTTTTTACTCCTGCTTGCTATTTCTACTTCTGTGTAATTTCCATTATCAAGCTCCAGGTTCTTCTGACCCAGAGAAAACATTTACTCATCTACTTTTGTAGACGAGTAAATCTCTCCCTACGTGTCAGCGGCCAGAGCCCCAAAAGCAAGCTTTCTTCTGTTTTCTAAAAATTTGCCCTCTTATTCTCAGAACTGCTGCCCTCAAACCATGCCCCAAATTAGCTCTCTCTGACTCTTCCTGTTTTGTATTGGCATCACCTCAGGAAAAGGTAACCCTTGACAGTCAGATGTGTTCAGTTTTCCTCACCACCTTCACCTTTCCCAGTTTTAGAAATCTGAAGCAGCAATTAAGATTCTCTTGGGTAACATTATCTGTGAAGCTTTTCACTGACAATTTTCTGCCTTTTCTACTCTCCTTATTTTGTTCTTTTGCTTTTGTTGGCTGGATCAATTACTCAAATGTGGCCTGTGACATATGCCAATTAGAACAAACATGCCAAATTTTTCCCTTGTGTAACTTCACTGACTGCAGTGGCTCTAAGCCAGATATAGATTTGTTTTGGTATAGGCAGAAAAATGTGAACGGTATGCCAGTCAGGTTTTCATCGGCTCTGTACCCCCCCTCCACAGCAAATGCAAACTCCTCCTCACCTCTCTTCAGGCCTCCTCACAGCTCTGCCTCTGCTCCTATTTCATCACTATTCTTACCTTTCTCCTTCCCAGACATCTCAGTACAACGTCATGCTCACTGCCCTGAAAGCACAACCTCTCTTCATAGAAGCCAGCTCACTAAACGACTCTTTTTCTGCAAACCCCTCTCAAGAGCCACACAGCTCACTCTTACAGCAAATGTATTGGGCCATACCTATGTATTACTGAAAGAATGCGAGAGACCCTATATCTGGATACCTATCTCCAGTTTTTCTCATCTCATTTTTCTCTTGCATCATGCTGTGTTATACAGCCTAGACCACTGTTATGCAGTCTCTGGCCATGAAGACCCACAAAGGTAGGCCTGAAGGGTGTTTATTAATTAAGCAAACAGCACTTGTGCTGCAAAACGTACGAAGCTTCGTCTCCTACGGCTATGTATCTGCAGCTTGAGCAGCAGCCCTAGCCTTCCCTTCCTCCTCCCCCTGCAATAACCCCAGAGCCCTCCCACATAACCACAAAACTGGAGACAGGGAGGGAGGGAAGTGGTTGAGAACCTGTTCACTCTTCCACTTTAATGGATCAGCCTGGACATACTCAAAAAAGTCACAAATTTCATTGCTACCAAATCATTATATCGCAACAAACTCCACCAGGGCAATGGGCCCACAACAGTTCTCACTGTGGCAGCCAAGACACCCCCTCAGCCAGAAGCCCTCTCCCTAAAGTGCTCTTCATGTCCACTGTTGATTCAAGATGACACAGGCCTACCCCCATGTTCTCCAATGAATATGATAAAACACTTGTAGGTTCTTTTTCATGGCATATCTTAAGAAACAATGGTATTTCCACCCTCTTGGTTTTCACTACACAACTATGACAAAGCACAAGTAGAGTAAAGCTTTCCATGCAAAGCTGCATCTCACATCCAGGAGAAAGGCCATGCTGGCACAAGCACTGCTGAATAAATCCAAGCTCCTGCTGGCAAGGAGATGCAAATTATAAGGGGCAAATGGAAAAAAAAACTTGCCACACTGCCTTGGGGCAACAGCAGCTCACTCAGCCACTGGAATGAGCAGCAGCAGAATCCCTGGAGGGCTGCTGACATCTCCGGCCCATGGAACACTCCAAGAAGCTTCCATGACCCTCGGCTTGCTCCCTCAAGAGTGTGGCACATGTCCTGCAGCTCTCAGCTGTATGAAGGTGACCGGATCCTATGCCCAGGAAAGCCATGGTGACAAGATGCCATGCCATGCAGGAAAGGTCTGGCCAAATAAACCTGCCATACAGCCTTTGGAAGCTGGAAGAAGGATGATGTGTAATTCTGTACATGTGTAGTTCTTTGTGCTATTAAGTCATATTTACACTTCGGCTTCCCTGTAAAAGGAACCTAAGTTTCCTGCCAACAGACACGGTAGTTATGATGCCCTTCTCTCTCTCCAAAACTACTCAAGGACAGCTTTCAGAAGTATTCAGTCTTCAAGGGAGAACTAGATCAGTATTTTGTGCTCAAACGTAATGGTCACTCTTTGTGTAAGACTCCGCTCTTACGTGTGCACCTTTACTCAAACCGGGATACTAATCTCGTTCCTTGCAACAGAAGCTTTATTCAAGGCTGAGAAAACCAGGCCTCTGCGAGACTGTCCACATCCAATGCAGCATCACTATACTACATTTTAATTAGTTCAAATTATTTTAAAATGCTCTGACTACGCCAAAAAGTACATTCCAAGATTAAATCCACACAGAGTACAGCAACTTACATTCTAAGTCTTCCCATCCACCATGCTAACTTGTGCTCCTTTTCACTGATGACCACTGTTATCATTTCATCTTAAAAGCACAAGAAATAGGACTTCTGGTTGGATTTTATTTTCCCCCACCATCTCCCTTAAAATATCTGGTAGGTCTTTTTGTGTACAGAGCTGCAAAAAAAATTCAACAGTCTTATCCAAAAGAGAATTTGCTTGCCTCTGTACTTTAATCAAATTTTAAATACATTTTAAAGCAAGTTGTAATTCTAGTATTGCTTTACTTTTAGGTGATTTAATCTCATTTTAAAGATTCTATTAGTTACTGGAATTTTTTATTTTTTTAATCTTTGGACACATAAGGCTGCTGGGCAATAAAATTCCAGACACCTCTGAAAGTCTGTGCTGCTGTAAGTAAAACTTGGGATTTGAAAAACATAAATTATTCCAAACTCACGTTACCAGATCCTAATCCCAAATCCTCAGAGGAGTGTAAATGTCATGACTGAAGTTAGGCAGGGACCTTACTGCCCTGGGGGTGCAGCATGTAAGCGTGCAAGGCTTGACTCCTGAAATACACCAAACTGGAAACTCCAGCTGCACACGGTATCTGTGTGACAGACCACTGAAGAGTACCACACACCACTGGAGACGCCCCCCCCCCCAGCACTTTGTAGTCTCTCATTTCCTCAACTGGCCTATAGCTCAATGGAGCTGGAGAATTAAATCAGGTTTAATAATCTGAGTGAAATTATATCTCTACAAATGAGATGAGCAGAGGATGTACTGAGTATAGAAGAATTGCTGTTTCAAATCATCCCTCTGTAACAACCCTGATCGGCAGCTCTGAAAACTCCACCAACACGGAAGGGACATAACAAGCTTTATTTGGTATCAAGCCAGCAGGTTTGCTATACAGGCATAGCCCAAGTTAATACCAGAAACTGCTTGGAGGAATTGGCCATAATCCTGCTAATTAAAGACAAGTGTTAAAAAGCTTGGGTACCACTTTGTTTTGATTAGCAGTATTCTTTCCAAATGTTATGACTGTACCTTGTTCAAAAGAAGAGTAATGCCCTCACAGCTAAATAACAATTGACGTGTTTTGCAAATAAACATGCTATTTCCTTGCTCAACCCAACAGCAAAACAGCACTGAAAAAACCCACACCCTGCACTTCATTATTATTAATTGCTAGATGCAGCAGTCTTTCCTGTAGCCCTGAACAGTAACACTTAAAATGTGTGATGCATTTTTGTGAGCCAAGGGTGGGTGGAGAAAGGAGATGACCACTGAACGGAAATACTCACTTCATAAACACCGATCAAAAGAATCCCACTTCAGGAAGCAATGGCCTAAAACACCGACAAGCAAGGAGCAGCCACAACAGCTCCCAGTCCAGTGGGTGCCCGTCCCAGCGCAGCCCCGCAGGTCAACGACATGCAGCCAGGAACGGGGCCCTGCCGGTGCCACCGGGGCCCATAAGCAGCCAGGCACAGGGCCCTGCCAGGGCCCACACGCAGCCAGGCACGGGGCCACACTGGTGCCACCGGGGCTGGCCTCTGCAGAGACGAAGGTCCCGCTGGCCGGACAGGACACCAGCAGCACCGCCGCTCTCGTGGCCCCAGCATCTGTAGCCCTGACAAAGACCGAATACATTCCTGAAGCTTCTTTTTGACACAAAACGCCCCCGAAGCGTGCCTTTACTTCAGTTACTTCACCCTAACTATGACAGAGGACAATATACAATAACGCACATTGGCCAACCGTTCCTGTGGGAACCGGAGGCCTTCTTAGGATTACCCAAACTTCAGAATGACTCGCATGTTTCGCGCTTTTCTGGCAGGACATGTATTAGGTGGCTCAGCTCCCCGCCAGTGCGGCCTCACCACCGGTGCGGCCCGGTGCCCCCGGCTCCTAACCACCCGCCCTCGGCCCGCGTTTGAGCCAGTGCCCGTCGTTCGGGTGCCGCGCAGGAGTTCAATAATCCCCATGTGGATAACCAGGCACGGGGAAAAAAAAGCAGAGGCGACCTGAGCCGAAGCCGGTGCTGGACGCGTCAAGGACAGCGACCAACAGCGCGGGGCTCTCGGTGGCCGCCGGGGCAGCAGCGCTGCGGGCACGGAACGCCGGGTGCCGCCTGCGGGACGGCTCCTGCGGGCGGCTGGAGCAAGGCGGGCCGGGTGAGGCCGCTCCCGCTACGGAGCGCCGGCGGCCCGCAGCTCCGCCACGCTGCCGGTCCCGCCAGCCCAGCCGCGGGCGGGGACCGGGGCGCTGCCGCAGGGCGGCCCCGGGGCCGTCCCCCCCGAGGGCGGCGGGCACCAGGTAGGGGCAGAGCCCGCGCCGGCCACCCCTCGCCGCCCGTCCCCGGCGGCCGCCCCCCGCCCGCCCGGGCCGCCGGCGCTGCCCGCTAGCGCGGCTCCGCGGGGGGCGGCCGGCACTCACCGCGCCGCCGTCGCCGTCCTCTGCCCGCGGCTCCTTCCTCCTGCCGGCCGTGGGCGAGCCCTGCAGCAGCTGCTCCAGGCAGGCGGTGCTGGGCAGCGAGGAGCTCTTCTGGTGGGACAGGTGCGCCCCGGGCCGGCGGCCCTCCTTGCCGCCCTTGGGCCCCTCATCGCCGGCCGCGGGCTCGTCGCGGCGGCCGGCCGGCGGCCCCTTGCCCTGGGGCAGCAGGTGCTCCCGCAGGCGGCGCAGGGCGGAGCCGGGCTCGCCGGCCGGCTCCAGAGGCTCGGCGGCCGAGCAGCAGAGGTTGGGCTGGGAGGACGAGAAGACGCGGTCCAGCACTTGCCGCCGCCGCTTGAAGCCGCTCCACTTCGCGCCGGGCGGCAGGTCCCCCTTGCTGCTGGCCGGTGCCGGCGGGGCGGGGGGCTCCGCAGTGCGGCGCTCGGCTGCCGCCCGCCCGCCGCCGCTCCGGCCCTTGCCCCCCAGCTGCAGGTTCTTCCACAGCCGGGCCTGGAAGGACACGGCCGGCTCGGGCTCTCCGGGCTTCTCCCCCGCGGCCGCCCGGGGCTCCTTGCCCGGCTCCATCCTCCTCCTGCTGCGGCGGCGGCGGCTGCGGGAGCAACAGCAGCAGAGCCCGCCGGAGCCCGGCGCCTGCACTCCCGTGCGGGGCGGGCCGGAGCGGCGCCCGCCGCCGGGGACGAGCGCGGGGCTCCGCCGCGCCGCCCCCCGCTCGGCGCGGCACGGCCCAGGCAGCCCGGGGCTCCGCCGCGCCGCGGGAGTGCGGGGAAGGACGAACTCCCCCGGGCGGAAAGTTCGCCGCCGGGAGCCCCCCCGTGGGCGGCGGGCGGTGGCCGCGGCGGGGGCGGGCGGCGCGGGGCTGGGCTGCGTGGGGCGCGGAGCCCGGCGGAAAAGTTCGCGGAGGGGCGCGGGGTGGCTGCCCGGCGCGCCCTTATATGCGTGCGGCACTGCGAGGGCACACCGAGAGGGGGCTTATCCGGCCCCCATCCCCACCTCCCCCCCCCCATCTTTTTTTTCCCCTTCTCTTTTTTCCCTTTCTTTTTTCCCCCTTCTTTATTCCCCCCCCCCCTTTTTTTTTTTTTTTTTTTTTTTTTTTGCGCTGGCGGCAGTCGCGCCGTGCAGGAGGCCGAGGGTGAACGGCTGGCAGCCGGCTGCCGCCGCCGCTTACGGATGCTGCATCGCAGATGCACCGCGCTGTGATGCTGCAGTTTCCCTGCGCCGGGGGATACCCGACCTTTGGGGGCAGGTGGGGACAAGAGGCAGGTCCCGGCCGGGCAGCACCGGCACCGGCCCTGGGTGACCTTGTGGAAGGAAGGTGCGGCCGGGCTTGGCCGCGCACCGACAGCCAGGGCTGCAGGGAGCACCCAAACCTGCCCTTTGGCAGTTGTGGATGCAGAATGAGTGGCCCGGCCAGGCACGTGCCTCTAGGCGGGGGGGCGGGGGGGGGGGGGGCGGGGGGACACACAACACCCAGCTCCTCTGTCACACTCACAGTTTTTTCTAAAAAACGAAAAAAGATACTTACAAATAATTAGACATTTTTCTCATCATGGCACGCCGTACTACTGGCCCCATTGCTGCATTTTTGGATGCCTAACACTATCTCAGCTTTCTTTTTCAATTAAAATGATAGCAGCAAGATACTTTCAGAGCAGGTTTATACATTCATGAAACAAAGTGAAGCAGAAGGAATCTTTCTTGCATACACCTTTACCCGATGTACTTCTGGGTTTCATTTCAAAAGTCGCTTCTTTACATAATTGAGGGTTTGGCCACCTATATGCTGATTCAGCTTTCCCAAAAAAGTTTGCAACCAGGCATTTGACAATACAGCTTTTGCTGAACAGAACAAGAAGAATACAGATTAAAAGTACTGTGATAAAATGGATTCTTTCAAATCACCAAGGCCTTGGGAATTCAATCTACAATATTTGAGAAAATAGCCAAAATAACCTTTGAACCTCAGGAGGTTATTTGTGAGAAGCCCTGTCAGATAAGTGACATTTCAGGACCAAAAAAAGCCAAACATAATCATAGTAAAAAAAATAAAAAACTTCAACAAAAACCTGAAGATAGAACATCACAGAGAAGTCAGCCTACTTTGATCCCTGGAAGTGAATACAAATCACCTATAAGCAAAAGCATCAGATAGCAAAGCTCAAATGGATCAAGGCCTGGAGGAAGCTCATGTGTCTCAATATCTGAGATGATATCTTTAAATCAAAGAAGAAAAGTGCTGAAATGGAAGCTTTTTAAAAGGTCTGCTTTCCTGTAAATAACGGATTTACTCAATGAGCAAGAACCAACAGACTAAAAGAAAAGATGAATTTGGTTCTTCATCAGTACTGGGGAGAGTGACAAGGGCAATCTAAAAAAACATTTCAATGTAAGTATCTGCCTTGTGTTTTACTTTTTTTATTTTCACATTGCAGTTGAAATGGCTCTAAAATAAGCAGCTTTTCAGTTAAAGAGTAATTTCTATTAAAGTTATGGAAAGTCAATATGCTTTCCACAAAGCCAATAGGTGTAGGAAGAATGCAATGTTGCATTCGGAAGAACTGCTTATTTGACAACATGCTGACCTATTCTTGTATCTTTAGACGTTTGTTTTCAACAGTGATCACACTTCCCTATGAAAAAAAGACCCGAATTTTGTTATTTGTATAGATGTATTCACCACAGCAACTAATCTCCTAATTTGTGATGCTGCGTGGAAGTTCATCGTCTGGGATGAGCATGCACAAGATGCAGTGCTGCAGACCAGTGTTTTCAGTCTGGCTTGTGCTGCATTTTTACGACCCCTGCATTGAGTGGTCCCAAATAACCTACTGGCAGGCCTCCAGATTCTTTTTCCACAAAAGGCAGCATAAGCTTTCCTTTACATTAAAATCATGTCATTACATCATCATTTCCAAATCCATCTAATTTATGTCCATTTTATCCGACCAGAAAGTAGATTTGCTTATACAAGAGAAAGGTCAGGGTAGCTTAGGCTGTTTAGTTGCAGAAACACTCATTGTCCTCAGGGCGAAACATATCTGGGGCCAAAAGGCAATGTATGGCTGCACTGTAACAGGCAGAGTAGGATTATTCTAGAATTAATTCAAATCAATTCACCATAAACAGTTTTATAATAAAATGAGTCATTCTGCACATTGAATTCTCTGAGCTGTAATCGTTTATTAAAGTTGAAGCTGAACCTGGCAGAAAGATCACAGCAACACTTCAAGCAACATTCAAATGGAAATCTCAACATTTAACAAAGATATAGATGTTACACCTGTACAGATGGGAGTGACTTTGCAAAATGTACGAACAAGCCTTTATTGGCCTTAGAAATAAAAAAATATGGTATCTGAAAACATTTACTTACACATTTCATAAGCTAAAACAAAACAGAACATAAAACCAAAAAAAAAAAATAAATTGGTACTTCAAATATGAAACCAAGGAGATCCATATAGAGAATGTGTTTTTATTTCCAACATATCAATTATACATGTCAAAAAGGAAGAACATTTTCTGTGGAAAGCAACTATCATTCTCCTCAGAACTGTATCTGATCTATCTATATATGTCATTTCTCTAATTAGTTTAATTTAAGCTGATAAAACAAATGTATCACTCAATGCTAAGCACTCTGCTTTAAAAAAAAACTAGTTTCTTACACCCTTTCAGACTAACCCAAGGCCCCAGATTTCTCCACAGTAATTTGCATCAAATAAAATATCTCTTTGGTTTTGGTTATTTCTTGGGGGGGGGGGGAGGGGTGTGGGTGGAGAAGTTTACTTTGTAGCTTCTGATATTTAGTCCATTATCTATACATATTTATGTTTGGAAAAATACTTCGTTTTTTCAGTTATGTCTTCCTCTTCAAGCACTGTCCCATCTCCCATGATTCAGAATCTAAAATACAGCAAAGATAGTAACAGTTTGAAATGCATACCAGGCAACTACAGAGGCAGTATTTGTTGGAAGATGGCCTTGGGCTCAAAAGCTGAACATGATTTTGGTCTTCTCACCCTGAAACCACATTTGAACATCACTTGCACATGTTCACTGCTGTCATTTTGTCTTACTCTTTCTCAATGTCTCTTCAGTCTGAACTAGTATGAATTTCTGTGTCCTTTTTTTCGTCTGAGTTATGTATCAAATGGCAAAGTTCATGTCTATAATGCAGTTTTTAAGTACAGCCTTGAATGTTGTTTTTTGCTTGGGTTTTCACCTGCAGTGACAACGGGACATAGGCAACACAGTGATGAATTTTAGCTCTTGGCATGGTAAGTGGTATCTCAGGCAATTTCTGCCCGACTTGTAAGAAGTTTCGCGTTATGCAGAGAACCACAAGTTCTTTAACTCTTCTTGTCCATGGCTAAAGTATTTTTATCTGAAACTTTCAAACAGGGATTCAGCACAAGACACAAAACCAGTGTAGAGCATTGTGGCCAGACTAGCTAAGAGCCTTGACATTTTAGAAGTATTGAACCATGTCATACAATTTTAAGCTTCAGGCAGCCTATAGGTACTAGAAGTCCTGTCTTCACGCACAAGTACACAGTAATGAGTACATTTCTTCTTGGATTTTGTACAGATAATTATGCTCCTACCACATATGGCTCTTCTAATTTGACAAAACATAGCATCTCACAAAGCCAATCACAACTTAGTTCTGCAAAATGCTTCATCGTCTTGGTGCACTTTTGAGTATTTTTAACGAGCTATTGGGTTTTGGTTTTGTTTTGGTTTTTTTTGTAGCAATGACAATACAGATTCAGCCATTAATCTAGGGTAGTGCAAGCTTCAAAGTGTTCTCCTGAGGTGAGATAACCCCCTTTATACATTAGCAAAATACCATGAAGCTTATAGGGTGCACTGTTATGAGAACCTGAGTCGATTTACTGGAGACTGATTTCCCTTCCTTTCATGTACATCTTTGTCTCTAATATTTTGACCGTATTGCTAGCCTTCTGCTAGTGTTCTATAGCTAGTTATTTATCACTGGTGCTCATGGCTGACATGGTTCCGCTAACAACATGTGCGGGAAGGTCTAATGCAACCCTTGGGACTAAAGGGAAGGAAAATCAGAGTCGCAGGTCAGTGCAAAGTCGCAGCATTGGCATCTCATAACCCACATGCAGCATGCCAAACTGTGTAGTGCCCCAATGGTGGGGAGCACGGCAGGACATTCTCACAACTGAGAAGAAGCAGGCTACCCCTACTAGAGGACTGAGCATCAAGACATGCACTCCTTCTGACGTTAGCAGGTGGTTTTGCCCTTCAGATCTGCACCTTTGAATAGACAGCTCTTCTTTAAGTGAGTTCCAGCTCACTTTTTCATCATTAACGTTAGTGCTAAATTGTAATACTAATTTAGAAATTGTATAAAGCTTCAGTTTTATTCTAAACTTGCCTGACTATCATGGTTTAACCCCAGCTGGTAATAAAGCACCACACAGCCACTCCGCTCACTCCCCTCTCACCCAGAAGGATGGGGAGGAGACTTGGAAAGGAATGTAAAACTTAGGGGTTGAGATAAGAACAATTTAATAGTTGAAATAGAATAAAAATGTAAGAACAATAACAACGATGACAATAACAGTTATAATGGAAAGGGGGAGGGAAAGAATAACATCCGGAGGGAAAGGCGGAAAGGAACACGCGGTGCACAGCACAACTGCTCACCGCCTGCTGGCCGATGCCCAGCCAGTGCCCGAGAATGCCCTGCCTGCCCCGGCCAGCCCCCCGGGTACATATACCAGGCATGATGTCCCACGGTATGGAATCCCTCTCTGGCTAGTTGGGGTCAGCTGTCCTGGCTGTGTCCCCTCCCAACCCCTTGTGCCCCTCCAGCCTCCTTGCCAGCAAGGCCTGAGGAACTGAACAGTCTCACACCAAAGCCAAAACACAGCACCGCATGAGCTCCTGAGAAGATAATTAACTCCATCCCAGCTGAAACCAGGACACTGACATCTTCAGTGTTTCCGTAGTTAATAGGGATAAACATTGACAAGCAAGTCTATAACTGACACAAAGTTTCAAACTACCCTCTGCCTACTTTATATTGTATCTCTGTTGGTTTTGTAATATGAATAAATATCAGTAAAAAAAGAATTTATATTTCTAAATGCTTATAGGGTCCTCAGGAATGAGTAGTATTAACTATTTTGGCTTCTCCTACTAGTCTAATGTTTATTTGCTAGCACAAGTATTTTTGCACAACAAAATATGTCCATCAATTGTTCTTTTCTGTTCTGTGTTTCAACTCAACTTCAGCCGTATGGTTTTTTATTCCTGTGTTGTAAAACCCATCAGTGCTTATGATTCACTACTAATAGTCATTTTGACTTTTGAAGTTACCTTTGCTGACTGACCCAAGTAACTTTTATATCATTACAAAGTTCCAAGTTCACAACCTGTCTGATCAATGTGCAAACCTTGAAATGCTTCCACTGCTCCTCAGTGTTGTCCTTAGGACAGGTTTTGGTGTTTCCTTCACAGTCTGCTGTGTTACTGGGCCAGCTGTAGCTGCTTCCCCTTTTGGTCCCTCCAAAAGCTCTTTTAAGGGGTTTTGGGCCTTAGCATAGCTTTCAGGGAAATTTCATTAATATCTCTTAGGCTGGGACCTGTGTCTCCGTAACTCCTCCGTCTCTCCAGGTATGAAGTTTAGGATTCTTTATTTCCTTCCTTTACACATACAGTAGCCATGGAGTTAAGAGTTGACTTAGAATCAGAATGTCATTTATTTTAGCATTAGAAACAAAAATAAATAAGTAAGTTTTAAAACTGCAGATACATACTCTTATTATAGCATCTGCTGTTGCTAAGCATCTCATTCTTCAGATCCTGCCTGGTTTCTTAGCCACTTTAACACAGTGCCTCTTAAATCTTCTTGACAGTTTTATCCTTTGTCACTGTCCTGTATTTTAACCCTTTGGTCAAAAAAGCATCTCCATAGGTTCCTCTGGATGTTAAGCATCTCAGATGTTCAGGGTGAATCTTTCCAGCAGTAGTTCTTGACGGCTTTCATGTCTCTGTTGAAGCAGCACCAGGTGAGCTCTTTTTTCCATTCCTGCTTTTTCTCTCAGGTGTCTCCTCTCGACCCTGTACAGTAATATGGGGAACTGACTATGTGCTTCATAAATGACAGTTCCAAATATTGCAATACCAAGAACATGTACTGATCTTTACAGTCAATATACTTCACCTATTTCAACTCCCACTTAACAAGTTTAGAAAGACAAATGATTTTTTTCCTCTTTTTCTTACTCGCGAGTCAACTCTGCTTAAAATCATCTCCCCTCCCAACAGCCTTCTTGGTTTGTGAGCTCTCAGTATCCCAAGAGGATAAAAGCATTATAATTTTTTTCACATTAACGTTGCTTATATTTAGAACTGCCCCCTGATTCCACAAATGGCACCAGCGTCCTGCGACACAATGAGCCATTTCAATTCCAGTTGAAATGAGAGACTGTGGAGGACTCATGCTGTGTCGTCCATTTCCTTCTCCATCCTAGCACTGGCATTAGGAGCAGGAAAGAAAAAAGCTGATTGGAGAATCATGTGGAGCTTATAGATAAATATATATATATATATATATATATATATACTGAATCATACTGCCTTTTTCTGTTATTTCATTCACCAACATGTCAAGCTCCTTTAATTATAATTTCTCATACAAATAGCTTCTTTTGTTCCCTTCTATTTTGGAAGTATTAATAATAAAGGAAACAATCTATATAAACTCATATTACCACTCTTTCTGGTTTTGAACACAGTACTTAAATCTGTGTATTGTACAGACTGTCTTTTCCCAAATAAATTCTTCCTGTGATTTCAGACACAGAATATAGATATTTCATTTGTCAGTCTTTGGAGCTTTTTCCTTGATCTTACATATAAGACCAGTCAAGTAATGCATTTGCTGACTTGAAAAATAAGCAATATTTCCTGACTTTTGGACTTCTGGAGTATTGAGCTACAATTGTGTCAATCCTAAACCAACATCTTGTCTTACATTATTTTAATGAGTTCAGTACCATGCCTGTTTGTCAATACTGTTTGACATCAAATACTCGCTCTATTGCACTTCGGTCTGAACATACTATGATCTGACAGTACACTAGCCCTGGACCTTCCTTGTTTATCTACCCATCTGCTCTGCATTTCCCAAAATACTTAATTGCTGCTTTTCTTCTAAAACACTTTACTATTTCCTTGGGGCTACCCAGGGTTTCCTAACACAGTGATTAGTGTTCTACACAAATTTTTTCCCCTTCCTTTGCAAAATTTTTTTTCTAGGAAAACTGTTGTCTGCATTTCTTCTGCTGTTGTCACGTTCTGAATTTCCTGGAGAAGGGGTGAGTTCAATAGCTATGTTACACTACTTAGACAAACTATAAATCTTGTTGTATATAACTGCCTGATTTTTCCTCTGGATCATATTTTTTAAGCTGTTTTTGTGTCTAAGGAGGTAGAAAACTATCTGGTATGAAGTTAAGAAATGCCTTGGTTCTTAATTTTGACGAAGTTTTAGTGCTGTGCCTTGGTTAACCATAAATTCTGCCTTTTTCTTACAACTGCTTATCAAGTTACCCACATAAAAGAGTACTCGGCTGTCTCTGTGCTTGCTTTTTTTTTTTTTTTTTAGTTTGGCTGTGTCCATACTTACTTTTTTCAATTTTCTTGCAGCACTGAGAATCCAAAGAGATATCGGTAACTGTATAACTGTGCTCTAATTCAGTGTGCTCTAATAAAGATTTTGCTCTGATGTATCCTTTCAACTGCAGTTCTATTTGACTGCCACCTTCCAGGCTTTGTGAACATACATTTCAAGCTGCAGTGTGGACAATTTGCGCTTGGCCCCTTGTAGCAGTCCCAGAGTAAAAATATTTTCACCACAGCTCTGAAGTTCCAGTATTTCTCTCTGACATTCCAAAGCTGTTACTATCTCTATAGATTATCTTTTATCTCTAAAGTCCTCCTCAGTGTAGGACCCATCCTTGTAGCTGTCATTTTTAGTTTATTCAACTAAGTATTCACTACTGTGAGTTTCTCTTTTTTTCATTCTTTTTTCTTTTTAATTTTTTAATTTATATTTTATTCTATTTTATTTTATATTTTTTTAATTTTTATTTTGTTCTGCCTCCCAAAAAACCTACCACCTTCTCAGAAGTTACTGATGCTACTCGCGCATAGCCCATCCCCACCGCTACAGAGCCTATGCTCAAGCACCATTTCCTGGGCTTACCTTTCTGCTTTTCTGCTCTCCCCATTCTTAGCATCTTTCTAAGCAGCTGATCACCTGCACGCTGGATAAACAACAAGGCCATCTGCTGCTGCTCTTTGTTCTGCACCCATTGTCCACCTCCCTTGTGACTGCGATAATCCAAACTTAAAGCACATGTGGGAAAGGAGGTGGGACAGAAAGAACTATTGCTGCCAACTAAGTCTTTATGACTGTCATGTTCACTGGTGCCCTGTGATCTCAGTGGTCCCCTCTGTTACCACAGAACCCATGAATTTGCAAGGATAAAGGGAGCAATAGCTCCAAGCCCATCTTCTGCCCTAGAGACTAGGGAAAGATAACTTCATTCCGTTCCTCAGTGCTCAAAGAGTAACAGGAACGCTGTCCCCCTCAGCTACGCGAACTCTGTGCTGGATGGGCAGCTGGCAGAGCCCTTACCCCTGAGCCTTTGACCAGTCCTGAAGTAAGGCAGTGTCCTCTGCCAGTGGGAGAAGCTGTGTGGTGCTGCTGCTGGTTTCACCAGGAGAAACACCCGTGACTGCATGCCAGAGGTGCACGCTGCACAGCACAAATGGCACAGGTGTGAGTAGTTTCTCCATCCAGATGTGTCCCACCTTGCACACCTGCCTGCTCATATGCACAGGTGACAATGAGCCTCTCAGTCACTGCTCTGCTCTCTTTTCCACACGCCAGGGAGGCCTTGCCTTCCACAGGCACGTTATCACCTCATTGTTCTTCTTGCATGGGTGAGGGAGTTGGAGGCTGGTGGAAGAGGAGAAGCTCTTCTCTTTGTGTACTCCAGTACTTAGGGAGCTCAGCCTCTTCTTTGCTTCTCAATGAACACAGCTTGTAGGTCAAGGTGGAGAATTTCCAAGCAGGTCCACTCCCCTCTCCTGGCATGATCTCTTGTTGTTGGGTTCCCCAAATGCAGCAAGGGCATCGCTGGGAACATGCCATGATATGAAGCACATTTGGAGGTCAATGAAGCTGCTTCCTCTGCTGCTACAGGACATTCAGAGGTGAACTAACTCCAGTGCAGAACACATCTGAGTGAGAGCCAGCACCAAGAAGCACCAGCGGCGTACAGCAGGAAAACCAGATGGTGCTCCTTCTCCTGCCTGATCAGATCACACCCGCTGTGCATTGTCTGCACCCACTCCAACACATCTGATGCAGTTGCCTTCAGAGAATCCAGTATTGACTCACTATGGCTTACCATTAGGTGCTTCTTGCAGTTGTACTTTGGAGAAGGTAAGATGGATATAAAATTGTGAGTAAGCATCCACATGCTTTTCATGTATTAATGGAACTGCAATTAAATGTGAATACACAGTCCAATGTCAGCCCGGGGAGGCTCAAGTATTTAGTAAAACTGCAATGTTGGTTTTAAGATCATAAGTAGTAACTTTAAGTGCTAACAATTCATTTGTTTCATGAGAAGTCATTGGTACACAACTGCTTTATGATTTGAGTTGCTTTAAAGTGACTACAGTATGATTTTTTAAAAATTTATCTGCTGTGGACCTTGATCATTCTGTTGGTGGTTTGGGTATTTTCTCTTTGTCTTCTGGCATTTGAGTAAGCTTTTTAATGTTAAGCTTCTTATTCTGCAGTTTCCCCATAATTTATGTTTCTCTGTCTCCATGTCAATGGCATTTGATCTGAGAAAGGAGAACATTTACTGACTGAGGCTGGAAATGAACGTTCATCATGTTTCCTTAATGCATTTTTGTGTAAGTCTTAACTATATTCTGTTTTAATAAAACAGTAACACATATAAAGCTTAAAAAGGACTCCTACTTGTCTGAAACATTGCAACATTGTGCTGCTCTTCACAGAGTAGAAGAAAAATACTTTATTTTTTTCACTTGAGATGGGATAGCAGATAAACATAGCTATTTCACTTATGATTTCTTTATCAGACTTCTCACAAAATTCTGATATATCCCCATTTAGGAATTACCAGTGATTGCAAAGATGAACACAATGTTCAGGGCAATGTACATGGTCAACTCCACATCTGTATTGTACGCTTAGGTGAGTATTAGAGCTTTCTGAAAGAAAGAACTTGATGAATTTAATTACTGGGGAATTACGGGTGTGATACACGACGTCACGATTTTCAATATGTCAAAGCTAGCCGACACAAATCAATAATAAAAGAACAATTATCATCTAAAGGGGTTTTTATCACTGTTTGAAGCAAGCTTGGAGACAGCCCAGTCTTGCCACAAGAAAGACCAAACCAAATGGCTTTATTCAGCATCAGCTGTTCCTTCCAAAGTGTCTTTGGATATTGCTCCCTCGGGAGCATTTTACACATGCAAAACAAAACACACTTTCTGAATTAGCCTTGGGATGACAGACAATCATCTCGTGGTTTTGGTGGTTTGTTTGATAAAAGATCTTCCCAAAAAATCCTACTACAACATGCAAGCAAATTAGGCAAATTATTTTGCCTAAATTTGAGGTTCAGACAGGTGGGATTCAAAACTGCAGCTCAGATTCAGATGTCATTGATCTGCCATGATTCCAGATGAGGAAGAAAAAATGAAACAAGAAACAGAAAATTCAGTGTCATCAAGGCCAAATCCAATGAAAAGGAGCAGTACGACTAGAAAGTAACACAAAAATTTGTGGTAGGGTGTTAATAAGAAGTTAAAAAGGATGGGGAAAGAAGGAAGATATTAAGTAATTTGCTGGGGGAATTTCTAGGAAAAGGTAGTAATAAATTAAGATGTGTCTAAAGGTCTAAACCTATAGGAAGAAAAACTGTAGTCACAGATAACTAACACTGGCATTGCTTTCGTCTGGCATGCCACAACATCTCTGGGAACAGCAGTGTATTACAGGCAGACAGAGCAACTTCTAACTGCTAAATGTCCCTTACGTCTGGGTGGGAGAAGAGACACAAGCACATCTTACACACACAGGGGCCATATTACACACTTGGGAATACATGTATTCATACATTGGATCCATAGCTTTATGGACTAGTCTGGCGGTCCTTTACTGTAAATACAATGGGCTTGCTTTGTGCCTTACACAGGCTCAAGCTTAGATTTGAGCATCTTTAAAAAGCTGTAGCTTGTATCTACGAGAAAGAGGATGCAAAAAAACTTATTTCTGTCACATGTGAAATGTGTTTCTGGATCTATTTAGCACTGTATTTCACAGGCTTGGCCATTCCTGAATGATAGGTAGTTAATCTGATAAAATTAACCTGATTTTGTTGGACTAAGCTTACATCCACAGCAGTCACTGAGGACCTAAAACACGCAGCAGCAAACAAAAGTAAAGCTTCTAATGTAAATGTAAATGCCATGGGGAGAATTTTAAAAATACAGTTCCAAATGCATTCTGCTTTGATTGATTAAAGATCCAGATTATCCTGACAGAATGCACATGTGCAAATGGGTAATTAAATACATAGCTACTAGTGCCCGCATCTGTAGCTGACATAAAATAGCCAGTGTGAAATGCAGGTGCCATTTCTAATAGAAAAACTGCAATAGGCAACAACAAGATGGAAGTGGTTCCCAGCGATTACCTAGATTCCTGGAGAGCGAAGACTTTACAGTCCACTGGACCAGCTCTACTTTCCAGCTACATTGATAGATTTTCCTTCAGGTGATGTCTATATTCCCTATCTCTAATTTAGAACAAATACTTTAATAAAACAGCTCACTACACTTTCAGTAGACTTTCAGCGGGAAAAGACACTTAAAAATAATAGTTATTTCCCTATATAATAGTCTAATACAATTCTGACCCGGTTTTCATTTTTTTCATTAATAAAGTCAATATGAAGCTCATAACAAATACAACGTTTATGGGTTTGGTTTGTTCAGTTGCTTTTACCGTGTATCTTCTGATGTCAGCTTTTCTGAAGTTCATAAATGCCTTTAATTTAAAGTTGCATGACAGAGAGAAAGGAACTCCTGCATATCAAGAGGAAGTAACAAACTTCAAAGGTAAGCTAGAGTTACCTTACATGACAGACATTTTTACTATTTTTACTTTTTTTTTTTACTATTTTTACGTTTTTACTATTACATTGATAACATACTTAGTAATTTGTGGCCAGCTACTTAAGAGCCAAGTTCAACGAAAGAGCCATCTGGTGCACAGGATCCTGCACAAGCCCAAACAAAACTGATTTTTGAGGGTTCGCAAAGGCATCTACAGTGCAGAAGCCAGATGGCAAATTTAATGTTCATCCACAGACAGATTTTCAGAGCTGTGACTGCAATGTCACATTCTCTGTGTACTCTTTTATGCACTTGGACATTTTAAATGAAAGACGCAAGCAGTAGTAACCAGTTATCTAATTACCTGCTTGCACATGCAAACTTCAAAAGAGATGTATGGAACATACACATTTTATTGTTTTTTTATATATTTTGAGTTGACCATTGAAAATAGGCTGTTGTCTACCACATCACACTTGCACACACTGTAACTGCACATGCAAATATTTGCATTTGCACATGCCCAAACTGCTAACCACATTGAGAACTGAACCCAAAACGTAGTCTGAGAGCTCTGAGCAATGAGGCCATTGTTGAGCAACGCAATGGCAACAGTTTGGGCAACGGGAAGATCACCTTTCTTTGAGGCCCCATCCATTCGAGGAGGACTTCTCACAGGAAATGGGAGACTTTGTAGCCCATTATTAATCCTATTAGCTATCTGTTTATCAGGTGGAGATTGATTACGTATACAATTCACCTGAAATTTATTTAGTAAGTATTTAAAACCTCTGAATGATAAAATTATTTTTTATTTAGTATCTTTTCTACATTGTATATATTGGAAAGAATGAGTGTCCTTATGAGAAGGGAAATAATTTTTTCAGCAGCACGAAACTAACACTAGTCCTTTCAATCTGTGGCAATCTCATACCAAAAAGAAATTAATTTCTCTTGCTCACACAATAAATTGTAATCTGAATATATTATTCTCAAACTCTTATTACTCACTCACTGAGATTAGGCATGACTCTTTGGATTTTCCCACCAAGCAAAATTTTTCAGAAAGATCATCAGTGTCATGGAAGTGGCCTACAAGCAGTTGAGATCACACCTTTGTGAAATCCAAGTAGTCTAATGCGCAAAATGTGCGATTCATTTTGCGTGTGGAGCCCTGGGTATGTACATTCCCATATGAGCTTGTTTTGTAACATGTAGGCAACTGCAAGCAAATACTATCTAACACACAATTGTTAACCTAGAACTTTGTCTTTGGCAATTAAGAATAGGTGTATCTACTAATATTCAGCACCTGTATTCCTTGATGTGCTATTAGAACTACAGCTTGCCCATCTTTGTATTGATTACTGATCACAGATGGCTTATTGTCAGACAGGGTAACTTCTTGTCTTGTACAAGAATGCACCAGCAAAAGACTAAACCAAAGTAATTGTCTTCATGATTAAGCAACTGCTGTAATTACTATAGGTTTGTTACATATGCAATTAAGACAGCAGGATTTTTGCATCTGTGAATAGGTGTGAAAGACTGTGTCTGAAAATTAAGCTGAAAAACTTTTGAACTTCTGTCTGAACAATTTTGTACATGAGGGAATACCACAAAGCCTCAGAAAGCAGTACTGAAAGCACCGCTGGAAGTTTGTGGCCTATTCAAATCTGTTGAATTGTGAAGCATCGTGGAGCTGGGCTGATGCATCGCAGGAGTATCACTGGGACATGTCACAGTGACTCATGGTTACTTTAGGGAAAGTGATTTGATGTTGTTTGCAAGGTGGTAGAATTAATAGAGGTAGTAGTGTCTGACACTTTCTGTATTGATTTTAAGTATTTAAACAACAGCACACACGAATACAAAACTATTTCCTACTTCAAAACTTCAGCATTTCAGAATTGATGCTGCCTTTGGAGACAATGTGGTATCTCTGTATACCTCTGTTTATCTCTGTATCTCTGTGTATCTCTCTATAGCTGATACATTTCAAATGAAAAAAAAAAAAATCTGATTTCCCCCCATATTTTGTTATAATCTGTTTTCAGGAAAAGTAGACAAGATGCAAAAGAAAAAACCCTCTCATACTGCTGAGGTTTCTGCTGCATGAAATGCAGCCAGGCAGTACTGCAATGAGCCATAACATGGTTTTCAGATTTATAGAGTGTTCATTAGAAGGTCATAAGGAGATGCCAGAGCATTTTAGTTATTTACCTGTTCCTGGGGAGACAATACCTAAGTCAGGGTAATCAAAGAAAAGAAGAGGAGCTGTCCTTCTAATCTGGCAGCAGCCTCATAATTCAATTCAGGTAAAGTCATTTTTTCCAGAACATAAAGGTAATTTTACTTGTGAAGCTGTTCAAAGAAAATTTACCAGTTATTCAGCAGCAGACTAAGTATTCCCAACCTTTGTCTGCTGCTTTGCAGAACAGCATTCTTATTTTGATCAAATAACTTCAAGAAATCGCTTTTGCCTGGAAAGTTATGATTGAAGAACTTCAGTTGGGAAAGCAGAAATTTAGAAAAAGTAGAGTAGCCGAAAACCAGGAGTTAAAAAAACCTGTATCTGTGCAAGATTATCTGCTTGGCATAGCAGTCTGAACTGATGCCATCTATAATGGGACTATTCTCAAGTGAAAAAAAATAACCTTTACTTTGAAGCAAAGAACTACCTCTTGAATATGCATATTATTTGTCTGTAATTTATATAAAGGCATATTTTTTTCCAGCAAGTGGATGGAATTATACCCATGTAAGTGTGTATATTTATGTGTACACAGAGGAAACCCAGAGCTCAGCAGGGATCGCCTGTTTCCCCCACTTTGTGCCATGTTATCTGCTGAATCAGAACCAGCTCTGAAGAGAACTGAGGAGCAGAACCATTGTCTGATGGCTATGCCACATGAGAAATCAGTCCCACACTTCTCCCTGGGAAGGGCCACCCCTAACTCTGCAGGCTACTTGTGGCAGGACTTTACAATTACATCAAAAGCCAAAGTAGCTGGCATTTAGAAAACAAGCACGGATGCTCCCTTCTAGGACCAACTGGATTTGGTCAGCGCCCATTCTTTTGTGGGCTTCATCAGGAAACAAGAAATCACTGTTTTACTTGAGAGGTTTTCCACACGTTATGGTTTGCACAGGAATAATTTGGTCTTTCAAGGTTAATACAGTGCTGCCCCTCTGCTTTTACAGGTCAAGTACTTGCAGGATGATAAAATCCCCCAAGGGTTTTGTTCCTTCTGCCGATCCCTGTGGAACAGCATGGTAAGCATGTGTTTCCCTTCCTTCGGGCCATCATGGGCAGATGTGGGGTGTAACAAGCATTCAAGGGTGCATACTAGTGCTGAGCTACAGCTCTACCTTGCAGCATGATGTGTTCTTCCAACAGCATCCCAAAATACAGGAGCTGAGCAAGCTGCCTTCATCCTCTGGTACCCAAATTCCTCTTGAAATGATACATTCTTATCCACATTGTAAGTGCTCTCGCTGCCCACGTACCTTTTCCGTCATTTCACTCCCACTAATCCTTTCAAGCACTGCGATTACTCTCTGCCTTTTTCTGTTTATTCCTTTATGGGTGTTAATTTCATCTCTCTCATTCACTCTTCTTTTGACTTGTTTGCTTTTTCAGAGTTGTCTTTGCCTTTTCATTTTCAGTGAGATCAGAAATCCTGTCGGATTCAGTCCTACAGTCTGTCATACCACATTTTAACTCTGAGTGGCAGATTTAAGAAGTTTAAAGTGTCAGAACACTTTAGGGAATATTATGATGAAAAGTAAAAAAGTAAAATTAATCTAAGCAACACTTGCATATTTCCCTGCTTGCTTACACTACATAGATATTTGAAGAGATATTTTTTTCATGAGATATTGTATTTGTTTCTTACTTGTGACAGATGTGCTTTTTATCTTGATTATTTTTTCTTCATCTTTGGAAGTATTAATGAGAAACCTAGTTATTGATGGGAAATTAGGAATTAGGTTTATTGATTTCTCTTTCATAATGAGCTCTTTTTCTCAAAGAACCAGTGGAAACAGCTGGTCAAAGAGTTAATTATGCATAGAAAAAAATAATTTTTGTCTAATTAAATTAATTTGAGCATTTTCAAATAAATCAAAAGGGCTACGGATGGCTGAATTATTCCTGGAAATCATTTGATACATAATGTATTCCTGAAATGGAGACTACAGACTACAAAATAAAGTGATTAAAAAATATTCAATCATATTTAAAATCCATGTACAAATAACTACAAGCAAGGATCACAGGCAACTACTGCCATGTTCATCTTTGTAGACTTTGCACTCTTGGAGGGTGGATGGTGTGCACTGTTTACATAATGATGTGCAGAGCTATACCATGATATGAATGCTTGATCATTTGACCTTAAGGCATCCAACCATACACTGGCACATACAGAAAACTCGTCCAGAAGAATTTTAGAAAAAATATAAATGAATTTACAGCCACGAGCCCAAGCTGCAGAGCTCTCCAATGAGCTGCAGCTCCCAGGGTTTATGAGCACATCTAAAATCTTGGAAGCCTTGCATGTCTGTGGGAGTCCCAGTTCAGAGGTGGCTTCCCAGCAGCATGGATTGTCCCCAGGTCCCTGCCCCAGGATGCTGTGGGAAGCTGGCATTGCCTGCAACCTGGGAAGTGCGAACAAGGGCACCCCGGTTGAATCTCACCTGCATTTCCACACGCCTTCGTCAGACCAAGGTATTCCTGCTTCCAAAGGTCTCATGCAGGCTTATGTAATGGTACCTTGCAGATACACTGCTGTACAGGACACTACCTCCCTCGTCAGCTTTCACGGAAGAGCAATTACACTTCTAAATTCAGTGTTTGCGAAGAAAACCTTGTACATATGCCCAAAAAATGCCTCATTTATTGAGCAGTCACAGTGTCTTCAGTAAGCCCCAAAATAACTACAGGAGACAGGAACAGTCCTTTTTGTTTTCTTTTGCTTTCCTTGTGCTGCAATGGGGGCTAGATGTATATTCTCATTAACACTACTTTAAAGGGATTTGAGGCTATCGCATCTTTAATTTCTGGTGTTTTGTGTTAGTAGTAATACTACCTGGGGGGTTATACTACTGAACCAAAACATCTGAGATGGAAGATGCTATAGACTGGCATCTCTCCTTTCTGAAAAAATCTCTTGGTAGTTTGTTCAGCTGGCCTGAAAACTGTTTAGGAAAGAATGCAATATGAATAAATAAAGATAATGGTTTTTATCACTGATCACAAAGAGTGGGGTGCCAAATTATGCCTAGTCTGTCATGACCCTCATCCGCTAGCCTCCAAAGGGAATTACTCCACCTGTTTTCTGAGACCATCATGATTTTAAACACAAAAGAATAAAACAACATCTTGTAAAACTCATGCTCTCTGTCACATGCATAATTTTTATTTTTAAATTAGGATAGACTGGCCTATTAGTTTCCCCAAAAAGAACCCTAGATGGATATAAAAGTTCATATTCGTCCCTTTTACTCAGAGGTTTACAGTAGGTCTTTCTAGCTTGCTCTTTCCAGTGTCTTGTCATTGGTATGGATTTCCAATGGAAAATGACAGTGTGGAATAGAGCCCATAAAAAAACATTTATCTGCCTTTCACTTCGAGCACTTTAATAAGCTGGTGTGCAGATCTATTTCTGATTTGGCTTCGCTAATGTTCAGAAAGCTGACCTGTATTTTGTTTCTGTTACAATATGAGTTCTTAGATGTGCAGTAGGCTTTCTGGGGCCATGCATATTTTAATTAATATAACACTTACTTCATTGGGATGTTGAGAAGCTTAATTAATTCAGTCTTTCACAGTCAGGTGGAAAACAATGAGTAATCACAAAATACTGCCAACATTTATTTTGCCCAAAACTTGATGGCTGTCTCTATTGGAAAAATAACTACATTTTATCAGAAATATAATGTGAGTACATGATACCGTAAGAGCAAACCATTCTATATATTAGTAACTCCACTGCTGCTGAATTAATCCTGCAACAGGACAGGAATCCACACCTTCCCCACCTGAAACAGCCCTGCAACACTTGACTGAGATCAGCAATAATATGTGTGGTCGAGGCTGCAGGTTTTGCTTTTTTAATAAAAGTGGAGTGTCACATGCTGAGGAAGCCCGCTGTTCACATCCGTCATTACCACCGCTTTGCAGCTCCTGTAATTAGAATTCACTGGGGATTGTTTACAACTGCTGCTTCTTTGCACAGACCTACATAACCTGCCATCCACACAGATCCCCAGACTGCACAGCCTGCCTGGATGTGGGCAGCAGGCGGGATGATGCCTATTTGGGCTAAGTCAAAATGACATTTCTCTTAGCTGAATTCAGGTCAACCTGCACTTCGGGGTTAAGCCAAGCTGGAGGACAATAAAAGTAGCAATAATCTGCAGGAATTTCTAGTGAGTTTTTCTGTGCTCCTCTTGTGTTGCAGCTGATGAAACCGTCCTAGACATCTTCTGAACTAAGAATATGATAAACAACATTTTAATGCAGTACCTATTTTCTTCAGTGAATATGGATGGAAGTGCCCACTGACTTGTTACGTATAGGAAGATAACTGTACCCAGTGTCTGCATAAATGTGTGGACCACCACCTGACACCAAATGGTTTAGGACAGCACAGAGAAGCCATAAAAAAGACAAATCCAGTCCTTTACAAATTCCCTACACAGACCATTGATGAACCGATTAAGAGGTGTTAAAACAATAAAAGAGTCTATGAGTTGTTTTGTGCCTGGAATACATCAATGTTCAATTTTTTTTTAAAGTAGTTCTCCACCTTTACTATCATTGTATCCTTGGGAAGTCACTGTCAGGTAGTAAAAAATAACGTAGCCCTCTCTGTCGTACTTTGCACCAGGAATTAAGGTTACCACAGCTGTCCTAGCACTGCTTAAGGATGGGAATGGGAATATGTAAGTTCCTTCTAAAAGGCAGAGGAAGCTACTGACTGCCTTTTGTTACACCCTGTGCAACCTTCTGAAACCAACAGATGGAAAGGCCACCAGATCAGTGGCCTCCACAAGTATGGAGGAATCAACCATCCATTTCTTTAGGAATGATAATTTCACTGGAAAGTTGTTTGACATGAGATAAGTAGATTAAATATCCTGGGTTTTAGGGAAAATGTGTTGGTGACATGTTTACTTAGCAATGCTTAGCAAAACATGAGAGAGGATTAGTAACAAACACCTTCATCTGAATTGGCTACATAATACCTACACCCCTCTGATCTTCATGAGCTGATGATCTGTCATTGTCAGGGACTTAAATGTTCAAAACAATGTAATAGAAATGTCATGTCATCAGAAGAGCTAAATGACAGTATCTTCATTGCATGGTGTATTAAATAGACACCAGTATACTTTTTTGTACGATAAAAATATTGATTTATATTTACAGCATGTTTCATCAATTTCAACAAAAATCAATTAAAAAGTTAGGATCCTCTGAAGCAGTATTTATAAGTGCAACAAAACTTTATATGATTTTCATAGCAGCTTTTTCTTCCTCTGGATAATATTGCATAATTCTTGTTAGGCATCACTGTGTTCAGCCAGAAAAATCTGAACTATAAATGGAAGAACAATGTGAAATCAATACACTCAGAAGTATCTCCTAAGAGACACCAACAGTCATTTTTCAGTTGTGAGGAAGGCTGATATTTTTGATACCCATGTCTAACTCTGGTATCTTATTTTTCTGGAGCCGGAACAGGATTTGAGAGCTCTTCTTTCTTCTGCTTTCATCCAACACGATGGCAATGGGCAAGATCCCCTTTTCTTTGGCAGCTTTCGCTACTTCATGTTGGCGGTGTCTAGGCAACACTCCCAGGCTCCCCTGCATTTATCTTTCTTTGCGCTTTTTTTCATCCCGGACTCTGTTCCAGTTTCCATCAGATTCAGTTTTACTCTATTGGTAGGCAAACATTCTATATTTTACTTGTAAAATACTTGAACCAAATATATTTGATTTCTACCATCAACTTTAAGTCATGTTGCTTCGTTCAAGTACATTACAAGATACAATTCTCTCAGCCAGCTCCTACTTCCTCCACTAACCAAAAAGGGCTTATTCGTGCTGACCTTTTTGGTAAGTCTCATGTATGTCAGAGTAAAGATGCCTACAGGTTTGCTTTCTCTCTGCAGATGATTTCGAACTTGCATTAAACCAAACTTTAAACTACATTAATTGTTCTTCTCCATGGCTATCAAGACAGTCATTCTGCATTATAGTTTATTAATAGTGTTTCATGCTTTCACTGAATCACAAAAATGACTAAATAACTGAATCACAACATAACGAGGGTCGGAGGGGACCTCTGGAGACCACCTAGGCCAAGCCTCTGCTCAGGCAGGCTCTCCTAGAGCAGGTCACACCTCCAGGTGTGTTTCAAGTGTCTCCAGAGAAGGAGATGCCACAGCCCCTCTGGGCAGCATCTTCCACTGCTCGGTCACCCTCAAAGGAAAGAAGTCCTTCTCAAAGGAAAGAAGTCCTTCCACGGATTCAGACGGACTTTCCCGTGATGCAGTTTGTGCCCGTTGCCCTTCGTCCTGCCGCTGGGCACTACTGAAAGGGGCCTGGCCCCCTCCTCTTGACACTTGCCCTCCAGCGATTTGCAGACATTGACAAGATGCCCTCCCAGCCTTCTCCTCTCCAGGCTAAACCAGCCCAGCTCTCCCAGCCTTTCCTCAGCAGGCGGGTGCTCCTGCCCCCTCATCGCCTCTGCAGCCCTCCGCTGGGCCCTCTCCAGTGGCTCCCTGTCCCCCTTGAACTGGGAAGCCCACCATGGACACAGCACTCCAGATGCAGCCTCAGCAGGGCAGAGCAGAGCAGGAGGATCACCTCCCTCTGCCTGCCAGCCACGCTCCTCCTCATGCCCCCGAAGATCCCACTGGCCTTCTTGGCCACATGGGCACTCTGCTGGCCCATGGGCATCTTGCTGCCCACCAGCACTCCTAGGTCCATCTCCACAGAGCTGCCACCCAGCCCATCAGCCCCAGCCTGTGCTGGTGCTTGGGGCTGTTCCTCCCCAGCTGTGGGACCTTACACTTGCCCTGGTTGAACTTCATGAGGCGCCTCCGCACCCAACCGTCCAGCCTGCCCGGGTCTGGCTGAAGGGCAGTGCAAACATCTGGTGTATCAGCTGCTTCTCCCCATTCTGTATCATCAGCAAACTTGCTGGGGGTGCGCTCGGTGCCTTCATCCATGTTGCTGATGAAGAGGTTGAACAGGACTGGACCCAGCACTGACCCCTAGGGAACACCTCTAATTATAGGTCTCCAACCAGACTCTGTGCTGCTGGACACAGCCCTCTGAATGCTGTCGTTCAGCCAGTTCTCAATCCACCTCACTGTCCGCTCATCTAGTCCACAGTCCCTGAGTTTATGGATGAAGATGTTATGTGTCAAAAGCCTTGCTGAGGTCAAGGCAGACATCTGTCGCTCTCCCATTGTCTACCTAGGCAGCCATTCCATCAGAGAAGGCTATCAGGTTGGTCAGGCATGATTTCCCCTTGGTGAATCCATGCTGACTCTTCCTGATGACCTCCCTTTTTTTTTCCTTCTTTTTTTCCCTCCACATGCTTCGAGATGACCAGAAGGATGAGCTGTTCCATCACCTTCCCAGGGACGCAGGACAGGCTGACCAGCTTGTAGTACCCCAAGCCCTCCTTCTTGCCATTTCTGAAGACTGGAGTGATGCTGGTTTTCCTCTGGTCCTTCAGGCACCTCTCCTGTCCTCCTTGATGTCACGGTCCACTCAGTGGAATCGTGATGGTTCCTGTGAGACTCCAGATTGCCAAACATGCATCAACAGTCTGAAATACATCCTGTCCGTGATGCCAATTTTATGTCACTGTCCACTCAGCGAACTCATGATGGTTCGTTTACTGTGATCTCGAAGTGCAAAAAAATCAAGGCAACCATGCCAAGGGGTTATGCTTTGATCAAACAGCACAGCTTTACTGTTTGCCCATAAAGCAGCATGCGATAGATAGAGTAACAGGAAGGGAAGAAAAGGTAAAGTAAAAAGAAAAGGAAAGAGGATTATAGCTACTACCATGGGTCCAAGGTGTCCCTATGGACCCAGGTCCAGGCAGTGTCCCGCTGGTCCTTCTGATCATCATGATCCTTGGTGGGGAATGCCAAGCAACACACACTGCTCCTCCTCTGGCCCATGAATTGTTGCCAGTCTCCTTGCTGCCTTCTCGAGCAAGGTTACCAGCATGTCCAAAGAGGAGTGCCTAAGGCATGGTTTGCCTTAGAGGCGGGTAGCTTCAGACCAGGAGGTGTGTTTTTGTATTATAATGATATTATAATACATTATAATGATATTGTAATGTAGAAAGTTCATCTGAAGTTCAAGTTTTCTGGTTCATTGCTACGACAGTGGTTATCCATCTTCTGGACAGTGGTTATGCAGCCTTATTGCAATTGTTCCTTTCAATCCCAGGTAGCAGGGAATGGCATAGTACTCCTCGTACCGTGCAGTTCTTTTTCCCAGGGTCTTGGTGTCTTGATGTCCATGAGGACCACATTCCATCTCCAGGTCTCTGTTGGCAATGTTGAGACAATAACGGCCTCTTTGGACCGACTCTTACACATGACCTTTCACAGATGATGTGGAGTG
The DNA here is from genome assembly GCF_017639655.2 of Falco naumanni. NCBI lineage: Eukaryota > Metazoa > Chordata > Aves > Falconiformes > Falconidae > Falco > Falco naumanni. Next base: position 7,828,839 of record NC_054080.1, read on the forward strand.
TAACACCTGCCAGCTCCCTCAGCACTTGGGGGTGCATCCCATTGGGGTCCATGGAATTGTGACAGTCAAGTTTGTTTAAGTGATCTGTAACATGATCCTCCTCAACCAAGGGAGACTCTTCCTTTCTCCAGACTTTTTCTCTTGCCTCCAGGGTCTGGGACAGTGAAGGGTTGGACTTGGCAGTGAAGACTGAAGCAAATAAAGCATTCCGTAACACCGCCTTCATCTCCAGGGCACCCAGCTCTTTCAGCCACAGGCCCTCATTTTCCATTGTCATCCTTTTCTTGCTGCTGAACTTAAATAATCTCTTCTTGTTGTCCTTGCCCTTCCTTGTAAAATTTAATTTCAAATGAACCTTAGCCTTCTTTGTCACCTCCCTGCCTGTTCTGACCACAGCCCTATATTCCTCCCAAGTGGCCTGTCCCTTTCTCCACATCCTGTACACTTCCTTCTTCTGTCTGAGGTTTGCCAGAAGTTCCTTGCTCATCCATGCAGGCTTCCTGCCCCCTTTGCTTGATTTCTTACTTGTGGGGATGCACTGATCTTGAGCTTGGAGGAAGCGATGCTTGAATGCTAGCCAGCTCCCTTGGACCCCCCTACCTCCCAGAGCCCTAACCTGTGGCATTCCTCCAAGTAGGTCCTTGAAGAGGCCAAAGTTAGCTCTCCCGAAGGCCAGGGTTACAGTCCTGCTTCCTCTGCACAGGATCCTGAACTCCACCATCCTGTGGTCATATGATCCTGAAATACAAGTTTATTGTGGACAAATGGAGGGGATCACACTGAAACTGACCCTGAATCAACCACTGCAAGCACTGCAATTTGTACAATAATTGTGACACCACTCTTACAAGAAATACTAGGGTTAAAAACCATTAGTTGCCTAAGTAAGGAGCAGCATATTTGAGTTAAAGCACACAGACAACATCTCTATGGAGAGACATCCTCATACACATGTGAGCAGTTTTTTTTAGCCAGAGCTGCTTGTTAATGGCCATGGCCAGTGATGACCCATCTGGTCCGATACTGCTTTCTCCTACAGCTGCCTGCTGTGAGGACCAGAAGGGTTGAAAGGGTGATAAATAAATTGTTTTTTGAAAGGGACTTAAACTCCCTGCCCTGAGCTTCATTACATAAAGCGTTTTCCACTCCTAAGCATCGACTGGAACAACAAATTATTTTGATCAAGATCAGAGATTATGGGAAGGGTGGCCTATTTTAGAGCTGCTCAGCCATTCCTGTTACATGTCTTGGTTACCTGGCCCAGACTTTACAGTTGTGGGTTGATATGTCCAGTGTTAATAGCATACTCATGCAAACAGAGATGGATAAATCATTGATGAAAATATACCATGGAATCAATTACACAAGACTAGCAACTACAAAACAGCATGTTCAATTACTTCTTGTATTTAAAACAATCTGTTAAACAACATTACTATGCCACTAATGTGAAATTACACTTTTACTCCACATTACTTGCAGAGCTCATATATCCATGACAGAGCACTTTTGCTGATAATATGGGGATTAGTCTATCATGTGGCTTTTTACAGCATTGTACCAAACATGCCCTCCCCACTGCATATATGTAATCCCAGTAATAGCTGCAATAGTTGTTCTCCTTTTAGGATTAACTAAGGCTGGCAGCCCCATTTTTTTCTATTTCATCAGTGTTAGAGCTGCTAATATTAAGCAGCTTTCATCAGAGAGAGAGAGAGAGAGAGAGAGAGAGATGAAGCTAGGGAAGTGCACTCATTTCTGTACTAAAGCCAGAAACAGTAGTCTATGCTGCTGAAAGAGCACACTTAAGACAGAATCCAAGTTAAAGCAAAATGAGAAATAATAATTAGGAGCACATTTATTTTTCTTTCTATAAAATCAGATTTTTTTCTTAATCTCTTTGTCTTGGATGATGCTCAGCAGAGATTTTACTTCTGAGAGCGCATACCGGAGAAATTATTTTCCTGTCCATGTACTGCAGAGTCAATGCTATTGATCAGAGGATAATAAAAGGCTGTGGGTGCTCAAACAACTTGACACCTGCCCCTAAATATCTTTGCTCTTTTTCTCGATTAATCCTTAAAATTGTTATGTGTATTACTCAGTATTATGTCTTTTGTTATTAGAATAAAAATGTTAAAAATAGGTAGAGACTTAACTACTTAGGAATTCATATTTCTACAAAAATTTAAAAATTTGCAGCCACTCTCTATCAAGAAGTAAGTCTTCCTCATGTTTCTTACTTTCAAGGAGAATTTACAAGACCTTCATAGTGACAGAAAGTTAAGGGAAGAATAAACATACTCAGAGAAACAGAGAAGGCTGTATAGTGATATCTGCAAAAGACAACAGTCCCACGGAAATTCTGTGCTATGCATGTGTATCTCTGTATTAATGTAAATATATAACATTCTTTTCCAACAGCAACATGTAATTGATCTCAAGCATGTATCCCCTTCAGAAGAGTCAGGTGACAATAAAAAAGTTATGAAGTTAAGTTCCTTAATTTGCTTACAAAGTGCATCTTATTCCTACCAAATTAAAAAAGCATTAGCAAATTTGAATTGCTCATTACAATATCCTGTGCATAGCTATACTTGCACTTACTACTTTTCACGCGCAATATAGGCCTGTACTAAATTTAATCATGGGATAAAACAATTAAGTTCTTGCAAGATTCTTTTATGGTGGCATTTATTTAGTTATTGTGCTGTGTTAGGTAGCTAGTGTATTTAATTTGATTCACTGAATTTAATAAATACTTCTGTTGTGCTCATCATTGAAAAATGTTACGACCATTATGTCCAGCTAAGATAACTGAAACACTTCCTACTTATGTGGAGCTAATACCTTTCAGACAGGAAGCCGTAAAATCTAATTGCAGTAAGTGTCTAGTCATTCAGTAAATAAAGATCTATAGAACAGCACACTACACTAGACTAGTACGGTGATGCAGGGGAACAGCCGTATTGCCATGCTGCCTTTGCCTTCTAGATGATTGTACAGGGTTTGTGTGGCAAGGTTTTGGCAGTGAGGGGCTGCAGGGGTGGCTTCTGTGAGAAGCTGCCAGAAGCTTCCCCCATGGCCGACGGAGGCGACACCAGCCGGCTCCGGGACGGCCCCGCCGCTGGCCCAGGCCGGGCCCGTCGGTCGCGGTGGCGGCGCCTCCGGGGTAACGGCTCTAAGAAGGGGGAAAACCCGCCCCGTGCAGCCGGGGCTGGAAGGGCGGCACCGTGTGAGAGCCGCGGCCCTGCGGCCCCCAGGGACCGCGCTGGGCCCGGCCGGGCCTGGGGGGCTGCGCCCCGCGGGGCCCCGGGCTGGGGCGGCGGTGAGGAGCTGCGGCCCCCGGGAAGGGCTGGCGCTGGAGAAGCTCCTGGAGAAACGTGTCCCGCGGAGGGACCCCGGGCTGGGGCTGCGCAGGGTGTGAGGAGGACGGAGCGGCAGGGACAGCTGAGGGACTGACCCCAGCCCCATCCCCTGTCCCCTGCGCCGCCGGCGGGGCGCGGGGAGAGAAACTGGGGGGGAAGCTGTGCCCAGGCGGAAGGGAGCGGTGGGGGGAAGGTGCCTTTGAGGTTTGACTTTATTTCTTATTTTCTACTCCGATTTGATTGGTGGTAAATTCAGCTAATTTTCCCAAGCCGAGTCTGTCATCCGGATGACAGGAATTGGTGGGTGATCCCCCTGTCGTTACCTCAACCCTCCAGCCGTTCCGTTAGACTTTCTCTCTCCTGCCCAGCTGAGCAGGGGAGTGATGGAGTGGATTTGGGGGGCACCTGGCCTCCAGCCACACTTGAGCCACCACAATATTTTAACATGAAGTGACCTGGCTTGTCAAGTACTTAACGCTCAAAACTATTGCATTTTACACTGTTTAAGTTGTATATGTGCATACACAATTTGCTGCAGTATCATTTTTGCTTCCACTGACACTGTTTTTGCATTCTGGCTACATATATCCTTTTAGATTGGCATGTTCAGTTATAAAACGGTGTCATAATTCTTGCTTACAGAAGCAAGAATTACTAGATTTTACATTGAAATAAAACCAGCAATAATTTTAATTGCATTCCAAATGTGAAAAAACCAACAACCATCAAGTCCGAGTTCACAGAGCATGTCTGCACTAACAGGCTGCTCCCAGCTGAAGCCAAGTAACATCTTCCCTTGGAGCAGTTGAAAGCCTGGTGCTATTCAGAGCTAAATCCATCTGATTCCAAAAAAAAGAAAGTAGGGGGAAAAAAAAGTAAGTATCTGCAAGCTTTTTAGTTCCCACTCCAATCTCTTACGTGATTACAGGCTGCATGTTAGTGATTCCCATGAGTGATTCTGTCTGATCTTTTCTCCAGAGTCCCTTTACTGAGCCTGGTGGTACTGGTGGGCTCTTGCTGGCTTTGGGGAGCTTGGGACTGAAGGAGCTCATGGTCCCCACAGTGGTGCCCAGCCACATGATTCCCTTCAACAGCACCTCACCTTGTAGAGGAATGAAGGCAGTGGACTGATCCGCATTGAAAACATGCAGCTGTGGCCTTGCATTAGAGGCAGTGGGTTGATTGACATGGATGATGTGCACCTGTAGCTTGTTCCTGCTAAGTGGTTAAATAGCCCTGAGGAGTGTGGGAGATGTAGTGTGGGTTGATCTCTGGAGGAAGGAGAAACAGCATGGACAGTAAAATCTGACTGATGGTAAAAGCCTTGTTGCAGCTTACTAGTATGTTCTGCAGCATCACTTCTTGCTCTGCTCCTGCCTGCCAGCCACCTCCTTCTGTGCACAGCTGTATTAAATGTGGGATTGAACCAGCCATCAAGTTTCATTATCTTTTGTGACTTTTTCCCTTGCACAATGTTCTCTGGTTTACGTCACAGTTTGCACAAAACTGGGGTCCACCTATGAGAAATGCTATAGTGTATTTATGTGTTTTAATTACAGTGTGCTTTTCTGAACTTTGGATTTCTTTTACAGACATGGCAGCCTGCTCCTTATTTTGCTTCTCAAATATTTCAACTTTATAAATAAAAAGCTGTCTTAAAGTAACATGGGAAGGATTTAGCTGATAAATTTATATAGGTCACTACTGAAATGTGTATTAAAAATTTGTATTTTTGTTTTTGCTTTTACTTAGTTTGTGGCTTATTGAGCTATCAACAGTGAAAGAATTGTACTAATCTGCATAGATAAAAACGCTGAAGAATAAAATGCCAAAAGAAGTCCAACTAACTGGAAAGAGTAGAAACCAAAGGACAAGCACTGGATGCCAGCCTCAAAAACAGACAGCACTGTTGATGCAGAACACAACAACATAAGAAAAGTTGCAGTAAACTGAAAACTTCTGAGAAACCTGATTTTGGAGCAGCCTACCATCCTGTTAGAAGTGCACTGTCAATGAAAACCCAGCATGGGAAAAGCCAAGCAGCTCTTCCATGAGAATCCTCCCTGTCTCCATTTAATCTCTGTCTAGATGAGATATGCATTATTTTCACACTGAGGGAATCCAGCCTGCACACGCACTGTGTGAACAGTCCATCTGTTCATCCCCACGCTAAACATAGCACACGGGAGCCTGCCGTGCAGGGGCTGCCTTCAGAAACACATGGTTATCTGGCAGCTCTGCCAGGTCCCCAGAGAGTTTTCTGAGGTACAAGATACATGGGAGCCCATCTGTCTGAAAATACAACTTGTCACAGGCACTGTGAACACCAATCTTCATCTTACTGTCATGTGGGGAAAACGCAGCAGAGGGTCTCGTTGGGCAGTGCTGGATCCCAGGAGCCCATTGCTTGTGCCCTCCCTGGAGCAACAACAAACCCAAACCCCCACCACACCCTTATAAACTCATCCTCTGGCTTCAGTGTTGTGTAAAACTGCTGAACTCTTCTAGTAGTAGTGTTTTAGTAGTAGCAGCCTATTTCTACATGTCCTTCTACTCTTCCCCACTGACCAAAAAGGCATGAGCAGAAATGCCTTGAGATGCAATGAAGGGTTGGGGCAAGATCTTCAGAAGACTTTGAAGGTGCCAGTGGAGAAGGACTGCAATGCAACCTGCTTTACCACACCAGACCTGGAGATGCTGGCCCTTGCTGGGCAAAGGGGGACCTCTTGTTATGTCTTCTAAAGGTCAGCACTAGTGGCTGGTCTGCAGGGAACATGGGGACCTGCCCACCCAGTCCAGCAGCTTCAGTGTCGCAACACCACTCCACCAACCAGATGCCTAAAAAACAAGTCTTTCAGTCACTAACTTAAGAAAATAGGGACTCTACCTGGTTGCCTCCTATCCTACCTGTTTTGGGATAAGCAGTTCTATCTTGTTACTCTAGTATCCAGATGTTGACAGATGATGCTACAGCATTGAAATATTTCCCAGTACAAATGAATTTAAAGTACATTCATAGCAAAATCCATAGCAAAAAAAGTACATTCCTTCTACTCTTGGGAGGGGCTATGGAAAAAATACCCCCTTATCCAATGCTGTATGACTCTGGATTTTTCCTCTTTTTTTAAAAGACAGTGTATCAATAATAAAATATTTTAATAAATAACAAAAATTATGTCTTTAAAGTCTTACTACAGTTGCTTAGGAGTATCTTAAGAAAGATAATCCTTTATATTGGAAAATACAAGGAAAATGCAGCTTAAGGCTTTTCAGTTTAATATCTGTGTGATTAATTTTTTCTTACTCTTCTGTTTGGGAAAAGGAATTTCCATCATTCAATTTGAGCAATAAACGTTTTTGACATGAGAGACCAGCTCTGTAAATAAGACAATTTACTCTTCTAAGTATTTACTTCAGCCTTTTCTTATGCTGAGGCAGTCAGGATTTCCCAATTACTGCTTCTCTGTTTTGTTGCAAACATTATCCAAAACCAGTGGGTTCTATTAAGAGACCAACAAGTTGAAGACATATCCAGTAAAGTTCAAATGCCTGTGTTTCACCTGGTACTTCTCAAGGTCATTCCCTGATTAAAATTCAGAATACAATAGCTACTGCCATGGTTTATAACAAGTTTTGCATGTACTCTGTCTTCTCTGTGTATTCCCCTCAACAATAAGGAAATTATTGGCTTATGGCTAGATTGCAGGTTCTCTGTTCAACACTTTTTATTGGGTTCTATTTGCCACCAAAATACAGTTCTATGGGGCTGGGAACACAGCTCAGGTTTAATCCATGCGTTAAAAAACAGGAACAAAAAAGAAAGAAAAAAATTCCGCATTTTCCAAGAGGCAAAGAAAGAAATTAAGTATGAGCATCTGACTACCCCAAAAAAACCTGCTCTGACTTCATTTTTAAGATGATTGCTCTCAGGGCCTTACTTGTCTCAACCTTGTCATCCCACTACTGGCCATTACATTTTATGCCTCTGCAGGGCATTATTACTGTGAGAGAAACATATATATACATATATGTACACATTATTTATATATATAAATAAAAAAGCATAAAGGAATATTTTTTTCTATCTAGGGAGCATATATACCTATCTCTGTATCTACCTTCTGTCTGAGAAGCAGGTTAAACTTATAAGCTGCAGAGGTGCACAGAGGGTCTTGAAGTAAGTCTCAGAAAATGCATGTAAATAATTTTAGCTCCTTATTTAAAATCTGACATATCTTTTTATATATATATATACCAGTGATTAATTCAGTTTTTTAATTTTCTCTTTACTATTCACAACTTTTCCTAGCATGCTTTGGTACTCAATGGATCTCAGTTTCTAATAACAGCTAACTTTCCGTTTTGTTGTTGCATTAGGCAATATTCTCACTTGTAGGATCAGCAAAAAGTGTGTATGGAGTTCTCCTGGTCATCCTAGAAGGTTATATTTTGGAGGGAGGAAAGGAAATCTTTGGGGATCAAGGTAAGGCACAGAGATAAATCTGAAGCAGTTAGTTGCGGTGGATTTTGGACTTGGTTCCCCTCTATCCAAATTAATGTCAAAATGCCACCTGTCTTCTGAAAAGAGACAAGTGCTGTGATATTGCCGGGGGTTGTGTCACCCCTGGAGGAGTCACAAGGCAGATTTATTTCAGCCAGGAGGCTGATTTTCCCAAAATGGGTCCTTTGAGACAGGACTCACCTCTTCCAGAATTCAGCACTGCTGAACTTACAAATGCCACATTCAGATGGTTTCACAGGTTGTTTTCACTGCAGCAGGGCTGAGCAGGGGTACCAGATATTTGGCTGTGGATGTTTTGGCTGCCCAAAATGTGGAGCCATCCAGCTGTCAGTATATGACGCTTCATCTCTGCAGTGCCACAGAAGGATTTAAATTGATTTGCAGGCCATTTTCTCAAGCTCAAATATTACCTGTGTTCAGCTATATTCCCTTAAGGGCCTTTTAGCTTTCTTCTGTATTCAGCTCTTGCTTTTGACATATGTTTGTAGAAAATCACAGTCATTTTCTGTTTGCAGAAGCATCAACCAAAAGGAATGGACCGTCGTTTTGCATTTTGCATCTTGACGTGATCAGCTCTGTGTCATCCCCTGCACATCCACACTGTGTAACACAAGCAAAACACAGAAAGATTTCACGGCACAGAGAGGGCTGTCCAGTGTGATTCTCTGATCATTTATGCAGTGATCTGTTTGTGTTTGATTCCTCTCTGTACCTCCAGATGCTGCTGCTGACATACACCACATTTGTGCAGCCCTGCCCTTATATCTTCCCACGGGCTGCTCTGCATGCAAGACCTCACATGGAAACAGCAGCATTTGCCATTTCTTGGACATCCTTCTTGTCTATGACAGCTACGACTTTACATTTTTCCAGCCCACCTGGAAATGAACAACATTGGGTGTTTCTGCCAAACCAGCCCTTGAGCCCTTGGATGCTCGCTTTGACACTGTGACTACCAGGCGAACTGTAATGACAACAGTCTTCAGAAGAGGTTCCTGTGAGGTCTTGTGCAACTCATCTTGGGGAAATTACCTGCAAACGTGCCAACCCACTCCCTGAATCACCTGCAATTTATTCACCTGTGATCACATATTTCGCTTGAAGGGCAACCCACTGTTCCTAGGTTTTCCTGGGCTGATGTTGAACATGGAGCTGAAGGGGTCTTCTCAGGTGGAGGGACCCACAGGACTCCAGGGATGGGGCCAAGCCCCCAACACAGGGCAGTCAGTGTGGTGCTGCTGGAGGGGTGCATCACCCCCAGTGCTCTGCATGGGTCCTCTCCTGTCAGCCTGGGAAAGCAGCAGCTCTTCAGCCCTGCCATCCGATTTCCTGGATAAGGAGGACAGATGGTGGCTGAAGCATGGCAGTTTAGATTGGGTACACAAAAGAAAAACAGCTACTAATCCTCAGCACACCTCCTCCTCGGAGCCGGCACGGGGGTATCCTGGAGACAAGAGCAAACACAAACCTCTTGGCAGCAGCAGCGCCCATTGACCAGGGACGCGGTGGCCCCTCTGCCCAGCGCCTTCTGCTGCAGCATGCTAAGGAGGCAAGTTCTGTGCCCCTTTCCGATCGCACAGGGTTTTGCCCGCCCCCAGGGAACTGGATTTTTGGCACCCTGCGGGCTGCCCGCCGGTCCGCGGCGCTGCCCCCAGACCTGCTGAGCGGCCGGGCCGGCGGGGACCGGGGCCGGCGGGGACCGGGGCCGGCGGGGACCGGGGCCGGCGGGGACCGGGGCCGGCGGGGACCGGGGCCTGACCTGCTGTGCCGTGGCGGGCACTCCTGGAGCTGCGGCTGTCGGGGGCTGGGATTACTTGAAGTTTCAAAGACGGGGGCGGGGGGGGTGGGGGGGGGGTGGGGGGGGTGGAAACGACCCGTTTCAGGGTACAGCTGGGGCCCGTGGCTTTCCTGAGGCTTTCGGCTGCTCCTGTCGGAGGGGACAGTGCAGTGCTGCTGTGGCACTAGGGTGATATTTCCGCGAGAAGCACCCGTCTGCAGCTCTGTTCTTCTCTATACTTTTTAAAACGTGGGTTTTTTTTAAGAAGCTTATATATGAAACTGCAGCTGCCTAAGCAGGTATTACACATGTAGACATTTAACTTAGACATTTGAATTCCAGAAACCCTTTACCATTGCTTTCCTTACAGAATCATAACCGTGTGTATTATCAAACTTAATTTATGCATTCGTAATTCATGATGCAGTGCAAGCAGTGCCATACAGAAAGACAGAAGTATGTTACGGTTATTTACTCAGATTTCTTATTAGCAATGCTAGGAAAATGTTTATTTTCCAGAATAACTGTTACTAAACATCTGTATAAGTTTTTACAGTATTGAAGTCACAGTAGGCATTTATAGGCCAAAAGTGTTTTTGAAAGCACTGATGCAAACATACTGGTTTTGAGAAAGTTGTTTCTGAACCACTGAAAGCAGAATTTCTGCCTGGTGTATGTGATTTTAAGCCATGATTATTTGCCAGCTGTACCAGTCTGGATATTCTCTCTGATGTGCCTTCTCCAATGCCAGCCAACACGTTCTGCTGTGTTTGTGCTTTCTAATAAAGACTTTCACTGCTGGTCTTTGAAGATTAATGCTTCTGCAGAGTTTGAAGCCCTAGGAACCAAGGGCATCGCTGGTTATTTGCACAACAGGTACAGCCTGGAAAGCTGCACCTCTTCAACAGAGCGTGGCCGCCCCCATCGGCATCCTCCAGGTGGAGAGGACTCTGCTAAACAAAAGCAAAGGTCATTCCTCCTGGATCTGAAATCAGACTTTCCCCTGGGAAATCAGCCCCAGTTCCCCAGTCTGCTGGGGATGCCAGTGTTCATGAAGGTGTAGGAGAGAAAGTCCAGGCTGATATAGGCGGTGTCATTCTCTCAGAAATGTCTAAAATACCTTGTGGGTGTGCTGAAAGCCCACCTAAAACCATTAAACCCGTTGTTTGCGTCCCAGCCTTCTGCAGCATGGGGCTAAGGGTGGGCTTTGTGCTCCATTACATGTAAGGAAGAAGTTCTTCCCCGTGAGGGCGGCGAGGCGCTGGCCCAGGCTGCCCAGAGCAGCTGTGGGTGCCCCATCCCTGGCAGGGCTCAAGGCCAGGCTGGACGGGGCTGGGAGCAGCCTGGGCTACTGGAAGGTGTACCCAAGGGGGTACAACTAGATGGTCATTAAGGTCCCTTGCAACTCAAACCCTGACATGCGGAATTGGACTCTGTAACTCGGGATAAGTTACAAAGCAGTTATGTTTGTTACGGCGCTGGGTGCAAGGGGGATCATTCCTCCTAACCCGCACACCTAGTCGTACTCACAATACATATTTATACAGTGAAGTGGGTTAGTTCTATCAAAGTCTACACCTACTAACTAATTATTGGTTAGTTGCTTTCTCACTTCAATTTAAAGGTACAGTTCATTTTAAATTTACTGTGCATGCTCCCCGAGTGGGGATTCACTGTCTTTGGGGGCGGGGGCATTTGAGTAGGAGGTCCTGATCTCCCACTACCACAATTATTTTATCCTAGTGTCCTTGAGTCTTATCACTTCAGTAGTTTTTCTTTTAGCAGTTAGCAGGTCCTTGTCAGAAGGCTCCTTATTTACATTTCTTGTGAAGCTCATCTACATCTGTACTAACTCCCTTCTTGAAGTGCTGAGTGGGACAAGCTCCAGAACTTCTCTCGCAGACGCTGAGGCTCCTGTCTGCTGTTGATGGTTCCTGATATCTATGCAGCTCCTGCGTGCAGCAGAGCTTTAGGTTTTTCACTATATTTTCTTGCATCAACCCTTCTATGATTCTATGATTCCGGCCAGCACTGGGCAAAGGTATAGAGGAGCTGGTACCCCAGGTCCATGGTACAAACATCTCTTGGTGCTCCCCATCCATACACTAAATGCACAAAAACACAGAACTCCTCTAAGACTTTCCTTTGCCTTTTAGGTAATCCTTATTTCCAGCCTCATTTTGAGAGACTTTTCAAAGGTCTGATGACTCCTCTGACCACATCTGTATCTTCTGAGTCTGCCCACAGCCGGAATGAGGAAGACTGCCTCCAGAGCATCTCAAAAGATGCTGCTCAAAAAAAGGAGGAAAGCTCTGGAAAGGCCAGGGTGGAGGGCTCAAGACAGACCTTTTTGCAAGTGTTTTTCATTCAGCACAAAACTGTCACAGACAGGTGATGGGGTGATGTTTAGCAAATGCCATTAAGTGACACAGCAAAATAAGGCCTGCAGTTGGATTTCTTAGAACAGATGAGTTAAAACATTTGCAACCAGCATCCTCCTTGAGCTCAGAGATGTGCAGCCTCAGACTAGCAGACCCAGCTAGTTAAAGTGCTTGCAAGCACTAATTATTTTTCTACCTTTGCCCTTGTAAACAGGGACCAAAACAGGTCAAGGGAAAATGCCTGCAATTACACAGCTTTGCATTATGAATCCGTTGAATCTATGCTCTGCACGACATTGCAGACTGATTTCTCTCAAGACTTTCTATTTTAAAATGTTCTGCATGCATTTGGTATCTCTGCTTTTAGACAATTATAGGCATATGTGACACCAGTTTGCTGCGGCGATAAAAATGTGAGGGGAACTATACTATTGTTAAAATTTTATATGCAGTGGATAGGCAATAAAATGACAGGTTTTGGCTCCAGTTCTGGAGATTTGATCCTATGTCAAAATGTCAGCCAAGGTCAATTGCTGAAGGTCGTCTCCTGAATTTAGCCACCGCAAGATCACTTGATGAAATATGTTCCATGGGAAGTCCAGATCCAGACAATCATGACAGTCCTCATGGTTTTAAAGCCCAGAAGAGCTGAAGTAAGCAAGTGAAGGAATGAACCAAGAGTGCTACCAAGAAGAAAAAGCAAATCCTCCCAGCCTGAAGCCCATGTTCAGGCCGCAACTATAGTGTTTGTGCTGCCTGCCTGCCTGGTGTGGTACTGGAGCTGTAAGAGCTCCGTGGGCTTTTTTCAGTTTGCTTGTTTGCAGCCCCATGGAGGCAGCTGTGGGAAGGGCTTCAACCACCCACCGAGCAGGTGGCCCTGGAGCACAGCTTTTGGTTAATGGCAGAGACCACCAGTAGCTCTCTAGATCTAGTCCATTTTCCCAGAAAGTTCTTGCTGATGCTAGTTTTTCCTGCTGTTTCCTGTCTACTCAATGGTACTCGGTGTACTCGCTATGCTCAGTATACTCAACAACTCTAAACCCAGCTCTGCAAGGCATCCCAGCTTGTCTGGGTTTTATTTGGTATGGGAAGAGACAGCTCATGTTTCAGCCTGGTTTAAATAAAAATTCAGGAGACAGATCTGAGCACAGCAGAAGGCTGAGGAAGCTATTTGCTGAACTCCTTAGATCATTATCATTGCTTAGAAACCTCCTGTTCAACAGATGTTATCAAGGAATTGCTAACAAGCACCAGGATTATTTAATTCATGACAGAAGCAATTAGGCAACTTGGACAGATCGGTGTTGTGGGTTGCTCCAAAACATTTGTTATTGGTTTTAGCAAGGAACATGCCTGGAGTTAAACTCATCAAATCATTTCTTCTCACCTCTGCTTAGGGTCACCCGTCCTTTGCCTGCAGTTTTTTTCTCCTGTGTCCCAGACTGTGCTTCACTGCTTCTTGAGAAACAACACAGAAAAACAGCTGAACGACCCCAAAATCCCCACCCTCATTACTCCAGGATGGCTAGAAGCCCCCAGGAGTGTGGTAGTATGAGGGTGGAATGGAGGAGCTCAGAGCTTCGCTTTGCTGCTGGTCCAGCCCATCTATCAGCGTTAGAGCCCCACGAGATAAAAAGACATCAGTACTGCTGGGTGCACTGTTGAAATTGTCTGCATTGTGCTGCACTTGCAGTACTGCATTTCATGTTACTTTGCTGTACTTTTTATATTACGAGGAATGGTATGTATCTTTATTGTGTGTTGCTTATTTAAGAGAATGCCTATTTGACTGCTGTGTAATTTTGTGCCTATTTTATAGTCGTTTCTCTTCGTGCAGAAGCTTTCATAATCATTTATTTAATTAGCAGTAGAAACAAGGTAAGTGCTTTGTAATACATAAAATAAAAATGAGCTAATAATTAATCATATTTTTAGATATTAAAAATATATCAAAGATATATTGATACTAAATATATTAAACATAAAGTACTTGATTAATTTTTCCTTGGCTTCTTCATAGCTACAACAGATAATAACTTCAGAAAAGGGACCTTAAGTTCAGTATTCTCAGACATACATCGCTATTTATATCCATATTTATCTAGATACCAAGAGGTGAGCAACATCACCAATCATTTCATTCAGGAAGTTACTTTGAAACAACATGAATAAATTCAGCTCACTATCTCCTACTGTTTATTGATTCCTAAGCTACATCCCTTCCCAGGGTAACCTCCATTATCACACCACCGTTGGTTATGAAATGCACTGCTCCGTGTAGAAAAGCATTGGTGTCAGCAAGTGGATTTCTGTGGCATCCTTTCTACAACAGGGATGAAGACTGTTTTTAAAAGCTGATGAAGAGTGCTGTTAAAAGCTGACTGATACATGCTGAAGTGTTATGAACCTCTGCAGTCCTGTAATGTACTTTCTCAGGACCTCTGAGGCTCCCCTGGAGCTCCACATGGTGGTCTATGTGGCAGCAGCTGTCCTGCACCATTGCTGTTCCCTCACTCCATAAAACTGGCTTCAGTCCCTGTGATGAACTGGTGCCTGCACTGCCCTTTCCAAATGTCCCATCCTGGTGTGCCTCAAGTTCTGCTCTGCTCACTGCTGGAATCAGCTGGAGGCATTTGTCTGATGTAAGGTCTCCATCATTTCCGTGGCCTGTGCCTCTGGGCAAGGAATGGCTTCCCATGCTGTTTGGAGAGCTGTGAGAGATATGAAGCTCCTGGCTTCTTCTCCTGCCACTCACCAACCACCTGCCACTGGACCAGGAGTGTTTCACAGACAGTCAATGAATATCTTGAACTTTCTGAGTTTTGAGCTCCCAGGTGGGCTTGTGGCTCTGCACACCCCTACGCATGTTCCTGTTAGAGTTGCCAGAGCCATCTGCACAGTCGCTGACACAGCACTTTGCTTCTCCATCCCCCTTCTCATGGGTCACTCATGTCCACATTTGCACATCTACAGCAGAGACGCTGCACTTGCATGTCTTCTAGGAGCGTCGCAGTGACCAAAGCACGTGAAATCACAGCACTGATTTCACACTGGAGTTAGCAGAAGCATGAGTCCGGGCTGTCTTGGCATGTGACATTATAGACTCACAAGCCCATGCTTTGCTTGGCATCATGTGGCTTCTGCTTGAGAAAGAATACAGTCTCAAGCCCATATCTCAAATATGTGACCTGCTAATTTCATTAGCTGTGAGAATAAGCTAATAAGAACTCTTCTGAAAGTGCTGACACTTCTATTTGCTCACTTTATTGGCTGAAGTGTGACATTTTAAGCTATTGGGTTCAGTGATTCTTCAAGGTCAGCTGTCTCAAAGCAGTCAAGCCTCCTCACAGCTCACTGGGCTCCTTCCCTGTGGGCTGCTGCAAGCATGGAAGGTGCTGTGGATAGTTGCTGCTAGTAGGGGAAAATAGATATGAGATAATACAGGGTCAACGTTGAACTTTTTTGTACCGACATCTTTTTACACGCTGAAGTATGGGAAATGTTTGTAGTAACTGAGCTAGGAGGTAAATTGTGATGACTATATTGCAACAGCAGCTGCACATCATTTATATGGTTAAGCAGTACATTTCTGCAAGGTTTGGAAGGCTTTTTCAAGATCTATCTTAAAATCGCTCCGGCGAAACCATTCTATGTGGCCAGATTTACTGTGTGTTTCAGGCAGTTCTTAAACCTGGCCTAGGTAATTTTTAACAGAGCTTCTGCACAGCAGGTACAGTCCCTGTTCTCAGGGGAGAAGGAAAAAAACAACAGCTGAGTTATAATGGGGAAGAAGGAGCAACTGTGACACTGCAGGAAGGGCAGAGCGACCTACATCAAAAGTACAAACTACTCTGCCCCCCCAGCAGGTGACAATTTTCAGGACTCGAAGTCACTGGCAAACTGCCCATCAGTGGTTACGAAAATTCTTCCTTGGATATGGATTTCCAAAAGCCAAACAAAAATAGATTATTTATGCAATATATGAATTACCACGGTCGTGTAACAACTCATGTTGGACAGGGCCTGTTTTGCAGCTCTGAGGAACATCTCTACTTCCTCAGCTCTGCCCTTCACTCAGCGAGCATCATGCAGGGCAGGACTCATTTTGGACATTAACACCTTGCAGGGATGGGGAGGTGACTGGTCAGGGAGAGACACGCTGGTGAGAAAGTCCCTGTGTCAGGAATGGTGGCAGCAGCCTGGAACAAGGCACCAAAAATATATTCTGTGCTTAGGTCTTAAATGTATTTTCTCCTACACTCCTGTCAGCAGCTTGAGCAGAAAAAGTCCAGATTCTCCTTAAGTTGCATCCTTGCCTGCACTTTGCTGAATAAGCAGAGAAATGAGGATGGATTTGCATGTACCAAGAACATCCAAGGCTCATGTGAGTTGAAAGTGCATGTAGATTACTCACAACCATGAAATGCCATCATGTTAGATTACTCTTTTTTTATCTTTTTCATAGAACTGAGGGAACATAATGGCATATTGATTAACTGCCCTTGATGTCACATTTATAAATGTTCCTCCTCTGAATTTTCTTGAAATTTTCTTGTGGTCTCTTTAACCCTGCAGGCCACTGACTTAAATTTGGTTCCCAAAGTTGGAACTGCAGCTGTGCCAGCAGAGAATTCTCTTAGGAAATGCTCATTGTCTGCTTGGCAGAACAGTGAAGTTGTTTGCTAGCAGCCAAACGGTCGTCTTTTTTTTTTTTTTTTTTTTTTTTTTTTTTCACCTCCTGTCTAAAGCACTCTCAGTAATAAAAATAAACAAAGAAAATCCAGGAAATACAACATACAGAATATTTGCCCCATCCCATTTGAACCTTTTTTCTCCCTATGTGCAAGTGTCCCTGCATTGCTGTTAGCCTTCTCTTCCAGGAAAGGGAAGTCGCTCTGCTTTTAACAATTTTTTAATTCCTTGGACATTTCAAACAGATTTGATGGAAGCATAGCACTCAAAGCTTTGAATGTCCTTCAGGTTTAGAGAGAATCAGTAGCCATGTAGAGCTGCAGAGAAGTGTCACTGCCGATCTTCAGTGTGAAGCGAGGGTCATTTATTTAATTTAATTTCATTTAGTTTGGTCTTCTGACCAGCCCCACACATAGAAGTGCAAACACAGCTTGCACCTGCCCCAGGCCAGGCACGCTGCCACCGGGCTGGTGGAGCAGGTTTGCAGGGTGCTGCTGGTGTCAGGGAGGGAAGGTCTCAGAGGCAGCGCCGGGAACTGAAGGCATCCAGGTTGGAGGGTGGGAAGGGTCATGGGAGATGCGAGAGGGAAGAGGGATTGTTTAGTGAGGGGCAGTAAAACTGCAGACTCTGGGAGCTGCAGTTGGTTCACAGAACCACGCTTTGAACGGGGCTGTGCTTAGTCCAAGAAGTTAGTGTGGTCTCCAGCAGCCTGTGGCAAGCTCTGGTTTTGTCTGTCCTGGAGACATTTCCAGAACAGGGATGTGAATATGCCAGTCAGGTGCACTGGGGTACCTCCGGGTGCCTCTGCACCTCTCCAGTGACACTTGTCAAGGCTAGGAGAGAGGCTGGGGCTATCACGCAGAGGCACTTCCATTTTTCTCCTACTTGGCAAAATGAAAGCAGTATGACCTGTATTGCCTTCGCCTACCCCTTAGCTCTCCTCTTCCCATCTCCACACAGCTCCTGTCACCTCTGCTAGCCACAGCCTCCAGACCCAGCCTGCAGACCTAATCCAACTAATCCTGCTTCCCCACTTTGTTTTCCTCTTTCAATTGCTTGGTATGCTTTCTCTTGGACATCCCATGAGCACCTGAGCTCAGGCTTTGGGATGTCTTCCAATACAGCCAGTTCCTCCTGTCTCTCTAAACCTCAGCCTCGTGGGAGCAGCTTATCCAGGACCAGGGAGCTTTTTTTTCGGTCAGCCTCCTTCATTTTCTGGCAGTATCTCTGCTTGCAATGCCTGTGTACTCAAGGCCAGTAGTGCATATGCTTTAGCACCTCAACAGCTGGAGAGTAGAGCGTTTCCTCTGCTTGGTCCTGAGCCACAGGAGGTGGCTCTGCTTGCAGAAAGCATCCTGGTGTGTGAGGAGCAACTGGTATAAAGTACTTCTAGCCTATGAAGCCCCTGGCATCTGAAAACCTTCTTGGCTTCTCTACTTAGTGGTTAATTATGACTGATAATAATAATTGATGTATTTAGAACAGCAGACTGCAGGGTTAGCTTATTGCACACACTCAGCTCTTTTCAAGGAGGTCATTAATAAATCAAAGTGGCTTGGACCCCCTAAATCCATGTTAGTTCTACTAAAGCCAAACAAAGTCATACCTCAAATTTGCATTAGATTAGAAGGCCACTGAGGTTTGTAGCAGAAGTTAATTTCTGCAAATGACAGATCTGCATTTTGGTAAATCTCCCAGTACCGACAGAGGGTTGAGAGTGTTTTATCACCCTGATTACGCATACAACCCTTCAAACTGACACAAGGTGACAGAGGGTAGAGGGTGATGACAGAGCCAGCGTCATAATGAGGAAGAAGATATTTATGGAAGCTGATGCAAGGTAGGTATCTCCTGTGCTTTAGAGTGTTTGTGTTTGTGTTTAGAGATGCACTAGGAGCTGGTGGGGGTCCAGCCGGCTGGCAGGGGCTTCCAGGCCAGTGATATGAAAAGGCTTGGAAGCCCCCCAGGTTTGGGTGCTGGCTCTGACAGGCATCCTGCAGGCTTCATCACTTCATGAGGGGCTTGAGACAGTAATCATGACAGCAAAACTTCTCGTTAGCCTGATCAGTAACTGCTGGTTTCAGGGTTTTTGTGGTTGGTTTTTTGGTTTTTTTTTTGCTGTCTCCTCAGCCCTCTCTCCATGGCATCCCCCCAACCCCCGACTGCTGATCTTGATGCAAAAATGGAACTAAGTGGCTGGAGGCAGAAAAAGGGAGCAGAGGAAAGAGCAGGAGAGAGGGATGGGAGAGCAAACTGAGCAATGACCCGTCTCTTCTGGTCACCAGAGTCACTGGACCAGCTCAGCAACTCATGAGGGTCCAAGGGGAATTCAGGAGGAACCTGTCTGCAAGGCGGGTGAAAAGGCAGAAAGGGTAAGGGGAATAAAGCTTCAGAGATCACGCATTTAAGTCCTTTGCACCTCCTCAGCAGGGCTCTGGCTCAGATCGAGCCATTGCTCTTGCATTGCCGTACGCCAGCGGAGCCGTGGTGCATGCAGCTGGCTGCATGCATGAAAATGCAGCGTAGTAAGACTTCTTTCTGACTTACCTAAGAGTGCTTTGAGGTAAGGTGTCCTGTTCCACATGTACTATGGTCTACGGTCATGGTCATAGACGAGTGAGGTAAGACTGTGTAACTTCTCAAGCTGCTGTAACCAGACCTTGAGCCTAAGTCTGGAGACTGACTGTGGAGGGGTAAGCTGTACACCAGTGGACTTCACTGAACTTACATTCCCATGCAACCATTTTCCTCTAAAATAGTGTCTTTTTTTTTTTTTTTTTTTTTTTAAAATGAAGCTTTGTAAGAAATGAGATGCTTGTGAAAACTGAAGGGGGAAAAATAGATTGTGGAGGCACTTAATTTTCAACTAGTGACTTCTGGCTGTCACAAGTAGAAAAGAGCTCACACAGCCTCAACTGGTCATTTTGATATTTGTTTTTTACCAAGAAGAGATTGAAATTAAGCATTGAGATCTTGTGGGTACTTCATGGCTGCTGAAGGTTATGTTTATTTTAAAACCTTAATTGCACAGACAAATGTAAAGTAGCTCCTGGTGCACACAGACATAAGCCAGTTGCAGAACATCATTACAGCCCATATGGCTGTAAAATTTGCTGCAGAGCATCCTTCGGCGCACTTCAGTCATTAAACTGTCATCTTTGCATTTTGTGTATTGATCGAGTGGGGTAGCTGAACTCTCTTCTCTTCGCCTTTCTTTTTTAAAAAAATTATTTTTACATCAGAACCTTTATTTATAGCAGTCTAAAAGCAGAGAGCAAGAGAAAATGTGTATGACTTCTTTCCCGAATGACTAACTGTGTATTTTTCTTCATCATTAAGCTACAGGGTTTAGCTAAACTGCGTGATGAAAGGGTACTTCATATAGCATTGAGAGCATAAAAAATATGCCATTCAGGTTAAACTAAGATATAAAACAAACTTCATTTTCTGAATAACTTGCAAACCTAAAGTTCTGCAGTAACCAAATCTCTCTCACAAAAAAGTAATCACTGACTAGTTTCCCTCAAGCTCCAGATTGTGCCTGTCTAAATTGAGCTTCATTCTGTACCTGCCACTTTCAAATCCTTGCAACATCTTTCCTCTCTTCTATATTTATGAGCAGTTCCACTGAGCGTATTTGAGCCCCTGGCTCAGTCCTCTGGGTTTCAGCAGGCAAGTGGGGAGGGGGGTATCTGTAAGAAAACTATTAGGCTATCAGGTGTCTTTCCAGTGGGTAGGTGTAAATAATACAAAGGAAAACCAAACTCTAGCACTGCTGTACTTGGCATCAGCTGTCCTTTCGCCCTCTTGGCCGGGGGGTGTTCCTGGGGACGCTCTGCACGAGCATTGCCACATCCATGGAGGTGTTTTTGGAGGTGGCCACTGGATGTATTAATTTTTGCCTTTATTTGAAATTACATAGGAAGAGCGTAAGATAAGGATTTCAATGGTGACGTATTATCCAAGTACCTCAAAGCCTCTGAAAATAAGCCCAGGCCCTTAAGCTGTATGTGTTTTGCTTAACAGCTGCAAAAAAGTCATTTACATCTCCATAACTGTTAGTGGGACCAATGCCCAAATGTTAGCCATGTGTGGAGAGGTTGTTATTAATAATGGTATTGCAGAGATGTGTAAGCAAAGCATGGGAGCATCAAAGCCCCTGGTAGGAAAGACAGTCTGGACAACGGGGCTGAGACTGGTCTCACTGTGGACAGGAGACTGCCAACACTCACATCCCTCAGCTTGCTTGCCATGACTGGTGTGACACCCAGTTTTTTTGGCGTTCACAGGAAAGACCCTTCCCCTCCTCCTTGCCCTGGAGACAGGGCTTGCCAGCTGGAAGAGCGGTTATCCAGCCAGGAGAGGACCACAGCTTTCCTTCTCCATCAGACTTTCCGAATCAAAGACAACATCGTCTCCTGCCTTCAGGGAAGCAAAGGTTATCAGCATGGGGAGACCGCTGCCCGGCAGCTGCTGGAAAATCACGTCCAGACCATTACGAGCATTGTTAAAAAGCTCAGCCAGGACATTGAGGTAATACGTGCTGAGGAGCACTTCCCTGCCTTAGTGATGCAGCTCTAGCCCGTGGTCCATTCAGCACTAATATTGGCTTCAGGAGCAGAAAAATACTCAACCTGACCACTATCTTTTAGTCAAATTCTGTTTTTTTCTGGTATAGTGGCACTTGCAGTTACTTGTTGAAAACAGAAGGGAGGGGTCTAGGGAAAGTAAAGAGGAAAAAAAAAAAAAAGGAAGGCAAAATGAATTTAAAAGCAGATTAAGAGTTTTGGTCATGTTTTGATTCAAAGTTTCAGATTCTATTTGCTCTCTGTTTTGTTCGAGTGCAGGAGATTGAGTTTGAGGGAAATAAGAAGCATGCTGTATATTCATCTCATGTGTAATATCAAGGCTCGGTTTTGGGTTTACCCCTTAGTTTTGCCAGTGCAGATGTTCTACTACTTTGTATAAACTTCTGCATGCAGACATCATCCAATATTCCTGAAGCTTTTCACAAAGCTCAGTGCAGACTAGAATGAAGGTTCAGGTTCAGGTTTTATTTTGAGTTTACTGGGATGCCCTTGTTCTGGCTAAATACCTTTGATTATTTGCTCTTTTTTGTCAAATTTATATGTGAAATTTACCAACACCTTCTTTGGGCAGAGATGTAAAGTACAAAAATATCCTGAAATAGGCTTCTCCAGGAATTTGTTTTGTTCTCTGAAGTGTTAAATGTCTTACAAATACCACTAAATTCACAATATGTTTTGTTTTTCATGTACTTGGAGAAGTATTTGATCTTCTGCACCTTTATCTTAAGAAATAGGTGGTCGTGGCTCACCTGAAATTAATCTGAATACAAACTAGGGTCTGCGTTCATTTCATGCTGATTTTATTTTCAATTTTATTTTCAAGATTTTGATACTACGGTGATACATGCTATAAACCCACTTATTTTAGATCATCCAATTCCTGTAACCCTACTCAGATCAAGTCTGTACAGGACTGTTTTGCTAGAAAAATGCCTAAGATGCTATTAGCACCTAATCCTGGTCTTTTCCCTTGGCTGGAAATGACTCTTCTCTAGGTCCTAATCTCAGGTGCGTGTTTTCTTTGCGTACTTTGGTGGTGAGGATTTGATAAAGGTAGAGCAGCGACAGCACAGAAAACAGCACTGTGGGACATGTCAATCAAAGCCACTACAGAATTCGTGGAGGTTTGGGGAATCGCTCCTGGCACGCAGCAAATGAGGCCGGTTGGGCAATGTCGATTTCTCAAGCATTTAAAAAAAAACAAAAAAACCAGATCCACCAGGAAACATGACTCACTCGTACTCCAAATCTTCCCTAAAGCAGGAAGAACATCCTTCAAAAAAGCCTGCTCTGGGGAAGAGGCTGGCATGCTGTTGCCATCAGGAATGAAGCCAAGCCCCAGTACGCACATGCTTCTGCCAGAGCCAGAAAAATGCCGCCGCTGCCCCCACATCAGGGATGTCAAATCAACCACTGCCAGGTGCAAAATGACCAGTCCCTTGACAAAGACATCCTTCACCATCCCAGGACAGGATTGCAAACTGCACGAGAAAAACATCGATACTAAAAACCTCAGGGCAGAGGGGAGGCGTGCCTGGCATCACCTCTGGTAACAGCTGTGAGCAGCCATGCCTCAGCCCAGGGCTTGCACACAGGCCAAGGGGTGACCACCAGCTGCAAGGATGGCATGGTGCACATGGCTCTCCTTTGCCCGGGGCGGGGGGTGTGTGTGTGAACTGTGGGGTGGGAGCACTGTCAGGAGCCTGGGGAGCTAGCTGGAGTAGAAGAATATTGATTTCCCTCAATAAACAGGAGGCTGCTGCTTTCCATCCTAATGAACAAGTGTCTCACGCTGCTTTTGCCAGTGAGGGAGCGGTGGTCCCATGCAGTGCCTCTGTCTTTGCAGACTTGTGGCATCAGACTTGCATTGCCATGTACACTGCCAAAAGCACACTTGAGTCGTGCAGTGTATTCAACCCTTTGAGAAAATTATTTTCTGACGCAGAGCAGAAATAGTGATGTCCAGTGTGCTCAGTATTTCAGTTATCCACACTCCGCGTGCAGAGAGGCCAGGATTATTCAGGAATAACTGCATAAATGACAGACTTGAATTATGTTTTAGTTCAGAGTTATTACAGCTTTCTGCACTCACCTGTGCCCCACTTTTGATGGATGCCAAAGAGCCTCACTTTTGCTGGGGAAGTGGGATGGTGGTGCTGCACGGGGACTCAGCAGGAGGGGTATTTGCACATGCTACCGCACCTCCCCTGCATGCAGCAGCCTGGGAGATGTTTGCCCAGACTCCGATTGCAGGGGCACGTCTGCAGGGGAACAGGCTCAGACACCACATCCAGACACACGAACTTGGGGCACCAGCACAAACCCGCTGAAACCCAGCCAGACTGCCCCTGTGCCCTCCCACAGCCCCGGTACTGGGACGAGCCTGTGTGACCCACAGGGCGGGCAAACCCATCTGCAACAACTTTGCCAAACTTCAAGCATTTTGTGGTTTAAATTTCCCCTGATATTTGTCCTTTCCTATATCATTAAAAAACACACACAAAAAAAACCCAACTCGGGAAAATTTCAAACAAAAAGCCAATAAAAGCCACTCTTTTAGCACAAATAGGGTATTTGCCTATTTGTTACCTAAAGGTTACAGCAGTGCTTAGACCAGGTGAAGTGCTGTGTGGTGCTGAATTACACTGAAGTATCAGCCCCAGGCCTCTTCTTTCAGCCTGGGAAGTAAAATTGGGAGGTTTTAGCAATCATTCCCCTGTTCCGCTCTGTATCTGTAAAAGGTCACAGAAGCTGCACAAGGGCTTGCTAAAATTAATGCTTGTGACACATTCAGATACCATCAGGATGAGCCACTTCAGAAAAGCCTACAGGGCAATTACTCCTTCCATCTTTAGATCAGACTTTTAATTCTGTGCAATAAATCAGATATCAGGCCACATACCGAGCAACAAGGGTAAAACAAGACATTAAAGAGCTGCTTATACTGACACACACATCCTTGCTCAGGGCTGGGTGGGTACATCTGTAATGCGCTTTACCAGCAGGGTCCGTGCCTTCACTGGAGCCAAAACCTGCCCTGCACAGGCCTATGTGCATTAAAAACATCTTTTTACTTTGCCAGGTGAGGTGCATTAGCTTGGACTAAGCATTCGTGTGTTTGCAGCGTGGGCAGCCTCTGCTCGGGGCAGAGATTCTGCAGCCATCTCTGCTCTGCCTTGCCCACCCTGCAAAGCCTTGCTGTGATGCCCTCAGGTTGCTGCAAAACACTCGGCTTAGCTATTGACTCGCTCCTTCAAACACTTGGTATCCTCTGTTGAAAAAAGAGACTGACTTTAAAAAACCAGTATGTTATTTATTAAGGGCTGTGCTGTACTGCAGACGTTTGAGGGGGAGAATAAAATTGATTTCCCCATGTTTGCATTTCCTACTTCTTGTGTGCTAGACTTTTCAACATAGAGCAGATTTTTAAAGGCAAAAATGGACATATTATTTATGCAGATACAGGTTTTTGAGAAAAATACACTGTTACTTTCTCCAAGAAAGAAAAAGAAGCTTTCAGACCTGCTGCTGTAAGTGGTGCTTTCAAACCCAATTTTTAAATGGAAAAAAAAATAAATCCAAAGCAGAAAACCAAAAGTGCATTAATGGTCTTGAATTTACAGGTTTTGGAGAGGCAAATAAGAACAAGGGATGGTGTCGCAGTAGAAACTAATTTTGCGGTTCAGAGTCTGGACTATAAATACATCCAAGGTCTTGGAGACCTGCGAGGAAGAGTGGCAAGGTAAGGAATGCATCACGGCCCTCATTTTCATCTCTGCTAGTCAATTTGTGCAGAGCAGATTCAGAGTGGGCATAAATGTACTTCGCACTCATTTTATGTCTCCATTTTAGTGCCAGATCTGTGCTTTCACGCTCTCCATGTTAGAAAATTATCAAGCCAGGGAAAAATAACTATATTTTCCTGTTTCATTCTTCATCACACACTTAACATTTTGGGGATTTTTTTCTTCTCCAGTCTGGCTAGACTCCAGTGGTTGTTTCCTCCTACTTAAACTCTCCTGTTGTTTCAGTAAAATCTTTTCTTCCTCTCTTGGAAAGGTCTCATTGAGCAAACAATTTCCTTTGGTGAGATTATGAGTTTTTATTGGTACAAGTAATTGCATGTATGTAACAGGTGGAGTTCCATGGGGCACTTCGAAACACAAAATATTATGATTAAAGAAAGACGAAGTGAAACTCTGCTATGTAGTATCAAGAGAGCACATGGATTAGGAACTGTCTGAACTGATATATTCAAAAATGTAATCATTATGGCATGTTCCTAGTGCATTTTTTTCCTCCAGAGGCCAGTCATATGCTTCTTATTATAAAACACTGATGCTGACATTTGTGGATAACACAAAAATTGGTCAAGTGAGGACAAGGTGGTCATAGAGAATAACTAGGAATATTAGCAATGTGGGCTGGTTGAGAAAAAAGTACTTCATAAACCCAGTGAGAGACTGTTTCACAAGTGAGAAGTTTGGGGAATACAGCAGGTAAATAACTCACCGTGAGATCTTACAACAATGCGGCATCAGAAATGCCAGGAGTGTGGTCTCGGGCAAAAGAAGCAGGGGACCAATAAACAGGGGGTGTATTTTAGCTCTACACGTCGCACAGAGATTGAAACCAGAATACTGTGCTGAGCCCAGAGTCCCCTTTATGAAGTTAAAAACGTGTTATGGTGTAAAGGAGAGCCAGGAATGTGATGGTAGAACGAGGAAAAATTCTGCCTGACAGAAGTATACATCTATGTATAGTTTATAGAAAAAAATAAATCCAGAGATGTATTCATTCCCATGTATAACTACCAGGAGAGAAAGGAAAACAATCATAGGATACTGAAGGACTCCAGACTATTGCAGACACCCAAAAATCCAAAACGAGATGCTGAAGCCAACACATTCAAAGTTGGCAGGAAAAAGATGGATTTTTTTTTTAATCCTGTGGCTGATTAGCATTGGCACAAAATGATCCTTCCTGCAAGTCTCCTGATGTTTTCAAATTCAGGTTGGCAGGCTCTCTGGATGATATGCTTTTAGCAAACCTGTAACATTTGATGAGTGAAGTGTATTGCTTCACTTTTCCTGGTGTTTTCCTAGGTGAGATTCTTCCCTTCATCAGCTGCACGGGGGCTTGCTCCCAGCTACTGTGCTTCAGCGATTGCCTGCAGCAGAGAAAAGCAAAAGCACTTGGGGAAATCAGGAAAACAGGGTAACTGTGGGGGGAAAAAATGACCAGTCCACTTCTGCTTGCATAAAGAAAAAAAAAATACAAACAAACCAAGAAACTGGAGGTCAAGTGCTCGTGGAGGTCCACAACACTTTTTACGGGGTCCCTCTTTCTCTTCCTTTCTTGCCCATTTTTCAGGTGCACTGGCTGGCCTTTTCCGCAGGTAGAAGGAAGGGTCCCAAAACACATATTGCACATAAAAACCTATTCTGAGGGCACCAAAGTCATTATCTTAGCATGCTGGAAACAAAGTCCTTAGACCTTATTTATTTTTAAGGTGAGAAAAAGGGAAAATGACAGGTTTTCAAGCTTCGTCAAAACCTGCTGGTATTGCAGAGCCAGATCTGGTGTTTCAGCAGCATTTCAACAGCAATAATATAATGCAGTTTTATGCAAATGATTGCCGTTAAGCTAAAGCATAGTATAGTTTTATGTGATTCATGAATCATCAGCACTTTCATGTTTTTCTTTCTGTGGAAGTTCCCCTCTGGAAATACCAGTCCTCAATTGGGTGCCTGCCCCCAGGGTCGTGGCTGAGGGGTGAGCCAAAATTGACATAACAGAGGACTGCCATTACAGTGATGATTAATATTGTGATTTTTCACGTTTCTTTGCTCTTGAGTTTCAGGATTTAAAATTGCTATGTGTGTTAAGTAGAGCCAAGGCTTGCTGGAGACAAATGCATGTGTTCATATCGTTTACGTTTATTGAATTAATAGAAATCTTCCAAATGCAAACTTACGATGACAGTTTTCCTCTTGATTTGTACCCTAACCTTAATCCAAGAGTATTTGGGATGAAATGAACCTTAAATGGAGCCACTGCTCTTTCTCACAGCCAACGATTCATCCTCCTGTATTCTGCCACGTGTAAAGGATTAATACAATTAGCTCTTCTAATTCAAGTTGTGTCTATTCTTTTACTCTATCTTTCCCTGAAAAATGGATGGAGAGCTTTTGCCAGCCACTGAGGTGGTTGTCCATTAGTGCTTGGACCTTTTGACTACATTTCTACACCATGTAAACATTTGTGTGTCAAGTAGGAGTGATCTTTGAAAAAACACAGCCTCCAGCATCTCCTGTATAGTGGCATTCCCATTAAATTAACTGTATATTTTATTTATATCTTACTCTTAACAAGAATTCCTTTGGGCATGGGAATATGTATTATAGTAATAAGAATTAGGTAATCAACTGTAAAATAAACTACACTTCTGATAAATATTAATTCATTCTCTTCAGCCTCACCAACAAAAGAATAAATGAATGCACAAATGAATAAATAATGAACTTTTCACAGATGGTTATATTGTACTTATTTTTCTTGTGAGCATTTTGTTGCTTGGAGGGTAAGTCCAACATAGCACTAGACAATCAAAAGCCCTGGTGCATGCCCATGAAGTTACTTGACCCTTCATAAAATGCAGTAATTTGGCAAGTACAGCAGCCCAATACATACTGTTCCTTCCATGAATCTGGAGGATAAAGCTCCTTGAACATATACCAGGTAGCTATATTCCTGTCTCTAATTAAAGCCTTTGATACAACCATCAGAGGCTTTTATTTCTTTTAATTTTTAATTTATATGCAAATCTCGTAGGGGCACACTTTCTGTACTGTTCCCAGTCCATCCGCATGGCTGCTTGTGCACTCTCCAGCCTCTGTTTTGTACAGCTGGAAAGCCATGATCTCACTGCAAGCTGCAGAATGTCTCCTACATGAAATACCAAATTAGAGCAAGATTTAAGCAAGTTCCAAGTATCCCCACTCTTTTCGGGACTCAATCTGCCTAACTGCAATAATGCATTTAACTACTTTGCATGTAATAATGATATTATGTGCAGGGAAAGTGAGATCTGAGCAGACCTGGAGACATAAGGCACATCAGTGGTGCTGGGGGTCTTTGCAAAGCTTGCCACATCTGCTGGTCCCCAGGCAGGGCTCTCACCCCTCAGGCTATGCAGTAATGCAGGTGTAGTTGCATTAACCCCATGCTGCAAGCCTAGTTTTCAAGCTTTTGGGATCCCGTCGTCAAATCCTGTTTTAAAGTATTCTCTGTACAGAACATTCAGGTTTCTTTTCTTGTTACTGAAGTTATGTCTTCTTACTGCTACAGATCCATTAACCGCCATCTTTCTCACACTCTGCAACCCCTTGCAAAGCCTTGCAGTTGTTGCCTTGGGGTGGGATTTTCCTAAGGGAGTGATAAGCCATGATCTCTCCGATCTCTGTTGAAAGAGCTGGTCTACTTGTGGGTGCAGTCAGTCAGCAACCTTGCACCTCAACAGCGGCCTTGTGTCATTTGTGCTCGTGTGCCTCCACATTCACAACCAGCACAAGAAGCCCCCAGCCCACCGCAGTGCTGCTTGTCCCCTGTCCTGATGGGGACCTTCCAACCCCCGGGACCATGGTCCTCCACCACCCTCCCTCGCTGGCTCCTAGCTTCTTTTCTAGCTTTGCAGGGGGAGAAGCTGTGGTGGCAGTCAGCTCCAGAGCAGCATCCTCCCTTTCCATGTTCACACATCCATGTTCACCTTTGCAGCTATTTTGTACTTGTTTTCCAAATCAATGGTTTCTTTGATCGAAGTTCTGGCCTTTGTACAAAGCCTCTATTACCTGAAGTAACTTTAAAAAAAAAAAAAAAATGTCCTTGATCTACAAGCTCTGTAGGTGTATCACAATATCTAAGCATCATCAGGAGATGACGAAAAACTGGTCTATTTAAACTGTCAAAATTTCTCTTTAGATCCTTTACCTGTCAACAGCACCAGCTGTATTCAGTGGTGGTGCTTTGGAGGATAATTTCTCTGGCATTTAAAACTTACCTGTTTTCTTCACTCAACTTTAATTCTGTTATTTATAAGAAATTGTGCGCTGCTTTGTGCCTGTAAGGTATTTTTTCCCCCACTCTTGTTCTAAGTACTACCAGCACTGGGGCAGGCAGTCACTTCTGGGGCAACAGCGTGAAGGTGGGGTGCAGGAGGGGAAGCCTGTGTCTCTTTGCTCACGTCAAGTATCTATATAATGTTATATGTGTATTTACATAGACACAGAAGAAAATCTTCTTGATCAAATTAAAAAAATGTATTTTTAATATATATTTACCTCTATACTGATACTATACGTACACTATGTGTGTGTGTGGAAATGGAGAGAGATTTATAGATTTATAGATATATATACACACGTGAAAAACAGGGGCTGAAACAGCCATTCCTTCCACCTGGCGAGAGTAGCTGGTTGAGTGTTATTCAGTGCCTGTGCTGCTCAGTTCATGCTGCCGCCCTCAAATCATTTATTTGTTCATTTTAAATGTGACAAGATATTTTGGGGAACGCAACTGCAAGCATTTAAATAGCAAATGACAAATGCGTCTTACAAAACAGCAAGTTTTTTTGCTGTAAAAGTGATCTTCCCCAACACCTGGGTCCAGCCAGCAGAGGCTGCAGGCTGGGTTGGGGCAGCAGGATGCCATCTCTCCTGGTAAGCATCCAAAAGTTGGGGGTGCTCAGAGTTCAGACTGGACTCCTAATTTATGCATCAGATTTGATTTATTGAGATCGCAGAGTGGAATTTAGGGGGGACCCAGTCTGGCAGGGTGAGCTGTGGATGGGTCCTGCAGACCCCCTGGAGCCCATGGGCATCACTGCTGCAGCGGAGGGCATCCCTCCAGCTGCCTCCTGCTTCCTCACCGTAGCTCCAGCAGCATTGTAACGGGCAGTAATGTCTGGGAGCAGACGGGGGTCAGGGTTGTTGCAGTGGGGTGTCTCTGCCTATTTTGCCACTTGCCAGGGTGGTCCTGGGGCGAGGGATTTGAGCTGGCAGCAGCGCGTGGAGACCGGCACCTGCCTTCAGCCACTCTCCAGTGCCCCCTGCACAGGCTTTCGTCTCTGGTTTGACCACAGGTGTGAGGCAAGCATTGCGAAGCTGTCAGAAGACATCAGAATCATCAGGTGTGAGGCCCAGAAGACTGATAAAGAGATTTATGGCCTTCACTCTGCCCTCAAAACTTGCGTTGGCGATTTTGAGAAGAAGGTGAGTAGAGAAGCCTCCAGTGCAATATCTGGTGAGCGGTGACTATGCGCACATAGATACAGCTTCTTTTCCTAATTGCTGACCAATATTGAAGACTGATATAGTATTTATTTAATATGTCAGGATTTTTAATAAAAAAATAAGTTTTCCATGATACTATAGAATCATAGAATACTTTGGGTTGGAGGGAACCTTTGAAGGTCACGTAGTCCAACCCCACTGCAATGGGCAGGGACACCTTCCACTAGATCAGGCTGCTCTGAGCCCCGTCCAACCTGACCTTGAATGTTTCCAGGGACAGGGCATCCACAGCTGCTCTGGGCAACCCGTGCCAGCGACTCACCACCCTCTTTATATCTAGTCTGAATCTACCTTCTTTTAGTTTAAAACCATTAACCCTTGTCCTATCACTACATGTCCTTCTAAAATGTCCCTCTCCAGCTTTCTTGTAGGCCCCCTTTAGGTACTGAAAGGCCACTATAAGGTCTTCCCTGAGCCTTCTCCTGTCTAGGCTGAGCAAGCCCAGCTCCCTCAGCCTGTCTCCATAGGGGAGGTGCTCCAGCCCTCTGAGCATCTCCACGGCCTCCTCTGGACATGCTCCAACAGGTCCATGTCTTTCCTGTGCTGAGGACCCCAGAGCTGGATGCAGCGCTGCAGCGGGGGTCTCACCAGAGCAGAGTAGAGCAGCAGAACCCCCTTCCTTGACCTGCCAGTCTTGCTGCTGGTGATGCAGCCCAGGACACGGTTGGCTTTCTGGGCTGCGAGCGCACGTTGCCAGCTCATGTCCAGCTGTTCATCCCCAGCACCCCCAAGTCCTTCTGGGCAGGGCTGCCCCCAACCCCTTCACCCCCAGCCTGTACTGGTACCGGGGGCTGCCTGACCCAGGGGCAGGACCTTGCACTTGGCCCTGTTGAACCTCGTGAAGTTCACATGTGCCCACTTCTCCAGCTCGTCCAGGTCCCTCAGGCATGCCAACCGCACGACTCCGCTTGGTGTCATCTGCAAACTTGCCGAGGGTGGTGTGCTCCATCCCACTATGTCACTGATGAAGGCTTAAAACAGTCCCAGTCCCCTGAGGGACACTACTCATCACTGGTGTCCACCTGGTAGTGGTGTTTATAATAGATGTAAGTTAATAACAGATAATAAAAATATTCTAAGATATAGGGATCCTCAGATCATAAATGGCCCATTATGGTTTCTCAGTATCATTTATATTTGAGGGTGTCTGGAAATTTCAGTTGCAGACACTTTGGCACTAAAAAGATCATCTAAATTCACTCTTTTTTTCTTTAATTTCTAGGGTGGTGGCAGGGAGGCATCTAATAGCATATATCTAATTCCATATTAATTTTGGTAGTGCTTCAAAGGCTTTTGAAACTGTAACACTGAAAAAGTTGTGGAAAATGGTGTTTTTTTCTGTGTGGTGGGGTTTTTTTCTCCATGGAGTGCATAAGCCAACAGTGGATGTAGGTGGCCTTTGCATGTGAGAGGTTCGCTATGCTCAGTAGTGGTTTTGAAGCCTCTAGCAGGATCGGGAACAGTAATATTTTACAATCCAGGTGTACCAGAAAATTCAGTTTTCTAAACCTGCAGCATGACGGCTTTCTGCTCCTGCTCCAAACTAGACGTCACCTGTGCCTGCCAGGATTGAGCAGATGTGGGACATGCAATTTCTCATGCACTCTGTTATTGCATATAATCTCATTACCATATTTTGAATGCATCTTCTGCTGCACAGGGCACAATGCCAGTTGTCATGTACCTTGCCTACCCAAGGTCCTCTTCTCCAAGGAAAAATCACTCATGACAGAACTTAAACAAAGATATTTACCTGGAATTCTGTTAAAAGGCACTGTTTGGACATCTGTCCACTTGAATACCTATGAAAAATGTTCTTCTGTACCTGGAAGCAGGGAAGGGAGCGAGTGTCTGTGTTAGTTGCATGAAACAGTACACAAATTCATGTGAAAATAAGGCAGGGTAGACATGGAGCAGGATGCAGAAGAAACTGCCTCAGCTGAAAAGGGAAAGAATTGCTCTCAAGTAGGACTGTAGGAGACAAGAAAGGAAAGAATTTCTGAAAAGAAAATTTTCTTCTGTTGCTGTAAAGGAAGGAGGTGCCAACACATTATGAGTTTTCAGTGGCACCTTTTTGACGTCGATGTGCCACGGTTACCAAGCATGTGGTGGCTTCTACTTGCCGGGATTTTTTTGGTACTCATTTGGTATAAAAACTTCTGGGATTTTATATAAAATTTTATAAAATCTGCTGGGATTTCACATCTGCTTTAATTCATCAAATAACCAGGGGTAGGCAGGCTGAATCCATCATCCCTTGCATCAGACAGCTCTTCAAGATCAAGTGTCTACCTGCAGCAGCAGGTAACGTAACCCAGGCTGCACAGGGAAAACCCTTGGATGGTGAGGGGTCACACGAGAAATGGGTTTCTGGTGGCTGCCAGTCTCCTGAGTCACTCACATGCCATCTTCCAGAGGCACAGGGACTTCTAGCTTCTCTTGAAATAGTGGATGCAGTTGCTGGAGCACCCACGGTGTTTCCAAACCACTCCAGTGTGCTGTATCACCAATGTGTCGGGCGCCCTGGGCATCACATTTTCACACCAACTGTGATGTGCAGAGCCAGGTGTCTGCAGGTGATGGGCAGGCAGCTCAGGGCCCTGGCTTGCCAGGCCCTCCAAAGACTGAAATTGCAACTCTTAGATGGGGTATTTCCACCTTTTCCTGCCCATAGACCCCAACGTGGTCAGGCCACTGCTGCCAAGGCCACGAGCACTTGCATGTCCATTCCTGCAGGACACGGGGTGCTTGGCTTCACCTTGCAGGTCCACCTTGTTCTCTGCATCCCAACTGAGGGCTCTCAGCCTGCTGGTTGCGTTGGTGAAGCAATCTATTTTCCCCTCACCTCAACAATGAATGATCCTGTGAAAGGGGCATCTCCAACCAAAAGAAGTCTGAGAGAGCATTAGGTACCTGGGAAGTCCCACAGCCTAGAGAGCCTGGGGCTGTGCAGAGCTGGGGCTGTGCACCCCAACACAGATGCGGCAGTGGGGGCAGACACTTTGAACAGGGTCCCCCAGGTACCATCTGGGTGCTGCAGCCACCAGATCATCTGTTAGTGCTGTAGAGTTTCTCTTTGCTCTTCTTGGGATGCCATTAGGTGTTGGGCAGCCAACACTTTGCAACATGCATGCGCTTTCATGGATTTACCCCTCGGTTTCTGCCACTGCTGGGGAGATCTGAGTGGTGCCCGATGCTCTGTTCAAACCACGTGAGTGTTGCTTACCCCTGCATCTAATTGCGAAGCCTGCATCTAAAAAGACATTTGACTTCAGAATGTCTTACAGCCTTGGCAACTCTGAGCTCAAGTCTTCAGTCTTTACTGAATACTGAATGAAATTACTTGTGAGAAAGGTTCATTTTTGTGTAGTTGTACCTTGATGTTAGTTGGTTTTTTCCATGCTTGCAATTATAATGCATATTTAAATGTAAGTGCTTGTAGTCTGGCTCATAAAGGCTTTCTCTGCTGAATTCTCATTAGGTAATGCAGATATTAGGCAAGATAGAGACTTCCAACTCTGATCAAAGCTCGAATTTAAAGACAGTCCAGGGAGAACAACATCACAAATTGCAACTTCTGGATTTCAAGTAGGTGATGGAGAGTTTTTCATTATGATAATTCATCTTGAGTGCTTTAGTGTGATGAACAGGTTGCCATGAAAGAGCAAAACAAACCCATTAATTAACATCCATTCAAAACACTAAGAGACAGTTAATGAAGATCTATGCCATAAAATAATGAAAATACATAACAAAAGTGTATTGTCTTGCAAGCTAATTGTTAAAATGGGGCACTAAATGCCATCCTGTAAGAAGAAAGGTATGAAACCAATTAACTATCCATACTGAAAAAGAAGGCACCAAATACAAAGACACTATTTACCATTATAACTGGGGCTAATTTGTGACTTGCCTAATGTGCGGAACAAGACACCTGCTTTAGGCACTTGCAGACTGTCAGCTCATTTCAAAGACAGGCACCCAGGGCAAGGGCGCTGGTGACAAAGAAAGGTGGGCAGAAGGCTGAAGTAGCTGCACAGCCACATGTGCTCACAGATTTGTGACTTGTTCCTTACTTACCTAGTACATTTTTCCTATTCTGGCTGCAGAAGTATTTTTAGAGTGTCATTTTAATCTTGGTGAGTTCTAGAGAGGAGGGAGCTCCAGGGAACGATGCAATGAACAAAAGCATCTGGCATCCATATCAAGAACAATGCAAAACAGCCCAGCAATGAATAGCAGAGCCAGCACAAATAATTTAAAATCTAATTATAATAATCCTGCAATAATGATATTTCAAAGGCAATAGTTCCACTCCTTAAAATGGTGAAGTATTGAATA
The DNA here is from genome assembly GCF_017639655.2 of Falco naumanni. Classification (NCBI taxonomy): domain Eukaryota; kingdom Metazoa; phylum Chordata; class Aves; order Falconiformes; family Falconidae; genus Falco; species Falco naumanni. The sequence goes on from NC_054080.1 coordinate 7,863,859, forward strand.
AAGATTTATTTTAATTAAGATTTTATCTGAATTGTATTCAGAAGTAAAAATTGGCTTGAACTTTAAACAGAAGAAAGTTCTCATCAAGAGAACAGGAAAAAGAATCGGTGTGAATGGGGAAATAATAGCAATTAATTAAAACCGGAAAAAGGGAAGAAGGAATAGGGAGGCAGAGAGCAGTGAATGATGGAGATCAAGATGATATGAAAGGGACAAGAAACGAAAACAAAATAAGAGGGACGAAGGAACGGTACAACACCAGAAAAGAAAGAAATTGGAAAACTGAATTGAAGTAAATGCTGAGTTTCTCAAAAGTTAATGAAACCTTACTGCCGCTGTCAGCAGAAACAGGAAGCTTGAAAAAAGTTGACTTTCCAAACACTGAGAAGTGCTGGCTTTGTGTATTTAACATAAAATAAAAAATACGCATTTACTAAACATTGAGATTTTATTCTAGTTAATATAAAATTTAATTAAAATGGCATGCCCTTTTGGGGAATGTCTGTCTCCTTTTATATTTCTGCTTTAGAAGTCTACCAGATTTATGTATTCTTTTTATAGAGCTGAAATAAAATTTAACTTCTGGAACAGACTGGAGCTTCCGCATAAATCTTGGCATGTTTAAATCATCTTTAAAGCCCAGAGTTACCTTGTCAGTTGACATGCAGCTGTCTGGGACCTAGTCATCTTTGACTGCAGTCTGGCAGTTGTACTGTAAATGTACAAACTGATAATGTTACCAGAAAAAAATTAAAAAAAAAAGATTAATTTTAAGCGTATTTCATGGGAGTTGTGCCTTGCTCAGAAATATAGCCCTTCGCAGGGAAGCGATGCTTATCTCTCAGGGTTGGTTAAGTTGGAGTAGCTGCATTCTACCGCAGAAAGTCAATTCAGTCGGCAAAAGATCAGTTTTCACATGTGAAGATTTGTTGTAGCTCTCCTGGAGTATATTTTTATTAATTATCCAAAAGCATCCCCTTATTAATATTTCAGGGCTTTGCTGGGCCAAAGACTATGGCAAATCATCTGCCCCTGGAGCCTCGCTGCTGCTAGATGTATTTTTGTAAGCTACATGTAGGAGGGATGCTAATCGAAGGAAGTTTAAAATAAAATAAAACATGGTGTTTTATTATTAATAAGAAGTCATTAATGTTAAATCACCATCATCATCATCTCGCCATTGTCAAGCGTGTCCCTTGAGATGGGCCCCAGCCGCCTTTGTCCTCCTCAGCAGAGCCACGTGCTGGCTGTGGTTCACAGGATTTGCATCCCAGAAAGACTGTTGTGAACATTTGGTCTGGACCACACAGGCAGTGTAACCTCACGGTGCTGCTAGTGTGGTTCACAGCAGTCATTTTCAGTATTTGTTAAATAATTTTAAATAAAATTAATTATTTCTGCAGTTCTCCCCCTTCCCCCCGAGGCAAGCCAAATCTTATTCTGTTGTCTAAACGCAGTTTCAAGTAATTAATTTTTAGATTTAAGTATTTCCTTCTTCCTCCTTTTCCGGCATCAGGGAAACTGAAGCAATGTCAAATGCCACTTGCCAGCTACTCAAAATTTGAGTTGGAGCCCTTGAACAAACCTGATCATCAATTCTGTCACTCGTCATTAATTCATATTCACCCATTAAACGATACTGCCCAAAGCTGTTCAGTAATCCTAACACAAACAATGGCAAGAGACCTTGGTTTTATGCCCGATGGATTGAAATATCCTGATTACACACATAGATATGAAAGTGTAGTCATCATTGGTGGTCTCTATCATCAGCATGCTCTTCACAGTATGCTTTTATTTCCTCGTGAACAAAGATGAGTGCTTCAGGAAGCAAACTCTGTGTGCGTGTTCAGAGTAGGACTACAAATGACAAACTATATGAAAACGACATGTTTGTCTCATGAAAAGTCAAATCGTAGAACTACTAAAATAAGTGATACTGATAAAGTGACCTAACAGGCTGCTTATGTAGAAGATCTTGAAATTACACGGTCTGTAGCAAACGGCAGTAACATACCACTTAGAGAGATTTTGCTATCATTAGTGTTTTTTATCACATTTACAGTAACTGTTGATGGTAATTATCACTTCATTAGACTGATACAGAGCTGTTACCAATCACCCTGTATAAAAAATACTTTAACTCAAACATCCTTTTGAAAAGGGATACTAAATATTAGAAGTGCTGTAAGCATTAGGTCTAGTTATAAAATTCTGCTCCTTACCTTTTGGTTTGTATCCTACGTGAGGCCCAAACAAATTTTAAGCAATCATTGTTTGCATTCAAGTATGTGTTAGAAATGAATACAATTACATTAATTTTTTTCATGACAGTCCTACAATCGGGTCATATGCACAAGCATGAAAATTTGTATATATGACTACAGCTTGGACCTAAGTTCATCTCTTGTCATGGTTCATGCTGTAAATTACATGTTTCAGCATAAGAAAATCAAAATCAAAACCATACAGCTCCCTCTAACTTGACATTTTTCAGATTTGACCCAAGCAGCATGTTTTTTCAGCACTCTTGCCTGTGGTTCTCTGTCTTCTCCGGGTGCTGCTTGCTCTGTCCTGGGTGGGCTTTCACATTTCTATCCACCTACTGCCTCAAAGACAACTCTGTGTTCTCTTTTTGGGTTAGTTATACACTTTTTTTTATCATTATGAACTTCATTTTCAGGCCGCAAGTGGCTGCGCTGCTCTCCCTGATGCCCAGCGGTGCAGCTGACGTTCAGTGGGATAGTGCAGTTTCTTCATCTGCTTCAGAGTTAATTCAAATGGGAAATTAACATTTTTCAGCCCTCAGATATTTTCCTAAAGTAGACCACAATACATAAATCACATTTTGGCATGTAGGTACAACCTCCAAGGTAAGGATTAATAAAATAATTGAGCTTAGGGCTTGTTAGGAAGAAAACTATTGAGGAGATTTGGAGTAATTTAAGCAATTTACTCAAGTGACTCAGGACTCCTCCATAACACTGACTAAGCCTCAGTCTTGTTACTAAAAAAAATACTCATAATTTTAGGTTGACAAGTATTGTAAGTGACTTCAGGGATCAGATACAGACTCATCGGAAGTGGACAGAGGCGCAGCAGGCACGGTCTGAAGAAGATCAAGCACAGCACAGGCAACAGCTGCTTAACTCGGTGAAGGAGAGACTGGTAAGAAACTGGCAGTGGAGGCACTGGGGTGGCCCACATCCCTGCCAGCAGTGGGAGCAAGAAGCACTGGTCCCATCACCTTCATCCCGGCAGGCACCAAATAACGCACACAAAGCCCGAGGTCTAGCACAGAACCAGCTGCCTTGGGATGCAGCCAGCAAAGCAATGAGTTACAGAAATCAGGTGATCACAGGTTAATTTATTTTGGAAGGGATAGCTGGAAATTCATAAGGCTCAACATCTCGCTCAAACCGGGCCAACAACAAAGTCACAGCTTGAGCTTCATCCAAGTGATTCTTGTTTCTGAGGATGGAATGCTCTGGGCATCCCAGGAAATAAACTCTTCCCTGATTAAGGCACAATTGCACATCTGTGTAACCCTGATATACCTGACCATGGCATTTTCCTGCCCCAAGGTGAGCATCGGTGCCACCACTGACCAGCCAGTTTCACTCACTGACAAGGTCAGAAAAGGAAGGGATGGTCTGTGCCGATCCTGCCCAGCTTTAAATATAGACAAACCCTCACCATCCTGCGGTCGGTACATTAAAACGCAGCTTTTTTCAGTTCCACAGCAGCAGTTAGCGCTTGGCACGGGACCAATGCCTTTTAATTAATTCCTTCACAGCTTTTAAAGCTTATCCTCCTTTGCTGTGTGCAGTTCCTTGCACTTCAGAGTTCAAAAGTGATCAAAACACGATCGTAATGTCTTAGAGCCAGGATGAAGGCTGCTGATCAAAGACCAGAATCAGAAGTTGCTTGGAACTAAAATGCTCTTTACTGAACTTTAGTCTCCCTTTATTCTGCCTGATGATGGTCTCTTCTACTCAATGCAACCAACACTTAGTGCGGCTAGGAAGATAATAAAAATATTTCCATCCTGTCAGCCTCTATCTTGAAGCTACTCTTTGAGTTCCCTCCCTCCACTAACAGCATTTGTGATTATTTTTGCATAAACCACACCAAAGTCTGCAGTTACTCTCCCTTAAGCGAGACTGCTGTGCCAAAAAAGACAGTGTTAACAGGAGTCGGAGCTTTCAAAGCCACTCTTGAATAGGTTGAATAAGGAATGCATTTGTTTTTCCATGTATGCACAGACATGCACAGGGGCTTGCATGGCACTCCTCTGGAAGCACATCTCAGTCCTCGGGAGCTAAGGAAACCTCAGGACAAATACTGGAGAAAAGCAGCTGGGGATGAGCTTCCACCTGTGCCAGGAGGGCACTTGTTCCAGCTCAGCCGTGGGCCCTGCGGTGCAGGCAGCTGCCCTCGGCAGCGTCCCCGTCTGCGCTCTTCGGCTGGGCTGGGGGGATGTGCCTCCAGCACAGCCGGGGCTGGGGGCTGGTGGACCTGGCAGGCTGTGTGCTGGTGATGGAGCCGTTCTGGGTGTGCAGAGCAGCAGCTCGGTTGTTCCTGGAGCTGACTCACTCCAGCAGCCACCTGCACTGCACAGCAATGTTTGTACACTCAGAGCATGTTCCACCGCCACGCTAAAGCTCTGTTTGGGTTCAGACGTCTCTGCTGGGTGTGCAGACACCTTCCGTGGGAGGTAGAGCCATTGCCTTGGCCCCAGGACTCCCTTGGGCCTCAAGGGCTAAAGAAGGTCGGAGGATTTTGACCATACTGACCAGATTTGGAGTTGACCACTGGCCTCAGTGCAACTTGGAGACCGAGGAAGGGGTGGGCAGCCACACAGCTCAGGTTCGAGCATGCCTCAAGGAGGGGGAATTGTCTCCAAGAGCTGTGCTGTGCTCAGCAGTGGGAGAGAGCTGCTTGCCATCCCTCAGGCAGCTCTTACATGGCTCAGCCTCCTTATTTACGCCAGCAGCTGAGCTGGGTTTACACCAGTGTTGCACCCCTTAGGTTGGAAAGCTTGGGCTTGAGATGGGTGCATGACAGCAACCTGAAATAGGTGGTTTGAGTTCCCAGTCTCCCATTGCAAAATCTAACAACAAACCAGTGGACTTAAATGAATGAATAAATAAAATAATAATTTTAAAAGCACCTTTGCCCTGGCCCAGCCTCAGTTTCCCAGTTTATTTGGTTTGTTGGGGAAGAGAGGATTGATGCATCCTCCAGGGTACCAAATCTCACCTGCATTTATTGATTATTCATGTGCTGTCACGCATGGGATTAGGAAGCAAGACTGATTAAATGCATGGTTTGGCAGGAGGCAGGTTAATGTGGGCATGTGTTTATATGTACTATAAACCTGTGTTATGTATTTAAAGGAAAGAGCAGAAAAAAGAGTAGAAGAAAAGCTCCTACTTCTGTCATTAAAGCTAGAACAAACATATAAGCCACAGAAATATGAAAAGCAGTTGAACCAGATGAGAACTGATGAAAAAAACCTGCATGCAAGAATCACCAGGTTTGAAAGACAGATCTGGAAGGAGCTTGAGGAAATCCAGAATGAATACAGATCAGGTGAGGATGGGCTTCCATGCAATTTATTTTAAGAATAAATTTATACAGTAACTTGCTGTTTCAGAAAATACTTCCCAGTAAAGACAGAGAGACATTAAAATTACTATTTCTGTCTCCCAATCTGCAAAGACGGAGGTGTATGGGTTAGCACACTTGTCTTTGCAAACAGCATGACATTTGCACACAGGTTACTTTCTCTTCCTAAGAATCTCAGGGTAAGACCTTTTAAAAGGCAATTTCACAACCTGTTTTCCAGATTTTTTAAGAGCACCTTTTTCTCCTGTTAGCCCCTAACCCTTGCTGGGAGGCACAAGTCATTCCGTTTTGCACAGATCCTGCTGCTGAGGGCGCGTTTGATGGTTTTCTACCATTTCCATCCTTTACTCTTGTTCTCAACTGACAGTAGCTGGAGAAAGAGGCATCTGGATGAGTCACAGCTTCCCGACACAGACCATACGTTGTGCAAGTGGAGAGGGAAGCAGTTAGATAACGCTGCTGAATGCACGGCAGCTGCTTCCTGGGGCAGTCACAGCAATGCTCCCACAGAGCACGAACTGCTTTACCAATCTGAGATGATTCTGGCCGTTCAACTTTCAGCAGCAATTAGGAAGGCTTTCAGCTGGCACTGAGCACGCGGCCTTCCCAAGGCAGGTTTCACCTACTGTAACCTGCCCTATGTCACTCAGACGTAGCTGTTGTGGTACCCTCCACTTGCAGCTGATCGTGGAAACACAGTGGACACATCAGTTTCCCCCAAAAAATCACTCAGCCCTCTCTTCATGGGAACAGATGGCTGAAAATCATCACACAAGGGCTTCACATCTTACAAGTTCTCACTTGAAACTCAAGCGTCTGGCTCTCATCTTCCAAGCTGTCTGTGATTGAGGGCCCCAGCTCTTCAGCTCCAGTTCCTTCATCCTCTGCAACCACCTACAAGCTCTGCTCCAAGGCTGTAGCAAACCAAGCTCTAAATTAGTTAAAGTCTTTGCGCAGCTTGACACAGGAAGGCCTGGTTGTCTACGAGACCATCTGGGTGAGCACAGCACGGCATCTTAAAGAAAGCTGTGGCTAAGAAATGTCAGTATAGAAAATGCCGGTGCTGAGAGGAGAAAGTCCTTAATTTCAAATTCCTGCCTGCAGAAATTAACAACAGAGTAAATCTGTTTATACCAAACTTTGGCCATGCTTGTGTTCAAATTCAAGTCCAAGGATTGCTCTTCCCTGTGGCATTCCTCCGGCAGGGGCTGACCCCAAAAGCGGGGAAAGAGGCCACTGAAGAGGTGCAGAGCAGCTTGAAGGGCACAGAGGCAGCCTCTAGACTGTCTCAGCAGCTGTTTGTGCTTCAGCACAGATTGGCATCTTGGAAATCAGAGACATGTCTGGAATTTATAAAATTCTATGCAGCAATTTGGTTGAACACTATCTAGACTGTAGCAGTAACAAAATTAAACCATATTAAACAACCGTTGCAAAAAGAAAAACATGTCATCAGCTGCCATGTTACAATTAGCAGTTTAAGAAAAAAAAATAAAAAAGAGGAAGAGAATTAATTTTACTCCACTGTTAGGCTGCTTGCTTGCTGATAAGTTAACACGTGACATGCTTGGACAAATATGAAGAACTACTACTTCATAATTTGAAAGTTATTGCAATCTGGAAACAGCTAGGTAACAGCAGCTTACAATTCTACTTTTCCAGTCAATATTTAATAATATTTGACTGTACAGTGGTGCTACAAAGATGTATCAGGTGCTTTGTATTTCTGTTTTGGAAAAAAGCGTGTCTGCACATTGCCATCTCTCTCTTTTTATACACCTGTGTACAGCTGCACAAGCACATAGCCAGTGATGCTGAGCTCCTGTTCTCCCAGAATTGCATAAAAACCCAGCATCTGATTCAGATTAAGGGTAACTCTTACAGCTGCTACAACTCCGGGATACCCATGGCACCAACCTTGCTATCTGGTAGGCAGACCGCAGCAGTGTCAGTATCCCATAGGAATACAGATTCTTTGATTCAAAATAAGGACTGCAGACTTAAAAAAACACCAGACCAGAAAAAACAAACCCAATGCTCAATGGGGAAAAAAAAAATGCTTTAAAAGCTAACAATACCCTTGGTTTTAAGGACAGTATTTTCTTTCCTTCACACCACAAATCTGATGTCAATTGCAATTTACTGCTATGCATAATCATGTTTGGTATTGTTCAATGTATTGGAAGATACAAGTCCTATAGCAAGGAGCTTGCAACCCAAGCTGCTCAGGCATGCCTATAGTATTCAATAAAATGCTGAAATAGATTTGATGTGCTCTGTATTAAATGTGGGTCAGAAACCTTTGCAAAGAAAAAGAAAGCTCTTTTAATGTGTTGAAAGCGACCACTATTTGATGAATTCTTTCTATTCTTCTACCAGGATTTCAATCCATTCGCGAGTCTCTGGAGTTGCTCAAGCAGATACAGAACACAAAGCTGAAACTTGAAAAAAAGAAAATTCAGAAAGACATGAAAAAGAGACAATGAAAGTGACCTCCCAGAAGACTTAACACCAAGAGCAAGCCTTGTCAACCCTTGCAGGTGCTCTCTCCAGTGGGAAGCAGCACTGGGTTAAAGACGTAGCCTTTAGACACACCTGATTTTGTTCTCCCCTGTCCCTGAAGGATCTGACTGCTACTTAGGATACTGTGCAGCCAGAAAAACAACAGCTCTGTAACACTGTAAGAGGCTGCGCTGGTGAGACCCACCATCGCCACAGCAGATGTGTTGTCTCAACATTGCTATGGCAGGAAACTCACGCCATCACCACAGCAAATGATTGATTTATCTATACGTTGTTAAGGCAGGAAGGTAACACCACTGCCACAGCAGAGATTTATGTCTGCATTGTTAAAGGAGCAAACCGACTGACAGCATGGAGCAATGGGGGAGGCTGATCCTGCAAAACTCAACCAAACCCCTGTGCATGTGCACAGCCCTGGGGTCAGGGGGAACAAGGTGCCCAAAGGCCCCTGAGGAATGTTGGGCACATACACTATTGCCGGGTGGAAGGTGTGGTTAAGCAGAACAGCTTGTAACAGCTCTAAAAAACCGGAACCAACTAACATTGAACAGAATGTTCCCCTGCCAGACTTGGAAACGAATTGGACTGTTGGGACGCCGCAGCTCTGGGGTGGTAGCTACTGCTGTGAACTCTTTCATTCTTTCCTCTTTCTTTCCTTCCTTTCTCTCTTTATCTCTCACTCTCTCTCCTTTTGCATCCACAGATTTCTTGTTGGGCAAATAAAGTTCCTTGGTTCTTGACTCCGTTTTGAGTCTTAATTCTGTTCCCGAGAATACAAAGAGAACCACGCTCCGGTCTCGGACTGGCATGTGACAAAGACCAACAGACATTTCCACAACAATTTTAGAACATACTACTTTGCTGTAGAAGAAAAGTTTAACTTTAAGGATTTACTTAAAATTTTACAAGCAGATTTCACACAAAAGTATTCATATCATTTAGAGGACTTTAAGAAGACAAGTATTCAGTAACTAAGCATCGTTAGCCCAGTCGTGCCATAAGCGACATCAGGTTTTGATTGGTGTAAACATTGGAATCAGGCCTAGTAAATTCCTCCAGCTCCAAACAGCATCATGAAAGCTGGTATGAAAAAATCTACTGATGCGTGATTTGGACCTGTTATAACAAACTATAGATCATTAAAAGTAAGTGATAAATTGGGTACAGGTGAGAAAATGCAACTTAATTATTAGCAGTTTCTAAGAAGGTTTATTTCTCATCTTCTCTGAGTAAAAGTGGTAATTTGCAGTAGAACACTCAAAAACGTAACTGACAGTGTGGGTTTTGTTTGGCTTCAAAAAACAAGAAAAACAATCTTGAAGTAAGGAGGAAAACTGGGAGCAGGGCAAAAGAAGCATGTCTATAATTTCCCAACAGAAGCTCATAGGAGTTATTTAGCAGGGAGGCCAGAAAACATGGTCACAGTGCTGTTCCAACAGATTCAATTTCTATGGCACATTTGTTTCCAGAGAGCCCAATACTGTCCATTGCCCAGAGAAGAAAATTCAAGGACTCAGATAATCCTTCTCCAATAATCTATATCCAGGTCTCTTGTGCTCCTTGCTCTACAGAAAAGCAGGTTTCTGAACCCATGGACTACAGGCGGCTTGTCTGAGGAGCCAGACCTGCACAGCAAGGTGGCTGAACCTGAATCGATGCACTCGGTAGGGAACGCCACTTCAGCAATCAATCTCATTGCTCCTGCAGGTGGAAACTTGGGTACATTTAAACTTTTCCCAGTCAGTAAGAAGTCCTAGAAACCACCCACATCTGGTCAAAAGCAAAGAACAGCCACCTAAGTGGCAGATTTCTGCATGTTGTTTGTGGCCAGGCTCTACAGAGACGAACAGCGTGGGAAAGGCCCGCAGCCAGCCCCGCGCCTGCTGCCGTGTCGGGTGCGTGTTGCGCACGTTGCCTACAAGCAGCAGGAAGCCACAGTGCTGAAATCCCCACACACAGAAGTGTCTGAGCTATTCTGGATCCGTATTTTGGTCTCTGTATGTTCTGCCCATTACAGGGAGCTCTGCTTTCACTGTAGACCTGAAGTCCATTACTGCAGTCACAGCAGGACACCTGGGGCTGAGGCAGCCTCCCAAACTGCCTTTCTTTAGCTTCTTCCAGGCACTGTCATCCTTTTCTTGCCCTGTGTGCTTGGCTGCTGGTGAAACAGCTGTTAGTCCAGCTTGGTGGACCTGCCTCCCCACCAAGTACCCTGGGTGCTCTGGTTCCTGGTATACCAAGGGACAGCAAAAAGGTGAAATACAAGGTTATGGATGAATGTGTTTCTAAAAGCACATGGTGTGAAAAAAAAAGAAAAAGAAAAAAAGAAAAAAAAAAAAGAAAAAGAAAAAGAAAAAGAAGAAAAAAGAAAAAAGAAAAAAAGAAAAAGAAAAAAAGAAAGAGAAAGAGAAAAACCAGGACAACCTTCAAAGTCTAACCCTGGAACCGAGAAAAGGATAGAAATACTGCTGCACATTTCTTGTCTGTCTATCAGTCTGTCTTTCTAATCTATCAGTCTATCCATCTATGTCTATCTATATGTCTATCTATCCGTCTGTGTCTATCTATCCATCAGTCTATCAGTGTATCACCCTATCATCTATCCATCAGTCTATGTCTGTCTATGTCTACCTATCCATCAGTCCATCTGTCTAGCTACCTGTCTGTCCGTCTATCAGTCTGTCTACCTGTCCTCTCACATGGCAATACAGCACAATCAAGTGTTGCTTTATCTAACCACTGATTTCTACGATTATAACAGAAGGGTTTGAGGGCCTAATTATAAATTCAGATCACATGTGAATATATATTTGGAACATCGCTATTGTTTGAAGACTTCACTGCATAAAAGAGTTATCTCAGTATTTATCACTCCACACTGTGACCCAACTCAGAATGATCCCTCTCTCCCGTGAGAACACTAACTCAATGTAGAAGTTATTTAACTGTCAGCTGTTCAGTTAAATCGGTAGAAAGCAAATAAATGGGGGGAGAAGGAAAGCTGAAATCTAGACATCCAGGATGATACTCAACTGGGCTGCAGGGTTAGGGATGTACTTTTCCTTGCAAGGGTGCATTTGTGTAGCATGAAAAAACAGTTTTCAAGGGGTTTATATCTATAAATCTTAAATTATTATTATTTTTTAAATATAAAAGGTTTCAAACAGAAGTATTGGGGAGATAAGTATACACCTGTGGGTTTGTTACACACTAATAATGCAATTGCCCACTGTACTTCATGATACCATCTTAAGAGAAGCTCAAAAGTTGAGCTGAAACCCAATCCAGCAATTCTTGGGAAACAGAGAATAAGATGAACATGCAAGACCCAAATAAATAAAATACTCAGAAGCAAGCCATCGTCTCATGTTCATGTGAAAGGAAATGTAACCAGCATATAAAACCCTTCATATCTGAAGCAGTGAAAAGTTCCACCTTGAAATTCCTTAGGCCTCATTCCATTCTGCCTTCAGCACAAGCCATGATAGAATAAATTACAGTTGGGGAGTGTTTATTTTTTCCCTCTTTACACTAGTAGCAGCTGAGCTGTCTTCCCAGGCAATGAAATCCATGAACAACTCTCTGTTCCCCAACGCAGCGATGCTCGTGTGCCTTCCTACAGCGCTTTGCATTCCAAAGCTGACCTCTGCCACAGTATAAAACACAGGGCTGTCTCAACCTGCATGAACTTACGAAGTTTTTTTCAGTGTTTCAGCAGACCTTCTACAAAGTCTTGATTTTGTAGACCCTGTACACTGTTAAAAAAAAAAAAGAGGAGAGCAAGATTTTTACGTCATACTGTTGGGTTTTACAGAAGCTAAAATTTAAACTCCTGTTCCCTGAGCACTTTTCAGTGAGTAGGTGGTAGACAGATGCGGGGGCTTTTTTCCTACGGGGCATGTAATATAGCTTTGGGCTGTATAATTATTGTGTTCACAGAGTTCATCACCGATCACGGTAAAAGTAACTTCATGGTCTTCTGAAGGGAAAAAAACTCTACTATTGTTAATTTTTTTCCTAATACGGAATATTCACTGTTGACAGCTATTTCGCTGGTTTCTCTGGCGAGTTGTTACTTGTCTGTCCTCCTGGGTGTTGGAAAGTACTTAAGGTTTAGTGCCGAAGAAAGTACAGGCTAACGCTCGTGGCGCAGGATCTCTGCCCGAGGCACCAAGGAGGGCAGGCAGCCACCGACTGCGCTGTCATAGAGCTGGCAATGATGGCTCTCCCACCACTAGAGTAGGAGGCACAGATACAGAGACCATACACCAGGGATGCAAACTATACGCTGCAAGAACTTTTCCCGGTTTTTAATAGCAGCAAGCTAAAAAAAGCTATAGCTAGTCTTGAGAGTCACGAGTCTGGCTTTTGCAACGTTCCCTTTTAGTATCTGCAGTTACTGATAGTTCAAGACTATGTGACAGCAGGCTGTGAAGGGAACCACAATGGATCTAAATTTACTGGGAAAAAGCTTTTTACAGAAGGTCTTTGGCATGGAGATGGGTGGGAGGAAAAAAGTGTGGGAGACAAAGAGGGATTCTTGCCATTCAGGGAAGTTTCTACTCACCTCCACAGAGCAGAACCCCAGCCTACTGAGCTTAGTTTCCCAATTTAAGCTGACAGTGGCACACGTGCAGCTCTCGCCCGCTTTCCAGAGACCACCGTGCACAGCCGGCTGCAGCGATGCATGCCCCACGCACCCCGGCTCGGCACCCTGCTTTCTTTAAGCCCAATACAAATGGTTCTGAAACCACCCTGTGCCCAAGGCACCCCCACTGCGGTCCTTGGGAAGTGACCTTTTGTCTCTGTGACACGGGATTGCATGAGCCGTCATAAACCTTCGGTGAACAGACAGTAGCTTTAAGAAACTTTAAACCAGGAAATGGAGAGCTATCGTGACTCCTGTCAACAGCTTGAAAATCTCAATGGCGACATTAACAGATTAGTCATTGATTTATTATTTATTTTCATGTACTGAAAGGCAAAATAACATCACGTCTTAAGAGCCACTGTCGTGACTCATCCAACTACGCAGTCCGCAGCAGAATTATCTAGACATAAATAGAGCCTGTTATACACATTTATAAATATGACCCTGTCCCTGATGATCACAAGCTTTTCTTGATGGGAATGTTCACTGAAGCCTGCAGTCAAGAGGATACACTGCTGTAGTTAAAAGTAGCTTAAAAAAAATATATAATTTAACAAGGTATAAACTGACACCACATGGAAGTTCCAAGTGAATTTGGGTCTCAACTGCAAAATAAAGTATATCAGAATAATACAGGCATTTTAAATCTCTCATTGTTTTACAGTATCTGGGAGAGAAGAAAAGTTAGCTGCTACTTAGCTAGTAAATTCTATGCCAACAAAACCTTGCATCACTGCCAATGCCGTTAATATTGTACTTCTGTGTGTGGCCAAGGGGGAAATACAGACAAGTACTCTCCATTGTGAATAGTGCTGAAGTTTCAGTGAGGAGGAAAACAAAAGCAAAATTCAGGGTTTTCCTTTCAGATAAAGTATAGGATCATCAGAGGGCTGGAGCACCTTTCCTGTGAAGACAGACTGATTTGGGTTTGGTCATCCTGGAGAAGAAAAGGCTCTGGGGAAACCTTTTAGCAAACTTCCAGTACCTAAACCGGCAGACAAGAAAGCTGGTGTGGGTGGTTTGATCCTGGCAAAATGCCAGGTGCCCACCAAAACCACTCTTATCACTCAACCAGACAGGGAAAAGAAAATACAATGAAAGGCTTGTGGGTCAAGATAAGGACAGGGAGATCACTTAATCAATTACCATCACAGGCAAAACAGATTCAACTTGAGGAAAATTAGTTTAATTTATTACCATTCAAATCAGAAAAACACCTTTGCTCCTGCTCCCTTCTTCCTGGACTTAATTCCTGATTTCTCTCCCTCTTCCCCCTAAGTAGCACAGGGGGATAGGGCTGCAGTCAGTCCATCACATGCTGTCTCGGCCACTCCTTCCTCCTCACACTTCCCCTGCTCCAGCGTGGGTCTCTCCTATGGGATGTTGTCCTTCAGGAACAGCCTGCTCCAGCGTGGGTCCCCCACAGGGTCACAAGTCCTGCCAGCAAACCTGCTCCAGTGCAGGCTGCCCATGGGTCAATAGCCTCCTTCAGGCACCCTCCTGCCCTGACGTGGGGTCCTCTACAGGCTGTGGGTGGGGATCTGCTCCATCGTTAACCTCCGTGGGTGGATGGGGGCAGCCTGCCTCACCACAGTCTCCACCAAGGCTGCCGGGGGATCTCTGCTCTTCTCCTGCCCTCCTTCTGCACTGACCTGGGTGTCTGCAGAGTTGTCGCTTGCTCCTCTCTCTTGCTGGCACAGATTTTTATCTTGTTTTTCCTTCTTCATGTGCTATCCCAGAGGCACTACCACCATCACCAATGGGCTCGCAGCATCAGGTCCATCCTGGAGCCGGCAGGTGTCACCTCTATGTCACCTCACATGGAGGAAGCTTCTGGCAGCTTCTCACAAAAGCCACCCATGTAGTCCTCCCACTACCACCCAAAACCTTGCTATGCAAACCAAATTACAGCTGGAGAGGGACATTTTACACAGGAATGTAGGATAGGACAATGGGAACGGCTTTACACTGAAAGAGGGCAGATTTAGGCTCGATATAAGGAAGAAATTCTCCCCGTGAGGGTGGCGAGGCGCTGGCCCAGGCTGCCCAGAGCAGCTGTGGGTGCCCCATCCCTGGCAGGGCTCAAGGCCAGGCTGGACGGGGCTGGGAGCAGCCTGCGCTGGGGGGAGGGTGTGTGTGTCGCTGCCCGGGGCAGGGGTGTGGAAGTGGATGGTCTTTGAGGTCCCTTCCAACCCAAACCAGTCTGTGATGCCATGACTCAACAAGAATAACCTACTGTAGTTCTACTTTTTCTTGAACAAAAGACAAAGTTGCAGACAAAATCAAAACCAGACACAAACAAGTAAAGCCCAGACCACATATTCTCCTGGAAGATGGACAGAGGAAGTTGGATGAATGGAAGACTTGTTGCTTGAGACAGTCCATACTAGGCACTTGCTGACAATTTTTCATTTAGTTCCAGAGCTCTAACATCTCCATTAGCTTTGGCATTTTCTATAAGCATCTGCAGAGAACAACAAACAATGAAAACCCGAGAATTCAACATTTTACTGGTAGTGTTTTACTGGTAATTTCAAGTGCATTTTAATTTATGCTATGCAGTTTCCCTAAAAGATGACATAACCCATAAACCCAGTTAGGTAATATTCAACATTACGCATCAGCTTGCTTAAAACATCAGGCCTTCAAAAAACTCTGCCCTGTAGTGACCTGCTACACCAGCAGTCATTTGCAATGCCCTACGACTGCTTCCTCCGTTCTGGAGGCTGAGACTAAGTTTGACAAGTAAAGTTACCTTCTGGCAATGAAACAAGCAGAGCTAGCTGAGACCTATCTCCCTGCTGACACACACTTGCCTCCTCCTAGTACATCTGTATAAATCTCAATTTGCCAAACAGGAGCATTCTCTGCAGCTACTTAAACAAGGCTGCCAAGGTATCCTTCTGCTGCCCCCATTTAAATTTACCCTTCTTTGATTTATTTTCCACACCTCCTATGTGCAGCTTTTCTACTACTAAAAAAGCTCCCATGGCAGCCTAACGTTCCAGATGTTCATAAACTTCCAGCACTTGTAATCCAATCACATTATACAACTATATATATTGTAGTGTATATATATATATACATATATATATGCGCAACATCCATATATTACAACGGAAAACCATTAAGGAGAGTCAAGAAAATCTTTAGCTGTTATTGTTATTATACCCATTGGTAGGAAGTACAGACGACTTTGAGGAAGCGAGTGCAACGAGATTGTACCACAATCATCTGAACTCATTAATTCTAGCTTTTTTTGTGAACCTGTGTGTCTGTGTATGAATTTTTGTCAATGCTGAGCCTCCTTGATGTGTCGTGCCTCCAAATGCATTTTGTTATGGATTCAAAGTTTCACCAGGGCATAGCTGTTAATCTGGGCAAAAAAGCTCATTGTGCCAATGGAGGCAGCAAGGAGATTATTAGGAGAGTGTATTCGGAGTCTGAGTAGCTCAATGACTCCAATTACAACCAAAATGAAGCACCCCTCTCTGCATCACATGAAAGAGCTGTGTGGATTTGTGAGTTTGAGCAAATCCATTTGTGAAGTACTGTCAACAGAAACTAATGTACCATTTACTATATACTGAAAATAATGTACCATTACAGATGTAATGAAAGTCTTAAGAAAGTACAGCACTCTACTGTTCAGATCTATTGGGTCAAGGATACCGCACTGTTCCAGACAGGCTTGAGGGAATTAACATTTTCAGTGCTTTAGTATATTCTTGTAAAATTCTAACAAAATGGTCCTCATGTCTACTGAAGAGTCACTAGTAGAATTCTTGCCAGTTTGCATCAGAGAGGTATTACTGCTTGGTTTTTTTATTAGCGTTGCATGGAGGAATGGAAGACTTTCAAACAAACTTGATGCAATTTCAAAAACTGAGGTAATTTCATCAGTGTAGAATCCTTTAACCTTGCAACCTTAGAGCAGGCAAGCCAGCACCTCCCCAGCCTCCCTCCACCCCACTTCCAAGTTGCAGGCACAATATTCAATGTAAATTGACAGAATTTCTGTGTAAAGTGGAATGTCTTACATCTATTAATTCGTAATCATCTTTGGCATACAGATGTTGCAGCAGGTACCAGCGTGCCACTGACACTATGGTTTCTGGATTCCCCGGTTGATAAACCACTCTTTCCAACATTCGACGAGTCTCCCTAGAAGCATAATCAAAACATAATCAAAATCAAATGCAACTGAATAGGTGGCATGTAACATACCAGTGTTCCAGAGCAAGCCACAATGATCAGGAACAATATAAGGGAAAATCCTTAATTACATACCACCCAAGAAAGTGAGGGAGCAGAGCTGTACACTCCTTTGTTTCCTACATCGTTGCACCTACAATGCTGAGGAATACTGCTACCGTTGTCGTGCTTGGTATATTACACTCAAGTTACTGCTTTAACTAGCAAGTAACCCAAATTGCACTGACAGAGCAGAGTTTATGACTGCTACAATAACATGATAAACATAATCTATCTGTGAACTCTTGGTCTCAGTTTGTACCTGCTGAACAAGTATAGCAGGTATTATCCTGTTTAAAAGCTATGAAATATACCTTTTGGAAGACTGCACCTGAGAGAAGCAGGTGTCACGATAAATTGTAAAAATCCCAGAATTTAATATTATACACAAATATACTTAATCCAGGCACTCAGAAAAGGTGTTGCAGTTCCTGCAAACGCAGAGGCAAAATGCAAAATTGCAGAAAAGATGGAAATTGGAAAAAAGAGTGCTACACAAAGTCTAAAATTCCACTTGGCTGATACCTTCCAACACCGCTAGTTTATACCTATCCAAGACATTTTCAAATTCCCTGTGTCATTAGAAATCTGGTAAAAACTGGCAATTAAGTTTACAGATGTCGTATTCATTCACTGGTGCTCCATCAGCTTTGGCTCTTGTTTCAAGAATTCTGTCTTTTATAACCAATGCGACTTTCCAGTACATTGTGATTTTAAAGGCTGTGAGAGGTTACATCTGGTTTTTGTTTGTTCTTTGTACTTAAGATTAATTTCTTGTTTCAGGATTTTGAAACACCTAGGCAGGTGAGGTGTTTCTGTTTCTTACTGTTCACACAAATTAGTATCTGAAATTGCAGTAAGACTGATTTTAATTGATTAAGTAAGTTTTCGGCCCAGTTTTGTTAAAATTGACAACCATCACAACCACATTTGACTGCCTGCCACCTTCCTAAAGGCCCACAGAGAAACTAAGCCAGTTTTTTAGCATTATCTATAAAGCCAGGTGAAATTATTGAACAAAGCCATCAAGAACATTCCAATTTTCCATAGCTTAAGCAAAAACTCTGCAAAAGACAAACTAGATTTAATAACCAAACCCACAAAGCAGGAGGTTTCCAAGCCCTGCTCCTTCCCCAAATCTTCTTCTCTTTCCACAATGAGCACCTAGTTGTCTGGGCATGAACAGGAACTTTGAATGCGAGCTCAATTTAGGATCAAAATGAAACCCAGCAGTAGACAAGAGTATGATACCTGTTTCCACTGTGATTCCACATCTTTGAGAATGTACAGTTTTCCCGATTAATTTCTTTAGTTAACATGCTATTAAAACAGAATTGTCTTAACGGCTCTTTTTCTCTTGGTATGAAGGTCATAAACATTTTTTTTTCAGAAAAGGAGGCACATTCTGCTGCCTCCTGCTCCCCACACTACTAACTGCTTCCCCACCTCTCCATTTTAACTGCCATACTACTTCAAGAATTATTTCCTGTTTGTGATTTTCTTTTACTTCTTGGAGTTACTTTTGAGGGTAATGACTGCTTGTTCTTTACACAGTGTTCAATTTAAAATTAAAAGATCATGCATACCTTGCTCCCATTTTACGGTTACACTGTAGCAATGCTTGTAGGAGAGCTGCCAGGGGGCTAGAAGAAAGTTTCAAAGCCTCAGTTGTTGCCTCCTGAACCAAGGATGGCCAGTGCTCATTTGAGACATCAGCCTATGATAAAGGGGGGGCAGGGGGGAGAAAAATAGAAAAATAAAGAAAAAAGAAAGGGCTTTATTGTAGTGTGTAGCGTAAATCAGGTTTTGTTTGCAGCTCTCTACAGAGAGAGAGCTTAATTGAAGCTGTTGTGATTATTTGGCAATTTATAAAGAAGTTTCTTCAAAAAACCTCAACAAACAGTGGTTAGAAGAGCCTGGAAAAGTCACATTCAGTATCCTAGGACCAGCCTTGCCAGCATTCCACTTGCTCATTTATGCAAAGAATCTCTGTTTTTTCCATGCATGTTTTAGTAATGCTTGTTTTAATCAGAAACACTTATTTGCTCTTCAGCTTGTAAATCTTCATCCCATGTACAAGACTACCCTAGAATGTAGAATTTATCCCCAGAAGTGGCATCATATTTTACCAGAAGTAAAAACCAACTTCAAGACAGTAGTTACCTAACAGAGCAACTACTGAGCAAATCTCTATGGATCTGGCTTAAGAAAAACCTTATTATCTCCATTGTGTCTGGATAGCATTCAAATTGCTGTATTTGAAGGGGTGCCCAAATTTTCATTTGGACAGGTAATTGGGAGACAAGCAATTTTCAAACACAAGTTTTCTTGGGTGTGAGCAAGGTTTTCAGGAGGCTTTTTGCACATTTCATTAAGCCAGCGCAGATTAGAGAGGCTGAAAAGAAATCCACTCATCAGCTGCTTTGCTCATGCAAATAGTAGACGTAAGACAGTAAAATTTATACTAATCATATTTTAAAACAAAGTCTTGTATATTCTCAGGTAATTCAGGCCAGCACTTGAAGATGTAGTATTAATTAACTTAGCAAGTATCTTGCAACCTGTGGAGACATTTAGGAGCTACAGGAAACAGGGAGCAGACCACTAGAAAACAGACAGAAGAACCATGGGAGGAAAAATCCTGTCACTTAACAAATTCTGTCTTTTGGTTTGTGAGAAAGAAACTTGTCTACACTGAGGGGGATTCTCTTTTCACACCAGGAGCAACAGCTTTACAGCTTTATCCTTGGTAAAAGTGACTGGCTTTTCTTATATAAGCGGTCAGGATATATGGGGTTCCTTTGCCTGATTTTGATTATGGCTCTTACCTTGATCATCTGTTAAAATACACAAAAAAGCTTTAGCCAGGATCACAGCAGTATCTGTTTTACACCAGGCTTTAAAGAAGTGTGGTAGTGCACGTCAAGCTTCTAGAGACAATGCTTAAAGGGAACAGACACTCGCCAAGAATTTGAGTTATGTTCACCTTGGTGCAGGGAGTAGAATGATTTTCATTATAGCACAAGGTACACTGCCCTTACATTGTTTTTATACTTCAAGGCAAGGCGCCATATCTAGAAATGACCATACAGCATAAAATTACTTGAAACTTGACGGAAGTGTCCATGCACCTGTGCATGAAAAACATTTATTTAGGCAGCTGTCTGAACAAGAGGACAAAGACTTGAAGGGTATGTCAATTTGGATGATCGATCTGAATCTGTTATTAGAGAAACAAGCCTTACTGAACAACTTAGCTTCTTTATGTACACAGGGCTTCTTTGTGATTATTTCACAGCAACCCCTCTTACAAAGAGACATTCCACAAATAGTCCGCTGCCCCTCAGTGTCTGATTTTGTAGTTGTCATTCACAAAATGCTAAGTCATTTGAACAGGGGCTTCATTTAAAGACTGCGGAAGTCCTACATCCCATGAACTCCTGTTGAATCATGCAGTTATATATATAATTTTGATTATCCTACCATGCAGATCTCCAGTGCGAGCATAGCTAGGCAGAACAGACTGGATAACTTCCCATTCCAGCTGCCCTGCTGTGATGCCAACTGTAGACTCTTTCTGTAACACATCTCTGCTCCAACCATCATTCTTTGAGACTGATACACTTTTGCCAGCCACTGAAAAAAACATTGAACAAAATCAGTTATGGAGGCACTGAAACACACATGCATTAGGTAATAATATCTTTTAGTTAAATTTGTAAGAGCACCGCAGCATACTATTAGCTAAAACACCACCATACATCCAGCCCTCATTCCAAGAACATACTGCCCACTGCCCTGCAGGAAAATGCAGTCTGCTGCAGAGCTGGCAGTACACCTCACTACAGCAAATTATTCCGGAGTTCCCTAGACCACTCATGGAAAACTGTTTGATAGGTTTGCCCAGCCCACCTAAGTAATGCCAGGAACATGACAGACATGACAATGCGAGCCTGAGCTCATTATCTACACATTTTCTGACCCAGCAGAGTCATGCTGGAGGAGCCTGCATGGGGCAAAGGAAGTAAGGCACTGGGATCTGTGCAGTTTCATGCTCCTGCTGCCTGCTCCTTCAGCACAGGATATCCTGGATTTGCTCGTGAAAAGAAAGAAAAGGATTCTAATTCTTCCCTCTTTAAATCTGCGGTCATGGCACATGTTTTGAAGCAGACATAGCCACAAGTTTGCAAATTCCTGACATGTACATGATATGCATCAAGATGCACTAAGCCACATTTAGAAATATTCTTTGTTGGATTGCCAAGCAAACAAGCAATTTCTTAATAAAAACCAAAATTCACTTGCTTTTAAGCAAAGGTCCTTAGCCTTTTCCTAGCTGAAGACTGCCTGGTGTTAGAAGGGGCAAAATTCTATGCATCAGTAAGGGTTAAGAAGTTATCTACCATTAAGAGGAGACACACTAGGAGGTATTTACTAACACTAGTGAGATTGTGCATCCTTGACACCAATCTGCAGGACTGCTTTGTAAAGTAAAACATCCATTCATGTGCAATAAAAAACCCCTCCAGCTTTCCTCAGCCTCAGCTCTTTGCAGCTGAAGATAACCTAGCATTCAAAATCTGAAGGAGAAAAGAACCTTCATGTAAAGGCACAATGGCAGCTCTGCCAGATCAGTTTTTCTTTATTTTCCTGGTAATCCACAGCACAAAAAGTAGAACAGCCATCAGAACAGCAGAACTCCTAAATCCTGCAAAACTACCATTTAGACAAAAGGCAAAACCTTAAGCAAAAAGGAAATTTAATGGCCTCCCTACCTTTAGTGTAACTGTAAGGCATCACAATAGATGCTTCCGAGTAAGACAAAACATTTATCAAACTCTTCGGAAGTCTAGAGCCAGAAAACATTAAAGCATAGATCTATCCATTAGGAACAGATACAGCAGCCAGACTTTTTCAGAATGACATCCAAGCCCCGAGAAGTATCTCCTTTAATTGAAGACTGAAAAGATCTTCCTCAGAGGTGTCTTACCTGAGGCCTGTATTAAAACAAACAAAACAACTCTTCCCTCCCCACAAATCACATACACTTTTCAGTTCACTTACTCCCCCTGCTTGTAAGCAAGATGACACTCGGCTATGCAAGTGATGCATGAAGAATGTGCAAGCCCTACTCCCATTTTCAAAATATATTACTA
Organism: Falco naumanni; assembly: GCF_017639655.2. Lineage (NCBI taxonomy): Eukaryota > Metazoa > Chordata > Aves > Falconiformes > Falconidae > Falco > Falco naumanni. The sequence goes on from NC_054080.1 coordinate 7,886,074, forward strand.
AATTAGAGGCTACAATCATGTCTTGCGTGCCCCCATATTTTGCAAATCCATCTGAATGAGTTCTGCAGTTCAGAAAGATGAAGACTCACAAACAAAAGAAAAATGTGTCAAAAAACCACTGTTCCACAAATGATACTCATACAGGAAGAGGATTTGTAGCCCTATAACAAGCAGCCTTGCACTGATCTTCTATGACTGAAATCAGCTTCAGTAAATCTTACCACAAACAGAGTTTTATTTGTTCAACAGGCAGAGGAAACACCATAAAACCTGCAACTACATAAAGGACTCTTAAAATTCATGGAATTTTTCTAAACAACATGCTGCTAACATTGGTAAAGGAAGATAGTAACTGTAACTAACAGCAACAGTTAGGAAATAAATAAATAAATATGCTGGATCACCAGAAAGATCTCTTGGCATGTGTGAGACAGACTTCTCAGACTGTCTCACAGAAAAAAGCATATGAAGTGAGTTATAGCACCTTCATATTAACTAAAAATTATCCCATGGGAGGGAGGGAGTGAACACTCTCACTGGGACTGATTTCTCTTCCCTGCAGGCTCAACTTAGCCAAAACAACAGTGACAACTCATGTCAGGATATCATTATGGAAAAAGACTTACACAGGTTTTCTGACCCTGAATAAACAATTGTATATTACCACATGAAAATACTTGCTGGTTTATGTCCACATGCCAAGTCACATGTTCCTAAAGACACAGGCGCCAGGGGTTTATCTCAAGTTTTTAATGCTCCTGCCTCCATGTCTGCTTGCTCTAACTAACGGTCCTCATTATTTCAACTATTAAAGAAAGTTAACATGTGAGTAACCTTAAAGTGAACTGAATATAAGCTGGTTTTTTTCTGCCACTGGCTGTTGGCAGACAAATAAAACCGAACAGCGAAACAGACTCGCACCCACCTACAGTGGTGCATGCTCTGCTGAGAGCCACACACCAAAGTCAGGGAGAGGATCCACACTTACCTGCCAGGCTGCAACTGAAGTTGAAGTGGTCATGACTGTCTTGCGAAGCTCCTCCAGGACATTTTCTGGAAGTTCTTTATGAGACTGCAACAGCTGCTTACACTGAACTTGTCTCAAAAGCAAAAACAGAGCCGGGTGCTCAGGGCAACTTTTTAAACCCTAAACCCAAAACAATGTGATATCAGAATTATCATTTCCAACTAACAGAAGATACTTTGATTTTTCCATTTTGGTCTTTACAGAAAACAGCATTGGAAGCATTCTCTGGATGCTCGCAACATGGCATTTTCCTCCTACTCTGCACAAAGGAGTGTTCCAGGAATTGACACATGAAAACAGATACTGTTTTTTTCTGTCCTCAAAATACATTTGAAGTCTATCCTAAATTTTGTACATGTCCTACCCTTTCAGAGGTTTCTGAAAGACAGGTAAATGGCAGTCCTCTCATTCTCCTTTGGCTTCACAATTATTACAACTTTTTGGCTAACGGAGGCAAAAACCTCTCTTGTGGCTGTAAGTAACCTTGAGATTGTTCCAAGCAATTTCAGTTCTTCCAGCTAAGGTGCTTTACTCTCACTGGAACAGAAGCACTTTACTAAACATCTCCTGTTCAGTAACAGCAGAAACCTACAGAGTACTTTTTAGGACAAATTCATGCAAAAAAGGAGACAGAAAACTAGCCATCTGTTGCTTCATCCTTCCCAGGCGAAGCATGTGAAGCTTCTGCAAGTCACATTACAAGTTTTTTTTAACTTTTCAAATCAATCACAATACTTCCAAGAATTGTAACTCAAACCAGATCCTCTCTAAGAAACAACACTGGTACTTTTCAGCCTTTTTAAAAAAAAAAAAAAAAAAATGTTGTCTGAGAGTCCTTAAAAAGCTGCTGCTTTGCAAAGAATGCACGAACATCCAAAGGCTTTCTGAAACACAAAAGAAGCTGCTAATATTTGCTGCAATTTTCCACCATTAACAAGTGTGGAATCATGTTGCCTGTGTCAAATTGAAAGACTGCAGTGCCTGACTCATCACCTCCAGTTACGCTGCGTTCTGAGAATCCTGGAGTCCAAAACCATCAATGAGAGTCTGAGTACCAGAGAACGTAACTCTTGTTTCTTTACAAATTGCAGGCACCAACTATCCTCTCCCCAAGCAATTTAACTAACAAAAAACAAACAAACCCCACCATAACCTTCCCCCATGGCCAGATACCACCTTGTATGTCTAGAAGTCTTTGATCCTTGCTAATGGTAAGACATGATGGCCAGAAAAGGAAAACACCTCCTCATCAAGCAAAGAGACAAGAAAACACTTTCCCTAGAAAACCAGCATGTTCAGTGACTTTTTGTTTTGGTGTTTTGTTATTTTTAAACTCTCTTCCCTGTTAATACAGAAATGCCATAAGCAAGGATCACATTTGCATGAGATTAGTCACTTTCCTTAATGAAAGTCAGGGATGTGTGCTGCTGAGTCCAATTGTTTTTTTGCTCATCTTTTGTCAAGTCTTCTATTCTTGAACACATGAAACACACACTTGAGGCTTGTTAACACCCTAGTCCACACTCCCAACTGTGCTGCCTCAAGACTTTTCTAATAAACTTGTAGCATCCACTTGTGGCTCCAAAATGGAATACCAACACAACAGAGTAGAAGACATTTAAGACCCCTGCAAGTCTCCTACCTGGACTTCTTGTCTTGAATTTCCATCATGTTTTGCTTAACACTAGGTTAATGAATAAAAGCAGGAAGGGCAGACTTAGCTTTGTCTCATCATACACTGCTTAGTTCAACTATTAACACAGTTTTCATGCTGCAAACAGAGCAAGTATCTTGGGGAGAGGAGAAAATGCTAACTACTATTGCATCTTGTAGCTCTGATGGAGCAGACATTTGCTAATTTGAAGATTATGTTTTTGTAAATGCACACATACCATGATCTCTGTACAATTGCACCACAATCTGCCAGCATGATGCCATCATACCTTGGTACAAAGAGCTTCAGCTTTTGAGAGTTCACCAGTCTCCTCTAGACTGGTAATAGCTTGACATAGACACCAGTCCTCAAGAGTCTGGATATAATTACGTGGAAGGTTACTTTCTCCAGCTGCAAAACAAGATAAAACACTTAACCAGACTACTGTATATGCTGTAGTGCCATACAATGTCACATGCTCTAGATCTGGTAAACAAGAACGAGGAGTATAAACCTGAAATGGCTTCCTTCATTAGCGGGAATGTTAAGAGACTATAAACTTAAAAGCAAGAAGGGGGGAAAAAAGAATACACCATTTGATTTAACGGTTTGAAAAAAATAAAATCAAACATGGGATTTTAATTCCAGTTTTCAAAACACTACAGACACTAAGCAAGACTGAGGCTAAAGATACCCCTCTACAGGAAAAGTTACAGAATTCACGAGTACTTTAGCCTTTCCTTGTAAGCAGTGCTCCTGTACTGTAAAACATCCATCCATGCATTTAGGCAGAGTTGAGAACTGCTATTTTAAAAAAGTATTTGAGGCTTTGGAGGGGAAAGCAACCTGTGTTTAAATAATTAACTGTAGCTGTACATTAAGATTTAGCATTTTTATGTGATAAAGTACAGTTGCAGCTCAAACCACTACTGGGAAATTCTCAGCTTATTTGCAAGTTTCTGAAATTCAGAAGAGTATTGCAAGCTTAGAAGATTTCATTTTTATTTTACTTTTTTCAATTAGAAATCTAGTATAGCTTACTTTTGGCTGAAACTGTAGATAAAAGGGTCATCTCCAGATCTATTCGCTTTGGCTGAGAGCTGTTCAGACAGGCAACAGTGTTTTCAGCATGACAGGCTGCCATTATCACTGCCCAGGCAGCAGGATTATCTAGAAAAGGATTGTTAAAGGCAACTCGTGACCATTCTAAATATGCTGGTCATTCATTTAGAAAGGTCTTTACCAGATTAGGCATAAAAACATAGCCATCAATGAAACCACACACTGTAAATAACAGCAAGAGCAAGGCAAGTAATTCAATCAGACCCTTGCATCAGCTCAGCCCAAGGCAGCTGAGAGCTACTCGCCTCTAAGTAGTAAGATTCTTCAAACTGTAAGACAAAGATGCTGTTTCTAAAGCCAACTAATACATTTTTCACATAACCACTGGTGCGCTAACCTGAAGATGCCAGTTTGTTTCTCAGTACACAGATTAAACTTGACTACCACTTAGTGCTGCATAACAGTGGCAGCAGAAATCTCAAGATGCCATCCACAGCTTTCAGTCACAAAGACTCAGTCTTGCCTCACCACTGGCATAAAAGTTATGGTAGTAAGTGCTCACCTCTAGTGTCAGCTAATTCCAGCATCAGCTTTACCCTGACCTAGCCCCATGAGGAGCAACTACAACTGGAAGAGTAGCCTCTGTCCTGAACTGGACCAAGCTCTGCTAAAGATTTCACCCACGCAAATTTTCATCCCAAAGATAATAAATTTGCCAGCAAAATGAAACAACACTTGAAGATCTAACAAAGTAAAAGGTAAAGCATACAGCTTTTGAATAGTGGTCATACTCTTGTATGTACCTATAGGAAAGTAACTGAAACTTTAAACTTGCAGCCACACTAATGCATCAGAACAAAATTACTGCAGAAGAAACAAAGTTTTGGTATCTCACTAGCAAGTGCAAATTAGCACTTAAAAAAGCTACTAGATTTGCAGTTCATACATTTAATGAAGGTCTCCTTTATAGCTCTTAACCAGCATATTGTAGCAGAATATTTCCAATCCAAATTCACAAGCTCGATGGATAAATCTATTCTGCTTGGTGTAGCATACTGACTCTGAGGGAACATGTGCACTTTTTTTTTCCTTTTTTGTCTACTATACTACATAATACCTTTCTCCTGCTGAGGGATTAAGAAATTACCCATGTTTTCAGAACCAGCCTTAAAACTCAGTGATTTTTTTTCTTCTGGTCTGGTTCTTCTGGTCTATTTCATGTCTAAACATGGAATAACTTAAAATTTCACCAATAAGGATTCTCTCCAAAACATACATCAATAATGCAAAACAATAAAACGACGCAAGAAAAACAGATTAGTTTTGTTAGCACAATAGTTTTGTTTCTGATGGGTAAACAAAATCACTAGTGTGTTTGAGAACAAGAGTAACCTGGACAGAGGTGGATTGCCTTCTGAATATTTTTCAGAGGGTTGTTTTTCTCATCTTCTAACATGTGACATCCTGCTGCCAACTGATTAACCGCAATATTCATCAGGACTTCCTATAAAACAGAACATAAAAGTGACTTAACACTATAATATAAGTGATCAGATGGAATTAATTTAAGGCTTGTTTATGGATTTCAACTATACAAAGTTGAAATCTAAGAAAGCCAAACCTTTTCGAAGTTTACATCAAGTACACATGCGACCTTTCCTGCAACAGCTCCCCCCTGCAAGATTAAAAAAATTTATTTAATTATGTGACTGATTAGTTATAAGATTCTAAACAAAATGTAATGCCAAGATCTTTCTATCTTTGTTAATCAGAAATAAAGTGTTTGCACAATGAGATCTTTTCCTTGCCTACAGTATAATGTTTTATTAAAGAATTAGGAAAACACATTCAGAATTAGAACTTATCCACACGTCGTGTTTCTAATTTTAACGCCACACAGGAAGGGGTTTGTTTTCAGGTGCTATTTCTGTTTACAAAATTGACATAAATTAAGACAAAGCATATTTATTTGGAGAAGAGCTAATAATGAGCATAAAAGCATCAAGGAAATAAGTGGCTACTGCAAAAAGTGAAATGGACTAGATTAACCAAATTGAACGTATGTAAATCCTAATAGATCTTTATATACACACACATGTATAAAACTAAACAAAAAAAATTATACACAGTACAGCATTTTCTTGTTGGAATAATTCTAGCATATTTTTCCTGTTTATTTCAAGAAAATAAAGAAGTGCTACCCCATGAAAGAGGCAAATAACTGGAGACATAACTTCAATATGTACCCGTGCATTGCCCTGTATGTGCTTGCGTACGTAAGCCTTAAATTCTTGTATTAACCAGTGAATGTCCATGTACTGAAGGGTGGGATTTTTTTTTTAGTTAAAAAAAACCTCACTGACTACTCAGGATGTGAACAGCCCACATGTATTACAGCAACGCACTTACTTTTGCCTTTTGTGGTGCATACAGTGGAACTAGTCCAGACAGAAGAGACCAGAGGGCAGGATTATTAGGATTACTGGGAAAAGAACAAGGATATTAGGCTTTCTGGTTTAGATATGAACCTGGTCTTCCACTACTCAGCTGGCAGTTGCTATAAATCCCAAATCAATCTTTCTTCTACTGAGAAAACACCACAGCGTGGTTGAAAATAGACATCGGTAGTAATTTTAAACAAACAACAAAACATTTAAGTTACATTGCTGGCTAAAGAAATAAAATGTACAATAAGCATATCAATATTCACGGAAAGAAAACAAATAAACTTTAGGACTACAGGTCTTGTCCTCATAGTGTGAGGACACAAACAGAGCAAAAAATTCTAATTGCAGCTGGAGAAAAACAATTTGCATAAAGAATAGTTTCCAAAAGCACTTGGAGAGACAGTGAGGTGTGCCTAGCTTAAAGACACTGATTGAAGTTCCCCCTTTTGAGAATGCTAAGGCTAATCAAAACACACTTAAACACAGACATTTATTTAGCTGATGGAATGAACAGCTTCATGGCTTCATGGCTGTTAAAACGTTAAATAAAAGCCCAAGAGATTTTTCTAAGTTGAAAGTTCTGCTACATATGATGAAAAATGCTCGCACAGAACAGTGAACTGATACAGCTACCAAAGAACCCACCAAAACAAAACCAGAAAACCCCAAACTAGCCATGAAGCTTCTGCCATTTGATCCCATAAATCAGAAAGCAAGCTTCTGTCAGCTAATGCTAAAACCTCAAGTGAGGAAGTCACATTTGAAAAACAATTTATTTTTTTTTTAGAAGAATGCTGCAAGTGAACAGAGGTTTGCTTACTATTCAATGTAATCAAAGCAATATATTTACAAGGCAATCTAAAGAAAAACAAAATACGTACTGGTGTATTGCTCTGCAGACTTCTCTCTGGACCTCCACATTTTTACCTTGCAATGCGTAAACAGCAGATGCAATCAGGCACGTCTCATAAATCCCATCATCCCTTTTTTCATGCTTCAGTAATTCTTTTAGGGCTGCAGTTGCAAGTGTAGCATCCTGTTTTACCAGTCCCAGTGTGCACAAAGCCTTCAGACTTTCCATAGTAGGCTCCTTTAATGAGCTGCTGAATCAGAGGGAGTGAAGGAAACACTATTTTTCAGCACAAATTTACATACTGTTAACATTAGAAGTACTTGTTACTTCTGGGTCCTCTCGGCCCTGTGCATCATGTATGGTACACAGAATTAACAGCCTCTCACTGTGGGACAGTGGATTAAGCCAGGTCAGTACCCTTGAGGTCTCAGGATACAGGAAACAGCAGTGGTTACGTGCCGTTTCAGCACTCAGGTTTACAAGGAATAACTACTTGGCAAGACTCCAACACATTAATTGCCCTTCAGCAGCAGCCATAAAATGAATGGTGAGAGACTACGTGTAAGAGTGACAACTATTTTCTTTTCTTGAAGACATCTGTACTTCTAACTAGTATCAAACCTGAGCTGTAGTGTGCCTATTTACAGCTTTACAACAGAAATCCAGGAAGAAAAAAGCTAGGAATAAGCCTGCTGCATAAAACTGCTCTTTCTGAGAACAGGGATGTTTATGCCTTATTTTCATGAAGCCTGGTTCCAATGTAAGGTCGTTTGAGCATGCTTTCCACCATCTATTAGTTTTAGTATCACTATCTGCTGCACTGTTCCATTCATTTCACTATGGGAGGCAGTTTAACCTCATATCAATAGTATTCCAAGCTTTATTTGAGACATACTAGATAGAGTTACTTTTTTTCCCCCAGCAAATTATTCTGGTGAAAACAGTAAGCTCAGTATAACCAACAAAAACCAACCACCTTAACTGATGTACTAGCTGAAGAGGTTCTTACAACAAGGACAACTCAATAAACTGCAGTACTGAACAGAGGCAAGTATCGAAACAGAGCATAGCAACACCAATTTGGAGTTACTTCACTGTAATGTCCTACATGTAACTACAGAACGAAGTGCTACTTACTTTCACTTATCAGGCTCCTCATCAAGCTTCTGATGACTACTTTTGCCTTCAAAAAGACAAGAATGTAAACTTCCCATCTATGTTTTGTTTTCAGTCCATAGCAAGAAAAACTTCTGAGAGCTGTTAAAGCTGATAAACTTGAATCGACAGCACCATGTATGTTATCTGGTGCAAAAGGGATGCCCTTCAACAAGTGAGAAGCGGGATTCTATCATATTAGCTATAAAGACACCTGCTTAAAATCTCTGTGCCAAGCTGGCTGTGAGAAAAGAAGAAAGGCAGCTTCTTATTCAGAGTCCTACCAGGCTCTTCATGTCATCTAGCATCAATTCCATTCAATAAAGACATCTGTCTATTGGACTAGAATGCACCATTTTTGTTCTTATTACTGAAATCCACCACATACCTTTGAAGCACTGTGCTTCCCATTCAGATCTAGCCATATACACTGCCCTGTTACTTTCCTAAACGATTTACTTTTTTTTTTTTCTTTAAACACAAACAACTGTAATCTAGAAAATTCTCATTGTTGATGTTTATGACAAAAATAGAAGTCGGCAGTGATTAATGGGATGTAGGTAATACCAAGTTCCTAGCTAGCTAATGATCAGTTACTCAGGATTTAGTGTACTATGACACGGACCTTCACTAATTCAGTAACTTCAGGAGTCTGCTGGCAAAATGGAGACTGCATAGCCATTACTGGAGTTCTCTACTGACAGAGAGTTGATCCTGAGAGGCTGAAATGTTAGCTCTTAATCCATAGCTACCAGGAGACTAACAACAATGCATGGGCTTTTAGCCTCCACAGCTCTTAAAAACAATAAAATCAAACAACTTTCACGACTTAAGAGAACAACCGATACAGATCTATTTCTTTTCATGGGGAAGCTATAAGACTGTCTTTGTCCATGGCGCTTGGAACGCAACTGTTCTGGACATTTCTGACTATTTAAACTGAAGTTGTTTTCATTAGTCATCTAGATTTCTTACAGCTAAAGAGCAAAAATATTGCCTAGCGCTTTGGACAACGACAGGTATCTTAGAAGATAAACCTATTAAAAATGCCATTCAAAGATATTAGACATCTAAACTGCCCAGCCCACTAACCCTTCCATTCCATACTGCTTTACAAATATGCAAGATCAGACAGGCCACAAACCAAAACAGATCTATCACATAAAGAAGCTCAGAAAAACATGGCATTCACTCCCACTTTTGTTCTGCAACACAAAAAGAAAATATCCACTTGAGATACCCAAAGAAGTAAATTTCAGGATTCAGCATTACAATGAAATATCATATACTGATTATTATTGCCTCCACTCACCATTTAAACAGCAGTGTCTTTGCAGCATCCACTTTGTTCTGTTTATACTCTATTATTGCCAAGGCAGTCAGGATATGTGCTTTACTTTGTTCAGACTCAGCAACAGACAAGGCTTTTTCATAGGCTGGTAAAAATTTAATAGTCAAAATTGAAATAGGAGAAAAAAAACGTTTATAAAGCCTCTACAAAGGCATGATATTAGAACACATGCCGGCGGGGGGGGGGGGGGGGGGGGGGGGGGGGGCTTTGGTTTCAGGTTCACTGTATTTTCACACCTCAAACCATAGGCAGAAGACGAAAAAGTTGACTAAGACTTTGGAAGTAACTGTGGGCTAGGAAACATCAAATTTACAGGGCTGTTTAGGGCCCGGGAGTTGTTCAGTATGTAGCAAGTGGAACCAAAACTGAAAAGCAGTATTGTAATATCCAGAAAAAGCCTGAAAGAACACACATGTATAAATACTCCCCTATGACAGTTTATTTATGAAATAGTGCTTTAGATGGGCACACATCACTCCAATTAAAAACTAAGGGTTATTTAAAATGCTAAGCTGGCTGTTTGTGAGTGCTTATGCTTCCACACTGACAATTCAGTATAGCCTTTTGTGGAGTCTCACATCTTAGCAGTGCAGAACACAACAATACAGCACTTATATTTATCACTAAAGCTAAAGGGCTTTGAACAACACATTAATGTCCTACCCAGAACTGATTTTTCCAGGAAAGCCACTCAATTTGAGAACAAGGGAAGCTAAGAGCCTAACAGCTTAATGGACAAGAATTAAACACTTGATGAAATGTAGCTTCCTTTTGTACATTTGAATAGTTCAGCACCCTGCTAAACAGCCTGATCAAAACAGTTGTGGAATTTGTACTTATGCATTAGGACCGAAACAGTGAAATAAACTTAACTGCAGCTAGGCTGGTCAGACAAATTTTGTCAAGATTAATCTCAAGAGGTGCCCCATAATGTGTTAATTAGGCAGATGCCTACCTTTGATACTTTCTTCTAAGAGTCCTTTCTTGAAGTAGGCTAATGCTATCCCTACGATGCTATCAAAGTCAGTTAGGGGTGTTGACATGTAAACCTCAATGGCCTTCTCACACTGACCCAGGGCACTGTAAAAACAAAAGTCACAGATATGAAGGATGTAGCAATAGCTGCTACAATTCAGAGGACCTGTCCCTACAGATGAGTATCTTCTTTTCCTTAGCAATTGTAAGCAGACACCTGGAAAAGAACAAGATTAGGTCTCCACCCTCCTTCTGTTAGTTACAGCAGTTACTCTCTCCAACTACCTGTTGCATGAAGAATAATTGATATGAAAAAGTTCTCCCTACTGCATGAAAGCTGTAAGAATGTCACTTAATGATCAGCACAGTGGAGTGGGCAAAACGGCAAAGAAGAAACATGAAAAAAGCAAATCAAAGTATGCACACACACTGGCAATTGGATATACAGACAGAAATACAGCATTCTTGTTCTAAGACCACTATGGCAGAAATTATACAGAACTGTGTTTATGAGAAGTAGTTATTAGTTACTGGAGCTTTGTTCTTGTAGAAATTGCATATAGGAATCACCACACATAAAGCCTGGATATGAGACTACAGAATACTGAAGAGTTATTTCTAAAATCCTCCTTGCAGTTAAATAATGAATTATCACATCATCACAGCCTAGAAATTCCAGTGTCACGTACAGAAACTTAACAATATATGAAGTTTCCCTAGAGAGCTGACCAATATCTAACTAGCAGAGCTTGAGCTATCTCCTATCAAAGAGAAGCTTGAAAGTCTTCATCCATTCAGACTTGTGTCCTGCTGTGCTGGTTTAGGCTGGGGTGGAGTTGGTTTTCTTCACAGCAGCTAGCATGGGCTGTATTTTGGATTCGTGCTGGAAACAGTGTCAGTAATTGAGGGATGTTTCAGTTATTGCTGAGCAGGGCTTACAGAGCACTAAGGCCTTTCCTGCTCCTCACCTCACCCCACCAGCAAGTAGGCTGGGGGGGGCACAAGAAGCTGTAAGGGGACACAGCTGGGACAGCCGACCCCAACTGACCAAAGGGATATTCCATACCATAAGGTATCATGCTCAGCAGATAAAGGTGGGGGAAGAATGAAAGGGGGAGGTTTGGAGTGATGGCATTTGCCTTCCCAAGTCACCGTTGGGCGTGATGCAGCCCTGCTTTCCTGGGGATGGCTGGGCAGCTGCCTGCCCATGGGAAGCAGTGAGTTAATTCCTTGGTTTGCTTTGCTTCTGTGCATGGCTTCTGCTTTACTTAGTTTGTCTTTATATCATTTTCTCACTTTTACTCTTCCAGTTCTCTCCCCTATCCCAATGGGGGAGAGTGAGCGAGCTGCTGTGTGATGCTTAGTTGCTGGCTGGGGTTAAACCATGACACCTGCGTTCCCTCAGAACCAGAAGTGAAGGGAACATGGAATTGTGAGTAGGACTGCAGAAGACAAGATTATCAGAAGAAAGATTACATACATGTATACAACACCCCAACCCCACATGCTTCAGGTTGTACAAGTCAATAGATATTCAAAGGGCAGGTAGAAGGGGTTTCTAATAAACCTGAAGCAGCTATTTTATCTGGACTAAGCCTACTACATATCTCAAGTGTGGAGACTGTAGAAGAACCAATTCATTCTGGAGACCATAAAAAGCTACACTGTGTAGATTATGTTAAGGCAGGTAAGTACATCAAGCTAAGGGTAAGGGAATCACTTATATGTGAAGATATATCTACATATGTGACATTGTGAACATACCACAATTCCTTGGTTTTGTTTTTGTTTTTTTTTTTTAATACAGTAACCATTTCTGGAGCACATACAAAATTCAGTCAAAATTGTCTACAGTTAAGAATGACATTTAATAGATTATTTTTAGCAACCACCTTTCACCATTTAGCTTCATCTGTGTTTTGCACCACTGCATTCACTACATCCAAAGCTGAAGTTAGGGGCTGGGAAGGTATGTCAACAAACACTTACCACAATGATCTGCCATAGTTTTGCATTGCTGTATTGTATTTCTCAGTATCTTCGGAGTTTTTCAGCAATGAAGCTGCCCTGAAAATAACCACAATTAAGATAACTACCATCTGACTGTAACACGCATATTTTGACAATAGTTCTCAAAGCAGAATGGACAAATGTTTTATGCAGAAGCTTTCCTATGTAATTAAGCACAAACAGAGGCTATTTTAACATTTTAATGCATCAGCAAACATGTTCACCGCCTCCCCTTACCATGTGAAGGGAGGTTAAAAAAACAAAGACCAACGACCTCCATTAATTAGAATGGAGTAGAGATCAAAAGTAAAACCAAGTTACCAACCCCCAAAACATCACTTAAATCCCATAGAGTGCATTAGCTATATGTCCTAGTACGACACCAAAGCCTTGGAACGCCTTTGTACCTCCAGTTCTGTGTTCTGCATTTCCAAGTTTGATGTAAGAACATCCCCACACCTCCCCTTACAGTATGCTTAGTTGAAATGTACTATTGAATTGAAAAGTAAGGTTTACTAAAGGAAAAGAAAAACCCTTAAGTTTTTCAGCTGGTGTATGGAAAAAGATGTCAAAGAGCTCCTATCAGTAAACTTTCCAAGGGTGTACAGTTTACCTCTCATAAGCATCTGCTGCCTGCCTTTTTAGATGCAGATACTCATTCAAATAACCAAGCATTATGAAAGCCGATGCATCGTCTGGATTTCTTTCTAGAAAATCAGAATTGACAATATAGGAGAACATGATCAGAAAGAGCTGTGAAAAAGCATTACAAAAACATTGCTACATTGATGCTACAGTGTATGTATATATACAAAACACTTTGCCAAGTGCTTCTGTTAGTTGCTCACTGGAATAATTTTGACAGGCTGCAGGCAAATACAGAAGAGATATGAAGACTCACAATATGACATGAGGTTAGCTCAAAAACGTTTACAACGAAATTAAATTTAAGTCTTTAGCATATTTTAAGTTTTTCAGCATGCAGTGGTTTGAGGTTTTTGTAATAAAATAGGAAACTATTCAACTTATATTGACTCCAGTAAAATACTATCGGAACCTTCTAGTTTTTGAACACTACAACCTTGAAATGCTTATTAATAGCTACGGCATAGATTTGTCAGCTGTCATCTCATCTCAGACTTCTAACCTTTTTTCCCAGACTAGGAAGGATCATGTAGGTCCCTCCTGCAGTCTATATAAGAACAGGGATTACACAAAGGTAGTCTCACATTTGTCTCGTTTTAAGTGCTTGCACTTTTATTTTGTAGCTCTCAAAAAACAGAAAGAGGTTACTAAAAGATGTATTTACAGTAACATATGCAGATTAAAGAGAATCTGCATTTGCTCAATCTACCTTCCAGGTTAGACATACACAAGGTAGTCCAACAGGGAAGCCACGTTGGCTTGGAACCATGCCCAAGAACACGATCTGTTTTCTGTTGAAGGTTGAGATAATCATATGCTTGAGGTGACGAGAGTTACACAGCATCAAGGAGAAGGCTTCTGCCAGACATGATGGCACAAGGGAAGAGAAGCTAGCATCTATCTGTGCCTATGCATACAGACACACCCAAAGGAAGTCTGATAGTGAACGTGATAACAAGCATGACATGGCTCTGGCCCCTATTTTGATCAGATTTTTGGAAAAAAAAATAATCTGCTGGAATGAGTAGGTAGACAGAACTCACAGCAATTTCATCTTTGTGTGATAATAAAAATCAGTGCCCCACTTACCCTGTTTTGGTTACTTCCTTTACAGCTCAAAAGCCTCTCCCCAACCCCACCAGATCACTCATTGACAGAACTAGTACAGGTGTATCAGTTAGGCTTAACAGGTTATTGAAGTATTTAAACTACCTACCTGTATATTTGCTCAAGACCACCTGGGCTGCTGGAATAGCATTCATTTCAACAATGTTGTATGTATAGAGTTCAGTGTTTCTGTTGCTTTTATCCTGCAGTGTTGAACATACCCAGTGGGCATAGCCTTTTGCTCCCTCAGTCTCAAGAAAAAAACAAAAAAAGCCCCAAAATACAGTCACGTAACATGTTCAAGCAACAGCAAAATAATTAAAGATTATAATAATTCTGTGTTTTAAGGCAGAGTCTTGGCTAAAAATCTGCATTGGTGTTAGCAGAACAAAACACCAAACTGAATTCCTCCACACACAGTTTTCACTTCTTTGGGCAAAGAGAATTCTCACATTAACATATCACTTGCTGAATCACTGGAGGGATGACAGACAAAAAAAGCTGTAAGAGAATGTAAAGTCCCATGCTTTCTTATTACTCAGGGTACTGGCAATATCCTTGATCCCTCCTGGAATAGTTGTGCCTTTGATCTCTGTCCAATTCTGTGGAGCACCAAGAATGTTTTTCATGACTTACGGAGCTGATTTCTTGGACCATTTGGACTACAGCACTGAATAAAATAACTACCTGCTATTCAGTGCCAGCATAAGCCAGGAACACCACCACAGAAGTCAGACAATATCATCTGGAACATGACCATAACTGTTTCACCACTCAAGACTTGCCTGTTTTTTTAAAAATAAACCACCTAAGTAGAGAGGTTAGATATGCAGAAACTTCTGGACAATACAACTGTTACACTTACATGCATACTGAGTTCAGTTGTGTGCCTGAAGAGATCCATAGTATCATAGCTGCCTACTGACTCTGCAATAAGAGCCTACAAAGAAGCAAAAGTTGCTGTGGTCAAGTACTTTAAAAATTATGATACTGACAAAAATCTCAGCACACATTAACGTCAGGGACATCTTAAGCATTTAACATGAAGCTTTCTTTCCCTCACACTGTCCAGGAAACATTGGTTTTAGCAATAAAATGAACACAATTAAAAGGGAGCACAAGCAATTATCAGTGTATCAATACCTGAAACTTAAGAAGTCTTCTGCTGCTACTTTGCATTCTTCAGGACAAAAACTTTGTGTGTGCTAGCACGACTTACAATAACATTTGTCAGGAGCTTAATTTCAAAACATTATGGTGCTAGCTCTTCCCTAGAATCCAGTTTCAATTAGAAATCATTAGCAAGTACACAGCATTGGATTTTGAAGTGATCCTTAAAGTATGAGTCACAAGATTTCTACTGTTCACGGATGGCCTAGATACCAGTGGGAGCATATCCAACCTTCTGGTAGGGTCAGGAAGGGACTTCCCGGGAAGTAAGAACTGTTTTTGGCCCAGGTACATTAGAGACTTGCTCTTTCCAACAGTGGTATTAAAGCAGGGTCTGAGAAGACAGTTATGCAGTGCCATGTTACGAGCTAGTGGTACAGCTGAAGCTGAAATAACTAGCACCTCTGAAGACTGTGCTTTGTTGACAATGCTCAATAAAAGCTTCAGAGCACAAACAATGACTGGTTTTTTAATAGCTAGTTTCTTAGAGAACTCACAATATCAACCAGAAAAACATTATATAGAAATATCTGATGAATGTAGCTTTCATAGTATTACCACTATGGAAACAAAGGGTCCCATCCGCCCTGAAGGGAAGCAGAAGCTCCCTTTACTTAAAATATTTAATTCTCAGGAACATGATTAAGTGCCAATTATCAGGATGGAGCCCAAGTCCTCTCTTTGACTAACAACTGCTTTTGGTGCCCAGTTTTATCATTTTTTTTGACATCTTACCTGCCCAATCCAACACAGTAAATAAGAAGGCTCCAGAGACTGGGCTATCTTGAAGGCTTCATGAGCTTGCTGCAGAACCAAAGATAACAGTGCTATTGAACTGTCTTGCATGGTAACAAAGCACTTTTGAGTATACACCAGTATTGACATGCAGTAGTATTGGAAGAGATTTCATGGAGAAAATTAGGTCACTACTAAAAAAAAATTACCGTACCACATAGAACAATGCATTGTCCAGAGAAATAAATCAGTTTAGTCTTATTTAAAAAAAAAAACCCTAAAACAAACAAATAAACACACACACACCCCAATCTTTACAAGATTGAAGTTTCCCTCCTTTCCAAATATACTTCCTTCTCATAATAATAAAAGAGTTCAGCAGCTAGATTAATGCTTGGAACAATCACTATTTTAAAATCAAGAGTCTTGGAGGATCCAGTTTTGGAAATCTGCTTTTCCTTCATGTAAACAGTTAAACAAACACCTTTTCAAAATGAGAAAACTGATTACCACCCACAAGTCATCTTCCCCTAATGGACTGCATTATGTTTAGATTTCCTCCCTCAGTGTGGCACAATGTGAACAAAGTCTAAGCAGCAAGCAGTCTGTAGTACCAAGTTATTTTTATTAAAAGTAATTCTGACCATCACATTTCAAATTAAACAAAATTTCTGTAATTCTGACCAGCAAATAGGACACGATGAAGTTTTAGCTGCATGAATACCCTGGACTTAAGTACACTTAAGATGTACTCTAATTTTTCTCCAGACATTCTGAAGGTTACACAGAATTACAGCAAATCATAAATCTGCTGATAAGCAGGAAGTAGCTATCTATGGGAAACTCAAAAACCAGAAGTTCAGTTTATGAACCTCCAAATAAAAAGTTCTTGGTCAAACCTGCTGTGCACTGGTTTGACTAACCACTTCTCAGTCTTTCCAATTTTCATTCCATCTAGTTGCCTGGAAAGCAACCTTGCTGATTCAGCAGAACTTCACATATACTTATTCCCTCTAGAACAAGTATTTAACTTATTTGCATGTCTCAGGCAAGGTACAGGTGCCAATTTAATTTCTTTCAAAGGAAGTAAATTTCTTGAATCTAAGAGGGACAACCTTCACTGGGTGCCCACACTTCCACCCCTGTATACTCACTTGAAAACAACAAATGGAAAACTGTATCTGAGGATGGGAAAGAGAGTTACCTCAATGTTTCCAGTTGCCAGATACAATACCCCCAGGTTGGTCCAGGCAACAACATTCTAGACAGAACAAATAAAGTTAAAATGAATGTATCATTACTATACTCCAAAATAACACTGCATCGGGGTAGTTTTAAATGCCCACTTGAAACAGATGGCAGCTGCCTACAGCACTTACAATTTGCTCAGCTTGAACAGATTTGATGAACGAATGTTGAGCAAGAGCATAATTCCCAATAGCTGAGGGGGGAAAGAAAAGAGAAAAGCTAAAGCTAACTGAATTTCATAAACACCATTACTCAAGTTGCCTTCTAATTTAGCGTATTACAGAACTAGGGGTTTTGCTGAAGACTTACCGCTACAGGAAGCAACGACACCAAGTGCATTCCAATAAAGATGATTTTTGCTGTCAAGCCTCACAGCTTTTTTGAGACACTGGAAGAAAATCAAATGTGAATTATAATCACTAGAAGAACAAAAATTAGGACTTTATACATTTACTTACTTAGATATTGAGGACAGAGCATATACATACAAGCCCTAACACCAATTTAAATTTTAAAGAATGTAACAGGAAAAACCACCAATACCTGTAAAGACTTCTCTAGCAGTTCACTGATCTCATTCATATCAGTGCCCACTGCTGTGAGGTGCTCTGCTTGTCGATAAAAATTTATTCCAAGATCACACCATATGCTAGGCAAAGGCATCAATTTTAAAGCTCTGCCGTAACACCTACAGAAACATGAATCACAGAAGCGTTATCCCAGGCCTCTCTGCGTGAAGAGCACAACGCTGAAAAAACATTCAAAAGAGGGCTTAAAAACCTAAACCAAGCAAACATGCACAACTACAAAAAGAAACGGACAAGAGAAGAGGGCAAATTAAAGCAATTAACACATTTTCATTCAGACAGTTATATTGACAGAATCTATCCTGGTCTAAAGGCAGTCCACAGTGCCCATCACTTGTGAAGCCGCAGATTATGCATTAAATCAAAGCTCTGTCTGTTGCAATACACACGCTTTTACTTAGAACAAGTATCAGTCATTTTTACAGTTAATCAGACCTCCCCTAGGAAGTATTTGACTTCACCTATCGTGGTTGAGATTTACTAAGCAGCTGCATTTCCTGCCTTCCACATCCAACTGCACAGAGGCAGTCACAGAAGAAGCTACAGAAATACTACAAATGTATTCCCCCATCACAAGCTTCCAGGGCCAGAAACAAGGGATTTCCTCTTCCAACATACTCTAGACCCCATACCTAGGGCAAGAATTGGTAACATTTTCGTAAGGAAGTAGTGCAGACAGAAAGCTTAAAGTACTTTAGTAGTCCTGAAAGAATTAGAAACTATCGCAACCACTTCATTCAAAGAGGCACAATTTGTTGAACGACAGGCAGGATGTAGCCATGCTCTGCAGACAGAAACAAAGAGCAGGTGCTAGAAGAGTGTTCACAGCCACTGTGGCAATCCAGGAAACACCCCAAAAGGAGTAGTGCAATTTGGAAGAAGCATGAGTCTATTTACCACCTTGCTAATCTTTGCTTGATAGGCAGGTGTTGACAGACCAGCTTGTCTTTCATTTTCTGGAAATGAAATAGTCTAGAATACTTGAGACTCTATAATCTTGAGCTGCACACAAGCTCTTGATAAAAAAAAAAATATTACCTTCCTCCCAATCTGAGCAGCTTAATTTTCTTCAGAATCTGTTTGCCTGCATTTTGACCCAGAAGGTATCCTGGAACTTGAACATTCACTTTGGTTGGTGAAATAACATGCACGCTAGTACAGGTATCTCCCAGCAGTTTCCAAAGGCAAGATACATCAGGACGGTACTTTGTTGCTCTGTAATTAATGGCATAGAAAACATGCACAACACCCATTCAGACACTTCAGTATCTTGCCCTAAAAGAAAGTTCACCACTTTGAACAAACAAGTTGTGGATTTTTGTGGGGTTTTTTGTTGTTTTCCTCCTGTTCAAGATATAGGTCTAAAAGGTCAAAAATAACCAACAAAAGAGAAACTACAAAACATCAATGTATCCTAACTTTGTTGGGACTAAGAGCCAGTTCTGAAAATCTGCTATTATCAACATATCAGCTGATGACACCCACTCTTGCATTTCAGAGCATTAACATGTTATATTAACAAGACATGACTCATTTGCAGAAACCTGATGGACCTTAGCCTATAACAGCAGCTATCCCAAGGTTTAATTTAGGACACTAAAGCATTCTCTATGAAATGCAAAAAAAAAAGATTGAGAGAGGGATCCACCATTTTTGATAGAAACCCCCTCCTCCCAGCCCCATATATACAGTACTACTGGAGGGAATTGTGTGTCATTTCACACTTGGTTAAAAGGAAATGCCTTTGCATCTTCAAACAGAAACTGCAGAGCTCTGTAACTACCGCTCATTTAAGCAGCCCAAGTCCAGAATGTATTATCCAAACCATTTTCAATAAGTTTGAAATTACTTCTAGATTAGAAGTAAGTAATTTCATTACTTCTACATTAGAAGCCTGGTCCATTTGATTTGGTTTAACTGAAAATCCTCAAACACTTAACTCTTATACTTCCACCTGTCAACCTACAATTCCAGTAGAAATGAAGTAACTGAATATTTGGTACTAACCTTGTAAAAAATTCAAGAGCCTGGTCTATGTAATCCACAGCTTTCCTGTCAAGATAGTCATCAAGGGCTGATCTTGCCAGCATGAGATAGCACTCACCAAGTCCTGAGAATAAGAGAAAATATTCTATATGAAAAGAGATGCTGTTATGAAATGCTTGATAAAGGAGGTGTGGTGGTAGGGCAGAAGCCTGCTCAGTATTCTGCATGATACAAAGATTTATACGCTGCACAGGTTATGCCAAAATCAAAAAGACCCACAGTGCTCACAACAGAGACTTTGCTTTTAACCTATTCTATAAAGCATCAACTCTAGAATAATTTGTATATTAAATTAAACATAATTAATTATAAAAAACATAGTATTTAAGCTTTGGGTTTCTCCTCAAGTATTAAGTAAAGCCCTCATGAGAAATCTGCTCTGCATTGGTAAGTTTTTGACAAATATACTACCTTCCAGTTCACATGAGTCAAAAATCATTGCCATAACACCAAAAGAAGAACGTCAAGGTAGGCAAAAAGGGAACCCTTCTTTGAAGAAGACTTGAAACCAACATTAATCCTATTTACGTAAGGATTTACTTCATATAGTGTAGTGCGTCTGTCTTAGAGGGAGTTACTTCTCCCTGTAGCAGCTCTCCTAGTGCTGTGCTTTGTAGTGGTAGCTAGAAAGGTGTGGGAACACACCAGTGTTTTGGCATCTGCCAAGCAGTGCTCACACAGCATGAAAGATGTCCCTCCAACATCCTCTCTCACCAGTAGGTTGGGAGCTGGCACGATCTTGGGTGGGGACACAGCCAGGACAGCTGACTGAAGCTGACCAAAGGGATATTCTGTACATGTGACATTTGCTCAGCAACGAACGCTAAGAGAAAGGAGGCAGCGGGGCCAGGGGGGACATTCATTATTACGATGTTCACCTACTGGAGCAACTGCTAAGGGTACTGCAACCCTACTTCCTGGGAAGTGTTTGGACATCGCCTGCCGATGGGAAGTAGGGAGTACATCTTTTATTTTCCTTTGCTTCTGCACACGGCCTTTACTTTTGCCTTACTAAACTTCCTCTATCTTGACCCATGAGTTTATTCCATCTTATTTTCTCCCTCACCCCAATTCTGCTGAGGAGGGGAGTGCTAGAGTGGCTTGGTGGGCATCTGGCATCCAGCCAAGGTCAACTCAACACATACACAAATAAACCTAACTGTTAAAAATGAACTGAATCTAACATCATGATTTCCAGCATTTTGGAACCAATAAAATAACTGCTTGTTTTATACTCTTTGCTGGAATAGTAGTGATTCTGTCTGGCGTTAAGTCACTGGCCATGAGTACTATTAATTCTCAGTACTACTTTCACAGTTGTGAAGCTACCTTCCTCATGCTATCTTACCCTGTACCTATTCCAAACTACTAATCACAGTAGTCATGTTTTGCAAGCATCTTTATCTTGCGCCCACCAACTATTTGCCTTGAACACACAGAAGTCCCAAGATCACGAGCTTCTCAGATGTCAAGAAGCTCTGTAATCTAAAAACAACATTGATTTTATTCCCCAAAATTATGTATTAAAAGATATGCTGGAGCAGAGGCAGAAAAAAATCGTAACATTTAGTAACACAGAAACAACAAAAAAATCAAAAAGATGTATTCAAGTCACATCACTATAGTTATTCTCTCACCTACCAGGAGACTATGCTTCCAGCAACTCCATGCAGGAACAGTCTAAACTAACCAGAACAGCACCAAAAGAACACTGATTAATCTTTCAGAGTTCTTTATTTTCAAAATTATTTTTTCAGACTTTCAGGTCCACAAAAGACACCATATGAGACTAAACATTAAGGTCACTAAGAAGGTGAAGACTGTTTTCAGCCTCAAAGTAGGATCTGGAGCTAACAAAACGGAGATTAGGATGTCAGAGATTACGACAGAAGGTTTAGGAGACTTTAAGAGAAGAGTAAGTATAGAGGCAACTGCAAGGGGGGAAACCTTGATACCATGTGTGTATGTCCCCTCTGAGCATATTATTCTAAGCAATGCTGTCAATTGTCAGCTACAGACACTGAAAAAGCCATATACACATGCACACTTCTATACAACACCTTTACAAACTGCTGCTGCAGTCAGCTGTTGCCTTCTTGCCCCTCAACTACTAAAACTGCCTATGTGCAATACTCTCCAACTCCACCACAGCGCTTTTGCCATGTCACTTCAGTCTGGCAAACTCCAAGCGACAAAATTATGAGAAGGTGGAGGGACAGCCACCCTGTAGCCCTTTCAGATGAAATGCTTACTGTTGCAATTATAACCCAACAGTTCTGACTTAAAATAATTGCTTACATTTACTCGAAAAAATCTAAAGACTTTACACACAACAAAAGAACACTCCATAACTTAAATTCATACCAGTACCAAGCAGTAAACAGCATCTATTTCAGATAGATGCATGAGGTGAGAATGACTGAAGACTAAGTGGCACAGAGAATGTGAACCAAATGGTTTGGTTCTACCAGAATGTTACAGGCTCCCAATATTATACCTCTTGAGAATCGCAGTTCTATCACCAGAAAGGAGTCTCAGTTCTCCCATTTCTCTCTGCTCCCAGCTGTACACTTGCCACCTCTAACACCTGTGAGACTTCTTGGGGTACTTCCCTGCTATTTTTCATCACTTGAGAAAGCTCAGAGGGGTCTGAATCACTAAGGCTAATATATAAAGCAAGAATACACGATCAGGAGCAGCAGACAATTAGTACAGCCCATCTCTTTGAAATGGTAGCCTGGCTCCATTGCCTGCTGAGCCAGTGTTTGGCTGCTTAGGTGAAACTGTGGCACTGTTAGCTTGCTTCCTCTATCTATCTTTGATTCTTCTACCCATTTGGCTTGGTAGCTACACAGGAGTAACTACTTTTCATACCTACTTGAAAGAGAAATAATCACTTCCATGCATGATGATTTAAGAGCTTGCCAGATATTCACAGGCTACTACATACTAACTTTCATGCAGGGGATCACAGTGCTCTACATACCTGAAATCCAACCCTATCCTTCCACGCAGGAAAATCACAATACACCAAGAACTGCTCCACAAGACTGAAGCACTAAAACGTGCAGAGGGAGAAATTAAAATTACCTTTCAGTGCAGGCACATAGTCTTCTGTCTTCTTTAAGATCTGCTGATAGGTAGCTATAGCATTCTCGTATTTGCCTAGAATCTGTTCAACGGCTGCAGCTTTGTAAACACTGTACACAAGCGCTGGGTTCAGCTCACTTGCCTTCCTGAAGGATTTCAGAGCTGTTGCATAGCTACCTCTGCTCAAGTAAGCCTCCCCTAGAGACTCCCAGCAGTTGGCATCCTTTGGATCAGCTCTCAGAGCTGCCTGCAAACTGCAAGTATCAAGATATAAATTTATCTAAATAAAAGGTGATATAAGTAAGTTAACATAAACAAATTATTCCCTTGCATTAAATGTTCTCAGGACACAATTATACAGAACTTTAAACACTGTATAGTAGCATTCTCATCTTCAGAGCACATTACACAAATTAGATGTTGTACCCAGTCTTGGCTCATTATTCAGTGCTGTACAGTGCTTGTCTATGCCTGTCACCACGCTTGTCAGTATGGAACACTGCTATGCTGAAAAGACTACATTGTGCTAATTCTGGAACTGAACACAGGACACAGCTTGCTCAGACTCATTTCCCATTGTTTAGTTCAAGCCATTCCATAATCAGCTAACTTATTTTCAAAACTTGCTAAGATCAAAGGCCACTTTACTGGGGTTTAGAGAAATTGATAGAAATTTATAGAAAATTACTTAAAACACCAGTTCACTTACTCAGCCACTGCTTGTGATGGCTGACCAGTTCTCAAGTAGTAAAGTCCACGATGAAGCCAGGCCCATTTTGCTGTACCAGGACTCGCTTTTTCAGTTACCTCATTCAGGATTGACAGAGCGGTGTCCTAACAAGGCACCAATGCCAGGTTAGTAAACATACATATGTGCAAAGATTAAGTTCTTGTTACAGAATACTCTTGATCCAGCAAATTGTTAAACTGTCCAACCTGTTAATTACTGCAATGAAACAATGTTACAGGGGCTTTTTAAAGCTGGCAGATTAGAGGAAGAAATTATCATATCCAAACACATGATTATTTCTTATGCACCTGTCTTTGCAAAGAGACAGTAGCTTCCGGAAGTTTTGTAGAGAATTTTTTTTTTACACTAAAGAAGGGTACAAATATTTGCCGCAAATAGACAGACTGACTTTCCAGATGTTCAAATGCTGTCTGTCAAAGTATGGATTGCCTTCTTGCTCTGTAATATCACAGGCTAAGAACTTTTTATACAATGCTATATAAGAAATATTTTTTAAATGTTCTGATGACCTTGGATGCTTTTCCTGAAAGCAGCAAGGTGGAGGATGGAGAGAAGTGGCCCGAGTTAAACACGAAAAGAAAATCAACTTTCTCTTCATGGTCCCTACGGAAAAAAATCCTTCATCTGACTCACATATGCGATGACTGCAATGTTATGCTTGGTTCCCCTATCCTTCTCCCCAGGTAGATTTAAAATGGAATTGAAGCATAAAACTGAAGCAGGTTCAACTGCGAAAGCAGCTAAGCAATGACAGAACATTTGTTTTCAAATCTTATACTCAAATACAGCGGAAACCTGAAGTGATTCCTAAAAGAGCAGGATTAACAGAAAAACAAAACAGCAGTAATCCAAAGCCCTGAATGTACAATACCGTGTCTCCAAGTTCCACACTTAAGTCTACAGCTGCTATTCCAGATTCTTCATCAGTTCCATCCAGCTCAAAAGCCCTTTTATAGCAACCACGAGCTCTACTTTTGTCTCCAGCAATATCTCTGTAGTAGTTACCTAAATAATGAAAGGCACTTCCCAAGTATCTGTCCAATTTTGCAGCCTATAAGAAAATATGAACACAATATGAGACAGCATTTTAAAGGACTATACTGACAGACACGTCCAGTGATAACTACTTGTTCAACCTCTGCTTATCAACTTATTTAAGCTTCTTCAGTGATACATCTGAGTAGTCAAACCTTAAGATGTCAGAGGTTACTGGAGCTTTAAATATTTGCAAATCTGTTACAAAACCCATGACACAAAGTATTTTGTACATGAAATACTAAAAAGCTAGTTGAGCTTGCTACATGCCATCATTTTCTATGCCATTTCGATCATTATGCTCATACTCTTACAGCATTATATCGCAATTAACTCGAGCATTTTCTAAAGTTCCTTTTTAGATACACTTGGCAGATTTGTTTATACTTAAGAAACCCACAGCCCCCTCACAGCAAACAGCTTTGATAATAATCAAAAAACCTCACATAAAACAGTTTAGAACCAAAAGTATTGTTCACTTCAACT
This sequence comes from Falco naumanni, assembly GCF_017639655.2. Taxonomy (NCBI): domain Eukaryota; kingdom Metazoa; phylum Chordata; class Aves; order Falconiformes; family Falconidae; genus Falco; species Falco naumanni. Next base: position 7,911,508 of record NC_054080.1, read on the forward strand.
ACATTCTCCAGTATACTCTGCTGTTACCAAAGTGAAAACTGCAGGCAATGATTTGAGTTGCCAACACTTATCATGAAGTTATACGGTGAGTTTACAATGTCTACAGCCTTATTTTGCATATTTCCAAGTCCCCAATAAAGATATCAGACCAAATCTTTTGGATTCATATTCTTACCTATGTTCAGAGAAAAAGCCACAACCACCAAGAACCCAAAGATGAGGAAAAGCATGTGAATTGCAGGGTTTTGCAGACTTACTCCCTTGGACAGGCATTGAGACTCTTAACACCATTCTCATAATTTCTTCCTCACTTTTTTCGAATTTGAATTCTGCCTTCCCCATTTCAAAATGTCTTCAAAGATCTACACTGGTCATCTAGAAGCCTCAACTTTAAAAATCTCAAGGACAGAAGATTCAGAGAATCACCACTACATTTGGCTAAATCAAAGGCCTCAAGAATTAGGTGGAAGAGTAGAACAGAAGCAGAGAGATCCCAGGTAACTGCACAGCTCCCTGCAATGCCTTTCTGCACAACTGAACTTGGTTTACAGGCTCTGGAGGCTTATAAATGGTAACAAGCAGAATATTCAAGTCTGTCACTCCAGTCAGTGTATTTTCCATATTTGTTTCTGATATGTAAAACACTAATCCCACACAAATAGTTAAAGCAGCTTTTACCTTCAAGAACTGAGTAAGCGCTTTTCCTTTTTTTGTCTCATCACTCATGAACCAGTATGTGAGCCCCAGGTACTGATGATACTCCGCAATTTCGGCCTTTCTTTCAATAGCATTTAGAAAACTAAATAAAAAGAACAGAGGTCAGATCAGACAAATTCTCAGAAGTTGCAAAACACTGATTCTATTCTCTCGACATTTCCCTGTTGGAGGAAGGAATAAATAAATCTACCTGCTTTCTGCCTGTTCATAGTTCTTTTGGGAGTAATGGATGAAACCCTGTAGAGCATGGGACTCAGCCAGATCAGGGTGGGACAACAGAAGCTCTTGTGAAACCTGCAAAAGGATGTCATTCTTCTCTAGTTACTTCCATGAAACCAAAAATTCTATTTTGCTTACAGGAATGACAATACAGCACTAACCTTTGAAGCCTGATCCAGTAAACCTTTGTTTAGATAAGCCTGACCTCTGACAGCCAAAACCACTGGATCGCTGCTTGCATCCACAATCTAGAAAACCAGGTAACAGACACAACGAAGTTATTCTCTCCCCAGATTATGAAATCAAAGGTGTCAAAGTAGGCAGACTGTATGAAGATACAAGACAAGAAATCATGTAGATAGAATACCCTTCCAAAGCCTTAGACAGAATAGTTTTGATGGAGAACAGGTAGAAGATTGTAGAGAGCAAGGACAAAAGTACAGAAGTCTGAATAGTGAAAAAACTGTGAGACAAAAAAAAAAAAAAAAGAGGGAAAGCAATTTCTGCTTAAAGCTTAATCATTCAATCTTAAAGGTAATATGCTCTTGTTCTTTACTAATGACAAATGAATGAAAAACATCGCGAACAGGATTGTAACAATAACTCAAATTAAGATGAATAAAATCCATAGAACCAGCAAGAACCCAGCAGCACTGAGCAAGACCAGACAAGGTCAAAAGTGACAGCTTCCAAAATTAGTGTTGTGAGTGAAAAAAAGAGTTGTAGCAAAGACTGAAAAAAACCCAAAACACAGACAGAGAAGGATGGAGTGCTTGGATTACTCCACAGTTGGTTGTTGTCTAAACTACACAATGTAAACAGATGGCAAGGGGAGAAATACACAGCTTGAGTTTTTAGAACAGAAAGATGAGAGCACTTTTTAAAATAAGAATATATACCTTTTAGTCTATGAAAATACCTGCTCAAGTGCTCTAATGGCTTCTTCTGCAGCATCAGCATCAGCTATTTTAATCAAAGCCTCTGCTTTCAACTGAAGGATAAGGTTCTTCCACCGAAGACTAGGGCCCTCAGGAGTTTGAAAAGCCTCAAGAGCTGTTGACAACAGAAAAGTTACATCAAGTAAAGACAGGAAAAGGAACTACAAACAGCACCATGTTTCCACCTTTTTTTAAATCTTGTTAATCACACTTTTTCAGTCTAGTAGAGCACCACTTAATAGAACATTTTTTTTTTTGACTGCTATCCCCCACACTGAAGAAATTGTTCTGTAAAATTTCTATCCGTTCAAGTTTAAAGGTTAAAACAATTCTAGAAAGTTCCTTTCAGACACATGGAGAGACTGATTGCTTTCTAGCTGCTGGCCTTACAAAGACAATGCTAAATTTTTCTGATACGTGTTCTGAGAAAACAATGACCTTTCAATAAACAAGTTGTTTTACACTTCAGTGTTTAAATAAGTATTATTGAAACCATGGATTTAACTCTCTGCCTGTGCAAAGGTAACTTTTGTACCTTTCTATGCAGCATTGATTACTTCTCTCACAGAGTACCTCAGAAAATGAGTGCATGTCTGTTCAGCTTCAGCATTCTCCAAAGGCAAGATCTTTCAGAGTAACTCAATTAACTCTATTTGCACATATGATTAACTTCTGTCTGACTTGATACAGCCAGTAAGACAGGCCAAGCATAAAACAATGCTTCTCCAGGATTCTCTTCAACTTTACACATGTTCTTTGGACTCAATGAAACTTTCTGCATCAATAGCATCTTTTAGCAAGGCACAATAGCTTAGCTTAAATCTTGCACTGAGAAACAAAACTTAATTCATTTTTTCTGACCCTGCCAGCTTTTAGTTTCATTTGGTACTAACTAGACCTCACACAGGAAAACAAAACACCTATCTTTACCTATCTTCCACACCACTTCCAACTTCACAGATTTCAAAATCATCTCTTCTCCAGGCCAGAAAAGGATTTTACAGGCTATTTACTTGTTCTCATACGCTGCATTTTCCATACATTTGATCATCCTTATTACTAGGCTATTAACTTCTACTATTACTTTCTTTTTGAGAAGAGGGGGATGGATACCAAAACCACACACAGATTTCAACAGGCTGCTGAAGTTCCTAAAGCAGCTGCAGTTGGTGCTCTGCTTCACTAACCATTCCCTTCTCTTTGTAATTCCTAACATTTAACTCGGTGTAAAGAATAGAAGGGGAAAGAAACAGTCATATTTTTTCATACAAAATGAGGACCTTTCTGCTCTCCACTTCAACAAGACTGCAGGATAGCTTTGCGGGAACATTTCTTCCCACAATTGCATGATTTTGTATTTAAGACAATGGAATTTTTTTCATTATTTTAACACCTAGTTACCCTCTCTGGTAATCACTTCTTGGTTTTGCAGTCTGCTTTGAATAGTAGCAAACTTTGTAACCTTATTACTCAACAACCATGAATGACTAGAAAAGAGAACGAACAACACAAATATCAGTGAAAACATCAAGGACACCTCCTTCCAGCCTGAAAACAAGCATTATTACTATATGGTGCTTTAGCTTTTAACTTATGTAAAACTGACAAAACTCACTCAATGCTACAACTTTACTTCTTAACCCAATACGGCTTATTTTCCTTAACAGTCTTGTAAAAAATCTTATCAATTACCACCTAGAAATCAGAGAAGTCTGATCACATCTCCCTTGCCTATGTGCTCGTAAACTCCTTCAAAGAGTTCTACAAAACCAATTTTACTTTACAAAAGCCATGTTGTCTAACCCCCAGAACAATTCTTCTACATAAACTCTCTAACTCTGTTCTTTCATCTTTAACTAATTCAACCACTAAACATACCAGACATGTCGGTGGTTTCCCTGATCTTTCCTAGAACCCTTTTTAAAAGTTAGGATCATGTTACCTACCTCCAAGTATCTGGGTGCCAAGACAGTTTAAGCAGTCAATTACATAAACCCTTTAGTACTTCAGCAATTTCCTCTTTCTGTTCCTCTGTCAATTCCTAGGTCAGGATCCTACAGTTCCTTAATGCTAATTTTTCTTGTCTTGTTTTGTAGCACCTTCTAGTAATGTTATAATCACAGACAAGTTGTTCAATGAATCCCCTGAAAAGTAGGGTCATGGTGTAGAAATCACCCTGAGCTGTTCCGCACTGAACACAAATGGGAAAAGCATCACCTCACTCACAATCACCTCACAAATTTCTTTTTACCTACTTTTTCCTGTTTTCATATTTTCTCCAACCAAATGTACAGGCTTTTTGAATCTCGCTCACTGGCAAGTACTTCCCTTTGCTTTTTACAATTTCCCATGACTGTTTAGCCAGGTCTGCATACATTTACCTCATCAAGTCTTTCTTGTGGAGTTTTTTATCACGTTTGTCCCTGTCAGAAAAAAGTCCATGTTGGCTGCCCCTTCATTTATAACCATCAGATAATGGTTCTATTCAGGTCAGACAGGCACCACTAGATCGTAATAAGTGCCTTCATTCCCAGTTAGCATGGATGAAGATTTACATTCAAGTGAGGCTTCTTAAGTTGTACTATGCAACATTTCTGCATTTTACATTAACTTGATTAAAATCTTAGGTATAAATATGAAGTCTATCAGACTAAAAATTTGACACCTATCCTTGTGGTTTCAGGCAATTACCTGCTGTTTGGCTGAGTTGGTCAACCACCAGCTAAGTAAGTACTTCAGAACATGCAAACCTTTTAAATATTAACCATCAAGCAGCTTGCTGGTTCTGCTTAGCCAAGTATTTTCTCTTTTCCTAAGACCAAGCAGCCCAAGGTGCTCTTCAGCTGTCCTAAACCAAGAGAAGCACGGGACACCAGCACAAGTCATGACACTGCAAAAAGCAAAGGACTATGCTGCGCACTCATATCTACAATGTAAAGGCCACACTGGCTGAACTACATAAAGTGGTGTACCCCTGCAGTTGCTCTTTTGATTAGCAGGCAGTTACCTTGATTGCAGGACAGGACAGCATCCCTGTGTTTGTGAATTTTCATCTGTGCTTCTGCCAAATAATGCCATGCTGCTGGACACTCACTAGTCTTCTGCAAACCTAACAGAAGAAGAGTTTTTAAAAGGCCCAAAGAAAAGTTGCTTAGGGCTGCAAAGACATTGTAGCTGGTGTAGATGCTGTATGAACATACAATGCCATCAGAAACACATTACCAATCAGATAGTAACACTTGCAGTTATTTTTTTCTTTGAGCCTTATTTTGAACTGGTTTAGACATACAGATCTCAATGCAGTAAGGCAAAGACTAAGAAGCACATAAGCTTTTCTTAGGCTTAAATTTGCATATAATATTAAGTATACAGAAAATAAAAAGGGGAAGAAGTGAGGAAATACACAACACTAGCTTAGGGTGAGTTTTTGTTTCAAAAAGAAAAAAAGTCCTTCACTTTGATGAGACATTAACATCAGCAGCCCGTAGACCACTTAGTTTTTTCTCAGGAACCAGAGAAAATCCTATAGGATTTCAAGACAGCAAAAAAATGGCAAGACTGTTTCACTGAAACTTCTTGATAAAGTTGCTTTAATTAAAGATTCAATAACAAAGTTGAATCTGAGTCTTCTAATAGCAATATATATATATATTGCTATTAAATAAATGCCTTGAAGGTTCAATGCCTAAGATGCAAACGTATGGCTTACTGAAAAAGACATTACTTCCAAGCTTTCACATTTACACATTTTATCAAGAGCCTTGAACTTTGCATTGGCCCCTTCATGAGCAGAGTATTACATGTAAAAATAAAACCAAAAAAGCTATTTGGGAGATGTATCTTTTGTCAAAACCAGGATGTGTGTTTTGTTAAAGCATCTAGCAGTCATTTAAGCCAGAAGAATTTGCTTTCCATGGAAGACCTTTTCCTCTTAAGCACCTGACATTTTTTATTTCATATTTTGGGCAAGACACGTTATTTCACTGTCAGTAAGATACTGTAGAATATTCCAAAATCCAATTTCAGAAACAGTCTGATTCTAAGCCTGGGTGAAAGTAAGCAAGGTATCCCAGCCTGACTGACTCATGGTTGCTTAGATCCCAAATGTTTATTTAACCAGCTTTCTCAATAAGTTGTTTTGAATTTCCCATGGCCAGAACAGTGAGAGTGGATAGTCTTATTTTCCCGCAAGTATACTTATGAATAATTTTCAAAGAGCTTTGCTATTTCAGTATAAGCAAGATAATTACAGGTTAGCATGCCAATTCTTCAGTGAATCTGGCTACTGTAAAAAAAAAAATAATCCTCTGGTATTTCTCTTTAGATACCCAATAAAAATGTTTACCCAATGTAAGTGTTTAAAAGGTCTTAAAATGATGTAACTTCAAAGCAAAGTCACTTTTTTTCAGGTATAGAAATGCAGTGACTAGACTTGAGAAGTTGTATGGTATTTTACTTTGTAAATTCCACATTCCCTCATTAACTGCTATTGCTGTATTTACTGCTTCACCTAGGTATTTCCCCAGTAACGGTCACATTAAGAAAAAGTTTGATGCTGATCACACCAAAACACTACAAAGCTGACTATAACAGTAATGATAGACTTCAAAGGCCTTATATTAAAGCTGTATTTTTTAAAATATTTAAATGTCCAATCACAGAAAGTGTTGAGTATTCTTTTAAAATCCAGCTGTCTTAGAACTGGCAAAGTATTATGCAAGTATAAGATTCCCAAAATATCCAGCATAAACTATCTGGTGTTCAAGTTACCTTAAATTACTTATATACCTCATATTACACATTTACCTTCAGTAAGACTCTTAACAGCCTCTTTGTATTTCTTTTCTTGGATGCATTTTATACCAAAACCAATGATGCCTGGACCACTACTTGCATCCATCTCCAAAAGCCTAGAGAAACAATGCAGGGCCTCTTCTGACAAAATACCTGGTTTCAGAAAAAGAAGTATTTTTATAAAGTTTTAAATTTTTAAAAAATGCAAAATACCTTATCTACATAAATATGACCCCTATCCTTTGCTCAAAGTAATTAATTTATTAACTAAGCTTTTTTCCAAAGGTACTACATGCTTACCACCCTCTACCTTGAAAACAAACACAAAACCTAAGCAGTTACCTAAGCAGTTACCTAAATACCCAGTAGCATCAAACAAAACAGTCCAAAACCTGAATTTTTAACCAGTTGTGTTAAATTACTACAGGTGTAGTTCCTTTATTAATAAAAACTAATTCCTTCATATGGTTCTCATGTAAGTCCAGCTGAATACCCACATGTTAAAATCTGCCATAATTAAATCAAACTAATTTCCTTCCAGAGCAGCCTTGTGTACCTACAAATTTGTTGTGATGAGCTTGCTGCAGCAGTCTTGCTGTGAAACCCATAATGTCTTGGCTTAATTTTAACTGATGCCATGAACTTTTAACATTTGTGTTGAGCTGTGATTGTATACCTGGCAGTCATGGCTTAAAGCAACTGTTGTGACTTGAGCAGTCTCTGAACTACTATTTTCTTTAAAAAATGATGGACTCATTTGACTTAAAGGTTGCCTTTGATCTGCATTTGGTAAAGGTGACTAATAATGCACCCAAGTTACAAGCCCGCAAGTTTGGGCTATGAGTACTACAACACAGTTTCAGTGACTCAAATACAAACAAAACAGCCTTATTAAAACCTAAGCATCATCCTCCCCACCCTGAGATGGCTGTGGGATGATGAGATGTTGTCAGAGTATTGGTGTATAAGAGCTATGCCAATCAGATGCTCCTCTTCCTTTAGAAATTAGTTTCTACATGTTTCTCTGAACTGTAAAGCATTCTCATGTGGAGATGTGTCTGGGACTCATTTGTCTTCGCTTGTTCCAATCAAAGTGAAAAATTCTCTCTTGTTTTATGTCCTTACATTATTTCATGAAGCCTACCTTCAAAAAATAGAAAAGGCCTTCTATTCTCTACGCTGGAAGAATTATTTTTCTTTATCTAAACCAGAGAGGGATTTTTCCTGATTTTCTTTCCTTGTTTCAAAAAGAAATGAAATCAACTTCTGATGTCTTAAACAGTAAAATAAAAGACCAAAACTCAGCAGCTACCTTTGAAAATGCTGAGAAAGTGTCCAACACTACTGTAGTGTTGTTTAGTGAACTACTGAAAATAGCAATTTTATACTTTCAGATCCCTGCACTACTGAACACACTATGGTATTTTTTTTCCTTAGAGGTTCTCCTGTACTACTTAGAACAAGTATCTAAACAGATCTCTTTATTACCTATTCGCCAGACATTCTTTTGAAGAGTTTCACAAACATTTGGATTTTTTGCCAAGAGACATTTTCTGTGTCAAGAATAACCTGTATCTAGCCTGTCCTCAGCCTTAGAGCACTGGCTAGCATTCTCCGTTTCCTCTTCTAAGCTTAAGCAGCTAACCATATCTGGAGAGGCTGCTTTCAAGTTTTGTAAGGCATTCTTTCTTTGTGACTTTGTACATTGTCAATGTTGGACTTAACTCACAGTGCCACTTTACAGTCACCACACAGTTACAGAGCTAGAAACAGCAAATCATAGGACCAAACACTTTGCATTTCCAGACAGGCAGAAACAGAACACAGAAGTAAATAGTGCACTTGTATTGGGTTGTGAAGGGTAAAAACTTTTAAAAAGATAGTCACAAAACTAACTATAAAAGAAATAATTTAAGCCCCAAAATGTCTAAATCCAGCCTACTCACCTGACTGAATAAAGTGCAAGCAAAGTACTTCTAAAGGATAACCCACAGTAGGATACAAAGCCATCATATCATTACAGGCCTTTGCCAATTTAGGCGTTTCATGAGGAAACTTGAACAGAAAAAAAATAAATAGTTATTTGTATGAATTAACACATGTCGACTATTACATCTATTCACTGATGAAGACAGATTAACATAACCTTACTTTTGACAAGCACTGAATAAAGTCCTTGTAAAGATTTTGGTGGTCTTCACCAGGAATGGGGTCAGCAGAATTCATCGCATGTTCAAACGCAGTCAAAAACTGCAATAAGAAATAATTAGCACTGCAACAAATAATGACCCTAGGAAAATGTTATCATCATAGAATAGGATATTTCAGTTGCAAGGGCCATACAAGGATCATCTGGTCCACCTGCCTGACCACTTCAGGGCTGCCCAAAAGTTGAAGCATGCTGTTAAGGGCACTGATCAAACACCTCTTAAACACTGCTAGGCTTGAGGCATTGACTGCCTCTCCAGGAAGCCTGTCCCAGCGTTTGACCACACTCTCAGTAAAGAAATGCTTCCTATTGTCCAGTCTAAACTTCCCCTGACACACCTTCCAGCCATTCCCACGTGTCTTGTTACTGGATCCCAGGGAAAAGACCTCAGCACCCCCCTCTCTGCTTCTCTTCCTCAGGAAGCTGCAGAGAGCAGTGAAGTTGCCCACCAGCCTCCTCCTCTCCAAACTAGACAAACCCAGAGCCCTCAGCTGCTACTCACAGGATATGCCTTCCAGTTTTCTATAGCTATGTGGATAAATACATGTTGTTACCTGGATCCTACTAGTTAAGTTTATACTAGTACTGTGAACAGAGAAGCAAGTTCCTTATCACGAAGTAGCACTCAGATAGCAGCCAAAGCATGTGAATTCTCTAGTACAAGACTGTGGATAACTGGCTAGCTGAAAAGGGTCACATAGACATACTCCAGCTGGCTGGACAAAAATGCACATCGCTCTCAGCTTACCTGAAGTAAAGCAAAAATACACTATCCTTGGCTGTTCTTGTTACACAGTAACACGAAGATCGCGGTGGGAAAAGAATGTTGCAGGTGGGAACAGGTCACTACAGAAGAGAAACTAGGGGCAGGCTTGGTATTTAGGCAACTAACCAATAATGAGCTTAACTTTTGTAGTATGTATGAGCTAATTATAAGAAGGCATAAAAGGTGACTGTAAGGTACAATAAACGAAGTCTGCTGATCACTCATATTGAGTGACTGTGTCTTCCCTCCGTCGCAACACAAGACAAAGCAGTAATACGCTGTTTTGTAACACAGGGTGGGTACAAGGAAGGTAAAATTTCTAAAAATGTGAGATTCTTCTCCACACCTAATCTCAATTCAAAGGACTCAGTACCACAAAAACTAGGTTACTATTCTCTACGGGTAGCTGTTAGCCCTTCCCTCTGCTCTAGTCTAGAAGTCTAGTTTTGTATTTCTTGAATCCATATATATTGGAGGACACAGGCACCAGAGAGCACAGGCTACAAACAAGCATGCTGAACAAGAAGTTGCCCACAGTTTGTCACAGGTGAAATACGATGCTGCCTTCAATGCCACATCCTTCCAGGTTCAGGTGCTTTAAGCAAAACTGCAGTAACGTGAACTGTAGATCTGCACGTGAAATTTATGCAACTGGTATTTAATGCAACTTTTTTTTGTAAACTTCTTGTACCAAAAAGAAAGCAGTGCTGCCTGCACCACCTTTTTCTATAATAGCTTGTAGAGTTAAAAGCATTCGCCTTCTCAAATAGCAGAGATCATGATTCAGTTTTCTGCTATCTGAAATTATTTCAATTTATATTTGCTACCTTTCTGGAGCACTGCTACTAGCCAGAATGGAAATGAGAAATTTCCACCCTTCCTTCTGAAGGAGGTTCATCTTGCAAGAACAGATAAATCAGACAAAACAAAATTAACTTTGGCCATAGAAAACACAGGATCAGTATAATTCACGATCCTTTTTTCTTTTGCCCTATTTAGCTTTGACATATCCTAAAAAGTGAGAGCTTAAAATCTACAGAAGAAAACCTGAACAAAAGCATTACTATCTAGAATAAGCACTAGGTACGAAGAAACAGGAAAACAGCACAAAGCTACTTCCTCAAGCTCAGAAGAAAGGTGAGGGAGTTTGTTTTGGGGAACTCCTGTTTGGGGTTTGTGTGGCAGGTTTCTGTAGCAGTGTGTGTGTGTGGTCTACTACAGCGGTGGCTCCCGTGAGAAGCTACTAGAAGCTTCCCCCATGTCCAATGGAGCCGATGCCAGCCAGCTCCAAGATGGACCCGTCGCTGGACAAGGCCAAGCCCATCACCAACAGTGCTTGCGCCTCTGGGATGAAATATTTAAGAAGGGGGGAAAAATGCACAACTGCAACCAGAGAGGAGTAAGAACACATGAGAGGAACAATTTTGCAGACACCACGGTCTGCTGGACCCGTCTGTTCCTGAAGAGTCCCACAGAAGGAACCCATGCTGGAGCAGTTTGTGAAGAACCGCAGCCTGTGGGAATGACTCATGTTACAGAAGTTTGTGCAGGACTGTATCCCATGGGAGGGACACCACACTGGCGCAGGAGAAGAGCATGAGGAGTCCTCCCTCTGAGGAAGAAGGAGTGGCAGAAACAATGTGTGAAGAACTGACCGCAGTCTCCGTTCCCTGTTTCCCTGTGCTGCTGGCAGAGAGGAGGGAGAGAAAATCAGGAGTGAAGTTGAGCCCAGGAAGGAGGGAGGGATGGAAGAAAGGTGTTTTTAAGATTTGATTTTATTTCTTGTTGCCCTGCTCTGACTTCTAATTAGCAATAAATTAATTTCTCCAAGTTGAGTCCATTTTGCCCATTATGGTAATTGGTGGGTAATCTCTCCCTGTCCTTATCTCGACCCATGACCCTCTCATCATATTTTCTCTCTCATGTGCAGTTAGGAGGGGAGGGATAGAGTGGCTTGGTGCGCGCCTGGCACCCAGACAGGGTCAACCCACCACAACAGCACAAATCTATAAAAACAGCAAAGGCCTTCAAAAGAAAACAAAAAGCCCGCATCATGCTTTGTGATGGTAGATTTAATATTTGAGTATTATCAAATTTTTCCTTGTTCTGCTTTTCCTACACTGCTAGTATAATCAAGCCACAAAGTCTCAAGGCAGGAGGGGAGGGATAGAGTGGCTTGGTGGGCGCCTGGCATCCAGACAGGGTCAACTCACAACCCTGTCAAAACCGATGAGTGATGATTCTTATAACATGCAGAGACAGAACAATGCATCACTGTGCTACACTGCAAACCTAGACTCCTGCAAAACTTGGGAGGCAGTTAATGAAGGAATTCCAGGACAACTGCTTGGATTTAGGTACCTGATTGCACCTAATACCCACCGCAGCTGCTGCACCCTCACAGTTTTTGTCAGAAGGTAAAACTACCCACCTTTTCCTGAGAAGTTTAGTACCATTGAACATTAACGAGACTAATAGTCACAAGATTTGCATGGTTTTTAAGGCTTCATTAGAAATCTAGCTGCAGTGTACACATATATGTATCTAGATGAGTAGCAGTGAGAAACATTACCAGCTGTTCAGTCTTATTATCTTGGTTCTGTGTACTGTCTTTCAGTAACTGGATCATCTTCTTCCAAAGCTGATGAAGCTCTGCCTTTTCTGCACCTTCCTCCTGCTTCATTTTTATTAGTTTGTGCCACGTTTCAGCCACCTGTCAAGAGGAACATATGAACCAGGATGTCACTCTTACACAAGCTTTCCAATTACTGTCAACTCTACTACACTAGGGTAGAAAACAGAGTAGCATTTAAAGTAACGACCCAGACTTACCTGCTTCCTGATTAAAGCAGTACCAAGTCCCAAAATCATAACAAGTCTCAAAACCATAACAAGTCCCAAAGGGACCTGTCCACCTTCCAAGGTACAGTAAATAAGGAAGGCAACATCCAGAGTATGATTCCTGACTCCAGTTCTTGAAGGAAATCAACAGTAAAAATAAACCTAAATAGTTCTCCGATAAACTCTGAAGAAAAAATTAAGTGTTGTTGGATCTACAGCACTATGAACACAGAGAGAACAGCAGTAGTCCATGTTGACATTCCAGTGTGGATATTGTGGTTTAACCCCAGCCCCAAACTAAGTAACCTGCATTTGCTCACTCACTACCTGCCCTCTGCCAAGGGATGGGGAAGAGAATTGGAAAGAAATGTAAAATTCAACAGTTGAGAGTAACAATTTAATAATTAAAATAAAATAGGAGAAAAAACCCAAACCAAAAAATAGTAGTAACAATTATAATGCAAAGGATGCAGAAGGAGAGAGGAATAAAATCCAAAGGGAAGTGAAAACAAAAAGGTGATGCACAATACAACTGCTTGCTACCCACTGAGCAACACCCAGCCAGCACCTGACCAGTGATCAGCCAGCTCCAGCCAACCCCCACCCCCACATCCCCTCAGTTTACATACTAAGCATGACATTCTACAGTATGGAATATCCCTTTGGCCAGTTTGGGCTGCCCAGATTGGCTGCGTCCCCTCCCAATTTCTTGTGACCCTCCAGGCCTCTTGCTGGCAGGGACTGAGAAACTGGAAAGTCCTTGCCTTACTATAAACATTACCTAGCAAGAACTAAAAAAAAACCTCTATGTGTTATCAAAATTGTTCTTACACCACAGCCAAAACACAGCACAGCACAAGCTACTAATACAAAAATTAATTCTATCCCAGCTGAAACCAGGACAGTGGAAAAGTCAACATAACTGAAAAAAAAGAAAAAAAAGACAACAGGACCTTGAAGTCTAACTTGCAGTTTCCCGTTGTGCATACAGCCTTCATATGCTGAACTATTAGCACTGAATTACATTTCAGAATCTGGTATACAAAGAGGCTTCGGAGCCAATAATAGTTTTGAGCCTGATGTTAAGTAATAACGTAAAGGTTTTAATTTTCCATTGTTGGAGAAAAGGGGAAAACATAATAAGGAGTGAAACCACACACCACCCTGTAAGAAGCAACCTTATTAAAGAGTAAAGGAAGAGTGAACAGCGTAACTGCAAAAACATGTGTCCTGTAATATTGCTGCAAGGACTATAGGCAAGGTAACTGTAGAACCATTCAGGCATTTAACAGCTCCACCTTGTGGTAAACTGACAAGGGCCACGTCTGCTTCTGCAATGGTGACGCTGACACGGATTTCAGGAGTGCTGCGCAGGCTGAAGCTTGGGTTTCCCCGGAGCAGCTTTAGTGTCCTTATTGTTGTGCATGCTGTGCAGTATGTAAGCATGAGTTCAGGTTGACTACAAATTCCACCTTACCCTCTGGCATGCAGTATCAGGGACAGTCTAGGATGGGATCATCTCCCAGGTGAAGAGCTAATCATAATACGTAGAAGTGGCCAAGCTAAGGCAGAGGACACCCGACTCCCACATACTACATGTAAATGTGCATTTGGGATTGTCGCCGACTTCTAGAAATAAAACAGGATGGGCCACCCTTTCAGCCTGTATACTAACATTCCTTTTCAGGTTTTGTCAGTTTAATATACTGCATCCAAGTCTTACACAGTGAAAAAAAACTGAGTTAAAAATCAGTCCTTCTTGGCTGTGGCCCACAAGGAGATCTTAAGTGGTCTGTGACCCAAAAAACTGGGGATTCCATGATGAAAAGTGGTTAGTTCTGATCAAATGGAAATTCCTTGTTAGAAGACAGAAAGTAAAGTACTCAACCTACCTCTAAATACTTCTTTTCTTGATGATATAGTTCCACAAGCTTGTTACATACATCATACCATTTCTGCTTGTCACCACTAGAAAGAAGAAAATCCCACACAAACAGATGAAGTTTGTTTTCCATAAAACCCTATGTTTTTCAAATTTTGACAATAGTTACTAGATTCAGTTGCCAAAAAAACATTTATAATAAATACTACAGATCTCCCTAGTTGTTTTACACATTGCTTCTGTAACTGAGTAAAAAAATTAAAATTACTTTAAGGGATTGTATTTTTATACAATTTTCAAATTAAGGAAACAAATGGAACACTCCAGTCACCTACAGTGACAGCTGAGAGTTAATGTGTTTAGATCTATAGCTGTATGAATCAAGATGACATACATTCTGTGACCTTAAAGAAGAGATAAATAGACCGACTTATTAATGCAGACAGTGAACTATCAAAGCTGAATGCTTCAAGACAGCAAGTTTAGAGACAGGACGACACAGAATTCTCTAAATTACTAGCCTCAAGTAAAATTATTCCAAGAGCTTTTCCCTATCAAAAGGGGCAGGATCAAGAAACCTTAACACACATACAGCAAACATTAGTAATGAGTACTGACCCACTGGTGTAACAAGGCTTTCAAAAAAAAAAAAAAAAGCAGCCTATCCTATGTATCAGCAATGGCATTCACTGAACTAGAAATCTTACGCTAAATTCTACTATTCAAAACTCTTTACCTTTCATAGAGTTCCAAGAGCTTGTGGTAAACGTTTGCTAAGTCTCCTTTGACATCTGTTTGGTTGGATTTCTCATAGAAATTTGCTAATCCCTTTAAAAAGAAAAAAAAAGAAACCAAGCTAATATTTGACATCAACAGTATCTGTTACTGCTGCCTACAAAAATTATTCCATTGCCTTCAATGGGGCCAAGTATTAATGCAGTAATCTCTGAGCACAATCTAAATTGATACTTCTGTACAGCCTCCTGAATCTACTTATTTTAAGTTAAAAGCTTCCCTCACTTTCTTAGCTAATACCAACAATATTTGAAACTTTTATATATTACATAATCTTGTCTGCATAATACACAGTATACAAAGCACACTAAGTCATATGATAGAAGATCTACAACCAAATATCATACCATCTTGTAGAGTAACAGCCAGAATTTGACTGCAAAGCTGAGGAAATTTCAATATATCTCAATATATTGAAATCAGGCACCAACAGTTATATTTTAAAAAGGTATTTATATTGAAAATACTAAGAACCTTACTAACTTAGAAAAAATACCGATTGTTACTATCAGAAACAGATTTAATATGCAACCTTACCTTTCACAAGTCTCCAAATAACACAACTATAAACTGTTACAGGTTATCATGCACACATCATCCATCACACAGTGATTTAAAATGTGTACTATTGTTTATAAGTAACAACAAAACTCAGTAACAATCCACTACACATTAGAAAAGTAAGTTACCAATAGAACATGTTCTCTCCTATGAGAGCCGTTGTCAAATGTTTCATGAGCTACAAGTACCGAAACTCCTAGGCATGGATCAATTTCCAATATGTTTCAGTTCATGTTCTCTTACACATTTCACTGCTACCTAGTCTACAAAAGAAATAAGAATTTAAAAATACTGAAACGAAAGTTCACCCTGCTATACATATGCAGCCACCCACAGCTTTACTTTGGATGCACAAATAATACGAACCTCTGCTACTCTGAAGCTTCAGTAGAACTAAGGGCCCAATGAGAACACAATGTAAGTCTCAAACTCTGCTTTGTTCCTATATTTAACTCCATTGTGACACTTTTCAGCAAAATAAAAAGTGACTCTACTTTCACCTACCTGCCATGCCAGTAACTGGTTTGGTTCAAGTTCGATAGCCTTCTTATATGCTCCTTTGGCCTGATCAGGCTGCTCCAACTCAGCAGCTGCCACGCCAATAAATACCCAAGCATTGTAGTTATTTTTTTCTTGCTTCAAGACTGCCTAGAAATGCACAATTTTAAGAGAAACTGATAAACGACATGCATCTTACAGATCCATGTGTTAATTAAGTTTTATTGTTACAGTTTGGTGAATTATTCTATATGGTAATACTAGAAGTTATGTAACTTTTAGGAAGAGACTAAGAATGCTTCCTATCTGAACTATTCAGCCAACAACCGTATCTGCAGCTCAGCAATTAAAGCACTCCTGTCAACGTCTGGGTTAGAAACACATTTTTATTTCCGTCATTCCAGACTTAATATTCTTATTGCCACACATAAGCAAATGTAAAAGGAAGGGGAACAGAAGTTTGTGCATGGGCAACTAATATGAATGACTGATGCAGTAAAAACTGAGAATCAACCTCACCTATTACATCAGTAAGGTCTCCACATCTGCACTACTATACAGCTGCAGGGGTATGGGAACAGCAAATAACATGTGCTAAAATATTAGCCTCCAAGTAAAAAAATCAATTACCTTGCAATGTTTCAAAGCTTCCTTATATTCTTTATTTCGTATTGCATCTCTAGCACTCTTTAACGCTGCCTTCACCTCTTTATTTGACATTGTGGCTACTAAGTAAAAAGGACATATGATCAGTTCTTACAAAATGGCATACTGAAACCAAAACATCGTTTATATCCTACTGCAATTGCACGGAGAGTTATTTTAAACACAGAAATATAGTACAATATGCCAAAACGCATACAGCACAAAAAGATTGCTGGGACATCATTGAAATTGCTTACACTTAACTTCAAGGCAGGATTAAGTCAATATTCCAAATAGTTAAATGGTAAGTAGCTATCCCAGAGGAATTTTTTTATTAAGGTTTAAGAGGAATTTAAACAGGAGGAAAGATGTTATATGACGGTCACCTTCAGACTCTGAAGACACCCTGGACATAGATTCTTTCAAGAGGAATTGCTAAGAAGCAGCAGCCCCTGCTTAAGAGGCACACTGCGCTGGACACGCGTGCAAGGGGTTCCTCAGCGTTGCAGTTTTTCTTGTGTGCTGCCTACCGTAGTGCGACGGCCAGCTTCTCCTTCACGTTCGGGTTCGTTCCACGCTACTCCTCCTGCGCTCACCCTCGCGGCAGGCCCCGCTCCGGACCGCAGCTGCAAAGCCAGAAAGAACCGGCGTGAAGGCCACGGCACCGAAAGGCCGGGCCGCGGGGTCCGCCTGCGGAGGCGGCCCCTCTCCGCCAGCTCATCCGGGCGCGGCCGCTGGTCGGGCCGCCAGCCCTCACGGCGGGCGAGGCCGGGCCGGGCCGGCACCATCACCCCTCGCTACCGCCCCGCCGCTTCAGCCTCACCTCCACCCGCCACCGCCACGGCCACGACAGGCCGCGCCGCTGTGCTTGAGCGCCCGACGTCAGGGAAGCGACTGGGCCGTGCCCGCCGCCATCTTGCCTCGCGCACTGCGAAGTGTAGTTCCCGCTTCCCGCCGCCCCGCGGCACGCCGGGCGCCGTAGTCCACGGCGCTGAGGGAAGCGACCGGGGCCCCACCGGCAGAATCGGCTATAGGGGCTGTCGCTGCCCTTTCTCCGGAGAGGCGGGTCACAGCGCGGGCACCATGCGAGGCGGCGGGCCGCTAGGGCTGGCGCTGCTCCTTATGGGCGCCGCGCCCTGGGTAGGGTCGAGGCCGCGGCCCGCCGCCCAGCCCCGGCCCAACGTGGTGCTGGTGGCCTGCGACTCCCTGGTGAGTACGGGCGCGGGGCCGGGTCGCCGCGTGGGTGAGGGGGGGCGAGGGGGGGCGAGGGGGGGCGGGCGGCGGGGACTGCCTCGGTGGGGACGTCGCGCAGGTCCTGGCGTGGCCGGCACCTCCGAGTATGTGGCTGCGAGGAGTTTCCGTGGCTTTACCCAGGCTACACCCACTGGCCTTCGAAAACGGGTGGCTTTTATTCTCCATTACCTCCACGGGGTGGAGGCCTTGCTTGGGACAATGACTGCAGGTCTCCCGTGTCGCTGAGACGCAAGTAACTCTTGTATTCCAAATAAAACTGGGCTGTGCTCACCGGAGCGTGCTACATGTTTTCATCAGGTGCGTTATGATAGGCAGTACTTCTGCATAGGTGGTTCCCGCAGCCAGCTGGGTACATAGGGCCTGGCAACAGCACTGTGAGGCAGGGCAGCAATTTATGCAACAGACCTGGCGTGTAAAATGAATACTTTTCTTTTGGTTTGAAAACCAAAAAGGAAAGGAGGGTCACTAAGCCCTATTATTCTAGCCATTGTAAATCTAAATTAGGTCTCTGCAACAGATGGGATGGAGAATTCCTGTCAACACAGATGGAATGAACAAGTTAAGCTGTTGGGCATCATATATTGACTTGCTCAGACTTTTATGAGGTATAACAAATGTTACAATAAACTTGTCGGATGAGTGTCTAGCTAAGCGGATAAAAGAGACAGTAGATACATTGTTATAAATTTCTAATAGCTTTATTACATGATTTACTGACATACTTGTTTTAACTCCCAGACAGGTAGAAAATATTTTATTTCATTCACAAATCCTAAGTGTATTTCCTTGCTTACAGCTAAAGACAGCACATTTTTCACCCTTTCCTCACCATGCTCCTATCTGCCCACCCAGCATACTGGTAGTGCTTTTATGAGGGGTTTACTCAGAGGAAATGGAAGGCCTTGGTTTCTCCACCTTGTCTAATCTCTCCTTCCTGGTAAATCAGACAGAAGCTCCACGGTATTACTTTCAGGGACTTTCACATCTCATCACTTCTCATTCACTGTTGAGAAATCAACAGTTGACTCCCAGTCATCTCAGAATTCCATCCTTGACTGTACAGGTAAGTGCAGCACTTGACCTCTTGCCTGCTGCCTGCTATTCTTGAGATGAATTCTTCCTAAGTACTTGGTAAACATCAGTTACCCTTCTTCAGACCCTTTCTTAAAATATGTTTGCTGTGATTTCAAAGATAAAGCAGTAGTTCCTTATTTTTCTTTCTCTGACTGTATTCTTTGTTTATTTTTATTTTATTTGGAGGATATAATCTTATCATCTCTCTTAATGTTCCAAAGTGATATGTGGTTTTTTAGATGAGAATTTTTCTCCACATTTTCAGCTTTTATTAAAACTATTATTTACCAATAAAATGCCGAATTTTTAATAATTTAGGTTCTGAGAGTTCATCAATGGGCAGTTTGTCTCCAGATGCTAGCAGCAGCAGGCAAATGTTAGTAAAGCTTCTGTATATTGTCCTGTAACCAGGAAGATTCTTCTATCTTACAGGGATTAGTGAGGTAGCCCTTACAAAAATGAAAGACAACTTCACAGACATCTGGGTGTTTCTTACAAAAACAATTAGGAACAAGGTGCTGTTTCTGAAAAGTATTTATAGAATCATAGAATCATTTAGGTTGGAAGACCTTTAAGATCATCAAGTCCAACCATTAACTCAGGACTGCCAGGTCTGCCACTAAACCATGTCCCTGAATGCCACATCTAAACGTCTTTTAAACACCCCCAGGGATGGTGACTCCACCACCTCACCAGACAGCCTGTTCCAATGCTTGATAACCCTTTCAGCAATGAAATTTTTCCTAATATCCAATCTAGACCTCCCCTGGCATGACTTGAAGCCGTTTCCTCTTGTCCTGTTGCTCATTATCTGGGAGAAGAGACTGACTGCCATCTTACTGCAACCTCCCTTCAGGTAGGTGTAGAGAGCGATCAAGTCCCCCCTGAGCCGCCTCCTCTCCAGACTAAACACCCCCAGTTCCCCCAGCCACTCCCCATGGGGCTTGTGCCCCAGCCTCTTCCCCAGCCCTGCTGCCCCTCTCTGGACATGATTCAGCCCCTCAATGTCCCTCTTGCAGTGAGGAGCCCAAAACTCAACACAGGATTCGAGGTGCAGCCTCACCAGTGCCGAGTACAGGGGGATGATCACTTCCCTTTTCTTGCTAGCCACACTGTTTCTGACACAAGCCAGGATGCTGTTGGCCTTCTTGGCCACCTGGGCACACTGCCTGGCTCATGTTCAGCTGGCTGTCAACTAACACCTCCAGGTCCTTTTCCACTGGGCAGCTTTCCAGCTACTCCTACACAAGCCTTGTGTTGTGTAGTGCATTTGAAGAAGACTATGTTAAAAGAATCATTGTGTTGTGTATGTTTTTTGGGAGACGGATTTGAAGGCAGAAATAGGTTAACCATTTTGATCACATCACTAGTAGAGAACAAGAAGAGTTGGGTACTGTTGACACTAACAGTTTTTCTGGGGAAAAAAAGCTTAAGGTCCTGCAGGCTGTTAGAAGGTATGGGCTTTCATTTCAAAGTGTGCCTGCCTTTGTTGTGGGTGATGCTGTCTGTGAAAGACTTGCACCTCTTCCATCAAGCATGACAAAAATTTTCTTCTCAGTGATGCTGGTCTGTGTTTGGCCTCCAGAGCAGTGACCTCTTGCTCAAACAGTCAGCTTTCTGCTGTTGGGTCACATCAAGCACTGTGAGGCTCATAGGGCTTGCTGGTAGAATGTTCTTCTTTTTTTTTTCTCCTAATGTGCTACTTGAAGTTAACTGAGTGAAGATAGGCTTTGCTTGCAGTGCAGCTCAAGTTCCTGGGTGAAATGTGCTTGCATGTGTTACTCAGAATAATTGTATTGCCTCGGATATTTCAATATCCGCAAATGCTACCCAGTTCTCAGAGAGTAGATTTCCAGAAACAGTTGTAGAGTTTCACCTTCTCATCCTGTTAAAGAAGCTTACTTCATTCACTGAATAGACATGTCACCAGTCTGTCAGCAGTCAAAAGAATGAATTCTTGCCTCCAGTTGTTCAAACAAATAGTGTCTTTGCTGGGGAAACTAGTAAATACGTTGTTGACAGGATGACACATCAGTCACTTTCTAAAGAGCACTTTCAGCCCAAAGTTCTTTTCAAGATCATACTGTAGATTAGATTACAGGTTTATATCCAGTTTGTCCTACTGAACGCCTGTTCCAGTTGCCATTTGCAGCAGTGTACAAAATCAGGTAGTCGTTTTTGTGTTATGTTCCGATCTCCAGTGGCCTGGTTTACTGCATAGTTGTCCACTGCAATGCAGTGCAGGGATGCCACAGTTAGCTCTGCTGGTGCCAAATGAAGTGCTTCTCTCTACAATGCCATGTTATCCAATAGAATTTTTGTGCCAGAAAACAAATGGAATTATTTCCTTCTGCATGCATTCCCTGGGTTGAACTCTAAACAGTGAAAAATATGTTAGTCTCAGACTGTGGACTTGGTACACGAACGATGAGGTGGCTAGTGAGGTAATGAGGTGCTCGTGCTGTAAAGTTAAAATATTTTAAACAATGACAGAATAATTGTAATCTTAAAATATTTCAGTAATATTAATTCCAGCTGTGGAGCACAATTATGCTGTGCTTAACTCTGTTTTCTGGGTTCTTTCTGAAACCTTGCAAAATCTGATTACGTAGAGTATTCTTTTTAAATTCTCACTTGGATGATTAGTGCCTACCCCTGGGCATGTGTAACAGAAGCACTAAGGTTTTCCCTCACTTATTTTTGGTGTTGGTTTGTTTTGGTTTGGGTTTTTTTGGTCTTCTCACAAGTTATTCTGGAAAATTCAACTAGTAAAACTAAAGTGAAAATTCGAAACATCTGCTGATGTGCAGAAACGGCATAGTATGAAATTGACATGAAGTCTTACATTGTCTGATCTGCATTCTTGAAAAACTGAAGACAGAAAGAACCAATTGTCCTTTCTATGTAAGTTTGTGTAATGTTTCATAGGGGAGAGCACTGTGTTTGTTTCAAACAGTTATTTTCAAAACAAGTACAGTCTTTTACAAAAATGCATTTCCTTACATGAAAACTGTAAAGGCTAGTAGTTCTCAAAACTCATGCATTGATCTACCTGCTTTTTGTTCTAAGCTGATAGCATTTTCTGTTATCCTTTGGAGTTTACACTGTGACTCAAGATGCCTGAGAAGCGTTTGTACCTGTTTCAAATGTACTGCTATTTAAAGGTGAAATTTCACAGAAGGTAGTA
The DNA here is from genome assembly GCF_017639655.2 of Falco naumanni. Classification (NCBI taxonomy): domain Eukaryota; kingdom Metazoa; phylum Chordata; class Aves; order Falconiformes; family Falconidae; genus Falco; species Falco naumanni. Next base: position 7,933,888 of record NC_054080.1, read on the forward strand.
AGGCCTTGGTCCTGCATCCCTTGAGACTGTACATGTTCTTTACATTTTGAAGTTGATGGTCCAAGGTCTCCATCTGAAGCGAGCATGGAGTTTTTATCAGTTGACTAAAACTACCTATTCAGTGTTAAGAGAAGGTAACTCCCATGATTCAGCGTTGGTTGTATCTGCTGGTTTTTGGTTATGATTCAGCAGACATAAGATCTCAGTAAATAATTGTTTTCAAGATTTCTCACAAAAAAAATTACAGTAAAAGCCACAGTGCATTTGTTCTTGATGTCATGTAATAATGAGTGTTGGCTTCAGTAGACACCAAGAACCCATTGTGACAAATTAGGCTTGTGCATTGTGTGGCATGGAAAGCAGTTTTTGTAGGCTGCTGGTGGTGGTAGTCTGTGTGGGGATACAAAGTTACTGCAGGGTTACAAGCCCAATCACATAGCGGCTGTTTTGCTGTGTTTTCTCATATAGGAACTATTTTCACTTAATGAAAATAATTTAAAGTAACTTTGTAGGATGGTCTGTTGCCCATATATGGACTAGAGGTAAGCATTTGCATGCTGGTATTTATTATGCAGATTCTGATGTTGTAGTTTATACATTGTCTCTTGAACAAATGAGCGAGAAGCTGGTGAATTTGTAACCAGCGTTTGATGCATTGTCCTGGCCTTCCTAACTTGCAAACTAAATGCTGTGCAAAACACAACTTCTAAGCTACCCATGCTTTAAGGTGTTTGTGCTTCTGTCACAGATCTCAAGCAGGGTTAGTCAGATGCCTGCATCTGAGTAATGTCTCTAATTGGGAGTTCTATTTAAACCGTGCAGATTCACTGTCACCAAAGAGCCAACCTGTAAGGCTGGAGCTAAGCCAAGGTGTCTTACTGGACCAAGGAAATGCATACAGGGAACAGGAAAAGACAGTGACCTGAAACAGGGCAGTCTACATGAAACCTGGTTTCATATCATCATAATTTTGTACACTGAACGCACCAATTCAAAATTTTGGATCTTTTTAAAGTTACTGGTTAAAAACTTAAGCTAAAGAAATAGGTAAAATGAAGGATCAATAAAACATCAAAAGGGAACGATGGCAGATGGCATTTCAGTGGGAGAACAGCCTTCCTTCAGCTTGCAGATCACTTTTCCAGTCTGTAGTTATAAATAAGTTCACAGAGATGTGGTATGGATAAACCTTTAAAAAGAGGAAAAGAATGAGGGTGAGGGATTGGTTGTGGTTTCATAGAAATACATACCAGTGCACACAACTGCATCAAGATTCAGACTGACTCCTTTTCATCTTTTACCATACCTAGCCCTGTTGGATGCATCATGGGAAGCTTAGTATAGCAATAGAAAGGAAGTAGTTTTACTATGAAGAAGCCCAGTTGTCCTTTACATTCCTCTCTTTCATAAGTAATCCATTTTTTATTGATCTAATTAAATATTCTCAATGCTTCTGTTTTCCATACCCAAGTAGAATTGGCTATATCGGAATAGTACAAATTCAAGGTAACGTGTCTATGCAGCCAATAGTTTGGGTTAATGCTGTTTATGTGTTGTTTTTCTCTGATTGCAGGATGGACGCTTGACATTTTATCCAGGAAATCTGACTGTGGATTTGCCTTTCATGAATTTTATGAAGAGATATGGCACTGTCTTTCTCAATGCCTATACCAATTCTCCAATTTGTTGTCCTTCCCGTGCAGGTAGGACCAAGCAAAATATCAGATAAATACTTGCATGTGTCAATTTAAGTGTGTGGTAATAAATGGGAAATGTCAAAGGATTTAATTTCAGTATATTTGTTTTGTTTTTCAGTAATTTTTTTAGTTCGTGTGTGTATTTACATAGTATTCGCATGTTTGATCTGTTTCACTTGTTTCTCATGTTTCCTCCCTTTTTTTATTTTGTTCTTTTTCCAGCTGTGTGCAGTCTCAAAGCTGTTTGTAGACTCCACTAAAGATTCAGTATTTTTTTAAATCTTCAGCATTTGTAGAGATATCATCAGTTTGTTTGCTACAGTGCTGAAGCTGCGCTACTCTCCCTTCCCAATACAAGGTTAACAAATCTCTTCCCTGTTCTTGGGGAAAAGTATTAAATAATAGCAGCTGAATAGATTGGTGGCTGCTAGCACTGCCTGCCAGTGATGTTTATTCCACTCTGTTAAATATGTAATTTATCCTTCAGTAACTTTAATAGAATACTTCAGTATTTTTCTTTACTTTGCTGCAATCAATGCCCTGTGTTCAATTTCACATTTGCAGAATTTGCTGGGAAGTTAGAAGGAAGCTATATTCTTGAATCAAAGGTTACATCTTAAAACTTTTCTAGCCCTGTCAGTTGTTGTGAAGACCCTCCAGAGCTGATGTAAATGGATTTCATCTACATCTGAAAGGCAGATCCCCCTTCCCCTCAAGCACAAACTGGAAGAAGCGACCTGTCCTGACTGCAGCAGGCACAGGCTGTCAAATTTAGTGTTAGTGTTTAGTATTCCATTTATTGATAACTTGGTCCCCTTTTCTGTTTCTCAGGGTCACATTTTGAGTGAGTGAGATTACATGAACATGCTATCAGTCTTATTTTCTTTTTCTTGATTTTTGAGTCTTTCAGCCAGTCTTGTCGAGAACAATAACTTTGTGTTATGTTATTTAATTTTTTGGAAGTTTTGTGAAAAAGGCGTCTAGTTTTCCCAGTGAGGAAAAGACTGCATGATGAATTCAACAATTCATAAGCTCTACTGAGCAATGTAGGTGGCCCATCAACATCATCATGACCACTGGTCAGTCATCACAAGTGTAGCTCCAAACCAGTGGGACATCTCTTGTTTAACCAGTAGCTTGGAGACCTGCAAGAACTGAAGGTACATCTATTGTGGAGGTGTCGGGGATGATACTAGAAGAGATGGTGGGAAGGAGGACTTTGAGGTGGGAAAGGTAGGAGTATTCACATGGCATAGGCGTTAGGATTGACATGTTGTTTGTGCTTACAGGATATTTCCACTACTTATAGAACAGCTTAGTCTCAGCTTAGGACTCCTTTAGACTCTAAATTAGCATTGGGAAGAGTGAACAATTCTCAACAAGCTGCAAAGAAACACAGGAATTCACTAATAAAAACTTGCCATTTAGTTCCTTTGCAACTCTTCCCTTCATTTCATTTCTTCTTGGCCTTTTCTTTAATAATCTCACTTTGTTTCTGCAGCTGGTAGTGAAACAGATTATCTGAAACTGAGGGTAAAACTGAGGGCATATAGTATTTATGAAAATAATATACTGTAATTCCCTCCAAAACATACCTAATTTTAAATTTTAATCTAACCAGAATAAGGGGAGATAATACTCTGGAACACATGTAAATATATGACTGTTTCAGCAGGATCTGTACTACCATGCTATTTTCTTTCTGCAATCAGTAAGATTATTTCCTGATCTACAGAAAACCCTGATTTAATGATTGCATAGTGCCTGGAGAGATGGGACCTTCTTCTGCAGTTCTGGGGGTTATTTTAGTAAATATTGTTACTCATATTGATGATGAAAATAAGATTTGGAAGAGTAATACCTTGTATTCCCTGCTCTATTGAATCACAATGAGGACCTTTTACCTCTAAAATAACAAGAGGATTGATCTCATCTCAAGAATATTCAGCTTACATTTAGATAGGAAGTACCAATTACTTGTCAAAAAAATGTATTTTTTTTTCTTTCTTCCCACAGCTATGTGGAGTGGTCTTTTCACTCATTTAACAGAATCTTGGAATAACTTCAAAGGTCTAGATCCAGATTATGTAACGTGGATGGATCTCATGGGGAAGCATGGCTACCGCACACAGAAGTATGGGAAGTTGGACTATACTTCTGGACATCATTCAGTAAGGTAATCAGATAAGATTCTCCTGCTATGAAATAGACAGGAGTCAATAAACTATGTAACAGTCTGGCAAGTGATTTCTGTCTCTGATCGGAATGGTATTAGCTTTACTGTAAAAGAAATTGTGTTAGGAACCTAGCAGGGGTCTGTCTTGCAAGTTTTTGCAGAAGCAAGCATATCCCATACAGATGCACTTTGTCTTTTACCTGTAGCTGGAAGGTGGAGATCAAGACTGTGTTTTTGCCCAACATGAATTAAAGTTATTTTTGATTGTTGGTCTTGCTCGCTAAGTAAAATACATAAACCATTTTTGCCTTGCCTTGAGACTTTGTGGCTTGATTATACTAGCAGTGTAGGAAAAGCAGAACAAGGAAAAATTTGATAATACTCAAATATTAAATCTACCATCACAAAGCATGATGCGGGCTTTTTGTTTTCTTTTGAAGGCCTTTGCTGTTTTTATAGATTTGTGCTGTTGTGGTGGGTTGACCCTGTCTGGGTGCCAGGCGCGCACCAAGCCACTCTATCCCTCCCCTCCTAACTGCACATGAGAGAGAAAATATGATGAGAGGGTCATGGGTCGAGATAAGGACAGGGAGAGATTACCCACCAATTACCATAATGGGCAAAATGGACTCAACTTGGAGAAATTAATTTATTGCTAATTAGAAGTCAGAGCAGGGCAACAAGAAATAAAATCAAATCTTAAAAACACCTTTCTTCCATCCCTCCCTCCTTCCTGGGCTCAACTTCACTCCTGATTTTCTCTCCCTCCTCTCTGCCAGCAGCACAGGGAAACAGGGAACGGAGACTGCGGTCAGTTCTTCACACATTGTTTCTGCCACTCCTTCTTCCTCAGAGGGAGGACTCCTCATGCTCTTCTCCTGCGCCAGTGTGGTGTCCCTCCCATGGGATACAGTCCTGCACAAACTTCTGTAACATGAGTCATTCCCACAGGCTGCGGTTCTTCACAAACTGCTCCAGCATGGGTTCCTTCTGTGGGACTCTTCAGGAACAGACGGGTCCAGCAGACCGTGGTGTCTGCAAAATTGTTCCTCTCATGTGTTCTCACTCCTCTCTGGTTGCAGTTGTGCATTTTTCCCCCCTTCTTAAATATTTCATCCCAGAGGCGCAAGCACTGTTGGTGATGGGCTTGGCCTTGTCCAGCGACGGGTCCATCTTGGAGCTGGCTGGCATCGGCTCCATTGGACATGGGGGAAGCTTCTGACACCTCTTCACAGAAGCCACCCCTGTAGTCCCCACCCCACTACCAAAACCTTGCCACACAAATCCAGTATGACTACTTCCTATGCTGTAAAGCTTTCTTTTTTAAAAAAATACTTAAATTACAGCAATTTAGAGTTTAGAGTATAACTGCATTATATTCAAAAAGTAATAAGCATAATGTGTCTGGACAATTGGGACAAAATACGCTGTCTTACTTCTGTGTGGTTTTTATGAAGGTGCGCGGTCTCCCTGATTAATAATGATGTCCTTTTATAAAGAGCAGTTTTTTCTTTGATACTAAACAGGTCAGAGTTACTTAAAATTTCCTTGCTTCCCTCACTAAAATGATCATCAGAAGCTGAAAGGTCACATTAATAGTTAATAGTGTGTTGCACACATACACACTGCTTTTCATCTACAAAATACTTTATAAATAGTATCCACTTCATAATCTGGCCAAAGTAATAATCAGTTTAAGACTGACAAAAATAAGAAAGCTTTTTTCACTTTCTCTATACCAGTTCTATGTCGGAAGTAAAAGATTATTCAAATGCAGACTTACAGCAAAAACTTCATGTTTACTTACTTTACCAGACAGTGTACATATTTATGTATGTACTACTGACGTTTCTCTCTTGTGTGTGTCTGCAGCTCTTCTTAGTAACTTGGCATTTAGCTATAAACAGATGGGTGTTTGACCTCTAGTCTTTTGGTTTGATTTTTTTTTTCTGAAGACTGCATTATTCTTAAGACTTTTTGGGTTTTTCCTGTCAGAAACAGTACTTACACAATGTACTAAAAAGTCATCTGCTATAGTAGTACCGTGATTCTTTGTGCTTGCTTGTATGAATGCTGGGAAAACTTCCTCTCTGGCAAGACAACTGAATATTAAGGTGAATGCTTAGAAATGGTGGTGGTGTTGTAATGTAGAGATGTTACATTGTGACTGCCTCAGGCATTCATGCTTTTCAAAAGAGCTGAGTCTTAACAGCATCCTGTAAAGTGCCAGTAACAGACCATTCTTTGAGAAAGCAAAAGGTCAGATTTTGTGCTATGTAATGAAGCAAGACATGAATAATTCTGTGAGTGCATCATTCTGAAGCATTTCTAGAATAGATTTTCAGTAAATTACTCTGAAAAATGTAAATTGTCTGCAGTATTATTCAGACTCTTACACTTTTCTTCTGAATCACTTTTGTGCAGGGAAAATTTTGGGTTATCTAAATGGTATATAGTATGCACTCGCCCTGCCCTTTAACCGAGATGGAAGAAATGTTTTATAACATTGCAATCTGTTTATCTCTAATCCAGTGTCACTCTAGGTTTAAAGAAGAGCAGCTCTAAGTAATTCCAGAAGTTCCTTGCTGTTCATATGATAAGTGGAACACCAAGTTGGCGCTAAAGAAAAGGTTGGTTGCATATAAATGTCTGGATTGCAGAAGCCTTGCTTTCATTTGCCTGAGCTGAAGGCCATTGGTGAATCCTGGCTTCAGTACAAAGGCCTTCACATGGGGAGAGCAAAGCTGAACAGATAGTCCGTAGTTCTCAAATTTTAGTGCAGGAATGAATGCAAAATAAACCTTAATGTAAGACTGTATAGAACAGGAATGTAATTTTTATGTTACTTAACTTTCTAAGTTGGTAAACTCTTTCAACTTACAAATACTAGGATTTGTAACAGGATTGCTGGCATGTGGTAGGGTAAGGGATGTCATTTGATGAGGTCTTTCCTAGTTGTCTGTTGATTGGCAATGATGAAATGTTATTTTGCATAGGTATTTTACACTCTTTAGGAGTGAAAAGTTACTATGGTGTGATGCTGTGCCTTGAAATCTTGCTTACTTCAGTCTTCAGAAACATTAGGCAAATAGCCTTTTTGTTTCCGTATTGTAGCTATCTTACTGTATTCTGGTTTTCTGTTGGAGAGGAATGGCACACAGTGTGCAATGACCTGGTTGCCTTCCTGCTATGACGATGCTACTGACAAGTCATCTGTATGGTGATCTGAGCACTGACAGCCCCTTCTCCCGTACTGACCTGTTCGCTGTTATCATTCACATTCTTGCCTATGGATGCACACCACTGCTTTCACCTTGCTCTCATAGTTACTTTGTCTGGTACTCTCATATTTCAGTGGTTCTGTCGATACCATTGTAAGTATTTTTGTAACATCTCCACAGATGAGAAGTAAATAATCAATTCAGGGTTTTGCAAAACTGTAGCAGCACCAGTATCAGTGCAGTTAAAATTGTATACTCTGATCTTTCTTGTTCTGCCATGTGTAGATTCATCTACTTTAATGTGAGGCTGAATTCTTAGGCACTTCAAAGGTAACACAAAAGTACTGGGGTGTTGCAGTTTTTAATTATCTTTTTTCCTAGGCCTTTTTCCTACATTTCCACCTGGTGCAAATCTTTTATACCATTTTTCCCTTCAGTGAGAATTTTAGATCTGTACTTAACAGGATCAAGCCTTTATTGTTAAGTTGAATAAATGCGGGTAGTATTTGAGAATAAACAAAAATAAAACGCGGTTAGTCAGCCTTTCTATACCTGCACAAGAGGAATTTGGAAACAGCAGTTTACACTGTTTTTAATTCAAAAAATGGAAATGCCAAATAGAGTTCCTCAGTCAAAGAAAAATTTACATCTCGTTCCTAGCGTGGCATCTGTGTAGTCATTTAAAAACCCTAAAAAGCCACTTAATCTAAAAATAGTGAAGAACAGTTATGACAAAGGTTCCTGTTTATTGTGGTGATAATTAAAATGTCCTGCTGATTTAATTTCTTGTTAAAAAGGAGCCTAGCAAAGGGACATACAAGAGTTCAATTAGCACAAGATTCAGCAGGCAGTATTACCTCTTTAGAAACTTTTCTTCCACCTATGTTGTCTTTAAATGACAAAACCACCACTGCTACCTGATCCCATATTTACCTAATAAAAGAGTAATTGTTAGGTTTTCTCCTGCAACATGTTTGACATAAATGGATTGTTTTGTCCTAACCTATTGCAAATGGCACATTGCTAACTTACATAATCTCTGTAACTAGAGAAGTTCACATATCTTAAATATACAGATACGTAGTGAAATATACTAGGTATCCATTTGAATGTGACTTACTCATTAGATAATTATTCATAGCTGTGAATTAATGAGATGTGAGGTAGAGGGCTCCTAGGAAGTGCATACAAAGCATACTAACAGAAAGAGCTGGATCTTCACCCTCTGGACTGTTGAGTACACAAAGCCCCTGCTTACTGTCAGAAAAACTCCATGTGTGCTTTTGAATGTTGGTGGCTGTCCTCACTTAAAATTTAAAATAGATATAGTTATTGACTCCATGTAATTATTTTCACTTGGGTTAATAATGGTGGTAGTTCATCTTCAGTGTTGCATTGTTATATTCCCGTCCTTTACTTAGTGGCTTTTTTTCCATTGTATGCTTGTTAGAATCACTGGAGTACTGTCCACTACCAAAGGAGATGTAAACCCCCTTCATTTCCATTGAAAGTGTTGGAAATCGAATTTAATTTCTAAAGCTTTTGAATAAATATCTGTCAGGTCTTTGCTCTTTTAACAAAGATTTGAATCTTTATTGCCCCCTTTTTCAACTTTCTGCCTGGCTTTTTGAAGATTCATATTTTGGCATATCTTTTTCTCCTCTTCTGCCTGACGTTTAGTTTTCCTCATGAATGTGTCAAAACACCTCCTTTATTGCTCTGGAATGTGAAAGGGTCTGAAGCAGATATTTTGGGGTTGGGAGGGGTTGAGTTTTGGGGATTTTAGTTTAGTTTATTTTACTTGATCCTAACCTCGTTGTGATTGGATAGAGTGGTCTGTGGCTTACATGACAACTTCTGTATATGTCAGTATTATGATATTAGATGCAATTTGATGCACCGACACCCCCACACACACCCTCCTTTACCATAATTTCATATTAATATTTATGATACGTGGTTTCTTTATAGGCCATCTACCTACCTTAACTTGTTCTAAGTAAATTGTGTAAGCTTGTTTACCTTGAAAGTGTGAGCCTAAACCAGGAGTTAAAACAATTAAAAAAATTGTTGTTACAGATAATTCAGAAGAGTTCTTCTGGAGGTTAAAAGCAGACTGGTAAAATTCCTGTGATGACAAAACTGGTTAGATGCTCTTTAAACAATAGAAATGATGCATTTTGATGAAAGTACATAATCAAACCTTGAACAGTTTCGTATTTTCTTTTATTATTTCTTTGATTATATTGGAATTGCCATGAACAAAAGGGAGATTAGTCAAGGTCTTAAATGAGCTGTTTCTCCCCAACACTTGTTTACGGCAGCAGTTGTGGTGTCTTTCGCTCTGGCAAAGAAACAAGGACATCTGCAGCTCAGATTTCTCAGTGTTTTGGAGAGGCAACAGTTGCCATGATAATAGAAAATCTGTTCCAAAAATATTTTATCATTAAAGTGTTGCCTTTTTTTTTTCCTCTTCTTGCTTTTTCTATACCCTTCTATATTATTCCCTTTTCTTTATAGCATTTATCCATTGTATCAACAGCAATTGCACAGGATAAATCATTCTTACAGATTTTTGTCATAAGTGATAGTGTTTAAAAATGTTGTAATAGTACAATCCAAGAAAATATGTTGCCTCTAAAGGAGCCTCTCCAGGCAAGTTACTTCCCATGGGACTTTTTCAAGTAACAAAAATCTAAGGCCCTCTTTACCAGATAAATAGGGTTGAACCCATGCCAGAATAGGGAGCCGGCTCAACGAGATGGAGTGCTATTTCTAAATATTATTTTGTAGATGTGAGGAGAACCATTCTGGCATGAGGTTATAATTAATATGAAAGAAGATTCAGAAGCAGAAAAAAATGGCTCAAGGTCAGAGTATAAAGTAGATGCACAATAGATATTGATCAATTGAATAACAACTCTTTATGTAGGAATTACAAATAGATTGCAGCTACAAGTATAGAGGAAGTTCTTCGGGAATTCTTAACTCTTTTGACTTGGAGGAAAACTGAAGGAAACTTTTTCCACTGATTATGTATCTTATGTATATATTTTCAGTAACCGTGTGGAAGCTTGGACTAGAGATGTTGACTTCCTGCTGCGGCAAGAAGGGAGACCCATGGTAAAGCTTACTGGTGACAGGAAGCATGTGAGAGTGATGGAAGCAGATTGGCAGAATACTGATAAAGCAGTGAAATGGATAAAGGAAGAGGCCATTAACTTTACTCAACCATTTGTTCTTTACTTGGGACTAAATTTGCCACACCCATATCCATCACCCTATGCAGGAGAAAATTTTGGATCCTCTACATTTTTAACATCTCCCTATTGGCTTGAAAAGGTATGTGAAAATGAAATTTAAATATACATTTATTTATAACAGTACTTACTATGAACAGTATTTTATTCCTTACATGATTTTTCAAGTCAGACTCAGTTTTGATATTTCGGTACACAGTAAAAAAGTACTTGGATGGGATGGTAGATTTCTGATTTAAGGGTAAGCAAACAGAAATGAAGAATTTCTCCTTGTTATAGGAAAGGACTTGTTAGCAGTAGTCACTGAGTCAATAAAGAAATTTAAAGTTTAATGGCTAGAAATACGTTAAGCGGAGGATGAAATTGTTGCTATACTTAGCTGTAATTTTTTTTCAGCAGTGGTCTGAAGTTCATTGGTCACAACATTCTGTATTCTGCTTGTTATAAATTATGCTATATGCAATCATTCTGAGTTATTTTCTTTTGTAACAGGTATGTATGTATTGTAATAAGTATGAAATTGACATGAGGCAACATAAGTCTCTTTCCTGCTAACTTCTTTCCATGCTGCTGTAGCTTTTCAGTGTTTTTAGAGTGCAGTAAAATTCCATTAAAATAGAGTGCATAAAATCCCATCCTATTCCAGTATGTGGAAAGTTGACAGATAGCACTCCATTCCAGAGAAGAAGAAAATATTTTTTTGCTGTCTTGTGTGGTCTCCAGGTGCCATTATCTTATTTTATATTTATATATATAAAAATATAAATGGGTTACAATAGCTTTCCCTGCATAAAAGCATTAAAAGTCTCTGCAGCTGAAGAACCGAGAATTAGGTTTGAAAAGACTTTATGCTTTCTTCAGAAAAAAACATACACAATTTATATAACTCATGGCCTTTTCTGATGGGGAACTGCAAAATCTCTTTATCTAGGTGCAATAAAAACGGAAAGACTTAGAAAAAAGGATATACAAATGAAGTTTGAGAGATCTGAGTTTCTTTGTAATAGTGAGGGTTGTGGGTTCTAGAAATGGTGAGAAGTTTGTGGGGAGAGGAAGAGCATGAGGGAAAAACCCTTCATTTGTAAAAAGCAAGTTCTAGCTTGGGTATTCAGGAAAACTTGCTAGGTGCTAATAGCTGGGTTAGACATGTCTTGGGAAGTGGGGATACCTTCCATCAAGTCACAGACAAAGTTATAACATCTCTGACAAAATTGTTGTCATCCTTAATGCAGTTATTGCTGAGGTCCTTTCACCACTACATATACATACATACTCAGTTGTGTGACCCACATATTACCGTTTATTGACCATTGGCTGATTCTTCTGGGATGTATCTGTGTTTTGGCCATGGAAGGAGCAGTCTTTGAAAATGCCAGAGCTCAATCTCATGAAGAAGTTTGAGTGCAAAGATGAACTTGACTTAAATTGTGTTTTCTAGGGAGCTTATACAGAACGGAGTATCAACTCGGTATGTTTATGAAACCCTGTGTTGCTAAACTAAGCAGATGGTCCCCTGTATTTTGCACAAACTGGCACTTTTTCAGGACGTGTGGCTTCTTTCCTAGCTATGAAATACAACAGACAGACAAAGGCATTATGACCTTGTGAATCCTTCAAACTAGGTTGTAGTCCTATAGAATAGAGTTCAGTCTTCTGACGAACGATGGATGGAGAGAGACACTCTTTGCTCCCATTATATCTTAAGCAACTAATAAATACCCTTTGAGGAGTCTAAAATGTGAGTTTATTTAACCAAGGACCTTCATCAATCAGGAGATGACTGAAGCAGTTGTCTGCTGTTATTTTGTTTTCCATTATTTCTTCTTGCAGCCTATTTTCTATAGGGCCTAAAAGAAATTTATGTTTTGGTATGTCTGTCTGTCTATTACAAAGCCAGGTTTTATCCCTGTGGGCACTTACAACTCTTGGTGTCTTAACAGCTGTTTAGATGTTGGTCTCTCTGAAGTAACAGGTGATAGGAGAGGAAACAGCCTGAACTTGCACCAGGGGAGGTTTAGACTGGATATTAAGAAAAAACGTCTTCACTGAAAGGGTTGTCAGGCAGTGGAACAGGCTGGCCAGGGGGGTGGTGGAGTCACCATCCCTGGAGGTATTTGAAAGACATGTAGATGTGGCGTTTGGGGACATGGCTTAGCAGTCGGCTTGGCAGTGCTGGGTTAATGGTTGGATTTGGTGATCTTAAAGGTCTTTTCCAACCTAAATGATTCTATGACTTAATACGTGTGCTAGGTAAGAAAGAGTATTGACTGTCATGGGAAGTGGAACTTTATGGGTACTAGAACACAAGGCTGTAACAGCTCTGGTGGTCAACATGATGTTAGCATGTGCTCAAGAGACAGACACTATGCTAGTAGCTCCCTAGACAGCTCTCAGTCATCCATGCCACACATGGGGCAAAACCAAATGGGGTTCAGCAGGGTTTGACACTTAAATTGCTACACCAATAAACAGGGATGTAATGCTTCCAGGGGCAGCTTTGGCCTGATTGCTTTTGTGCCGCGTGGAGGCCCTTGGACAGTATTTCATCTTGGGTATTTTATCAGGAGCCAGCACTACACGTTTGGGGCCAGCTCAGATGTGGAGCTGTGGCTGCAGCCATGGGAAGGTGCTGGACAGGCACCAGAGTTCCTGTGCCATAATGTAGGCCTCACCTCTGTTTGTTAGAGAAGATTTTCAGAGGTGTGGTTTTATTATTTAGTAAACTGAAGTTGTCCATACTGAGATTACATCTTCTCTGCTTTGTGATAATTTGTGCTTTAAGTCCACAATATAGGAGTAATTAACTCTGATAAACGCAGCATGCACTTACGAGTATGACTGCCTAGGCTAAATGTATGTCAGACTTTGAGGCTCTAAAGCTGGTACTGCAGCACACAATGTCTGTGACTGCGCAGTTTGAATATAGAAATCCAGCATTATTTGTAATTGTTTGGTTCCCACTTTTTAGTTTCAAACTGATCTTACACTGCATTATAACTAAATGGATTGACATCTGTAGAAACAAATAAAAAAGTATTAGAAAATTGGACTAATGTACTGAATTATTTTTATCAAGATGTCAAGACTTGTCATCCACTGTCCTGCAGACCTTCCCAAATTTAAGTGAATTTCCGTGTTGTTCTGTAGGTTCACTTAAGCTCCCATTATTTTTTGTACATATGCTGTGTAGTTATCCTACTTTGATGAGACACTATGCCAGTATTTCTGTATTTTCTCTAGAGTACAGTTCTAGAAGATTGTTCTGCAGTGTCTGTCTTAAAGAAAGACATTGGCTGGTACCCCCAACCTTAGTTTCTAGCAGAATTCAAAGCTTTCTTTTAAAATCACTTGATACCTGGGGAAGCAGAGGGGAAGTATTGAGGAGGTAGCAGCACCATGTAACATATAAGCAGCTGGTGTTTCCTGGACAACAAATTGATTGCTCTGAATTTATGCTAAAAAGTTTTAAATTAAATCCGTTCTTTTAAAAATTGTTTAATTCAGTTGCTGAAGTAATGTAAATTTCCTCTTATTTTTAGGTAACTTATGAAGCTATTAAAATACCCAGATGGTCTTCTTTTTCAGAGATGCATCCGGTAGACTATTACTCGTCTTACACCAAGAATTGCACAGGAGAGTTTACAAAGCAAGAAGTGAGAAATATTAGAGCATTTTATTATGCTATGTGTGCAGAGACAGATGCCATGCTGGGTAGGTAATGTTTCATTATACGGTGGGTTTTCTTGTGCTGAATTTTTTACAAAAATGCTTATAGGGTCTTTCTTGGTGGTGGCGGGGGGGGGGGGGGGGGGTGTGGTCAGTGTAGCAGGGCAGGGGGGGAACCACAATTCAGATCGGGGACTAAGTCACGTGACTGTTGCTTACCAGTCTATATGATAAATAATTGGATAGCTTTTAAGGCTGTTGCAAGGAGACAGAGCACTCTGAAAAGTAATCACAACCACCAGTCAAAAGCCCTGTAAAAGCCCAGTAAAACATTACTTGGCTCATACACAAAAGAAGCAGAATACTCTTTGATTAAGTTCTAACTAAAATAATGGAAACAGTTGTGAAGGGGACAGACCAGCAAAGCAGAGCTGGAAGGAAAGATAAATTTTAGGGCATAAGCAGTTTCCTTGGAGATTTTTTCAAATGCATAGACTGGACGACAGCTATTACACATAGACTAAACAATAAGGTTACCTTTGACGTCACCTTTAGCAGCACATTATCAAAAGTTAGAAGAAAAAAGAATTAATTAGGCATTCAGAATTCTTCCTAGTTTGCAGTAAGGTCTACATACATAAAAGTTACAATGCAAATCGGTCTTCATTTACGGTATTTTATTTCTTAATTTGAAAAGTGACCATGGAAGAACAAGAATTTCCTTGTATTCTAATACAAAATTAATGAATAAATAAGCTAATATTTTAGCAACATTAGAAGTAATCTAAAAGACACACATCTACTCTTCCACATTTTATGAAAGAAAAGAGATCAACACGAGCCTGACAGTTTTAGGAAATTAAGGTATTCCCAGGTAGCTGCACTGCAGTTTAATTTGGTAATGTATTTTAAGTTTTTAACGTCTGTTTAAGCAAGAACCATCTTAGTGTTTTAATGTTAAAGATGTGTAAGTGCTTTGCCTAATTACCAACTTCATTGATCTTGGCCCTGTCTGTGTTGCACAAATGCGTATGCAAAGGGCTTCTGTGGGTATGTTGGCACAGGAAGGAGAAACTTCCACTGGTTATATATAAGGTGGATACGTCAAGAGTGCTTCACCCTAAATGTCAGAACTTCTCATGACCTATTTTACTGCTGTTTTAATAACTATTACTAGTTATGCTAGAAATTAACCAAAAGTGACAATAGCAGAAATGGAGCTTGTCCTGTGGTGCATCCTTGCTTTTTGAAATTTTTGTGGTTGTTACCCTCCACACTTCCTTGGGAGCCAGACCCTTGCAACTCATTGACAACTGTATGTTACTCTGGGCCTGAACACTTTGGGCTTTGCCCTCTGTGGCAGAGAGCGGAGCTTCCAACCCTCTGACTAGGATTTCTCAGTGTTTCATGCTGCTTTGCAGGTACTGAAGTTGAAAGGATTATTTTGAACATATCCTTTTCAATATCTTTTTCTTGTTGCAGGTGAGATTATTTCAGCTCTGGGAGATACTGGGCTACTTAAAGAAACAGTTGTTATATTCACTGCAGATCATGGAGAACTTGCCATGGAACACCGGCAGTTCTATAAAATGAGCATGTATGAAGGAAGTTCGCATGTTCCTCTTCTAGTTATGGGGCCAGGCATAAAAGAACAGCAGCAAATACCAAATGTGGTATCTCTTGTGGATATATATCCTACTATGCTTGGTGAGTCAAGTCATTTCACGTGATTTCCCCCCCTCCCCAGTTACTATTATTACCATGCATTCGTATTATAATCAGAATTATATCTCCTTTTTGTGAGGCAATGTAGCAACACAAAAGGAGATAATTTATCTGTGGAGCATACGTATGGACTTAATACAAAATGCAAAAATATGATGTCAAAATTAAATAAAGGAGCTGATGATGTTCCTTACTACTGTTACTGTCATCAACACAATTACAGTGAATGATTATTTATAGGATTATTTTTGTTTTATCACCTTTTTTTTTGTAACAGTCACTTCTGCTTTAGATATTAATAATCCCTGCTAGTCTTTATACCTGATGGTTTACTGTAGAAATTACAGTGTAAATGCATCCAGAGATGAGATTAAACCTGAAAGGATAGCAGGTTCATTATCTTATCAAAGGAATGTCCTTTATGAAGGGTCATGTGGAAAAAATGTGATAAAAGCTTTGTATAGAAAGGGCAAGTGTAATAGTTTATGATAATGGATATCCATTCTTACTTTCTTGGATATGGAAATATTTGTTATGGGGCAGAAAAATCAAATAAAAAGAACTGACAATGAATTACTTACAGATGGAAATTACTTATAAGAGTGAATTTTGGAACAGTTACTTGTGATAAATCATGCAAGACATGAATCTCACTAGATCTAAACATTAGGTGAATTCACTATTTGAGGCTTTATCTGGGATCTTTTAGGCTAGAAAAATGTTCTTTTCAAGGCAGTCTGCAAAGCTTGCCCTTCAAGAAGTGTCATGTGTATACTGCAGTTGCCTGAGAGATCGTGGGGCAGTAGATAAAATGGTACTTCTAGCAGTAAAAGCCAATGAAAAATCATTTTCTGTACTGTTTTAAGTTGATTTTCTACACAAACGATACTTATCTGCCTCTCTCCTCTCAAAACTTCTGAACCAGTTATCCAGTTGAAAACAGGCTATAAACTGAGTAGCTTTCTCTTCCAAATTCTGATATCAAATCTTTTATATATGTAGTCATCTGTGTTAGATGTGGTTCTTCAGTAAGTTCTGGTATCATATGTAAAGAGTTAAAAATATCTTTTTTTCTTCTTTGTGCCTTTTCCCCAAGTAATATAATTGGTCAGATGGTTTAACATCCTTCCTTCTTGTTCTTTTCCTCCTTCTTTTTTTCTTCCCAGAACTTTTAAGTCCTTTCCTTCTGTTCTGGCAGTTCCCTTCTCCTGTAATCTGAATGTCAAAAAAAGGCACTTAGCTCAAGATGAATGTGAAAACATGAAGAATCATCTCTGTCAACTATTATCTCTTCAGGCTGCATGCTGCTGCTGACTAGTGAGGAAATAGATTTCAAGTCTTTTTTTGTGATAAATTTAATCCCTTTGCTTTCAGTTGTCTCAGGGCAATAATCTCTTTTAAGGCGCCGTCTAAATGTTTTGCTCAATACTTCCTCCTTTATTGACTTCAGCATTCAGTGCACCCTATAGTGAGTGTGGTACAGAAGTTTTGATTCCAGCAGAATCTGGGTGATACAGGAATTCAGCCAGGAGTGCAACAGCTCTTCGATTTTCTGACAGGTTGTAGCATAACCTTTCCTCCAGACAGCACTAGCTTTGTTGGTCTGTACGGAGGTACCTTTGGATCTCTGTTGGAAAAGCAGGAACTACTGAAGGTGCCAGCCAGCCTGGAGCATTCTTCACATGTAAATGCAGTTACTGCAATGAATAGCATTACTGGTTTAGGATGACAGAAGAGGAAGGCCTACATCCCTTTTTCATTTGTTCAAATATCATATGTATTTTTTCAAGTTTTTAGCCCACATGCCAGAAGCTACTGGGTTTACATGTTACAGGTCTTCCTAGTGCTTAGTCAAATGCTGGGCTTTTTATTTACTAGAGGAAGAACTACAGATTATTGACAGGTATATATGCTATAGAAGCAGAGGAGAAAAAGGAAGGTATGTGCTGATGAAGGGAAAAGTCACCTGTGGGCAGTTTATATATCTGAGTATCACCACTTGCCATAGCACAGAAGATAAAATACTACCACGGTGCTCTGTGAAATGGAAAGTGTTGAATTTAGATGACTACATGCTATGTTCAGTAGGGTGATTAAAAACATCATTACTGTCATACCCCATTTTCCAGACACAACAGAGTTTAGCTAACATGCTTGGGATTCTCATCCGTGTTTTTCAGAATGTCTCTGAGAGTCTTTGCAGCTTCTTAATACTGATCTGATCTTTGGAAGCCAGAGATGTTTTTAAGTTGATATGAAGGAAGCTTATTCAAGTTACAGCATCTTCTAGGGGCCATCTAGCAAGCTATAGAGTCATCCAGTTTTTCCATACGTGCACTGTATTGATACCTCTGATACCATCTTTATCTCCAGCCCTGCCAGAGAAGCAAGTGGCCACGTGTTCCTCGGTTTCCCCACCAGTTATAGGTGATAACTTTTAAAGGCCACCTTTCGTAAAGTATTTTGTAACTCACTGATAAAGGATGCTAGACAGGCGCTTAGCACCATTATTACCAAAGAAATGAATGGTTAGGCTATGGTGGATATGGAGCTTTTAGGGTCCTTTCATGGTATGACATCTCTTTCTCCTGCCTGATATGGTCAGAGCAGGAGGGAAGGGTGTAAAATGATTAAAAATAACAAAAAAGCACCACCTATCACTGGAGGCTATTATGATCAGTTAATAACTGTTAAAAAGTTAAAAACATCTGTTAAAGATTGACTTAGACATAGCTGATAGTTCTTTTGATCGAGATAGTGGGTAGCTCACTTTGGAAAGTTCCTTAAGTTTTTTATTAATATTTACGTATGTTTGGTTCCTGTGTTCTACAAGAAGAATAATTACAAATGTTTGTTTTATTAATGAAATAGAATTTATGTTCAGACGTCTGTAGCATTACGTTAGGGTTTTTTAATCACAGTTAACTGCAGTAGCGTTTTGACTTTGTATATCTTTGCTCAGATGTAGCAAGAATTCCTGTGCCACAGAACCTCAGTGGATATTCGCTTACACCGCTGCTACATGGAAAGGCTGAAAATGAAGCGTCAGCCAGAGGGCTTCGTCCCTCATGGGTGCTGAGCGAGTACCACGGATGCAATGTCAATTCTTCCATGTACATGCTTCGAACTGGCAAATGGAAATATATCGCGTACTCAGATGGCCATTCAGTACTTCCACAACTGTTTGGTATGTTACAACCTCTATGTTCTAACTGACTGAATTGATTTACTTAAATGCAAATTGGCTTTTAACTGACTTTTTCTTTGTTCCAGACCTTACTGCTGATCCAGATGAGCTAACAAATGTTGCCGTAAAATTCCCAATAATTGTACATTCCTTGGACAAACTACTTCGCTCAATAGTAAACTATCCAAATGTTTCTTCTTCTGTTAAGGAGTATAACAAAAGACAGTTTATCAGTTGGAAACAAAGTTTGGGCCAGAATTACTCAAATGTTATTGCCAACCTTAGGTGGCATCAAGACTGGTTAAAGGAACCAAAAAAATATGAGAATGCAATTGACAAGTGGCTTAGTCAAAGTAAATAAAAACCACCTAGATTTTATATAACTAATGATATGAAAACATTCTGCATTTGTAATATTATGCTATATTTCAAGTATTACAGTTATTCTTATATAAGCTATTGACAGCAAAGATGCCCAAACAATTACTGCTTTGCGTGAGAAAGCCAAAAGCATTTTATGTAACTAGCCAGCGCAACAAATCTAGATTTTTAGATACTACAGTTCTGTAACACTTAAGTATATGTAGGAAGGATAGTACTTAAGTACTAATTGCATGTATGGAATATTTACCTGGTTGCAAAAATGCAGAGTATTAAGCATTAGAACTCACCACAAATTTTCATTTCTAAGGACAGACTAAAGCAAGGATTATAAAATTTAGTGGAGTTGGATACCAATTACAGTGGAATGTGCTGGAGCCAAATTTCCATCAAGGCAGGTTTTAAGTCTACAATGAGTACACATTCATCCACCTTTGAGAAGCTATAGTGGTTAAAATATAATCAGAAAGTTAACAGCTAGTACTGGTCTGAATAGGGATGCAGTTTATTCGAGTATTTACTGTGTCAGCATTCCTGTTTCATATGTGGTTGACTCCATCTTTTCAAGATTGGCTTTCTATCTCTTGCTTTTGGATCTGGTACTTATCACTCCTTGCTGTTCAAATAAATTCCATAATATGCATAGGCTACTAGTTGAACATATGTGCAGGTGAAGAGGAATCTGGTCACTGTCAGAAATTAAAAAAACCCACAAAACAAACAAACCCCTCTGATGATAAGTAATAGTCTGATTCGCATAGCATAAGATGAAAGCTTCTTGAATAAATTTCCATTATGCAGTGAGATTCTGCAGGCATATGTTTTAATGTGCATCAGTGCGTGGAGAACTGGAACCTGAAATGTACACAGAGGAGACAAAACTGAAGCTTGGAGAAAAAGTTAACATAAAAATACTATTTGACATTTTTTGAGGGATGTGACCAAAAAAAAAAAAAAAAAGCAGTTTTGGAAGAAGGAAGATTTAGCTGGTAACTCTTCTGCTTAAGAAAAACATAATTGTAGCAGCACTTAGGTTTACTTATTCTTGATCACAGTTGTTGCTGCTATAATAACAACTCAGGATGACATTATACTTCCTGCGTGAATGCTTTCTAGAATCTGTAATGAAGTGCTCACCAGTAGCAGTAAGCTAGTAAAAATAAACTTGAAAAATACTTGTGTTTTCTGACAGCTAAGCACTCCACATGCATTTCATAAATTACTTCCCACACTAGAATTAGAACGTTTTAGCTATTTTCTACATCTGTGTTCATAGGACATTAAGCCTAACCATACACTACTTACTGCTATGGTAGCATGTTTTCCAGGTTATTTGGTTTTTTTTGTGGGCAAGGAACAAATTAATAGTTTTTAAAAACCCTTCAGACACTGTAGCACATGTCATTATAATTCTTGCTAAAATGAGTTCAGATAGCAATGAAATTATTTAAAAAAACCCCATGTCTTAGTGGTGTAATGTAAAGCAGCTGCATAAGTAGAGAAAATAAACATATTCCTATGAAAGCTTCTTCAGGAGGGAAAAGAACAAATAAACTTCACTTGTCAGAGATCTGGTCTCTGAATGCAGAGTACATTGTACAGAATGTATTAAAATAAAATTATGGTGAACTGGATGTGTTTTGTGTGTGCTTTTTTAACGACTGAATGTTTAAAGAATTACTAGGGAAAATTGTATTCTGTCAGTTCTGCAGACAGTGGTTTCTGTAAAGACACGAGCTTGTAAGATGCATTTCTTTATAAGTATTAAGCTTACAAAAGTGCAGTTTGTGATACTCTTGTGAAATGGAAAAAAAACCTGGAAAAACAAACTTCTTACCAGAATTCCTTGCAAAAACTTATTTTATCACAGACTGTCCAAAGAAGCCCAGTGCATGGCAGCAGGTTTCCAGAAAACGCAGGAAAGCCCAGGAATGCACCAGCTCGCAAGTAGAGCTACCGCATCAGGAGGTAGGGATACCCCCTCACAAGGCAATTCTATGGCATGTGAGCCAACCAGCAGTGGATTGTGATCGGATCCTAAGTCAGTATGTCTAGTACTTGTTTTTATACCTGGTCATCTTAAAATGCTTATTTAAAGAGACGATAGTGACTTGTTTGTTAAAAGCAAACTTTGAGTTTTGCAAGTTATTTATTACTTGCGTGTGAACCTTTGTTCTGAAGAGTTAGGAGAGAAGGCAAAAGCCCCCTAATGCCTTCCAACCTCTGTTTGCAATAAACAATCTACCTGTGTCAGTGCAGAATTGAGCTAATTTTCAGTCCAAAACAGACGCATTTATCATACTCGGTTACTCTGCCTTACTGTGCTAATGCATCTGCATTATTGTAACACAAACCAAGTGAGGTTTGCAATCTGCAAGGCTGGCCAGCTAACGAAGGGCAAACCCCCCTGTTTTTTCAAATGTGCTAAACAACTTACGTAGTATTAACGTTGAAGAGACACAGTGCAGTGAAAGGGAGAAGGGGGCAGGCTGGAATGCCAGCAGGTCCAGATGTATTTATTAGATGTAGCCAGGTCAATTCAGCCTCTTCAGATTTACCTCTGACTACCAAGGGCTTCTGAACCTTCCTTTTTACCTGCAAGTGTTCACAAAGGCAGGAGAGGTGCTACTGACCAGATGAACAAAAAAGGGAATTACTTTTGCAAATGCAAGTTCCTAGATGTCACCAGATAGGTACAAGACTGCCACTGTGAATTTGCCAACAAATTACATGAGAATAACCTGCTGCCTTTGTCAGGATAATTAGCCGAGTCGGTAAGAAATAAATCAGAGGGGAAATCCAGACTTTGAATGCACTTGGGCAATGATCTACCTGATCTTATTTTAAGCAAGGAATGGCAACAGAGTAGATAAAATTACTGTAAGTTAGCTTCACAACTGGCTAAAATAAAGCTCAGTAGCAGGTACCAAAAATTAAAGAGAGAAGGCTGATCAAATAAGGTCTGCAAGAACATGGTGTAGTACTGTTGGTACTTTTTTAGTTAGTAATTTGAATGCAGGATTCGGCACTTCTATTAAATGTGAGAAAATGCACCCTGGGAGAACTGTCAGCACTTTTGAGGACAGGCTAAAACTAAAGTAGTCTCGATTAGCTGGAAAAATAATTTGCAATCAGTCAGGTGAAGTTTGTCATGGATTAGTCGTGGTCAAAATGAAGGGAAAATATTTAAAATGGTGAACAACAAACTTTCTAGGCTGCAGTTTTGCAGCAAAAAAACAAACGAGCAAACAAACAAAAAAAAAAAACAGAACACATGCCTGGAGATTTTTGAGAACCAGGAGAGGAGTATGAATCAACAGCGTGATGTGGCGACAAAGGAAGACGGTGACGTTTGAGGATCATTCAATGAAAAGACACAAGAGGCAATTACTTTATTATCACTAGTGAATCTCCTAAAAAAAGGGTATTGTCTCCACTTTGTGGCTTTGTCTCTTAAGGCCATAAAGAGATGAGAGGATTTTTAAGAAAATACTATAAATAATGGACCTGTGAATCATATTAGGTGTGTTTCATCCATCAGACAAACTTGACAAGTCCTCAACTATGACTAAGGCTCATACAGGAGCACCACAAGCGCTGCCACTGAGAGCGGAAAAAGTATCTTTGTTTTTCTGGTAGGGCTGTTCTGATGAGCTGTCTGGAGAGAAAGAAAGGACTTTTAAGTGCTTAGACATGTAAACAGCCTGTCAAGCTATCTAAACTCTGTCACTGGAATTTAATAAAAAATGTTGAAATTATTTGTCAAGAATGGCCAAGGTATGTGTGATCCTGCACTAGATCAGGGAGCCAGAACAAATGCCTGCAGGATGCTCTTCACAGCCCCTTTCTGCGTGATTTCAGCTTCACCACTATTTATTTATTTCTGAATGAAGTTCAGTCCCGTTTACACAGCCCAGTTTCACCTCTACTCACCTTTGTAATGACCCTTTGTCAGCAGCAGTAATTATGAGCAGACACCAATTACTGTAAAGATAAATAAAAACATCACATGAGGTCACTGGTTTTGGAGTCATGTTTTCTTCTAAGGAAATTGGTCACCTTCAGCCTTCCTCAAGAGGAAGCTCGTTGAGCTTGAGATGCTACAGGTACCTGTCAGCATCTGGTACCTTGACATGTAACTGCAGTACAACAGGAGCTATGACAGTGTCCTCGCACCTCAACCTGACCTTTATTTCCGTAACCCTGCTCACGTGATAACTACCGTTGGCAGCTATATATTACATTACATCTATGATGCATCTGGCTGTGATGGCTGCCTCCAACTCGAAAAGGATTCTGGGGAGACAGGTAACCCCACAACAGCCAAGGGCTAAAACAATGCACCCACCTAACCACAACACTGGTAGAGGTCTGACTCAAGCCGGGTATGAAGGAAACCAACTTCTGTAGTCAGTAGGAAAATGTAAGTCAATCATCTTAACCCATAAATAAAGGGCAGCCCAGGGCCCGCTGAACCCTCATGCATGGCAGGGTATCCCCATGAGCGGGGACACCCCTCAGGCATACTCTTTGAGGCTGAGAGATTCGTCGCCCCAACAGATTCTTGGTAAGTGACTAAGTGCATGCTAAACTTTGAAATCCTGGCTAAGTGGTACAAAGGACTGGCAGTGCACATATAATCCGGCAGCTAGAAACCATTGACCAACTCTGGGACTAAGTTTGGATCTATCCACACCACAACTCCCCTCTGAGAAGGATTCCGGAATGCAAGGGTGTCCTTTCTGAACCTCATGACTCAACGGGAGGGTCCCCCAACAGTCTTCTCTGGCTCTGTCCTCTGTGCAGTAAATAATCAAGTATACCTTGCCATCGAATCTTGTCAAACTGGCCACATTTACTATCAAACTTGGTTCAATTGCTGGTTTATACCGATAAAACATATTGCTGCTTCCCTCTTAGGAGTGAAGTGCATCTCTCCACCCGTGACACCAGCACACAGCAAGACACAGTTCTGAGACAAGACGTGATACCCACAGGAAAGAGGAAAGTGTAAAGAAATTTTTGGATAGGTTGGTGAGAGCCAGACAGCAAGAATGTGATTAGCCTCAGGTCCTCTGTCGCTGAGCCAGTGCTGATTTATCACCTAAGCAAGGAAAAGCCCTGCTAAAGAGCCTGCACAAGTAGAAGCCTTGCCCTGAACCGACTGTCCTTGCCCCCCTTGTGAGCATCATTGGTGAGAGCCTAAATGCACACAGATCACTGCTAGATAATTAGAACTAAAAAGCCTCACTTGACAGCTTCCCCGTGGAAAGAAACATTGCTGTTCAAAAAGCTGTGCATCTCCTGAGACCTGCCCAGGTGGCTGTGCTGTTCCCTGTACCAGCAGCAGCTGCGCAGGAGCTACAGCCGGAGTCTTTGGGTGAGAAACAGCTTCATGCAATCACAGCGTAAACACGCTGCAGTTTGTCTGCAGGTACAGAGCTCTCTCTCTGGCATATTCATACATGTGAGCTGTCGTCAACATATTGAGAGTATTGATATGCATATGCTACCGGCTATAAACATTGCACATCCTTCGTGCCCAGTCCTACAGAAACAGAGCTATTGAATCACAGAAAAATGTAGGCTTGGCTTAACTGGTAGTGTCAACATGAACATTATGAACGAATGTCAACACATTCAGCTGGTGAAGTGGGTGTAATGGAAATCTAACAAATAAAACCAGAGCTAAACAAGGATATAGTCTCAGAGCAGTACGGCTTCATTGTTCTGCCTTCACACATGCCACGCAGGAATAAACACCACGTTTTAGAAGACTTTTGCCACAAGCAGGGGTGTGTTTTATACAGCTACACACCACTGCAGCCCCCTGCTCAGCCTGTACAGCTATTTAACTGGCCCAAGAACCGCACCAGCCCACCTGAAAGCTAACGGTCGCATCCACGCTTTCCTAGCGGACTACAACAACGGCAACAACAACAAAAAAGAGTAAATTTCTTGTACTGACCGATTTTATTTCCGAATGAGGTACCAAGAAATCCACACAGTACGACTGAAATACGCGTAAGGCTCTGTAGGGACCAGTCAGTCGGGCTGCGGATGGGACCAGCGCTCGGGCAGTTCGCACAGCATCAGCCTCCCTGCCGGCTCTGCCCTCTCCGGGCCTGACACGGAAACATGCCAGACAGGTAATAGCCAGCCCGCGACACCCCCGGCTCCGCCACCGCCGAGGTGAAGGTCCGGAGGCAGCGCCCCGCGGCTGCCCACACGCCCCGCAGCGCGCAGCCCCGTCCCGTCCCCTCGCCGGGGCCACCGCTCCCCCGGGGCGAGGCCCCGCCGCCGCTAGCGCCGCACCGCCGGCTCGGGCACGGGGGCTGCCGAGGCGCGGGGGCTCCCGCGGGGCCCCGGGGAGCCGGGGGGCGCGGCGGCGCAGCGGGCGGCGGAGCGTGGCCCCCCGCGGCCCCTGGCCGTCGAGGCCGGGGCAGCAGCAGGCGGCGGCGGGCGCCGTGCAGCTCCCGCAGGGGCCCCGCCGCAGGCGGCGCGGCCGGTGCCGGCGGCCGTGGAGGAGCAGGCAGGCGTAGGGGTTGAGGGCGCTGCTGGCCGCCGCCACGATGCCCAGCGCCGGCGGCGCCTCCCGCCGCCCGGCCGAGGCCAGCCCCAGCTCGGCGGCGCAGCGGGGCAGGCGGCAGAGCGCGAAGAGCGCGGCCAGCAGCAGCAGCAGCCGCAGCGCCCGCGCCCGGCCCCGGGGCCGCCCCTCGCCGCCCCCCGCCCCGCGCCCCCCGCCGCCGTCGGGCGGCGTCCAGGCTGCGGGCGCAGGCCCAGCCCAGCAGCCCGGCGGGCGCCAGGAAGCCGGTGGCCGCCCCGTAGGCGGCGAAGGCCAGGCCGTGCCAGCGCGGCAGCTCCTCGAAGATGCTGCGGCAGCGGGGCCCGCCGGGG
The DNA here is from genome assembly GCF_017639655.2 of Falco naumanni. Classification (NCBI taxonomy): domain Eukaryota; kingdom Metazoa; phylum Chordata; class Aves; order Falconiformes; family Falconidae; genus Falco; species Falco naumanni. The sequence continues at coordinate 7,960,098 of NC_054080.1, forward strand.
CGCGGGGCCGGGCGGAAGGCGAAGGCCTGGGGCAGGGCGAGGAGCGGGGCCAGCAGCCAGCCCAGGGCGCACAGGCAGCGGGCGGGCAGCGCCGGGCGGTGCCGCTCCAGCGCCAGCAGCACCAGCCCGTGGGCCGAGGCCAGCGGCCCGCAGCGCTGCAGCAGCGGCAGCAGGCGGCAGGCGGCGGCGCCCGGGGGCCCGGCGGCGCCGGGGAGGTCGGCGGCCAGCGGCGGGAGCAGCGCCAGCCCGCAGCCCGCCAGGTCGGCCAGGGCCAGGTGCCCCACCAGCAGGTCCCGCCGCCGGCGCGGCCCCCCCGCACACTCGCCGCAGCACCAGCCCGTTGCCCACCAGCGCCAGCAGCAGCACGGCGCCCGCGCAGGCCGCCCGCGGGACGGGGCGGGAGGGGGGGGCGCCGGGGGCGGAGAGGTTCAGGCCGCGGGGGAAGGGGTCTTCCGCCATCCGGGCAGCCGCCGCTCGGGCCGCCGACCTTCCCCGGCGGCAGCGCACCGCTCCCCGGAGGCATATATAGGGGGCTCGCCGTCATACGGCACCGGGGGTGGGCTGCGCGCACGGCGGATCGCACGCCCCCCGCCTCCGGCACCCGCGGGCATCTTTCGCCGGCGAGCATCGTCCCCTGCCCGGCACCGGCGGGCGTCTTCCCCCCGCGGTCCTCAGCCCTGACGCCACCCGGGGCCAGCAGTCCTCATCCCCGGCACGGCCCGGGACCGGCAGGCGTCATACCCTGACAGCTCTCATCCCTGACGCGGCCCGGGACCGCCGGGCATCTTCCCCTTTAGCGACCCGGGACCAGCCGGTATCTTCCCCCAGCACCGGCCGGGACTGGTGGGCATCATCCCGCTGGTGTCCTCATCCCTGGCACAGCCTGGGGCTGGCAGGGTCCTTCCCCACAGCTCAGTAACCTCCTGCCTGACCCCGCTGCCTGCCCTGACACCCCCAGTGAGCATCCCCTCCAGAGGACAGCTGGGGTGAGCGGCAGAGCGTGGGGGGAGCAGGGGGTCATGTCTCTGTTTGCTGTGGTCTACACATGAGAGGTGTTGGGACCCAGGCCAGCCCCTGATGGCTGCCCATACTGACACCCACGTTCCCGGGGCACGTGGGCCCCACACCCCCTCCCAACGAGGGAAAAAAGTGTTAGAGCAGGGTGCAGCAGTGAATAACTACGACTCACAAACCCAGCTGTATTTCTAGCTGGAAAACCAATCCTTTTGCTGCTCACAAATCCCTTTCCCACCAGATGGCCCTTGGCTGCAGGGACGCCTCCGTCCAGCATGGTGTGTGGTGACTCAGAAATCCTCAAAACAGCCAAACTCTTAAGAAAACGTTAGGAAAAATGTAGTTGAAAATCATCTTGAAGTGTGTTTGCGGGGGGTGGGGGGGTGGGGGGAGGGGGTGGGAAATAACCATTTCTCTTTTTGATTGAAGTGTTTTTACTTCCATTGCCAGGTTCTGCTCTGGTACCTGTTGGTAGCCCAAGACACTGTCATGGGACCTGGGGGGGGTGTTATGGGCCATCGTACTCCTTGTCTTGTTTGAATAGATGATTTGGAACATGGTCATCAGCCTGGAAAAAACAGGAACAAGCCAAACTGATTATTATTTCACCTTAAAGTCTAATGGAGAGTGCACTTTGCAAGGGGCTGTGAGAGGGCAGACAGGCAAATTGCCTTTTTAATGTGCTTTTGATAGGCAAGTGATGCTCACCAGCTTAGCTCTCTCCAGAACCATGCTTCGTGCCCATGGCTTTGCTGTTTAAAGAAAGGGAGGAAAAAACAGGTCTTTGTTGGTCTGTGTCCAGCTGCGGAGGCTGTGTTCTCCCAATGGCACCAAGCTGGGAGCTGAGATGGAAGAAGTAAAGGTGACATTGACTGAAAACCACTTTGGAGGTCTGTTGCCCTTCCCTTATGCTGGGTCCTGTCCCTGACTGATGACTCCTCTCGGTGAGAAACTGCAAAGCCTCCTGTGGGGTCTCACTGCCTCTTGGCGTGCTCTAGGTTGAAACTTCTCATGTTCCATTCGTTACTTTGCAGGTAAACGTCCACCTCATGGATGAGAAAGTGGCCAATAGTCGGCCTGCAGTGAAGGGGTCTAGTTACAGGTCTTCTGTGAAGGGGAGTCCGTAACCATGCTCCTTTTCTAAGGGAAGGAAGTCTTTTGCCACCATGCATTTAACAAACTCAGTAGCATGTTAACAAGTGTACGTTGTCTCAGAGTCTGTCTTTTGGAGGACCACCTATGTGCCAGGGCAGCTCTTAATCTGCAGTTGGCTGTAGATAAGCATGCAAGTCTTATGCAATGTGAAATGAAGCTGTTGGCTATTGATTGCTTGCACCACTTGGGGCCATGTGGGGTCTACAACGTGCTGACAGGCTGGGCTGCCAGCACCCTAGCCCGGTGGGAGGTGTCCCTGCCCATGGCAGGGGGGTGGAACTAGAAGGTCTTTAAGGTCTCTTCCAACCCAGACCATTCTATGATGCTCTGGTAATTTACGTATACAAAATCCAGGTTAACAGTATAAATATCATTACTAAATGAGCTGGAGGTTTGGTGCCAGGTGTTATTTTCATACTGGTTTGGACATACATATGTCCAAATATGTTGAAATATGAGACCCCATCTACAGTACTGTGTCCAGCTCTGGGGCCCCCACCGTAAGAAGGACATGGACTTGTTGGAGCAAGCCCAGAGAAGGCCACAAAGATGCCCAGAGGGCTGGAGCACCTCTCCTGTGAGGACAGGCTGAGAGTTGGAGTTGTTCCATCAGGAGAAGAGAAGGCTCTGGGGACATCTTAAAGCAGCCTGCCAGCACTTATAGGCAAAAGGGGCTTATAAGAAAGATGGGGAGAGACTTTTTAGCAGGGCCTATAGCAACAGGACAAGGAGGAATGGTGTTAAACTGAAAGAGTGTAGATTTAGATGAGATATCAGGAAGAAATTCTCCCCGTGAGGGCGGCGAGGCGCTGGCCCAGGCTGCCCAGAGCAGCTGTGGGTGCCCCATCCCTGGCAGGGCTCAAGGCCAGGCTGGACGGGGCTGGGAGCAGCCTGCGCTGGGGGGAGGGGGCCCTGCCCGGGGCAGGGGGTGGGACTGGGTGGTCTTTAAGGTCACTTCCAGTCCAGACAACTCTATGATTCTATGATACATGTATACGTGTGTGTGTGTTGAGGCATGTAGATATGTGTGTGTGTGCGTGTCTATTTTTATGTGTGTATGTGTAGAGACATACAATTTTTTTAGTGGTGCCTTGTTCCTAACTACAGGCTTTTGCATTTTAAGATTGTGACCAGTTTGGAATGTTTATAGATGAAGTCAGCCAAAAGGTAATAGTAAAATTTAGGGATTTCCTGCTCCTGTTCTTGTGGCTAGTTTGCTGTGTGCTATGCTTGTTTTCTTAAGAAAACAGGCGTGAATGCTTTGTTGGATCGTCCCATGAGTCTGACAGTGACGTTTCACTTTCTAGGTAAGACTGGGTGGAAGTTCCTGTAAACTGGAAAGCAGAGAATTGGTCCTTATGGTTGATCATGTGTAAATCAGATAAAAACTGGCCCTGAAAACACCACACCATTACTTACACCAGCGTTCCTGCTGTAACAGTTTATTAGGAAACACGCAGCTGCTGATCCTGAGCAAACACATAAGGCAGTGTGCGGCTCTGAGCAGGGTTTTGGTCCAGCGTGTCCCACGTGGAGGAGGCGGTGGTGGCATGGGCTCACGGGGAGGATGGTGGCAGGGGGAACCCGGAGCTCTCATCTTCTTATCAGGCCAGCCCCAGCGTGTCCCTGGTCCTTATCAGCCCTGGCAGAGCTGGTTCAGCCGTGCTGAGCCTCCATACATCCTGCCTCTGGAGCTACAGGGGCTGGCCCTGCTGCCTCCTATGTGCACATAAAGAGGGGTAGCGAGGCAAGCTGTTGCGTATGTGAACAAGGCAGGACAGCTGCAATAGGCACAGCTGAAGAAAGGCAATGCTGGATCTCATTATTCTGAGCCTCCATTTCTTCATCTGCTTTCTCATCTCCTTTGCAATCTGGCGTGGACCTAAGGTACCGTGTGGCTCTTCGTGGTTCTACACACCCTGCAGCAGGATTCCCCCCGTGCGTGGTTCCCCTTTGGCCTCAGCACATGAAAAGACCTTTTTTGGCCTGATGTTCTGAAGGAGCAGGGTGGCGTGGTTGATCTGGGAATCGGGGGATCTGGAACACAGTAGCTAATTATCAGAAAATTTTATAGGAAGGCAGTTTTGTGAGCATGTCCTCTGCTGGGAGAGGGAGAAGCTATCAGACATTTGAAATACATATGAGGAGGGAGGGAAGTACATAAAGATTTGCTGAAAAGGCCAGCTTGAATATGACTTCTTAATAAATCATTTTTCCCCCTTTTGCAGGTGAAACTTTTTAGCAAGTTGTACCAATTTGTATTTCTAGCCATGTTATTTAGAACACTATTGGACTTCTGTGTAAATGCTACCCACCGCATAGCTAAACTGTATGGTATTTCATATTTGCATTTGTGTCCTTATGTATTTGTTTATATAAATTTGTGTCCTTGTGTATTTGTTTATATAAATTTATATCCTTGTATTTGTTTTCATATAAGTTTTGAGGGGAGGTGGCAATTAAAGTGCAGAGTAAGTGAATAGTGATTGAGAATTTATCTTGCCTCAGCCTCAGGTATCAGGTTTGCAACAGCTGGCTCTCCTAGTCCCTGTTCTGTTAGGGAACACGTTGGCCGAGCGTTATCACCAAGCTCCTGTGCTTTGCTTCGTGTGCATGGTGATAGTCTTTTACAAAAAATTCTGCTCCTTTTGCCTCACGTGTTAAGTGGATAGGGGTTTTCTCTGGGACTGAGATATCCATTGTATGTATAGAAGTCCAAATGTGAACTGCTCTGTAAGTGGATTTTTGATATTTTTTTTCTATTTTCAGGATGTGGATTTGCACAGCTCAAGCACAGGAACAGTTGAAATGGAGCCAGATGGTCTTATATTAATTGGCAAAGAAGATGATATAAAGAAGTCCCAAAGAACAACAGCCAAAGTCAATGGCAGAGAAGTTGTTGTTTTCTACCATGAAGGGAAATTTCATGCTATGGACTCCCGCTGCTACCGTAAGATATTTGCACGTGTGATCTCAATGTTGCAACTATTAAGCATAAAATCTGCTGCATAAATTAATACTGTCCTCTACCATGTTTCAGATGAAGGAGGCCCTTTATGTCTTGGAGAAATAGAGGTACGTAAGCAAAATAAAAATAATATAGTGGCATACAGTCATGTGGAAACTCAAATGCATTTTTTTGGAATACTTTCATCTGAACATGACATCAAAAGAAGTGGTTATATATGTAAAATTACAGACAGCCATGCAGCCAGATCACCAAGCATGTCTTTTGCCCTAGAGATTCTTCCAGAAGAAGGAGCAGAAGCTGATGACTTGCAGGCGGTTCTTCTTCTTCTTCTTCTTCTTCCTTCTTCTTCTTCTTCTTCTTCTTCTTCTTCTTCTTCTTCTTCTTCTTCTTCTTCTTCTTCTTCTTCTTCTTCTTCATCTTCTTCTTCTTCTCCTCACAGGATATCAATGGTCAAGCATGTATTGTTTGTCCTTGGCACAAGTATAAAATTACTTTGGAAACAGGAGAAGGATTATATGAAGGAATAAACCCTTTGGATCCATCACCAACACCACAATGGCAGTCAAAAGGAGTCAAACAAAGGATTCATAAAGTCACAATAGACAATGGAAACGTTTATGTAAGTCCTCCTGATTTGTCCGTAAGCTTTGACTCTGATTATTTTGCTGACAAGTACAAAAATGGTGGTGATTTAGCTAAGGAAAAACAAAGCAACTCACAAGCAGCAGAGTAACTTGTGGCCAGAAAGCAGAATCTGGGTGAATGCACCGATGAAGAACCATTGTAATGAAATAAAAATGTACTGTGGCCGTGAAGATTGTCTCCAGATTACATTCTAGTGTTAATGTTATGTTAAAGCATTGAAACATGTAGAATTAAGATAAGAAGCTCTGCATTGTCAGAAATGTGACTGATCTTGTGCCAATGATTTTTTTTTGCACTTGCATTTCAAAAGGACTATTTACAGCAGAGTGCTTCATGATATTTGATATTTTAGAAATCCTATTTTGCTAGATTATTTTTTTTTTAATTTTTAGGAGGGAATGTAGTATATCACTGCTTATAAAACATATTACATAATTAAAGATAAATAGTCAGGTGTAAAGGTTATATTTATGTACTTAACAGTTTATAATGACAATGTCTTTGATATAAATGACATGGAAATTTTAAACTTTTTAGATATGTGAGCAATCCTGAATGTTTATTAAGTACCACAAAGGGAAGTACAAAACCTAAGCATATTTTAGTGAGCTTTTTTTTATGCCTATTTGGGTGTTACTACCCTGAGTCCGTGGGAATATTTCTTTTCCTTCTCAATTGAACTCCTTTTGGTAGTTCGTCAAATGATGTGAAAAGTATTTGTCAGGTATAGTTTATTCTTCCTGAGTCTGTTGGATAAGGAAGAAGCTGTTTGGTATAAAAACCTGATACATAATGTAGTGGCTCTTGTTTGATTTTATTTGTTGTAAATACAGTTTTATGCATTTGAAAAATGTTACGTTTATGTTTAGAGTCAAAAGTTAGGTTTCTGTGTGCGCATTCACTGTATAATGTCAAACCCGCGTCGATAACCCCTCCAAGAAAGTTTCCTTCCGAGCTGTGCTGGGTTGAGGGGAGGGCTGGGCTCTGGGGCACAGTGGGGTCTGGAGTGCAGGGTTGCCACGTGAAGCTCAGCAGCCTCTCGCATGGCTGCAGTTCTTTGGGGTGTGTTTTTCTGTGATTTGTGGGCTGTTTACAAAGTTTGGTCATAATCAGTTTCAGTTTGAAGTTTACCAGTCTTAAGTTTCTCTTGTGCATCTGGTGGCTTGTATTGTTTTTAATGTATGTGAAGATCTTTTTAAATTTAATTTAATGTAATGTAATTTAATTTAATCTATATTTTTATTTATATTTTTTATTTTATTTTTTAATTATAATGCATGTTGGTCTGTGACAAAGCCATTGTTCATATAAATGTGTTTTAAAGTACTGAGGCATAGGGAGATATCAGAGGAAAACATCTGTGTCCCACTGATTGTGATGAAAAAAGCAAAGAAAATGCAATTTATTTCACCACATTTAAATTTAGATGTCCACCTCTGATCATGCCTCCTTATGTTGTTTTCATGGTCAGTAGAGAGAAGTGATGCCTTCAAAGTGCTGTTGAGCTGACCTGCTTCAGGTTTGTGTTTTATTGTACTACAGCAAAAAATGCTTGCTTCCTTCTCCTCCTCCTCCTCTTCTCGCTGACCACTCAACCAGCCAGTGCTGATGAGACCAGATGTGAACATGTCTGCCTCCCATCAGACGAGTCACGTCTTAGTCATCTGCTAGAAAATACTGTTGTGTACTGACCAGTTCTGTGGTGGTTTTTGTTTGTTTGTTTTTTAAAGGAATACATAAACTTCTCCTCTTGCAGCCACAGGGTAGATGGCAGGAAGGTGAGGCAGGTGGGGGGGTGATGGAGCTGATCGTCCAAGAGGCCTGGAACATGCATCCCTTTGGGTGGTGCAGAGTGGGATGGAGAATCACTTCCCTTCCCTTCCTCCTCACCCAGCTACCTGCACCTGGAATGGAACTTAACCGTGGATGTCTTGTCCTATTGAAAGGCATAGATCATATAAAAGGAAAGTGTTGTAAGAATCTTCGGATATACCTGCATCAGCTTCCTGTTTAAATTAATAAAGATGCAGTTCAGTTTAAGAAAGTACCAATTATCAGTGAATATGCTGCTGCCTGTATGACATTTAGCAGATTGTTAGTAATAGGAAGTTTTACTTGAAACTTTCATGAACATGTTCATATTGGCAGAAGAGTGCTCAGGCTTTTGCAGAATTGAATTTTCTGGCTAAAATCCAGCAAAGTGTTTAGTCATATGTTTACTGTTAATTATAACAAATCAGTGGAACTGCGTGTCCAGGCTTAGATAAGTCCCTTTTCTTCAGTACTTCTCAAGCATAATAACTGTTTGCAAGCTTTTAAGGTGTTTTTGCTTGTACTTTAAACATGTTCTGAGGGAGATCACAATTTAGCATCTGAAGTTGATCCATTAGTTTGCTTTCCCCTCAATTTTCTTGTTGATGATCCGGAACAGAGAAGGAACAGAGAACTATTAACTCAGGTGGTTGTGAACAAAGGAGGGAGACTTGGCTGGCTGTTAGATTTTTATTTTTTCTTTTTTGGCAGCAAAGAACAAAACCTATGGCTTGCTAAAGTTGCTACCTTTAAAATAATATATACGCTATTCCATTTTATTCGCCTGAGCTTTGAAGTGCTAGAATATGCACCTAATTTGAAAATACCTTAAACGTTTAATGTCCTGGGGTTGGGTATTTCTGAGTCTCTTGTCCTGCCAGCCCTTTCTGAGTCTCTAGTTATACTGATCTATCCTGTGAAGACGTGGAAAACATGGAAACATGGGGGTTGTCCTGAAACGGAGACAGTCAGGGGACTGGTAGGGAAGCATAGACGGGCAGTGTGGGGGGTTCTTGGATGTGATAGGAGAGCAGTGGGAAGTGAGGAGTGTCCAGAGGGGTGAGAAGAGGAGGGAAGGAGGCTTCAGTGGGGAAAACCAGAAAAGGCAGCAAAGAGCACTTTTGGGAGCAAGGAGACTAAAGCAGGGTGGGGGACCAAGAGGTGCAGAGGGAGCTGCTGGTGGGGGCAGAGGAAGGCTGGCATGTAGCTGTTTGCAATCAGAGAGCAACAGCAGGACAAGGAGGAAGACAGGAGTGGTTAAGGTGGTGAGGCTGAGGCGGCATTTAAAAGACAATGAAGAGGCAGAGGGAAGTCGTTGTGGGCAAGAGACCGAAGAGTCACTGGCTGTGTAATTAGAGCTTCCTGGAAAGATGTGTTAATGAGAGTGATGTTCAAATCAACCTTGCAAATCATTCAGGAGTGGTTTGTTGGTGATAGTTTTGGGGGTTCAGTTTAATTTGACAAATGAGCAAAACCCATCTGTTTTCCTATCATTAATCAGCCAAACAGAGAAATATATTTTGTGCTTTGGACTGAAAATTTTCATGATGACTCTGCAAGACATTCAGGCTCTGTAAGCTGCTTTCACAAACAGCTTGAACAGAATAAACAAGTTATATTTATCCTATCATGGAGCCATGTTTTAATGTAAGACAGGTGAAAACTATGACTGTAGTGGTTTGAACAGCAGCTTGAGTCTTACCCTGATGTAGCTGCACCGCAAACTTTAATTAGACAATATTGTCTCAAAGGCTGATGGTGTGCATTTACCTTCTGCCTTGTTTTGCACATCCTTGACTTCATTTAGTGCTGCACATGAAATAAAGGACAACTTCAATGTAAAAAAGTGTTATGAAGTCAGGATTGAGAAGTTCATGAACATACCCTATATGGAGCACATACATCAGTGAGAGCAGTCTTTACAGGGCAGGAGATCACACTAGGCTGATAAAAATGTCAGGTGCCTAGGAAAACAACTTTTAAAACCCACCTTTCACTGTTGAAGCCCTTTTCAATAGATTTGTATGGTTCCTAAATTCATGCTTAATTTTGGAATGAGATCAGGTCTGAAATTTGCACCTGTGCTTTCTGATATGATTAGGAAAAATAACTCACATTTATTCCTGCTGATCGCACAAACATGGTCTGCGGGAGTCAGCGCTCACCAATTCCCAAGTGTCCCATCGCTCTGCCCACTTGGCTTGGCACCTGCTTTTGAAGGTTACTGGAGGAAGCAGGGGGTGGACAATGGATATAATACTGCTGGAGAGGTACTTGAGCCCCTGGCTGTGTGTGGGGAGAGGGGACACACGTGGGGAGACTACCCTGTGCTGGCAGTGCTGTGGGAGAGCCGGTCCCACACTGTATCTGACCCGTGGGGTCTCCCCCGCCCCAGCTGCACCTGAGGCACCCGGGGTAAGTGGCTTTCTGCCGCGCCAGCACATCCAGCCAGCTCTGCCAAGCGGGTATGCTGGCACCGTGCCGAGGGCGTTGGGATGCAGGAGTAGGTGAGGCTTAAAGGGGTGCAGTGGTTTTGGTTCTTTCTTTGAATGCTACCCAGAAAATGTTTTTTTAATGTGGTGTTAATTCAGGCAGACTTACTGATTTTGTTAAGTGGAATTTTTCACTGGAATGGAAGAGTTAAACACAGTTTTCATCGTCTGACATCTGTAATTTTACTGAATTAGGCTACAAGCGAAAGTGTTGTTTGATAGGAGACATTGCCTCTGCTCACAGATCTCCTGCCTTGATTTCAATTAATCCCCATTCAAGTAAAACCTTTCTTTTTTATTACAGTGTATACTGAACATCCTGAAAAAAATGCATGCTCATTTGGCACAGATAGCTCCAGGAAAAACTGCATAATTCTGTAGCTGTATTTTGGCCCAGGAAAGAGTGGTGCAGTGATGACCTTGCCCTGTATTGGTTATATGGCCTTGCAGTGCTCCTGACACCATACTGGCCTGACACCCAAGAAACACCAGCACTGTCATCTGAATTTGAAAAGCAATAGATGTTCAGGACAAATAGCATCTCCCAGGAGGCTGTGTCACCTTGCAGTGCTCATGGTATTTTTCATGGTGCTCAGCACTAAAGAAAACTTGAAGCTCACCATCAGTCTGGAGATGCAGGTGTTCACATGAGGTTTTGTTATCACTTTGCAGAAGTTATCACAAGCAGAAAGGAGGCTTAGTATTAACTACATTCATGTGCGAGGCCAAGTGCAAGGTCCTGCCCCTGGGTCAGGCAGCCCCCGGTACCAGTACAGGCTGGGGGTGAAGGGGTTGAGGGCAGCCCTGCCCAGAAGGACTTGGGGGTGCTGGGGATGAACAGCTGGACATGAGCCGGCAACGTGCGCTCGCAGCCCAGAAAGCCAACCGTGTCCTGGGCTGCATCACCAGCAGCAAGACTGGCAGGTCAAGGAAGGGGGTTCTGCTGCTCTACTCTGCTCTGGTGAGACCCCCGCTGCAGCGCTGCATCCAGCTCTGGGGTCCTCAGCACAGGAAAGACATGGACCTGTTGGAGCGTGTCCAGAGGAGGCCATGGAGATGCTCAGAGGGCTGGAGCACCTCCCCTATGGAGACAGGCTGAGGGAGCTGGGCTTGCTTAGCCTAGACAGGAGAAGGCTCTGTATATTGCAGCCTTTCACTATATAAAATAAAGGGGGCTTGTAAGAAAGATGGGGAGAGACTTTTTACCAGGGCCTGTAGTGACAGGACAAGGGGCAGCAGTTCTAAACTGAAAGAGGGTTTATTCAGGCTAGATATTAGGAAGAAATTCTTTCTTGTGAGGCTGATGAGTCGCTGGCACGGGTTGCCCAGAGCAGCTGTGGATGCCCCATCCCTGGAAACATTCAAGGTCACGTTGGATGGGGCTCGGAACAACTTGGTCTAATGAAAGATGTCCCTGCCTGTGGCAAGTTGTTGTACTAGGTGGTCTGTAAAGGTCCCTTCCAACCCAAACCCTTTTGTGATTCTGTGATTTTATGTAATGTTGTATTCCTGGTTATTTTTTCCATTGCTTTTGTAATAGCTGATAACTGATTAACTTTAACTATATAGACAAAACATACTGGCATTTAAAAAGATGGGCTGCTGCTGCACTGCTCTCTTATCCCAATGTGCTTTCCTTCTGTAATTTGGACTATGCAAGCTTTAACAGACATTATCTGATAATTTCTCTGGACAACTTTTGCAAAATTTTTCTTTGCTGTGCAGAATGGAGGAGTCCTTTCTGAGGACATTCACCGCAGTAAAATACAGTAAGTCAATAATATTGCCTCATATAGCCTGCATTTTCAAATTTTATCAGTCAGCTCCTTGGTAAGATTAATCACACTTCATGGCTGTGAAACTGAAGCAGAACTTAATTTGGTATAGGTGAGTATTCCTCTAGAAAAAAAGTGTAAGTACTAAAAATGAAACAAAAGTAATACTAAATGTGTTTCTGGCATTTACCCGAACACTCTCCCTGTATCTCCCTATTGAAAAATGGAAACAAGGAGGAATCCAAAAGTTCCTTCAGGCTAAACCAAATAAACCTTGTCTTTTCAAGTTCAAAAGCAACAAAAACAGAGCTGTTCCAAATCCCCTTCCTGAGATTTCAGATAAGCGACATGGCTTATAGAGGCTGCCCCTTGCTAAGGCAGCAGTTATGCTCTTTAGCAGTCGTTGCGGGCTTTTCAGTGACCGAAGCATTTGAGCCACTTCTAACACGTATGAGGCTGCTTCCCACACCCTCCCTGTGCCTGGCTCTGCAGAGCTCGCCGGGAGCAGCGGTCAGGACCTGAGGGGATGGTGTACTCCTTCACAGCCCCTCACTGACTTCTAAAGGAATCTGTGCACCTGTGAGGAATGGTGGTTCCTGCCGTGGCCGCAGTGGTTCAGGTGGTTGACAGCAAACGCTAGACATGCACGTGGAGGGCCTGTGCCCGTTCCTCAGGTGACTTTGCTCAGGGTATTTTGCAAAGGGCTGTGTGGCAAGGCTGGGGTCCTGTGGTGCTGTTTGTGGACCTGCTGCAGGGTAGCTGGACATCCATCGCCAGGTCCGGTACAGAGGATGGGGTTCCCGCGGAACCCTCCAAGTCCCTTTATAAAGGAGCTGAGGGTGGAAAGAGTGACAGTGAGAATATCAGTTTATTTGGCCAAAGTTTTTCCAGGTCAAATGAAAGGTGCAACTTCACCTTGAGACCCCTGACAAACTCGCGGTGTTTAACATAAAACAGGCTGCTGCAGGGTCATCCCTGTACGTCGGCAGCAACATATAAACATTAGTAAAGAGTGAACACCACTAACGAAATCACTGTCATGGTCTTCCACATATCATTCCATCTCCAAGTTTCCTTGCAGCTAGGGAAACGGAACAATGGAGGGCAAGGTGCCTGACAGCCGTCAGACTTCAGGTGTTTATTTCAAAAGGAAACTGAGTTTCCAAAAAGGAACTGAGTTTCCTAAACAAGCAACCCTCACTGTTTGCAAGATCTTTTTTTTAGCCCAGCGGTGCGTCTGGGAACTGACTGTAGCTGTGTCCTGTCCTGCTGAACATGGGCTGTGAGTGATGCTTGCTCTGCTGAGACTGGACCTCAGCATAACGCTCCGTGGTACCTGGGAACGGTACCTGGTCACAGGTTTCTTTTAATTTGGATTAAGAGGGGCTAAGGTACATGGTTATGCATACACAGGCACATTATACAAACTTTCTCTGTAAATAAAGCTCTAGCTGCTAGGCTATAGAACATGGTGGATGGCAAATGGGGTAGCTGCTAGATCATTTCTTCATTCAGATGTTCATCCTTCTCAGAGTTTGATAATCCAGGTTCCAATGGACAAACATAAACCTTGTAATTTAGGGGTACTGTAGCAGCTAAAAATCAGCGCTTTTCTATGAGGGCATGACTTAGCAACACTTTTTAAAATAGTGCCTTCATTTGGCTGTGAAGCACAACCTCAGCTGCGTTAGAACCCCACTGTATTAACATGCACAGTTCATTCTTTGCTGGTAAATGCAAACGCAAAACCGTGACAGCCTTCAAGTTCGGGACAAGATTTCTGGAGCAATAAAAAGACTAGGAGGTTTTTAGAGAAAGTTTATACTCCAAGGTATAGGAATCTCATACATTTCCCTAATTAGTGCTCACCAATGTAAAGGCAAGTTCAGCAAAACTCATTAGGTGAATAAAGACACAGTTGCACATACTGTTTTGCAGATTAAAGACCTGATGTCCAGTGGTTTGGCTCTTGTGTTAAATATTCTCTGACTGCAAGCTTTGTTTTACCTTAATTGCTCTGTGTATGTCTCAAACTGTACCACTGTAATGTCAAAGTTTTCAATGAAAAACTTATCACAATTTTCTAGCAAGATCAAAGGATAATGATCCCCATTATTCCTGATAAATGAGGCAAAAATTAATATAAATGGTGCTTGTTAACTTCAGGTCCAGTCCCATATCTCTGAAGTGAGATACTGTAAACCTGTTTGGTTTGGTTTGTGGGTTTTTTTTGTTTTTTTTCCTGAGTACATAATAACTCAGCTCTTTTCTGTGAAAAAACAGCTTTCTTCAGAGGTGATTTCAGGTAAGCACTCTGTACCTAAATGAATCATAGCATGAAGTGTCAAGAAAACAAGAAATGTACAGTTAGTCATTGCCCTTTAAAATTTGTTTCAAGTTACTTGCCTGAATTTATTTAAGAAATCTAGCAAGGAAAGAATTTTTTAAGAGTAACTAGAATTTTCACTTTGATAATGAGCTCACTCACTCAAGCTGTAAGTGACAGCATACTGCAGATTTTTGAGACAAGAACCTTTTTGATGCTATCGTCGTCACAGTCGCTATCCCAACCCCATGCTGTTACCTTGGTAGTGGGTTTGAGACCCTGCATCCTCAATTCCTCTTAATCTGGGATGTAACGAGAGAGTTGAAATGCTACAGAGAAGAACAGAAGGTGGAAGGTGAATGTGGAGTCCCAGGCTGCCTAATGGGGGCTGCAGCACCAAGTGGTGACCCAGGTGCCTTCTGATCTCTGAGCATCCCCAAGCCACGAGCAGTGGCGGTTTCTTGGGACAGCATGGGTTCAGCGTGACACCAGCCCTGCAGTCCTCTGGTGCCAGTGCCGCAGGCATGTGGATGAAAATCCAGCTGGAGGTTTGGGGGTGAGAGAGAGACTGTGTCCGGGGGTCGCAGGCACAGCTTGGTGTTGGTGGAGAGGCTGCCTGCCCAGGGTGCCTGGGGCTGCTGTCTCCTGTCTGGAAACCCAACACACCTTAATCAAGGTGTATGTTGAACGATTAGTTTACCGTCAATGACAATACAGTATATAGCCTCTAAAGAAATGGAATTCCATCAGAAAAACATCTTTAATGTGCTCAAGTAATTCAGCTTTCCTTTTGAAAACTTACTTGAAAATGTGCAGCTGTGGAGGTACAGGGTAGCGTGGGCAAAAGAAAAAAAAAAAAAAGGACAGTGAGAACAGAGGAAAGAACGTAGTTGATTCTAGTGGAACAGAAAAAAAGGACAGTGAGAACAGAGGAAAGAACGTAGTTGATTCTAGTGGAACAGAAAGTTTGGAAGAAATCTGCAAAGTGTTTATTTATTTATATCCCAATTAGTATTGCAAACAAATGCACAAGAAATAACAACACAAGATCTATTTAAAACACAAATAGAATTTTAACATCACGCTGCTGTTTCCCTTTCTTATAATTGACTTTTGCACCTGCATTTCCTAAGAATAGTGTTAATTACTGTGTTTTTAATGCTGGTTTTTGCTGTTATGCTTAATAATCAGAAATTAGTTTAAAAAAAGAATATTGCTGTCATTTGTGGTTTTACGTAGGAGGCCCTCCTTCCAAAACATCAAAAGGGTCATTTAAGCTATACTGAAAGACATCTCTGAAAATCCTGTTGTTCCTCTAGCTGGTTGCATTACATCCTAACCAGGTGTCTGACACATGATTTCCTGTTCCAAACCCTCTGATACCACTGGCCCAAATCCACCAAGATTAGCTGTAGCAGCTCACTAATACTTATGATCTATTTCCTGGTAGATGGCAGCAAGAAAGAAATCAGGCATAGATTCATCTCTGGACAATGTAAGATGTTTCAGTGCTAATAAATGGCAATCAGATCCATTACCTAAAAATAAACAATGCAGAACTCATTTGAAGGTCTGAGAATTTGTATTTCATTGATTATGATGCAGCATTGTTCAGAGATTTTCTTTAAGCTTGTAAGAAGCAAATACTGAGGCTAAAATAGCTAGGTGTGCTATTTCCTTTCAGTATGCTAAATTAATAAAATAGTTTATTAATTTTGAGCATCCTTAGTACTTGTAATGAGATCACTCATGTTAGTGATCTCACATCCTTCAGGCGGCAAGGCTTTTAGCTGCCACAACAGCGGGTACTTGTTCAACAACAGATATGTGTCATTTATTTAGGTGACTAATTTATACATCCAGTTCCAAAAGTCCAGGTTACATAGTGGGACCATGAATTTATGGGATCCTTCCCTTCGGCAGTTTCCCTGGCATGAAGTCTTTTCTTCCTCCTCTCCATATGAAGGTCACAGATGGAAACAAACTGATTTTTCAGGCCAAACTTTTGGTCTGATGTTCTGAAAAGATGCAAGCTTACAGACACACACAAGTATTTTATTTTTCTGCCATGTCGGGATCTGGCTAGGAGAGCCAAATAAACTGTTCTGCAGGATCTCCTTCTGGGAGCTATGGTGTGTGGTAAGAACTGCTTTGTAAAACAACAGTGTTTTTCCAAATGGATCACTGCCTTGGCATGACTTTATTCCAGACCAGCACTTACCTGAGATGCTTCTGGGGAACTCCAGTTATTTAGTAGCCTGTGAGTATCTGCTGCAGTTAATTTCACAATAAGGGTAGCTCATCACCCAAAGGAAGACAAAGGAAGGGAAACTTCTGCTGATTGCTATCAGAAAAAATAAATGTGATGACCTGGTTTTTTATTTCAACACAATAAAGCTAGTATTTAATTGCTTTTAAAGTCACAGAAGCAAAGATGGATTGGTTTGCCTCCCCGCTTTTTAATGTTCTAGTAAGAAATAACTTTGAATTTCTTTTAATTCTCTCAACACTTTATGCCAGTGTTTATACGTTTTAAATTGATATTTTTGAGGTTTCTTACGATCTTGCCATTCTTTGCTGTACTCCTTTTGATTTTTTGCTCGTGCATCACTGCTGCTCTGCTGTAAAGGTGGAGCATGATATGGTGTGTGCAAGCAGAACCGACCTCAGCCCTAAACTTCACATAACATTGTAGAAAAAGACCCTAAAAGGGTGATTCATAGAGAAGCAAATGCTGTTCCTCTGTTTCTTTGAGTATCTCAAATTGTTAAATAATGAGTCCAAATTCTGCAGGCTAGGGGGCAGAATTTCTTTTACTGGAAACAAAAATTGTGGTCTTACTATCAGAGCGCATGTGGCAACTGAGACCATGGATAATCAAAAGAGTCAGCAATAGGAATGACAGGAATTCTTCATTAGCCTTCAAATTCTGCCTGATAGCAGGTTACAGATAAATACAAATGAGAAGTCTTTGGGTTTAAGCTCCTAGCTTGTTGTGTTAATGCATACTATATATATTTTTATATATATGTATATATATATGTAACTCCATAGCAACAATTCTGATATTTGCTAGGGAATAAGGGCAAGCCTTCTGATGTGCCTTCAGCAGAATCCACCCTCCATACAAGCCCATTTCAAAATTTCCCTACAGACCATAAGGCAGCAGCAGGGCACAACGCCCAGTATTAAAATGCCTCCTGCAGCTCACCCAGAGCAGCGAGGACTGAGGTCTGGCTACCCCCTTCCCCTTGCAACGCATCTTGGGAGGGTTTCCAACACCTCGAGAATTAGGGGACGTTGATAAAATTTCTAAGATTAATGGGCATGGAGGTAACCTAAGGCACATTCCACTTGTAGTGGAGTAGCTGGATCCCTGGTGCTGTTTCTATAAACTTCATGTATAGAATGGAGGACTGGAACGCCATCTTCCTGAGAGCTCAAAGTTTACTTGTGCATGACCATCAGCTGCAATAATCAGGCTAGAAAATTTACAATGCCAAACAAGTCAAGCAATTTCCACAAAGAGAACAGTGATGAGCTTATCCTCATCCTTGCAACAAGTACTATTTAATCACAGGCAAAATATTGCACTACCCATTTTCTTTTAAGGTTGGTTGTTTTTTTTTTCATTACCTGCTTAAAAACATTGTTTAACTGTGACAAGCTATTCTTGTCTTCAGTGGTCAAGTATGAAATGGCAAGTTCCGGACAACAATCTGTGTACTATGAATTGTGAGCCACAGTTTCAAAAGAATACTGTTGGCAGAATCCAAAACATCAAAACCATAAAAAGTTAATTTCTCCTCATGAACATGTCTTGATCATGAACAGTTTGTTTAGTTTAGAAGTTCTGGAGCTTTTGAGATTTTTATACTGAGACGTATCTAATGGATAGGCATTTACCATATATGCTCCATACCACGACTCAGGGGTTGGAAGAAAATGGGGTAAGAGTTTTGAAAAGCCTACTCGCACTTCATTTTGAGATGTCTGTGGAATATATCTGGATCGAGCTAATTATTTTTTAGAGAGTTCAGAAATTCTGTGGGTGATACTACCAGATTTGTTGCTCTTACTGACTGTTTTTTTCAAGCTTCTCTTGGTCAGTTGGTCAGGGACAAACCTCATAAAAGGACTGGATTTTAAAGCAACAGGTTCTCTAGCAGAGAAGTACATATTAAACCATGGATGTGAAACAAAATAACATTTAAACTGAATCAATTAAATCCCATTTAGCGATCTGTAGAAATGTGTCACACAAAATATTTCTATATACTAACTCATTACTTTGCTGACAGCTCAATTTTAAATTAGTGCAAATGTTTTGACTGGTAGAGAATGGAAAATACTCCTAAAGACTGAAGCTTTTCAATTGAGTTCCATTTATGGTTTTTCCTTTCAATTTTCTTGTTTTCATGTAATGGATAGGAAATAAGAGGTAACTCCACTCCTGTACTTTAAGTATGAGTTATTTTTGGTTTAGTCATGATGTTGTATACTTTTTTGTTTTGAACTTACTTTAAAATAATTTTGTCAAAAAGTGCAAGCTGCGTAAATCATTGCACACACACTACTGAGCATTGGCTTTCAGAGGGGGGAACTAAGTGTAAAACCAGAATATTTTGTCCCAGTAGAATACATCTTTGTCAAAAGTGAACCAGAGAAGAGAATAAACTGTCTTGTAGAGATGTTGCTGAATAAACTACTGTTTGTGAAATCCATGGGGAAGTCAATAAACCTAGCAGCTTACAGAAAACGCCTATTGCTATCAAGGAGAAAACACAATTGATTTTGTTCTTTGTAACTTGTTTTCCACTTTGTTTTACCTTGCTCCCAAACATTTTGCCCTGCTCGGTCTTTTCCGAACATCATGCCCCTACTTTTCTGTTTTTGTCAGATGAAAAAGCATTGTTAGGCAACGCTGGCAAGATTACTGGAGATAGGAATCTACATTCAAGACTATAGCTGAAGTTGCTGCCAAATCAGTAACTGAAAACCACGATGAAACTTAAGCCTCTTCACTGTAGAAAAGCGATGATTCAAACAGAAGAAGAAAACCCCCAAAATAAACCAAAAACTGCCAAATCTTTTCCTGCAGAAAAAGCCAGATTTTTTAAAATGTTTTCAGAGAAGAAAAGTCAAATGTGTGCCCAAAATGTTACCTTTTAGTAGTATTTACTCTTTATATTTACATTGTAAACATGTCAGAGCACCTTAATTATTGGGTGTAAGGCAGAACCAGAGCCTTCGCTGTAGTAAAATTCACGCTGTTTGTCATATGCTGTTTCTATCTTCAGTTTTAAACTGGGATGTGAGATCTCATACTCAGCAGGCTCTGAACATGATTTACGAAAGCAATACCAATTTTGTTCTTTCTCATGATTCAGTAGAGAAAAAGTTGGCTTTAAGAAAGGAAGAAAAAATATTTATGAAATTCAAAGTTGCATTATTTCATATTAACAAAGCATGATGTTTTACTGTGAGGTTCATAGACGAGAAGCAGGTGGAAATTTATAATGCATCCTCTACCCTTGGAAGAGCAGCACACCTGCCATGACAAAGAAAACACAAGAAATGAAAAAGGAAGTTGAGACCATTTACTGGCTGCATGTTTGCTAGACCTTCGTAGACCTTTGCTAGACCTGTAGGTTTGCTAGACCACACTGAGTGGTCTGGTATGTGTGCTCCTTCCATCCAGCTGAACCAACTCTCTTTGCAATTGCTTGCCAGCTCCTTCTTCAAACTGTTTGGCAATTCTTTTAGTTTTTCTGCAGTATCAAGAATCGTGTATTTTTATAACACAGGAAAATTCCTCTTCTTACTTTTTTCTGTAAGTGTTCTTTTTTTGCAAGATGACAGATTTAGGCCCTTGCTGGTAACCTAGTTTGATCATTTCCCAGCAGACCATCTTTCACACTGACCGGTCTGGCCTTTTGTCCATGTTTATCTTGCAACTACAATACTATTAATAAAGCAATAGACAATAAATCTACTTACCAGAAAATATCTGGTGCTAACCAGGCAGTTCATATCTGTGCAGCCTCCAGACCAACACCAAATACAAAATAATTTGTGGTTACTTTTATTTACCTCAACTTAAGAGTAAGTAAAGCACAAAAGTACGGTACCGATTTACGGATTATACCAGGGTTTCTGTTTTCATTTGGAGAGCTGGTGTTTAGAAAAAGCAGCTTTTTATTGAAAACTTGTTGTGTGAAAACTTAGCAAATTTGTCCTAGTCCTCCTCAGTATTTTCAGAGGTGGGATATTTAGTGCAGATGTGCACCTCAAATTAAAAAAAAACCAAAAACCCCCACAAAACCACAAAACAACAAAAATTCCAAGAAAATACTGTGAAATAAAAAATGACACAGTGCTATGAATTTTCATCTTCTTCCTCTTCAGAGGAAGCAATTTCCAGCCTGATTTCCAGCAGAATCAATGCTTAGAGTCATACCACCCATTGGTATGTGTGTATGTGTGTGTTTATATGTATATATATACATATATATATACACACACACACCATAGAATATCCACACCATTCGCCTGTCAGTTCTTACTAGTAAACTTTGACCATAGTGGACTGATGGTGCAAAAGCATTAAAAATCCTAAATTCCTATTAGTTTTGTAAAAATTGAGGTGCTGAGACCTCAATTAACAGTCCTTCGGAGACAACAGCCAAGATCAGAACTCTTTTGTGACTATACATTATACTCCCAGGATCTGAGGCAGGAATATAGTGGTCTACTGGCTTCTGTTCTTAAAAATAATCCATTTATAAAGACGCTTTTATTTATGGCTTTTATCACATGCCATTTCTCACATCACGTGCACAGGTATCACCCAGCAAATGCCCCTGAGCACCCAAGTACCTCCCGAGAGTGGGCTGCCGTTCTGGAGTAAGTAATACAAAGGTGCAGGAGAATCTGAGAGCCTGAGACTAAAGCTGAGTTTCTGTATAGTGAAAGCAGTACAGACAACATTCAAATCCATGAAACACATTCCGTTACCACACACAAATCATCCTCTCTTGCTGCCTTGATACATGCCTGTGCACTTGGAGGTGTGTGGAGGGCAGAGGAGGCTGAGAACTAGAAGGGCTATTAAATAGCAGTGAAATCATAACAGCAGGGAAAATAAGAAAGCAGAAATCAGGAAAATAAATACATGATAAAAATGAAAAAGCTGGTTTAAAGTCTAGCTCTGAACTGGATCTTTGGATTTTTTGACACCAAAATTATTTTTTAAAATATGAAATGTCCCTCCAATGACTGCTTGGAACATGTTTAACATATATATATAAAGAAAGCTAATTAACAATGTTTTGCTCTGCCTTTTAATTCTGGAGAAGTGCAGTTGTATGAAAAGGGTTAGAAGGTAACTTTAAACAGGAAACTCACTCCTGATGAAGCTTTATTTATGACTTGTGGAGAATTTGCAACTACAAGAGGTGAAAAACTGTTTTTGTCATTCATATACTATATGGTAGATATTTGTATATCTAGGTATAATCTTTCTTCTTCACTTTTCTCTTCTTGAAGCACACATCAACCCTAGCTGACATTATTAGATCATTAGATTCATCAGATTTAGCTGACATTATTAGATCAGTAACATTTACCTGATGCAATGAATGCTGCCTGCCCTCCCGCGATATGTTTTCAGTAAGAAAGCCTAGAAACTTTATACATTACTGAACAAAACTGTGGGCAGGCAAAGGGCAGGTCTTCCTGCAGAAGCACGTTAAATACTTTGAGTCATTTCTCCCTGTAGAATGCAAGTGCTGGGTCACTCAGTCTTAAGCGCTTATCCAGGGGATCATAAAGTGGATTAAAATATCCCAGAACTTTCAAAACATGCTGAGCATATGCCATCCCTTTCCTGCCCCCAAAGAACAGCAGTATCTCCTGCCAAGGTGGTCGCGTGCCTCTCCCAGAACCCTGTGGAAAGGGGCACCCAGGAAGCAGAGACCTACAGAGCAGTTTGATCAGTACAACGGCCCGGGCTGTTCCAGAAGAGACCTTTCCCATCGCTCTGGTGGGGATCACCTGCCCATTCCCCTCTGTTCCATGCTCACCTCTCCCTGCAGCTTGGCCTCAGCCTGGGAGAACCAGGGTGGGCTGGAGTGAGGATGGTGCCCTTCTGCATGATGTGATGGTCCATATCCACCTCAGAGCATGGGCCTTTGTTTCTGAAACACCAGAAAAAACATACAAACTACCTTTTTTTGATCCTTTGACCTGCCTTCTAATGCAATTGGCAGCACTGTTAAACAGTGACACCAGAATTCCATGGAGCAGATGCACACCTGCAGCTGGGGATCCTCACCACTGTGAAGGGGGTATCTTCTGCAGCACGCAGTGTTTTCAGCCCTTCGCCTCTGCAGCAAGCTGGGGCATGTAGGCACCAGATGGGTTTCCTCCTCATGATACAGGACCTTGTTGCCTTCACAGCCAAAGTCCTTGCACTGGACTTCTGCAGCAGCCGAGCTGGCTTCTGGTAATCCATGGCTCACCCTCACAGCGTTAGCAGCTTTCCACAGCTCAGCAGTCGCTTTCACAGCTCTGCTCTGCTACAAACTGGATCTGTTTTAAATTTTAAAAAGTGTTATTTTTCTTTCTCGTTCTCCTCCCATCAGATCATTTTCCACCCCCTTCATACTTTTGGTTCAATATGGGGCTGATACTACATTACTTCATCTGATACAGTAATACTAGGAAAAAATAGTTAAAGTAGACATTAATAAGTGGTCAGGAGTAGGTAACATTTATGAGAGCATCTTTCAGAAACTTAGATAAGAAACCACAGAGCAGGGTCTGGGTCTGTGTGTCATTGGAAGTGCCATCAGAGGATGCCAGTATGCTGAAAAACTGCTTTAACAGGGTCTGGGACATGCCAAAGCAATGGAGCCGGCTGCTGTTCCTGGTGAGATGACACAGTCTACCGTAGAGGATGAGACTAAGGGACAGGTGGATCAACACAGTCTGTTGCAAAGGTGTTGGAGAGAGTCCAATGAAGTCCAGCATCACTGGCATTTGGAGGAAGGGTGGTAAGTATGCCGATAACAGGGGTCGTGTGGGCATAATAACCCTCTTGCATTTTCGAAAAGCCTTTGAGAAGCTTTTTGCAAAGCTTATTACACTTTGTAAATAAACTAAGTTGCCACAAGATTGGACGAGAGGTTGGTTTTTGGTCTGAAAGCTGGTGTAAGAAGAGGAAGTGAAGGACAGGGCTTAGTGGTCACTCTCCAGGAGGGAGGGGATTCATGGAGTCAGGGAATAATTCAGGTCAGAAGGGACCTCTGGAGGTCATCTAACCCAGCCTCCACTTCAAGCATGTCTAATGAGCTCAGATTGTGCAAGGACTTTTCCAGTGAAACCTTGAATGCCTCCAAGGATGGTGGCTTCACAACTTGGTACAAAAGCCTTGGGATTTGTGCTGGTTTTTTCTTGATGTCTCCACCGGTAACCTCTAGAAAGCAGTCAACAGTGAGATCTGTCCAGCTGGAGGGACAGCAACCTCTGGCCAAGAGTCCCTGTGCCGTCTCTGAATTGGCTTGTGTATTCAGGGTGGGTAGGGGGGAATAAATGTGCTTCCAAGCCCATTCAACCTTACACCATTTTCCTGGCATTGTTGTAATGAAAAATATTAGCCGTCCTTAACACTGTCCTGCCATTCATTCCTTGCTTTCCCACACACAGGCAGCTTTTGTTGGTTTGGATGTGGCAGATGAGCTACAACAACAGAAAAACTCCTTTTGTTTGCTGGTGCTTTGTGCATGCAGGAGGTCTCAGCTGGCAGACCTTGCAGCAGCTTTCTCTGGTGTGGACAGGCACCAATAAAGTCAAGCTTATCACAAGGTATCTTTAGCACCATTAGGAGGGAATACCTTTATTCAGCTAAGTACATTACTGTTATCTGGAGTCATCTTCTACCTTTGGGAAAAAAAAAAAAACCAACCCCCCAAACTGGAATGTTACATCTCCTAGAGGAACTCATTTCTCGTGCACCTAGAGCTGCTTGTACCAGCAGCAGCAGCAGCAGCTTGGTGCAGCATGCGGGCTCAGCTAGCAAGTGGGCTTGGCAACAACTTTGAATCCAAGTGCATTAAATCCCCTCACTGTCCTGAAAGTATGGGCCAGTTAGCCATATGTGGATCAGCGCAAGCAAGCCTACAGCTTCCACAAGGGAAAAAAATCCTCCTCCTTGACTTGGCTGCAGTTACCTCCTTGCCATAGAAAATATCGTTACCCGTCTGTCAGCCAAAACCGTGTATTTGTTTTCATTGCTTTGTCTGAGACACTCGCTGGAAAGCTTCAACAGGAATAATTTGAAGCAAAAATGATCACGTTCCAGCGTAAAACACACAAGACCAAATAAGCCATTGTTTTCTGAACCCTGTCAAAGACTCCCTTCTCTGCAGTTTTGCTTTTGTATGTTAGCAGCAAAGGCAAACGCCTGCTGGCTGCAACGTTTGCTGATCATAGGATATTCAACTTACAGATTGCCAGACAGGGAACAGTCAAGCAATCCTCTATCATCCTCTCTGTTAAACCATCTTTTATGGCTTACCCTTGCAATGCCCACACAGCTCACAGAATGCATCTGAGGTAGGGGTGCCAAGCAACTGCTCCTTTTGTGATGTTTATTACCCTGCAAAAGTGAACTAATTTCCTTTTCTGTTTTTTTGTTTGAAACGTATTACGCAGTCCCTCAGCAATGCAGGAAAAAACGGGGTTACGGACCTACTCTCACAGAAGAACAGACAGCATTTTCATCCAGTTTTAGTGCTTGCTCTTTAAATGTTGTTTTAAATCTTCTGACTGCTGAAGTGTT
Source organism: Falco naumanni (assembly GCF_017639655.2). Lineage (NCBI taxonomy): Eukaryota > Metazoa > Chordata > Aves > Falconiformes > Falconidae > Falco > Falco naumanni. The sequence goes on from NC_054080.1 coordinate 7,985,131, forward strand.
ACTAAAACAGTACAATATTGTAGTCTGTAGGCTTTAAGTGGTGTTCATCAAGCAAGACAGATCCCATATCCACCATCTGCATAATTTGCCAGAATTGATAGCTCTGACAGTCCTAATTAGTTTCCCAGGTTGTTCAAGGAAGGACTGAGAGTAAAAGCAGTGTTTTCTGTGACCTTCCATCTCTGTTGGTACCCTTGCCCATCACATCCTTAGCCAGGGCTAGCACTGCAGCAGTGCTAAGCTATGCTAATTGGAGTTTGGTTAATTGGGTCACTTCTGACTAGGGCTGCCTTATTCACCAGCCCAGTTTTTCTTGGTGTTACAACTCTCTATGTGCGTGCATGCTTTTGTGTGCATATATACATATTTGTGTCTGTATGTGTGTGTGCATATTTATTTAGCCACACGAGTAGTGCTCACTGGTGGTATAAAGAGATTTTCTCTCAATGTTTTCCTTATTTATAGCAGCTAGACCACTGCAAGTTCAAATGTAAGCATTCCAAGGGTATTCAGTGCCCTTTAAGAAGTATGCTAATAGACAAGGTTGCAATAGTGTGAAGGCACTGAGTATGTTGACTCTCACAAAACGAACTTCTTACACCCAGCGTTTGGACACTGCTGAGGACTTGGATCTGGAAGGTGATACAACACAGCTGAAGGATCATCTGGAGGAAGAAAAAGTGGCTTCCTTTGCCTGTGTTTTTTAACTCAGCTAAAAAACATGGGTTCAAGCTTTTTTCTTTTTTTTTTTCTTTCTTTTTTTTTTTTTTTTGGGGGGGGGGTGGGGTGGGCAAACAAAACCAAAACCTCCACCTGTCATTTTTCTTTTAGTTTTATAAGTAAAGCTAGACTGAAAAGCAGAAGAAGCTCAAATGTGATAAAACGTGGAGAAACAAAAATGTTGGTCAATTATATCTTCTTGTTCTGGTTTATTTTTTTTTTCAGTAGGCCTTGTAAGAACTGCTAATAAAAATATAAATAATACTTGACTTCAATAGCATACAACAGTGTTAATGCTTATGATTTGTAAAAGTGGCCTGGCCAGCAAATACAATACTGTATAAAACTTCGGCAGTGACATCAGTTGTCATCTCCCACATTTGCAAGTCATGGAATAGTACCTTTCTCAGAGTATAGGGTGTTGCAGGCCAAGGTCTGTTAATTATTCTGTTGATAATCGTATCAAGACCTGTGTTGAATGAGTTCCTGCCTGTGGGATTAACAGCAGCATGTGTTCACGTATAAAGAGTGTTTATTTATCATTTAGTGTGCCTAAAATATTTTTACTCTGTTTTTTTTACCCTAATGTGTGTAGTGGTATCTGACAGAGAACATGACATTCTAGAATGAATTTGTTTCCAGAAATTTGTGTTTATTTTATTATAATTAGAGATTGTCCTTTTTGAAAACAGTGTTTTAAATGTCGCACAAATGCTAAAAGATCTACATGGCATCTAAGAAATTATCAGCCTGATATCGAAAAGACAGATTAATTTAAAAAAACCCCAAACAACCAAGAAACAAAAAGGGGCTGGAATACTTGAGCGGAGGATCTGCACATCGCGCTCTCCTTCAGCAGCGTCGGTCCCCGGGGGCAGGTTTCCCCGGGTGCCGCCGGGCTGTGCCGGTCCCCGCTCCGCAGGGCGGCGGCGGCAGCGTGTCCCGGCCGCTCCGCTCCGCTCCGCTCCGCTCCGCCGCCCCTGCCCGGGCTGCGCTCCCGGCCCCGCCGCAACGTCAGCGCGCGCGGCCCGCGGCGCTCCGCTCGTGCCGGGTGACGTCAGGATGCGATGGCCGTGACCCCCCGGCCCGGCACCCGCCGCGCGCCCGGCCTCACCTGCCGCCGCTGAGGAGCGCAGCCGCCGCTGCGTGGGCTGCTGCCACGGCTGCCACCGCTGCCACTGCTGCCGCTGCGTGGGCTGCTGCCGCTGCGTGGGCTGCTGCCGCTGCGTGGGCTGCTGCCGCCGCCGCCGCTGCGTGGGCTGCTGCCGCCGCCGCCGCCGCCGCCCCGGTGCGCGGCCGCAGCCCATCGGCTGCGGGCGAAGGGATGTGCCCAGAGCCCCGGGGGTCTCCGCGGCGACGCTAGTGGGCACCAGCAAACACAGAGCCCAGCCAAGGGGGGTTGTCATGCAAGCAGCGTGCTCAGGTTTCTCTCCTGCTTTGCTCTCATCCTGCTGCTGCATTTGAGATCATGTATGTGTTCTGCTGTTGGTTACCGGGTGGTGGTGGTGGTGGGGGGGTGGTGTTAAAATCTGGGGTGGGAACAGTATTTGGAAGGATTAATATGTTAGTTTTGATTTAAGGGGATTGTTGTGTTCTTTGTGTTTTGTTGGTTTTTTTTCTTCCTCTTATGCCACTTATCCCAGCCCTTCATCTTTGCTAACACAGCTTTATCTTCATTATTTTTATTTTAGGTCGGTTAATATTGTAGCCTTTGGGAATGAAAGAGATGGGTTTTCTGAGGACAGTCAGCAGCTGAGCCTGATCTGGAGCTATCTGGTGAGAAGTGCTCTCATTTCCCAGATCGACAGCAGCTTGTCTGCGAGCCACATCGGGAGCCCAGTTTGTACTGAGTACCAAGCCTGCGTGTTTGGAAATGTCAGACTGGTGGTACACGACTGTCCTGTCTGGGTAAGAGATCAGTCACAATCTTTTTAACCACACATAACAGCGTAAGCTGCTTTAATAAAATGAAAATATATACTAATTTAAAATTATTTTCATTATTATGGGGTTTTACTTATATTTTCATTATTGCTAATATTAAAAGCATACAAAATGTAACCAGGCAAATGCTGCAAAATCTCCAAGGTGCTATGGAAAGTTTCTTATGAACAAGCTGCTGCCCACCTGCTCTGTAGGAAGGTGGTATTTTCAACTGTTTAGTGAAAATCTTACTGAAGATAGCCCAAACGTAAACAAGAATACCTTTTCTGTGACACTGCATCATAAACACTCTCTCCAAATATTAATCAACAGTAAACCAAGTTGTATGTATCTTTTCTGTAAAAATGAAAAGGGAGTCAGTTTTCTAGCTTTGAAAAAATGACAGATTATAAGATTTTGTACCTTGCAGAATACAGTATATGGAGTAATTTCTAGTGCTGTTGTAATGAATAATCACATCAAACCATTATTTCCTTTATCTGAAGGTAAATACAAAGGGGTTTGGCACTGTTCCAAGTTGTCAGCACTTTTGTTAGTAAGTGAGATAACTTAGTTATGAGTACGAGCAGATCAATGATTATGTAAGAAGTGATGCTAATAATCTAAATTAAAACATAATTAATGACTACTTAGTAGCCTTAAAAAAAAAATTAAGCTTAGCAGCTTTTAGAAATTAAAACAATAATCAGTTTCAGCTCCATAATTCTATCCTTAGGTTGATTTTGCAGTCCTGCAAGGGAAACTTTTTGGGGGATCTGCAGGAATCCTAACAGTTCCAGAAATACATGATCAGAAGTTTGCAGTCTTGAAACCAAGTGTTCCAGTTTAGGTGTCCTTCTGTTCTCTTATTTCTCATGCTTTTTTTGTCAGGGACACTTACAGACACCAGTCCAGGTGGATGGAGGGATCCTGTTCTTACTCTTTGAAGCTGCATGTAACCTGCACATGCATTTTTCTGGAGTCATTGGAGCACAGCAATGACTAAAAGCTCCTGAATATAAATTAAGGCTGTAGGACTTCAAAGGGTATTTCAGAGAACTGGAGGTTGGTAGGGCAGGTGGGAAGGCAAGCAAGGATAGCTGGGGAAGGGTGAAGAAAGGACCTGGATGGGAGGTGCAGTTCATGTGGTTTTAGGTTGTTTTATTTGCATTTGCTTTTCTACAAAACAAGGTTCTTCAGCTCTGGAGACCTTATAATGTTTGCCCTTGAAAAACTGGCTTGCTATTGTCTGGGACATTACATTTCGGAGGCCTCTTGTTTCTTCCTTTCTCAGCTAAAGGAGGCAGGAGATTTATTGCTGGGAATGATGAGGAACAATTGGCGTTTTTCACTTAGTACTCTTTGGACTCTGCAAGGGGTTATTTGTTCTGAGTGAAGCTACTTCCTTGTTAGGGTGAGGCAGAACAGGAGTTTTCCCATAGTCTGGATGCTTGAAGTTTACTGCATCACAGTGATCCTTTCAGGACTATTCCTGTGGTAGCCTGGGGAAATGGTACAGGACAATTCAAAACATTGACTGACACTGCAGGTCATATTCTCCATGGAAAAGGGTTCTTGTTGCACGTAACTGAAACATAGAGAGGGTGGTATGGTGGGCCTTGTGTTATTTCCACCTCTGTCATCTGAGCATAATATAAAGGCAGATCTGCATTTTACCTGTGATTTGTATCTCATCTAGATTAAATCTGTATGATTAAGGCAAGCCAGTCCTAGACATAAACTTGGCAACTGAGTATGCTGATAGCTGTGAGTCTCCAAACTCAAGGGTGCCCAAGTGCTTTTTGCCTTCTGCAGCTGTCTGCCTGGAAAAGCAACGTGGATACAGGTTCTGCCAAGCAGAACACGGCAGGGATCCTTTTGTGAGGTAGATTGTGGCACAGGGTGAGTTTGCTGGTGTGCTGCTGCACCTGTCTGTTAGCATAGGATGCTGCTCAACTTTTTGAGTTCTGCAGGAAGGGTCAACAGCTCAAGTGTCTTTGGTTGAACTCTTCACGGTGATGGCACCCTTCCTGATGATATTATGATACAAGGCACCTTACTGTGTATTGCATCTGTCTTTGAAAGGGCTACAGCAAGGTTTTACAGCAGCTGCCAAAGTGCTCATGCACTGGTGGGTTGGAGAAACATGAAAGGTCTGGACCATGTGGTGAACACTACCATGGTGGCATTGGCCTGGTGGGCACTGTGCTGCTGTGAGGGAGTTCTGTTTTATAAGCTGAAGGTGACCAAAGGCCAGACTGCAGAGCTAGGTAGGAAAGCTTCTTGGTCACGATCACCCAAGGCAATGCCCATCAGATGTTACAGACAGACATGGGGGAATGGTGTTTCCAACCTGCATTGGGACTGCTGTTTTCACGCAGCAGCTCTGTAAATCTTTTAATCTCCAGTGCAGGTACTATACTCTTTGATGTTGTATGGCTTAAAAAATTGCAAGGATAAATTCATGTTTGCCAACACGTAGAACAGCGGCACTGTGTTGTGAGAAGCTCTCTTTCCCGTGGCAGTTGCAGGATGCAGGGTGGAAGTGCCAGCTTTGGGAGGGGTGTTATCATTCATGCAGATGACATGGGGTTGTAGAGATAGTGGTGGACCATTCTTTTCAAAATCTGGGGTCAAAACGTCACTGTTTCCAAAACCATGTTGATCTCCATGTGTCAATCACTGGGGATATCACTATGGCTCACTGTGTCCTGTGCTGCTTTTGCAAAGCTGCATGCTGGTATCTCCCATGTGCAGGGGACAGATACCAAAGTGGACCAACATCCTTGTGATTCATGTGGCTGGAAAATGTTTTGACAAAAAATTGAGACCTAGGATGAGAGGAGATATAAAGAACTGGGGAAAACATACCTGTGTGCTAACATCCGTACTGAATACTGTGATTTTAATAGGTGATCAGTTGATGATGCATGCTCGAGTTGTGCGCTCATAAAGCATGTTGAACTAGCATGTCCCATTTTTTTCTAATTTTTTTCAGGGTAAACCTCAGTATGGGAGCTGGTAACTTACCAGAAGAAATTTGCAAGATGAATTTTAAGATTCAGTTTGGAAAAGGTTGCTTTATTTAGCACTCTATATCAATTTTGACAGTCTTTGGGACTAAGTTGTCATTTTATCGGCTTCTGTATAGTTTTCAGCTTCAGCTACTTTACACTGAATTTTGTTATGCTTTTGCATATGTACAAGTAAAAACTGCAGAAAAAGTGCAGGCAAAATTTGTAGTACCTGATGGCAAGTGAGTCATCCTCAGCTTCAGAATGAAGCATAGCATGGGAGCTATAATGCATATTTTGATTAATTTGATTATAATGCTGGAAAATAAATGGCAGAATGAAAACTTCACTTTGAGTGTCCCCTAGCTGCATTACCTCTTGTGTTCTTTCCTCCCTTGGAGCAGTACGATAAGGATGTGAGAGTGTTTTGGTCCTGAGCTGGGGGTCTTGCTGTCCTTTTTTAATTTTTTTGCTCTGTGAGCCACCTGGTTTGGTGTTTTTTTTTTTTTTTTTCCTGTTGTTATTTGGTTGGGGGGTTTGTGCGTGTGCGTGTGTGTGTATTTTTTTGTTTGTTTGGGTTGGGTTTTGTGTGCTCGTGTGTGTTTTGGGTGGGTTTTTCTTTGTTTGGTTTGGGTTTTTGTATTTTTTTCCCCCAGGGAACCATCCCTCCAGAAGTTTTGTGCTGTCCTCTAGTTTATAAAAACTGCCCATTTTATCTAGAGGTGCACTGACATCAGTGTCCTTGTGCTCCTTGTCCTAGCTAGGCTCGCCTTCCCTTAACATGTCTGAAGGTAAAGGGATCTGATCCATTTTTTACTTTTATTTATTATTTTTAGAAATCAAATCAAATTACTGCTTCAGTATAAAACCACAGCTGGCAGCTTTTCCTTCTTTACTCATTTCTAAGCTTGGCTGTCTGAAGATGGCAGTTTACTACAGATGATTGTAGCCTGGTAAATTATTTTCTCTGCTATGATCTTTATTTTTGCTTTTTAATTACTAAATTACTCTATGAGAGGACAACACAGGACAATGCTAGAATTTTTAATTTTTTTTTTTTTTTTTTTTTTTTTTTTTTTTTTTTTGGGGTGTTGAGGCATCAGTGCAAGCAGTTAAAGCTTTTTTGGAAAGCCTGGAGTGAAAAACAGAAGTGGCATTCCAGGGTTGTGGTCTGCATTCGCTTACTTTCTGAGGAAAATACTTCCTTCTGAGCTGCAGGTTACTATGCTAAGTTCAGGGGACTAGTAAGTTTTGAAGAGTACACCCAGAAAATTTGTCTGCAGTGGACCTGCAGAAATTGCAGAGAAACCCTGAAAAAACAGGAAAGGGTCTGGTACGTGGTCTGGAAAGCATCACTGCAAAGAAGGATCTGCTGATGGAGAACGGGTCTGTAAATGGGTCCTGTAAATGGGAGATGAACTTTCCAATATTCCCAATGCAGCTCTCTTGGATCCTGGGGAAATCCCAGGGGAGCAGTCCTCAGGGGTGGCCAGGCTCCCTCATCCCCCCAAAGCATGTTTACTGTCGCTGCTGCCCCAGATCAAGGGCTGGGCTAGGTGGGCATGGGGACATTTATGGGCAGCTTTTAGAGAGAGTGTGGGCATTGCAAGGGCACTTGTGCAAGGGATTTCACTGCCGTTCCATAAAGGCATTCATAAATTATTTTTAACAAAGCAAGTATTGTCCTTGTGAGGGGTCATGTGATTTTGTAGGAAAATCGCGTCTTCATTGCCGCTGAAGGCTTTTTTCTCAATGTTAACGCTTGAGAAGTATGATTTAGTCATGGCAAGAATATATTATCAGACTTACATAATGGAGACAAGCAAGGAAAGAATGAAGCTTTTTTTCTAATGAGTCCTGAGAGGGATAGCAACAGAAGTATAATTATAATTAATAAGGTCGTAGTATAATAACCTTAGCTGTGCAGTTACTTTTTCCTGTTGTCAACGGCTGTCTTGGGAAATGGACTGTGCCAGCAGCAGGAAGCATGGCGAGAGGAGTAGCTGCTGCATCGGTTTCATAGATGGAGTCTGGAATTAGGTTTATTCCTGAATCTGAACTGTTATTCATCATCTGAAGAAATTCCCGCTGTCGTTTTTGCATGAAAGCTTTCGTAAAAGTGATGACCAAGGAGGCTCCCAGCGCTGTCCCAGCCATGCCGTGGGCCGGTAACCCTTTGTTGTCAGAGTCTTTTTGGAGGATTTTCCCAGCAGAGGGCACCAATCCCGGCACTCTGTGCTACGCTTGACGCGAATGGAAAGTAACTGTAACAAGACCTCTGGAAACACACTTTTCTCCTCTGTGTTTTTAAACATAACATCCATCTTCCGGAATGGGCTTTCAGGCTTGTTAAATATGTGAGGGCATAGGGAACCGGCACGACAGTAACAGAGCTGGCCGCTGTGAGATGCTGGGTTGGCATATTCTGCATTTTCCACTTTTGATGTACCCAGGGCTGGCCCTTACCCTGTGAAAGTAGGGTCCATCCCCGCCAGAACGTCATTAACTTTAGTAAAAATCCTTCCTGATAGGATTAATAGAGACACGCGGCGGTGACACGGGGCAGTGGCAGAAGGCACAGACCTCCCCAGACCTGCTGCAACGTGCAGCCACATGCAACCTGGGAAGCTGTGACAGCCTGCACCACATTTCCATAGTGTTTCTTTCCCCTGATAGTTAAAGAGGTGTGTTCGCACACCTCTGCATCTGTTCTCAGTAAGGATTTTGCCAGTGTTCCTCACACCTGCTGCGACGGAAATAACAGCAAGTTGTGCTAAGTACAAGAAGAGTAGGGGAATCCTGCGAGGTGATGGCCACATTTTCTTTTCGTTGGTGTTTTGTTTTCCAAAATATAATTGATTTTTTTATTAGTATTGTTTTCACTGGGGAAAAAAAAGAAACCACCTACAGGGTTTTTTTGCTATATGATATTGACCTCTTAAGCCACTGTTTTGTTAAATGCATAAGCAGGCGCATGCAGACAAACACAAGCCTGCTTCAGCATACTCTGTTGGGAGTCCCAGCAGCAAGAAGAGCACTAGAGCTGCCACTGCTTGAGGTTAGTGCATGGAAGGTCTTCCAGCTGGCATTCTACTGGATGATGCTCTCCTTGGAGAGCCAAGATGACAGCTGGGGCCAGAGGAGAGTGCGTGTCTGAGTGTGTGTCAGATACCTGGTGTCCTGTCCTCTGCGGCTGGTGGGCCTGGTGTCAGGACATTGATATGTAGAAGACCTGTCATCTGCTGTAAGTCAGGACTAGGTTTATGCTGAAACTAAGCATGAGAGTCAGAGCTGGTCCTTGGGCATGGCTGTGTTCATACTGACCAAAAACTTAGAAATGTCAAAACAGAAATAACGTGAAATGGTGTCATAATGTACTGGAGACTTAGCTCCATAAACAAACACATCACTACCTGTAAAAAATATGTTACATTCCATAAGAAGTTTCCATAAATGTTATTTATCCTTAACACTTCAAGCTGTGGCAGATTTCTTGTGTATTTCTGCACCTGTGCTCTAACCTTGCTGGTGATACTGCTGTTTGTCACCCAGCTCATGGAGATGTGCCTGTGCAAACCTGGGCTGAGCTTGAAGACAGGCAGATAGAAGGAGACTCCAAGGGAACAGGCATGCATTCTGGCTGCCAGCAGCATAGAACAGCTAAATATTCTATATTATTTTTTGGGTTGTATTATATTTTTCCCTTAAAGCTTTGTCATGTTAAATATATACAAGCCTACTAAAAATTCTCTGTTGAGATCTTCATCAGCTAAAACAGTAAAGCTGTCCCTTGAAAATTCTCGGGTTTTGCCTGCCTGTGTGATCAGGCTCTGCAAATGCCCAGCTGGCTGGATGTCTCAAAGCACTGTAGCTGGTAGTCTTACTGCTAGAGGTGCTAAACATGTGTTTATGTGTTAACTTGATATTCTTAACACAGCCTAGATGATTCTGTTAAATGCTGGTGGAGATTTTCCTTAGCCTGGGGTTATAACAGCCTCTAACAGAGTTGACTGAAAAAACATACCAAGAGCAGTGCTTTTAAAACTCTTTGTCAACATGGTGAATTAAAGAATAGCTATTCTTGATAATTTCTTAATTGTCTCTGGTTTTCTTATTCTAGAACAAGAAGAGCTATTAAAGGAATTAATGGGAATGCCTGTTATGCTCTTTAGATTATTTTCTGACTTATTTCTTTGTAAAGACAAGACCTAAATTGGGTGTGTTGTGCACTGAGAGTCCAGGCAAATATTTGTGGACTGATGCACTTCTGTCAAGTTCATGCTACCTCCTGTACTGAAGAGCATTGCAGGTACCTCACCCCAGATTTCAAATAATGACTATTTTGAAGTGGTCAAAAATAATTACATCGACAGTGCAGTCCAGTTCACTTGTTGATACTAATAATCTTTTATATATTACTCTGGCTGCCATCTGTAATGCTTTTATTTTTGTGATCTGTTCTTCAAAAATCACATTGGTCCTCCCCAACCCAGACTTTGAGTTCTGCCCTTTTATCACTTCTGTGTTCATTTACTCCTCTTTTCTACATCTTTATTTCATCATTGCTAATTTCCTTTTTTTTTTTCTCAAGATCCCAAGTTCTTCTAGCTTTACCTTGTGCTGTACAGGACTGCTATGGAATCTAGAATGACAGGATGTTTTGGGCTGGAAGGGACCTCAAAGACCACCCACAGGCAGGGACACCCCTCACCAGCGCAGGCTGCTCCCAGCCCCGTCCAGCCTGGCCTTGAGCCCTGCCAGGGATGGGGCACCCACAGCTGCTCTGGGCAGCCTGGGCCAGTGCCTCGCTGCCCTCATCATAAAAAATGCTTCCTTAAGTCCAACCAAAATCTGCCCTCTTTTAGTTTAGAACTGTTGCCCCTTGTCCCATCACTACAGGCCCTGGTAAAAAGGTGTCTCTGTTCCAAGAGGTCATACTATTTAGTTTTTTTGAGTTGATTTCCAGTTCTTTGGACCAGTTCCAGATTTCTGTCGGGAGTTTTCAGTTAAGCACATGTACAAAGCCATAGCTTTCATTGGTATTTGTGAGCTACCTTTAGGTAAAGCAGAAATTGTGAAATTATATACATTATATACACAATATACATTATATTCTGAAATAATAACTGTATATTACATGTAGATACAGCAGAGTTGTAAATTAACAGGATACCAAATAATTTTACAGTGGAAGTTTTACACTTATGGCACAGAACAGTGACAAAAAGAGTGTGAAGTTGGAAAAGTTAAGTTTAGGTATGTGATGAAAGTCCTTAGCCTAAAGACATTAACACTTGCGAAAGCTACATGGAAGCTCTTGAGAAGCAGATAAAAATTGTACTCAAGTGATGAAACTTGTGTTTAAAGGTTCATAGGCACATAACATAGTTCTGTGTAACCCTTCCCCCAAAATGTTGTGATAAATAAAGGTTTTGTATGAATTGCTGCAAACCTCTACTGCTGCAGCTGCTTTTTTTCTTAATGAAAACACCTGGAAGTAATTAAATCAGTAATGTTTCTTCCTAAAAAGTATATTCCTAGGTGAACCCTGCTTTTTCTTCTTCCTGAAGAATTTCTGAATTCATAAAATAAATATATTTATTATAACGAATGTCTTGTTCTCCAAAGAAGGCAATTACAAAGCATGAATTTTGCTCTTTATTGCTCAACTGTACGGTTTTGCTTTAAGAGTATTGAACAGTTCACCTTTTCCTTTATAGACGGGAAATTTTTGATCAGTGTTTTTTCTGTTTAGGATATATTTGACAGTGACTGGTACACCTCACGCAGCCTCATTGGAGGAGCTGATATTATTGTGATTAAATACTCTGTCAATGACAAGACTTCATTTCAAGAACTAAAGGACAGTTATGTCCCAATGATAAAAAAAGCATTGAACCACTGCTCAGTTCCAGTAATAATTTCTGCTATTGGTGCAAGAAAAAACGGTATGTATCCAGTCGCCTGTAGTAATAATTATAATCTCACTTGGGAGTTAGATATGCTGTAATTTCAGCAGAAGCTCATTGTTTTTCCAAGTTGCTAACAGAAACAATTAGTCTGTCAGGATGACAGTAATATGTGCATGTATTATGGTTCTGTAGACTGGTGTATTGGCAAGAATATTATGCTTAATTAACTAACGCTCGTGATGAAAGGCATCCTATCCTGCTTTGACCTCTGCAATGAGTCTTCTTGTGGAGCCATCACACATGGGGATTAGATGTAGTGCTTTGGATTAAGCAGCGTACATCTGAGTGTATGAAACGAACCCTGTGGTTATGAGTTCTCTCTGGTCATGTCTCAGGTGTGACATACCTCTAGTGTATGAGACTAAAACTGAGCCGGTCAGCTTGCAGCCACTGGAGGGTGGGTGGAAAAGCCTTGAAATTCTCTGGGATGTCTTTGGATGAACATACATACCAGCTCTTCGGGTACCACAAAGTGCCACATCCTACTGCATCAACAAAGTTGACCGGTCATGGCAAGAGTAGCTATGGTATAGATATGGTATAGCGTATGTGCCCACGCAGTGCCCTGTTAGGCTGCTCAGTAGTCTGCTGTAAGAACAATGCAAATCGATGTTACACTGAATATTTAAAGTTCTTGTTGTTGTTGCTGTTTAATTGATATGAAAATCACTGTTGCACAACTGAGTAAGAACCGAGTGGATGGAAGTGCCCGGCAGCCGACCAGGGCAGCACTGCTGAGACACATTCACGGTTTGGGTACACGTTGGTAACTACTCTCTGTTTATATCAGGGAAATAAAGTTCAGAAAGAATACCACAGATAACAGTATAACAAACATACAAAATTCACTTTGTGTTTCCAAATGTTTTGCATTGTGCTTTTGTTGATTTTCCTATGGTCTTTTTAGTTGTGAGGCCTGATTTTTTTTCAGTAAAGCAATGAATGCAAAATTTGAGCCTGTAAGTTATCTTTTACTTCATGAGTTTGGCTAAGGGAAGTGTTCCTGAGTACTGCTCCTGCTATGAATAAGGGATGTGATGGGTGCAGATGTAGACATTTATTTTATAATGTACCAAGAAATATTCAGCTATATGAAGTGTGTCTTCTGTGGACGTAATGTTCAGTTTTGCCAGCTTATATATCTTTCTGCTCCGTGATTAAAAAGGACTGTTGAAGAACTCTATAGCAATTAAATCTTTATTTTCTTCCCTTTAGTAATTCACTGATAATGATCAAGTGTTTTTATGCTATGATTTACAGGGGTAAGAAATGTGCCATTCTGAAGGCACAGTCTTGCTAAAGTAATGTTTGTCTTCCCAGTGCCTTTTCTTAATTTTTTTATTTAAGCAGAGGATACCGCCAATCCGAGTGACTCCACTACTGACATTTTTCTTTTCCTTTTTTTTTTTTTTTTCCTTTTTTTTTTTTCTGTCTTTCTCCCTGGACCGTGGGAGAAGTCTGGCTCTCCAGCTGCGGTTTCGCTTTGGGACCTGCTGGAGCAAACTGCTGTGCACACACAGAACCCTTTTGTTTCTAGGAGGTATTTGTGAACACAGCAGTTTGCTCATAGAAATTGCTAATATCTTAATCCTCTGTAGTAGCAAACGGTGCTGCCAAAAGAAATAATAAAAAAAAGGGTGTTATTACATGTTATCCATAGGTCTGAACAGAGGAAATTAATGTAGTGCATGCATGGCACATTTGAAAGCACATCCATAGCCGGCAGGTTCTTACTGGCATTAAGCAAAGTTGAGCCAGGGTGGCTAAGAGATTTTTGTCAGTTAACCGGCATAGTCATAAAAATACCTATTTTGGCTGAAAAAAAATCATGTAAAATATGTGTAATTGAATCATAATTCTGAGGCATGTACATGCTCACAACAGCCGGGACTACAGTGGAGTTTTTTCCCTTGTGTTAGTTACCGTGCATGCTTCCTGCATGGATAGGCCACAAGAATTAAATCTTTTAGGGTGACATTAACGAATGGTAACACCTGCAGGCTAGCACAACGCCTGTGCATACAAGGATACCGAGGCCCCAAGCCAAACCTGGCTTCTGGAAGTCCTGCTTGACTTTCCCACCTTAGGAATACCAAATGTAAAATGACGCTGATGTTGTATATGCTGAGCTTTGTATAGTAGCTAATATTTTGAATTCATTACTAAGAAGTTGGGAGGTTTTTTGCAGTAATTATAGAGATATCTTAATAGAAAATTGCTATGTTTCCATTTCCCTCTTAGTACTTTTCTAAATAATGCATGTTTAGAATTATTTCAGAAGCTAATCTTTCTGGATTATTTGACGGAAATGGCCTTTTTTGCATCACTTTTTATCCCAGGAGTACCTTGCACCTGCCCCCTGTGCACATTGGACAGGAGGAGCTGTGTCACCACCTCCGAGGGAGTTCAGCTTGCCAAGGAACTGGGAGCCACTTACCTCGAGCTGCACACCCTTAATGACTTCTACATACAGAAGTACTTTGGAGGAGTGGTGAGTGAGAAACCACTGGGCTGAAAGCAGGGGGGCACGCACGGGAGGTGCACAACCGATGTCAGGGCTTTGGAGAGTGAGTGGAGGTACATCACGAACCCTCCCACTGAGGGCAAAATCCCACCGATGCGAAACTTAGGTTAGATACAAGGAAAAAATTATTTCCAATGAGGGCGGCGAGGCGCTGGCCCAGGCTGCCCAGAGCAGCTGTGGGTGCCCCATCCCTGGCAGGGCTCAAGGCCAGGCTGGACGGGGCTGGGAGCAGCCTGCGCTGGGGGGAGGGGGCTCTGCCCATGGCGGGGTAGGGAGGAACTGGATGGTCTTTGAGGCCCCTTCCAACCCAAACCAGTCTGTGATTCCATGATTCCATGATGCTAGCTGAATTGGCAGTACCAAGGTTGCTCTGGTTTTAACCAGTGTAGGAAAGCCATACTACACACTGCAATAATTTTGCCCCTCCTGTTCCTGTCCTATCTTGCTAGGGTAGGGTAATCAAAACCCAGTTGGACAAGGCATTCGGCAGCCCCATCCCACTTTGAAGGCAAGTCCTGTTTTGAGGAGGTGCCCTGAGTGGGTGACCTACACGTGCCCCTTCCAACCTGAATTATTCCATAATATGGTGGTATTTTAAATCCTAATTGCTCAAACACTCACAACTGCTCTACTTGTAAAGTGAGACAGTTGAATTGCCTTATTTTTTTAGCATAGTTATGTGGTTGTTCAGTACACAGTCATGACACAGTGTGCAATCGTGAGCTGAGCCTGGGGTCAGCAGCAGTGAAGCTGAACAAGGCAGAAGCTAAGAGTCTTGTTAAAATATCCCGCTGCTAATGAGCTTGCTCTTTTCCCACTCCTCTGAAGAGAAGGAAGTACACTGAGCAGTTTCTCCATACAGTCTTCCAGATTTATTTGTCTTCCCCACAAAATTGTTTCACAGGGTTATTTAATTTTCAGTTTTATAAGGTATTTTAAGCTCAGACTATTTTTTTTTTTTTTTTGAAACTTATGGTTACTTTCCCAGTGGCATTTGGGTTTGAACAAAAAAATGCAGTTCTTTTGGCACAATAGTTTCACACGGTCTTTACAGCAGTAAAGACCAGACAGTATAGTGGTGTATCCATATGGTGCATTTTCCATGGGAATTGGTAGTAACTTGGAATTTCTGGCACAACAGTTAGCCTGTTTTTATCAGATCCTTTCATTCCCAATGAAAAGCAAGGAACCAACTCAACACGTGGTCTAGCCAGAGTGTTTTTCTAGTTTTTAGCAAGCACTATACGTGCTACATTAACTCGGGTGATAAAAGCGTTTAAAGACACGCATGAACTGAAACTGAACCATCCTTTATGCCTCTTTGTTCCTGTAAAAGAGGTCATTTCCCCTCAGAGACTTTTTTTGTTGCAGTGATGATCCTTGTAGTCTGTCCCGGTGAAGCAAACCTTGCCCACAAAGGTCACATGGCAATGTGGCTTTTTCAGGGGACAAGGCAGCACTGCATGATGGTGGCGGTTAGCTGCAAGCTGAACAGCTGGTATAAGGCTTTGTTATTTCCATCACCTGCACCTGATCATTATCCATTAAGCCTTATTCTACTCTGTAATTTGTAATTAGCATCTATGGAAATTGTAGATTGAATGTCATTTCTTGGAAGATTAAATAGATGGAGAATTAATTACCATCTTTTGAATAAATAGTCTTTTAAATTGTGTTAATTCCACCGAAATGTGGTACCTTCTCCTGGTAAAGGAGCGCTGGGTCTCTCTTGTTCACAGTGGCAGTAGCTTCGGTCCTATTTGCAGTACCCATCCATTCTCCTTCGTCTGATGTCTAGGTTGTTCTTAAATAACTAGGATTTTTAAAAAATGCATTTCCTATTTTAGCTGGAATATTTTATGATCCAAAGTTTGAATCAGAAGTCGTCTGCAAAAATGAAGAAAAGGAAAAAGGCGCAGAAGTGCCAGCGAGTTCAACCACCTCAGCTTGAACAGCCAGGTGCTTGCTGATGTCCGGTTTCTAGTATCGTTCATTATGTGTGTCATGTTGTTTGCACAATTAACATTTTGTGATCATTACTGTGAGCTGTGCTAGCTATCATCAGCTATTCTGGTTGTGTTGCTTTAGTTGCATTGCCTTTTAATGATGGTTTAATTAATTTGGGGAGAAATGTATAGTAATATGTAACATTGCAATGGACTTCTAATTTATTTTAGGCAAAAATAGTAGGAGTGGGTTTCTGATGCACTTGATAAAATAATGCAAATGTGAATTAATAAAAGCTTTACGGAAAATCTTTACAAATTATAAAAGAAAGTAATTACATTATGCTTTATTATTCTACAATATCATCAAGCAATATTTTTGTTTGCAGTGACATACATGGGAGAAATGTATGCCCCTGCACATGATTTCTGAGCATCTGATGCATTCAGTCAGAGAAATAATTATTGACAAGTAACTGCCTCTCAATATGTAGCTGTCTCTTCTCACGTGTTTTAGAAATTCACCCAGATCCCTCAGGTTTGGGAATCACAGACAAGGTTTCTTTCAAACATAATGCCTAATGAGGTCTACCCTAGAAGGGTAGACGCTCTTTACTCAACTAAGCATTTCTTATATTTCTTATTTCACAGTACTAAGTATTTCCATTTTTAGCATATCTTGCTTAACATATTCAAATGGCATACAAGAAATTTTCTTTCAAGTCCTTTCAAAAATTGTCCTTCTGGGGATAGAGTTGTCCAGTGGTTAACACTCGCTTCAACTTTACAGTTATTTACTCACTGTCTTTTGCAGAAAAAATGCCAATCTTAAAGGGCGAAGCCTCGCACTACGACGCAGACCTGCACAACCTGCTGTGCTGCTGCCAGTGCGCGGACGTGGCGTTTTACCCTGAGGACCTCAGCACGGTGGTGGAGGCTCACAAGATCATCCTCTGCTCCGTCAGCCACCTCTTCATGCTGCTTTTCGAGGTGAAAACCCCCGCTGACATCTGCGACGCCTCCATCGTGCGAATGGCACAGAGCCTCTTCGCGGTGGAGGCGGGGGCTGCCCCCCCCCCAGCCCCCCATGGTGTCCCACCCTGCGTCCCACCCGTCAGGGTGGTGGTGAAGGACCCTGTCTTCTGCTCGTGTCTCCCAGACGTCCTCCACTTCATTTATTCAGGTACCCGCCGGGAATGGGTCTGGCTACTCATTTCTCGTGCTGCTGATGTCTCATGAAGGAGTACATGCACCACCCTAAGGACTGTGCCTTTGCTGTTGGGAGATGACATTCTGCCATGTCCCTATGTGTATTTTACCCCTTGTCATTAATTACAAACAAATATGAAGAAAGCCCTTCGCCTAGATTTAGTAAAAAATAAACTAGTTGTCATTCCAGATCTAATAAACATGAATTAATCCCAATATTTTACTGAACAAAGCCAGTAAGCTAACATCAGTAACATTCAAAATCTTTGCCAAAAAAAACCCTAGAGTTTGAGACAGTTTCAGATACCAGGCTTTTAAAATATTTAAAACAGTTCTAAACACATTGATGAGCGTGCAGGGTTACTTAAGAAAGCTCAGGTGATTCCTCTTCTGGGTATGGTGCTGCTGAAGAGAAAACAGCGGTACCTGGTTGGAGTGCCGGGGGCTCTGATATGCTGCATGAGTTTTGCTGTCAGTTCAGTGCAGGCAGGGACCTCACCCACCTAACGACAGTTGTCTATTAAAATGGCACTTTTATTTCTCCAACTTTTCAAATGCTGCTTAGGAATCCTCAGGTGAAAGAGATTTTTTTTTTTCTTGAACTGGTATCACCTGGATATCCATTTGTTCTTTATAAAATACTTTGCAATCTCACAGTACGTAAGAATATGTAATTTTTTATTTGTTGAAATAATTAGTAGGGTTTTAATGATGTATTCTGATTTTCACTGTAATAAATTAAAAAGCCCCAAATCATTATAATGTTAAAGCTACATCTATAAAGAAGCTTAGTCAATGTCTGTATACTGATACCTGCCTGACATGTGAAAAAGGATTTCTGCCTCAGTAGCTGAGACATGAACACTGGCTTGTGAAGACACAAGGGACACTCTTTCAGCTTTTAGAGTCTGTGCATTGAAAACAATCCTTCCTGTTCTTTCCAAACCAGTGTCAAGCACAAAGAACAGATGCAGAAGTTTTTCAGTGTGAATGTTTGGGGTTTTTTTTCCAATTGGTGACATGAATAGGGGATTGAACCTGGAGTGTCAGCAGGTGATAGGTAAGTGCAGTATCTTCATCTGTTACCAATTACAGCTTTGGTCAGCTGCCTTTTGTGCACTGATTTTGCTTTTTACTTTTGTTTATGTCAGCCGAAGAGGTGGTGTACAGTTGTGGGCAAAACCCTGCAGTAAGTCACAGCTCCTGACACGGAGGGCACTGCAAAAACCCATTGCGGCGTTTGGTGCCTTTCAGAGGTGACCATGTCTTTCAGACACTTGAGGCATGGGCTGAGAAGAGATCGGATTGTGATTGTCATTGTGTTCAGCTTTTCAGCAGCATGACATCATGCCCATGAGAAAATAAACATGTACAGCCTATATGATATCTATACAGGAGTTGATAAAGCTAAAGATGCTTTAGCTTTAGGTTTCTGAAAAGGCAGAGTGCCTCCAGTGCCATGCTGACTTGTGCTTTACCCTGAGCTTTATCCATCTCTGCCTCTCCCGTGCTGCGTGGCCATGGGGATCGGAGCTGGAAATCACCAAAAAGCCCCATGTTGTCTTTGAGACTTACTCCAGCAAAGTGTATAAAGATAAACTGTCTTTTGTTTTAACACCAGTCAACATTTTTCATTTTTCCAAGGGAGTTATTGAGAGACCTGTGAGAATATCATGTCTTTCACTCTGAAAACAAGAAAAAAAAGAAAACCCACTGCAAACTTCCTGATTTTTTTAGCTACCAATACTCAGAATGTAACTGTCTGTGAACCTTTTCTGGTTCAGACAGCTACAAAACAAGCCAACCAGCAATGTGAGCAGAAGCTAAACTACTCCCATAAATATTGAAACAGGATTATTTATTTTTTTTTTCTGAATGTTCAGTTGCAATATGTAGTGATTGAACCAGGAGGAACTCAGAAATTGGTGTTGAAAGCAAGGGAGATGCCCTAGTTTTTCTGTACTTGATTGCCATCTTGTGAAACTACCATGTGCGTTTTACTCTGGAAGAATTGCACTTTGCCCTTCTGAAGCACAAAGTTCTGCATGATATATGTGAAAAAAATAGTTTCTGCAGGACCTCTTTGCCATGGATGTCATCTTTTCTCTGCTTGCTAAGGCCTGTGGCTTGTGGGTTTGTAATCTGACTTTACCTGGTCTCATGACAGGTGCTTTCCAGTGGGACCGATTGGAAGAGGATATAAAAAAGAAGCTGAAGGATCTGGAAAAAACTGAACATGTGCTTGAGAAAGTTAAATGTATCCTGAAAATTCCAGGGAAGGTACATCTAACTCTTTTGGGGTAACTGTTAGTGTCAGTTACTTGAGTTCTTGGGAAATGGTTTTGTAGGCGAAGTTTCCCTGTCAGTCTTTGATTTAAACTTTAATGTAACTCACCTTGGCTTACACAGCTTTTACTGCTTTATCGGCGGGTTGTTCACAGGTGTGTACAAGTGCTGATTCCTCTGCAGAATTAATGTAACCGGTAAAAAGCTACATGAGTAGATACCCTAAAAGGATTACTCCACAGCGTTTCATGTTGCATTAGCAATATGACTACATGTTGCTAATTCTCATGTAATAGAGGCTTCCCGGGAAAGCTTTGATTTCCTCAAGGTGTGCCAAAAGTTATGCTTCTGCAGTAGATGAGGAGAGGTGGTTTCTGTCATAAAAGCCATACTGTGGAGAGCTGTCTATAATTTAATATATTTAATTCAGCCGATGACTTTGCAGTAAAATGTCACATTATGTTGTTAATAAAAATGTATGTCACATTATTATGTTAATAAAAAGTTACAATATAGAATTAGTTTTAACAGCCATTTGGAGGTAGGGCTTATATATTCCCTGATGCTATAGAACTTGCACAAAGTATCTATGTCAGTTTAAATGGAAATCATCTCAGGCTGTCTTGAGATAACATAATATAAATAAAAAATAGTTGCTTAGCTATTTTAAGCTTCTGATCATTTGATTGCAGGTTTGCCAGCCCTAAGGGTCCACAGCTAAAACATTCATAAGGTTGGACTTAGAAAGTCCTGAAAACTTTTAAGATAATAAGCCTCAATTGTTGTTGCTGTTGTTGCTTTTAGGTTTGTTTTATGCCTTTGTGGTACTCTCACATTTAATTTTTTTCTTTATAGGCATAGAAATTAATTGTGATTTTTCATGATAAAATTAAGGCTTAATTAATGGCTTAGGCAAGATTTTAAACCATAAATTCAACTGCATCTGAATTTCATGTAGCACAATCTAGTGATGTGATTTTGATGTTTTTCCTTTTGGTAGCTTTAGATTACATTTCTTAAGTAAGAAAAACAAAATTGAAAACTAGGTAGAAGTACAACGTGTCCAGATTATTGTAAAAGAAGTCTGTGCTTCAGCCTGTGAGCTTCCTCTGCCTCTGTGGAGGCAATATCAGGCGCAATATCAAGAAACATGCAAATTTTAACTCCCTCTGTGCAGTGTTGCACCGGCAGGTGGATGTGTGTCCCATCAGTGCTCCTCCCAGGGCCCTCAGACCTTGTGTTACTGCAGCCTTGGGTCTGAGCAGGGCACCTATGAAGAAGTTTGGAATCCAGAAAATCTGTGATGCAGTCAAACCTACCAAGAGGTTCTGGATGGGGGAACTTTGTCACAGGGCAGAGGGTACAAGAGAGTACAGAGGCAAGAGCTGGGGTCTGACTGTAGGAGGCAGGCTGAGCAGCATTAGCAGAAGGACATAACGCAGAAAGCAAAAGGCTGTTGTTTAGTTTCCCCATATAAATGATATCTTGTCATCTTTTATTCTGTGGGCAGCTCTATGTGACAGTGTTTTATTAATAATTTATTTTGCAGCTAAACACTGTAAAGGACTGCAGATCTCAACAGATAAAACGGCTGTATAATACTTCTCTCAGGCTGTTCTTTAACACGCCTGTCCTAGCTGATGTAATCTTCAAAATACAAGGTATGGTGCCTCTGCTGCTGTTGACATGGGCACTGCTGCACCTCCAGCATTTATCCTCTCTGCAGGAGAGTGGGAAATGGAGGTGACTGTGTTTCTGTTGCATCAATGCTAAGAAAACACATATATGCTTTGCTATCACTATGGAAAGCAGTTTTTGCTTAGAACTGACCTTTGTCCCTATGGATGCTTTACAGCAAGTGTCCAGTCCCAACGTGGTTTGTCAGGGCTGAGCCTGTGTGAATCCCCCTCCCCTGTCAGGGCAGGCTTTGTGCCTCTCTGATTTACACGCACCCCTCGGAGGCTTAGCAAAATGAGGGATGTGCTGCTGGAAAGGCTTCTGCAATGGCATAGCACCAAGGTAGCAATGCTAAACCAGGGATTGCATCACAGGGGACAGTTACTGTATTTTAAAACTGATCTATCTCGCTTACGTTCCCACTTGCACAAGCATCAGGACATACCAGAGGGCTCTGCCCAGCATCAAACCTTGGCGAGGCATGGACTGCAGTGACCACGTTTATACTCATTGCCCTTAGTGAAAGCTCAAGAGATACTGGTTACCGACGCCTGACCACCTCCCCTTGGTCCCTCTCAGGCTGATGCTGGCCGTGGATGTGCCTTTCTTTACCCTCCAGAAGCTGACAGGGATTTATGTCCCACTCTTGTGCCTCCTTAGGCTTTATTCACTGCCCTTCTTCCCCCAGTGTGAGCACCCCTAGAAATGCACGTGGGTGTGCTGGGGTTCTGATGACTTGCTAATCTAGGTGCCACCACCACCAGCTGTGTGCCACCGCCCTTCCAGATGCTCCTTCTTCAGGTTCCTGTATCGCAGGTCTCTGCAACTTCGGTATGATAGGTGACTCCTTACAAAAGCAACCTCCAGCCTTGCAGGTGCCTAGCGTGGACCTGCCTATTCTCACCCTATGAGGGTGAGAAGAAACCCTTAAAAGAAAAGCCTCTTGAGATGGTGGCAGTTACCTAGTCCTCTTTGTGGCCAGGATTAAGAAGTTGTTTGGGAGCAGAGACCGGCTGTCTGTGCTGAGTTGTCTGTAGCAGGATGTGGAGGTAGGGGGGCGGTTGGTGGCATTACACAGGTCTGCTCGCAGAGGTGCCTCAGCAAAGGTGTGGGCAGGAGCCGCGCCGCTGAAACCATCTTCTGGTCCCATTTTGTCTGCAAAGAATATGCTTGGGTACACCGATATGCTGCAGCATCATGATTGATTTTTTCTGGAAATTAAAGGCATTCGCCCTTAAAAATAAAGGGCGGGGGGGGGGGGGGGGTAATGTTGCGTGCTTTTGTGAGAATAAGAATGAGATGGTTTTTAAATGCTAATGATTTTCTTGATTTGTTCACACCCACCCTTCATGCAGAAATGGTCTTTTAGGATTAGACAATTGTTTAATTATTTTCAGCTTTAAATCTCAGAGCCAAATATGAAGGATTACTCCCTCAAACATAAGCACACGAGGACAAGCAGATTCTTTCTAGATGTTCTGTTTAATATGCAGAAAAAAACAAAAAGACCTTTGAAAATGAGAGTAAAATACTGATGTTGAGTTCAGTGACATGAACAATTCGTCTCAGTGTGCCACCCCTGAGAGAGGCTTTTTGGGAAGCTGGTGAAACTACACCACCACTATATAATTTACAGAAAAAAAAAATACTGCCCAATGGGTTGACAAGTACTTTTTAAAAGTGTGCTTATTCAGTACTAAAATGTGAACTGTTTTTCCTAACACTTTAATGCTTGGTAAATCTTCCAAGCCTTTTTCTCTAATTCATGAACCAGAATAATTTATTAAAATTGAATAATTACTAAAAGAAACTGAAGGCTTTAGTCTTGATCAGGCAAATGCATTTTTAAGTCTTCAACTAATCCCTTGAATATTAGGGTTTGCTTGAGCTTTCTAGCTTACAAAAGTGCTTGGGAGCCATTGAAATTGGGACCCCATTATGCATGTGTAAAGGCTCATAACGTGACTGAGCCTCCTAATTTGCTGGTAAATATCCAATTGCATGTGTGTACAAAACCACATGCATATCTTACATATGTCTGCGTACTGTATTGCTCATGTCGCATGCATGAATATTAATACCATTGTCACGTGTTCTCCTTACACAGAAATATACACATTTTGCATGTAGCTTTGTCATTTTGCAAGTGGAAGCACAGGTGCATAGAAATAGAACAAAAATGAAAGAGCGCCAGACGCCTTCAAGGAATTAGCTGGGTGGCAGGGCTTGTGGTTAAGGAGGAAATTAACAGTTCAGGATCGCAGTGACTTCTGTGTAGGTATTTCCAGTGTATTTATCTGGCATGTGTTGTTGATCTGTTTATTATACTTTTCATTAAAACATTTGCACCTGACTGTAACCTCTTATCCTGGTTTTGGTGGCTGTCCTGCCCGGCACTTGTTTGGCACTTTCTCGCCCGCAGGACTGTCGAGTTCAGCTGGGTTTTGCAGCTGTCTGGGTGTCATGGCTGGCAGCTCAGGCTGCCAACATTTTTGTTAAGAGACCATAAGACCTCTACCACCCTGGCTCTTAACCTTTGTAGGTCTTCCAAATGCTGTAGTAAAGTAACTTCACTTGTAAATATTACAGAATGGGAATTTTTTTTGAAAAATTTGTCGGCATTTTTTTTTTTTTGTAAGACAACCATCAGGAAATTCACTTGGGCAAAATACTTAATCTGGTTAAATTCGTACTTAATGGATTTAATGGCATTTCATCCGGGATAATTTGCCTTTCTCTGCTTTGTGTGGTTATGTGAAAATTTGACTTCTAGAACACACATTCATTACCGATGGGATTACTGATGAACACAGATTTCTCACTTGCTTAATAATTCACAGCACTGCATGTTTGTGTGATGGCCAGAGGTTCAGTTAGTGTAAATGGTGTAACCAGTGGTGTCAGATTTTTTGCTCGTTGAAAGCCTGTTTCTGACAGATAAAGGTTTGCCTGATTTGCAGCACCTGGTATTGGGATCAGGTTGTCATAATAAATTTGGGGGTTTTTTTTCTATTTGCTGCTGGCTGCTAGGCAGATGCAAACATCTGGACAGGTATAAAGTGAGTGTGTTATTAGTCCTCTATACGATATTGTTAATTTTAAACACTTTAATGTTCACTTTAAGTGAAGGCCTTCTAAGAAAATGTGAGCTTTAAAATCAAGATCTTTCTGTCTATATACAATCATCACAGATTTTTATCTCTCATCCTGCAGGTGCAACTGTACCAGCCCACAGAGCAGTTCTGGTAGCTCGCTGTGAGGTAATGGCAGCTATGTTTAATGGTAATTATCTAGAAGCAAATAGTGTTCTTGTTCCAGTGTATGGAGTTTCCAAAGACACTTTCCTCTCCTTTCTGGAGTATCTTTATACTGACTCCTGCTGCCCAGGTAAGAAAATGTTAAAAAACATGTATATATGTATATCTCTTCCTTGTTTTTTTTGCAGTGGGGTACTGACAGAGAGTAGTGCAGCAGAATTCATTTTTGGAAAAATGCCAATATTGCAGTGTATAATGTCTCAAGAAAGAGAACTTGTTCATATTGTGCAATAAAAAAAAATCACTCTTATTCAATTAAAATCAACTGCATACAGAACAAATGTCACCAATAAAATGCTGTATTTTTTTTTCATACCTATGCAGCAAGACTCAAAAAAATGAAATTTTATTTCTGGTCCTTTACAATATTTGGAGTTATCTTTATACATCACAGTAATATGCCTTTCTAATCTTAATTCTGGGTTTTATTTCAAAATTGTCATTTTTTTTGACATATATTTTGTAAAGTTTCATATAAACAAGGTTAAATTGTGAGGATATTATATTTATACACAAGGATATCTTATTTATATGTAAAACCAGGAAAAAAGTCTGGACATCAGAGCATTTGTCAAGAAAAATTGAGCTAAAGTGTTCTTTGTGTCTTAACCTTTGTCTTTTTTAATGAGAAGAAAACCTACATACTAAATATGAAATACAATTTACATAGAGGCAATTTTCCTTGATATAATAAATGAATTAAGTGATATGCATTTTTGCTTTTGTTTTCTTTTCAAATAATTCTACCTTATTCCTAGATTTTCTGCATGTTTCTCTTTTCAGTCCATCTAATATTTCCTTGTCCATCAGTTTAAATATGCAACCACCGTACTACGTTTTTTTAAACATACAGTTGCTCTGTTTTGTCTTTGGCCTTTTAACTGTATTTTCTTGTACATGTATCACAGAAGTTCTTTTTTGAAGGAG
The DNA here is from genome assembly GCF_017639655.2 of Falco naumanni. Classification (NCBI taxonomy): domain Eukaryota; kingdom Metazoa; phylum Chordata; class Aves; order Falconiformes; family Falconidae; genus Falco; species Falco naumanni. Next base: position 8,010,646 of record NC_054080.1, read on the forward strand.
AAGTTAGAAAGCTAAATCCTCTTATTAATCATCACTTACTCTAAATAGACCAGCAGCACTTGACTCAGCGTCTTCAGGATACAGGATGTTGACAACAGTTTATTACATCTACCTTCTAGAAAGTACTAACTACCCTTTTCCTGCTAATTAAATACTTTATCTGGAAAAAGAGAGTGATACAGCAAACATATTAATAATAATGAAAAATAAAAGAAGGTGATCAACAGCTGTTTGATTTTGTGCTCATTGTTGGGTGTGTAAAAGAAGACTTGGTGAAAAGTGGCTTTGATCATCTTGTCAAAAAGGTAAAATACATGTAACTTATGTTCTCTTGCTTTTCAGCCAGCATTCTCCAAGCAATGTCTCTCCTGATCTGTGCAGAGATGTACCAAGTGGTGAGACTCCAGCACATCTGTGAGCTTTACATTATCACACAGCTTCAGAGCATGCCTAGCAGGGAACTGGCATCCACAAGCCTCAGTATTGTCAGCTTGCTCAAAAAAGCTAAGGTATGTGTTGTGCATATCAAAGAATATACGTGTTGACTTTAGTTAGTGGTGGTTGTTTAATTGTTAAGATTTGTAAGATCTCCCGATCTGTTGGATAGCTGGTGGAACAAGGCTGGCCAAAAAAAGGCCTTCAGCCTTTTATTGCAGAATGCGCAGTCGTACCATATTCTATACCATTTCCTTGGTTGAAGACACATTGCAGTAATTCAGCTTAACTGCAGCTTCAACCAGAAAAGATGTGTTTGGGGCAAGTGAAGGTACATTACTTCCTCTTTTAATCAGAAAGAGACCTGCATGATAAGCAAGTCGCAAAGGCGATCTAACCTGATGGAATGTTGAGTGAAATGCATGAAAAGCATAAAAAGAGAAGTGTAGGGGCTAAAGAAAGAGAGACAGTAAAGGCTGATTTGGAAAAACAGAAGAGAAGAATAAAACCTGAATTTTTACAAGTCTCAGGCAGGATATTGTCTTAAACAAACAGGATTTTGTGGAGAAAGAGGAGACCACAAAACCAACATGATGCACTCCCTGCCTTCCTTTTTCTGAAGTTCTGTTTCTGTGCAGAAGACAAAAATTTCCAAGATTCATGAACAAAGGAGTTAGGGGTCAGGTCACACCTCTAGGGGAGGGAGCTGTACCATTCGTTACTGGGTCTCCATCTGTTTGCTTATTTCCATCAATGACTCTTCCTTTGTTATCTCCTACAGTCAAAACTTAATTTATTAAACTGCTGTGTTGACAGTGGAAATCTGACATATTTTGACAAGCGAAGCATGGTTGTGTTTTAGACATTGTGGCATTAAGTGTTGCTTGTGTTTCCTTTCTTCTTGCAGTTTCACAATTCTGATTGCCTTTCAACTTGGCTTCTTCATTTTATTGCCACTAACTACCTCATCTTCAGTCAGAAGCCTGAATTTCAAGATCTCTCAGGTAATTTATCAATTAATTTTAAAACAAGAGATGTTTTCCAGTTTTGCTTAGATCAGAAGCAATGTACGGGACAAAAGTACTTCAACATGAGAAGGTGATTAGGACTTTTAGGCGATGCAGTCTGGTCCAGTTGGGAGTCTGTTGGAGCTGGATGGCTCACCGCTCCGCCGTGGGACCCTGCGACACGTGAAGAGCAGCACAGCCAGCAACCACATCCCCCTGTCTTTTGGTTTCTGAACTGATGTCCAGGTTCCCACCGATAACTGCATCAACTGGGACTGGTCATCATATGTCAACCCCTCTACCTTATGTACGTAATTTTGTGTAGTTCGTACATTTGAATCAAAGTGATAAGTCACTTTCAATACCTGCATGTTAAGGGTTGGGATTTTCTTTGAAGAAAATAGGATTCTTACAGTTTTCTCCAGCAGGTCTCATGAAATCAAGTAACTAATGTCCACTCAAATAAATAAAACCAGGTTCTTCCAGGGAACTGGTATTTGGTTTCCTGATATGTAACCCTAAAAAGTTTTGCTCATTGCCTACAGGATTTTTCATCACCCTGATGAAGGTGCCTCTGCTCCAGCAGTGCTCAAGGCCAGGCTGGATGGGGCTTGGAGCGACCCAAGCTAGCGGAAGGTGTCCCTGCCCATGGCAGGGGGGTGGGAACTAGGTGCTCTTTAAGGTTCCTTCCAACCCAAACCATCCTGTGATTCTGTGGTTCTGTGATATGATCTTGGTGGGTGCATCTCTTTGACCTGTGGTTTGTATTCAGATCATTGGTATGGGGCCAGTGTATTCCAGAAGGGGATTTTTCTCATCAGTGAGATGTTTGGTCCAAAGCACATTAAACGACTGCTTTCCTCATTTGCAAGGTGCCTGTATGGATGTGTGATGGTGGAAGGCTTTGTAATCATTATGAACAAAGGAAGGAGAGCTAGGTCATCCCGGCTGTGTTGGGACCTGGAATTTGTCTTCCAGTGGTACATCTGTGCATCTTCTGAATGTCCATGTTGTATAGCCAGATCTGCTATGCATATCTGTACTGACAGGTGTCACCCACTGGTGGGTTTGGTCCACAGTGGGCTTGCTTGGCTTCCCTTCCTGCTGGTTCAGGTGACAGGGCGTGGTGTCTTCCTCACTACAGGGCTTCAGTTTTAACCACCCTGGACGTGAAGGAATCAGGTTGTCCTCTGTGTTTGGTGAAGGTGGGAGCTGCCTCTGGCTTCCCCTGGGTGATGCAGAAGAGCACAGGGACCCTTCTGACTTAGGGTCACTGCAGGGCTCAATCTAGGCACATTTACTTACCCATTTTCCAGTTCGCTGGTGGGATATCAATTTGCCAATATCGCTTATTAATATCTTTTTTTCTGCTGCGGAACGTACCAGTGATAGCGCTTCTGTCCTCATGTTGCAGTTATCCTGATGGATATCAGGCTGTGTATGAGCCTGTCGTGAAACTTACGCAGTGATGCTTCTGGTAAGCATCACCTGGTGAAGGTGATGCTTCTAATAAGCATCACTCATCAGCCACTGTTAGCATGTGCTCTGCCAGAGCCCGAGTACCTCAGGGATGAGCTGTACAGTGTCACCACACCAAATGTTTGCTCTGCCATCACCTGGGCTTTTCCTGCATGCTTCCACCTTTCGTGGAGCAGCCAGGGCTGATGCAGAGCAATACTGTTGTTGGCTGTGGGATGAGATTTCTGAAGTCTCCAGTGGGTGGCTGATACCGGGCAGGACGTTTTGAAGCCAGGCAGATGTGGGTTGACTCAGAGGAAAAGGGTACTACGCCAATGGAGTGGTAGCCTTTGAGATTTGGTGTCCACACGCACAGCAGCCTGTCCTTTGCTTTTCTCCTTCCTCTGAGTCCCTCCCACAAGGTTCACAGAGGGGTTGACATGCTCTGCTGCATCAAACTTGCACAGAGACAGCTGGAGGAAAGAAACAGGAGTGCATAAGTAACTACGGGCGGATGGGGTGCAGGCATTCTGGGCACGTGCGGATGGGATGACACTTCCCAGACAGCAGCAGTTACCTGTAGTTGAAACTATTTACTCAGGACACCATGTCACAGCATCACCTCCAGGCTCAGGGAGAACCATGCAGTGGGAAGCAGAGGCAGCCTAGGCTTTCCAACAGCTGAAATCTTCAGAAGCAGCCCTGTGTTTTGCACAGGGCAAGGAGGAAGGCGCTGCCTGCTGCCCACCATTAATGCAATCGCCCTGACCTCAGCTGTCCCCACGCTGCCGGTCTCTCTGCTGTGCATTGGTCTCTGTCTGGCTTGGATGAGCCCTAAAGGGCAATCACTGCTGCAGGCTGCCCTGGGAAAATCTGGGGGAGGGGATTGAAAATGCATATTTCTGCAAAGGCAGTGGGAATTCATCTGAATAATATGGCAGAAAACCCCTGTTACGTGATTTTGCCATTGACAAAACCCAAATACAATAAAAGATAAAATCTTGCTGATTTCTTAGTTGCTTTCCTTACCTTGCTTTTTGTAATGATCTTGAACAAACTACTGGCATAGGGATAGAGATACCCTCCTTCATAGTGTTGCAGCGTAGAAAAATCCTCATGGCTGATTACCACATCTGGTTATCTTCTAAGGATAAAGAATATTCATCTTTAGGGTAATCTCTCTGCTCTCTTTAATGACTATTTATTTTATTATGTAACTTACTGCTAATTTAATAGCCTGGGAGTGTCGTGGTAGTTTATGTCTGTGCTGTAATAAGATCTAGGCAAAATGGACAGTACTTGTCTTCATTTTACTAGTTGTGTTTATATCTTTAATGTTTCTTAACCTATCCTAAAAGAGTTTTTGCAGGCTGTGCACTTGTGCTCTATGTTTGGATATTACATCTAATTCCTTTGCTGCTTTTTTTTAGTGGAGGAACGCAATTTTGTAGAGATGCACAGATGGCCTTCCAATTTGTACCTGAAGCAGCTTGCTGATTATAGGAACTATGTCCACTCTCAGAAATGCCATTGCACGGTAATGTGAGAAGACTGGACATACACAAAGCGCATCTCGACTGCGAAGTCTCAGACTGGGAATTACACAGAGTATAAAAATCATGTCAAGAGCAAAACCAGACACTGATCTCTGGAACACTGTATGCCATACTGTAGTGCACTTAGTCATGTTCCTTGCTTTAATAATAAATGACTCTGCTTTTTTCCGTAAAGCATTGAGAAATATATAATGAAGATTTATTTCAAGCACAAGGACTTCACACTGATGGGGATTAAATGTAGTACAGGACAGTGTCATGACTGTCATCTGTTCCTGCTTCTGATTTCTTTATTGGTTATTTTATTGCTTTTCACCGTTATTTTTGGCTGTTAAAACGGCATCTGTTGAAAACAGATTTTTTTTGTAGATCTGTGTACAATGGGAGCACAGTGGCAGTACAGGGAAGCTGAGAAGCCAACCTGTAAGTTCTTTAAATAGTTTAGAATGCAGACGTTCACTGCAGCATCTGTTGGTTTGCAAAATAAAGGGTAGGCTTACTAAGGATTTTAGTTACTATTCATTTTCCACTTTAAGGTGGGTCTGTAGTTCCTTTTATTGAGACTCTTAGAGTCATATGAGTAGATACTCTAATTCCAGAGGAATGCCTGTGCATCACTGTATTCTCTAGTGCCTACCAAATATTTAAAAATTGAAATAATTTTTCCTCCCAGTATATATAGGAGATGAAAGTCTGTTTTAATAATCTGTAGAACACCTTTGCTAGTGTGATCATATTGAATTTTTCCCCATGAGAAAAAATGTCGGGGAGAACTAAGCCCACTGGAAGCATATCCATATGGTACTACTAGGGGCTGGAAGGAAAGGGAAGAGGGCTGACAGCTTTTCATCAGTTTTGTGGGAGAAAGGTGGCTGGCACTAGTGACTTTTCTGTGAAAAGTGGGTTTTATAATCCTGGGTCTCCACTGGTAGCTGACATGTTAGATGTGCTGGTTGTGTGTGGGGGTGACCCTTGAGCCAGCCATATGACAAATGGCAGGTTTTGTGGCGGGCCTCTGAGCTCGACCCTCCCCGGTGGGGACTCGGTTTTAAACTCAGTTATCATCATGTGCTCATAACCTACACCATGTGAGACAAACCTGATCATCTCTCCTGGCTGTGTGGGTTATTTCCAAGATATAACAGAGAAATCCCAAATACTATGACTAGGATGACCCTTACAGATGCTATTGAGAATTTTCTTGACCTAAATCACTCATCTTGATTTATGAATTTACATGTATGTAGTAACATTAATGACAAAATGAACCCAACCTTTACGTAAGGATATCTGTCTGACCACAGGTACTTTTCTGCAAGTGGTATCTTGTCAAGGAACTAAATGCTTCATTATCATTCTTGTACTTTCGATTGTGCTTTGCCAGCTGCCTTTAATTATTGTACGTAGTCTGAGCCTAAAAGGACAAAGGAAAGACAGTGAAAAAAATGTAGTGTTTCCCCAGTCTCCACAGCAGACCATCTCAAATGTACCTGGAAACTGCAGCTGTGAGATCAAGGTGGAACAGCAAATTGCTGGAGCAGAATAGTTTTTTGCTTAGAATAATGGCTTTTATATTTCAGTACAGCTTTATAGGCAAATTGCTATTTTCAAATTCAATACTAGAGTCATAGGGATTATTTTTTTTTCTGGTGGTATTTTGCAGAGATTGAGAGTGTATTTCCTTTCCTGGTTTTGGACAGGGACACACACACACACAAAACAACCAAAAAACCACAGCAACCAAACCAGCGTGTGACTCAGCTGGCTGCTGCAGGCTCAAAATTTTGAAGGTTTGTTTCATGTGAGAATGATGATTCTTTTTTTTTTTTTTTTTACTTTTCACCTGAAGATCCTAAAGTTCTTTAAAAGATGAGATATACTTACCTGCATCTTGTATATAAGGAGTCTGACATATAGAACATTATGTTGCTTTCTCAAGATCACTAAAGAAAACTGAAAATGTTAAAGAAAAAAATGAATAGGAAAGTAATGTGTATGGAAATTAAAGGTGAAAAAAGGTAATTTCCTATCTTTATAGTAGAAATTAAAAATTTTAACTATAAGTTAACTGGTTAGATACAAATAAATCTTACAGTTTTTTGAGGCATAAAGTCATGAACAAAAATGAGCATACAGCTGAAGTACAGCTTGCCTGGACATCTGACAGCATCCTCAGTCGCAGCATGTGCTTCTACCAGCAGCCAGCTCAGTTATCAAAAGTATGAATTACAAACTTGTATGAATGTTTGTCTGCATTGCATGTAGTCCTGAAATTTTAAAACTTTGAAAGCTTTCTCAGTTTTTTTGCTAGAATTTAGTCTGTTGCCAATAATTAAAGTATAGATAACCAATAACAAAATGCTATTTTTAACTTTCTGCAGGTCTTTTATAGGCATTTAAAAATAGGCTTAATGAAAATAGAAACACTTTGTATCCAACTAAGAGAAATATTTTGCTATTACGTATTTTAGTTAGTGGTAACCACAGGTTTTATACCGAGAAGCCAGGCAGTGTAAAAACATTGATTGTTTGTCCACAGATTAATCCATACTACTATTCAGACATTAAAGCATCTTTCCATTTCACTGAGTATCCCCATAGTGCTGCCTGGATCAGGTGCAGATGTGCTGTCCTTGCAGACAAAGACCATCTGATAAATTCAAATTCTTTGAAGAATCCTTATTATAAATTCTTATTTTTATTTTGTATGATGATTTTCTGTAGAAATGTCTTTATCTTAAAGCTATTTTTAAAAATGATACTTCAGCATTCAGAAACATGAATGAAAGTAGGTCACGATGCTTGGTGGGTTGCTTTTGGTAATGTTTTTTAGTGGAGGCTTTGGGATCATATCCATCATGGATAGTCAAGAATTTGGGCAGTACTGAGTTTGGTATTCATGAATATCTTTGTGTGGTATAAAGTAAAATTTCTATGCTATGTCACCCACCCCCACCCCACCCCACCCACTGCTGAACTTTATACTGTGGTATAAAGTTGAAATCAAGAACCAGCTGGAGAAAAAAAGTTATTTAAGCAAGAGATTTTGAGAAAAGTAAAATGTCTGAGGAGGAAGGCTTACACTGGTCCCAGCATCTCCTGATCTCCCAAGGCATCAGCAGCATTGAGATCAAAGAAGGAAGCTGGTGGTGAATTTGAGTGCCCTTAGTCAGGTCAGTGCCTTTTGGGATTTCAGTTTCAGACCTTGGTTTAAGTGGGGTTTTGACTCCCAAGTGCTTCATTAGAGCTAACTCTCAAAATCCACTTTTAGTAGACAATTATATGAATAATGGACTGCACTGTATAATTCTGTCTGTACTGATATATGTGTATGCTTCTCCCAAGCTAGAACCAACTATTATGTAGAGACTAATAAAGAAAGCTTTCTGGACTAATAATGCTTTCCATACCATAGTTAAAAAAAATCTGCTATCATCCTTTAGGTCTTGAGTATTTGATTTAAAAGGAAAATCTTAGAAGGAAGAAAAGTGATTTTACTAGGCATGTGCTGAACCTCCTGTGTATTTTTCTTTAATACACCCCGAATAAATCTATAACTTTTTGTGATTGAACATGTAAAATTTTGTTACAAAATAAAAAATTTTCTCTAGTCACTCATGTGATTATTTACGTATGGGCATTACAGGACTGGAGAATCAGGCTGAAATTATTTCTGGCGATTTATTAGAATTATAAAATCATATTTTTAGTTGGAAGAGAGCTTTATAAAGGTCATCTTGGTGATCCCATTCACATCCCAGGTTGCTCCTTGCACATCCCAGGTGCCCACCAGGCGCACTGCCCAGCTGCTGGGGGGAGCACCCCATGCCCAAGCCCCCTGAGGCTCAGCCGGAGCTGCCGGAGCACCCCCAGACCCTTTCTCCGCACCAGCTGCCAATAAACACCTTGTACGATTCTTCCCACGGCCCCTGCGGCTGCAGCCCTTTGGGAAGCGTTGGTCACCCAGTGACGCCTTCCCCAGCCCCGACCCGCCGTGCCACCTCTGAGCTCTGCCAGGTGCTGCGGGGGGCTGGGGCTGTCCCTGCGGGGCTCGGGGAGCCGCAGAGCCCCACAGCTGAGCGTCCGTGGGACCAGGCAGAGGTGCTGAGCACTGCAAGCAGCATCCCGGCAGCACAAGGGTTTGCCCGGCAGTGGGGGGATTTGGGAGCGAGGGAGGGGGCGGCCAGCTTTGTCAGTGCAGCAGCACAGGGAAAGCAGAACCGCGTTTCCCAGCAGGAGGGAACTGGTTGGATTAGTGGGAAGGGAAAGTGGAAGCCCATGTCTAGGCTGAAGAGGAGCGGCGTGAGGTTTGCCAGCGAGAGAGGTCAGTTAGGGAGAGGAGAAGGCAATTCCCAGCACTGGAGGGATGGAAGAGGGCATGACTGTTTACTTTTGGGTTTTATTTTTAAATTTCAGTCTGCACTTTTCCCCTTCTGGCACCATTTGCTGTACTGTTGCAGGGTCTGAACCTGCCATTGCAGAGAGAGGAATTCAGTCAATGCCCAATGGGGGAAGTGAAAGAAAGGGCTTCCTTCTAGAAAGAAAGGAAGCTTCCTAGCAGGAAAACACCAATTGGTCAGGGCTGTGGGGCAGAAGGAGGTCAAAAGGCCAGAGAAAGGGCTACATGGAGAAGGGCTTGGCCAGAAATGTGCATGTCCTGTGCCAAGGGACTCTGACAACAGCGGTGGCTACCAGGTGGCCGGCAGCACATCCCACCCAGCAGCACATCCCACTCGGTAGCATATCCACCCAGCAGCGCATCCCACCCAGCAGCGCATCCCACCCAGCAGCATATCCCACCCATCAGTGCATCCCACCCAGCAGCGCATCCCACCCAGCAGCACATCCCACCCAGCAGCGCATCCCACCCAGCAGAGCATCCCACCCAGCAGCACATCCCACCCAGCAGCACATCCCACCCAGCAGCACATCCCACCCGGCAGCGCATCCCACCCGGCAGCGCATCCCACCCAGCAGCGCATCCCACCCAGCAGAGCATCCCACCCAGCAGCACATCCCACCCAGCAGCACATCCCACCCGGCAGCGCATCCCACCCAGCAGCGCATCCCACCCGGCAGCACATCCCACCCAGCAGCACATCCTACCCATCAGTGCGTCCCACCCGGCAGCACATCCCACCAGCAGCCCCACGTGCCTGGGGGGTGCTCTGGAGGACGGTGGGACTCCTGGGCACTTGCAGAACCTGCCGTGGGCACAGGCACGGCCAGTACCCGCCGCAGGTCTCGGCGCTCGGGGCTGCTCGCTCGCTGCTCTGGGATTGTGTGTTTGGAGCACACCCTGCGCTATCCTGGAGCGAGGATTTTCCCTCCTGCAGCTCTCTCAGGTGCACGTGTCCCCCCACCCTGCCTTCCTAGCAGCAGATCTTCAGGCAGACGGGGCGCTGGGGCTGAGAAGAGGAGCGTGCAAGGCGCGGTCCCCCCGGTGCAAAGCCTGCTCGCCGCACAAGCCCCCTGCCCCCCTTAGCCTCCAGCGCCCCAGCCCCGCTGATCAGCTCTGCCAGGGCCCTCACGTGTTCCTCGGGAGACTCTCTGTTGGGGTACATTAACCCAAATTAGTTCAAAAGAATGTGGAGCCGGGCTGAGCGGTTTAGCAAAAGCTGAGCAAATATTGGAGTGCACCTGCCCAGCGGTGCACGATGTGCTGCGCAGGGCTCTACCACCCCTGTCCTCAAGCAGTGCTGTGACCAAGCCCTGCAGGGCTGGCTACCCATCTGTGTCTTGTACAGCTGTAAACCTATAAAGGACCACAGTCTTAAGGTTTTTCCCTCTGCCACGTTGACAAAATTGTACTTCGTTGCCTCATACAATATGTGTGTTGGATCTTCTTGATTCCATTAATGTTTTCCCTAAACAGACTTTCAGCAGAGGTCTGATAAAGTGACAGGTCTGGACTTGTTTTCAGTTGCAGAACTGGTTCTTTGAACGCTTTTAGTTCCTTGTTCATGTCTGGGGTAAAACACAGACCATTTGGGAACCGAAGCAGGGCTGACAAGCCCTGTAGGCACTTTTGGAGCCTGTAGGCAGGGAATCCCACCCATTACAGAAGGTCTGCAGGTAGCAATACGTACACACAAACCAGTATTTTTTCCCCCTCACTTCTCGGATGGGAAGACTGCACGGTGAAAGGATGGATGCAGGTTTTCTGATGTCTGTGCTGTCCCCCCCAAGCGGGTTTAGCATCCTGCAGCAGGTGAGGTGAGCGGCAGAGCAGGCATAACCAAACCTGCGTGAGGGGGGAGAGGCAGCGGCAGGAATTCAGCCTCAACCAGAGCATCAGGTCACGAGCAGCTCCCGCAGCCCTTGCCACAGCGTGTGCATTGAAATAACGCCCAACAGCTGCGTGTCCTCCGGCTGTTCTACTGTTCAGCAGTTGGGATTTTCTGTGAAAACGGGCAGAAAGTGGAAGTATTGCTGCTTTAAAAAGCTGGGATGGGTGAAGAGATTACATCGTCCTGGGGAGGAGTTTCAAGGGAGGAAGGCACTGTGCAGCTCATAAATGGCTTGGACTGGGATTGCTGCTGTCCCATGTGCCTGTGACCTCACTGGGGAGGGGCAGCACTCCTGCTCGTCTTGAAACAACGCCATGGATAGGTTTGTGAACAGCAAACTCAAGGATAACAGTGTGACTCTGTTCACCAAGGCAGGCTGCCCTTACTGCAGAAATGCCATTGAGATGTTGAAGAAGTACAACATCGCTCCTGGAGGCCTGCAAGAGTTCGATATCACTGGGTTGACAGATATCCAGGACTACTTGCAGAAAATAACGGGACAAAGAAACGTAAGTTCTCGCAGTTGTGTTTCAGGATGTGCCGATCCGTTGTCCCAGCTGCCCCATAACCTGGCCAGCCGTTGCAGCGGCCAAAGCGAGGTCTCTTTCCCTGCTACTTTCTGTGCCAGATCTCTGGGAGAAGCACACCCCTTCCTCATTTGTAAAAACTCTCCTTGTTTTGGTGACTCCGCTTTTCCCATGGCCGCAGCCGCCACGGGGACCTGGCTGCGCCCTGAGGCATGCAGGCTGCTTCCCATCGTGGGGACGTGGGGAACAGAGCTTTGCTCACTGCCAGCTGCTCCTGGGGCTGCAGCACTTCCCGGGACACGGTACATCTCCTCCCAGCCCCTCTGGGCTGGTAGTGCATGGCAGCACGGGAGAAGCCTGATGCTAAGGCTTGGCCTGTGGTCCTGGAGGCGAAAGAAGGGCTGGTGGAGAGGGGTACTCGCATGTTGCCAGGTGTCTGCTCTGAGGGTCCTTCAAAGATCTTGCTGTGACGCTGCCTGAGGCAGCATGGATTTGCAGAGGACCACGAACACAGAGCTGTGAGTTGCCTGAATTTGGACTTTGCCCTCTGGCACGAGGCAGAAAAAGCATTTCAAACTGCATCCTGGCAGCCAGCTGTAAAGCAGGTGCCACGCTTACAAAATCTAGCAGCTGTTCCTGTTGAATCTTAATGAAATAATTTGGTCTGTCTTGGGGAGGGAGGTTTTGTGCCTGACCTTCAGGAGGTAACTTCTTTGGCAGGCAGCTCACCCTTCAGCCCTCCTTACAGGTAAGGAATGTGCTTTTTGTTTTCCCTCCCCGCTCTACCTTCATGATACCAAAGTCCAGCTCCAGCAGGTTCCCTGCAGGGAAGCGGAGGGCAGGCGCAGAGGACCCGCTCTTCTTGCCGCCCGGGTTTCGGGGGCATTTCTCCTGTGCTGGCTGCACGCTCAGATGTGTTGCTGGACTCGGCCCAGGGAAAATCCAGGCAGTTGCTTCTGCTTTCAGCACAGCAGGGGGCTGCTGCCTGGCCCTGATAGACAGTGTCCCTGTGCTTGGCCTGTGCAGGTGGTGGCAAAGTGATGCTGCCGCATGCATCTCCTCTAAAGCCCTTGCTCTGAGCGCCAAGCACTTGCCTGGCTGGTGTCTGACCCTGCTGGCTCCATTTCAATCTCCGAGGGTGGCAGCGAGGACCTTATTCCCCTCTGTGTGGGAACACGGGGAGGGCAGCACCTGGCATGATGGATCCATCCCTGCTGCGAAGAGACAGCCCAGAACAGATGCTGCATGGCCAGAGGGGAGGCAACGAGGAGCCTCTGCTGGTCCACCATGGGCCAGGCCCTCTGAAGGGGGCTGCACCCAGCCCCACAGCCCAGTTGTGGCTGGTGCAGGGGAGGTGAGCAAGGTCATGACGGCTTCTGGCGTGGTGACTACAGGATCACCAGATGGTTTGGGTTCCCGCGGCTGACCAGCTTGACCCCCTGCACTGAGCAGGGGCACCTGAGCAAGGTCAGGTTGCTTAGACACCCGTCCAGCCTGAACTCGGTGATCCCATTCACATCCCAGGCTGCTCATCACACACCCCACGTGCCACCAGAGAAAGGGGGAGGGTAACGCAAGTGCTGCTGGTGTGCCCTGGGCTGCCATCGCCAGCCCGCCCGCGGGCAGGGTACGTGTCGTGCCAGTGACGGGAGCTCCTGACGGGCACTGCTGCGCGCTCGCAGGGCTCCAGGGAGGGCAGTGGGCAGCTCCTGGGGCAGGGGTCCCTACTCAGGTCTGGCTGCCGTGCTCCCAAAGCCCGACCTGATCGTGGCTGCGCAGGAGCAGGGCAGAGGGCTGGGCTGGCCCAGCTGCCATCTTCACGCTGCTCGCTTTTCCCCTTAGTGTTTTAGGCCTGTTCTTCCCACGGCCTCAGCCTTAACTCCTCGAGCTGAAACCATCTCAGTAATTTCACTTCTGCCTCTGCTGCATTCATTTTATCTTCCCTGGCTTTAGCTTGGGCTGCTTGTTCCCAGCTCGACAGTGATTCTCACTTCCCCCTGCGGAGAGTGGCACAGGCCTGCCTTGAGGAAGCCTCAGATGCTGAGGGTCAGAAGTTGCTCCTGGTCTTTGGGAGAGGGGTTTTCTCCTGTGTTTTGGCATTTTTTAAATGGCTCACAGCACTGATTGCCACTTATCTTGCACCCAGGCGACGATGTGAGATGGGCAGGGAAAGGGACCATCGTAGGCAGGAAAACACAGGTCAGTCAGGGCTGTGGAGCAGGAGGGAGACAGAAGGCCAGAGAAAGGGCTACGTGGAGAAAAGCTTGTGCTGGAAAGGCACATGTGCTGTGCCCACTGACTTTGACAGCAATGGTGGTAATCAGACAGCCAGCAGCAAATCTACCCAGCAGCACATCCCACTCAGTAGTGCATCCCACCCAGCAGCACATCCCACCCAGCAGAGCATCCCACCCGGCAGCACATCCCACCCAGCAGCACATCCCACCCGGCAGCACATCCCACCCAGCAGCACATCCTACCCATCAGTGCGTCCCACCCGGCAGCACATCCCACCAGCAGCCCCACGTGCCTGGGGGGTGCTCTGGAGGACGGTGGGACTCCTGGGCACTTGCAGAACCTGCCGTGGGCACAGGCACGGCCAGTACCCGCCGCAGGTCTCGGCGCTCGGGGCTGCTCGCTCGCTGCTCTGGGATTGTGTGTTTGGAGCACACCCTGCGCTATCCTGGAGCGAGGATTTTCCCTCCTGCAGCTCTCTCAGGTGCACGTGTCCCCCCACCCTGCCTTCCTAGCAGCAGATCTTCAGGCAGACGGGGCGCTGGGGCTGAGAAGAGGAGCGTGCAAGGCGCGGTCCCCCCGGTGCAAAGCCTGCTCGCCGCACAAGCCCCCTGCCCCCCTTAGCCTCCAGCGCCCCAGCCCCGCTGATCAGCCCGCGGCTTGTTCTGTGCCAGGGCCCTCACGTGTTCCTCGGGAGACACTGCCTCGGAGGGCTGAGCGACCTGCAGAACATGGAGTGCCAGCTCCCCACCGCGCTGCAGCAGATGGGCATCCTGATGTAGCTGGAGGGTAAGTCCGGGGAGGTCTCTGGCCAGCAGCAATGGTTTTTCACTCCTATAGAGAAACTGGAGTATTTCTAAGAGTGAAGCATGACTCGACGGAGGGGTGTTGTGTGCCATTAGGAGTAATTTGCAAACTTGTCATGAAAAAATTCATTGTGAAGCCATTCCGGCCGTTGACTAATGGCTCAAGCGAGCCCAGACAGACACACGTGACCTTGGCTCTGTGAGCTCCTGCCGGTGAGGGGAGGAGACTCTCGCACCATCTGCACCACACGATATCCAGAAGTGCCGGTGTCTCGTCACAGGTCTGCTCCTTTCACGTGTTTGACAGGCGTTGCGCAGCATGAGGACCCCTAAGAGTTGAATCTGAAATAATTCCTCGCCCTGTACCAGAAAGCCCCAGGATTGAGCTTGCCAGGCCCAAAGCAGAGGTCTGCCCTCTTGCCTGGCAGAAGAAGGGCAACAAGCCTCGGGCACATCGTGGCACCACCATAGTGAGCCCTGCAGAAAGGAGGTGGACGGTGGGTCCTAATACAGCCAGTGGTTTAGGGACACTCAGCTGTTTGTGATGCGTGCCATCGCTGTGCTTGTGCGGGGCACGGGTGGGAGTGGGCTGCCAGTGAGCTTCTAGGAACATGGCAAAGGAAACGGCTCGTGCTCAGGGTGACAGCCAAGTACCTGTAAACGCGCAGGCTGCGTTACTCCCTGTGCAAGAAGAGAATTCCTGGCTGCTCCTCTACAGCACGCAGAGAGAGACAGATACACACTGGGGTCCCTTGCTTTCACTCACCAAATGTGCCTTCAGCAGCCCACTGTAGCACGGAGAATATTGCTGTAAGCTTATATTCCACTTCCTCAGAAGCTCAGGTGCAGCTAAGCGTACACACAGACACGGGTGTGTTTGTGGGTGTGAGCACGCAGAGGGAACCGCTGCGGGTGCTACACAGTAAGGAACTTGGAACTGAGACAGCAGCTCGAGTCAAACACACAAGCACTCAGGTGCCTCAATATGTTTTCCACACTGCATCAAACTTACCAGTTTGGTAAGATGATGTTAGCAAAGATGGCTGGACTTACAGGGTGTGTAATATATATAATGTGTGTGTACATGAACAAAACCTGCGTGCATGTGTACAGGCACACATGGCTATCTGCATGCAGGTGGAACATAGAAGTATGGATACCGATGGTAAAGCACCATTTAAAAGGTCTCCCAAGCCTCTTCTGGAATGGTATGGTATTAATTGAATAGTTCCTATGAGCACTGGTCTCTCTACTCTTCACGTCTGCTGTTTTTGCTTCCAGGAGAAAGATAGCCATGAGCTGTGGCCTCCTCATGTCAACATGCACGCCTCTCGCTGCAAATTCTTGCCAACTTCCTTCTGCAGGACCAAATGCACCTTTCTGGTGAACGCAGCTCCATTTCCTTTCATCAGGCAGTGCTTCAACACGTTAAAATCCCTTCAACCTTTCTGTAGCTCTGGAACATAGTCGAGAACATGATCCGATTCAGCCCAATAAAATAGGCTTGCTCTAAGCGACTGCACTCACTGTTGTGTTTCTTTTGCGTACAGACCCGTTCATGCACTCATCCTGAATGTCTCTTTTCTCCCCATGGTCTTTTTCCTCACTGTCTCTCCCAAGTGTCCATCTGAAAGTTCTTGATGTTTTCCATGTCCTGTAACTAACGTCATTCCGATGGTCTGAGTCTGTGGCACGCACAGACTGCTGTAACGCCAGTCTGCTGCAGTGCAGCTCCCGCAGCCCGTGCACGCGTCCGCTGCTCTCATGACCCACAAGCTTTTGGCTGATGTCTCATGGCCAGGTCATGATGCTTTGCCCTGGCAGCACTTTTTCAGTAAAGATTTCATTACAAGGCAGCTGCTGCCAGGAAACAATACAGGTTTTTCATTTTCCCCTGTAATCACACTGAGGGAAGAGCTGTTGGGGACAGAAAATGCTGGAGCCAAGCAGCCAGCTGAAGAGGTTGCTGGCTGCAGAACCCCTCCGAGGCAGCACAGGCAGGGTTCAGGCCTGAAGTAAATAGTGCTGTGTCAGGAAATGGATTTACGGGAAAGGCACAGCACAGCTGCTCCCAAGGCAAACGGGGTGAAGAGCTGCTCTAAATACTTGACAATAAAACAACACTAAAAACGTTTAAAGACTGTGTCAACTGGATGAGAAAGCAAAAAAACCCAAGGATAACCACTACCACACACACCCACACACCCCCACCACCCCCCCACCCCCCCCACCCCCCGTATTATTCTTACTTCTAGTTCTCTCATACTTTATTTCCCCCCATTTTTTTTAACAGAAAAATATTCTTTCCCTTTCTTTCTTGGGTTTCTGTTTTTCTGGTTGTTGGGTTTTTTTTTTTATTTTGGTGGTTCTTTTTTTTTTTAAAGTTCAATTACAACCTGATTCCACAGGTTGTTGTTTTTTTAAAGCCTGAAACTTCTTTGATTTTTACTAAACCATTTAACATTTAGGATTTGCTGGGCAGACAAAGCCTAAGGGGAAGAGCCCAGCCCAGCTTTGGGGTTACCATGCCGGCACAGCCCCTTGACACCCCATCTTTGACAAAACCACCCTCGAGCAGGGTCCCCCTCTCCCACAGTACAGCTGGGGTGAGCAGCACCAGCTGCCCCACCACCAGCAGCCTGGAAAGGAGCTGTGCAACCTCCTCCTGCCATACAACTCCCCAGTGACGCAGTGACGCTGGCTGGGGTTGCTGGTCCCCCTTACCCTCATCAGGAGGGAAAGAGAGCAAGCACAGGCTTTCTCCCATGCTTGGAAAGGAATGGGAAAGCTAAAAGCTTACTTCATGGCACATTTAAAGTGCCATGAATATATATATAATATAATATATATAATACAATATATATAATGTGTGTGTACATGAACAAAACCTGCGTGCATGTGTACAGGCACACATTTGCCAGCCTCACCTGCTACTCAAACCATCAACTCACTGGGAAAACAGCAGTCAATGAGATGAACAGAAGAGGGATGCCAACTTCCAGAAGCTGTACTGTTAGTCAGAAAGATGTGCAGCAATGTACCCCAACATGGCAGGTTAACCTAAACATAGATCTGCACTTGCCATGATCTTCACCTTCTTTCCAGGAAGATGAAAAATTAATTATAACATTTGCTAGGTCTTGAAATTCATTTTGTGATGTGGATTTTGTGCTTGGATTAGATGGCATTTGGACATACTCATATTTAACAACTTCTTGCTTTAATTTTTAGGCAAAACTAATATAAGAAAGAAAGTAGAGAAGGAAAGCTGTATGGTGACTTTGAAAGAAATTCTTAAAACACTGAGGAGTTTGCAGTCAACACACAGGGCTGAAACACCACTTCAAATCACAAATATAAGTGGAGAATGTAGCCCATGGAAGGAGACTATCATGATATGAACTATAGAAGTGTGGATAATCATGTGTTCACCCTATTGAAGGGGCATGTTCAAACACACTGTTCTTGGAACTAGCCAGTCTTTCACATTTGCCAGGCTAATTAATGTTGACTTTAAAACAAACTATACAAAGTTAATTACAGTTAATCTTGTTGCAGGGCAAAGGAAGCTGTATGAAGATTACAGAGGGATTTTTTGCCTTTTCCCCTTCAGGATTCACCACCCAGAGCATTGTGTTCTGTGACACTAATACCAAACTGCAGCTACCAGAAGCAATGGTTTCTGGGCAAATTCAGCACTGTACACACCTTGCAATTTAATATTGAATAAAAAGATGAGATGAAGTATCAGTAAAGTGACTCTTCTTGCTTTTCTTAATTTGAGGGACAGAAATGCTGTGCGATAACTACACTCAGCAGGCACTCTGGGATGTGTTCTGTTTTTTTCCATAACACTAAATCAAAACTTGTCCACCTAAAGGAAGAGGATGCATTTTCTATCTCTTTACCTCTAGCTGAACTTCCCTGAAATTGCCCTTCCTACCACTAAAACTTCAGATCAGAGACACATGAGTCCCTGTTGCCTCTCATTCCCTGCTCTGCTTCTTCGCCCTCTCCTTCAGCCCTTATAGACACCAAACACTATATGCCATTCCTTCCTTTTTCTCAGTCTGCTGGAGGCTTTTTGCATTCTTCCTCTATTTTTCCTTCTGTATTTTCTCTCCATGCTGCCTCTTTTTTTCTGGTGAGCCACATCAATTCCCAGTTTCCTTTCAAACCTCTCTTCTAGCAGCAGAGGGTAACACTCAGTAAACACACCCCACTCACCTTTTCACCTTGCTTCTCATTTCATTTGGCATCTGTCCATGTCCAGCCCTGTCACCAACACCCTTTTGTCCATCACCAAAGGGCGCCCCTGCCCCACTGCCCAGCCTGCAGAGAACAGCCCCTGGACCTGCCCTCAAACCTCCCCAGCAGCCTGGCCGGCCCCGGCTGCGGGAGCACCAGTCACTGCCGAGGGAGCTAAGGGTGATGCAGCAAGGTAAGCCTGAGAGAATTTGGGTTATTTTAAATTAATTTAAGTGCTGCAGGTGAAAGTAATTGCTCTAGAAGTTGCACACTGTACACATCCGGTCTAGGGAGTTTTCCTGCCACAAGCTTCCAAATATTCGGATTTTTCTGGAGTTACTTTCAGCGTGATGCACATCTCCCTCCTACATCACCCAGAGCTAAATTCCCAGGCTTTTTTACGGACCTAAAGTAGGGAAGGCCCCCTGCTACTTCTCCAAAGGCATTGGACATAGCAGCCCTGTGTAATCGCTCAGGCTCAACTCACCTTGTTCTTGCTGAGCAGTAAGGACTATCAGGAGCTGAGGGGACACAGATTAGCTGCTCTTTGCTGCTTCACTAACAACAGAAGTTATGCAAAGCACCTACCTAAGAAAATTCCAACAACAGCCTGACCTATCATTTATTCTGGAGTGTAATACGTTTAATCTTTGTGATTAGGTTTTATACTCTTCACCCAGTGGCAATTTCAGTTTCATAAATGCACTGGAAGCAATGAGTTCTGCTTGAGAACAGCTACAAAACAGTGTGCCGTGCAATCTAGCAAATGTCTGCGTTGAACTTCTCGTATTTACGTACTTCTCTTTGCCTGGGAGAGGGCTAATAGATGCTGTAAAAACAGGAATCTGCAGAAATTTGTGCAAGTCAGCTGAAGATATCTTGGACTTGCTGAAGTACAAGATTGCTGTTCTGCCAAGAGGGATAGGACTTTAAATGTGCCATGAAGTAAGCTTTTAGCTTTCCCATTCCTTTCCAAGCATGGGAGAAAGCCTGTGCTTGCTCTCTTTCCCTCCTGATAAGGGTAAGGGGGACCAGCAACCCCAGCCAGCGTCACTGCGTCACTGGGGAGTTGTATGGCAGGAGGAGGTTGCACAGCTCCTTTCCAGGCTGCTGGTGGTGGGGCAGCTGGTGCTGCTCACCCCAGCTGTACTGTGGGAGAGGGGGACCCTGCTCGAGGGTGGTTTTGTCAAAGATGGGGTGTCAAGGGGCTGTGCCGGCATGGTAACCCCAAAGCTGGGCTGGGCTCTTCCCCTTAGGCTTTGTCTGCCCAGCAAATCCTAAATGTTAAATGGTTTAGTAAAAATCAAAGAAGTTTCAGGCTTTAAAAAAACAACAACCTGTGGAATCAGGTTGTAATTGAACTTAAAAAAAAAAAGAACCACCAAAATAAAAAAAAAAAAAACCAACAACCAGAAAAACAGAAACCCAAGAAAGAAAGGGAAAGAATATTTTTCTGTTAAAAAAAATGGGGGGAAATAAAGTATGAGAGAACTAGAAGTAAGAATAATACGGGGGGTGGGGGGGTGGGGGGGTGGTGTGGGTGTGTGGGTGTGTGTGGTAGTGGTTATCCTTGGGTTTTTTTGCTTTCTCATCCAGTTGACACAGTCTTTAAACGTTTTTAGTGTTGTTTTATTGTCAAGTATTTAGAGCAGCTCTTCACCCCGTTTGCCTTGGGAGCAGCTGTGCTGTGCCTTTCCCGTAAATCCATTTCCTGACACAGCACTATTTACTTCAGGCCTGAACCCTGCCTGTGCTGCCTCGGAGGGGTTCTGCAGCCAGCAACCTCTTCAGCTGGCTGCTTGGCTCCAGCATTTTCTGTCCCCAACAGCTCTTCCCTCAGTGTGATTACAGGGGAAAATGAAAAACCTGTATTGTTTCCTGGCAGCAGCTGCCTTGTAATGAAATCTTTACTGAAAAAGTGCTGCCAGGGCAAAGCATCATGACCTGGCCATGAGACATCAGCCAAAAGCTTGTG
Organism: Falco naumanni; assembly: GCF_017639655.2. Taxonomy (NCBI): domain Eukaryota; kingdom Metazoa; phylum Chordata; class Aves; order Falconiformes; family Falconidae; genus Falco; species Falco naumanni. Next base: position 8,031,183 of record NC_054080.1, read on the forward strand.
GGTCATGAGAGCAGCGGACGCGTGCACGGGCTGCGGGAGCTGCACTGCAGCAGACTGGCGTTACAGCAGTCTGTGCGTGCCACAGACTCAGACCATCGGAATGACGTTAGTTACAGGACATGGAAAACATCAAGAACTTTCAGATGGACACTTGGGAGAGACAGTGAGGAAAAAGACCATGGGGAGAAAAGAGACATTCAGGATGAGTGCATGAACGGGTCTGTACGCAAAAGAAACACAACAGTGAGTGCAGTCGCTTAGAGCAAGCCTATTTTATTGGGCTGAATCGGATCATGTTCTCGACTATGTTCCAGAGCTACAGAAAGGTTGAAGGGATTTTAACGTGTTGAAGCACTGCCTGATGAAAGGAAATGGAGCTGCGTTCACCAGAAAGGTGCATTTGGTCCTGCAGAAGGAAGTTGGCAAGAATTTGCAGCGAGAGGCGTGCATGTTGACATGAGGAGGCCACAGCTCATGGCTATCTTTCTCCTGGAAGCAAAAACAGCAGACGTGAAGAGTAGAGAGACCAGTGCTCATAGGAACTATTCAATTAATACCATACCATTCCAGAAGAGGCTTGGGAGACCTTTTAAATGGTGCTTTACCATCGGTATCCATACTTCTATGTTCCACCTGCATGCAGATAGCCATGTGTGCCTGTACACATGCACGCAGGTTTTGTTCATGTACACACACATTATATATATTACACACCCTGTAAGTCCAGCCATCTTTGCTAACATCATCTTACCAAACTGGTAAGTTTGATGCAGTGTGGAAAACATATTGAGGCACCTGAGTGCTTGTGTGTTTGACTCGAGCTGCTGTCTCAGTTCCAAGTTCCTTACTGTGTAGCACCCGCAGCGGTTCCCTCTGCGTGCTCACACCCACAAACACACCCGTGTCTGTGTGTACGCTTAGCTGCACCTGAGCTTCTGAGGAAGTGGAATATAAGCTTACAGCAATATTCTCCGTGCTACAGTGGGCTGCTGAAGGCACATTTGGTGAGTGAAAGCAAGGGACCCCAGTGTGTATCTGTCTCTCTCTGCGTGCTGTAGAGGAGCAGCCAGGAATTCTCTTCTTGCACAGGGAGTAACGCAGCCTGCGCGTTTACAGGTACTTGGCTGTCACCCTGAGCACGAGCCGTTTCCTTTGCCATGTTCCTAGAAGCTCACTGGCAGCCCACTCCCACCCGTGCCCCGCACAAGCACAGCGATGGCACGCATCACAAACAGCTGAGTGTCCCTAAACCACTGGCTGTATTAGGACCCACCGTCCACCTCCTTTCTGCAGGGCTCACTATGGTGGTGCCACGATGTGCCCGAGGCTTGTTGCCCTTCTTCTGCCAGGCAAGAGGGCAGACCTCTGCTTTGGGCCTGGCAAGCTCAATCCTGGGGCTTTCTGGTACAGGGCGAGGAATTATTTCAGATTCAACTCTTAGGGGTCCTCATGCTGCGCAACGCCTGTCAAACACGTGAAAGGAGCAGACCTGTGACGAGACACCGGCACTTCTGGATATCGTGTGGTGCAGATGGTGCGAGAGTCTCCTCCCCTCACCGGCAGGAGCTCACAGAGCCAAGGTCACGTGTGTCTGTCTGGGCTCGCTTGAGCCATTAGTCAACGGCCGGAATGGCTTCACAATGAATTTTTTCATGACAAGTTTGCAAATTACTCCTAATGGCACACAACACCCCTCCGTCGAGTCATGCTTCACTCTTAGAAATACTCCAGTTTCTCTATAGGAGTGAAAAACCATTGCTGCTGGCCAGAGACCTCCCCGGACTTACCCTCCAGCTACATCAGGATGCCCATCTGCTGCAGCGCGGTGGGGAGCTGGCACTCCATGTTCTGCAGGTCGCTCAGCCCTCCGAGGCAGTGTCTCCCGAGGAACACGTGAGGGCCCTGGCACAGAACAAGCCGCGGGCTGATCAGCGGGGCTGGGGCGCTGGAGGCTAAGGGGGGCAGGGGGCTTGTGCGGCGAGCAGGCTTTGCACCGGGGGGGACCGCGCCTTGCACGCTCCTCTTCTCAGCCCCAGCGCCCCGTCTGCCTGAAGATCTGCTGCTAGGAAGGCAGGGTGGGGGGACACGTGCACCTGAGAGAGCTGCAGGAGGGAAAATCCTCGCTCCAGGATAGCGCAGGGTGTGCTCCAAACACACAATCCCAGAGCAGCGAGCGAGCAGCCCCGAGCGCCGAGACCTGCGGCGGGTACTGGCCGTGCCTGTGCCCACGGCAGGTTCTGCAAGTGCCCAGGAGTCCCACCGTCCTCCAGAGCACCCCCCAGGCACGTGGGGCTGCTGGTGGGATGTGCTGCCGGGTGGGACGCACTGATGGGTAGGATGTGCTGCTGGGTGGGATGTGCTGCCGGGTGGGATGTGCTGCTGGGTGGGATGTGCTGCCGGGTGGGATGCTCTGCTGGGTGGGATGTGCTGCTGGGTGGGATGCACTACTGAGTGGGATGTGCTGCTGGGTAGATTTGCTGCTGGCTGTCTGATTACCACCATTGCTGTCAAAGTCAGTGGGCACAGCACATGTGCCTTTCCAGCACAAGCTTTTCTCCACGTAGCCCTTTCTCTGGCCTTCTGTCTCCCTCCTGCTCCACAGCCCTGACTGACCTGTGTTTTCCTGCCTACGATGGTCCCTTTCCCTGCCCATCTCACATCGTCGCCTGGGTGCAAGATAAGTGGCAATCAGTGCTGTGAGCCATTTAAAAAATGCCAAAACACAGGAGAAAACCCCTCTCCCAAAGACCAGGAGCAACTTCTGACCCTCAGCATCTGAGGCTTCCTCAAGGCAGGCCTGTGCCACTCTCCGCAGGGGGAAGTGAGAATCACTGTCGAGCTGGGAACAAGCAGCCCAAGCTAAAGCCAGGGAAGATAAAATGAATGCAGCAGAGGCAGAAGTGAAATTACTGAGATGGTTTCAGCTCGAGGAGTTAAGGCTGAGGCCGTGGGAAGAACAGGCCTAAAACACTAAGGGGAAAAGCGAGCAGCGTGAAGATGGCAGCTGGGCCAGCCCAGCCCTCTGCCCTGCTCCTGCGCAGCCACGATCAGGTCGGGCTTTGGGAGCACGGCAGCCAGACCTGAGTAGGGACCCCTGCCCCAGGAGCTGCCCACTGCCCTCCCTGGAGCCCTGCGAGCGCGCAGCAGTGCCCGTCAGGAGCTCCCGTCACTGGCACGACACGTACCCTGCCCGCGGGCGGGGCTGGCGATGGCAGCCCAGGGCACACCAGCAGCACTTGCGTTACCCTCCCCCTTTCTCTGGTGGCACGTGGGGTGTGTGATGAGCAGCCTGGGATGTGAATGGGATCACCGAGTTCAGGCTGGACGGGTGTCTAAGCAACCTGACCTTGCTCAGGTGCCCCTGCTCAGTGCAGGGGGTCAAGCTGGTCAGCCGCGGGAACCCAAACCATCTGGTGATCCTGTAGTCACCACGCCAGAAGCCGTCATGACCTTGCTCACCTCCCCTGCACCAGCCACAACTGGGCTGTGGGGCTGGGTGCAGCCCCCTTCAGAGGGCCTGGCCCATGGTGGACCAGCAGAGGCTCCTCGTTGCCTCCCCTCTGGCCATGCAGCATCTGTTCTGGGCTGTCTCTTCGCAGCAGGGATGGATCCATCATGCCAGGTGCTGCCCTCCCCGTGTTCCCACACAGAGGGGAATAAGGTCCTCGCTGCCACCCTCGGAGATTGAAATGGAGCCAGCAGGGTCAGACACCAGCCAGGCAAGTGCTTGGCGCTCAGAGCAAGGGCTTTAGAGGAGATGCATGCGGCAGCATCACTTTGCCACCACCTGCACAGGCCAAGCACAGGGACACTGTCTATCAGGGCCAGGCAGCAGCCCCCTGCTGTGCTGAAAGCAGAAGCAACTGCCTGGATTTTCCCTGGGCCGAGTCCAGCAACACATCTGAGCGTGCAGCCAGCACAGGAGAAATGCCCCCGAAACCCGGGCGGCAAGAAGAGCGGGTCCTCTGCGCCTGCCCTCCGCTTCCCTGCAGGGAACCTGCTGGAGCTGGACTTTGGTATCATGAAGGTAGAGCGGGGAGGGAAAACAAAAAGCACATTCCTTACCTGTAAGGAGGGCTGAAGGGTGAGCTGCCTGCCAAAGAAGTTACCTCCTGAAGGTCAGGCACAAAACCTCCCTCCCCAAGACAGACCAAATTATTTCATTAAGATTCAACAGGAACAGCTGCTAGATTTTGTAAGCGTGGCACCTGCTTTACAGCTGGCTGCCAGGATGCAGTTTGAAATGCTTTTTCTGCCTCGTGCCAGAGGGCAAAGTCCAAATTCAGGCAACTCACAGCTCTGTGTTCGTGGTCCTCTGCAAATCCATGCTGCCTCAGGCAGCGTCACAGCAAGATCTTTGAAGGACCCTCAGAGCAGACACCTGGCAACATGCGAGTACCCCTCTCCACCAGCCCTTCTTTCGCCTCCAGGACCACAGGCCAAGCCTTAGCATCAGGCTTCTCCCGTGCTGCCATGCACTACCAGCCCAGAGGGGCTGGGAGGAGATGTACCGTGTCCCGGGAAGTGCTGCAGCCCCAGGAGCAGCTGGCAGTGAGCAAAGCTCTGTTCCCCACGTCCCCACGATGGGAAGCAGCCTGCATGCCTCAGGGCGCAGCCAGGTCCCCGTGGCGGCTGCGGCCATGGGAAAAGCGGAGTCACCAAAACAAGGAGAGTTTTTACAAATGAGGAAGGGGTGTGCTTCTCCCAGAGATCTGGCACAGAAAGTAGCAGGGAAAGAGACCTCGCTTTGGCCGCTGCAACGGCTGGCCAGGTTATGGGGCAGCTGGGACAACGGATCGGCACATCCTGAAACACAACTGCGAGAACTTACGTTTCTTTGTCCCGTTATTTTCTGCAAGTAGTCCTGGATATCTGTCAACCCAGTGATATCGAACTCTTGCAGGCCTCCAGGAGCGATGTTGTACTTCTTCAACATCTCAATGGCATTTCTGCAGTAAGGGCAGCCTGCCTTGGTGAACAGAGTCACACTGTTATCCTTGAGTTTGCTGTTCACAAACCTATCCATGGCGTTGTTTCAAGACGAGCAGGAGTGCTGCCCCTCCCCAGTGAGGTCACAGGCACATGGGACAGCAGCAATCCCAGTCCAAGCCATTTATGAGCTGCACAGTGCCTTCCTCCCTTGAAACTCCTCCCCAGGACGATGTAATCTCTTCACCCATCCCAGCTTTTTAAAGCAGCAATACTTCCACTTTCTGCCCGTTTTCACAGAAAATCCCAACTGCTGAACAGTAGAACAGCCGGAGGACACGCAGCTGTTGGGGGTTATTTCAATGCACACGCTGCGGCAAGGGCTGCGGGAGCTGCTCGTGACCTGATGCTCTGGTTGAGGCTGAATTCCTGCCGCTGCCTCTCCCCCCTCACGCAGGTTTGGTTATGCCTGCTCTGCCGCTCACCTCACCTGCTGCAGGATGCTAAACCCGCTTGGGGGGGACAGCACAGACATCAGAAAACCTGCATCCATCCTTTCACCGTGCAGTCTTCCCATCCGAGAAGTGAGGGGGAAAAAATACTGGTTTGTGTGTATGTATTGCTACCTGCAGACCTTCTGTAATGGGTGGGATTCCCTGCCTACAGGCTCCAAAAGTGCCTACAGGGCTTGTCAGCCCTGCTTCGGTTCCCAAATGGTCTGTGTTTTACCCCAGACATGAACAAGGAACTAAAAGCGTTCAAAGAACCAGTTCTGCAACTGAAAACAAGTCCAGACCTGTCACTTTATCAGACCTCTGCTGAAAGTCTGTTTAGGGAAAACATTAATGGAATCAAGAAGATCCAACACACATATTGTGTGAGGCAACGAAGTACAATTTTGTCAACGTGGCAGAGGGAAAAACCTTAAGACTGTGGTCCTTTATAGGTTCACAGCTGTACAAGACACAGATGGGTAGCCAGCCCTGCAGGGCTTGGTCACAGCACTGCTTGAGGACAGGGGTGGTAGAGCCCTGCGCAGCACATCGTGCACCGCTGGGCAGGTGCACTCCAATATTTGCTCAGCTTTTGCTAAACCGCTCAGCCCGGCTCCACATTCTTTTGAACTAATTTGGGTTAATGTACCCCAACAGAGAGTCTCCCGAGGAACACGTGAGGGCCCTGGCAGAGCTGATCAGCGGGGCTGGGGCGCTGGAGGCAAAGGGGGGGCAGGGGGTTTGTGTGGCGAGCAGGTTTTGCACCGGGGGGACCGCGACTTGCACGCTCCTCTTCTCAGCCCCAGCGCCCCGTCTGCCTGAAGATCTGCTGCTAGGAAGGCAGGGTGGGGGGACACGTGCACCTGAGAGAGCTGCAGGAGGGAAAATCCTCGCTCCAGGATAGCGCAGGGTGTGCTCCAAACACACAATCCCAGAGCAGCGAGCGAGCAGCCCTGAGCGCCGAGACCTGCGGCGGGTACTGGCCGTGCCTGTGCCCACGGCAGGTTCTGCAAGTGCCCAGGAGTCCCACCGTCCTCCAGAGCACCCCCCAGGCACGTGGGGCTGCTGGTGGGATGTGCTGCCGGGTGGGATGCGCTGCCGGGTGGGATGTGCTGCCAGGTGGGATGTGCTGCCGGGTGGGATGTGGTGTGAGGTGGGATGCACTGCTTGGTGGGACGCGCTGCTTGGTGGGATGTGCTATTGGGTGGGATGTGCTGCTGGGTGGGATGCGCTGCTGGGTGGGATGCGCTGCTGGGTGGGATGCGCTGATGGGTGGGATGCGCTGATGGGTGGGATGCACTGCTGGGTGGGATGCACTGCTGGGTGGGATGCACTGCTGGGTGGGATGTGCTGCCGGGTGGGATGTGCTGCCGGGTGGGATGCGCTGCCGGGTGGGATGTGCTGCTGGGTGGGATGCACTGATGGGTGGGATGCACTGCTGGGTGGGATGCACTGCTGGGTGGGATGCACTGCTGGGTGGGATGTGATGCCGGGTGGGATGCGCTGCTGGGTGGGATGCACTGCTGGGTGGGATGCACTGCTGGGTGGGATGTGCTGTTGGGTGGGATGTGCTGCCGGGTGGGATGCGCTGCTGGGTGGGATGCACTGATGGGTGGGATGTGCTGCCGGGTGGGATGCGCTGCTGGGTGGGATGCACTGCTGGGTGGGATGTGCTGTTGGGTGGGATATGTTGCCGGGTGGGATGCGCTGCTGGGTGGGATGCACTGATGGGTGGGATGTGCTGCCGGGTGGGATGCGCTGCTGGGTAGGATGCGCTGCTGGGTGGGATGTGCTGCCGGGTGGGATGTGCTGCTGGGTGGGATGCACTGATGGGTGGGATGTGCTGTTGGGTGGGATGTGCTGCTGGGTGGGATGTGCAGCTGGGTGGGATGCGCTGCTGGGTGGGATGTGCTGCTGGGTGGGATGCGCTGCTGGGTGGGATGCGCTGCTGGGTGGATATGCTACCGAGTGGGATGTGCTGCTGGGTGGGATGTGCTGCCGGCCACCTGGTAGCCACCGCTGTTGTCAGAGTCCCTTGGCACAGGACATGCACATTTCTGGCCAAGCCCTTCTCCATGTAGCCCTTTCTCTGGCCTTTTGACCTCCTCCTGCCCCACAGCCCTGACCAATTGGTGTTTTCCTGCTAGGAAGCTTCCTTTCCACATGTCTAGCCCTTTCTTTCACTTCCCCCATTGGGCATTGACTGAATTCCTCTCTCTGCAATGGCAGGTTCAGACCCTGCAACAGTACAGCAAATGGTGCCAGAAGGGGAAAAGTGCAGACTGAAATTTAAAAATAAAACCCAAAAGTAAACAGTCATGCCCTCTTCCATCCCTCCAGTGCTGGGAATTGCCTTCTCCTCTCCCTAACTGACCTCTCTCGCTGGCAAACCTCACGCCGCTCCTCTTCAGCCTAGACATGGGCTTCCACTTTCCCTTCCCACTAATCCAACCAGTTCCCTCCTGCTGGGAAACGCGGTTCTGCTTTCCCTGTGCTGCTGCACTGACAAAGCTGGCCGCCCCCTCCCTCGCTCCCAAATCCCCCCACTGCCGGGCAAACCCTTGTGCTGCCGGGATGCTGCTTGCAGTGCTCAGCACCTCTGCCTGGTCCCACGGACGCTCAGCTGTGGGGCTCTGCGGCTCCCCGAGCCCCGCAGGGACAGCCCCAGCCCCCCGCAGCACCTGGCAGAGCTCAGAGGTGGCACGGCGGGTCGGGGCTGGGGAAGGCGTCACTGGGTGACCAACGCTTCCCAAAGGGCTGCAGCCGCAGGGGCCGTGGGAAGAATCGTACAAGGTGTTTATTGGCAGCTGGTGCGGAGAAAGGGTCTGGGGGTGCTCCGGCAGCTCCGGCTGAGCCTCAGGGGGCTTGGGCATGGGGTGCTCCCCCCAGCAGCTGGGCAGTGCGCCTGGTGGGCACCTGGGATGTGAATGTGATGTTTTTTTCCTTATGTTTAGACAAAGCCTCCTGCGATTCCATTTCTGCCCATTTCCTCTGGTCCTGGCACCAGGCACCACTGGGAAGCCCTTGGCTCTGCCATCTTCATTCCTCCACCAGGTGCTCATGCACAGGGGCAAAACCTACCCACCAAGCATCCTCTTTTCTAGGTGGAGCCCCCAGCTCACTTATCCTCCCCTCACATAACAGATGCTCCCATCCCTTCATAGTCTTCGTGGCCCTTTGCTGGCATCACTCTGCTGTGTCCACATCTCCCTCCTGCTGGGAGGCCAGGACTGGGCTGCACAGGTGAGAAATCTCCGCAAGTCTCTTGGGCCACTTGCCAAAGCTGCACTACCCACTCATATTTTAGCTATTTAAAATAACAAGGATTAACACAGAAGGTGAATAAAGACATTCAGCTTGTCATTGCCATCAGTCTGGAAGGGGAAAACCAGCACAAGACCCTGCGCTAACTTTTTGTTTCAGTTAATTGGCACTGCATATGACAGGCAGGCAATGGCTCTGCCCTACCCCAGGCAGGGCTTTCCAAATTCTGTTTTCTGCAGCATTAGCATTACAGAAGGAAACTGGCTCCATTAGGCACAATAAAGTGTGCATTTTGGGCTTAATCCACTCCTTTTCAGTCCTCAGAAATTAAAATTTCAGTGGTGGGGTTAGTCAGCTCTTTGTGCACCACCAGCCTGCAGCTGCTTGCCGGGTCCGGCCAAGAGCTTGCTGCACCACGGAAAGTCCTGGGCAGTGTAACTTCTCCTCACTTTCAACTTTCAGTATTACTTTGCGTCCTCTGGTTTCTAGGAAATAGAAGAGTCCAGTCACCAGATACTTTTCCCAGGTAAATTTCTCTGCTAGTCTGTTTCAGCTGGGGTGTGTTGACCTGCAGAATAGGTGTCATCTAGTTGAAGTACCCAAGTTCCCACCAAGAAACCACAGCAAAGATTGTGCACTGCCTGAGGGTGCCTTTGCAGTCTGAGTACGTCAAATTAACAGATTTAAAAGGTGACTGCTTTGGTGAAAGCACAGTGGGTGAAGTTCACTAAGTAATCCTGCATGCAATGATAAGAACGTTGAAGGATTATCCCATAGAACGATAGACTCATTTGGCTTGGAAAAGACCTTTGAGATCATAGAGTCCAATGGTTAACACCGCGCTGCCAAGCCCATCACTAAGCCATGTCACCAAGGTGTTTTTTAAACACCTCCAAGGATGGTGACTCCCTGGGCAGCCTGTTCCGATGCCTGACCACCCTTTTGGGGAAGAAATTGTTCCTAACGTCCAATCTAAACCTGCCCTGATGCAACTTGGGGCCATTTCTTCTTGTCCCTTATTTCCTGTAATTTGTCCAGTTTTGGGTAGAAGCATTTCTTTTTCCTGGAGTAAAACAGTTGTCAGCTTTTGTTTTTAATCACCCTTTTAAAACATCCTGAAAGAAAAGCCAGCAAAAGCTGAAAGCTTGGCTGGGCTGCCCAGATGTTCTGTGCTGCCCATTGCTGCCAGTGCCTTTGGGGCACAGCCCCTGTCTGCATCCCCTGGTGTAGGTGTATGGTCAGAGAAATTCTAGAACCCCTTTTCTTGGAGAGGTGGAAAGGAGCAGGATGGGAGTGGGAGCTGGTAGAGATACTTAGATTTGCAGGCTTTTTTTTTTGTCTGGGTTCCATACTGAATTTATTAGTATTGCATTGTTTGCTTAACTTTCTTACATAATAAAAGCACATGGATCCTGCTGGACACTTGACAATGTCTGGTGAAAATTAGTCAAAGAAGAGGGATGCTACTAAGTCTCAGTGAGCAACATGGCATGGTCTGTAGAACCAGCTCTTGGCATGGAGTTCACTGGAGCTCTAACCACGTTAGATACGTTTAAATACGTTTAAATCCACGTATAAATGCTGCTATGACTTAAGATGGGACAATAAGAATTATACTCCAGTGGTAAATTTGTTCTTGCTGCAGTGTTGGAGCCCACACGCATATTGAAATTGCAGGGTGTGTTTTCAGAGGGCAGGCTGGCAGCCTGCTGTCTGTGGAGAGCCTCAGAAGGCTTTACTCACAGCTGCTCATGCAAGATGGGCCAGTGGTCAGGTCAGGCATCATCAGGGTTAAACAGCCCTCCCCCTCCACCCATCCACCCCTGACCAAATAGTCTGCCGACCTATGCCTGCTGCGATGACAGGCAGAGAGCATCAGCTGGGCATGGAGGTGGGGAGCCCTGACTGGGCTATTAGTAGGCAATGATCTGGCACCTACCCTGCAGAAGGGAGGGAGTCTGGGATGCTGCTCACCAAATACTTACATCTAGAGCCTGCAGGCACAGTGGAGAAGGTCAGGGTGCAGGAGAGTTCCCCCTACATGAGGCAATGGCTGTGACACTCTAAATGTGTGGTGCAGAGTCTGCAAGGGTGCACTTTCCTGCGTGCTCCATGGGACGGCTGCACACTGTAACTGAGAAAGAAATAGGGCTTTTGGTTTAAAATGCTCCAGTGGCGTTACCATGGAGGTAAGCCATCCCACTGGGCTTGCAGGGCCAAGTATTTGGTGACTGGTGCCCTAGAGTTACTCGATCTATGACAAGCACAGGCTTTATCTGTATGCGTCTCAAGGGTCTCTAAGCGATGGGGTTGCGCAAGGCTCATCCCTCACCTCTCCAGTGATGCCCCAACTCTACGTTAGTTACTTTTCCTGGCTGTAATTGCCACGAAGGAACTGACCTTTTGTGAAATCCTACCAGGGCTGCCGACACTACTTTTAGATATTTCCCGGGCATGCTAGACCTCTTGCAACAGTGGGAAGGTGTACACCCCCAGGGGAAACCACTGCTACGAGAATGACTTAAAATGCATCATTGATTTAAGGAAAAAGGGAACAAGAAGTGTAGTGCTATCTCTGTGCTAAAATGCATATAAAAACATCGGCAGTGTTTAGTATCTATGTGTACAGGGTTTGATCTTATACAAGCATGAAAAGTGTGCGTGATGTTATTGGAGTCCTTAGTGAAGAAGCATCTTTGCAGCCCAAGGATTGCCTGTAGCACAATGGTTAAATACTTTCCCAAAAGCCCAAAGGATGCAGATTTAAGAGAGAGGATTGAATCTGCACCCCCATCCTGGTGAACACTCTCAGCCCTGCAGGACCATTTCAAAACCCACCCTTGGCAACCCCGGCATCTCACTGGTGAAACAGCTCAGCAGGCTGGTTCAAATACATTCTTTACGTTTACTGATTTCAGCCCTAGAAATTTCATCAAAATGTTAATTTGATTTTTCTTTTCCTGAAGGGATGGTAAAGTCTCGATTCCTCTACTTTTCCCAGTTTTAAAGACTGTATTTCAGGGGGAAGCAGTGTCAGCTGAAGTGTTGAGACTGGCAGAAGGAATGATCCCAGTCACCAGAAATAGAGTGAAACCGTGAAAGATTTGGCTTATTTGGTGTAAGAAAACCCCACTGACAACTGAGGGAAGATGAGACAAGCTCCCAAGAGCACTGAAATGGGTGCGAAACAGCACAATAAAGACAGGGCCCGTGCCTGGCTGTAACAGCCCTGGCAGCAAGAGGCGGATGGCCTTGTACAGCCCTGTTACCTGTGACTTTACGACACACACGCTTTTAAACTGCTCTGAGGGTTGCACTGCCTTAAGCATGCTAGGCTGGCTAAACTCCTGAGAGCCAGGAATGTACGTACAAAATAAATGGCTTGGAAGAACAAACCCACAGACTTTGAACTTGAATGAACTTTTCCTCCTGAATCAGGCAAGCCTTTTTGCCAACCATTTGTAAATGAAGTATGCCCAAGTTTTCTGCAGATGTGGAACATCTGAATTGCATATGTGCATGCTAAATTTAGACACGTGAAACTAACTCTGGAAACCTAACAGCTAAATACTTCTGTCAGGTTTTGTAAAAGCCTCCTCCAACATCTGTGTTTACACAAATGCTTAATCTTTAACTTCTTTGAATGATCATTTCAATGAAATGGATGATATTTTGGCTCTTTTGAAGCCAAGTGTGAGGGTTAGCAGCCAGAGCCTTACACGACACAAAGAAAACTGTGAGTAAAAATAAATGTTGTCTTACATGCTGTTAATATAAGGAAAATAAAAATAAAGGCAAGTCATCAGAACCTGAATTGTATGCTTTATTTGCCCTAACTCAGAAAAACAAGAGAGTTTTCTTGAATATTGTTGAACATTCCAGGGATTTCTTTTTGCTCTGTGTGTGGCTTCGTTAGAGATGATGCCGAGTCTAGCTGGTAGTGCTTTCTGTACATCAAGCATTTTTAAACTTTGAGTAATGCCTGACCTGGAAAGCATGCATGCATGTACACTTGCCCATCCATTACCAAACACCATCTCAAGCCATGCTAGTCCCCCAGTACAACTAGACAGACAGCCACACTTACTTCCACGTAAACAGCCTCGAAACAGGAATAGAAATGGGGTCCAGTGACTGTCTAATGGCAGGCTGCAAGGTCCATAAGGTACCTTGTGAATCCTGCAGTGCTGACCTGGTGTGACTCCAGTCTAGATCTCGGGTCGCTCCCAAAAAATGGGTCCAGGTGGCTCCAACTTGCACTGTGAAGAAATGCAAGGCCCTAATACCTTGAAAAATGTGATCTGAGAGCGTAGCTTTCTAAGCCCTGTCTGCCCATGGGAAGGCACAGAACTCATGATAAGAGTAAACCATTGTTTTCTTTCGTTTTCTTCCCAGCAAAAGCAGAGTCGCAGTCCAGAGCTGGGCAAAAACGGTGGAGAAATAGCTGAGAGCAAATTTAGGTTTTTTGAAGTCAGCAAAACTCATCCAACTCCAACACATGATCCAGCCACATGCACAACTGAAGCTACTTGTAGCAGTTGATTAGGGTTCAATGAAAATCCTGTTGAAAAAAACAGTAACATTGCCATGGTTTTGCAATTGTTTCCCATAATTTTGGCTTTGCACCATGGAGGAGAGAATGCTTGGGATGCCAGCTGAAAACAGGCCTTGAAGGTAGGAATTCTTTAAGGGTGATGTGCAGTCATCAGGATTGGTTTATGAGCTTAGGAGAAGATGCAACTCCTTGTTATGCTGAATCATTTTATTTTCAGAATAAAAGGTTGTGCTTCCCAGGATTTTGAGTGAGATGTGGCTTGTGATTGGCAGTAGATGGGTGTCAAGCACCTGAGAAGTCCTGTCTAGTTCAGTGAAGCATTTAGAAAGCCAGCCAGGCTCTGTGCTTTGAAGCTTCCCTCCCTGTGCTTTAATAAGCAGGAAAATTAACACTCTTTGGACATCCCAGTGATACGGCAGGAGTACCTCGTAGTGTATGTCAGTGAAAACATTCCTTTCAGATGGGAATGTAGCATTACTGCCAGATTACACACAGGTAGTGTGGACCAGCCATGTTCTCATGCGCTCTCTCTTCCTATAATCACAACCAGGCTTTTAAAAAATTATTTTTCCAGACATATAGTGTGGCAATTGTCTGGACTTGGGAAATAACCAGTAATTTATGTGTTTTTACCAGGATTAGGCAGGCTTTCTGCTTGCCCTCTTGTGTGGTCAGTGGTACTGTTAGGCCACTGTGGCAGGGGTGACCAAGGGAAAAGGGCATGGGGACCTCAGGGAGGCCACGGGCTTCTCACTGCACTTGTTGACCATCTTGCCCTTTGTGCTATTCTTCATATCTGTTCATCATGAGTATTAGCGATCACCTGGTCAGGATGGCCGGCTTAACTCTTGCTGGTAGAGATGAATGTGGATACAGCCTGGCGCAGGAGGACGGGACGCTGCGGGGTGGAGTGGTAACCGAGCCTGCAACCGCCAGGGGCTGTGCGCTGGACGGGGCGGCGGGGCTCGGCGGGGCTCGGCGGGGCTCGGCGGGGCTCGGCGGGGCTCGGCGGGGCTCGGCGGGGCGGCGGGGTGGCGGGAGCGGTGGGAGCGGCGGGGCTGCGGGGCATGGCGGGGCTGCGGGGCTCGGCGGGGCTGCGGGGCTCGGCGGGGCGGCGGGGCTGCGGGGCACGGCGGAGCTGCGGGGCTGCGGGGCTCGGCGGGGCACGACGGGGCTGCGGGGCTGCGGGGCTGCGGGGCTCGGCGGGGCTGCGGGGCTCGGCGGGGCGGCGGGGGCTGCGGGGCACGGCGGAGCTGCGGGGCTGCGGGGCTCGGCGGGGCACGACGGGGCTGCGGGGCTGCGGGGCTGCGGGGCTCGGCGGGGGCACGGCGAGGCTGCGGGGCTCGGCGGGGGCTGCGGGGCACGGCGGGGCGGCGGGGGTGGCGGGAGCGGTGGGAGCGGCGGGGCTGCGGAGCTCGGCGGAGCACGGCGGGGCGGCGGGGCTGCGGGGCTGCGGGGCTCGGTGGGGCTGCGGGGCTGCGGGGCTCGGCGGAGCACGGCGGGGCTGCGGGGCTCGGTGGGGCTGCGGGGCTGCGGGCTCGGCGGGGCACGGCGGGGCTGCGGGGGCTCGGCGGGGCTGCGGGGCTGCGGGGCACGGCGGGGCACGGCGGGGCTGCGGGGCTGCGGGGCTCGGCGGGGCACGGCGGGGGCTGCGGGGCTCGACGGGGGCTGCGGGGCGGCGGGGCACGGCGGGGCTGCGGGGCGGCGGGGCACGGCGGGGCTGCGGGGCTCGGCGGGGCACGGCGGGGGCTGCGGGGGCTCGGCGGGGCTGCGGGGCGGCGGGGCTGCGGGGCTCGGCGGGGCACGGCGGGGCTGCGGGGCTGCGGGGCTCGGCGGGGCACGGCGGGGCTGCGGGGCTCGACGGGGGCGGCGGGGCGGCGGGGGCACGGCGGGGCTGCGGGGCGGCGGGACACGGCGGGGCTGCGGGGCTCGGCGGGGCTGCGGGGCTGCGGGGCTCGGCGGGGCTGCGGGGCTGCGGGGCACGGCGGGGGCTGCGGGGCTCGGCGGGGCTGCGGGGCTGTGGGGCTGCGGGGCTCGGCGGGGCACGGCGGGGCTGCGGGGCTGCGGGGCTCGGCGGGGCACGGCGGGGCTGCGGGGCTCGACGGGGCTGCGGGGCGGCGGGGCACGGCGGGGCTGCGGGGCGGCGGGACACGGCGGGGCTGCGGGGCTCGGCGGGGCTGCGGGGCTGCGGGGCTCGGCGGGGCACGGCGGGGCCGCGGGGCTCGGCGGGGCTGCGGGGGCTGTGGGGCTGCGGGGCTCGGCGGGGCACGGCGAGGCTGCGGGGCTGCGGGGCTCGGCGGGGCTGCGGGGCATGGCGGGGCACGGCGGGGCGGCGGGGCTGCGGGGCACGGCGGGGCTGCGGGGCTGCGGGGCACGGCGGGGCTGCGGGGCTGCGGGGCGGCGGCGAAGGAAACCTCTCGCTCAGGATGGTGCAGCGCCCTCTCCTGTCCCCGTGTCCCTCCGAGCAGCCAGAGCCAAGGCAAAGCCTGCACGACTTTTTCCCTGCTTCTTCTTTTCAAACACATGCGTGTCCCGCCGCTTAGGTCTCTGTCAGTGCCACTCGCACGGTGACCCGGGTACCACAGCCCCCGCTCCTCCGCCTCAGCCTGCGACAAAACGTCACCCGCCGCCTTCTCCTCCAAAACGGCTGGACAGAGCGGGGGGGGGGAGGGACCGGGGCGGGGAGGTAGGGGGGGGGGGGAGCGGGGAGGAGGAGGGCTCCGGCTGCTGCGCGGCGCTAAACCTCCGCAGGGCGGCAGCACCACCCCGGGCACCGCCCTGTGCATCGCTCCGGGCACCATCGCCCCACGCACCGCCCTGCGCATCACCGTCCGCATCGCCCACGCACCGCCCTGCGCATCACCGTCCGCATCGCCCCACGCACCGCCCTGCGCATCACCCGCTGCTCCCCCTCCCCGCAGCCACGGGGTGAATGGTTCCGGTGGCGAGAACCACGCATGGTCGCCGTTTCTGGGTTATAAAGGGACAGACGGTCTGGATTGGGTGCAGGGGGGAAACTAGAGTTTCCTGAAATGCCCATCGCTGTGGTGGGGGCACAACCCAGTGCTGATGCAGGGGATGGCATGTCACCACCAGCCTCTGTCTTGTGCCCTTCAATATGTGAAAAAAAATGTGTTTGCTCTTTTCATCAGCCTCACTGACAGCAGAAAGCTGGTTTTGAACATTACAGTTTTAGAGAAGAGGGAAGGTAAAGCTACTGAGGTTGTGGGAGGACAGAGCATCTTGGTGCAGACTGTGGGAAAATACTAGAATAAAGAAGGCTGATAAAAAGCAGGTGCGATGGCTGGAGTCTTTGTGGAGGCAGACTTGGGTGGAAAGAGACTGGTTCGTGGCAGCCGGTGCAGGGAGAGGTCAAGGCTTACCCATGTCTCATGGTTTGCAGTGAACTCACCTGGGCAAGCTGGCTGCAAATTGGCCTTTTTCTAACCAATATGTTTGCAGCCATAATTCACCATGTGTGGCCTTGAGAAGAACTTGTACTCTGTACTATACTTTTCTAAAGAACAAAAGGTAAAAAAAAAAAAATCCCTTGGAAACTCTTTTCTGCTTTAATTTTCCCTGTCTGGCACACCTTGAGTCAAGTGTTTTCATGGGTTGACTTGAGCAGGTTTCACACAGGCATAGGACACACCACCAGAAAAATGGGTTTTCATCAGCCGGTCATTTCAGATGCCACACAAGCTAAAGTCTGGTTTGTTGGAGGACATAATTTATGCTCTGGCACTGTTTTGAAGCCTTGTTTTATTAACTTTGAGGTAATTAAAACCATTTATATTCTCTGAGTCTCCTGCAGGATATGTCAAACGAACTAGGAATTAAAGAACTAGGTGAAAACAAACAAGACTGTGAAAAAAGTAAGCCAAAAAGGGCACAAGCCCAACTTGTTCTTATTCTCCTGTGTAGCAGCTATTAAGTGCTGAGTAACATGGCTGGTACGCGAGGCAAAAGACATACTGGTTTCATCCTGTCTTTTTGAAGAATTATCTGAAGGAATTCAACAAACCCGGGTTTAGGGTGTTTAAAACTTTTCCTTTTTAAAGAAACAAGGTCCTTTTAGTAATAATAGCATACATATTCAACAGTCTTAAGTCTATTAGTTATGAACACTAAATCCCGGGGCACTGGTCTAATTTAGGCACTACGTTTTTGTAGATTTATTTTGTAGCACTAGGAACAGTTTTGTTACTCTGTTTTAGAAAACCCTAAACTGAGATGCAGAGAGGTTGAGGGAGTTTACTACATGTGACACAAGAAATCAGCTGGAGACCCTCAGAGCCTACCCTCCTGACACTGTGCTAACACCAGTCTCAATCCTTCCTTCCAGTGAACATAATCTTTTGCTATTTTTTTTCACACAGTAGTTTCAAAATTTGTGTGAAGCCAGCTCCATGTTTGCTCAACAGAACAAATGATCCTCACATTTGTTTTACACATGTAAAAAACCCTTCACCTTTCTTGTGTTTGCTCGCTGGGAAAACGCCAGTGTTTTTATGTGGCCGCGCTGGGCACACCCGTTAAAAAATTAACCTTTTGTGTCTCTACATGGATTTTGGTGCAGGGGTGTGGGGAACCACTTCAGTCGGGCATCTCCCCCTTGGCCTGGCTTCTTCGGTTAGTGATTTCCTGTCCTCTGTTCCCAGTCTGTGTTTGCTTGTGGAGTAGGTTTCCTGTCTTTCTGTTTCCCTAAGTGTAATAATGTTCACTGGGTGACGGAGTATTTGTTTAATTGAAAAATATTGCAGCTGAGAGGTGCTTGGAGTCATTTATCGCACTGGACTGCTGGAGGGCTGGAATTCTGTATATTTCCTCTTGCTTTGGTAATTCTATAGAAATGTCAAAGCAATTTCCGCGTGACAATGCTGCTGCTAAGCAGTGTGTTGGGAGCGTGTGTGAGCCTCTGTCGCTACATTATCTTGCAGGCTTTTTGCATTCACAGTTTTTCCTTTCACTCCTGTGATACACATCAGACATGAATTCAGACAGGCTGTTACGGTGTAAAAGAAGAACTGGGACCATAAGACTTATAATAGGTAAACTAAACCGAGCACAGTGAGAGGAAGGAAATTGTTGTGAGAAAAATAAACAACACATATATCAAACTAGTATTTCTTTTGACTTCTGTGCAAATAAATCTTTGTATTTATGTGTATTTCTGAGGGCAGCAATAATTGTACATAATACTGTTACAAAGTGTACATTTCTGAGAATTATTGTAAAATTTTTTTTTTTTTTCTGTTATGAGAAGCTGTGTTGCCCTGGTGTTAACACAGACATCATTCTGCAGAGAAACAAGGTGTCACAGGCCTCTGAACCTTTGCTTTGGAGCATAGAAGAGTTATTTGCAAATCAGTATACAGAGCTGGGAGATAGAAGTTAAATATAATCCTTACTTTCAAATGCACTCTCACTTACGTTACCCAAGTAGAGAAGACTTGAAAATCCTCACAGAGCAGACCTGAAACGTTTACAAGATCACCTTCAGTGTTTGTAAATTGATCTGGTGTTGGGGCATCCTATTGATGTACCCCCAAATCTGTGCCTATCTTTTCAACTGGAAAAAAAGTGGATACAAATTAGTAGGAAAAAGGTTTGCATGTGTCAGATCTGACTGTGTGGGCTTTGAATAATGCTTGCTTCCAAACTTCATCCCACTGGTGCTAGCCTGTTAAAAGCAGACCCAGTTTTACCAAGGACTTGCTTTCCAGCTAATACTAGGCATCGCACCACCAGCTGCATGCATCTCAGCAAGTGCTGGCTCACTCAAACGTTTCCAAAGGACCTCCTTTCTGCAGTCGGGTCCCTTTGCGGTGTGAGGAAAGGCCAAATCCAGACCCGAGGTAGTGCAGTGTGGTGCATGCTGCAGAAGAGGGTGCAGGCAGACGGCAGAAGCAGCCCTGCCCAGGGCAGGTAAGGAGCAGCAGCCCAGCAGCTGCTGTGAAGTACCTCCCATTGGATGACAGAGCTGGATGTTTGCTCTGCATGGTGGCTGTGGGATGTGCATTTCCCAGGCAGGTGTCCAGGTAATACTGCTGTCACTGGTGCTGGGGCAGGGACATCAATGAGTAGGTGCTTACAGAATATGCAAGGAATTTGCAAACTTCTTTAAAAGCTTTTGAAACAAGAAAGCAGTTGCGGATTTTTTTCCTCCCCCCTATTGAATTTTTAGGCAGGCTCCACTCTTGTCAGGTACATCCATGAATCCCAGGCAGTGCCAAGGATGTGTTAGAAAGCCTCCCAGCCTCAGGCTCTGCTGGCAGTGTAATGCCACCATGCTTTTGTTGCCAGCCTGACCAAATTTCTAAAAAAGAGGTGGAAGTAAAACCCAGCATCAAATAACTGGGTATGAAATACCATTTCCCTTACTGCATTTATTGGGTCGGGGGAGTTGTTGGTCCTTAATTACTGAATGACCTGCAGAATGATTTAAGAGAGTCCACCTCCTGGATGCTAAAGCATCCAAGCAGAAGGTGGTGATGCAGAGGGGCACTTGCAGCTGTTTCAGGTGCCTTGTTGGGATGTAAAACAGGACATTTGCCTGTGAAGTGACTACTCCCTCTTTCTGAAAGGGAATGGGGAGGCTGAGTAACATCCTTGAAAACTCAGTGGGTATAGATGCCGATTTCCTCATAACATACTCATGTCCTCAGATAGTTTGAGCTTTTGCAGGATTTTAATGCACTGCCCTGTCTACAGTGAGAAAACTGTAGCCATGTCCTGAGGTTACTGCTCCCAGACCATTCTGATGGTGGCCAGACAAAGAAGAGCCCAGTGTCTTGTGGTGCAGCACCCCTCAGGTATCATTGGCTCCCGGCTATGCTGAATCTGTGCTTGCCCCTTGCTTTGATCATTCCCTCTGTTTTCCACTGCTGTGTATCTTGAAGGAAGCGCAGAGCTCAGTGGGGCATCAGGAAAATAGCTGAGACTAGCAAAATCTGCCTGATGTGTTAGAGAAATCCCGTTGCATTGTTGCCGTGTGGCTCACAACAGGCTGTCTGTATGCATAAGAGGTGGGGTTTTTTGTTTGGTGTTTTGTTTTTTGTTTGGTTGGTTTTTTTTAAATTTAGTCTGGGTAATGACCTGTGCCTGAGACTTTATTAGTGGTAAGAGAAGGAAGCAAACCAGGGTTTTGGGGAAGGTGCCCACGGAGAGGCAACCTGCCATCGTGCAGCAGGGACTTCCACCCACTCCTGCTGCAAAGCCTTCATTAGTCAGAGCCCGGCTCAGCCCTTCCTGCCTCCATCGGCTTGTTTTGGCCCTTGGAAGCAAAAATTCCCCAAACTGGCTTCAGAGGTGGAGTTTCCTAAAAGTAAGCAAAACTGAAGACTTCAGGTTGCTTTCATTCTCCTGTTGATGTTAGTGTGTGATGTTTGTGCAAGGCACTCCAGCATCCTCACAAATGCATCCTGCTCCCCTTGGTCCCTGCCAGGTTCCTTTGCCCCAGCACACGATGGGTGTGCAGTCCTCCGGAATGCCTGAAGAGAGTTGCAGAGCCTGCAGAGAAGCAGTTGGTCCACCTGTGGTCACACCTAGGAAACATTTTCTGCTGTGGTCAGATGCAGTTCTGCTTTTTGACCTTCGAGCAACAGGCTGTCTCTGCTTTCAGGCACAATAATCCTTCCCAGAGCTGAGGCAAAGGGTGGCCCTGAAAGCTGTTCTAAAGTGATAAAGCATTGTCAAAAGGAAATAAGAAGCCATGCTATATCTGTTCTAGAGAGACGATGTTCACACTGAGGATTTAATTCAGCTCCTTTTTTTTAGTATTATAGATATTTTTTTAATTACAGCTGATTTAGTGTTACTGAGAAAATTACTTATTTTTAAGTATTTCTGAATGAAAAGGGAAGTTGTGCCTTGCCAAGGTCATAAGCACTTTGTACGTACAGAAATTAGAAGCAATTCAGAGTGTGCTGTTGCTTAAAGCCTGGAATTTCTGTAGAGAGAGATGGTGTGTCACTCAACACCGCAGTGATAAACATCTTTAACGTGGAGATAATTAAGGGGTACAAGCAGTGGCTGTGTCTACCTTTCACTTTTAGCTGGAATCAGCAGGAAGAAATATGCTTGGCACAGTATGTGGCCAAGGTTGGAAGGGTTTAATTACATTTCTCTTTGCTTCTTTATCATGACTTGTCTCCATGACCTGTCACGATAGAGGATATCCCTCCAGCAGCCCATGTGCAGCACTTCAGGCTGGCCTCAACTTTGTATAGCAGATGTTCATGTAAATAGTGAGATCTAGATGTCAAACTCGATCTGCAATTACTCTTGAACAACAGGGTACCTGCCAATGCACAAGAGATAGTGCAAGCAGTAACCCAGCAATTAATTACCGATGGGCTTTCCAAACTCCCGTGCTCTCTCCCATGATGTTTCCCGGTTTGCAGGTGTCCCGGGGCCGGGCACTGCTGGCAGTTGTCACAGCTTGCATTGACATTTACTTCCTCAATTCCTGCTGGGAATCCTCAATCATGAAGAAAGCAAGCTGCAGTGCAAGACAATTTCAATGATTTCAGACTTCCTTTTGGCTGGGAAGCTGAGCCACTGCTCCTGCTAGAGCTGTGACACTGACATCCCACCAGCATCCTTGCTTTTCCCAGTCCTCCGTGCTTCTGTATCTCGCTGCCTTGGGGTCATGCTCCCATGCTGTATGCAACCGGCCAGGCACAGTCTCAGCACAGCTAGCAGTGGCATGGCATCGCTGCCTGAAGCCTTTGGTGCCAGCAGCTACTACGGACCTGGCAGGTGCAGTGACTCAGCAGGCAACACAGTTCCCTCTGAGTCAGCCCCCAAACTGTGATTTAGTTCTGGAGTATTAGGAAGCTGGAAGAATGAGGCACAGCTCAGAGATCCTGCCTTGCTCTTTGTGAGAGGCAAAAGCAGTAAATTCCTGGTTTATTTCTGATTCTCAGAATAAACTTCTGCCTAAAATTGCCATGGAAATTCTGCAGGAATCTTTAAAGTTACTTTTCCTACAAGTTTATACTCTCCTACATGTGCCCAATATGATTTTTTTCTGGACACACAAAATCAGGGCTGAGGTCTGAGGCAAAGAGAAGCTAAGGGTTGAGCACTATGTATTTTGTAAAAGCTGAAGGAAAAGAACACCAAGCTGCAGCATTAATTTAAGGTACAGCATGGCAGACGGCTCAGAAAGGAGAGCACACTGCCTCTGAAGTTCCACTTTTATGCTACATAATGCAGTGGCTACTCTGAGTTTTATACCCTGGGTGCCATGAGAGGCGATATACTCCTTATCAAAGTTTGCTTCCTATTTCAAGCCATGCCAAGCCGCTGAGAAGCAAAAGTTGTTTTGATTTTAACCATGCAGTATTTCTGCAAGGCTCATTATCTATAAAGAAAAAAGGCAAAGCTGTTGCTCTTGGGAGTGTACAGAGTACCTTGGTCATTTGATATTTTTTCTCAGGCAGTGTGCATGCTGTAAGTATACAAAGAGCACAACATTAGGGCAAAAGTGCTTGTGTGAATTCTATTAGCACTGCATCATTAGGGCTCAAGTACCCCAGGTGAGGGTGGCATGTGATGCTGCAGCAATCTGAAGTGTTTCTGTTACCAACAGCATAGCTGTCTGATGTGTCCATGCATAAACAAAAAAGGTTTTTGATCAGAAGAACCAAGCACAATTAATAAATTAGGTGGTTCAGATCTTCCCTGCTGTCCACGATAGAGCTACACCATGTCATAAAGTGCTGTAGGTCATGATGCAGCTAAGGCAGGGCAAGGCGTGACAGCCCAGGAATGGTCCTTTTTCTGCCCACCCCTCTCCAGCCATCTCCATGTGGTGGGCTGACCTCCTTCCATGTTGTGCACCACAATATGTGGGTTTTTTTCCCCCAAGATTTTCTAAGGCCCAAGATTTACATGCAAGAAAGCTGTAGTTGCTATTCCTGAGGAGACAGCAGTTTAATTCTCTATACACACAGTTGCCTTGTCAGTTCCAGCATTTACAACAGGACCTTTGATGTAAAGGGCTTTTATGTAGCCCAGCTGCCGTTAAACTGGATGTCAATGGGCAACTGCAGATCTGTGTGTTATGGGTGCAAGCAGCCATTCAGCTTTGAAACCTGAGCACAGGGAGTTCAGGGAGATACAGTGAGATGCAGCCTGACCTCTACTCAACAAACCATGCTGTGCTTCTCCAAAAGAGTCTGACCTATTTTCTTTTTATATTACGGCTTTTTGATAAGCTCTGGCAGACTTTTTTTGCAGGCACTGGGTCAGTGATTCAAACATTGTTGGTCTTAGAGGAAAGTTTCTATGGGTAAGATGTTAGGCATCTTTTACAGAAACATTGAGATCCTGATGCTCTGGATCCAACACTGTTTTGAACTGGAGATATTTTGCCCCAGCTATGGAAAAAGGCAGACCCAGCCTCAATAAATAGCTGCAGACTCCTGCTCTCTCTGCCCAAAGCAATCAGGGGCTGTGCAAAAGTAACTGCCCCCTAAGAAATAACAGAGTATTGTCCAGAAAAAAAGGTGCAGGCTGATAAGCATCACTCCCAGTATACGTGCACGCTATTACTGTGCCAGACACAACAGGAGTAAGGGTGAGGGCACTGACTTGGCTATGCAATGTAATGAGGTGTTTTTCTAAGACTTGGAAAACATGCCAAATTTTGCAGTGCAGATGTTCTCACACACATTGGTGCTTTGGGGGTCCGGCAGAGATCAAAGCTGACTTTGTAACACTCCTGGCTCAGCTGCAGACTGAACCTCCTGCAAGGTCTTTCCACAAAACTGATCTCGCCAGAAGATCTTCGGGTAGGAACAGGCTGAACTTTGGGACACCTGGGGAAAATTGAGCCTTCTGATAATCAACGCTCAACTAATTCCTGATGAAGAGCAATGATAAATGCTGTTACAGCAGCTTGCCACCCTGCCCTGGAAAAACATGCAAGCCTGCACATGGCTACCCTGAAAAACTCACAAAAAGGCTGGATTCTAGCGGGGAGTGTGTCAGTTCTTTGTGGAGACATTCAGGCAAACAAGCTACACTAGTGTCACTCATGGAAAGCAGGGGGATTACTGCTGTGCATCTTTCTTGAACTCTTCTTGTGACTATCTTAATGTCATTGCTCCAGTTTCCTTTTTCCTCTTGTATTTTTGCTTCTTGCTATGCACTTCTCAAAGCAAAGTGAATTGGACATCTAGTTGAATGGTACAGTGAGAGGGGGGTGGTGGTGGGGGTGGTGGGTTGTTACAGGAGAGAAGGGACCCTTGCAGTGGCATGAGCCCCTTGATAGAGCTTGTCTCCTCTGCACCCTCCTGCATGCTGTACGTGGATGCCTAGGTGTTCAGTGGTGTGCCACCAAAAGTGCCTCCTGGTAATATTTTTTTAAATTGTTCTTATTTGTCTTCCATAGCTGAAGCAGGAAAGGAATGCTGTCAGCCACTTCTGACATAGGAAGTAATCTGAGTTGAAGAAAGTGAGGTTTGTGAGTATCAGAATTAATGAAATCTGACTTCCCACTGATTTGTCTCGTTGTGGCTGGTTATCATTGGAGGACCTAAGGCGTATGAAAGCTCCAATTAAATTTTTCCTGTGGCTAAGGGAAATTATATGGATTTTTCCTCCCAGGTTTTTCCTCTCAAAAGTAGTGGGGAAGTCAGCCCACAGGTGACAGAGGCTCTGTGATTGTCTCTGGTGATCTGTAGGAAGAAAATAATTTCTGAAATGGTTGCCTACAACAGGGGAGGGTGTCCCCATATAAGCAATCACTCTTGCAGGGAAAGCATCGGCCTGAAAACAAGGGGAAGAAAAGAGATCTGGAAGAGTCCTCCTACATAAAGGTGCTTGGAAGGTCTATGGATTATTGCCCCTTCTCCCCCTCTCAAAAAACAGCAGAAGAAAGGGAGATACCACTGTAAATGTTGTTAAAATATGTTAACTTTTTACAAAAATTAAAGCATTAAAAACACTCAAAAGGCACAGTTACAGTGCAGGATCAGCTCTGGGCAGGGGGACACAGAAGGTGCTGCAGGCACGTATTCAGGGAGGTGGGCATCAGTTTGCATGAAAGAGGGGCCCCTTGCATGCAGCAGTGTTGGAGCCATTCTGGGACAGCCTGAAACGAAGAGATGACAAAGCTCGTCTTTGGAAAGGGGTTTTACTGCTCATCAGCTTGCACACCACTCTTGCAGGGGCAAAGATACTGGGGAGAGGTGAGATTATTACTCTGCTTCTAGTCGAGGCATTGGCCTCTGCTGTGTTGGTGTTTGTTTTGCATCAATGAACCTCCATGGTGGTCAATATTTGCTTATCAAACGCTTCCACTTTCTGTTATTTCAGAGTGATCCCTTCCTTCCCTTGGTTATGCACTCACACAAGGTCCCTGCTCTAATACAGCTAAAACTTCATTGATAACTCTTTGCTCTTCACACTGTGGCAGGGATTGACAGAAATAATCAAGAAGTCCTATCAGAAAAAAGCCTGAAAGATATGGAGAGGTTCTTTTTAGGAAGCAAACCCATTTCAGATTTTCATAACTAGTTGGGGGTTGAGGGGAATTAAATTTAAATAAAATCATTTCCCTACTGAGTTCTGACTCTTTACCATTATATACTACCCCATTTGCTTTCCATGGAATGTAAACATTTGTGACTCTTGCAGCTGTTCATGAGGCTATTTCTCATAGCAATGTCCTGTATACGACCAGGAGGGAATTACAGCAATGGCCACTATTGGAAAAGGTGTGAATATAACCTGCTCAAGTACTTCACTGAACTGCCAAATTCATGAGGATGGCAGAAAAAACTAATGTCTGCCTTTGCTTAGAAAAACTAATGTCTGCCTTTGCTTAGAAAAACTTAACACCAAGACAGATGCTGGGTGTCAGGTGCAACCTGAAGCCCCTCTGAGAGTATAATAACAATGTAGATTATAATAATAATAATAAATAATAATAATAATAGAAAACCCAAATAGACTTTCTTCAGCCTACAGGCACAAAGATCCGTGTCTGGAGAAGGGGACCACCACAGTGCAAAGTCACCACTTCTAGCTGGTATTTGCAGCTCAGCCAGGTAGGGTCAGGTCTTAGCATCCTCCATGACAGGCCCCGTGTGACGATAGGCTTTTAGCTTTTATTAGCTAATTTAGTTAACATGTATTTTTATGTTGGGACATGATTGTTCCAGCTATCTCTTAATTCTAACCATGTGCATTTCCACAAGGCAAACAGCCTTGAGAAATTTCAGAAGGCTGATCAAAAAGGGCAGGCAGTTTTGGTTTGCTTTTCCTTCCTGAGTGTTTTATCTCAAAATTCCACAATAGCAGAAACACTCAGAAACTGAGGTCTGCTGTCTTGTCAGTCAAACATGCTGGGTGAGAACATGGCTCTGTGTGCTTCATCGTCACCATAGCTTTTAACTCAAGCCCTCAGCTAAATCTCTTAATTAGTGCGGTCACAAAGAAATCACAAGTTGCTGGTGGCAGCAAAGGACAATGAACATAGGCCCTCTCTGAATTATATAATTATATAAAATTTTAGTATTTGTTATGGGAATCATTATCCTGCTATTTTAACATTTCTCTTCGCAACATCTGGACTAAAACAAAAGGCAAGGACATGGTATTTCCTTTTTTTTTTTTTTTTTTTGATGTTGCTAGCATAATTTGTGGATTTGCAATGGGACTAGGATGGAAGGAAAAAAGAGGGGGAAATACCACTAACCAGCAAAAAAGCTAGTAACAAAAATATGGACTGTAAATGTACCTTGGGTGACAGGTTGCTGATGTAGGGGTTGAGCAGAGCATCAGAACAGAGGTACAGTGTAGATTCTGTTATTCATAGCAAAAGTTGGTTATTTAAAATGTGAACTGGTACAATGAGATGTGAGTGAAAACTGCTTTTCAGGAACAGTAATTGGCAGAAACTGGAGATAAAATGAAAGGCACTGCCAATATCCCGCTCATAGGTAGCTAGTGCATGGAAACCTCCAGCCCCGGGTAATGTCTGTACCGACGGGCTGGGCGAGGGGACCGAGCGCCCCCCGGTCAGTGTGCGGGTGGCACCGGGCTGGGGGCGGTGCTGCCCTGCGGGGGGGAGGGGGCTCTGCGGGGGCGGCCGGGCAGGCCGGGCCCAGGGGCCGAGGCCACCGGTCGGAGGCCCGAGGAGGCCGAGTGCCGGGCCCCGCCCGCGGGTCACACCAGCCCCGGGCAGCGCTGCGGGCCTGGGCCGGGGGGCTGGGCAGGGCCGGGGGAAAAGGGCCCGGGGGGGCTGGGCAGCAGCCTGGGGGGGCTGGGCGTGAGCCCCCGGCGTGCCCAGGGGGCCGAGGCGGCCAGCAGCGCCCTGGCCGGTGTCAGCAGCAGCGTGGCCGGCAGGGCCGGGCAGTGCCCGTCCCCCTGCGCGGGGCACTGGTGCGGCCGCCCCTCGGGCCCGGGGCTCAGGGCTGGGCCCCTCGCTGCGGGAGGGACGCGGAGGGGCTGGAGCGTGTGCAGGGACGGGCAGGGGGCTGGGGCAGGGGCTGGGGCACCGGGCCTGGGGGGGCGGCTGGGGGGCTGGGGGGGGGCAGCCTGGGCAGGAGGGGGCTCAGGGGGGACCTGGTCGCTCCCTACAGCTGCCTGGCAGGGGCTGCGGGCAGCGGGGGTCGGGCTCTGCTCCCAGATAGCTAGAGGAAGGGGATAACCCATCCTCTGTCCTCCAGCAGCCCACAGCTGGAATCATCTGTGGTGCAAAACAGAACTGAGCATCACAGCTCACAGTGCTGGTGGTGATGCTGCTCCTGTGAGCAGGAGGGTCCCTACCTGCTGCAGTGGGTGACCGGCAGCCTCACAGCCGACCACTGCTGTAACAGCTCTTGCTCCCCTTGCCAGGGAGGTGGGACTGAGCACAGCTGCTGAAGAAGGTCAGCAAAGAGAAGCACTCTGGAGTTCCTCGAATAACATGCTGGCCTCTTCTCTGGAGTTCCTCGAATAACATGCTGGCCTCTTACTTGTTCCAGGTTGGTTTTGGAGCCACAGGCAGGTTGCAGGACCCTTCTCAGCTTTACCATGGGGTTGCTGTCTGGTCGTGTGTAGTTGCACACACGGCTGGCAGTAAAACAGTGGGGTTTTGGGCAGGTTGATAAAACACAGCCTCTGCCAGCTCTAGTTCTGCTCTGACTGCCTCAGCTTACTGCTCAAAAAATAATTACCATGTCATGGAAACAGCTAGATGGCAAGACACTGACAAGAAGTTTTATGTAGGAAAAAGAAGATAGCAGCACATTTGCCAATAAAAAGATAACATGTTCTTTAGAAATTTCTCGTGTGTGTACTGGAACTCTGTCTTTCACAGATGATGGTGCTGTTGTGGTCCAGGCTTGTCCAGCTATTTGTTGATGTTAACAGAGCAAGGCCAGACCTTTAAAAGAATTTCTGTAGCTGTTGATTGTGCACTTACTGCCCATAGCAACCCCCCGAGACTTTATTCTGAGCAAAGAACAGTGAGAACTTCATGTGTTCATCTTCATCTTGGAGCTTCCAGGTAAATTTCCAGATCACATGAAAAATCTTTTTAGGTTACGGAACATTCAGCTTTCTCCCTGCCAGCCACAGAAGTCAGAATCAGGGCTGCCTTTCCTCCAGCCTCATGTACCTCCACAGGGACTCAGCCAGCAGCCTGCAGAAGATGAAGATGGGTGGAGGGATGCCTGTGTTAGGTTCAGCCATCATTTTTAGCTCTGCTGGTCGGGTGTCTTGCAGACCACAGCTCCACTGCTCCCCCTCCCTGTTGAAGGCTCTGTCCATCTCCAAGCATCCTTGTGAGTACACAGCTTCAGCTTTGAGTAGAGAAGAAAAGCATCAAAACTCACTTGCACGTAACACACTTCCTCAGCCTGTGCAGAGATGGAGACGTGCAATCCTGCAAGCTGTCTGCTGTGCTGGTCTGACAAAGATGACTGAAAATGCTCCACCTCAGACAAGCAGTTACTCTCTGTAGAAAACTGCATGCCATGCTTGGTCCCAGCCCTGGCTGATGCTCTGGGTGCACCCAGCTCTCAGCATTCCAGGTGCTCAGCAGGGATGGGGTGAGATAAACAGACCCTCTCCAGTCTCCTTGGGTAGCTGTGCTTGGACAAGCAGCTGGGAGCAGAGCAGAACTGGGGAAAGCGAAGGGTCTCAGTACTGGAGGATGATTTTTTTTCCCTCTCCATCACTAAGCCTGAACCTCCTCCTTCTTTCTGAGTATGACAGCCATATGGACACACTGTGAACAGCTTTGAGACCCAACAAAATCCGTGCCTTCAAAATAGCTATTTTTCTAGTAATAACATGGAATACTAAACACACACAGTAAAAAACTCTACAAGGACATTTCTTCACTGGAAAGCCAAAAATACTGACCTGGAGAGGAGGAATAACTGCAAGCCTTTTAAAAAGAAAGCCTGAACCAGAACTCAGCCTGCCACCCCAGACAACCCACTGTACTTGGGTCAAATGTCACTGCCTTAGGGGTTTGTCTTCCCTGTCTTGCAGTCAGAGGCTTATGGAACAGATCAGGACTGGTTGATCTGTCTGCCTTCATGCTGACACCACTTTCTGCAGCATTTCTAAAAGAGACTGCAGTCTTCTAGATAAGACTGCTAAGGACAACAACTACTCTTTTACTTGCTGGCCACTAGTGGAGCTTTGCTTGCTGCTGCTGCTGTAGTGAAATGGGCACAAACTACCACCAGGTAACCCTTGATGGCTGAATACCATGTCACAACAACAGAAACAAGGTGCCAGCTGTTGTCACTGTGATCTGCAGCAAACCTAATGCCAATCCACTGCGCTTTCTAACCATCCATCCACCCATCCATCCATCCATCCACCCATCCATCCATCCATCCATCCATCCATCCATCCATCCATCCATCCACCCATCCATCCATCTATCCATCCATCCCTTCCCACAGTAAATTGCATGCAGTTGCACATTTTTATCACAGCATAGCCAAAATTTCACCAGACAAACTTTTAGGAAAAAGAAGATTAGCAGGTTCTCACACATTTACAGCAGTGGCAGTGAAGACAAACCAGTCTTAACAGTGTCCTTGGCTGAAAGGCCTTTGCTTCCAGAGGCAATGAAAAAGGCTGATAATGGAAAAAGCTGAGAAGGCTGATGTTCATAAAGCTCCTCCAGCCCCAGGCCAGTGCCAGGAGAACCAGCACCGGATGAGAAGGGCAGAACAGGGAACTGGAAACTAGTGATGATTTTGCAGACCAGGAGTGAAAGGACAAAGCAAATGCTTCAGGAGAAGCAGAAGGAAGGTGGGCCCTATGATGTTTTGCAGTGCTGTAAGGAGCAAAAGCAAATAAGGCAGACAATTGTGGAGCAATACACACAAAGTTGTCCTTTCTGGCATCTTCCAGAGATGACTGACAGCCAAAACAATGATCTGAGGTGTGGGAACAATGGTCATGTTTCAGAGCAGGCTTGCTGTGTGCTTTCTTAGTGAAAGCATCTTCCTAGATATGTAGCAGAAAAGGATAAAAACTTGCATCTGGAAGTGTCTTTCTTCACACAGTTTTGCTGGCATCCCAGATCAGCATCATGGTACAGCCGAGATGGTCTGTTGCCCATGTCTCACACTTACAAATGCAATGCCAGCACATTCAGCCAAGGAGCACTTTACTGCAGGCATCTGCTCTCATTGTACATGACCTGCTCATTTGCTCATAGTAGTAACTTAGCTGTGGTCATAGCCACACTCCTGTTGGAGTTACAAAATTCTTTAAAGTTTGCAAAAACAGAAGGATGAGGCCACATAACATGCAGTCACAGGTCACCCAAAAGGATGTTCAGCATCCTTCCAGAGACCAGACCTGAAGGACTGTGGGAATTTTAATGGTACAAAAATAAAGGAGACACGCGAGTTATTGATAAGAGAAACATAAAATTGTAGAAGCCTTCTGGTGATGCCAGCGGGGCTGCCAGCCCACCATCACCGCCAGGGACACCATGCCCTGCCCCAGTCCCAAGGATCTCCAGCAGCCTCCTGGCCTTCAGGGATGTTCCTGGTTTGTTCCCCTGCTACTACCATGCATCAGCAGAGTCTGAGAGTTTGAAAGGTTAAGTCATTAAAAAAATCCCACTAAACTCTTGATCACAGTTGTATCTTGCAGCATGATTCCCAGAGAATAATTTCACATTTCCTTAACATCATATTTTCAACCAGGCTTTAGAGGAAGTACTCATGGAAATGCCTTTGGCACTGTAGGAGCTGATGCAAGCCCACCCATGCATCTCATTGGAAGCGCCCAGCTGGCCATCAAGTCAGTGAAAAACCTGAGGCAGGGATCTCTGCTCCAGAATATATGACCAGCATGGAGCTGGGTGGCCAGACGGCCAAGGTACAACACTCATAGTGCTCCCAGCCCTCTGCTTTCTGCTGGGATGCTAATCTTTCTGCATACAGTTTGTCTAAATGAAAAAAGGAATATTTCTGTATCAGTTCAATATCAAACTTTTGCATATAGCTTTCAGGAAAATGTAAACTTGCTCCAGGATTAGGGCTGTATACAGGAGTACCTGGAGTTCAGACTCTGGAAGAGTTAGGTACAAGCCATTCTGAGCCTACTGAGATTATAGAATTATTTTTAACAGGGATGCACAGCAGCTTTCCACCCTTCAGGCAACCCTGAACTTGCTGGATTCATGACTTCTTCACTGAAAAATTTAGAAGAGTTTTCTGGTTTAGGGTTTTAAAGAGTGGTCATTTTTGTTTTCCCTGTTTGGGGGGCGTGGGTGGGTGGGTGTTGTTTTCTTTCTGGTTTGTGTTTTGGGGATCTGGATCGAAATGACAGCCAGAAACACACAGGCATATTAAGTGTGTGGGAACCACATATCCTAAGGGCAGTTTACAGGCATGGTGAAACATGAAGCAGAGTAAGGATATCTGCTTGTTAAACCTTCATCCATCCATCAGTTTCATATTTATAACTAACAATTAACTGCTGAGAGTGATGCAACCATCTCGAACCAACACCCAGTGAGCAACAGATCAGTGATTTCTGTTGAAGAGAAAGCCCTGGAGATTCAGACAACAGCCTGACCCGAGATCGCACTGCTTGCTTCCTTCCCTGCATGGTGCCGTTCGTGTTGGCAGGGGAAAAAAAAACCCTGGCCTGCAAATTTCCCAGATGCTTAAATTTGATGGATATAGAAGTGTTTTGCCAGGTCTACGTCCTGTGCTTTGTGGTGCAAGAAGCACAGACAGGAGCCTGAAAGTTGGAAAAGAGAGGAAAAATAAGAAATGCCATTTTAGCATGTGAACATTTTTCTTTTAGGTTAGAAATTGGTCCCAACATCAGACAATAAGGAACAGGGCTCATCTGCCAGCATAGGAAAGGGAAGTGGAAGAGACAGGATATTAAACTTGAAGCCCAAAGAAAGCAAGCAGTAAGAAACAGAGGACAAACCTGCAGGAAAACACCTACACACATTTGCTCTCGGCTCTAACCGAAGCCGCACACTCGCTCAAACGGGCCAGAGCCCATCATCTCCTGTTCACCAGCAGTATTGCAATGCACATCTTTTTCGTTTCTCTATATATACTTGGCAGCAGCACCCCTGCAGGCTTCAAAAGCTAGTGGCAGGATGCACGGCCCCTCACTGCATCAGCAGGATTTTCCCTGCAGCCCCACGGTAAAGGCAGCATTTATGTCACTGCTTGGTTGCGGAGATGCAGAAGGACACCCTCAGCCCCAGACAAGGAAAGACCAAAGTCTCAGGATTGCAAACTTAACATTTTATTGCACTTAAATTTATGTAGAACAGAAAGGCAACAATGGCTCAAGTGTTCATTAAGAAAATGCCTTAGGACGTTTCACATACAGTCTTAATAGAGTTTGAAAAGAAACAATTTTAAAAAGATGTAAAATACTCTCAAAGTCAGAAAGGGGGATTCACAGCCCCATTTTAATCTTTCATGTTCACAAATATTGTCTTTTCTCAATCTGTTCCATATCCTTCCCCAAAAGGAGGTTATGGAACTGCTGGCCACGTCCCTCCCCCATCAGCTACAGAAACAAATGATAGTCAATTTATGAAAAGAACTATACTTCAAAGGAGCCATAGGTCTTCGCATGAATCAACATTTATGCATCTAGAAAGACTGGTTGTCACATTACTATTTAAAAAAAGGCTAACAAGTGAGCAGAGTTACAATTATCAACACTGTAAGCCAATTTCTGTTTAAAATCTGTTGAAGAAAAGCTACATCAAAACTTCTCTACATGTTCTACAAAACACTTCCAAAAGATTTGAAGATTACTGTTGGGTTTTTTGTTGTGTGTTTTGTTTTTGTTTTTTTTTTTAATATAACTGACAAGGTGAACTGAAAACTTAAAAGCAGGCAAGTCAGCTGTTTCAAGCGACAGTTTAGAGAATATCTACAATTACAAAAAATTAATTTACTTAGGCTGCAGTTTTTCTCCCTCAAACATCCCCAAGTTTTTCCAGCCAACTGGGAAGGGCTATCACCTCCCTTTCAATCAAGTGCTTTGATTTTATTTTTATAAACTGTAGTGACATTAACAATTTCCACGAAGGAAACATGCAGTTGCCCCTTCTCTACATCAATCATTTGCTTCAGATCTGTAGTAGTATAACCCCAGCCCAAATGCCACCAGGCCAGTTTTACAGGAAAGGCAAACACACAGTCAGAGGCCTTACTTCAGCTTCAGCATTTGCTGAACAGGAATGTCAACGCCAAGGAAACAAGAGAAGTGTAGATTTACTGCACGATTTTGCAAGACACAGGCTGTCAGGTATACTTGCAAGGCTTCAGAAATGCTCAAGGCAAATGGGCAAAACTTTCAATTAAGGCCTTTACAGTAGCTTGCCAGGTCTGATGATGATATGCAGTGCTGGACCTCTAAACTAACATCCAGCTGCAACACATACACAGCCTGTAAGCCAGATGATGCATGCAAATACAGGCCAATGGTAAAAGGTGTAAAGGTAAAAAAAGAAAAGTCAATTAACTGCGCCGAGTCTCAGTTATTGCAACGCATTGAGACAGCCGTAGCAGCACTGTGTGTCCCATGATGGCAGTTGATGTCAGATCCAGGCACAGAGTTCAGATAAAGAGCACAGAACTGC
Source organism: Falco naumanni (assembly GCF_017639655.2). Classification (NCBI taxonomy): domain Eukaryota; kingdom Metazoa; phylum Chordata; class Aves; order Falconiformes; family Falconidae; genus Falco; species Falco naumanni. The sequence continues at coordinate 8,065,537 of NC_054080.1, forward strand.
CAAAATGGGTCCCAATAATGGGGAACTTCACACCGTTTTAATCTGAACAGCCACTTTATTTCTGGGTTGAAGGCTAACAACCCAGCGCAGCTGCATCCAGACCTGCAACGATTTGAATGCCCCCATGCTGACACCTGGGCACTACTGTGGGTGTACACTCAGCACTGAATTCCAGCATTCAACCCAGATGAATGCAGAACGGGAAGCAAGAAACCTTCTCTTCATATTGCTGTTTGAAATGTGGAGTTGAAAACAACTGTGCTAATTTGAGAGACCCAAAGCCAACCTGGTCTCAAGGAGGTAACACAAGTATTGGACATGTAACAGAAAGGGAGGCACCTTGCTTGTCGTTCCATCATCATGAATGTGATGTCTTTGAACCAAGAAATTTAAGGCAAATACTCCATTGCTCCTGTTTACCTGAATGCATGTTTTCTGGCAATTGCACATTTTCTGGTTTACAGTGATACACAACATTTTTTTGGATGCTGGATATAAAACGTCTTAGCAATGCTACCAAAATTTTGGCAAAACCTCCAGATTTGTAAACATAATGCTTCCCTTTTCAATTGGCAGCATTTTGAAAAGAGAAACACATTAAGACACACAAAGGTTTTGCTCAGTTTTGACCAAATAACCTGTGTTTTCACATGATAAAGTAAGCAGTGGTTTACATCAAAATAAACCTAAAAACTGCATGAAATGGAAGTTTGTGCTGTTTGGTGATCACAGTATTTTAAAGTTAAATACATCTGTTCTTTGTTATATTCCTGGTATCCAGGACAAAAATCTTTAAATATATATCTTTCATGTAGGCAGTAGCTTCTTTGCATATCTCTCTTCAAAAAATACTTTGTAGTAGTATATAAATAGGTAACCTACATGTTTAATTTTATAATCTTGCCCCAAAACTATATTTTATTTTAATAATCTCCCCAATATTATTAAAGCTGACAAACTATTGAAATGAAATGCTCTCTCTTCCACAATAGAAGGAGCATTTTTATAGGAAAAACCTATAGCAACACTGATCAGTTGTTTTAACCTAAGCGCCTACATAAAGTAGCAGCTTTTTTTGTGTGTTTCTTTTATTTTCCCCATCACACATGCTCACACCCACACATTCTTACACACACACAGTAAAAGCACACACTTCCAGACACTGGTAGGCCACACAGTGCTTCCCAGGTGCAAAGTGGGAAGCAGTGTAGCTGATAATTTAATGCATTAAATACACACAAACACCTTAAGGCAACCACTGCAATGGATGGTTGAAGTTGCAGTGGTGAGTTTCTGTTGTAACAAAATGGGCTGTATACAGCACATACATATACGCGCCTCTTTAACCCTCCAAAAAAAATTTTTTTTTTTTATTTTGTGCAAATTTCTAAAGTTTCTACCTTTAAGGCAAAGAGTTTGCATTAACAAGGAAGGCCAGAAAACAGGCTTATACCTACCCAAACACATTTCAGTTTGAGACAATATTTTCTTAAAGTGTCACAATTTCATAGTAAAGGCACTGGGTCCCCAGCATCTACTGACAGAATTACTTCAATGGACAAACGTAACTCTTGAAGAAAAGGGACCAGAAAAAGCAGCTTCAAATATGAAAAAAAAAACCCCAAAAAACAAACAAACAATAAAACACCACCAACACCACAAGTAGTTAACTTAAGTCTACTAATACTGAAATTTATGTAATGCAGAGGTTTGATACTAACTTGGAGAATCTTTGAGCGACTAAGTTTTAAATAAACAGGCTTCATTCAACTGTGCTGGCCAAATAAGGCGTAGTGCCACGTCTCTGCCTGCTGTCTGTCGAATTCCACTACCATTCTCTTGATGTGAGACAGCTTCTTGTGGAGGTACTCACATCTGTGTTTCTCTTCATAGTAGCTGGGATAAGACTGTAAAGATGAGGTAAAAAGAAAATCTGGGCATGAAAACATTTCTGCAGAGTTTAGTATTTCATCTTCTTTGCTTAAAAATAGCCTTGAGCCAGTCTTGGTGACTGCTACCTTCCACAGATCTGGTGTTACACATACCTCTTTTACCTTTTGATACTCTTCTAAGACTTCCTCACAAAAGACCTTCAAGGAAAAAAAAGTACATGAAGACAATATGAGGAACATTTCACCACTGTCAGAAAATGCAAATTTATGTAAAATGCTAAAAATATACTCAGTTTTCCTCTAGATATTTCGCTATCCATGAGCCACCACTCTCCTGGCACTGCAAAAATAAACCCTCAACTCCCCTTATCACGCAAAATCTGCAATTAAACCTGTAAATAGACAACAAAGGGAGCATGTGTTTGAAGATTCCCTTTGAGCAGTCACTTACGCTGCTGTGCATTCACAGACAGCTCAAATAGGTAGAGTTTCAGGGCTGAACAACTTTTTGCAGGGTTTCCTCAAACTTCAAAAATCAGAGCTAGCCCACGCAGGGCCCGAGCATGGTCTGGGTCTGAGCAGGGTCTGCAAGACTTCCCTTTGTCTGATCGAGCAGTACCAGGGATTTTAAAATACTCCCTCTGCTCACAAATACATCTGCAATCTGGCCAAAAACGCAATAAAAGCCAACCCAAAATCCTCAGCGTGCACAGAGAATTAAAGAACCCTAATACCAAATATCTGGAATTTGTATGTCCAACACAGAGAAGTCCAGGTGGGAAAACCAGAATATCAGGTGTTTAACTCTCTTCTCTGTGAAAATTGTAGCTAGGATCAGCCACCTGGGAGATGAGTAAGTTGTGGCAGTAGGTTTAGTTAAGTGTATAAAATCATGGGAAACAGAGGGGCAGGAAAGCTTTGGGATTATGGACGCTGGTTTCCATGTGCTTCCAAACCTCTCCCTACTCTGTGTAACAGCAACCACCTTGGAAGGATGCTAAGGCAGTCAGCAAAGTCTGAGCCAGTCTGGTAATTCCAGCTACGTGACCTATTACTCAGTCTCAGACATTGAACCTGACAAGTCTTTTAAAATGATATTAATCTAATTTAATAGATTAATATACTGAAGAGTCTGCCCATGCTGAAAATGTGGGCTTTTGGAAGGGCTAAGAGAGCGATGAAACACAATCTTCACAGTTTTATCCTTCTTTACCTCATATTCTTTGGACCCTGGAGAAAGACTCTTCCGCAGTTCATCAAGCTGCGTGAATCTCTTGATGACACTGTCTATTCGAGCATGCAAAGTCCTGTATTCATCAAACTCCGCATTGAAGTCATCCTTGTAACTCTGGCGTTGATTGTATGAGCCTATAGCTGTGTATTTTCTAATGGAAAAATAAGTACATGTGAAATTTTACATCACGGTCAGTGAATATCAAGTGTAGATACCCAAGCATTAAGTCAGTTAACTATGCGACTGACTGCTTCCACACATAAGCACATGTGCTCCAAGAGAACATATTTATGTAATTACAGAAATCTACCGTATTTTTATGACAGTTGCCAATATTGTGCTTTTTAGAGTTTTTATTCAGAAGCTGGCAAAAAAAAATATATGTGGCATACTTAGAAAACATTAGCAATCATACAAATATAGAAGGACCAATAAACACATCAGCTTCACTGAGGGAGAGAAACTGCTAGATTATAAACTCCATGAAAGGACAGGTTAGTTAAGTAACATTTACTTTTGAAAATTCATTTTCATTATATTTTCGTAAGTGACTCCAATTATGGAGTTGGATGCAGCTAGGTTTTTGGCTACATTAGTGCCTAACAGCAAAGCCTAGTTAAGGATAAAATCTAATTATTTTCATGAAAACCAGTTCCACTGCTGTCCACTCAACTAAGGCATTTGCAAAACAGCAACAGAAACAAACTGCAGACAAGTTGGGAACAAAAGAAAAAAAAATCGCATCACCTCACCTCCTAAGGAGGGCAAATCCCATGACTGATGTGATTGAAACTTGCTTCGTTCCCCTCTCCCTCAGGTCAACATGAGTGAATTTAACAAGCTCATTAGACAAACCCAGCACAAAGTGGCAACGTGAGTAACAGATACCACTTTGCACCGCCATCACACCAATACTTCTGGTTCCCCTAGCCAGAAGACCTGGTTCTCTTTGGATGACACAGGCACCTCCACACAGGGACGAATCCTTCAAATGACCCTTAGGTTGATTTTCATAAGCAATAAAAAATTAACAAGTTGAAAGTCTGTACCAATGCAGACAACGGTTTTTGTCCGTGATGCGTCCCAGGTCAGATGAACCTGATTAGAGCACTAGAGGGTTTTTAAAGGAAAACTGCAGGTGCCCTTCAACATTTTGGGAGGTACCTGTAAAGTGACAGGCGGACTACTGGCTACAGCCCACAGCAAGAGTCCTAGCATAGGGCAAGAGCCCAGCAAAGCACTTGCAATCGAAGTGTGTGGAGAGGGAAGAAATGAGTAGAAATGGAAAGAAACAGGAATCCATTTTTGTTTTCTACTTTTTGCTTAAACTTTGCTTAGAAAGCTTGAGTTCCTTTACTCTCATAATCTTTATATTAAGATGGAAAGTACCTTCACTCATGAATTATGCAGCATTTAAGAGACAGGAAGAGAAGCTGGAATAAACTACCAAAGTCCTTTAAACTGGATCAAATTGCAAGTCAGCTGCTCTCAGGTTTCAATCTTTCTGTAGTGATCAGGCAGATGTCTGAAACAGCGCGACCTCATTTTTTTCCAGGACACTATGGCCAGCTGATTATCTCTGAGATTGCTCCAGATGTTGCCCCTTTCACAGGGATTCTTCATTAAAGCTTTTAATCCCAATTAGAACTAAACCAACTTCATGAAAACTTGCATGAAGGCTTTTTTCTTTTGGTTTCTTTTTTTTTTTTTTTTTTTTTAAGCTTGTAGCAATGGTTATTGACATGCAACTTTAATAGTAGATTACCAAAAACCACATACCTTACTCCTCAGTGTCACCGCCCTCAGCTGACTGAGAAGCGGACAGCAAAGAGCTGAATCTGCTCATTTTCACCCAGCAGAGGCTGGGAATTAAACACAGGTTTGAGTTCTTAGCTAATGCACGAAGAACTAGACTGCTTCCCTGCACGACCAGACTAACTTTCAGTCTTTCCACAAAGCATCACTCACGGCATTAAATATGACGCAGGGTGCTACCACCCCATCTGCTCTAATGCAGATGGAAGATGCACCCAGGTGCTATGGGGAAGTCTGACCACCCTTGCTGACATTACTCCTTGGGCAGAAGCTGGGGAACCTGGCAATGTGTAGCATTTTAACAGATAGACACGCTTCTCCCTCCACTTCTTCACTGCAAATACAACGAGGGGACTCAACAACGCTGCTTCTGCAGCTGCTGCCACACAACTGCACTGCTCGCAAGCATCAGGCTCATCCTGGCTTTACCTATCATGGTGCTCATTTCAGCTCTGAGCACTGAAGGCCCTTCAAAACCTTCTCAAACTCATACTTCCAGCAGAGGAAAGAGGTGAGATTGCTCCCCACTGTGCCTATCCTCCCACTAGAAGAGCATTTTACTAGAAATTCAGGTTGCACTGACCAAGTTATTCCAGTTATTCTACTGCAGCCTCTTTCAACGTTCACATTTTCAAAAAAGCCCACTGATAAAACAGTGAGGGAAAAGCCCAGACACTGGGCATTTGCGGAAGCTATTTCTCTTTTTACAACAGTAATGAAAACTCTTCCTGGTAGAAAAGTTTAAATATTCTAAAAAAGGATTTAGGCAACCAAATGATTCTGTTATTAGAGCTATTTAATTTTAAAGTTCTTTAATACTTGATATAGATTAAAAACTTTTTTATATAGAAGGAAAAATTTATCTTTTGGGAATTTTAATCTAATGTGTGCCAGCTTGTTAAGGAGTTAAAATTAAACTCAGCAGGAAGCCCTTCTGTAATTCCATAGGCTGCAAAATGCCAGTCATTGTAGATATGTAACATTTGATGTGCAAGTCAAATAATGCATTTTTATCTTGCTTTGTAGTCAAAACTAAGCAGCTAAAATTTAAAATCTGAATTGAGATTTTTGTTTGCTCTAGCTCTTCAGTCTGCAATTCTATGGTGAAATTGGACAATTTTGCTGTAACTTCAAGTTAGTCAGTGGCCATTTTACACCAAAGTTTTAGAAATAACTTTGATAGTTAACTCCTGTTAGCTCATATAAAGGCTCTGTAATGCTGGACTTCAATGTCTGCCATCTTCCCTCCCCAGCTTTCCAGCTTAGAAACACTAAGCAGTGAAAACACAGGAAAGATGTTCAAATTTACATATTCAGTATTTTGCATTCAGCTTTCCTCCTGTATTGCCTGACCTCTACAAAGAAAACAGCACAGGTTCGTTGCTTTTTTAAATTGTGTTCTTGAAGAAGAATGTAATCAAGCATTTCAAATCTTCTACAGTATATCAAAAATTCTTTTTCACACTTCTTTTCCCCTGCAATAATTAAGGGACAATCTCAGTGTTTAAAACTCACCAGTACTCGAATAAGGCAGCTGAGTGACTTAAAGAAACTTGACATTATTCTAAAATTACATGTCATTCTTCTAAATTTACATTTTGGTAAATTTTTGATTTTGCAGCTAAATGAGAGTTTTTATATGTGATTTTTCAACTACTTCCATCAGCGGCAAGAGAGTTTTCATCATTTTACTCACAGGATGTAGTCTGGTTGTTCAGGTGTTGAGGAAGGAGATTCTACAGAGGCAGTGCAAGTTTCTGTAAGTCCTACAGAAAAACAGAATTTTGATACTTGTGATAAAACAGATGTTTAATATAGCTGAGCAATACTAACCTGACAGGCTTGAAAACATAATCCTTTAGAGTTTTATTCTCACAGTAAATTACTCTGAATAAGCACTGTAAGTTAATAATAGGGCTCACACGACCTTCTCCACAGTAGGCAGTCCCGGGGTTTAGAAAGAGGGCACGGCTACTTTATTCTACAGGTTCTGTGCTACCACAGTATTCATCCAAGGTCAGTTTTTCTTATTTGAAGACATGATGTGGCATCTGCACAGCAATTCAAATTATGCAGCAACAAATGTAGCTGCACAAAAGACAACAGCTTGACACAGAGATAGACAGATATGTATCTATTGCAACATGCAAGTTCCAGTGAGAAATAGAGTAGAAAGCTGAAGTTCTTTTCATGCCATGTTTTTTATTCCTCCTTCCTTGCCAATTACAGATATCCAAAGTTAGATTTAACTTCAGCACTCTTCGAAGTGGGAAAGTCAATAGTATTGTATATGGGTTACTGGCCCTCAGGCTTCAATAACCTGCAACAAAGACTTGCTCCTCATTAACATGGCAATACTGGGTTTGAAAGTTATTTGCACTTGTAAATAGCTCTTTAGCTCTTTTAAATGGCATTTAGAAAGCACAGTATGCTTAATCTCTAATCCCTGTTTTTAAAGGAATATTTCAGGAGCCTCCTATTTTTCCGATAAATAAGAACATTAGCTGCTGTAAGAAAAAGTTAGCTGGGACAAGGAGGAACACTCAAGTGTCCTGGTAATCTCTGCTTTTCATTTGGGGTTTTGCGGCAAGCTTAAAAAACACACAATCCTTTATATTCATTATTAACTTACATGGCCACTGTGTAAACACAGTATTTCTGCTAACACTCAACATTCTTGCCAATCTCTAAGCTATCTCAGCTTTAAGCCATGGGGGGAGAAAAGAGCTATCATGTGATGTTCTACTCAATTTTTCTGCTTTTAATATTACAATTATTACATGGCACAGCAGAGTATAAAGAGAAGTGCAGAAGTGGGAACAAAATTTGAGAAAAAAGCAAACAGTAATATTAATAGTCACAGTATGTACAACCAACTTATGTCAACAGTTTTCCTGCGAGCATTTGATTTCCAAAAATTCAAGTTCATTCTGGCTTGGACCATTTGAAACCTTCAGGGTAAGCACTAACTTGAAACGCTGTACAGATTTTTTCCTTCCCTAGCTGTTCAAAATTTTGTTACCAGCTTCTGGAGAAAGACGGGTCAGATGTTTATGAATTCAAAGCAATCCCAAACCATGCAGGCACTTGAGGTATGTCCAGGCTAATGTGAAAAGACCATCCCAAAGCACACCACCAGTTCAAAGAGGCACCTTGCATACTCTAAAGATGCCTCCCAAGCTGTGACAGCAGAGAGCTAAACCTGACTTCTAACCTGCGAGTCAAACCACTGAAATTAGTTAACACGCAGATTTAACACAGGAGCTGAACTCTGCCCAATTTTGTGTGTGTGTGTGCGCATGTTAAGAAATCAAGTACTCTTTGTGCACTTCTGTTAAGCTTTTCAATGCCATTTTAAGCGTGTACCATTTCTACATCTTTTGAAGTAATAAATTCTGCAGCTAAGATGGAGAGGAGCCCACAGCCCAGTTCAAATCAGAACTCTAGTAAACCACATCAGTTTATGTAGGTTTTAGACTCTGAGAGTTGATGAACCTTGTGTTGTGATACACGATGAAATACATTTACATCTGTGTGTTTAAGTAAACTAGTATGCTATAAATATGCATCACAGGTTTTTATTTTCAGCATACAGACTTTACAATTTGCTGATGGGAAAAAGTGGATTAAGCTTCAGTAAACTGTCAGTTTACTGGAAATCAAGCAAAACAAACAAAAAAAAATCCATTCCGTGTGTTGTTCTAGCACCTAGCTCTTCCTCTTCACCAGTTTCTGCCCAACAGCAATCTATTTAATGTTTCTAATGATTTTTGTACTACACAGTGAGAATTCTTTAAAATGAACCTAAATTTAGATGAAGTTCCAGGAGGACAGCTTCTGGGTTTTGTTGTGGTTTTTGTTGGGTTTTTTTCCTTCTTTTTTTCAAACTAACATTTACAAGGTAATGCAATGGCAAAAACAAAAAAATGATTCTTCATGACCATAAAGTAGGGATAATGGCAAAGCACTTAACATACAGCAAATGAAAAAACAGACCATTTTCTTGGCGGTCCCTTTTCACCAGGATTACCCATACAGCAGTTAGGAAAAGCAGTGTGTTAATACCATCACCTGAATCCAGATCGGAGGATTTTTTCCAGTTGGTAGTTTCTTCTTCACTAGCGTTTTTCTCCTCCTCACTTGCCCTAACATCCTGCATATTGCTTTTGTTCTTCTTATGCTCTTTCACATTACAGGACTTTTTGTGCAACACCACAGGCTTCTTGCCGGCAGACATAGGAGGCTTCACCTGCACGGCGGAAGCCACTGGGATTCTACAAGGAGTCAGAGAGGTATGTTTTTCCTGCTGCACTTCACAGGCGATACTTCCATTTTGACTGAAGGTGGCCACCGGCAGCTTTTGTGACCCCTGCCCCTTAGGGGTGCTGGGGGATTTGTACAAGGCAACTTGAGGAGTGCTGGAAATGAGGCGTGTGGAAGGTAGCAACGCAGAAGAGGGAGTCGAGATGGTTGTGGTGGTGGTGGACAGCAGAGGGGCAGTGGTGGCTTTTGCACTGAGGGCTGGCAGGTGGCTGCTGAGCAAGGGGTACGTTCGATTGCTCAGATGAGCTATCCTCTGCTTTTTGCCCATGTGACGGACAGAAATGGGACTCGAATGCCGCTTCTGTAATAATTAAAAAAACACCAACAAACCAACCAAAAAAACACGATCAGAATTAAGTTTTGCTGCCGTTCTGCAAAAGGAGCATTTCTTAACAGGCAATTGTTGAAAACACACCTTCCCTAACAAGAGCTGTCAAACAAAGAAGTACTACAGCTAAATACATGGTGTATTACATCCCAGGTTTCTAATCTTATGACTTTGCAAGTTGCTCTTCAAATCTACAGATAAAAGTCTTTGGGAGAAAGATGCTCTCTACAGCAGCTCTACCAAAGGCGTCACCGAAATGAGGTCAGGTGGTTATCGCTCAGGTACCAATCCCTGTTTGGAAACACCAGGTCAAGAGCCAGCCTTTGCTGTCACACAGCCACACAGATGACTACAGCAGCCCCAAGAAGCATACGGCAGCGCGCTTACCAGGGTGTGTGAAGTGCAAAGCTGATAAGAACAGGTAAAGCCCCCGGTTCCCCTAAGCTGTCATCCCAGCTGTTCTCCAGCTGCAACGCTGGCTCACATCACCTTGCCTAGCAAACATATGCTGCTCAGGTTGATGTATAAGCGGCAGCTTGGACCAGGAGTGCCAGACACAGCTCTGTGCCACCCTGCTGAAATAAATCCAGACTCCGTGTGTACAGAGGCAAGTGCACAGAGGTCGCTGGGACCTGTAGCATTTCATGCTCTGACTGGAAGAAAATCAGGGGGAAAAAACAGAGGTGTGCCCTCCCTCCTCCATTTAAATGTGGTTATCTCGGTGATAAAGGACTTTCTGTACCTCCCAGTTTATCCCTGTACACTGTGTGCACTGAAGTGTGCAGTTTTAGTCATAGAAGGTATCAAATTTCTCCTTAAAGTGATGCCTTTTAAGCAAAATCTTCCAAACTTCTTCTAAAAGCGTTTGCCTCATCCTCTTGTATTGATAGGAAAACAGGACATGTGCATTTTAAGTCTGAAAAGGCTGTGGGGAGGCAGATGTACCTGCTGATTCAGATCTGCCTTTTCATACCTGGGCTACCCTGAATCAAAACAGGTGCTTAAATGATGCCTATATGGAAAAATAATTAAAAACATATTCCTCCAAGTGGATCACCACTGTAATTTGTCTTTATTCTAGACCTTCCTAAGCTTTAAACAGTAGCACAAGGATGTTTGTGCGTATTTTGTGTATTATTAACTACCATACCACAAAGAACCTTGAACACATACAGCCATGTAACAAAAACATACACGTCTTGTCTTTAGAAGACCTTCAGGCACATCAAGATAAACAAGTTATGTGGCAATACAAAACAGTTTTAAGTATTTAACCATAGTACAGGGTTGTGTAACAGTAACGGTAACCAAGAAGTTCAGCAGGTGAGTCGAAACTTTACAAGGCTTCTGCAAGGTCAGCGTGCGATGCATGGTCAGTTGTGATTTAGGCCAAGGTGTTGGCTGTTCAAACATGACAGGGCTCATCTTTGTCAGAGATCTAAGTGTGTTTACAAAATACTGTGTAGACAGCAATTGTTTATTTTCCCAAATATTTTAATAAACATTCTGAAATACAGAATGATAAATATAGCAGCCCTTAAGCTACGTGACTGTAAGGGTTTTGACATTTTGTCAAATCTCTCTGACAGTGCAAACCGCCCTCTATAAAAAAAATAAACCAATTAGAAATAAAAGTTTCAGTTTTTCATGTGTTAAAAACTGTTAGTGCTTCACAACTTTATATAGTGTTCTATAAAGTGTGATGAATCTTTATATAAAGTGTGCTAAATCTTAATACATTGTAAATAATGTTAAACACACACACACACCAAAAACATACCTGAGCAGTTGATTTATCATTGTTCTTAGAAGTCGCAGCAGAGACCGAATCGCTGCTGGTAGTGGTGGCGGTGGCGGCACTCTGAGGTGGATTTAACTTCCTGTAAGGATGACCCAACATCAGGTTACAAGCAGAAATGTCTATGTCATAGTTATTTCATTATAGGGAAGACAGACATTCATCTCCCAGAGAAAGTTTTTTAGAAGGCTATTTTCCTTCCCCTGGAAACTGAGCTTACTTCGAAAGTATTAACTCCAATGACTGTCTTTCTTCTTCAGTGTATCCAGGCCAATCTTTCTGAATGTCTTTAAATAAGTAATCCCTCAGAACGTAGCAGTTATCCTTTGGATTCAAGCTGGCTACCTACAGGCAGACATTTAAGAAAATAAACACTCATTATACCTAAATGCGAACTACAGAAATAAGACTGGTACTGCAAAGCTAAATCAAAGCTGAAAAGGCAATCATACACCAGTTTTCCAGGTTTGTCAGATGTGAAGATCAAAAGTGGCTCTCACGTAATGAGCACCAATTTAAAAAAAATGCGGCCCATTTGAGAGGTAGGAATTTGGATGTAAGAAAATCCCACACTGCTGCTGTATGAAACATACTCCACGAAAACCTCTCTCCTCACCATATTGTCTTTAATACAGCCAATACTATGCCAAAACTTTACATTAAGAGGCCTAGTTGTTTATTTATGTTTCTTTTTTTAACAACTGAAGAATGCTATCTCCACATACAAATTCAGATTTGTTCAACTGCAGGAGGAAACCTGCTGTTCTTTCGTTTTACACAGCTATACTGGGATGGCAGAGCAGACTATCCATGGAACAATGCATTTTTTCCATCATCCAATTAATGACCACAGTATGTCATCATTTGGCTTGAGAAAGAAAAGCAATTCTGTTTAAAAGCCACACAAAAGCTTTCTACTGCACAGTGTTCTGCGATAACCCAACTAGCCCTGAACTACTTCAAGTACAAAGATTAATTATTTAATCTATGCCATTAGTTTTAAGCCATATCAAAGTTTTGCCAATTGGGGAAAAAAAAGTAACTCTACTCATATCTAGCAAGTTACTTTTTGAAAACAAGGTTTAGTGCTAAAACATTTAAGGAGTGCTAAAAAAATTAAGGAGAAGCACTCTTAATTTTGCCGACACAGGATTCATTACAGCAAAGTATTGTCGCGAGAAGGCTGCGTGCATGCCTTGCTGTACACTTTTGAAAAGAAAATGGGTTTATATCTTCCTCATAATCAAAAAGTTAAAATGAGTTAGTAAAACCCTGAGACTGCTGACCCCTAAAGTGGTGGTTTAGACTTCATCACTTGACACCTATTCAGAGTTTCAGAGAAAACCTCAAAGAAAAGCTCTCCATTAATACAAAATGCCGAATAACTCGCCTTTTCACAGCTTTGCCTATTTTTTTCCTCCAAAACATGAAAAGTGATAAATACTAATTCATGTCTGTCTGTGTGTCTGTCTGTTCCCAGCTTAAAACTAACAAACAAACCAACCCAAAGTAACCAAGATACCCTGAAACAGTAATTCACTCATTAAAAAGAGAACGAAGGCTAGATTCTAAGAGAAGCAAATCTGTGTGTATTAGATCTTACCAAGTTCTGGCTGCTGCTTTTAGATCTGTACAAAAAAACCACACACACACCTTCCCCCCCCGCCTCCCTCCCCCCTCCCCCCTCCCCCCCCCGCCTCCCTCCCCCCCTCCCCCCCCCCCAAAAAAAAAAAAAAAAAAAAGCCCCAAACCCCCTAAAACCCCTTATTACGAAGCTAGAAAAAAGAGTCAGCAAGGCTTTTCAGGGTTTAGTGCTGCTAACACAACCATTTCTGAGTGCAAACCAACAGCCTGGGGTAGTCTACTCCACATAAAGGGAACAGACTCCAAGAAAGTGTCCTTAAATGTTGCCAAGAGAAACAGGACACAAAGTTTTTTCACCTTTTACCCTCTTGAGAACTGATCTTTTGGAATTTTATAATTGACTTAATAAATTGACTGCTTCAATCTGTATGTAAGAACACGGATCTCATTCAATTGTGTATGTCTTCAGGGTAAAAAAACCACTATTGCACCGTGTAAACAAAGCAACAACACTTGACATATTCAAGGAATGAGTTTTTAAAGTTCAGTGTAGGATCAAAGCTGCATAAATGTAGAATTTTACTCACTTTAATAGGTTCTAAAACACTTCTTTCCCTTGATAAATGAGAAATATTCCTTCTTTATATATTAATTCATGCACAATTCAGCCACAGTCTACTGATACAGCAAATATTTAAAAAGTAAGGGAGAAGTCACTGCCATCTTATACATTAAAAAGCCTTTTCTGAACAGTTGTTGTAGAAAATTACTAAGTGATGCTCTCAAACACACATCTTAAAACTTTCACCTGTACCACATTATAGGCTTACCAATACAACACTATAAGCTTACCAATAATTCTGATGGATGTGATAAAGAAATACAAGTGGAACTTAATGGAGCACTGGAAAAGTCACTGAATATAAAAAAAGGTTTAAAGTAAGATAAAGACAAAATCCACATGACACCAAAGAAAGGCTATGCTCAAAATCGGACCATCACCACCTATTTCATTTATGATTTGGCTGTAACACCCTTCCCTGCATCACAATTCTAACAGATCCCAAGAGAAGCCAAGTACCTTTACAGGTCACCAGCTACATTCAATTGAAATTCTAACCTATGCAATTACCAAACTTCTCTCCTCATAAACTTGTCACAAGAAATGTTAAATACTATGACAAACTACTTCACAGAATTGAGAGTACATGTGGTCAGTTTCTCTCAATTGAGCAGCTGAACAGTCCAAGTAAGAGCAAGGAAAAACTAAGACGTCAGGATGAACAGAGCTAGAAATAGTTAATTATTGCCTGCCATTCTAGCAAAACAAAACCACTCCACAATTTTTTTAATTTGCCCTTCCCCTCATCATGCTGACTTGCAGTCTGGGGCATCTGTGTAAAGGTTACTGAAAAACTTAAAAACAGGGACCATTACCCAAGTTGTTTATTATTTTCTAATTTAAACACTGGAGTAACACAGCTCAAAACTACAATTAAAAGAATAGCAGGAGGGAAAAACTGCTGGCACAAACTCTGTGACCTCACCTGCTTGAGGATAATTCCAAGGGAATTCCTGTCCTTTTGGTTGACACCATCTCGCTGCAAGCGAGCAAGTAGCTCTGGTTTCTTGTAGTTCTTCAGTGCCAGTAAGTGAACCACCCTGTCCCTGTATGGTCTGTGGGAAACACTACTGTGTTTTTGAGACCTCCGTGATGTTTTGCCGCAGTTTGTGGATGTCACTTTATTCCGCACTAGCACAGGACTTGAACCACACCGTATTAGTTTTTTGATCGGTACTCTTCTGCCTAAAGTAAGGGTTAAGGAAAAAAAAAAAAAAAAGTAAGAAAAAAACAGGGTGACATGGGAGGTTAGGAGAAGACAAGAAAGTTGATTTAAAAGAATTTACCAAACTAGATAAACTCTAAAAACTATTTAGATAGCATTTCAAGATCTATAAGAATACAGGTAGTAAAGATACATCAAGATAGACATTAACAAATATCCAATATTAAAAAATGCTAGTAAATGAGGGATACTAGTAAGAAGACTTTATTGATTATTTATATAGATGGTGCTGTTATTATTTTTCCAGTTTATAAGCTCAAGCACTGATACCGAAAATCTGGCATTTTTTTAGAAGTGCACTCTAAAGTGTGATGCAAAAGTCTTCCATATCATTAAAAGATTCCCCACTGATGTCTAGGGAGACCAAGTCTAAACCTTTAGCTGCATCACTGCTTAAAGAAACTACCAACACTTGGTGTTAATCACTTGACTTACCATAAGTTACCCCACATTTTAAGCTGAAATGTTCCCCACTTAATTAATAAGCCCAGGTTTGTCAGAAACAATACACCAAAAATTCAACAGTTCTTGGGAGCCAGGCCAGAGAAGTTTTAAAACACAGCCTGCACAGCACTTTGGATCATACTCTACAAAAAATACACAACCCATCTTTCTCAGCTGGAGGAACAATGCAAGTGTTTGCCAGTGATGCGTTCAGAATTTTACAGTAATCCCACCCAACCTGAATCTCAGTTTTCCAGTGTTTTTAAACTGGAAACTTTTGTTTTCAACTCCCTTGTTTTTAAACTCCTCTGTATTTTTAGTCAGCATTTGCTGTTGGACAGAAAAAAAAAAAAAAATCAGAATACTACAGAACATTATTCTAGTAAATACTGTTAGCAGTCCAACAGAGGATGTGACAGAAACCAGGCATTTTTCTGAAATCAACAGCTCATGTTTGGTACATGAGGGAGCCTTAATGAGTACTGATGACACAATCTGGAGCTTGCTTTCTTCTATCAGAAACACAGAGACTGAGCTGTGCTTATGTACTGCTTGTCCTCTGGAATAGCAAAATTTTGTTTCCATCTTGCAGTGGAGGCCAAATCTTTCCCACCTCAACTGCTCCCCCAGAGTCTGTCCTTCTGGGTTCCAAGAACAAATCCAATCATGCAAACACACACAATTTTTTTTTACAACAGTATGAACTTGCCAGTCTATTAAACACATTACAAACTTTCTGACAAGGTAAATTCAATGTAGATACGCACCCCTCCTCCACAGATGATACTGTAAGCATTTAAATCAGCATTAGCAAGTGTGAAAAGCAAAGTCTTTCACATTAAGCTTATGAATTTGCATATAAGACCTTCTCAATGTTAAATTTTTTAGATTACAAATTAAGGTTAATAGTTTAGCACAGTATTCAGGGACTCAAAACTGCTGTTACACAAAGAAAGCATTAGCTAGTAAACCAGAGAATTTAGGTGCGTGGGGTGGTAAAACCCCTTAGCTCAATGGCCAAAATTTCAAACAGTCAAGCCATATGGAACAAGGAAGGACTGGCAGGTTTCTGGGAGTGAAAAAGAATGTCTGAACGCAGCAACAGGAGATGCAAACCTGTCACATGAGAGGCAAGCTACGTACAACCAAGACCTTACCCAAGGTAACAACCACTTTACCCAAGAATATGCTCAAAAGACAAACTACTGCATTTAAAAATCTTACAGACATCTAGTAGAAAATGAAATACAACCATACCTAGAAATGGTCCACCAGCTTTAATGACCTTTAGATTTCTGTTGCATGACTCCTCTTCTACCTGGGTCAAGCGTGCTTTAGTCGTCTGATAGGAATCACTAGTTGCACGCATGGTGATTTTATTCTGTGTAACTCCCAGGCTAGTGAGTTTTGAGTCTCCGGAACTATAAAAACATTGAAAAAGGTTAAGCCCAAGCACTAGTTCAGGTTTATAAATATGGTTGTATCAGGAACTTTAAAATCTGTCTTTATAGGTGAAGAAAAACATTTTCAGGTTCTGACAGCTAGCTAGGGCACACATATATTTCAAATTGTCTCTACACGTCCAAATTGCATCAGTTTTGCCAGCAGTGCACCCCAACTAACAGCAGCTTTGTTTAAGCTGTCCTAACTATCATCACTCTTAACAAGTACCCTGCATGGCACCCGCCACGGCAACAGCTCCACCAAAGAAAGGACACTGGCTTCAGCTAACCCGAAATGCCTTAAGTGCTCTAAAACTCCCCATCAACGCTCCAAGAAGGGTCAAGAATCCCACATTCCCAATTTATTGCATTGTTTCCAAAGTCAAAGCTGGACCAAGCCACTGACCAAATACTGCAAGATGATACAGCTACAGTTTTGCCCATAGCCTAGAGCTACATATTGATTCCTTGTTCCGAAATCACCACATTTACAACAGGACAAAAAGGTCCTTACTGCCATCTAAAGCACAGCTTTTACCCATTGCCCATTTTCTTGAACATCACTGCCTTTATGTGTTTTGTCACCATGAGAAGAGCCAAGGACTGACCGAAACACTGTTATCCCATCCTCTGGCTAGGCATTTTCAAAATCCGAGCCAGTTTTGAAGACAGACCTGCCTTAAGCACAAAATTACAGGTAGAGGCTCTGAGGAGGTCCTTTCTGGTGCTGTTTTTTGTTTTTTCATTATTTTTTTAATTAACTGTCTGTAACATGTCACAAATTTTGCATTAACTTTGCCAGTGCTTAGCACAAAGAAAGCTGGCTAGCTAGTCTGGATTAGATTTTGAAGAAGGTTGGTAAAATCACATTAAAACTACCTAGGCATGTTATTTGGAATTATTCACAGTTAAAGCTGCATAAATTTAATCTTACTTTAAAAATACTGTTTAATTCAACTGAAGGTGCTCCTTACCGAATAGAAGAGTTCTTAGAGGTGCTTGGGAGAGACAAGCCAGGAGCGGAGGCAGAACCTCTTACTCCAGCTTGCACTCCTGTTGCTTGCTTTCTGCCAGCCATGGCAGCTGCCCGGCCCCTTTCAGACATATTTTAGTAATAATAAAAAAAAAAAAAAAAAAAAAAACCAAAAAAAAACCACCACCAAACAAAACCAAGAAAATCCCAAAGCCACACTGCCTCAGGCTCCCCCACGAGGGAGAAAGAGGAGGTTGAGGACGATGAGAGATCTCCTGTTAGGCAAAAAGCTATTATATTAGCAGTTTTCTTATTGCTCCAAAAGCCCGCTATCTAGACACATCTCTGTTTTGAAATTGAGAGCAGCAGCTCTCCTGTAACCTAGAACCTGAGCAGCGCCTTTTGGAGACGTCTGTTGGCGTGCCTGCCCACTACCACAAGCTCTGCCTGCGACGTCATAGTAACAGCGCAGTTACCCAGCACCACGGTTACTATGCAGAAGGAAGAGTCTAGAACCTGAAGCAAACAATGCAAAACACAGAACCTTCCCAACTTCCACAGACATTAACACTGTCCACTGACTTAAAGGACCAGAACAAGGTGCTGCTGTATTACTTCTGGGTTCTGAAACAGCACAGTCATGCAATTATGAATAAGGTCACTGATTTATGTGGCTCTTGAAGTAAGACAAATCCACCATGACCAGCATGCTAGCATGCTGCAAGCCATAATCATATTTACATATTCTTGCAGAATGGATCTGGTCTAGCTCAGGTGATGCTGAGCTCAAAATGCTTTTAAAAATAGCACCAAGAGGTAAGAAAGTACTCAAAAGGTTACTCTTTAAAGAGCAAAACCCAAAAGAATTCTATGTAAAAGTCAGTATTTACAATTAGCAAGAAACCACACTGTTGCTAGAAATTTTCTACTGCAACTCATCACTAGGAGCACGCTTCTGTTACAAGTTTTTGCTATATGCTCAAAGCCACAGACTCTACTAAAATTTGCCATTTTAAAGATTTTTAAGATTTTAAAGAAAATGTCAAGCAAAACTTACCTTGAGTTCATTTGCTGGACACAGTCAAAGCTTCCCTGAGGATTATCTTTGCCAACATTTGACAAGCTGAAGCTAAATGTCTTCACTTCATTTGAGGAATCAACTTTGGGAATTTTAACATGCTAAAAGGAAAGAAAAAGTTTACATAAAAACTTCAATCTACATTCTTTTGCTTGCAATTAACTAGGCCCAAGATGTTAAATGAGAAACTATTTTCACAAGTTTTGATATGATTTCAGTCATATCACAAAAAAAGGCTCCTTTGGCACAATTCTCCTGCTGAAAGCAGCTCTGGCTACCTGTCTGCCACAGCAGTACCTGCACGGGAAAAGCTACAGTCCCTCAGCCTCCAATTCAGCAAAGCATTCAAGTAGCAAGTAATCTCGTCCCACTTAGTGGAATCAGCATACATCTGCTTGACTTTAAATGCAAGCACCTGAGTACAATAAAAAGGACCAAAGCTCATCTAACAAAACAGATTATAGCATTTCACACAGACCACAGCGGACACGGCCCCAAATTTTGTCATTTATTTGGTCCTAATGAAGCACATACAGGAGTCGGCTCCAAGAAGGAAAAAACCAGCAACCCCTAAATTACAAGAGTAAAACTTCCTAAACTGTAAAAGACTAATTTCAACTCCAGCAGGCACTAAAAGCCTTCATCTTTTACTCAGCTCTAGATGTGACTATTTGCATAAATGTGAAATGTAAATAGTTACATCTGATTAAACTTACAAAAACCAAAACTTGATTTCCTTGGCCGAACTAATAGTTTAGTACAGAACGTGCTGCATTCTGCTAGAGCTTAAAAATGTAAATATGAGAAATCATTCCAATGTGTATTGGCACAAGGACATATTTCAGTGTGCTGCTACACAAAACAATACTGAAGCACAGCAAAACTACTGCCAGCCAACTACTTTATTCCGAAGGTGAAACTAGCTTGCAGTAAATCTAAAAAGCTATTCTTCTGAGATTTGCTTGAATTTTTAATGGAGTATTAAACACAACTGACAAAGATATGTAAAAGCAATATCCAACTGCCTCTTAGAAATCTTTCTCTCAATATTTCGCTTGTGAGATTGGCCAGTCTTCATAAATCCCAATGTCATTTGCACAAAGTGATACTACAACACCATTGCATTACAATTTATATTTTAATCATCAGTACCTGGCAGAGCTTCCCAGCAGCTTGGGACAGTGGCTTGTCTGTCTGAAGGAGAAAGACAAGTCATCTTAACACCATATTCCTTTACTTACTTTAAGCCACTAGTATGCTTAAAAGAGCAATCTGTGCATTCTGTATAAGAATGGAAATAAATTGTTTAAGTTACCATACACATGAACTTGGATTATATACTCACCTTTTAATTATTATGAAGGTTACTACAGAGAAGCCATCAACCTACGAAGACCATAGGGGCCCAAATGACACTAAAATTCATCTACACTCCGTAACAAATTAAGTACCACTGACTGAATGTTTCAGCATACTGATTTTACTGTAAATACAGCAGGTGTGTATGTATTTGACAATTTGAATTCAACTCACTGTAGAAGAGGCAATGCTTTTCAGCCTGACAGACTTTTTGGAAAGCCAACAAATATACACTATGATCAATCTAAGGCTGGCTCTCAAGAAATAACAGCAGAGCAGAGGGAAGCAGGTGACTGTTGCTTCATTCTCTAGGCTTATTTTGAGAAAGTCTTCATTTTCCATTAATCAGTCTACAGAATGTACGTGCATAAAGTCACCTTAAACATCAGGAATTTCTATAACCTAATATTTATAATTCAAATTCTGGTAGAATTGCTGTGGTTATTAAACCATGGAGTGGCTCAATGCATTTTCACACAGTAACATGAAGGCAGAAGCTGGCCTCAGAGCACATTTAAAAATATGTTTGTTGCTGTTCCACTCTCATCAACAAGGTCCCACTTACCACAAATATTGAAAAAGACACTGATGAAAGTATGGGGAAAGACAAGACTGCCTCCACAGGCAAATGCCTGTGAAGTTTAATATCAACAATGATTTCCAAGGATCAGACTCAAATGGAAAAACCAAAAATGTTTTACAGCTCCATTCCTCCACCCAACAAACTTGGCAAGAAAGAGACCTGAGGTCTAGAAACGTACTTGCATTCTCAAATTTTTTAATGGAAATTTTCAGGTACATTTTTCACACACTTCAGAAGAACTAGATGACTGTTCCTTGGGTATTCATTAATTTAGATTAAGAGAATGCAGGAATGGTGGGGGCATATTGCTCTGCTAGTCAAAAGTGGCAGTGCAACTAACCTGAGGATAGAATTTAACTCTTTCATCCCTGGTTCCAAAGTTTTATTATGCAGTTTGTAATGCAGCAGACACAAGCCTTTGATTTTTGTCAACTTTTTGGGGGGACCCATTCAGAGTATCCACACAACCAAAAGCTGTGTCCCTCGAACAAGCAAATGTACTTGTCTGTAGTAATTCAGATAATCCAGTCTAAAAAACTTGGGACAAGGTCCAACAGAAAAAAACAAGTCTTTTAAAGTTGTATCAAATGTAATTAAATCAGATAAGCCTGTTTCCCATATTATGGATCAAAACTGAAAGCCTAAACACTTATGAAATGGAATGGAGTACAATTATTGAATCTGTGGGTAATACGAAGCTGTCAGGGACAAAATGCATGAGGATGGAGTAAAATTCACAGCAGCCTTGAAAAACTGGAATGGAGTCTGGAAACAGGTATATAATACCCTTTGACCGAGGCTTTGCAAGGTACCTTATCTGAAGTAAACCCAACATGGGGCAGCAGGTGTACAGAAAATTACCTGCGGATTACAGTCAAATGTCCCACCAACACAAGTGTACCATATCATGCTTTTGCAGTACTGGCATGCAAGGTGACTACAGCAACAAGAAAGAGCAGGTTAAACAGCAGGATGATGATGATGCGAGACTTGCAACTGGGAGCTGCCACTCTTGATCCACTTGCCAGCTCACCAGAGGTTTCCACCACGTTTGCCCCCTCCCACTACTGCTCCAGAGAAGGACAATGCTTCAGCAGCCTGCCATGCAGAGCAAACCCCACCCTGGTGCACTGTCCTCTACCAAATGCCACCCACCAGCTTCGGCCTGAAGAGATTTCAAGGCTTCCTCCCTGCTTCTTTGCAAAAATGATCTCATCCCTTGATAAATCAAGTAAACATCTTACAGGCGCACACTTGTACAGCACAGGGTTTTTGCTAGGCAATACGCAGTGTAGAAACTGTTTCTCAGATATTATTACATTTCCAGCAACCTAGAGAAAGCAGTACTTCATCTGGATAAACGTGCTGACAATACCTACGTTTGCAAAAGGCTACTGTCACCTCCTACCCTTAAGAACAAGTTTTACTGCTGTTGACATATCTGCCATTTCTTTCTTTACCTTGAAAGCAAAAATAACACTTTGAAGTAGTTTACAGACTCAGCAACTTCTGAAAATAAGCCTTCTGTTTTGAATAAACGGTCCTGGTTTTACACTGTATACTTATATTGCACAGTTCTGAAAAGCTCAATAGGCAGTTCAAGAATTTTTGACTTAATTAATCAACGGAATTAAGATACTGCATTCAGTTTGAGACAAGCATAGTGACAAAAAGTTTGGTTTTCCTATTTGAGTGATACTTGGAGAAGGTCGAGGGAGCCCTTACTAAGAATACACATTGCAACTACATTAATCCATAATAGAAAATAAACTTCTGCTTGCATCAGAAAGTAGCACTGTGAGGCCATTGTGAGCATGTTCATTTCGGATAAGCTGCTTTTGATCTGTATTCAACCTTCTAAACATAAAGAGCATCTTGGCTGGTACATAGCATGTAATACACTGACAAGAAATTTGTTATGTTCTTTTACAGCAAAAAGGGGGACTTCTCAACAGCAAACCGACCATTGTTTGTAGCTGATACACATGGTTCTTCCAGAAACAGCAAGGTCCTTGCCATAATCCTTTGTTAGATCTACCAGATCCTTACCAGCAGCCAACCAAATCAGGCAACGAGAGGAGATGAGAGAGCCCTGAAGAGAAGCTCCACGTTTGCACATCTTACCTGAAGAGCTGCCCCAGTCGTGTTCAGACAAGGGAAGATGCCACCTTGAAAATGGATGTATACGAACACAACACCTCTCACAACAACCTTTCCCCCTGTTCTAGGCACCATCCTTATACAATGAACCCTGCAGCCTTCCCCTAACACTGCCTGACTTCAAACACCTTAACTAAGGGGTCTGAGTTGGCAAGTCCACTGCCTATATACTTCCCAGAAGGGGTACTAGCATAGAAAGGCAAGGCATCATTTTTCTTCTCACATGCCCAAGCACATTTATCCTTGCACATGCTTCCTTCCCCACTTAAGCAAGAAGGCTGTCACATGAAAGACTCTCCCTGAAGCCAGAAGATGCATCCATGCAAGCAGCTGCACTACGCCTTGTGCCAGCTCCCCTGTACATCCCACCCAACGTGCACAGCCCTCACTGCTCTTCCCACTGCTTGGCAGCCTTCAGGCAAGCGACCCAGTTTCAGCTAACACCCAGGTCAGCCCTTAATACCCCTCTTAGCCACTAGCTTCTAGCTAAGCCCACAACTGATAAACACCTGAAGAATATCACCAGTCTGTTTCATATGATAACCCAATTAGTTTGCGATGGATGAGGATTTACAAAGCAGTAAACTACATCCATTCATGCTTAAAAGCCTTAGCATCCCTGGGATGCTATCAGTACCACCAGCAGGTGTTTCTCCTGCATGGCCAGGAAACTATCACGACAATGCAGGCACTGAAGTGTGGAAAAAAAGACACAAGCCAAGATGCACCTAAGGCACAGACAGGTAAACACTCTGTTTTCCCCACCAGGTTTGACCACATTTTCTGCTCTGTAGTGACCAGCTGTTTGTTTCAATCCCTTCCCTTCTGCATTCCCTCTCTGCTTTACTTCACAGCTGCCTTCTCACACCACTTTACCATCTGTGCCATCATCCTTCTTCTTTCCTTTTTTTAAAAAAAAAAAATTTAAAAAAACCCTCTATCTTTGATGAATCCACTGATTAATACTTTGTCAAAGGTGACATGAAAAAGGTAGTGTCAGAAGCCACTTCAGGAGAGTTATTTTCCAGTTCTGGAAATTGAGTAATTGCTTGTTTAGGCTACAGAATTTGCGTTATTTTAACAGAAGCATGCAGGAATTCTTGCCATTAGTGTCAAAAGCTTCCCCCTAGGCTAATGGAGATGCAGAAAACCTATATTCTAGATCCACTCTGAAAAGACAGGAGTGGCTGATCATCCTTAATTGACAGCAGCTGCAGGAAATTTGCTCCTACTGCCTCTGCTCTAAGGTTCCATAAAGAAAATAACTTTGTCTATGTTTGCATACAATTCAAAGAAAAATTTAATCAACCCTCAGAATCTTCCCTCACTGGCACATTTTTTGCCTGAATTATGTAGTGGATGATGGGATAACAGACGTCCTGCTTTCAAGCATCCAAATCTCCAGTACTGAGGTGACTTTAGGACACAAATATTAGCAGAGACTTTAACAACGCTAGTGTTGGTTTCATGTGACGTGGCGTGCTCTTAAAACACAGCGAAGCCAACCTAACAGGCAGCCGCCACCAAGAAGTCTGGCTCCATGAGCATGCTCCTACTGCTTTCCCCAGGCCAGCCAGGGCATTTGACTGTGTCAGTCCCACAGGGGTGCAGAGAGCTATCCTTGCAGAAAACTACATAAGAAATTTAAAAAAATAAAAGTTTTTTTCTAGGCCATCTTCATGAACATCACTGCTGCAGCAAATGCACAGTGACAGCATTCACTGCAGGGTCCTCCTTTCCTAGAGCATCACTACCTAAAACACAAACCAACAACCGCTTTGTTGCAGTTAGATTGAGCACCAGAGGGCAGAGAGTGTTGGTAAGTATAGCAGTGCACAGGACAGTAAGGACACCAAATCTGTTTATCTATAGGTAAACACAGTGAAATTTGTAAAGATGCCAGCTTGTATATGCTAAAGGAAATCTCAGGAAGGGAGGACTGAGTTGGTACAGGGTCCTCTTCAATTAAAAATAACAAGTCTTAGCACAGGATATAGAAAACAAAAGTGGAAGAACAGATGTTCTGTAGAGATTGAGTCTTGTAATTTTTATGCTTTTGAAATTTGAGACTTTAGGATAAAATTGTAAAGTTTTCTTACGCAAGCTGCCTGGAAACAAAAGAATGCAGAGAAGACTTCAAATCTTCTCAAATGAAAACAAGCTTCTACTTTTAACTGAAAAGAAGGGGGAAAAAAAGGAAGAAAAAAACCTTCAAGACTTAAAACAAACTCAGATGAACTCTGGCAAGCTCCAGTCAAGCATGTGTGCAACCTGGGGAGAGCCAGGAGGTGAGGGTACCAACAGAAGTGTGCTTTGTGGCACAAAGGAGTACCGTGTTCCTGCCTCCTGCCTTTCACTCCTTTACTGGGGGAGGTTCCCCAGCAAAGCCCACAGCTGCAGACCCTTATGCATGCACCAGCACGCTGGACCAACACATACACAGAGTGGGGTTCTGTGCTTTGACCTGGCCCCAGTGTTGCTACTGCCCCAGCTGGAGCACTTCAGGACAAGTATGAAGTGCTCTTGACCCTCTGCAGCCTGCTTCAAAATCACAGAATCACAGAATGGTTCGCACTGGGGGGGGATGAAAAAGACCACCCAGTCCCACCCCCTGCCCCGGGCAGGGCCCCCTCCCCCCAGCGCAGGCTGCTCCCAGCCCCGTCCAGCCTGGCCTTGAGCCCTGCCAGGGATGGGGCACCCACAGCTGCTCTGGGCAGCCTGGGCCAGCGCCTCGCCGCCCTCACGGGGAGAATTTCTTCCTAATTTTAATTTAAATTCTACGCCCTCAAACTGGCTTGCCATTTCTTACTAAAGCACTTAGTAATAGAGAATGCACACTAGAACAACTCAGACTCTTGACTTTAATCCCTTCCTCTTGGTGACTGATTTCCGGATCTATCATTACCCTCTCTCACTCTGACATATCATCCTCACTGCCTCTCCAACGCAGAAGTAGTTCTCATAATTTTCTCCTGAAGCTCCTGTGTGGACTCACTGCAATTTTTCTGGCTTGTAGTTTTTGTCACTTCTATCCTCCTCTTTTCCATCATTCTCACTGATACTGTGTGCTGTTAAGAATACCCCTCAATTCAGGCTTGACGTATTTCGCTCTCCAAGTCCGAGTCACTTAATCTCTTCTCTTTCTAAACACATCTACCCACTCCTCTTGTTCTTCCACTGTACAGCATCACATCATCAGGCTAATATGAGCCCTGGTTTCTTAGGTGCCTGCTCAGCAGCTGTGTTAAACCCTCTTTCTCCTTTGCCTCTTCTCAGAATCATTTCAATCTTGCCGTCGCACAAGTGGTTTTCCCCCACAGCCTTTCCTTTAAGGATAAGATTTGGTTGCTCCCAAGCCTGAGCTGGAATCTGCTTCCAGCCCTATATGGGCAGCCATGCCAGCACCCAGCTCACGCCACAAGCCTCTAAAACAGGACTAAAGGATTTTTTAAAAATAAAATTTGCAGGGCCCTCCAAGTCAGGCTCCGACTACTTTTTTGAGAGACATTTCCAATTAATCCATTTCTAAGCTGAAGTTTGTTCACAGTTTCTTTGGAGCAATGCCAAAAGGCAAACCCCTGCTACTGGAGAAAGGCACTCTTCTGCTCAGCCCGGACACTCTGCCATGTTTCATCTAACTTCCACTTTTACAAATTCCATAAGGAACAATTTTTGCCATAGCATCATTTGGATCTTTGCTGCAGTGTCTTCTGCCCAGTTAAGCTTGCTCCTGACCCTAAATTTTGCTCCTCTGCGTTACAGCAGAAGGGTCCAGCCTGCACCTTCAAGGAGACAAAAGTGCTCCAGAAACTTACTCAACCAATTTGAAACTTTGAAAAACTGCTCTTAAACATGAGAAAAATCTCAGTGCTGATTTCTTGTGTGTTCATTTCAATAAGTGACAATCTTTTTGCAAAATGCTGTTTCCTTCAAGTACTAAATGTCCTCCTCCTCTGTTAAATCTGCACTACAGGACATAAACGGCCAATATCCCTTTCAAAAAGGAAATAAAGATGCCTTTCTACAGAAAAAATGTGACTACACATGGCTGCCTTGCAAAAAGAAATATTTTGCTATATAAAAAAACATTGCAATTGTATATGTTTTACCTATTATGCTGACCTGTAGACAAATGGACAACCTTCAGGGAGAAGGACTTTCTTTTAGTTTCAGTTCTTCTGCCTCTCTCCTTCCTATTTTTTTGCTGGCCTTTTTCCCCAAGAAATTAACATTTGCTCCCCCAAATCCATGCAGTTCGCCTTTATGCATCAGTTCACCAGTGTGAACCCATGCGCTGGCCACCCTGGTGGTTTCATTGCCAACCAGCAGGAATCTGTCACCACCCTGCTGCAGAAAAGCGGGGGCTGCAACAGCCATCGCTGACACCCATGCTGCTGCACCCTCCTCCAGGGCAGGGACCAAAGGTTTGCAACAACTGTCCCTAAACTGGAGCTGGAGGATTCAGCAGGCTGCTGAATTTCCCTAACTGGGCGACTGGTTTTGTACACTCACTGTTGGAAGGAGAGATCGTGGCGGCTGCCCCACAGCAGCCTGGATACCTGTACATCGCAGGAGCAGATCGAGGATGTTCCCAGCTGTGAGTATGGTACATGCTTCACAAAGCTTGTCTCTATATCAGAAATGTATTTGCAATCTGCAGGACATGGCAAAGTTAAAAGTACAGGTCACAAGCCACAGCAGGGAAGGTGCAGTTGTTTGAAGTATCACTGCAGAAGTACACTGGAGTATAAGCAGACTTTTTTTTTCTTTTTCTTTTCTGTATGTATATGCCTACTGCATGACAATTCAATTGCTAATATTCAAGTTCCTCAGGGCTATTGTATCTAGCAACACAGCTGCTATGTTCTGCAGGATGCCTAGATGTACTCCAAAATGTTTAATTTCAAGGTATTTCTTAAAAATTAATCTGTATCACTGTAACGGTCCATTTCTTGCAGTCCCTCGGTATCCTCCAGCTATCCTGGCTATCTGCAGACATTACTGTGCATACAGTTTGGGAGTAAGATGTTCCAGGAGGAAAAGTTCTCCTTCTCAGAGTCTGACTTGTGCTCTGGTGCAAATGTTTTTTTCAACAATCACAGATATTTTATGAATACACAAATCACGGAGTTCTTAGCCATGCTTTGTGCAAACTGTTCCAGCACGGTTTCAGTGGTTCTGGTATTGAAGATCATCTAAAGGTTAACTATGCAGCACACAGAGATAATTTATTATCATACCAAATGCAAACCATCTTACCACCACATTCGATTTGCTATTGTGCCTCCTGAGACCATCTATATACTTCCAACACTTTTCAGATCTCTTCAGAACAGCATTAGTGTACAAGAGAAATAAATTTGGCTTGCCTTTTTTTTTTTTTTTTTTTGTGCAAAGTGACTTTTGAACCCCTTTGACACCAATCTCAGCTTCTTGTTAAACACACACATGAAATAAAAGCTCCTCCCTTGCCTCTGCTAGTGTAAGGCTCTTTTCTCAATTCCCACATTTAACACAAAACTCTAGACCACTCCAAGCCAGAAAACTGGAAAGCTACCTCTATTTCTCCACTCCAGCTCTTCCCATCATCCACAGACGACTGCGACTAGAATGTGTAGAGATGGAATATCTTTTTTTTAAAAAAAAAGCAGCCTACCCCCCCCCCCCCGCTGGCTACTGTTTTATCCTCACCTGGGAGTTAGATAGCTGCCTGAATTGCAGAGGAAGTACTCTCAAGAGACAAATAAAATCACTATTTGTTTTCAGCAGCATTTAAGGACATGTCTTGCAGTCAGAGGTAACCTGCAAAGCCTTGGCACTGACAAACACACCTTGAAAGCTCTTCACTCTGGAAAGTACCAAATGGAAACCAGTCCAGAAGAGGAAGGAAGGCCTTTCAAAGGGCCAGGTCAGTCCTCCACCACGCAGTTTGTGTACTATGGGAATACTCAGAACATGGTGCACAATATACAGAAATAACAAGTTAACCATTTCCCTCCTGCTCTATGTACAGTAGTACGTGCCCTGTTTTAATTTAACATCTATGTTAATGACCTTAAATTCCTCTCCTTATTGCAGAGACTTAGGATGTAGGAATCTCCTGCAATAAATTCCTTGGTTTGCATTTCCTTAATTATGGACAGACTGGAAAAGTACCGTAAGAGGTTATTGCTTCTGCAGCAAGCAGCAAAGTCCCTGCAGATGTTTCCATCTTATAGAGCATGGGAACAGATTTTACTGTTGAGTTTCATCATGAAAAAGCACAGACCTGAATTAACTGTTTAACAAAAACAAGGGTGACACCATTGTGAGTTAACATTTGGCTCTCCAGCAGTCTTGTGACCCCCAGATTCTGACACCTTTTGATAAAATCCCGACTTTTTAAATCAGAAAAAGAAGGTCTCTCACAGCCTAGTAACACCTCAAGCATCATACACCACTGCTTTAAAGCTGCTACTAGAGACACGGGGGAAAGCAGCACATGATTTTTTGCAGAGAGAGGGTTCAGAGTAGATAAAGTATGCTGGTAATTATTCTTTCACAGCATACTACTTGCAGAACTTCACATTAACAGCTAGGTTAATTACTTATACTCCCAGAGCTTATTTTGGAGTGGGCTCCGGATCCCTCCCTTGCAGTGCTCGCACACCTGCTCCCATGGCTGGTGGGTCAGGAAGCTGGCGGGTCAGGAAGCTGGCCAGCAGGGCTGCACAGGCCATTTTACTGGACCACTTCCCAGCCAAATTGGCAAGTATGACTTCCCTCTTGATGGCAACAGGGATTCAAACCTATCTGTGCTCCCAGCCACTCTTTTCTCGTACACCTATTTTGGCTGACTCTCTTAGCTAAGATGGTTATTCATTCTAGCAAGGAAATCCTTTTGCCCCTATAGTTGAAATATTTGCCAGTATAGTTTAAACTATGAATAAGCTATAAGGAGAAAGGTTTTTCTAACAAGTGCAGTGTTAAAGAGACTTTTGTCTACACAAGTAGCTTTGTTATAGATGTGACTCTCCCAGCATCTGAGCACCCTTCAGCCAAACTGGATGCTGGACCAGGGCTGTAGTTTCACACCTGTGGGCAGGAGTACCTCCTCACACCAGCATATGGAATTTACCTATCCCATCCATTCCTGGCCATCTCTACACAATCACCATGCAGCTGCATGGAAAACTGGATCGGTTAATGGATCTGAATTAAGCACAAAAGGCACAATCCATACCTTAGCGTTTAAAAATGAGTCTTTAGCCATCTTTTAAAATCCAAATATTAAACCCAAAATCATTTGATTTATAGAGACCCCACAGCCTGTATCAAATTTTACCTTCAGCTTTAGTTCTGCAATTTGCACTCCTGATTGCTTAACAGGACCTGTGGCCTTTAGGAAGCTACATTTCCTTATATTTTCCTTCAATAGGCTTGAAATATTCTGTTCTATTAGAGTTTCAGAAAAGGGTCAAGAACCATCAGTAGTCTGTGGTATACAAAACCCTGCCCCACCAGAACTGCAGTCCTACCTCATACCTTGAAACCAACCACCTGAAGTCCATTTTAAAATATTAAATCTGCACTGCTCAGTTGATGACTTACAAGTTATTCCCACAGCTTTCACATTTAAGCTAAATGATGACAAAAGATAACAAAGCATACCTAAAGCATGACTCTCTTCAACTTTCAGCCACAGCTCTTAAGTAAATATAGACCAAAACGTATCCAGCATTAAGCAGATCTTAAGAACATCTGTAGGATTTTTTTTAAT
The DNA here is from genome assembly GCF_017639655.2 of Falco naumanni. NCBI lineage: Eukaryota > Metazoa > Chordata > Aves > Falconiformes > Falconidae > Falco > Falco naumanni. The sequence continues at coordinate 8,096,156 of NC_054080.1, forward strand.
AGGATTATTTTTTTAAAGAAGTGGTTAATCTACACTGCATTTATTTTCCTATATAAGACTACAAAATACTCACTCCTTGAGACCCTTGGAAACAAACTGAAGGTTGAGAAGAAGTACGGTCCTACAAAAGAAAGAAAATAAGTAAAATGACAAACCTCTGCACTTGTGCAGAAGTTTTTTGGCTGCAGAAAGAGAAGGTGATGTGCCCACAGCAAGTCGGAGGGCTCCTCCCAGTTGTACCATGGTGCAGACCCATCAGGTCAGGGCTCCTCGCAGCACCTGTGATTTCTTCTCTTCTAGGTGAAAAGCCCAAGAGCCTGTGTTTTATCCTGGCCAGCAAGGACACTGGGGGACCATGGGAGTCTGAGAAAATGCCACAGAGTGCACAGTATCTGCTGGCACTGAAAGGAAAAACAACCCCTTCCCTGCCCAAAGTATCACTGAAACATGGGAGTCCCAAGCAGCATGCTTCCCCCACCTGCCCTCTTGTCTCAGTTACGGATTGGGGTTGGCTTTGTTTCTGGAGACACAACTCAGGAACGAATTAAGTGATTAACACAGGCAACCAGCCTACTTGAAAGGTCTTGATAACAACGGCTTTCCTCATTAGGACAATGCTCAGGCCTCCATCGCTTCCCACTTTCTCAGATGACTGCTCTCTGCCTGGCCCCCCATGCACGCACCAGTCCTGCCAGTGGAAACCAGGCTTCCCACCACGGCACCACTGTGTGCTCCCCGCAGCGCCGACAGCCCTGCCGACCTCAGGAAGGCAGGGGATAACACCCCTCTTCTTCTCCTACACTCTTAAGCTAATTAACCTCAGCTACTAAGCGTCTTACTGGCGAAAAAGAGATTCAGTACAATCGAACTGGCCCTAAAAAACTTCAGATCTTACCCAAACAATCCTCACCTCTTCAGCTACTTAGCTGCCACGGGAAGCACAGCTGAAAATAATGAAAGCCACCTGCACCCTGTCTCTATAATTGCACAGCACCAAGTGCAGCCTGTTCCTGACCTGCAAGGCTGGAAGTGACCTGCACTGCTTCTGTGCTGACACCACAGCCCATGAAGACATAAAAAGTAAAAATCAAGGAGCTTGCCAGTTGGAAACTACTTTTCTCTCTCACAAGCTGGCTCCTGGTCACATCTGCTCCTTGGCACAGCCCAAACAGCAACACCACCAGTGCCAGCAGGAGCTCACTGATAAGAATATCCCATTTTAGTAGCAATGCTGACTTTGCTCAGCTTTACTGAATCCTGAAATTATGCTGCTGGACACAAAAACGTAGGGCAGCTATGCTGACTAGCTCAATTTGCGCGGCTTTGTCCACAGAGTGTTACAGGGAGTTTGCCAACCCACTGCAAACACTTACACTAAACAAGCTGCACCAAAAGATTAAATCCTAATGAATACAGACTTCATTCCAGCAAAAGAAGTGCTTATGGATTAACATTTAGGTGCTATTCAGGACTCGGCATCACTGGAAAGGTGAGCTAGATCCAGCCCCTGTTGTCCCCTCCCTCCAGCCACAGGTTCCTCCTCCTTGACTTGCACTTGCCTCGCCCTTTTGCAGCAATACCTCTCACTCGTCCAGCAGAAAACTGCCCCCGCTGGGCTGCGCGACAAGTTGATGCCGCTCACACGGGTGCCAGCAAGCGCTGGAGCCTGCAGAGAGGGGGCAGCAGGAGCGCACAACGAAGTGGAGCCTCGCCGGTGCTCCATGTCACCTGCGAGCATCACCCAACGCTGCAAAACCCCAGAGCGGGGCTCAGGCAGAAATAATACCACTGGAGAGCTGCCGTCCCCACACGGGTTGGCAGTGGGGTCTTCACAAATCCCTGTGCATGGCTTGCAGTGATTGGAGGCTTACACGCTATCTCAAGCTATGCAGCAGCTGATAACACAGGCAACCTTAAGCCCTGAAACGGCTTGCTGCAAATTTGTCTGCTCCGCAATACCTCCTGACTTAAAGCCAGGAAGTTTTAGAAGTGAGCAGAATTTTGACCTGTCTGCCTAACGAGCACATACAAGTAAACTCCCTTTACAAATGCCATGGGTTACACGTGCAAAGTCTGGCACACAGTTACGAGTCCTAAACATTGTCTGAGGTTTTCCAGAACAAAGTTTAATGTTCCACACAGAAATGAACATATGAAGACACTTCACAAAACACTGAGGCAGACAGGTGATGCAGCGGTTGCACAGGACCACACAGCAGCCATCACCTTCTCACAGCAGCTCACAGAATTTGACACAAGCTGGTTTTTGACCTGGAGAAACTGTGCTGGTGTAACCAGCTGGCTCCCCTGCTTCAGTGTGAGAAAATGCCTTTTAAAAAAATAATCTGAATTTAGCAGGGCATCAGGCAGAAAGGTCTCACCTACCCGCTGGCAGGTAAGCAGAAAACAGCTCTCTTCCCTTGCATCCCTCACAAACCAGGACTGTACAGGGGACTCAAAACGTGGGGGCCCAAGAGCTTTACACAGCACCAAAGCGATCCTCTCCACCACTCAGCACCCTCCCAGATGGTGCCTGGCACTCTGCTAGCTTTTCTGGCTAGTGATGCACACCGAACAAACAACTTCCAAGGACTGGAAACAGCAACTCCAGGATCTCTCAGCCTGTAATTGCAACTGCCCATTCCAAGTTTCATGTTATACAGAGCTTATTTTTCCCCTGCATGTTACTTTACCTATGGTGAAAACCATATGCCACCTTTTTTGCCAGTGATCCAGATTGGCAAGGTCTTTCTGGAGCTCCTCAGTATCACTTTCTGATCACCTGAAAAATCCAAGTATCACCTCCAAGCTGTGACATCTCAGTACCTTCTCCAAGCCACACCTGAAACTTTAGGTGAAACTGGCTCCAGAACTGACTCAACCGGGGAAATCAGAGGTGGGCTCACTTCCACCACTGCTAAGCCAGACCCCTTTCTGCACATCATTCCTCTCACCTAACATGTCAGCTGACACCTTTTCCCAGTCCACTCTCACCAGTTTGGCCAGGTGAGCCCAACACTTCTGAAACACTGCGAACTTGAAAACCCTGTGATCCCACACCTGGGGCATAAACTCCAGAGTCCCACCCAGTTAGCCCAAGGAAGTGATCGTGGAAAAAACTGTTAGCCCCCTTAACAGCTGGAGCAACATCCACATTGCAGGGCTAAGGAGTAGCAATAATCAGGTATCAACTCAGCTGAAAACCAAGTTACAAACAGCTCCAGGCACACTTCACTTAAGTAACTACTCTTTATTTGCCTCTGAAGATTTTATTTAAGATAACAAATGTTCTCCTACACAAGACTGGTTAAAAAAAAAAAAATCACAAGAGGAGCTGTGACAGTCAGGTCTTGAATCTCAAATTGTGGAGGGCAAGAACTCAAGACCTAGCCAGCTTTCTTATCCAAATCCACTATTTTGCTTAATAGTCTTTGGGCAGGGACTGCATCTGCTCACAAGACTCAAGATCTGCACGCACACACCGCACACGGCAAATAACTTCAATATTTGTAAGGCATCACTCTTGCATATAAAGCTAACTATATACTGCTTTTCAGGCATGCTGACTCCGAGTGAGCAGAAGACGCCTTCATATCAGCACATTAGATACCGTGATGTATAATAAAATTTTTCATATGCTTCGATAATTTTTAAAGAGCTATGTATTACATAGGAGGCGAGAACAAGGTACTGGTGCTCCCTGGCAATGCCATCCTAAGGATTTTCCTGCTCCCCTCCTCCTCTTTTCAGCCTCGGCGTTTACAGCCACCCTCTGAGCCCAAAAAAGTTATCTGTCAGTTTGGAGCACTGTTGTGTCAACGAGCGCAACTTATGCTGAGGAACTCCTCACAAGCAGAAGAAAAAATAGGGAAGAAAGACTACCTGCAGTGAAAAAGTCCACTGAATTACTACAGATGGTGTTATCACTGCCACAGAGGATCCCTCCTTACGTAAACACTGCAGCGAGCACATCGGTCACATCAGGCCTGCCAACAGCTGCAAGGACCAAGGAGCCAAAGCAGCCAGCAAGGCTGCACTTAATGAAGTTCAGATCACCAGCTCTGACCTCCAAATGCATAGTATATTGAAACAACCATGCTGTGGGGCGGCACAGTCATTCTGATACATGGATATGGATATGTAATGGGAATTTAGCCTGCTTTGGTGGCTCTTGATTAGTTTTGATTCATCTCCTTAGGTGGCTCCTAATCCTCCCAATTAGTTTTGGAGTTTTGTTTTGTTGGTGTGGTTTTTGTTGTGTAGGTTTTTGGGTTTTTTTTTAATACACCATGTCTTCATACAATCTAGACAGTGTTAAGTGAGCAGGAAAACCCAAAACACTGTAAAAAACTTAGCACACGGCTGTGCAACTTGGTTATTGTATAAACCCTAGAAACACAGCACTCATCGTTACACAGAGAGTGCTTCACAAATACCAGTGCATTTATCCTCTATTCACCATAAGCAGGCATTACGACCATCTAACAAGCAGTAAAAGAGAGACAGGATTATGATCTGCGGTACCTGCCAGTTTTGGGGGTCAACTGTGAAAAGTCAGAAGTTCTGATCTCCACTGAGACTCACTGGCACTTGATATTCTCACCTGTAGCTCCTGGTTCCCTTCACTTTACCCACAACCAGTGCGCAGCAGCAGCAGTTTGCATGAGGGATGCTGCCAAAGGGAGCACTCGACCGCCTGGTGCCAAAATCAGACTGCCAGCACCAGCAGCAGCACCAGGTAACCAGAAGCAGCGTGCAGATGCAGAGGGGAACGGGACTCCCTGGTGCACCTCATCAGTTCACCCCATCTCCTGGAGCCACAGCTCTGAGGTTGCAGCCCTGGGGCTCAACAGGTGCAGCCTTGGGAGAGGGAAATTGGTTGGAGATGCTGGCTCAGAAGGCAGGATCGCCTCTCGTAGGGAAGCTGACAAATAGATTTACTTAGCTGTATTGGATAACAAAGTTTTACTCTTGTCACATGGCCATCAGCTGCTAAACAGCTCACGTGTCTGAAAAAGGAAGGTCAAGCTCCTTTCTCTACCCATTTCCTCCAGCACTTGTGTGTCTCTTCCGGACCCTCATTCAGCTTGCTAACCTAGAAGATGATGTTCCCCAAAAAGTAGTTAAATGGGTAGTTTGCTCCAGTGGAAAGAAGTGGAATAGGACTTTCCCCTTTCAGGAGTCAGGAAACCTCAAACCTGTCCAAGCCATCTCAAAATCCCACCCTGGACTTTCACAGCTCAGTTGTGTCTCTGCTGATCACCTGTGCATGGTGCAGGTGAAGCACTATGATCAGGCCATCATATTTGCTATGACAGAATTTAGCTGCCCTAAGTTTTTCCTGCAGTCTGGTGTCTTGTTAGCCATGACCCCCTGACATCTGAAACAGGATACACATCTTAGTCACTTCATACCAGACCTCTGACTTGTCCAGGGCAGTCCTGTGCCCTACAGGAGGCTGGAATTCCGCAGGAAGGTAATGCAGTTGACTGCTCACTCATTCTCTCTCCCCAGTCTTCTCCATCACTCCCAGTTAACCCCAGTCCGCTCTTCTCTTTCCCTAGGGCTTATCTTCCCATCTTCTCAAGCCAAGTCTCACATCATGAACTGCCCAGCTGCCCATCATCACCCCACCACAGGTGCCAAAGCCCATACTTGTATACCTTAATCAAAATTAATAGTGCCACAGACGATGCTCTGGGATCTTGAAGCATGCTGGTCACTATGGTTGAAGGAAATCTAGTCAAGAATGTCCTGTCACCTGAATGTGGTCGACTCCAGACCAAGATGATGGAGCACATAAAATGAGCAGGAAATCAGAGTTTGTTCTCACCTACACTAAGCTGCAGAGATCAGGTCTGCCAAAGAGATAAAATTTCTGTCCTGTGTTTCTGAAGGTGGAGGTGAAGTTAGATGTTTTTTAAATGTAAGAATTTAATTGCTTCTCAAGTTTTAACTGACACACGAGCCAAGAAAATTCTTAGCAGAGTTAACAACAAGGAGCAAGCACTTAGTTTTTTATGCAGACTGTTTAAATTTGAGCCTTAAGTGATTAAGTATACAGACCCTGATTACATGCTCCCTAGGTTCTACAGGTTATGGGGTAAGCAGGTCATCAGAGGGTTATCCTGACACACTTTGCGATATTACTTGTGTTACACAGATAAGATCACCCAGCACAGAACAGAGGCAGCAGTGGAGCTGTATGTTACCTTCCTTGCATTCCCTTCACTGCGTCCACCATTATCACTAATTGCTGATTTTAAGTCTTCATTGCAAATTTTTCAGTTGCACCATCAGAACTGAAATGGGTCTGCAAGGTAGCTGAACATTAAGGTAGTGAGAGGGAAGGTATCACCAGATACGGACCATCAATCCTGTCCTCCTCTGGCATCTGGCACCGCACAAACACGGTGAGCTAGCAGATCACACCCAGACCTACCTAAAATGGAGACAACAGAAAGAGACAATTTCTTCTCCTTCCTCCCCCTCATGCCAACGTTCTCGTCAACTACTAATAAAACAAACCAAAAAAGCATCTGCAACGAGGTGACTGAGGATCACATCCTGAATAGTTCTGCGGGAGGTTTTTCTGTCAGTGCAAAAGTTAGCAATGTGTGATTTGGTTGAAGAGTTTAAAAGACGACCCTTTCTAAACCCAGAAATTCCAGAAGCTAGAGTAAGAAAGCTCGAAGGTTTTATGTCCCATTATTCTTCCACTTGTCGCTGCTCAAATGGCACATTCAAACTCCAGCAGGGCGAGATTACGGAAAGCAGACCTGCAGGAAGAATCACAGCGTCATTGACTGTCAGGGAGATGAAGAAATAGTCAAATAGGGAAAAGAATTTTAGTTGTTTTCTTTTATCTTAATGACCACCAATAGCTCTTTATTGAGTTTGCAATATCCTGATGATTAGGCATGTATTGCTCATTTTTCATGCAAAATTACACTAACTTGGAAATTTATCCTGGTTTGGAAAGCGAAAAACACAGGTAAATAATTAAGTTGTTTCATAAACCAGAAATAATTAAACCTCTTCCGAGACGCATATACCTGCAAGTAAAGAAAATACTTTTACTACAGGCAGCACAATTTCCAACTCGTCAAGTGCTGAAAGGCGCAGAAGTGTTGGGACGTCAAACCGCAGCCTCGCGTGTGGCACCTGCTCTCCGCTCCCGCTCCCACCGGCGGAGCGCGAGGGATGTGCTCCGGTGCCGGGCGCGCCCGTCGCACCTGCACCCCGCTGCCGGCGGGAGAGCATCCCCTCCCGGGAGCACGGAGCTCGCCTGTCCTAGTGACTTCCAGGCTCTCTGCGCGGACGCCGGCACCACGAGCAAACGCCAAATCGCCCGAGTCACTTCCAAAGGACGGCACCTGGCGCGCGCGGCTCCAGGGCGGAGCAGCCCAACGGGCACCCGTCCCCGCCGTGGGGATGCTGCACCCGCCGGGACAGCCCCGCGGCGCGGGGACGCGGGCTCGGGTCCGTCTGGTATAACGACAAAGCAGCTGATGCTCGCCGGGCGGCACGCCAAAGGGCTGCGGAAAGTTTACCAAGCGTCACGCAGCGCGGAGAAGGTGCGACGACCTCCAACTTCCACCGGGCGCTCCGCACCCGTTCCCCGCCGGCGGCGGCTGCGTCCCGCGGCGCCCACGGAGCACGACGCGCGGGGACCGGTCCCCACGGCACCAGCCCGCCGCCACCGCCGGCGGGAGGCAGGAGCGCCGGGATGCGCACCGAGCACGGGCGGCGTAACGACGCGAACCCGCGGGGCTCGGCAGCCGCCGCGCTCACCTTGCCACCCTGGTAGCTCTCCAGCGCTCGCTGGCCCGTCTCGGTCAGCTTGACGTGCAGCACCTTGACATTCGGTTTCCCCGTCCCGCAGGACACGCCGTGCCTCGCCCCGTCCCTCAGTCCCGCCATCTTACACGCCCCTCAACCGCCGCCGCCGCCGGCCGCTCCGGCCGCTCGCGCGCTACAGCCATGCCCGCGCAGCCGCGCCGCGCCCATTGGCCGGGCCGGGCGGAGCCCCCCGCTGAGGGGCGGGGCGGGGCGGGGCGGGGTCGCGGGGCCGGCGCGCGCTGCGCGCCAGTCTCGGTAAACGGCCGTTGGGCCGGGCCGCGCCGGGCCGTCGTTTAAGCGCTGAGAGCGCGGCGAGGGCCCGGCTGGCCGCGTCCCGCCGAGGCTGCGCGTCCCGCCGGGCCTGAGGGTGAGCACGGGGAACCCCGCCGCGCCCTGTGCCGGGAGAAGCCGGCCTCGGGCCGGGAAAGTGAGGCGGCGCAGGTGCGGACACCGGGAGGCACGGTGCCCTGCGCGCTCCGGAGGCGTCACCGCGCGCCGGGCGGTGCTGGTCCCGCAGGCCGGTTGGCCGGTTCACCTGCCGCACCGCCACCGCTAAGTAGTGTTTTTTTAAAAAGCAAAAAAGGAGCGCGCTGGCCGTTGGAGCTGCGGAAGCAGCGCTGCAGCGCGAACCGGGGGTCACCGGGTGCTGCCGCAGACAGCTGCCCGCCTTCGCTGCCTCACCGGTGACGGAGCAGCTGCAACGCCGGGCGCGGCCGCGGCGCGCTGCCCCTGGCACGGCTGGCCCGGCGCCGGGCGCTCAGCCTGCAAGGGTGCTGCGGGGCCGCGGCTGTGCGGGTCCTGTCTGAGGAGCCCCCGGGCCTTCCGGCACCCCGCGGCTCCCTAAAAAGATCGAGCCGACAGCATCCAGGGGCTCCCGTGTGCTCCGCGCTGACGTGCAAGGGTGATCAGTTTTGCGCTGGCCAAAATTACAGGCTGATACCTCTGCTGACTGCAGGTTGCCATTTAAGTTACTTACATGCGTGCGAAATACTTTATAGGCAGCTTAAAATCGTTCTGCTTTCATTTTCCCCGTACCCAATCTTACTCCTGGCTCCACAATTCATCTCAGTCAGCCGGCACACAAAAAACCCCATGACCCAAAACCTTGTCCATTCTTCACAGAGTGAAGGTTTAAAAGCAAACTAGTTAAAATGCATTGACTGTTATCTTCCAAAGCACATTCTTAATGTCACAAATTAAAATCTTGTCTTTACCTTCAAGAGCATGTCTGTATCTGCCCTGATCTGGTCTTCTGACTGCCATGCTGAGATTGTAATTTGCTGTTTTGGTTTTCTTCTCCACCAATATTGTTCTTTTCTTCCACTAGTAGTTGCTCTTTCTTCTGTACTGCCCTGGACCAAAACAACTTTCTGATATATGTATATACATGCATATATATATATACACACCCCTATATGCATGTATATGTATATATACACACATATATACATGCATATACAAATAGATATACACACACATACCCTCATACAAACCCCTTTCTTCAGGTCATTTCTTACCTGTTTGGCTTCACCTTTTTATGGTTGTTACTTCCTGGCCAAACTAAGTAAACAAAATGCGTAATAATAAGAGAACTAAATGGTAATCTCTTGACCATATAATGCATAATTCTATCTATATTGTATCATTTCGTGTTTAGGGAAGGCTTAATTAAGTCCTATAACTGTAATAGGTGTGTCTATGCAGTGTTCTGTTGCAATCAAGGTTGCCTATATAAGTTTCTTTGCAAGACTGGTTCTCTGGAATGTGAATCTTTCTTAACACAACTACTTTATTATATAAATAATAACATCTCAGGGACCAGTAGGGTAGACATCAGTGATTTCTTCAAAATGTCCTGAAGTTCTCACCAGGTCATAATATGTACAGCAAAGTCGTAACACAGAGTCTGTACAAAAACAAAGTAGAAGGCAAAATGTTTGTGTGAGCACCTTGAGGAGAGCTCATGGTATTAGTGAGGCAGTACCTTCATTCTCATCCTCCTCTGAGCTTGCAGTTCCTGTAATATGTTCTGCCATTGCTCAGCCCTTTAGAGAGTTTTCTGCTTTTTGCTTTCCTTCTGTTTGGTTGGTTGGTGTTTTTTTGTTTGGGGTGTGTGTGTGAGGTGTATAATAATTTTCTCTGTATTTCTAGATACCAGGTGAATTAAAAACTGAGAATAGAGCTGTCTGCTTCAGCTCCTGACTTTGAGACTTTCCCATCCATTTCCCCTATATTAAGCTCCCAAACATCACTGCAGGAAGAAGGTAGCAGATCTTCCCCTTGCCAACAGCCCCAGGAAAAGCAGAGAGAACCTCAGCTCTAAGACACACAGCCAGGAGCTTTAGTAAAGCAAGCCAAAGCTTTACAGTGGAAAAAATAAACACCTTTCAGCAACTGCAGAAACAAAGCTTAATTTATGCTCATTTTGCCTGCTTGCAGATTTTCTTTCTGCTGTTAGTTTTCATGTGTTACAATATGGAGAATGTAAATAATCTTTGGTAGGAAATGAAACATTTCTGGTTATTCAGTTAATTTAGGATCTAGTCCAGCTCCTGTTATCAGGATCGAAGTGAACAAGGATACAATACGAGACTCGCAAAAAAATAATGGACAGCTTACCAGGTTGATAATGGTGCCGCAGCTCACTCTTTGGTTTCACAAAATGAGTTCACAGGCCCTGTTCCTGAAAACAGCCCCCAGAAGAAAACCCTGCGTGCATCCCACAGGAGTCAGAAGCCTTGCATTCCCCACACTGCAGTATTTTTTGCTCTTTAGGGCTTGCCTGTGTAGGGAAAAACCTGTGGTCTTGCCAATGTATGGAGTTGAACCTTTTTAATTAAAGGTGTGATTGCATGCTGAGCTACTTAAACCAGTGCAGCTTTGTAAGTGGACACCTTTGGGCTAATGACAGAGGCTTCTTTCACAGTAAATCGTTTTAAGCTTATCTTGCAGAAGTGAATTAAGAAATGTTGACACAACCTGCTTTGGTGGCAAGTAACAAGTGATATAATTTCTTCCACCAGCGCAGGTAGATATGGAAGAAGGCTTTTTTTCTTTCTCTTCCTTGTTTTAAATGCAAATTCCATGCATGGATGAGCTTTAATATTTGTGCAGTTTCTAGATCTTCTGATGATTAGATTTTTTTTCATACAGCATTCTGCAATTGTCAAGGTGAGAAATACAATTTCATCTTAAAATGCTGAAACTATTGCTTCTTCCTGATGGCGGCTTTCTATAGGCAGAGGCTAGTACATGTATGTGAAGTTTGGGAGGTATTTTTGTTACTGTTTGAACTGGAGAGTGTGTGAAGGAGAGGAGCTGACTATACTGGTAGTTTTGTATGCTGTTTCCTCTTCCATAGTCTGCTTTGCCGTAGAAGAGCTGCTTGGAGAAAGGAGCTGTAAAATAAGAAGCTTGGTAGCTGGGCAACAGTGTCATTCATCCCTTGCCTAGTGAGGTGTGACAGAGCAGTGTATGTGCCGAAAGGAGTCAGGGTTGCATATGGAAAAAAACTGATGTGATTCAGAGGTGCACCATTATGCTTATAGAAAACACAACAACCAAAGGGAAGTGACAGATAAAAGCAGACCATTTTCTTTCCTTCTACTGCTTTGCCTGCATTTCATTCCATACTGAAATGAGCACAAATGCTTCGCGCTTTCTTAGTGCTGTAGTGCAGTTACGTGCGTGCACACATGCACAAAATTGAAGAACACTCATTACCAATGTTTTTAAGGTATATGGTGCGTTAGCTTGCACGCTACTGTGACACATGGTTTAGCTGACCAGTAGTAGGAATTGGGCTGTTGCTCCTGTGATGCTGTTGCTGAAAATCAGCAGTGCTTTGCTCTCTGTTCAGGAAGGGAGGAAGGAGATAGCGATGCTTTGGAAACCCTTCCATTTCTGGCAAGGGTTCCTCCGGACCCCTGTGCGGATGAGCAGACGGTGGCTCAGCACACCTGAAGTGCCACTGTGGAGCACTAGGCAGGGCAGGCTGCTTGGAGCCTGATGAAGGCAACTAACTGCAAAGGACTTTCACAACTACAAGGTTTTGACATGAACTTCCTCTCGCTAATGTCACTGGTAGGACATCCCCATGCTCCTGTTCAGTAAGACTGGGTCTCCCAGGTGATTGCCATGACCCAGCTTGTGGGTTTTTGGGGTTTTCTTTGTTTATGCTTGGTAACTGATGTTACTATAACCAGAGTTTAGATGGCTTCAGTCCTGCACACTCCTGCTGTAAAATTGAACCTACTGAAACACGTGGCTCACTTGGATAAACAGGACTCCTCAAGGTCTTAACATCTAGCACTTCCTCTAACAATTGTACTTAAAAACACATAAAGTAGCCAGCATTTGGGGAAAAACATCCAATTACTGCTGCGAAGCGGCCGTTCGCGTTATTTGTTCCTTCTTTAATGCGTAGTGAGCTCTTTGTAGTTTATGGGGCAATGGAGGCTACAGTGGCACTTGATGCTGCTGGAAGAGAGGTGAATGTTTTAGGCCCATTTTGTGGTCTGCCAAGAAAAATCACCATTTCCTCATTATGAAGGCTAAAAATATACTTCCAGAGATAGTGGGAACAAAATCTTTAAGTGTACCTGAGAAATGGTTGTATTTAGTTTTCAGTAGTCTTCAACAGTAAATTAGTTACAAGAACGTCAAAAGGTTGCTTTCAGATTCAGTGCAGTGTTGAGTTATTAATCTGCTTAACCACTTAAGTGGTTCTTTCCCTACATTCATAAAACATTAGTGTCAATTAGTGAAATACTGTCTGTCATACAGGCTATGTCAAATTACATGTTATATATGTATGTGTGTATAAAAACATGCATGTTTTTATAGCTGTATCCCTTACCCCTGTTCTACGCAGGATCACTGTGTCAAAAAGTGAAACCTCATCCCTTCTCATGAACCCCACAACAGGTATCATATAGGGTCCAGTGCATAATTCCTGTGCAATCCTAGTCCTTTGTACAGCAGCCTTCTGCATCTGCCTAGTGCCAAGGTTGAGTTTGCAAATTTTTTAATTTTTTTTTTTACTACTTATTTTTACTATTACTCACTGCCTGTGTGAGACTGAGAGGTGAACCATTTTCAAATTGCCCAAACAAATTATTTAGGTATATTACTGGTCTATATGAGGCACAGGAAAGATCAGGAAGTGTTTAGAAAGTAGAATTATTTTGTGTAACCTTTATGCAGTCTTAAGCTAATGGCTGTTTTCTGTTGGTCATAAAGCTATGCTTTTGCCTGTGTGTATGTGTGCATATATATATGTATGTATGTATGTATATGTGTATGTATGTATGTATAATCATAGAATGGTTTGGGTTGAAAACAACCTTAAAGACCACCCAGTCCCACCCCCTTGCTATGGGCAGGGACACTTTCCACTACCTCAGGTCACTCCCAGCCCCGTCCAGCCTGGCCTTGAGCCCTGCCAGGGATGGGGCACCCACAGCTGCTCTGGGCAGCCTGGGCCAGCGCCTCACCGCCCTCACAGTAAAAAAAAAAAAAAAAAAAAAAAAAAAAAAGTATTAAATATATATATACACACACACATATACATACACACACATGTATGGTCTTTATTTTATATATGCATGTAAATATAGATATGGTATTTATTTCTGTGGCATATGTATCAAAGCATAGGCAAGATTTCTGTTTTCAAAATGCTGTTGAAAATATAGAAGCATGTAAAAATGTTTTGTGATAACTTAAATCTACTAATCATCACTGTTACTTTTCCCCCTGAAATTCAGCAGAATTGTGAAACAGAGATATACCTGCACAATGTATGCTGTAGTTATTCTTGACTCCTGCAGTCTTCCCTGCCTGTAAACACAATCCTTTCTTTATCCTGCTTAAAGAAAAAAACATGTTGTAGGCAAAGAACTAGTTGGATAGACACTGTCCATGTATTGGCAACATGCCATGCAGGCATGGAAGCACCCACCGCATACAGCACAGCATGCTGCCTTTGTTTTATCAGAAGTTGCATGGCTGTGATGTGTTTTAAATTCCCCTGGATAACGTGAAGTTGCTAAGGTAACTGAGATTTGGATGAAGACGTAGGAGAACTAGTCAGTAATTTATTTGGCTGAAGGACATTATCCACTTCTGTAATCAATTATACAGAAATGTAATCATGTCATGACAGTCTGACATTTCTGAAGCAAATGCTGTACTTCTATTAAGGCATAGCTTCAGATGCAAAAGGATGAATGTGTATGCTTCTCTGAAATTTTCTAGTGGTTTTAAACCAAATTACTGCTTATTATGAGATAGAAGGGATGACGCTAGGATAATTATTCTGTATACAGCCAAGATAGGAAGAAACTATGATTTGACTTAATATCAATATTAAAAAAATTGACTTTGCAACTTTGTTGACTTTATGATTAATGTTTGAAGGAGGTGAATAGAGTGACAGAGTAGTACACGGAAAGTTCTGTAAGATTTTTTGTTGTTGCTGCTCTGTTTTATATATGTTTGTGTGTTTTAGTCCGTGACTCCAAAAGACCATTTCTGCTGGTAGTTCAATATGCATGTAAGGGTTTGTGGGAGGAAAGGTAAACCAAAGTCATGTATGTCTAAAGCAGAATCACTATCAAGTGCTTGCTCTCTGCTGTGAAAACTTAGTTTAATTAGTCCGGCGTTGGTAATGTTAACATGCTGTTTCCAAATCTCATTCATTTTCTTGGTCAGTCATCAAGGCATGAAATCTGTTTCCCTGGCTGGTTAAGGTGTTTTTGCTGGGTAAAATGATACATGCACGGGCTTTTTTCATAGTCAACAAAATGGTCCAAAGCCATGGTGGATGCTTTGAATGGCAAATGCTTTGGATGGCAGATGCTTTGGGTGCCATCAGAGGGGTCCTCTGCTCTTCAGGCTGTTGTCTGAGTGTCTCGTCCCTGTGCAGGGCCCACGTGGGAGCCCCAGCCTCAGCTCCCAGTCCTGAAGCGGGCAGGCATTGTGGGGGGACCTGCCTGTGACACGAGGGGCTCTGCGCACCACGTCAGCACCCGAAACTGAAGCTGATAACAGGTGGTTTTCCCACACCTGAACTCTGCCTGCCTCATTCACTGTTGCAAAGGGTTAAAATGCAAAAACAAAAAGCGCCACCTAAAGTCCCTCCAACATTGTGGGGCTTGTCTGGCTACCTTGTCTCTTTCCTGCTCCCTTCCCTCTTTCCTTCTTTGAACAAAATCTGGCAGTAGGGACAGTTATTGATGTGTTTGCCCCAAATTAAGTTTTTTTAATGGTCCTGCCTGGACTGAGGTCATTTTCCTGTTTCTCAAAGAGAAGGAGGTTGGTTGTCCCTCCCTGCTTTCCGGGCACGGTGCTGTTGGAGGAGCATCACTTCAGAGCAGCCAGCCATCTAGGAGGTGGCTCTCCCTCTGTGCAGCTGCAATAGGAAGAAGAGCTCATGTGCCACACTCTGTGGTTTAGAAACCTTGTGCATTTGCAATGAAAATTCATCTCATTTGGTACATTAATTGCTGTCGAAATAAATATAATTAAAACAAGCATGTCCCAGTCCTAGAGGTTTACAGCAGTTCAGCTGAATTACTGCATGGCTCTGTGCAATACTACATCCACTGGACCAAAACCACTTTGCCTCCCTGGTGAAATACACTAAACCCAAACATTAAATCACTGTGATGATTTGAGGGAAATAAAATCTGGAAACAATGTAGGAAAGAGGTGTTTTCTTTCTGTAGGACAGCCAGCTGGGGAGTCCAGCAGCCAGCGCAGAGCCAGTGCCAGCACAGCGCGGTATCTGCTGGCTGTGTGTCCGTATGGTGGTGCCAGCACCCTGGCACTTGCATGGAGAGGAAAAGTGAACAATACAAACTGCTGAATACAAGCTGGCCTGTGCTCTGAAATTACCTAGTGATTTTTAACTAAGTTATTGCTTAATATTAGATAGAAGGGATAGCGCTGGGACAGCATTGCTCCAGGCTGAGCAGTGAGACTACTACAAACATTCCTTTTTGTGTTTTCTTGGCTATACTTCTGCTTAACCCAGACCAAGCTTAAAGGGTCAGCTTGTCCACGAATGCACCAGTGTGACTACATGGGAGTGCAGAAGCATGGGCCATGCTACCTGCTGCAGATTTTCCCACTGAGTGGAAGAGAGCTCACCTTAAGAGTCTCTTCACATCCTCAGTCCTTCAAACAGCTCTGATCATCTTCCCAGCATCCCTGGATCCTGTCTAGTATTTCCAGACTTAAAAATAAGCATACAATTAAATCAGAAGCTGTCTTGTTGATTCATGAAAAGCAGTAGAAAGAATGGACCTAAACTTTGGTTTCCATTCCCTTTAAAAGTGTGAGTAATAATCTGTAATATGCTTGGTTTCTCTCATGAATGAACTCTTGGTGATTATACTTTCTGTAAATAGCTAAGTACAAGGCAAATGTTCTTAGAAGAAAATAAACACAACTTTTGCTTTCTCTACTTGCTTTTGTCTTTAGAGATGAAAAGAGACTGTAATTGTGTACTTTTCCCAAAATGGGGAAAACAGGACTGAGAAAGCGAACTGTAAGAAGTAAAACTTTGTTACTCATGAGAATGACACCTGCTTTCCAAATTTTCCTCTTTATTTTGAGGTTATAAAACGATTAAAAGCTTTCAGATTTCATGAAATTTCTTTTTATGTCATTTTTTATCATACTTCATATCAGGTATCTTTTGTTTCATTGCTTGAGTAAAATATAGAGAATTATGAATGTGAAGGATTTTTTACTCTGCACTACTTTTGCATAGTTTGACAGACACCAGCCTTGATGTGCTTTCTTATGGAAGAGTTCAGCTGCTAAACTCCTTATTAAAACATATGATTGAGCCCTTATTGTAGTTTTAGCCCTTATTGTAATTTTATTCTATAAATAGAAATACAGCCTCTTTCCAATATAATACATGTCTTATATGCCTCTGTTATGACAGAGAATCATTAAACCAATTAGAGCCATGTTTTTGCTGACTATAATTTCTTTGAGACTTGCAACCATAAATTTATATGTAACATAGTATGGTAGCAAGATGTTTAGGGTTTTTTTTTACCTTCTTTATCACTGCACCATTCTTAAAAGTAAAATTGTCCTGGATGTTTAGATACAGCTCTTGGAATAGGTACGTGCATGCAGCACTGGCTTTCTTTACAAATAGCACTGTTAAATGCTGTAGTAATAAGATTTGTTTACCCTATTTGCTAGAAATAGTCACAGTCACCATTCAGACACCTTCAGCTCTGTCAAAATACCACAGTTACTGTAATTTTGACAATTAGCGTTGTGCATCCCACTTTGCTATTGTTTATACTATCAAGTAATTGTTAGCTAGTCACCCCTTCCAATTTTACATTGCACAGTTTAAAATGTTTTTTTCCTTTCTTGTATTTTAAACTCGGCCCCCCTCCCCCCCCCCCCCCCCCCTTTTTTGTTTGGGTTGGGTTGGGTTTTTTTTTTTTGTCTTTTAATTGCAAGCTTGGAGTTTTTTCTACTTCATTGAAGAGAAGTTTAAATTTAGATGTAGGCTGGAACTGCTGGAAGCAGCTTATTTATGTTCAGTTAGTTTTGTTTTACATTTGCTCTGTAAAGCTTATTCATTCATTCAGAACAGTTAAGTATGACTTGGAATGTTTGCCTTCCACATTAGTTTCCAGTCTTTAAATTTCTGTCATGCATTTGAAATGAAGACATGAGTTTTGGTGGAGAAATCAGGTACTCCATGTGATCCACTGCATTAGACAGTGGATTACATTATACTGTATAAATAAAAAATAAATTAATGTCCACACTCAAAAACAAGAAAGGAAGGGGAAAAGTGCCACATACCAGTATCGCTATTATTTGCTGTTGGCTGGAATTATTGATTCCACTTAAACTGTTGTGAAAGCTGCTGTTGACTGCATAGGAACAGATATCACCCTAGGGACCATAAGGACATCGCAAAAGAAAACAAAACCAGCTCACTTCACTGTGATCTTTTTTCCTGCCACCCCCTGACCTCCTGAAAAAAATGCTTTTTGGCTCAGACTGAAGCAGAGGCAAAGGCAATTCAGTTTCATGGCAAAAAGAAACAAAATGCCAAATTTGGGACTAGGGGTTCAGTGATGTTCAGTGTGAGGGAAAACTGGCTTATGACTAGGAGCTGGTAGATGCTACAATTATACAAGTATATAATAGCAAAAAGATTGGGGCTTTGTTCCTGCTCCTGGCAGTAACTTGAAAGAAACATAATTTTTTGGCACGTAATACTGATTTAGCTACCTTTGCAGTGTCTTGAATTCCTATAATGGAAGTTACTCTGTAAATGCAAAAATGCAACTACTATACAATGTCTCTCTTACTATGAAGCAAAACTGGAGAACAAGAAGTTAGGATTAACAGTATTCTTGTGCCTGGCAATAATTAATTTAGCCTTAATCCTGAAAACTTTTTCACACATGATTTATCTTTTCTGGGAGTAGTTTTCTTGCTGGAAAGCCACCAAATTGAAGACCGCACTGGGATTAATTAGTAATTATTTCTCCAGACAGTGTGAGATGATCATGAAGAAACGACCAGTCCTCAGAAGGGGAATTTCTCACAATGATATTGTTCATGAGTGATGCGTGTTGCCCAGGTGGTGTGTATGCTGGGGCAGAGGGAGGGCTGTTTCACCGGGAAAGACTGAAATGTTCACAAGTGGCCTGAGGTTTTATTTTGCAAATAATTCCAAGAAAGAAAAATGCACAAGCCCTTTCCTATTATAAGACATCCCTTTTAGGCCACTCCGCAGCTTACACTGCTGGATGTCATTGCTACAGTGCTGCAGGAACTAAAAAGCAGCTTCTTGGGGAGCTTCAAAAATGAATAGAGTAGAAAAATTAATAAGCGGCTGCCACTAAGTCATCCTGTCAGCTAGCGCTTCTTTAGTATCCTGAGGCAAATTCTCCATCAGACTATTAGACTGGTACAGTCCCCAGAAGTCTGTTGGACCGCTTCCTTGGATATATCTATGTATAGAAATATCAAGTGTGCAGGCTGCCATTTAAAAGCCAACACACACATGCACGCACACATGCACACATATATGCTGTCTATTTCCTGGACAACCCAGAAATAAATCTCACAGCTGTGGTTGCATAGTAGGTCCCGGTGGCGTCTCATTAGCATCTTTCTGAGTCACTTACTGTCATCAAAACCCTTAATGACTTTGCTCAGGATTTCATTAAGTTAGGAGCAAATCTAATTAGCTCCTTGGTGTTAACCAGAAGGGCTGTGTAGCTCTTTCTCTGGACCAAAGACTTCACTGACAAGGTAAAATTAATGTCCTCACCTTTCAAGGGCACCTGGCATGCGGGGGATGCAAATGCTGCCAGGCACTGCTCTGAAGGGATCCTTGCAGGGAGCCCCAATTCCTAGCGGGATCCTCCCATCGCTCTCAATGCCTGTTCCAGGCACACATGGCCTGATTTCTCAGTCTGAAGCTTTTCTGTGTGGAGCAGAGTCTCCAGTCCCTTTAAGGGTCGCTCAGCCATCCCACCCATGTGAGCAGGCATGCAACAAATCTCCCAGCTCATTCCTCAGAGGAAGCAGGGGTTCAAACGCCAGAAAGGGTTCCTTTTTTAAAGTTTGGGGTGGTTTGGTGACATTTTCTTTTTCTTTCTGAGCAGTATTTTATTGTTCCTAGCACTACATAAGGCTTAGGGGGCACCTTCTAATTCTCTTTGACTACCTGACAGGGGCTGCAGGCAGCTGGGGGTTGGTCTCTTCTCCCAAGTAACAAGCAACAGGACAAGAGGAAATGGCCTCAAGTTGCTCCAGGGGAGGTTTAGGTTGAGTATTAGGAAAAAATTCTTCATGGAAAGGGTGGTCAGGCTTCAGCACAGTCTGCCTGGGGTGGTGATGGAGTCACCGTCCCTGGGGGAGTTTAAAAAAAATGCATAGACGTGCTTAGGGACAGGGTTTAGTGATGGACTTGGGAGTGCTGGGTTAACAGTTGGACTTACAAGTCTTTACCAACCTAAATGATTCTATAACCTTCTTATAATAAAAGTTTTCTTTCTGGATACTGTTCAGCTACTCCTAGAAAGGCTGCCATGGGGCCAGCCCTGCTAGGATGTGCGGCTGCCAGGATTTGTCCTGACCTGGACTGTTATGAAACAGTTTGGTGATGCCCACATTGTCAGAGAAAAGTCACCTGTTGTTGACTGAAAGCTATGACCTCTTGCCAGCACCTGAGATTTGATTTTTGCATGGTGGTAGTATGCAACAACAGCTGCTGCAATGGCACAGGCATGCTTGCAATGATCCGTGCCTAGCCATGCATTTCTGCTGGGTGCACAGCAGATGCACAAACACTGTTGTGACTTTCCATGTGAGTCTGGGTGTTGCAGAGCATGGCGGTGTGAGCCAATGTTCATGTATTCTCTTAGGAGAGATGCATTTTTCCTGTCCTGACTCTGATGGTTGCTAGCATTGGCTCTGCCACCTGCCCAGCCAGAGCGATGGAGTATGTGAAGCTGCAAAGTACAACCTCATGTTAGTGATGCTGTATATGACAAGAACAGATATAGATATAGATATATACACACACACACATATACAGACACCTAATTAACTTTTACCTGAAAAACGTGGAGGAAACATGAATTACTAGTCACCAGCTGTTCTCTAGCCACTTACATCTGGTGCCTCCAAGGGAAATGCAAACACATGTTCTCAGGGTTGGTTTAGACACATTGATCCTCCTCCACTCCTTTGAACAGCACATTGCTTGTGCCTCAGGAACGGTGTGACTGCGTGATTATCCAGATCAGTTCACTAACCCCACTGAAAACTTGCCTTTCCAAAAGTTCTAGTTTCCACCTCAGTCAGGAAGCTGAGCTGTGTCACTGTGACAGTAAATGATTGCTAATGCAATACCAGGCAAAAGAGTTGCAATTTACAGCTGGAGATTGAGCAGAAAAACGCATCCAGACCTTTTCTAAAAGTCCTTATTTGGTTTAGGTTGAGGTAGTGGACAAACCTCAGCCACAAGAAGAAGAGGTAGAAATGATAACTACAACACTTAACGTGAAAGTAGGTCTCAAGTAAATGAGATTGAGCTTTTGTACTTTCTCCCATGATGTCACTTCACTTTCTCTTCCTTGTGTTGCTACTCTATATAAAAAATGAGCTTCCAGGCTTACAAAAGAGCTTTTGCAGAGCCCTCTGGATCTTTTTATATGAAAGAACTAAGGTGAATGTCTGTGGGAGAATAATAAGTCTAAGTTATAGAGTGGTGTGAGTAGACACACAAATTTTTGGGGAGTCACGGCCAGAGAATTGGTAGAGATAAAGTGTAAGTCCTACATTGCTTGTAGTGAGTGCCAAGTCTGGGTGCAATATGTGTGCCAAACCAGAGCGGTTTGTAAGCCAAAGTTTTTTCTGATGCTCTGGCAAGCTTGCATCTAGCTAATCACTGACAATTGCATCAATAGGGACTAGGTTAAGAGAACATCTCAAAAATTACTATTGCTGCCCAGAAATATGTATTTGACAGAGAGCTGGTAAGACACTTGTTATCTTTTCAGCTGATTACTTGTGCAAGACCCCCTGTAAAACATCTGGTGCAACCAGTTTTGGAGGTTGTATGAGATACTCTGGCAGGTGGCTTGCTATAGTCAGAGTGACCATTGCTTTGGAATGGCATCCTTAAGGGTTTCCTAGGGTCTTTGCATAGGGTTGAGATCACAAGGTGCATAAGAGCCACTTCGGGAACAGCTCAGAAGGAGACAAAATTGGTTCCTACTTCATGGTGGGAAGGGACTGTGCTGGCTGTGCTCCTGGGTAAGCTGTTGATGCTGAAAGGAGCTTCCTCCCCGAGCTGGGGTGTGCTGTATCCAAGAGTCCCCACTGATCTCATGCCATGACCCCATCTGAACTACTAATGAGCTCCATAAAGCTCAGAAACCTGCCAGTGCACCAAACTGTATATTTTTATGTATATATTATATAAAGTCTCTAGGTCAGCATCTAAGTTCCTAGACAAACTCCTCTGCACTTTTTCCAGACAATACCAACCTGAATGCAGTTATGGTGACAATAAAGTCAGACTCTTGCTAGTCCACCACCATTTGATTAATTGCAATAGTTTCGGGTGTTTGCAGCTGTAGGCGATGTCTGTCTTTTGGCTTAGGCTTTGTAAGATTAATTGCAGTGAAATTCTGTCAGGAGAGGGCTGATGTGTCAGAGTAATTCAGCAAAACTTGGCAATATTTTTAATAAGGACAGTGTTCTTTCTCTAGAAAATTCAGTCACCTGGATGCTCAGACACTCACAACTGCCAGCTATGTATTAGCATTTTTAACAACCAAGTCCTTTTTGTGTTAGGAAGCCTTCCTTCTATTAGCTATAGAGAGCATTCTACACATTGTGATTGCATGATAATAATAAATACCAGTTTAAAAAGATGGCCATTGTTTGCAAGTACAGAAAACACATGATTATGAACCTTTCAGCTATAATGTCCTCATTTTGGGATCTGGTGCATAACCATAGCTGAGTGATGTCAAAATAGCTGTTGCTTGGAAATACGTGCTAGGTTCCACATTCCTTTGTGGATGCTCCTCTGTGGAACTTACAGTAGCTTTATTGCAATCAAATTCCTGCGTGACAGTTTGTAGGCTGAGCCTTTGGCCGAGTATGAAAACATCTTGAGTGTTAGACCAAATCTGTCTTCTAATTTTGGCCTCGAGATTACAGGTCACTTTGACAGCAAATTATAAACCAGTTAATGATGTTCCAGTTAGTAGGCTGAAAGTTAAGGCATCAATTTCTTGATGTTTCAAATAAACTTGAATAACACATCAGGTAACAGAGGTGGAATTGGACAGTGCAACAAATTGACAAGTGAGACACCTCTGAAAAAATGCACATGTCTTAGGGAGTGTCATGTCTCCTTACATGAGTTAGAGCACAGCTCCTCTGCTCATTTGCTCTGAGCAGGAGAAGAGGAACCTCCCCTGCCCTGCTAACCCACATGTGCACAAGCCCACCACCTCCCACGATGCCCACATGTCTTGAATCCTGAATCCTCCAATCTCTGTGCAGGGGTGAGTAGCATATACCTCGGTTTATGACCTTTCATCTTTGTTTTCCCTGTGACCTGTACTAAAATCCACATATTGGTACCTTTTCAAATGAAAGGACCACCACAACTGATTTAGGTGTCTCCAGCCCTAACAAATGCACACTGGTTCTGGAACAGAGTTGAGCTGTGAAACAGTTAACGTTATTGCCAATTAAGCTGTCATGATTAGACTTCAGAGCTGAGATCCCGCGTATGGGAGCAATCCACACGATTTGCTGCTGTTGTTTCAGTTGGCTGGATTGCCAGATGAATCACTGCTTCAATTTGCATTGCCATCAGGGACGGGCTCTGGTGCTGGAGGCAAAGGGCTTCCAGAGGGAAGTTGCCCAAATATCTGTGGCGGAGCTGCCAGATAAAGGCCGTTTTCCCAGCAGCTGGTCCAGTAATGTGTCACATTATTACGGCTTGGTTTGAGGTATGGGAGAATTTTTATGACTTGCCACTGGGGATTGCTGAGGGCTATTGTATTAGCAGCTCTGTGCTGAGGGATTATTGAACTAGCACTGTGCGAACAGGTAATGGACCATAGCCCATGGTTTTTGTGCTCTAAACACAAGACACAATGAGTTATTATTATTATTATTAATGATAATATTAATATTATTAATGTTAATATTAATAATAATATTAATATTAATATTGGTTTTTTAGTGGGAGGGATGGTGGATTATTTTGCAGACGTGCTGCTACCTCTCCCATGAAGTAAGCCCTGGTTAGAAAATAGTTCTTCACCTCTTTACCCAGCCATGGGCTGCTCCCCAGCCAGCTCCCCGCAGCCCTCCCCAGATTTCTCATGCAGGATGGCATCATGGGACCCAGTCCAGGGGTGTAACTTCACTCCGTACACACATCTCTTTCTTTCTGTGCTGAGTGACAGAGATCAGTGTGACTGAGGGTTGTTTTGGTCATGTGTAAAGGTGACGCCTCGCCAGCTAACTGGCGATTCAAAACTGTTACGGATATCAAGTAAGCAAATCTGTTGTTTATAACAGAAAAAGTAGTTACTTTTTAAATTAGCCAGCAGCATAACCATATAGGAATAAATTCTAAGCACCCTGTCTGTCTCCCAAGGGTTACTATTATACTGATATTGTATTATTACTCTTTATTAATCTTGGAAACATTTCCATGTTGACAATCTGCACATTGCCAGAGTGTCTGTTGCTGTCCCTCATTCTGGGATACTTGCCACTCTGCAGTTAGATTGTGCCTATGGCGAAAAATCCCCCATCCAAGAGTGAAGGGCTTTTTGCAGATGAGGAGGATGCCGTTGGTGTGGACATCTCCCCAGCCCCAGTGCTGCAGCTTTGGGGCACTTGGAGACACAGGAGGGCTGCGGGGGGATGGGCACAGGGCTGTCCACATGGCCCTCCCTGGTTCATGGTGCAGGGTAGGTATCAGAGAAGCATCTGTCTTGACAAGGAAAGGCAGTGGAAGAGTGGCTGGTGGATGCCCAGCAGCCCAGGCAGGTGACTGTCAGCAGGAGCAATCCTGGAGTGGGCATGGGGATGTGCTGTGGACCACTGCTCCTGGCAAATGGGTGGGATGCAGGGTAGAACATCCCCAACTCCCTGCTGCTCCCCTGCCCTCGTTGGGCATGTGCCTCCTCACATGCTCATAACTTTGGTAAAAACCTCCATGTTTTTCCACCGCCATTCCCTCCCATTTGCTTGAAATACCAAGGCAAGTGGCTGGGTGTACTGTACATAAGTACATACACACGTCAAGTCCCATAACTTCACTGATTGACAAGTCGGTTTCTAAGCTGTGTGTACCAGCTGCAATTCCTTTGCACATCACAAACTGTGAGCTGTGCAAGGAGTGGGGTCTGTATCAGCACATGCAGGACAAACTAGCCAGCTAAGAGTAGATGCAGTATGTGGAAGAGCAGGTAGCATGGGAAAAGAGTAAAAAGTTTAACTGACATATTTTGGGGTATAGAAGAGTTACAGATACATGAAAACTGTACGTCAGAGCTAAACAGAGCACATTAGAGCTCATCTATCAGCTATATCTGTTTAGAATGGATTTTTAAAACAAAAATTGAAAAATAACAAAGAAAATGTATGCAAAAAATTTGCTAAACAACTTCATTGGCTTAATCTAGAACAGTAAAGGAACCAGAGTTAAAATTAACTCATTTTGTTTGGGCTGGAGATTTCAGTAGTCTCCAAACAGCAGGACATGTCACATACCACGTACTTCATGCTGCAGCAATTAGAGACACAGAGCTAAGGATGGAATTTCAGCCTCTTATTGAAAAACAGAAAGAAAAAAGGAAAAAAGAATAAAGAAAAAACTGACTTCTCTGCTGGTTATGCTTTTAATGATGTACTGTGGCTTTTTCAAGTATTGACATTGTGCTGATATGGTCCCTGATGATAGATATGATTTACGGTTCATTTGGAAGAAGTGTAAAATATT
Organism: Falco naumanni; assembly: GCF_017639655.2. Lineage (NCBI taxonomy): Eukaryota > Metazoa > Chordata > Aves > Falconiformes > Falconidae > Falco > Falco naumanni. The sequence continues at coordinate 8,121,555 of NC_054080.1, forward strand.
AATTTAGGTAGCCACCTTGCTATGTTAAAGTTTTGATTAGCTTTTTAAAGGCTCCTGTTGCTTTAAACTGTTTCACACATCATCTTTTAAAAACATTCTGTGTAAAGTAATTTATTCCAGCTGCTCATGAGGGTTTGGCTTGCAGTATGTGTAGCAGCTTCAGAAATCCTCATTCAGTTTGTGTCACAACATGCACAGGAAAAAAGTAGCAGCTGTACTGCAGTCTGGTGAAAAACTGGACAGCAGCACACTGGAAAAAATAATTGCTAAATATAAGATTAAGCAATATTATTTGTATTTTTATTCCTTTCAGCAGGAAAAGTGGTGATGGGTTTGCTGGAAAGATGTTTGTATTATGTTAGCTTTTGCCAGGACCTTTACACACCTAAGCAGTGATTTGTGACTGGGCTGTGTGTGAGCTGGATGCCTGCAGCACAGGGAAGAGTGTCAGGGCTGCTTCTCTGAAAATGATCCTTCGTGTTGAAAACAGGGGGTAGGCATGGCCACAGTGGTCCCGCTCCCCCCGGGCTGGGGAGAGCAAACAGGATGAGGCAGAGCAAAGCAAAGACTCACAGAGAGCTCTGCCTGGTGCTGCCATTCTTTACATCTCTTTTGAAAGCTTTTAAGAGTTGCAAGACTTTTCATTTTGCATTGGAAGAATGCATCCCATTCCATCCTTCCACGGTCTTGTTTGTGGGGGTAGAGGAGCAGCTCTGGGGAAAAGTGATGGAATGAAAGCAGTAATTGTCAATAATGATGTGCATCTGAGAAAAGAAAGAAATAGCAATCAGAAAGAGAAAAAAAAAAGTTGCTATGCTACATACTCTATGCAAATGAACTAACCTGTTTATATGTAAATTATATTAATTTACACCCCATTTTATTTTTTCACAACATTGCTGAAACTGGCAGAAGTTGCTAGGAGAATTCATGTTTACTTTCCAAATACAAAGTAAGGTATTCAAGGAGAATTTTGATTTTTCAGACAAATTGTGCTGTTAAGCTGTATCCCATTGTCCAGCAGAACAACGCACCATGAAGACCAAAGCCAGGCTTCCCGCTGATTGTGTCAAGTGGAATGTGGGACTCATCTTGAACCAGTGACAGTTCTCTGTGCTGGCTTGCCAGCTGAAAAAATATAGCAGATAGATGCTGTTTGATCACTGCCAAATACCAGCCTGAGAATTTACAGCAGCCAGGATCAAGGATTAACAAGCAGCACTCAGCCTGCTTACCTGTCTGTGGCACCGTTGATGCGGTGATGGAGGTGGAATTCCCCACTAACGTCAGTGGATTACCAGAACCTTACAGGACATTCTAAATAAAGGATTAGGGACAGTTTGTGCGGTAGAAGTAAACGGGAAGGCATTACAGTGCGTAGGACTTCAATTAGCACATTTTCATCTGGCTAATTGAAAGGTCATATGTTTGGTTCGTATTTAATATTCATCCAGTTGTTGCTTTGTTGTCGTGTGATCATTTGTCTTGTGCCAACTTGCATGGATCACCGTGCAGTGACGTTGCTGCCTTCATAATTCCCTGTATTCAGACAAGAAACCAAATAAAGCTGTATTATTTTTCTTTTTGCTTTATACTGAAAAATACAAATACTTTTTTCACTTCCCCCCCCCCCCCCCCGACACTCACAGGTGGGGGCACCTTCCTTTAAGGTAACTTAAGTGGCTCCCACTCGGTTGCTGGGGAGTTGGTTTAGCAGCTTTGTATTTTTGTTTTTTTTATATTTTTTAATCCTTGAGTCAGAATTTTTCCTAAGTCACCAGCCCTGAGGGATGCCACAGACTTCAAAATGAACCTCTTGCTGTTGTTAAGATCCTTTTAAACTAGAAATTTAGGGTGTTGTCAAGAATAGTTTTAGAAACGTAATACTGTTTATTTTGCTTCAAAAACATTTCAGCATTCAGCAGCAGAGAGCAGCCCCTGAGCTGCTGTAGTTTTCAGATTAATGTGTTAATTGTTTTTAGGGTGGGCTGTAATTTGCATGACTTCAGTAGCTGCAGGTGTCTCATCCCCATAGGAGGAGCAGAGACAGGGAGATGTTGGGAAGAGGGTCTACAATACAGTAAACGTGGACTGTAGAAGCAGAGCCATGAGAGTCTGTGCCCTCTTCCCATCCACCCAGAATGGGAGGGGGGAGCCCGACAAACTGAGATGGCTCTGTAGCTTAATCTAGAAGGTTTTAGCTTATTCTTTTTGTTGATTTATTGTGTCCTTTATGCTTCTTAGCAGAACACAAATATAAACACTTATGCTGAATCTTTTGAAAGATTGTGTATTTATTTTATGCGTGACCATGCCGGGAGAAGGATAGCCAGTGGAGTGGTACTGATAGTTCCAGAGCCTGAGAGGCGTCCTGTGAGATTATAGCTTTATAAATACAGAAACATAACAAGCAACATAATAAATGTTATTACATTTTTGATAATAAAAGTAGTGTTGTCAGCCATCAAGAAAAGCTTAAAAGTAAATAAAAATAGAAATAAAAATTTAAAAAAATAAAGTACAAATTGCTGGCTACACAGAAGAGTTTGTTCTCTATTACCAAGATTTGCATTTGAATGTGTCTTCTTATCCTGGTGGTGTTTTCTATGGAATTAGACTGCCTGTGTCAGTTGAAGAAGGGCTGAGGTTACACCAAAAGCTCACCACCGTCCTACTGATGTTGTACCACCTTTGGGGAACAGCAAGAGGATGAAGCTTTTCCCGTAACATCCTCTGGCTCTGCTTCTGCCTGGGCTGCAGACCAGGCAGGCGGTGACACTGGGTCTTCTGTTGTTACCAGTAGCCCCTTACCATTGCTCTGCTCCACGCAGCCTCTTCCCACTCCTCTGCCAGGGAAAATGTGGTTTGGGACAACAGAGGAAGCTGTGGGCATCATCACAGAGGAGACAACAGCAGCTGGGGCAGTCAAACCTGTACATGCGAAAAGAGAGAGGTAGGGTTTGCAAGTGTAGTACAGGGCATCCTGGGATGGGCAGCAACCCTAACCCTGGTTCCTTTGTGGGGTTGCAGCAGGACTGAGCGTGGCTCTTCTTAAGGGCAGGCTGAGGAGTCCTCAGCCCCAGGGCATATGAGAGTGAGTGGTGAAGCCTCCTTATCTCAGTGCTGAAACCTGCCAGCTCAGGGAGGGTGACCAAAGGAACACTGTATTCTTTCACTTTGGGAGACCTTGGGCAGTTTCTGGAGACATTATCTGTTGCCTGTGCCAGTGCCTTAAACTGTGCAGCTTTCTCCCAGAACAGACCAGATCTGGAAGGCTGGTCTGCCAAAATTTCCTTTTTCCAGGTGTTTTGCTGCTGTACAAATCAGAATTTTGTCTTCCAAAAGTGGCTTGTGAGTGAAAGGGTTAAAACCACTTGTCTTTATGCTCCTCTTTTTAGTGTAACATACGTCTTTGAAAGACTTCTGGTAGGCTTATTTGTCATCTAAAATCTCTGAAGAAAGATCACCAGTGTTAGTCCTACCTGCCATAGCTGAAGGACCTGGGTCTGGAGGGCAGAGGAATGTCTGAGACCTGTCCCGGGGGACTTCTACTCCCCCACGCAGGGACCATGGTGTCTTTGAAGAAAATATAATTATCTGGGGGTTCCTCCTCATCTTTCTCTCTTGCTTTTTCTCCAAGTAATTCATTAGGCACTGGGGTTTAATATGTACTAGAAAGAAAGGGCAAGATTAGAACAGCAGCTGAAAGTCTTCCTTTAACTAATCAACTTCTATGAACCACCTCTGGGGATGTTCTGCAGGTTCGGCCCTGTCCTGTCGTTTCTAAGATGACTAACATGTATACAGTTGGTGAGCTAAACATGGTGAAAAAGCTGGTCATCTTGTAAAGATTTTATTTATTTGTTTGTTTGTTTAGTTATTTATTTCCAGCTAGCCCTTTCACAGTGTAAAACTGAAATGTTGCTTCAAACAGTTGCATTTTTTTGACTGGTTATTAAGGGTGCTTAGAAGTCTGGTCTACAGGAAGCACATCTTCCTGTCTTAGCTTATACACCTGAAAAAATAAGTGACCACCACAGACGCAGAGGCAGCATGTGCTTGCACACTCAGCCTTGCCAGCCAGCTTTTTATTTCTAAGGTTTAACAGGCAAAGTGGTGTCCAAAACATGTAATTTTTTTAGACACGTGAGGTGCCTGCTGCCTTACTCAAATTCCTTAGCCAAAAATGATCCGGATGCTCACCTGCCTTCACTGCATCAGAAACCCAGGCATCCTTGATTTAGAGTGCCCTTGTTCAGGGCAAAACTTTCTACCCATCAAATCTGGCAGAGGGTTTTCAAGAGCTGTATGTCCTTCCTGTGCAAGCAGGCTGTGCTGCGCCTTGCAGACAGCGAGGCAGAAGGACAAGTTTATAAAGCTGGGTGGCAAAATTTTGGCAGCAATTAGCAAGTGCTTTTTTGTAACAGAAACTCTTATCCGTTCATTTGAGCATATTGATGTACCTTGGTTGTACATCCTGCCCAGGGAAAAATGATCTGTACAAGCCAAGTAGTCACATACAGCCAGGTCATAGCCTTAGCTCTGTTCTACTTCTGTTACAGCTAGGTTGTATATAGTGCACAAATTTGGATTATTAAGCATTTGATTTTTCTTTTACAGTGTTGGTTCATTCTTAATATGACACAGCTGGATTCATTTTAGCACAATGCTTTATTAAGCCCTCAGATGAGGCTGGTTTCCTGGAAGAAGGACACCTAGTACAGGTGTGGAGAGTTCAATAAAGCTTGAACATACTATTTAATTAATTGCTGTGTCACATATTGCATATTTTTATGGTCTAATAAACCCAGTGATCTGTCAACTAGGACGCTCTGATGTTTTTTTTCAGCTTTCTAAAAACTTACTGCTCTTTCCTCTGTGTTTTATTCCTTAGTGTTTTAATGTCAGGCATACCTAGCTGACTTAACTGGGAAATGGGTTTGCATCTCTCTGTGCGATTATAGAGCCTGAAGGATATTACTGTGAAGTGAAAGCCCTGAAGCCAATGCTTTGACCTGTCCATCTTCCTCTGGGAATGATGGAAGGATGAGAATGTGGTTCCTTGTGGACTTTCTGCAAACCAAGCTGATCTGGGTCTTTTACAAGTGCATTACTAGAAAAGCCTGCATAAATCAAATTTAAGCCCCCCAAATTTATAAAAAAGACCTATTTTCAAATAATGTGTCTATTTAGGAGGAAGAGGAAGGACCCTCAAGCAGGTGAATGTGTGCTAGAAGAGGAAAAGCACAATTGCAAAAGCTGAAATTCTTGGAAACCACTGCTTTCTAGTGCCTAGAAGATGTGTTCCTTCAGCAGTGTTATTCCTGCCTGGGAGACTTGTTTGTCCTTGACATTTGTTTGCACAATATCCACTAAGATGGGGTCAAGATTGCTGTGTGCCTGTGGCTTGCTGTTTTCAGTAGTTTTGTATTTTCTCGGTGTGAAGGAGACAGGAAAGGTTTTCTGAACCTTGTTAGGGCTATGCAGGATTTTTGAGTCCTGCAAACTATGTTCTTCAGCTGGGGCATTAGGTTTTTTTTAGTTGGAATTTAGAATTAGATGTCTTAAAAGAAATTTTATTCTCAGAAGAGGTTTATGGAAAGTGTTCCATCAGAACAGTTTTCTCCAGAGAAAACACTGATTTTTCAACAAAGTTAGGAGAAAAAAGTACTGACTAGCCCTCAAAATATTTTGATTTGGCATAAAAAATCAGATAAAGTCATACCTCTGTGTTTCAGTAAGCCAGCTGCCCTGATCTACTAAGCTAAGACCTTCCAGATTTCTTGCAGCGAGGTCACAGCCTGTTATGGGTGATATGAGGCATTAGGGAATTTGGCCTGGAGATAGCAGGATCAAGAGATCCTGTGCTTCTGGTGAGTCATGATTTCAAAATCAGCTCCTTTGGTTTCAAATTGAAATGTTTTGCTTTTCACTGCAAAGGAAAACTGTTCATTGGAAAGCATTCTACTTGTCAAGTGATTCTTTCGCCTGAGATCCTTTCCTAAAAATGCTGCTGAAGAAATCAAGGCTTGCATAGGCATATGCTAAGATTTGTAGCAATGCCTCCTCGATGTTAACCAGTTTTGTGTATTTTTCCTGAATGTTGATTGGCATGATGAATGCTGACCTCTGTGTTAGTAATCATCATCTCACACTACATTTGCAAAGAACAGTTTCTAGGATTATTGCCCAGCTGTCTAGTAATTTAAGGAGCCTTGAAAAATGTTTCCTGAACCTGAGATGATTCCAGTTTGGGAATAGTTAGATAGGAGATTTCTGTCTGGAACTGTTTCTAGACTTAAGATGCTCAACTAACTGTGTACAAAACATTTGTTGCTCAAAAAAGTGAGATTAAAAAAAGGATGGAGGAGCCTTGTAGTGTCACAGTAAAACACAGGCAGTATGGTTGTTTCATAGTGGTATCTGATGATGTCTTTTGTGGTGTCAGCTGGTATCATTTACAAAGCATAGCTCGTTTTCAGTGGGATTGGACACTGTCTAAGATGTTTGGTTCCCACTGATTATGCAAAGTCAATAAACATGAAGGTAACAATAAAAAGAACAGCTAAACCTTGTACTTTTCTTTTTGCTAAGAATACATGAAAATATCTGTGAATTTAACTCCTTTGTTTAAATTCTTAGCTAGAGGCTCAAGCCTTAGAGAAGGATAAGGCTTGTGATCTTGTACATACCCGGGAAGTACATGAACATCCCCATGATGAGACTGAAAGTTAAAGATTACAATATTTGCAGACCCTGGAGTCACACTGCTTTGCCTCCTAGGACAGTGAAGGATTTTTAGCATGTGAAACTGCAGGACCCGTGATGCTGAGACAGGTGTGAAATGAGGAGCGATGCTTTGTGGCTGCAGAAGCTGTCTGTCAGTTTATCAAAGCAACCACTGGCACACAGTGCTGATAGTATGCTGGAGCTAGAAAACAAGTAGCAAGGCATGGAATTACATAAAAAAACTATGCAAGTGGCATGGTTTTACTGTATGATCGATTATGCCAAGCTTACCTGACAGCCTTCCCTGATAGAAATGTTCATGTTTTACGTAAAAGATAGGCAGTTGATCTAACCTGTTCGGGCTTAGATAAAATGCTGGCTATCATAATACATTGAACATCAGACATAATAAATACACAACAAACAGGTCAGTGCAAAGATTAGTAGAAAAAGCTGTAAATTGGGAAAGAGATAGGTTAAAAAAGACATGACAATGCTTTGCACTGAAGGAACTATTGAGCTGAAGATTTGCCACTGGCAAAGCTGCACAGACATTGGTTTTTGGAAGCAGTGTTATTTAATACTTTCATTAGTGACCTTGGCACAAAAGAAAAAGGAAGAATGGAATGAAGAAATTTGGTGATTGTGATACTGCAAAATTAGAAGTTACTGTCATTTTAGAGAGCATTGCTGCAAGTATCATGCAAGTGAGGTGAGTGGGTTTGAAGGACTGGAGCAACAGGTACAGAAAAATGCCCTAAACAACCTGGTTGCCCATAAGAGGATGCAAATGTCACATCAGGATAAATGCGTGGAAAGGTTCAGTGTGGAATGAAAATTACTTCTGTGAAGCACAGTGGCTGCCTTGTGAAAGAAATTGCTTGCTTAGCTGAGCACAGTGCAAGGGGATCATGCCCTATAAATTCATCAGTGCCGATGTCCAGGAGGAAAAAAAGCTGTTTAAATGAATGGGCATTGTTGGCAAAAGAACAAATGGCTTTAAATTAGCAATGATAAATTTCATTTGGAAACACTGAGAAAGCAAAAACCCATTTATATTTTATTTTGGGTCAACTTGAACTGTAAACATGCAGAAAAGGCTTTTCTAGTGACCTTGGATATTAAAAAAAAACCTGAGGCTCAGCTGTTCATGCAGCATGTTGTATTCTTATTACTCTTATGGTTCCCTGAAGCAGCTCCAATAATTGCAGGAGTGGAGTCCAGCATCCCCAGTGCAAACAATAAATGCTCTACTAAAAACAATACCTTTGTTAATACTTGCAGATTCACAGAATCATAGAATCGTTTAGGTTGGAAAATTCCTGAAATGGAAACTTTAAGATCATGTACTGGTTGGCTTTGGTCACTATGTTTTGTAGAAGTTGTGAAACATACCTTGGCTAAAAAAAAAACATCCAAAAAGTCTCTGTGAGAAGCTCATATACATTTTGGGTTAGGTTGCCCAAGGAGCTTGGCAGTAGGGTAGTAGCAGTCTCAGCTGGTGGGTTTAACTCCATTCAAAACCAGCTGCAGGAGCACCAGTGAGCTCCACAGAGAGCTCAGGGGAGTGAACATGGGGCTGTGTTAGCTGCCTTTGGTGGTTCAGGAGAACATGCTGGGATTTTGTCTGTGTGGGGTAAACTGCCTGGACAAGTCCCATAATTTAGCTGGACCTGCTTGGGAGCAGGAGGTTGGACCATATGACTTACAAGGATCCCTCCCAGCCTCAATTGTTCAGTGATTTTAAATAATGGATTGGTTTTTGCAGGTGGCAACTGTACTTTTTTCCTGTGCTGATGCCTTTTCCCCCAAGGACAGATTTACACTGGTTTGAATATTTCCACATGCCAAGCAAGGTGGTGTGCTAATATAAGTATTGCAGCTTAAAAATGAAATCATTCTGTTGTCCTAAATAATTGTGTTTGTACAAATGCCATGCGCCTGAGTTGTTCCTCGTGCTATCTGAGGGCTCTTTGCAAATTCCAGCCTTAAGCTGCTCCTTTTCTGTCTCCAGTCTGCACTGAACTTGCTGACACCATGAAGATGTTCCCCAGCAGCAGCACAGTTACAGAGTGGCCATCATTAGCAAAGACTGTGCAAAAACTGAAATGTAACTTGTGTTGTGACTGGGGACAAATCTTTGCAATTAATTGCTTTGATTATGGAGAATTACAGTCAATAAGCATTGTTTCTGAAGCCAAAGGCTTGTTATTCAAACCCCTGTGAGTCTACTAACACTACTTCTGATTTTCTGGTGCTTATTTTTGGTCAGTTGCTTCAAGATAACTCCCAAAGCCAGCCCAGTTAATGTTAAGTGATTTTTTTTAAGTCGTCCAGAAGTGATCTGTGGAATGACACATTCTGCGTTTCAGTGCTGCCTCCATCTCCTCTCAGAATGGTATTTCATGGTGCAAGGACACAAGTAGATATGTGGTAGAAATCAGACACTGTTGTGATAAGATAAATATGCTTTGCAGAAGTAATCTAGAGTTGTGGCCGTGATGCTGTTGCAGTTTTTTTACTAACTTATTAACCAAGCTGTGAAATTAAGAAGTAAGCAGAGGCTGCATGTCTCCCACAGGCTCATAAACAGAAAGATTGGGAAGTTTATGTGTTAATTAGGCAGCCTGCAGTATGTTTATCTATTTTTAAAACTGTCCTTCAAAACTTGAAGATGTTTATGACCATTTACTGCCTCTGATTGAAAATGTGTCTGTGAACCTACTGAGTGTTGTAAAATTCAACTGAATTAGGAAAAGAGGCTAAATCTCAGTTAGAGTAGTAAGGGATGGTTTTTCTTCAGTGTAGAAGTCAAAAACGTTTATCCCAAGCTTAAAAGATTGTGGCTAATTCTGATGGAGATAGGCACAGAATAAAACACTGACCCACACAGCATCTGTTTTCTGCTGTCAAGCTCCTGGTGCCTTTTCTGCGGCCAGACCCTGCGGCATGAGACCTGCACTGTTGCTTTGCGGCACCTCTGAGCCCATGCCTGCCTCCACTCAGGAGGGAACCAGGCTTCATCCTCGGCCCGGCTGGGGCTGGGATGCCAGATGGGTTTTGTAATCTGCCTTTGGCCAGGCTGACCATCTCTGATGGCAGGATGATGAGCATGAGATTATGGCAAGAAAGGGCAACCCTGACAGCTTGCAAGAGGGCAGGTTGATTGCTGTCGTCGGTGGCAACTGCAAGGGTGCAATGCAAAGCCAGACTCCAGAGGCAACAAAAAAGGCCCCAAAAGAGGGGACATGAAGGAGTCTGGGTGCAGAGGTGAGGGAAAGTTCCTTGCAAGTACCCATACCCACAGTGTCATTGGCAGAGTGCAGTGCATCCCTGTGCGCATCCCCATGCTGGCATGAACCAGCATATTTTTAGTGACTGCTGCCCCAGCAGTCTGCCCTGCCCCACTTTTTTAGGGGTCCAAGCGTGACCAGAGTGCATGCATGTGAACTATCATCTACCCAAATCCACATGGCACTGCTGTGGGTTGGTGGGTAGCAATGCTCAGTCCACCAGCAATTTAATACCCCCCTTCACAGGGTGGTTTTTTCCAGTGAAATTAGAAACGGTATTTTAAAATCTATAAAATCACTGAGAGGAGAGGTGCCCCTTCTGTTTTGAGCATGCTGCAATGAGGATGGTTGGCGATAGGGACCATGAACTGCTGTGCCTTAAAGTCAAGTGGGTGTTTGCCAAGTGCACATGAAACAAATCTGTAAGGTGTGATGCTGTTTGAACTAGGTGCTAATTAATGCCCAAAGCCATGACTCAGATGGAGTTAAATCCCTGGCTGAAGTCACATCAACAGATAGCGATCATGCACTTTACTAATTAGCAGGCTGTGAATAAACTGCTGCAGGTAGAATTTAGCCAAGATCAGCTACATAGTGATGGAATAACTTGACCATTTCGTCTCTGAATGGCAGGTTCACAATTGAAAGTGGATTAATTTCCAGCTCCTAAGGGAGGTATTTTTTCTGGTTAAAGGGAGTCCCTACATCAAAAAGGATTAACTGACCCCAGCAGTCTCATTACTTATCATAAACATTTGCTCCCACCTTTAGTTTTTACTTTCAGGCTGTTTGGGTCTGTTAACACATCTGTGCTAATGTGGGCCATATCTTGAGCAGTGACTATTGGAAGTTGTAGAAAGAGCCAGTCTTTGGCCCAAAATTCTAAGAAATGTAACGATCTATTCCCAAGATATCCACGAAGTAATTGCAGTGAGCTCTGTTCGCATCACCTTTTACGCTGAAAGTGCAGCAGCATAGAACATGATGTTCTTACCAGGGAGAAGCTATGCTAAAAATGCGCATCTTTCTGTAATGGCAGGTTTCTTATCTGTGATTAAGTCATTGTGAGGCTTGTGTTCAAACTCTGACTTCTTGATGATTAATTGCTCTTAATCAGCACACAGTCTGGATATGAACAATGTCATCTGTGCTTGCTACTGGGAGGTGATGTAAACAGTATTTGTGGACAAAACTTTGCACTGCTTCTCAGTGGAATTGTTATATATGGCTGAACAGCAATTAAGATATGATTTGAAGTAACTAAAAGGTGTCTGTTTAGCAATCTGCTTAAATAAGGTTGAGATGAGAGCTTCACCATCAGAGAAAACAAAAACTCTCTTGAATTTCAAGTGTAACCACTGTTGCGTCCACGTTTATGGCTTATGTCTGTCTCAAGTCCCAGCAGTGAATTAACTTTGTCACTGTCTCATTCACTCACATCAGTGAAGAGTACAGCTTTGTGGGGCTGAATCAGTTCTCACTTTCCCTTTCCTCACGTGCAGCTAGGAGGTGGATCCCATTCATCTGCCTGCTGCCCCCTTCTGAATGGCAACTTCACAGCGTGCTCACCGGTTGTAAAACAGCGGCACCTCCTGAAGCTTAGGTGATTTCACGCACACAAAAAGAATTTTGTGCAGCAATTCAGAGAAATTACAGTTTTAGACTCCTGGTTTGGGGAAAAAATGCCTTGTCTGAAACTAACCGCCTTCATGCGTTTTTCAGTGAGCAGCACCACTTGCCATTTTTCAGGGGCGGAGAGGGGACCAGGGCAGCAGTCAGATGCAGCTATTTTACTTTATTTTCATAGACTGCTGTATGTCAAGGCAGCTTTCACGTGCAGAGACGTCTGTAGGCTCTGCTGCCTGCTGCTCAGAGAGGATACTGGCACGTGGGTGGGTTACTAGTACAAAAGTTAACAGCTTGGGTTCTAGCAAACAAGCTGCTCCAAGAACCACCTCTGGTATTCTACTGTGGTTATTTACAGGGTAGCTTATCCCTCTTTTAGGTAGGAGTGTGTTACCATGTGCTGCCATGGAAGGGCATCTGCAGGGGAAGCTGCAGCAGTGCAGCTTTGGTCCGGAGCATCCATCCCCGGTTTGCCTGACGATAACCCGCGCTGTGCTCGTAATCCCAGTGATCGTGGTGCTGGGACCCTCTTCAGTCATAGATCAACCCTTGCTGGAAAACAGCACGTTACAGATCTGGACATCCACTGTCATGGAAAGTGTGATGCACACACAGAAGCTGTAACATCATTTGTGCCTGTCCCTGGGGGAGGGCAAAAAGGACCACATCAAAACTGCTGTGTTTTGTGTTCAGCCTATTAATGGATGAACATTCTGCAGGGAGATGTAATTAAAAGAGTCTCTCCTCCTTCATCTTTCTCCTTTTGGTTGTTCCCGTCCCATGTGAGTGGCTCAGTTTTGCTGTTACATTTGCTTATGGGCTGCACAAGGTCAGGCCCTGTTCACTGGCAAAACCAGTTATTTTTTACCTAAATCAGCTGCTTGTGTAGTCAAACAAATGGCTGCTTAAGGAGGCAGCAGCTCCATAAGAGACGTGTTAGATTTCACTAATGCTTTGTCTTGAGCGAAGTATCCTCAGAAAGCAGAAAATGGAAGAGAACCAGATCCTCCATGGTGTGTCTGAGCTACCAGCAGTGGCATTGCTGTATCATAGTTTGCTGCCCGGTGCACAGCACCAATTCACACACTGAGTTGAAGCATTCCTTATTTCTTCTAGTTGTGCAAAGAAGGGAACAAGGTGGTAACCCACAAATGCCTAGCTCTCTGACTGTCAAAACTTTACACTGTTTTTACCGTTTAGCACACAAAGGCATCACCCCTCGTTTGTTACAGGTTACCCAACTCCTTCATTCCTTAGCACTCTGTTTCCCATTTGTTAAATAATTCTATCACTTCTTGTGTTAATTAGTTCACATGCTCAGTCTCAGCTTCTTTGGGGTCTGGGGGATTCCTGGAGTTGGTGGTCAATGAGTCTCAGTGGTCAATGGGTCGATGGTTACCATCTCCCCCTGCCAGAATTACCTTTCCCCTAGTTGTGCTGAGCTCATTGCCCATGATGAATTTCCAATCAGCCTGTCTATCCAGTGGAGGTGCTTCCCTTGTAAAGTTCCTTTTCTGAACAAAAGGATTTGTGCTAAGCAGAACTTGCAAAGTGCTTGTTACCTGAATTAACCCATAACAACTTGTTCCCTCCAACTGTCTCAAAGTCACCAACACATTCAATTCCATCAGCCACCTGATATCAGCATGCACAACCCAACAACAGCATGCAGGCAGACGGGACGATAGTTTACGCTGGTGAATGTTTATCAAAACTCCCGCGGAGTTCTTTCCCTGACTGTAAGCCAGACAGTTTAAAAATAGGTGGAAAAGGAGGCTGAAGGTCTGAAGGGTTGTGAGGCTTCCAAAGGATGCTGGGAGCACGCAATACCTACTTGAGCTATCAATAATAGACACTCTCAGGCAGGATAGAAGCTGGTAACAGTGGTTTTCCTAAGAAAATAAGTAAAAAGCAGGGTATGCAAAAGTTTCTCTTATTTAAGGAAATGAAATCACGGCTGTTAAAAACTTAGTATGTACTAGCCTGTACCAGAGTGGTTGCAAAAGACCTGCACAGGAGTGCTGTGCTGCTGCAGCAGCAGCAGAGATTTTTTTTCTTGGCAGAGTTTCATACCTGTGACCTTGTGCCTGTGGCTTGCTCCTGGGCCAGCCCCAGGCAGGCAGTAGAAAGGGAGCTGGGGCATCACTGAAGATGTACCGCAGGGAGAAATGGGCAGAAAAATAAGGCAAAACCAGTGAAGGGAACACATAGCTGTACAGGCTTGTTACTACACCAGCCCAGATACATGGTTGAGTCTTTTTACATGTGCAGTGCAAGACTCAAATATCCTTTCTAGCCATCTACAGAGTACCGGGAGAAGTTCTGGGATTGCTCATTTTCCTTTTCACACCTCCCCAAAGGACTGCCTGCCTGTGAGGTCTCTGATGGAGATTCCTCACCAAGCCTGGGGTTTGTGCCATGGTGGTTCTGTCCAAGATAAGTAGTTATCACACGTGCCCGGCGGGTCCCCTTGCCCTGTCTAACAGCAGATACCAGCCCAGCAGAGCCACAACTGGCCCATCACAGCAGGGACTGTGCAAAAACCGGACCCTGTTCCTCAGCTGCTGCCCAACCGATGGGTACCGCTGCGCAACAAGGTCACTGCCCTTGTTTTGCACTAATTGTCCCCAAAACACTCCAAAATTTCAAGGCTGTTAAATATTTTTTCTTTGACATTTTGGTGTGGGGACACAGGGTACTCCAGCCCTCACCCCCAGCACAGTGTATGCTACAGCCATCTTTGCATGGCCCCGCACCAGCCTTATCTGCCCCTTCCCAAAAGCACCACTGGCCATAGGCTATGCAAGGGATGACCCCAATGATGGTTTATTTAATCTGGGTAACACAGGTTTAGCAAGGTTATGCTTTCTTCTAAAGAAGTCTTTCAAACTTTCTGCTGCATTCACCAATTACACTATTTCAAATGTTTCTTTTTTGTGTGTGTTTTGGTGTTTATGTTTTGGGGTTTTTTTTACTGGACCTGGATGACGGTACATTTCAAATAGTATTTGCTTTGGATGTTGAGCTGTATGACTCAGTGCAGCTGAAACCCTTCCTATATGAAAAGACGCCTGTGATCTGCTTATGTCACACAGGCCTGCAGCAGCTTACAGATGGGGTTTCACTGCTTGTTAGCAGGTGTGCAGCTGAAGCAAAAGCAAAGATGCAAAGGAAAATCTACAGCTGCAGCAAGTTAAAATGTGCCCAAAAATTTACCCACCTCTTCCAGGAGCTCTCATTCACTGGCAGCAAGAAGTGAAGTGTGTACGCTTTGCATTCGTAACTGCAAAACCTTCTTGCTGCAAGAGATCCTTTGCCTGAAAGGGATTAGGTTCCATTACAGCAGTGCTCAGAGATGCAAACCCACATCAGAACCTCTTTGTGGTGGGTGCTGCCATAACCCCTGTGAAGGCATGTGTCCAGGCGCTGACAATAAATATGTTTCATAAGCCCCATTCTGCAACTTTTTGGTGAATGGTATAGAAATAGTGTTAGTATCCCCAAAACTGGATTTTCACATTGAAAACCTGCTGATAGTGGAAAAAGATAACCCCCTCAAATATAAATTTGAGAGCTAGTTTTAATACCCTCAAAACAGGCTGGGTCATCAGGGTGTCAGACAAGAGATACAAGGGTCCCGACACGAGAGGACACTTAATTTTTTTATAAAGCAGCTGTTTTTGCTGCAGTGGATTGTGAGCGGTCCCTGCATTTTTGATTCCTATTCTGAACCTGGGATTTTAGGCTCAGTTATGCACTTTGTCCAGAAGCATGTCTCAGCAACCCTTCTCTATTCCTGGGTGACTTAGGAGCCCATCTGGGGCTACAGGACTGCTTTCACTGTTTGTCTTCTGTGTAGATTCTCATGGAATTAATCTTAAAAATTGTTTGAGAGCGAAACTGTTGTATGATGGATTTGGGACTGGTCATTCTTCCTTTGCTCACCTCCTTTTGCTGGGAACCCACAGATTTTCATCTCCATACTGCTGTAATATTTTGCAAACTGCAGGCTATAGGAGTTGCAGTGCATGCTACAGTTTGTATGCAGCTTTCCATTCCCACTGCAGTATGACAGGTTCATAATAACTTGCTCTTTAGGTATTTTCTTTTTTTAGTGTTACCTAATCTATCTTATTTTTTTAAAAAATGTTTTATTTTTAAGACATCTCTGTGGTGGTACATTTCCCCCTGCTTCACTGGGCTGCTCTACAACCTGCAGGAATCCCTGTTAAGCTCTGGGCTCTGTGTAATAAGCCGGGTGGTTAAACGCCCCACGCTCACACAGCAGTTGTGGGGAACGGCACGGACTGTACTGGGAACTCCTGCTGCCTGGCCAAGGTGGGAATGAGAGCAGGGATAATCAGTCATCCCCTGACAGCCTTGGAACATGCCTTACCTGAGTCATAGCCTGAGTGGAACACTACCATTGTTACTGGAATTTTGAAAAATTACCGATCCAGATTGTGGCCAGAATTGAAATTTCCAGATGACTAAACCAAATCATTTTGCAGCCCTATAAACAGCAGTGGCAAAGTGGGACCCTCTGAGTGCTTTTGGACCACAGTGGGCAACAACCAGTATCTCTCTCTGAGTGGGACTCCTCTCAGAGCTCCTTAGCTCCGTTCACCTGTGTGTGTGTGAACTGATTTAGACACCCCAAAGCAAGCGTACTGTAAGTTGCCATCTCAGATCCATAATTAAATCACTGTTGTGATTGCAGCCAATCCTATTGATCTAACGTAGCCAATGCAAAATTAGCCAATGCCTAACTACTGCTAAAATGTGATCATTCTTAGAACTGTGAATAAACCTTTGATATCCTTTAGCTAGAAACCATTGACCAAGTCTGAGACTAAGAGTGGATCTAATGGCACCTAAGCTCCATCAGGCGTTTAGGAAGCAAGGGGGTCCACTCGGAGCCTTGTGACACAATGGGAGAGTCCCCCTTACCCTTTTGCATCTCCCGTCTTTGTGTAAATCGTTCTGTCTCAGTTTTCCTTTGCACATTTCATCCACGTAGGAAGTAATAGATTGAACATTGACATCAAACACTTAAGTCACACTCCCACAAATTCCTATTCAACCTACTTTTGCTAATACATTTGATGGTGATTCTTACAGCCACCTGAATGACTCAGTCACAACAATCTTAGAAAGAAGTGGAATCCAAATTTGCCTGTGGAATTTCCACAGAAAGTCACACTGCCTTGAAATAGAAAAAAAGGGCTTGTGTTCTCTCTTTCTGCCAAGCTAGTGGGTTCTGTTGAAATGTACTTGTGCCTCAAGAAGGAATAAAAAAATTAAAAAGGAATAAAAATGGGGGGAAAAAGGTAAGACAGGACCAATTTTTAAATGGTTAAATGGTTTTGGAGGGAGGACAGAACATTCTTTATCAGGCATTACCTGTTCACATGCAGCTTTGAGCCTTTTCTGATGTACATATGTCAGGAACAATCATGCAATTGTTTACATAGACTTTAAGGCAGCAGAAACTTCTGCTGCTGCTCTTTAATCAGTTTTTTCCTTTACACTGCTTCAGTTTCTCCTGGACTGCTGTTCACAATAGAACTCAATTGGTGATAACAACTTGTTCTTCCTATCTCAAAGCACTACTTTATAGCCTCCAGAGTTTTCCTCTGCAAATGTGCCATAGCAAGAACACCAATTCCACCTTCACACTGGCTACACCGCAGGCACCTGGCAGAGTGAGGAGGGCTTGATCATCACTCGGTACGTTCCTTTAATTACCTGTAGTCCTGGAGCCAGCAAGGCTGGTGCAGCAGGGCTACTGAAATGCAAGGGGGATAAGGGTGCTGGCAACCATCTCCCCTCTCTCTCCCTGGCTCCCATCAGGGCTGTCACCTTTCTGTCTGTTAAACACAAGATGGTCCCTCAAATCCTCTCTCTGACACTGTGCTAGCTGCTGTGAGAGATACCTGGTTTATACTTTCTTTTTTTTTAAAGTTGCTGTGGTTCAAAAAGAAATACCTATTTTCTGCTCTGTCCCTCTGCACCTGGGAGAGGGGAGAAATGCAATATTTGCTAGGACAGTTGTTTCTTACTGAAAATGTGAATGCAGTGCAAGTATGGCAGGTTCTTCCTGGCTAGCCTCAGAGGCACTTTCGTGTCCTTAGTGTCCTTTAACTGAGCATGAGAATTAATAGGAAAGCAGCTGAGTGATGATTCTTTGTCATCTTCCAGAAATCCAACCATTGGCTTAGGGTTTTCTCAAAAAATAAAGCTCAGCTCCTTAGTAACTCTGTGCTATGCTGTGCATTTTTCCTGTAAGACTCCAGTGTTGTGTGCTTATATCCTGTCATTCTCCACCACTTCTCATCTTTAGACTGTTGCCAAAAAAGAGAAATCAAACAATTCCCATAAAAATGCCATTAAGATGGAAGGGGCATGCATATGTGGCAGAAAATGTGGCAGAGAGGACAGCACATGTTTTAGTATTTTGCAGCTGGCCTTGAATACTTGCCAAAGCCCAAACTGGCAGATTGTGTGATTTAATGCCACCAAAGTAAAACACTTTGGGCTGACTTCCAGGGAGTAGAATAAACAAGCGTTTTATCAGCACTCCACTAAAGCTCATTTGCTTCTAAGAGGCTACTGATGTGAGCACCTACCTTCCAAACAATACTGCTTTTGAAATAACTATTCTGAACTTAATTATGGCATGTGCATTGCCTTGGTCGGTCCTCCCTCAGGACCACAAATGTCCCCGGAGAAGAAACATCCTCCAGACTAAATCCCTTACTCTGCTGACCTGTCAAATTTAGGAAGAGCAGTCAACAAGTACCAGCAATTTCTCTGCTGTTCCTTTACATTTTTGGGAGTGATAGCCAGTTTATAATATGGGCACAGACTCTGCAAAACATTACTGAGAGTAGTCCAAAGTTTGTGGCATTTTGCTACTGTTTTTTTTTTAAGAGAATGCATTACTTCATGACTCTTGACATTTCCCCCCTTTAAAAATTGTTTGTCTGCTGCCAGAGAGAAGCTCTGTGTGTCCAGATCTTGTCCTTCCATTGAATTTTCAATAGGAAAGCCCTTATTCCTGACTTTTTGTGAAATGCTGCATCGGATTTAAAGCAGTGTGATCAGCAAACATGTCCTTCAGAAAGCTGCAGTGCAAGGAGCCGGGTCCTGCTTTTGCACTTGGGCCATGCACTAATGTTCATCTTGAGTCCAAAAATGTTGCTTTTTCCTGTAAAGTAACTGCACATCCTGGGTGGTCTGAAGCTTCTGGGGAAGACAGGAGAACAGGTCACCTCTGAGTCCCCTGCAGCTAACTCCCAGAAGAGAGATAAACCTCTGTAATCACAAAGGGGATGTGGTCATGGATGCTCTGAAGGGAGCATGCAGCTCTGTGTAGGGCCAGGTGAAGGTGGCCTGTGTGACATTTGTTACAACTTTTCTGAACTTCACAGCCTTTGCTTCTTGTCTTCTGCTTAGGAGCAGGTATTTCCCAACAGCTCCCTGCAGCCTTTGAAGGTGTCCCAAGGGCTGGCCAATTTGGCTGTTCTCTTCAACAAAGTTATTTTTCAATTTTATTTTGTTTGTTTAAAAAAAAATTTGTTTAAAATGGTACTCATATGAAAGTCTAAAGACTTACAAGCAGGTAGCAATGATGATGATTTCAAAGACAGGCTCTCGAGTCATGGGTTGGTATACACCAAAATGTAGCTGATATCTACCGGGGCTATTAATAGCCAATTCTGATAAAGCCTGGAGCTGGTGGGATGGCCCCACCTCTGTCTTGTACAGCAGCAGTAGTTTTCTCTGTCTAGTGAGCAATAACATAAAATAAAATCTCTGGTAAATTTATACAATGGGATACAAGCACAATCAGTTGTCTTTGTGTGGCATAGCAGCATTTTTTTTAGAGGTACCCACTTCAGAGTGCTGGGTAGGAGGCATTGCTGCAGCAAAATACTGCTGTGTTGGTTGAGTATCACACAGCTTTGGGCAAGGTGGGAAGCTGTCATGACCCCCGACGCAGAGCCAGGAGACCACCTGCCCCCAATGCCATAAAACATCACAAATGCATAAAGAATGGAAAACAGGGAAGATGTAGCCTAGATGCATAGCTTTAACAAGAGCTAGTGGCATAGAGCATCCTCATGAGTGAGGTTTTAGCTGGAAACATACCAGAACAAAGAACAGCATAATGTTTGGCACAAGGTTCATCTTTTTTCACTTGTTTCTGGCAAGTTAATATTTGCATACGGCTGACACTTCTTTGAGAGCAGCTACTGAAGTGTAAAGGAAAAAAAAAACAGCCCACTGTTTCAAACTTCTTGGCATCATGTTTCATGCTCTGCTTGACAGCTGTGAAATGCTGTTGAGCTGGAAATAACACACGGAGCAATCAAACAGCCCTGTGGTTTTACAGCTGCTCAGGAACAGCAAGATGTGAGGTGCAGATGTGTGAGCACAGCGCGTCCGTGGACGGCTCTGGTTGCTCTGGGCTTGGGATTGCCGGCATCACTACAGCTGCAGGAGTCCTCTGCAAAGCATGGGACTTGCGTGGCATGTGCCAAAACCATCCTGCTGTTGGGCTGCCCCAGGCAGGAGAACCTGCAAGGAGCCGTGTCCCATGCATCTTGCTGCTTCTGGAAGGCCACCTACAGCCTCAAGTGAGCATGTTCACGCAGGTAGCAACGACCTTCCTCTCCCTCAGGAGATGTGAGGAGTTGGTAGATACTGGCTGTTGTAATCTCAGTCCTACGTTTGAGCTGCTCAAGATTACTACTGATTAAGTTGTGGTCTGAGAAGCATCGCTGGGTTAGGCATAAAGCAACACTTCTCGATGAAATGCATCCTTGCACCCCCATGTTTGCCCATGGGCTTTCCTTGGTTGTTTTTCTTAGCATCCTGTACAAAAGAACCATTGGGAGAGCAAGGACTGACTAGCTGGTGAAGCATCTGTAGGCAGCAGCAACACTTAGAGAAAACAGAATGTGCTTACTAGATTGGGTAAAATACACAGGGAAAAAAAAAAAAAAGCTAAAGAAGACAGGCTGAGCTGCACATTAGTATTCACCTGGCAAGAACGAACTGCTTGGAAATCACCCTGCAGTCTGCTTTGTCCTTTTTTTTACTTATTACTACAGCTATTCTGACCATTGCGATTGTTGTTGCTGTGAAATAACGATCTGCAACTCTTGGATAATACAATTTCTTCCCTTCTCAGAGAGCTTAAATCAGGATTTAAATGGTGGTTGCCGAACTCTTGCATGAATATGGACTTGGTGATGGACTGAAAAAACTTGGAAGTGCTTTTTATCCAACAATATAAATACAGGCATTTTTGTCTTCCTAGGAAGGACAGATACCACTGACTGCTCCTACTTTTCTTGGGTGAGTATTCTGGTCAAAATATGTTTTAATTAACTTTATGACCTGTTTTTTTAGAATTGTATCTGTGTTAGTAGTATAGCTGGCACAATGTCTTGTCTGCAGCACCAGTTTTTTAAGCTGACATTAATGTCCAAACAGACCGCTAATGAAGGCTGATGTCCTGAAAGTGTTACAATGCTTAAAATAAAAATCCTGGCATTCACTTTCCAGTTTCTTCTGTCATCTTCTCTCGCTTGTCTGCACAGGTTGATAGCAGAAGAACAAGGGCTGTAACCAAGTTTAACAAGAGCATGAAGGGGCCATTTCTGTGCTTATCAGGAGACATCTCACACAGTGTGACAGTCTTTAATCATCATCATCATCCTAGGCATGATAAACTGGAAAATAACGGGGGGCAGGGAGAGGTGATGAAGGGTGGTGTGTCTGGGTCAGGGCTGCTGTAAGTATGCAGCAGCATTTCAGGACCTTGTTCTCCTAACAGGGAACTACAGGACAACTCCTCCACCCCACCGTCCTCCTCCTCTTCCTCCTCCTTTTCCTCCTCCTTCTCCTTCTCCTTCTCCTCCTCCTCTTTCCTCCCTTAGTTTAGGGAGCTACACACACACAGACACAGAGACACACAGACACAGAGACACAGGCACACAGACACACACACAGACACACACAGACACACATGCGTATTTCCCTTTGCCCAAGCCCACTGTCTCATCTCTGCACTTAACCTTTGTTTGCATTTTCTTTCTTGCCTTTTCAGTGACTAGTGGCGGCAGCTGATGTTGAAGCCAAATGCTAATAAGGCTATGTTAAGTACAGCTCCAGGCATCTGTTGTACTGGTAAGAGCCAGCACAGACTTTGCTGGCTGGAGCACTGGTGAGGTTGCTGAGATACCCTTGGAGATTGGAGTGGCAGCAGTCAGGCTCGGTTAATGAACCGCCTTGCATGGCTGAACACTTACAACAAACTGCATGAACTGAATTTTGTCTGACACGTCTACAAATTGTCTGTGGAGAAGCAGAGGAACTACCAGGTGGGTGAAGCAATAATGTGTTAAATTCAGCCTCCTGTCCTGGATTATGGGCTCATGTCAGCTGCTTCTGAGGAAGGCAGAAGTAGCAAGGGGCTGGAAGATTGAGATGATGACCTGCTTGTGAGCCAGTGCTGGGCTGAACTGGGGCTAGCTTGTCAGTAAGGACCTGAGGGGCAGGAAAATGCAGAATTTTCAGACAGAAATGTCAGACTTGCTTGAAAGCCAGGCAAGAACTTTCATTACCTTCTTATTCTTCTGTGTTACAGAACAGAGCTGAGAAATTTCCAGAGAAGAGAAGAGCCAAGAAATGTTTCTGCCTTCTTTCTTGATCATTTTAAACATAAGGTGTTTCTCTTCCTCTTTTAGCCCTACCAAACTCTCACTGAGGTCACTGGAAAGGGTGGGAAGACTTCTGCAGAGGTACTTGGACCAGCTTCTACCTCTGCTTTGGACAGGTTACACATGCTTTGCTTCCAGTGGCAGAGAGGGGCATTTGGTATCGTTTTTCTCCACTGCTTATATCCGAGCATGCATTTATAATCAGCAGCATTTCTAAAGACTGTGGTCTGCTGTGATCAGCCAACAGAAGATTTGCAGAGCTGCAGGCACCTGCATTGCACTCCGTGGAAAGAGCCCTCCTGTCCTCACATCATGCAAGGGAGGAGACATGAGAGCAGACCGGGTAGCTCAAGCACCAGTTTGGATGCAGCAAACTGGCATGCCTCTCCATGCTTGACTCCAGCCCTAAGCCTGAACAAACATCTTGATCTCATGTATTTTACGGGTGCTGTTCTGCTGATTAAAGTAATGAGTGGTTTAAGGCAAGGGCACATGGGCAGGTACAGCCCCTAGCGCAATGTATTCCTGACCTCTGCTTCATGAACTACAACACTGTGCACACCAGCAGTTATGCAGAGCAAAAGCTGTCAGAGCGTGACTTAGGCTGCAGCTGCGTGTTTTACCCATTTTCTCAATGGATTTTTTAAAGTCAAGTCTAGGTCTTTAGCAGGTTTTGTGTTTTGATTGTATTTCGTATTCCGATTGTATTTTGGTTATCGATGGTTATTCTTTGTTGTAGACTTTTCTTTCCCATGGGGGAAAAAACCCCCCACGTTCTGCTTTAAATAGCTGTCCAAGAGCAGGCACCTGGGGATGCTCTCTGATGAGGCGAGCTGCCATAGCCACACGCTCACCAGCTCGGTCCTTCCCCACGCTCCCCACGCCTGCCTGTGCTGTTGGGCCGATCTCACCGGCGCCAGTGCCGGCTCGCATCCCTGCAGAAGGGAAATGTCTTTCAGCAGGATGCTCTCTGAAAGGAGCAGGTCTGTGTGCAGGTGTCTGGCAAAATACTCTGCAGGTTTTGCTTTTTCCCGGCATGCATTTCACCCCTCCGACAGCACTGAGGGTCAGACCTGTTCATCGGAGGATACTGTGATCCCACCAGAGACCGGCTCTGCAGGGCATCCCCGCCTGTTGGCATGGTTGTTGCTCCTGGGCTTTATTTTTATTCCTACCTTTCTGAGCTTTAGAGAATTTGATGTCAGGGTAACACTAGCATTTTGCACATCTGGCTGGGAATAACAACTGAAGAGATTGTTTTGGGGAGTTCCTCTCAGACTGCATCTTGACAATCACAGCTGTGCATCCCACAGTCAGCCTCCCCACTGTAAGGCTGTGCTGGGGGTCTGACCTTGCCAGACCTGTGTGTCTCCAGCAGTGTTTTCTTCATGTTCCTCAGTCAACACATTACAAGACATGAGGGCAGGGTGGGTTTTGCCCAGGTCCATGCACTGGGAGTGAGTGCGTGGTGCTGTGACAGATATAAACCAGTAGTTTTGACTACAAGCCCTGTCAAATCATTGCTAAAATACGCTTTACTTCATGGGCATCCTGACGTGTCTGGAACAGGCAGCTGCTGGAAATTTGTTGAAGAACTTGTTCTCACAGGTTTTTTTAAACTGCTGTTTATTTTTATCTAAGTGGTGATGCTAAATTTGGACATGTTATTGATAAGCATCTCCATTGGTAGATTTATCTGATCTGGACCTTTGAACCTGCTGAGGGGTAGCACCTCTACTGAGTTTTCATTGTAAAAATGAAATAAATCAGCAAGTTTCTAGCCATAAAAAGAGGCAGTACATTGTGTTACTGCCAGTTTGCAGAGAAAGTTTTTGCTGTTCTTTTCAGAATGAAACAGTGAGGAGACATTGCTTCATTTTTTCCCCTTAACCCAATTAGATGATTAGTGTATACTATCGGGTGTGTTTTTCCCCATGAATTCTTGTCATTGATGCTATAGACAGTTTGTATTTTAATGGAAATTAATGGCTTTTGTGATAGCCGACCAGGACACCTCAACAGAAGGGGAAGCCAGGAGAGTTTACATGTTCTGCCTAGGAAAAGGCAGACTGGGAGGATGTCTGCTTGCTTTCTCTAAATATACATGGTTATATGCCAGGAAGGTAAAAGCTTAAAGGGACATGGTTTAGTGGTGGGCATGGCAGCACTGGGTTAATGGTTGGACTCGATGACTTGATCTTAAAGGTTTTTTCCAACCTAAACGCTTCTATGATTCTGTAATTCTATGACATGTAGAGACAGTGGAATGCCTTTGGGCTGGGAGCCAGAAGCGGTGGCTCTGAGGCTGTGTGGCAGTTGGGATGCTGCATAATAACCTCAGAGAGCATCCAGAGGATGTGAATGGTCCAAGGCGGTGTCTGCCAGGGAGGGAAGAAACCTCTGCTGTC
Source organism: Falco naumanni (assembly GCF_017639655.2). NCBI lineage: Eukaryota > Metazoa > Chordata > Aves > Falconiformes > Falconidae > Falco > Falco naumanni. The sequence continues at coordinate 8,146,344 of NC_054080.1, forward strand.
TCCAATTTTTTATTATTTTTTTTATGTTATAATCCTCCTTACCACTGCTGCCAAATGCTGGTGGAAAAAGCTTGCTCAAAGAGCTGTGAGCTGGAGACAGGTAAAGCCGCCTCCAGGTTTTACGTAGAAATTAAAGGAATAAATCTTACACCAGAGTGGTAGACAGCTCAAGTGAAATATAGGCAGGGCTTGGCAATTACTTGGTATTTCTCCCCTCTCAGGCAGAAATCTGTAGAAATTTTCATTCTTTAATGAGTTTAACCGATCTCTCAGAGTAAATTATGCAGCTAACACTTGATTATGCACCTCCTCAGCACTTCATTTGAGTAGGACAAAAAAAAAAAAAAAGAATGTTTGGAAGTGAAGCTGGTGACATGAGACTTAACCTCCAGCACCTGAAAATACTGCAAATACAGAGCTGCCTGACTCACTAAACCCACAACAACAACATTCAAAAACAACAAAAAAAACCAAACCACCAAAGGCATGGTTAATGGGGGGGGGAAAAAAAAGAAAAAAAAGTGTGTCATCATTCAGAGGAAATAACAAAGTATCTAATTTTAATTCTCATTCATAAAGCAATGCTTCTGAGACTGTAAAGGTTCTAAGTCATATTAGTCATCATTTGTAATCCTAGAAGCCTCCTGAGGGATTAATAAAGTATGTTTTGAGCACAGCTGAGTCTCTTCCTTCCCCAAAAGAGCAGCAGCTCTGGGCATGTGGGCTATCCCACTCGTCTGTGCTCCACAGTGACTTGCTTGTCAAAACAACAAGTGGAGGGGAGTGAGGTGAGGTGGGGGAGTCCCTGGCCAGGGATGTGGGAACCTCATACTCTGGACATGCAGCTGAGCCTGCATCAGACGTATTCGTGGCTTCAGCTTGTGCTGCACAGATGTGCAGCTCCTGAACACCGGCGGTTCAGCATCCCTGGGTTTCTGGTTAAATTTGGAGTTGTAAATTGCAGCTCATCATTGTCAGAAGCTGGGGCTGGGGGTTCAGCCAGGCAGGTCTGCATCAAAACTGGCTGTGCTAAGGGCTTGTTCCGCCTAGGCTCTGCCTATCTGCTCCTTGTGAAAACTATGCTACAGTTCACCAGCCGGCGTGGCGCTGGAGGAGATGTTGTACAGCTGTACACCTTCTCTGAGGACCTTCTGCAAAATCACTTTTCCCACACACTGTGTGTGATTTTATAAGCGTTTGCTTCACAATTTCTATTAAAAGCAAAAGAGGAAAGATGGTGTTGGAGGTTGTGAGCTGCAGACTGGGTGACCCAAGTCCTTGCTCCACAGAAGACATCTTCACAAGTTCAGGCACGTTATTTAGACCACAGGAGAATGACAGTGCCACTTTTTTGACAGGGATGGATAGGGTCCCTTCAGACCAAATTCCCTGTCTGTGGACAGTGAAATTAGGCTCCAGGTGTAGCTGGCAGTACCTTACGAATTGATGGGACCCTCCTTGCCCCAGGACTGCAGGCCTTTTACCACACCTCCATGTAGCCCTGGACAAGGTGTCCATGATGCAGCCATGAGTGCCATGGGCTGCTGTCCCTGCAGTCACTTTTAGGTCTGCTGTTAAACACAGTGGTTTTTATTCTTCACCTGCAAAGTGCAGACATAAGGACATCCATTTTTCTTGACCTGCAGCGAGGAAAAAGTGGAAGCGATTAACTACTGGGCTAAGGTGACTTTACCAAGCCACATGGAGTTCTGGGGTGGTGACGTGGAGCTGGTCATGCTGTATTGCATCTGTTCCCTGTCTAGGTAGTGGGCAACTGTGCTAGTGTGGCTGTGTGAGTCTTTCAGGCTTGATAAACATGGTTACCCACCCAGCATTCAATAACACGAACTCACAAATAGTACCTCACAGCCATTATTTCCTTTTTTCACTCTCCTGTGCATTTTTTCATGGATTGTACAGACTCTTTACCCAGATTATGCTCTGCAAATCCTAGTTGTAAACATTTTTAGAAACTGAGTGATGTTCTGTGTTGTTCCCACCTCTTGGCCATGGTACCCACAAGAGGTGTGGGGGCTGCTGGTCTCTCTGCCAACAGCCAGCACAACTGGAAGGCAGAAAAGTGCATGCTGCATGCCCCAGATTTTCCTGAAAATGTCCTGGATGGATTCTCTCTGACTGACCACTAAATAGTCATCCTTTCCCTATCATTAAATCAGGGTGTACTGGGTTTTCAACACTGTAAGCAAGTACAAAATCAGTTAAACAAAGCAGAAAGTTCTCGGATCCATGATACCTTAACATCTCTGTTAAAGTATCTTTTGATACTAAACTATGTTCTAAATAGCCATGGCTTACATTTTGACTATTTCAGCGAAAATATTTGCAAAGCTGTGTCACAGCAGGGACCGACTTTCTGTTAGTAGCACTCTGTTCTCTGCCTCCAAGTGAACCATGTGCGTGTGCTTGAACAGCAAGTATGGAGATGAGAAGAGATCCTCAGAAAAAAACATTTGTCATACTGTAGTGATGAAATCTTGTTTTCAGCCTATCTTGGCCTATGATAGATGTAAGCATCTAGCAAATCTTTATGGTCCCCTGAAGTTTTACATCTGTTTTGTTTCATAAGATTTGGTACTGGCAGTGTTTCATTTTTCTGTTACTTTTCTGTGCTGTCCTATATGCAGAGAACTGGAATTGCAATAACATTTCCTTCTGAATGCAGCAAAGATTTTTTATAAGAGAACAAGACAGTTTTGTTACCTGACAGAAACGTTTAAGGGAATATTAATTAAAGCTGCCTGGAACTTAATTAATGTACTCAGAGTTGCCCTCCCAGCATCCTTTCATTTACTGTGGGCTGAGTCTCAAGTCCTCTAAATGTAGTGCAGATGAGATGTGCTAAAGGAGCTGGAGAGAAGTTCCTGTTGTTGGACCAAACCATACTTTCCCACCACATATGAGGGCAAAGTCAACATTTGACCCTTAGTGCAGGAAAGCAGGGAAACAGAGGAACTGGGGAAGCTGTGATGCTTCGTTGTTCAGTTCCAATAAGGGCCTAAAGTTAAACTGTAAGCGTTGAGAAAGCTCATGTTTAACAAATTAACTGAATTAACTTTTGCATTATTTCTGAAACACAAAAGCTCTCCTGTACATGCCTGAAATAAACTAAATAAACACCATACCAGGATTTGAAACCCTTTCTAAAAAGACATTAAAATTCTTCAGAGGGACAGATTTTTTTCTCTTGGGCTGATTTGAGGTGATAATTAAACAGTGCATGAAACACAAACTGTTCTGCTCTTCTGTTTTGGGGGCTGATTGGGAGCTGGTTTTGGCTCATCTTTTATTGTCTTTGCAGTTCTTAAGATCCCAACAAATTCTCACAAGCATGAAATGAAGTCTGTCTCTTAAATTTATGATAGGGAGGGCTGCAAGGAAACGAATGCAAGGTTCCAAACACATTTGGAACCCAAACAGTTCCAGTACAACGCATATCCACCCAACTCAAAACTGAAAAATGAACACAATTCTTATTTAATCTCTTGACTGCTTGACGCAAGAGACATCCCGTTCAGAAAATAACACCTTGCTTTCACTCTGCATTAGCACTGTGTTATATTCCAGATCCACAGTTTCTAACCTTTGGGAACAGTCTTGGCTGGCTTTCAAGTATTTGTGTCTGTGCAAGTGGAGGAGACAAGAAGCAGGACAAATTGAATTACATTTCTTCTCTGATCCAGACACCTCTGCAAAGGAGGGGGGTGGGTGAGTGGGGTGAATGAAGCATCCAGGCATTCTGGACAAGGAAGACAAGAGGTTACGTCTTTGGTGATCGGATTAAACTGGGTCAAAACATTGTTTTGGGAGGACAGAGGATGCAAACCAGCTGTCAGTGGGGAGCAGTGTGTTTCGCACCTTGGAGCTGAACACCCGTAATACAACCCTCCTTGTGTTTGGGGCTAGTAAAGCAGAGGAGCCAGGTTTTTCAAATGTCAGAGACAGCTTACACCTTAAAGATGTGAAAACATTTGGTGATGCTTCCTGTTGCATACCTCAGCCTTACAGGAGCCCACAGCAGCTGGAGCTGCTGATGGGATTTTTTTACATTGGACTGCCCAGCAGGACAGAAAAGGCTTCCCTATGGACCAGGCAGGAGCAGGCTCCTTTCCAGGACACACCTGGCTTGGCCTGTGCATGCATCTGCTTTTCTCAGCTGACAGTGCAGGGAATCACACATGTCTGGCATCAGAGAGTTCGCTCAGAACAGCTGCACTTCACCTCCGTGGCACAGTGGTGGCATTTCAGAGCAGTTGGGGACAAAAAAAAAGATTTCCTGGGGAAAACAATCTGCAGAGGTCAGGGAGCACAGGTCTATGTTTATGGGTTGCATGAAGCAACCTAAGATCCAGAAGACACCGAACATGAACAGGAGGACTGAGGTTGGCCTTGCAGTGGGGCAGCTGCCTTCAGCAGCGTCCTAGGACCCAAGAAGGAGAGCACAGCAAAAGGAACTGCTCCCACCTGGCATCTATACGGGCTCCTACACCTCTGCAGAGAAATCTGAGTCTCTGCTTGCCTCTGTCCTGCCCTGCAGGTGGTCTCACTGAAGACAGTGTATCACCAGAGGGACTGAAGTGTGAGTTGGGAAGAAGTGGTGGAGTGTTTGGCTGTCCCATCTCAGCTGGACCACGCGCATCCCTGGGAATCAGGAAGGAGCACATGAGAAAAGTCATCCATTGCTTTCTGAGCCAGCAACCATGTATCAAATGGCATTCTGCAAACATAATAAAACAGAGAATTTGCAGAAGTTAACTTTTTTCCTAAAGCAGGACTTGTTCAGTGCCTGGTCAGCAGTCTCCTGGGACCGATGGACTACTTTTAATGGATTTATGAAATACAACTAAGTAAGAAAGGCTGTCACCAGTAGATTTAACTTGCTGTGCAAGGTTCCATAGCACCAGCAGAAGATTTTTAAGGATCTTCAGACTGAAAAAGGCTGAAACCCATGATCCTAAGGTAGTAGTGGCCAGAGCCTGCAGGGGCTCACTGTGACACTTGCCACGCTGTCTGCACTGTACAGGACAGCTGCTGGTGGCTGGCATTTGCAAGCAGCAGCAACCGAGAGCCTTTGTGAATCTTTGCCAGGACAAAACCTGCAGCAGCAATCACTGAAGAAAGCATAGCATCACCTGAACAGGAACAAATCAATATCATTAGCAGATTCATTGTAATAACCCATTCATGCTAGATAATAGAATATATAGAGTATGTTTGTGTATAAACATCAGTGTGTATGAGTATTACCTTCTTAATTTAAGGATAGCACTGGTTTTGTCTGTGAATATGTAGAAAACTGCCAAATGTGTAGCTGACATTCCCTAAGGACATATTGCAGGTCGCCCAGTGCAGCGGTTTAGTGCCCACCAGAGGGAATACAGGAATGCGCTGTGCCGCTGCTCAGCTGGAGAGGGGTCTGGAGCACCCAGCAATTGTGCTGTGTTGGGAGTTGCAGGAGCTCTCCGGTGCATGGGAGATGAAGTGGCAGTGATTATCGCAGGTTTGCAGTGTATTTATCAGGATATATGAGTCCTCTTAATGTCATACTTCTCAACAGGCCTTTTGTTAATTTCCCTCTCAAACGCAAACCACAGAAAAAAAGAAAAAAAATCAAGTGCTTGTGGCACTTCCAACATACTCTATTGTAAATATTTTTAACCTCTTCCTTTGATCAAGGTTTTTTTCTTCCATTTTCTCTGTCTTTTAGGGGATCTCAGTGAAGGGCTTATTGTAAAAAAAAATTTTAGTAGTGGCATGGAAGTAAACGTGCTGGCACAGATTTTACCGTTGGACAGTAATGTCATGTTCTTGATAGAAGGGCAAGGATCCACTAACATCCCTTATGGCTGTAATATCATTGCCATAGCCTTAGTCCTGCAGTGATGGCAGACTACCAAGATCCTAACCTCTGCTCCATGCTGACTTCTGGTGTTGTGGTGGTGGTTTGTTTTTTTTTTTAATTTATTTAGTACCCTGAGGGGTGGTTATTTAATTCGACTCCAGTGCCTAGGTCTCAAAAGGCTGACTTGGATGTGGAAGCATTGCAATGTAATGTTTTCAGCAAAATCATGCATACATTCAGACTTTACTAATATTCCTTAAGTAACCAGTAACTACTTATAAAAAGATACCTAGTAGTAAGGCTGATTACAGTCTTTTAAATTAATTCAGGCTATGCAAAAAAGGCAATATTAAAACAGGCTCAGAGTGATGGGAAGCCACCACTGCTAACATGAAAGGCAGCGCTTTCTGTGCTCTCCATAAAGCATTGACGTTTTCGTAGTAAATAGCTTTTTACTGGGGATAGAGGGAGCAATAGCACTTCCTATGGAGCAGAGCGTCGGCTGGCATAGGTCTCCGTAGATACTCTCAAAGGCTGGCAATGGCTTACCTTAGCTGATGGCTTAGCTTTATTAGTGTCTTTAGCCATGTGCCTTCCTGAAACAGCACTATGCAAAAAGCAAGCCCAGAGAAGACAGGCAACCCTGCGGAACCCTGGCAGAGAATCAGGCTCAGATCTTTCTCTCCATTCTCACCTATTGTTGCAAACAATGAGTGCATTTCCAATGGATGTTACAGAAGACCTGGGGCTTAAGAAGATTAAGCAATTTCTTAATGAACTGAGGTTGAGAACGTTCTCTAGACAGATGAAGGTACCAGCAGTTTACTTGCAAGTGTAGCTTCAGTAAAATTATATCACCTTACCGATTATGATTTATCTCATATTTGTATAACATACATGCAGACTCCACCATCCCACAAAAGAATACTCAGAAGCTGTCAGTAAAACACAGTGCGTCATGCAGGTATTTTGCTGTCCGCGCAGTTTGCCCATTACTTACTGACAATTATTTCATATGATGTGCAAACAATGTAAAACATTTTGCCTAAGCATAGTATGCAGTCAGTGGAGCATACTTCTGACAGAAGACTTCATGGGAGACAAGAGTATCATTATCACAGGAGGGGGGTACTTTCTGGTCCCTATGCAGAAATTCATGCAGATAAAAGATCGGTGCAAAATAGACCTCTTCTCGACAGATGAACTTTACTAATCAGTGCCACTCCTACCTTCCTGCACACGTGTACCTATATACAAGCAAAATTACATGCCCTTTAGAAATGCCTTGCTTAACCATGATATAATCACACCTCAGGCACTTTGAAATATGTCTGAAGAAAAACGTTTGGGTATGTGAGTGAAGGGAGGAAATTTCTTATTCTCTGTTACTTATATAAACACAAGCCAAGGCTCCTTCATTTTTCAGGTGATATAATAGACACACAAAGGCAGGTGAAGAGAATCATTGTCTAATTCACTGACGGGGTGCAGGAGTAGATAAGCTGAGGCAGACTCAGCTGGGCTGTGTGTCAGGGCTACGCCCAATGGAATGAGCTCGATGGATGCACAGGGTGGGTAATGAAGGGGATCGTCACTCAGCTGGCTGGAATGGCAGTGCCTCTGATCTCGGTGTCTGACTCACAGCTCAGGCTGGGAAAGAAGAGCAAGGAAGGGCAAAGGCAGAAATCCCTTCCTGCCTTCCAGCATCTTCTGCCTGCACTTCTGCAAGTTCTATATGAACATGCCATATGGAAGTCAGTCGTGGGGAGCTCCAGGTCCATCACCTTGTCCAAATCCCTTGGTACCCATCTTCCTCAGAAATGGGGCAATGTTTGAAATAGGTTGGAAGGAGTCACATGGACTAATGCTATGTTAAGCATAACTTGTGCTCCGTATAGATAGGAGTGATGGGAACACTGGGAGAGATGTTACATGTCTACATGTCCTAACTTCAGACACTCTGCTTCAGGTTGAGATATCTGCTCTGCAGTTGGTAAGCAGGGAAAGGCAGCCTTCCAAATGAACTCTTTTGAATCCCTTTACAGAGAGTCTACAGGTGTCTAGCCTCCAAGTTCAGATACTTCATGTAGGTCATGTAGGTGGCTAAGGCAATGGTCACACATGTCGTCCATTCATCATCTTATCACACAATATTTTGGGTTTTTTTAGAGTGGTACCTTGTAGCAGGAGATACTTAGAGCAATTTCCCTATCTCCACTGGCTGAGAATAAGTCAGATCAAGTACACTGTTCAGAACAGTTGAGCCAGTGCACCAGAAATTCACATATCGTGGACTCAACAGCCAAGTGAAGGACATGCAGGGCCACCACATTGGGTCTCTGGACTAGACCAGGAGGTTCAGTGATCAGCTGGATGCTGTCAGCTTCCCCATTCACTTCACTGGACTTCTGTAAGGAGGTATGGGGTTTTTTTCTCAGATGGCTGAACAACAGATCTCACTTTGGGAGTGGGCAGGTGTCATGTCTCCTTCACAGGAAGTCATGAATGCACACACAGAGGGTCACAGAGACTTGCCAAGTGTCTTTAATCAACCCTTCTTGCAGATGGCATGATGTTACCCAAAGGCACAAGCATCAGGGGTCTGCAATATGATATCTTGCTGTGAGCACTACCTGTCCAACACGAGGTGCAATTTTACTATTTTAGAAAGTATTCTTCTCTACTGGCAGCAGGTCAGTTAAGGTTCCACAAAATAATGTCTACGAGTAGCAACAAGTAATGCAAAACTCCTTGTGTACTTCTCCAGCATGACAAAAAATGCTATATGAAATAAGATTACAAGAAACAGGAGAAATACAACTTGACCCCAGTTCTTGGTCAATAGGATATACTACATCCTTGTTTTCATCTAAGGGAACAATGGTTGTCCCTACAATTGGCCTTGGCAAGATCACAACTTGTGGCCTAAATGAGGCAACAATAACTCACTCATCATCACTAAGTTGCTCAGGAGCAATGAATGGGATAGGCAAAGAAGTCAAAAGCCCATTCATGAGCCTCCACAATCTCATCCCAGTTGTCTTTATTTAACTCTGCATGCACTTCTACCTTTCTTTAGTCTATCTCCAATAATGCTTTTGCTCTACATGTGTCAAAAGGTGTACCTCTGCTCATCAAGGTGGGATGTTTTTTACTAGGTTGACAGGATAGCCAGGGTACATATAAACAAAACTAATGGAAATTTTTTATTGGGTCAAGTAAAATAAATGGTTACGTTGCTGTGACAGCTCTGGTTTTGCTTGATAAGCATTATAACTACAAAGCATGCTCCTAATAGGAGAAGGTTAAGAGGGGTGTAAAATTAGCCAAGTTTTCTTGCCTTTTGACAAAACAGCGGTTAAAATCTGGTGAAGCCAACCTGGTGAGTGCAAGTCATGTTCTTTGATGTGACACAGCCTTCTGTGTCCCCAGCCTGCAACAAGGACAGAGACCAAAGGGACATTCCACACCAGCAGGTCTGATCTCCCCCCTTACCAGATCCAGGGAGCAGATGCTCAGTTCGGATGGTGACTGCTACCAAACAGCCCTGGTCACTTGGTGACATGTACTAACTGGGATCATCACAACTTCTCTTGAGGACAATCTGCTGATCTTCAGAGGAAGACAAAGAAATCTTTACAGAGAGGGAGAAACTATTTTCTGGCAGCAGGCATGAAAATCTGTTGGGGAAAAAACCACAATGATCATGTTTTCAGCACATCTCCAACAAACTCTATGTGCTTGACAAAAGATGCATTGAATGGATTCAGAGGCAGACTCAGGACTGCTCTTGAAATGCAGCACAAAAGGACTGGATGCAAAGAAGATCCTCAGCTCATGTCTCTTGACTTGTAAACTCCTACATGTGCACAGTATAGAGGGGTGTTTGTTATCAAAAGACAGCTTCTGACTGAATTCTACACCCTTCTTCTTTTTTTTTTTTTTTTTACTTTAGATCTGAACACTGTTAAAATAGGGACTGCATTGCTGCATTGCACATTGTAGTTTCTTAGTTTCCTAGTTTCTGGAAAAAATATGTTCAGCTAAAGTAAAATATAAGAAAAAAAATCAGGGGGTTTATTTACAAATATACACACACACACACACACACATATATATATATAGCGTATCTGGTTTGTTTGGTCGGTAAGAGTAGAAATATATTCCTATTTGTTTTGTTGAAATTGTTCCATATTTTGGGATTTTTTTCATCAAATGACTGTGAGCTTCTTTCTAAATGGTGTGCCCCTTCATGTCAGTGGTAATTACTTTTCCTCATGAGAACCCCCAGTTTTCTTTTAAACAGGGAGAAGTCAGTGGCTGTAGTTAAGTTTATGTGTTGAAGGTAGCTAGTGCTCACATAAAAGACATGTTCTGTGTCACATGCTCCTCAGGAATGACAAAAAAGGTTTATAAAAGCAACAGGAGCTGATGGATGCTGTCACAGATAAGACTTTACATCTAGTTTGAAATACAGATACGTAGCTCAATAGACATGATTTTTAGAATTCACTTTAAAACGCAAGTGTTTGAAAATGAGGTTGATACCATAAAGCATTTGTGCAAAAAGAAATATCTCCAGTCTGTTAGTAATGTATATGGCATTATACGCACATAGTGTTTATCTTCTAGGCAACCTACTTGATTTTTATTTGCTATTAGGTAAATCCCATTGCCAATTTTTTCAGGAGCATGACAAAGATGCATTGTATTATGATAGAAACTTTCACTGCATATTTTTCTAGTACATGGGTTTTTTACTTGACTCTCATGCTTAAATTTTTGGAGGTCATCCTTCAGAGGATAACAGAAAAGTCTAGGAAAGATGCTTGTTATTTATGTCTGTTTGGACACCCAGAAGATGGCAAACACACACTTAACATCTTGTAAAGTGTTTGGTGTCTCTACCTTACCTGGAATCACAAAGAAAATTTCCTCTTAATATAAGACAGCAGCCACTCAGACCTGGTCTCCCTACAGCACATGTGAATGCCCCTTTAAGAAGTTACTGGTAACTTCAGGGAGCCCTTTTTCTCTCCCTTGCCTCCCCAGATGTTCTTATTATTGAATAACCTCTCCCAGAACAGGTCTTGCTGAAGTTGTTGTATTTCTGCATTATTTTTTTTTAAAGAATCTGCACTTCCTTATGGGATGAAAAATTCCCACCAGCCTAATTCTCAAGTTTCTTAGGAAAGTTAAGTAAAATTCTCAGAGGGTGAAGCACATATATATAGTGTGAATTAATAGTCATGGTGATGCAGATGGGAAAACAGCAGTGTGCTATTTTCTTGCTTAAACTATGTCAGTTATTAAATAATACAGCAGAAGCAACACAGTATATTGAATAGCCTACACTGAAGAAGCGGAAAATGCTTAAAATAACAGCTTGTAAATAGCCCAGAAATAGAAAAAATTTTGCCCAAATTATTTCATTAAATCCTATGACCAATGAATGTATGAGGTGAGATTGCAGCACTTTCCTGAACAATTCAAAGTTTTAGAAGAATAATGGCTAATGGTACCAGATCTGTTTGTCTCTGGCTTTCATCTGCACTTCTTTCAAATTAAAAGAAAAGCAAACAGATTTTTTGCACTCCTGTATTTACATCTGGCAGAGAGGAAACCATTAAAAAGTCAAGTGCCTGCTCTCCTACTTTCCTCGTTATTCTACCTTCTCGCACCACAACCCTGGAAAACCCAATCCACAGCAAATTTTTAGTCAGTCCATCAGCAGCACAGATTTTGAGTTTCGAAGGATTCCAGCTGACATCTGTGTTGATGAAATCAACTCCTCTCAAACTTGGAGACAGACTGGTGTCTACAGCGCAACCAGGCAAGCAGAGCAATGATCTTCAGGCATTCAGGGTTTGCCACTGAAAATTCTCAGCCCTGATTTTTACCGAGAAACCTGTCTCTTCATTCAGCTGCAAAATGTAGGAGGCCTTCTCCTCAATGCACATCTGATGATAAACATCTCATTTTAAACCCACTTTAAAATAATAATAATAATCGGAACTGGACCCAGCTGCTTGTTTATCATACTGAAACACGGAAATTTCCATGTGGATTTCAGGCAGCAGCTAGTTTTGGCCCTGCCTTGTCATGTATTTAGACTTGATAACACACAGGTACAAAACAAATCAGTAAATGCAGCAACCTCCTCCTAAACCAGCCATGAAACCTCATCTGCACAGGACAATACCTTCAACCTTACCTTAATGGTTTTAGGCGTAATCCATCTTGCATCATCAGCACACAAATGACCTGCTCTCCCACACTTCTCCTTGCCTTGTTGAAGTTAATCTGCTTTGGAAGGGACATTACTCTGTTCGAAACAAGCTATGACTCTGTGAGTTCAGTATGGGCTTTGACAAACTGCACCGTTTCTGGTGATCAATCCCATTGCCTTGTGTTGGCCTGTGTAGTTGCCTCAGGGCTTTCCCCTCATGTGTAATATCTCCTCTCATTTGAAAGAGAGGGAAGAACCAAGGCTTGGTTTCCCTGTGGCTGTGAAGGACCTGGCCCTGGCACCTTGCCCCTTGTCTTTTCATTCTAGCATGGACATACCAGGAAGCCAGGGTTCCCTGATGCTAGCAGGAGAGGTGTATGCTCCGTCTCCTCTTCCCAAAAGTCACTGGAATATATTATTAAATGTGTGTAGCTACCAGGAGCTACACACAGAAGAGATGACGTCCAACAGAAGCGTTTCTTGTTGCAGAGGCCTGACTTGATGCTAGGTGCTTAGCTGCCCCATCAGAGGAGGTGATCTCTTCTGGAAGTCTTTGTGTCACCTGGTTGTTCCCTACTCTCAAAAGTGATGTGAGGAAATGGAATATGCTCCTTCCCTAAACAGGGCAAGGAGGTCTTGGATCTCCTGACATGACCATGCAGAAACACAGTTCAGTAACAGACTTGGTGCTTGTGACATGGGTATGCTGTTACTCAAACGGATGGGCTTGTTAAAAAACATCTTCAGCACTCTAATTTGAAATGGCTAGCACTGGAAAGAAAGACTGTATGTCTTGAAGTTGTAAAAGTTGAAGTGGCTTAAAAGTGAACTAAGTTAGTCAAAACAAGCAACGTTTTAGTTCCTTGTGCCTTAGCAGGATTAAGGATGAAATAAGAAATTATGAACAATTATATTTGTACATTATTCAAGTTGATGCAAAATATCAAAATAGCAAGACAGAAGCGACTTTCATCTCAGTGCCACTGGCAACCTCTTACATCCCACTTTAGCTAGCTACTTAGACTAATCTTGCCAAGGTCAAAGGAACCATGTGTTTTAGACAGAAAAAAATATTTTTTTTGCTTTTCACTTCTTTTCGAGTGGAAGGATAACTCTTTATCTTTACAGCTACTAAGTAATGAGGTTTACTGTTCTAGCACAGAGAAAGCTTCAGCAAGTGCAAAGATGATCCAGCTTTGGCCCACACAATGCTTTCCTAGATTCCCGTAAAGTTTTAATGCGAGTGCTTCGTTAAGTGTCATAGGAAACAGCCTCACTCACAGAACTGTCTTAAGCTGTGTTTGCATGGCAAATGGTGATGAAATTCCAGCAGTGAAATGCAGAGGAATGTTGTTATCAATGTGGAGCAACAAGCAACGTGTCAGCCTGGGATGTGCACGCCAGCTATTTCTGCACTGCTTTCATTGCTGCTATTTCCTATGCTGTCAACATTAGAGTTGACTTGGGTACACTCACCTGTATGTTCATCACAACTACATTTGGCGGAGCTCCTGAAAAATGTAATCACACGTGTAAGATAATTTAAACTTTGATCGTACATCAGGGAAAGTTATGGAAAGGTGGGTTTAAGATTTTTATCTGTGAAATATCTGTGCAAATCTTTGGGTATTTCTAAGAGATGCACAGAAGCTGAGTAGGTGAAGTTGAGCTAGAAAACAGTATAAAGATAACAGAGGCCATTTAGCAACTTAAATATGCAAAATTGAACACTGGCATTGCATAAGATTCAGTAGCCCCCAGTGGCAGAGACTGATCCAGTCCCACATTCCGTTGAGAACACTTGGTAATGAAGACATCCGAAACTAGTAAACACAAAATAGAAAGACCCTAACTTTACACCCCCTGTCTAGTGATAGACCTTTGGGTCCCCTTGGACACACTCAGAAATGAACCACCTCACACTGCTCTAGTAAATCTGTAAGGCCAAGTAGCTTTTTCTTAGGAATAATGACTGCAGTTTGTAGCATTACAGAATACATGTAATTTTTATCTTTTGTTGTTAAAATGTGGACTTAGATTTTATTTTACACCGCAGAAACTATTCCCTTGTCTGAAAAATAGACATTCCTAAGGACATCTTTCTCAGCCGCCACATTGTAGTTGCATAACAGTAAACACAGAACTTACTTCTGGAAAACAGAACATTTCTGGGAAAAGTTCTGGTGTCATGCAGAAACAAGTATGTGATATAAGAGGCTAGGTTATTATTAAGTATGTGCGCACAATGAGAACTTGTTGTTCCAATAACCTGTTTTACCAACATCCAGATTTCAAAACAGATTATTCACTTGAATTCTTTCATGATGTCTGCATCTGGCAAACAAATTGTTTTGCTATTTATTCTGTTTCTGTTGTTGTTGCCACTAGGTGCATGGAGGATTTCAATGTCTCCTTATTCTGATAATGAGCCAACTTCTCTGCCAAATATGTAAACAACAGCTTTGGGGTACAGGACAGATGATGGGAGGAGAGGGAGGAGAAAGAAGCCCTTGGGTCACCCAGTTCCAGCATTTCATCTTAAATCTCCACATTGTTCTCCTTTAGAGGGGACAAGTATCACCAACTTACTTCTCAGATGCCAAAATGCCTTTTCCCCTGCCAGACAGATGTAGAAGAGATTTTACATGGGGATATGGACATACAGAGCTCCAGACCAATTGCCCACCCTCCATTTTGGGTGAACTCCATTCACAACCCATCACCCACGAACTCATCAGAACGGTTTCTCTGCCTTTCTGTCAGTTTATGTGACATGAACAAAATACCTTTTCCTTTAACAGTGGTTTGGGTGTCCACATGCTGCCCTCTTTACTTCAGACTGTGCAAACATTTTTCTGTGATTTAGAGCCCACCCTCCATGCCCCACCCCCCCTTTAAAACAACAGTTCCTAGCTTTGACTTTTCATAGCCAAATTAATCATTATGCAACCTGGTAATTAACCCTGAAGAAGAACCATGTACAAGTAGCAAGGGGCTGCAGGAGCAGACCTCTTTCATCCTCATGTGAAGGTTATCTGGAAGACCACCTATACCTTGATGGCTTAAAGGCTCCTCAAAAGTCACTTCTAAAGGGCATCAAAGTCTAACACAGCATTCATGTGGTGAGTGAAACATGGCAAGAGGAGAATATTGCAGGAACTACTGCTTAGGAAAGCATTGCTGAGTTTGAGTTACTCTGAGCTTGTGGGAAAAAACATTTTTTGCATATGCCAGGAATGTTTCCTAAGAATATACTAGACAGGTTTGAAATGTTTACACTCTCCCTCCAATGAATGAATGTCTAGCTTCAGTTTTTACAGATTCAGTAATCTGAATTTAATTGTGAAATTTAACCACCTGAAGAGTTTGTTGAACACCTGGAATTAATTGACAAACTGACAAATACTAGGGGAGATACTAGTAAAATTATTTTTTCTCTGCAATCATCTGCTTTGCACAGTCTTCCAGATGCAAGCCAAATACAAGCACCATTTTCTTTATTGTTTTCCATTGCAATTCTGGCAAATTTTTTTGCAGATCTGGAGCAAAAGTTACTGAAAATAATACTGAAAATTGAAAAAATCTTATTAAAATTGAGAGAAAACCCTAGCATTGATTGTAGCCAAGAGCGCAGCTGTGGGCATGCTCAGACTCCCAGTGAAAGCAGCTGGCTGAGGCCAGGACATCAGCTGCTGAGCCCACTCCTCACCTCAAGCCCATCCTTCACCATGGGCTGGAGAACTTCAGGCCTTCTGGAAACACCTGGCAGCTCACCCATGGCGGATGCTCCCTGGCCTAAATCAACTAGTTTGAAACCTCTTTGGGTGTTTAGGTGAATTGCAGGTTGCTCCAGAGGTCTGCTGACCCAAGTCCTTCTCTTCACTCCAAAAAGTCATAAACTCCAGCAGGTGATTTTACAGTTAAGTTAGCCTATAGGGTTTGCAAAATAACATTTACCCCTTGTCTATTTCCTAGAAGTAATTCTCTGCGGCAGAGGTGCTGTAGCAACAGAACCTCTGCAGCATCTGCAGGAGAAGAGAACTTTATTTCTGAAAGCTCAGATGTGAAATTATTTTTATTATTTCACTCCTGGCATACATGAATCAAACCATTCAGAATGAAAGAGACATGTCTTCAAATAGAGCTGAAAAAGAGTACGTTCTTTCCACTTCTTTTAGAAATAATGCTTGTATTAATATGGGGGATTTGACTGTTATTTTTGTGGAGCAAGGTTTGATAGTATCATGGTATCACTAGAAAATTCACTGTAGGGTTCCATGCATTTGTACTGTCGCAGAAATAGTACTTAATATCACACACTATTAGTAAGGTAGATAAAGCAACACTCCTATCAAATTCTGCTAAATTGCTTTCAGGAATACGTGGCCTGAGTGGTGATGCATGCCTAAGTCCAGTCTACAGCTCATCTCCAGAGCTGTTCTGCCAAGTTACAGGAAACTGCAAACTTCAGCAGTGGGGCTATGCTGAGATCAAAATGTTCTCCTTGACTTCGGTGAGACTTGAATGGGGCCGTATCTCTGGCTTTTTCAGTCCTGTGATCTGAAGTTAGCATTGATTAGAGTAACTTTACCCATAAGCAAATGAACTCATTACTTTTAACCACGCTGAATGACTATCACTGAAAAAATTTGCAGTTACAATGTACATACATGTTTTGCCCTGTTTGTGACATTTTGTGATCACACCCAGAATTCTGCTTACAGGTGGTATAAAAATCTGCTTGAGAGAGAAAATGAAATTAAATATTTTGCCTCTACATTTTTCGCTCTCTTTTTGTATATGCTGACATGCTCCCATTTTATTTTCCTGTGCCCTCACAATCCCCCACACCTTTATGGTTAAGGAGACTGTTGGCACCTGTGGTTCTTATTGGCATAATGCACCTTTACAATATTTGCAGTCTCTTTTAAACTTCAAGAAGGGGGGTTAAAAGAAATCCTCACTGTTGCAAAAAGCCACTCACCTAATGGTAAATGCATTATAATTTGATACTGTGGCGGATTAACCAGATCAAGTTGGGCATAGAGGACTGAGGGAGGGAAAGCTGCAGCCCATGGGGAGAGCGTGGATGCCCTGGAGAACTGAGTGAGTCTGAGAGGGACTGTGTCCTGCACCCCGATCCTGCCATCCGCTGTGCGGGATTTGTGCAAAGACAGTTACAGAATAAATTCTCCCTTGAATGGAGCTTCATCCCTGTGCTGTTTAATGGCTATTTCATGATGTGAGGCATCATTCACTTTTGTGCATTATAACTATGGATGGAGTGCACTCCTTTTACAGATTACTTGAAAGCACTTTGCAGCGCCATGTGTTTTGGCATGTAATTGTACATACTCCTACTGTACACATATACTAACATCACTGCTGATGCACTGGCAAACATCCACTTCTCTTTATTGCCTTGAGGCAAGAGCAGGCTGGCCCAGGCGGCTTTCTTTTCTGGAGAGAAAAGCGTTATTCTCTGAGCCCTAACAATCTGTAACATGCCATTTTTTTTCTTCCTTTTGAAACCCGTGAATAACAATAATCCCACTTCTCCTTAAAGAGGGCTGGATGTTCCCTGAGGAGTTTGAAACAAGATTAGCGATGAATGATAGGGGGTGACCTGACAAATGCATTTCATACCTGTAGCTGGGCTGAGAATCAGAGAAAAGGTCTGGGATTGTTTCTGGGATGGATCAAGCTACTTGGACTCTGTTGGAATAAATTCCCTATTCCCTCCCAAACAAGAATACAAAATACTGACACAGTACACAGAATTCAAAATGTCTTCTTCATAATCAGCATTTTAATAACCACATTGCACTGTCATAATTGTGTAAAGTCAGGCACCAGTCTTTAGCATAGTTTTAGGTACAGAAGTACCTAAGCAATGAAAAGTACTTATGCACAGTTTTTCTTTTCAGATGAGTTTTCACAAGTTCATTAAGTCAGGTGTATGCTCAAAAGGTGGTTTACAAAATGTTAATACATGAGAATTTATATGTGCAAATTCAAGTATATGAAGTTAAATCCCTGGTAGGTGTATGAGTTTCTTACGAATGTGCATTCACCTCAATATTTTTTTTAACTACATGGGATAACAGCAACGTGCACATTATTTTTCACAATATACTGATCTAAGTTCCTTTTTTTTTTTTTCTTCCTTTTTTTATTTTTTCCCATGTGTAACATATGGCAGAAAATTCTTTGCCCTGATTTCTGAAGTACACCTGCACCCACTTACATTGGTAGTCAAGCTGTTGTTAGAATATTTTTCTTCTCCAGGTATGCCTGCTTGGCATTTATCTACCTAGATTGCTGGCTGATAGAAAGGGAATACAATGGGGCTTCTTTGTTTTTCTGCTTTTTTTTTTTTTTTTGGGGGGGGGACACACTGCACTATCTACAGGTAGACTTACATATTGCTAATAAAAAGTGAAATCTCATAGAACTGGAAAATAGTTTTGAGTTCTGCATTGCATTAACTGTTCAGTAAAATGTGCAGAGAAAAATAATTTTTTTGTACGCTTTCTTCTACTCACTTTGCTTTATAGAGTGATGATAGAATAGAAACGTCTTAAAAGAAATACTAATCACCCTCTTTACTTGCTTTTCTTGTACACCACAGGGCATTTGACAGATAATGCATTAGAGCAATAGCGCTCTAGAAATGTAAACGTGAGCAGTGCTAAAGCATCTTCTGCAACAGTTAGAACAGGTTAATACCTAATTTAATAAAATTAATTTGGGGCTATTCCCAATAAAAATTAAAACAATGCTGAGCAACTAAAAAATTAATCTCCTGTTTTAAAGAAATCAAGCAAAATCAGAAAAGCCCCTTGCCCTTGCTGATTGCCATGTTGACATGTGCAGGACAGGGGGTTGGGGCCAAGGCTTTTCTTGCCAATGCCGGTGAAGATGCAGTTGCTAGCAGGCCAGAGTGAGTTAGGGATGAGCCAGAGCTATGCTGCTATGACCACAGGCATGGCACGCAGGGTTGCCCTGGCAGTGTGAGTCGAGACAGGATGGCTTTGCACAGCCCTCTGCCAGCATGGTCATGACCATGCCAGGGAGCTGTGTATCTGGTGGGCACCTCCATGAGCCCTTATTAGGACACGCCAGTGTTAGGCATCCTGGGTGAAGGATGACTGGCCTGATTTCCTCCTACAGCAGAGGCCCTACCCATCTGGGGACACCGAATCATGGAATCATTTACATTGGACAAGACCTTTAAGACCATTGAGCCCAACCATTAACCCAGCACTTCCAAGGCCACCACTAAACCACATCCCTAAGCACCACAGCTGCATGTCTGTTAAATACCCCCAGGGATGGTGACTCTACCACCTCCCTGGGCAGCCTCTTCCAGTGCCTGACCACTGTTTCTGTGAAGAAATGATTCTGAATACCCAACCTAAACCTCCCTGGTGTAGTTTGAGGCTGTTTCCTCTTGTCCTGTTGCTTGTCACTTGGGAGAAGGAAAGAGTGCTTAGGCTGGAGGGGACCCACAGGTCCAGCTTTCTCCTAGCTGGTGGGAGCAGCAAAACAACTCGGTCCTCTCTGACCTACTGTTGAAGAGATTTCACTGCATGTCTTGCCCGTAGAAAGCTTTTCTTAATGTTTGACCTGAATCTCCTTGACCCTAAATCCAATGTTTTTTATCCTGCCCACCACAGAGAGAGAAGTCTCATTGCTGTCTTCTTCTTTGTAACAGGCTTGGAGGGTTTAGAAGTTTCTAACCATTTCTCCTTTCTCTTTCCTCCAGGCTAGACAGTCCTATTTCTTCCAGTCTTTCCTTCTAAGTCGTGTTTCCCGTATTTCTGACTATGCCTGCAGTGAGACTTCTTCAGCTGGCTTGTGATACGCTTGAGATGCAGAACATAAAACTACAGAGGGTTCTCCAGGGGAGGAAGGATCACTCCAGGTACCTTGTAGATTATGTCCCAATCTTTAGAGTTCGATGAGGACAGCCATGGTTTTTCATACTCAGTCAGGCAGCAGTCTTCAAATGGCCTGGTAGCCACCATATCCACCTCCAAATAAGCATGTTCCTGCCAGGACAGAAGAACCCCTGCTGCCAGCTCTCCTGGGACTCACTAGCTGTAAAAAAACCCTAAATATATGTGGTAGGCATCACCCTGGCTTACCCAGTGCTGTCATCACTGACATCCTTAGGGTCAGCCCCAGTCAGGTTGGGGCATCTCCATTCTTGGAGATGTCCAAACCTTGATGGACACATCCCTGAGCAACCTGCTGGAGGTGGCCCTGCCCTGAGTGCTGGCCATCTCCAGTGATCCCTGCCGAAATAAGCACTATATAGTCTAGGATCTCAACAGGCAGCATCTCATCCTGGTGAGCTGACAGGGAGACAGCTGCCTTGCTTGGGTGACATGTGAAATCACAGCCCTTTTGCTTATCTGAAGATGCTGGAGAAGACCAAAAAAAAAAAAAAAAGAAACAAACAAAAAAGTACCTTCACTCAGGCAACATGCAGCATGTGCCACCACTTCTCCGAACAACTGCAAAACACATTCTTGCAGATCTGGCATGATGCTTCAGGTTTAAGAATCACAGAATGGTTTGGGTTGGAAGGGACTTTGTAGACTGTTTAGTTCCAACCCTCACTGTCATGGGCAGGGACATCTCCCACCAGCCCAGGTTGCTCCAAGCCTCATCCAGCCTGGCTCTGAGCACTGCCAGGGATGGGGCACCCACAGCTTCTCCAGGCAACCTGTGCCAGTGGCTAACCACCCTCACAGGGGAGAATTCCTTCCTTACACCTGATCTCAGTCTCCCCTCTTTCAGTGTAAAGCCATTCCCCTTGTCCTATCCCTACGTGCCCTCGTAAAATGTCCCTCTCCAGCTTTGTTTTTGGCCCCTTTAGCTACTAGAAGGTCACTATAAGGTCTCCTCAGAGCCTTCTCTTCTCCAGGCTGATCAACCCCAGCTCTCTCAGCCTGTCTTCATAGGAGAGGTGCTCCAGCCTCTGATCATCCTCATGGCCTCCTCTGGACTTCCCCCAACAGGTCCATGTCCTTCTTATGGTGTGGGCCCCAGAGCTGGATGCAGCACTGCATGTGGAGTCTCACCAGAGCAGAGGGGCAGAAAGCCCCTCCCTTGACCTGCTGGCCATGCTGCTGGTGATGCAGCCTAGGGTATGGCTGGCTTTCTGGGTTGCAAGCACACATTGCTGAGTCGTGTTGAGCTTCTTGCCAACCAACACCCTCAAGTCTTTCTCCTCAGGGTCCATTCCATTCTCCTCTCAGACTGTATTTGTGCTTGGGATTGCCTTGATCTCCATGCATGTCCCTGCACTTGGCCTTGTTGACCTTCATGAGGGTTTGCACAGGCTCACCTTTCAAGCCTTCAGTTTAGAGACAAGGATGTCATGCAGGACAGTGGCACATGCTTTGCACAAGTCCAGGTAGATGACTTCAGTTGCTCTTCCCTTACCCACCAATGCTGTAACCCTGTTATAGAAGACCACCAGATTTGTCAGGCAAATTTGCCCTTCGTGAAGCCATGTTGGCTGTCACCAATCACCTCCTTATTTTCCATGTGCCTTAGCATAGTTTCCAGGAGGATCTGCTCAATGATCTTGCTGGGCACAGAGGTGAGACTGGCCGGCCTATAGTTCCCCAGGTCTTCCTTCCTTTTCTCCCTTTTTTAAAATGGGGGTTATATTTCCCCTGTTCCAGCCTGTGGGAACTTCACTGGACTGCCACAGTTTCTCAAATATGATGGATATTAGCCACTTCATCTGCCATTTCCCTCAGGACCCATGGATGCATCTCATTAGGTCCCATGGACCTGTGCACCTTCAGGTTCCTTAGATGGTCTCAAATCTCATCTTCTCCTACAGTGCACAGTTCTTCATTCTCCTAGTCCCAGTCCTTGCTTTCTGTGCCTTGGGTGGCATGGTTAAAGCACTTGCCAGAGAAGACTGAGGCAAAAATGTTGTTGAGTATCTCAGCTTTCATGTCCCATGTAACCAAGTTTGCTGTTTCCTACTGGAGAGAGCCCCACATTTTCCTCTTGCCTTCCTTTTATCACTGACATACCTATAGAAGCTTTTCTTGTTGTCCCTGATGTCCCTGGCCTGATTTAATTCTGTCAGGGCTTTTGCTTTCCTAACCTGATCCCTGGGGACTTGGACAATGTCTCTGTATTCCTCCCAGGCTACTTGTCCTTGCTTCCACCCTCTGTAGGCTTCCTTTCCACGTCTGAGTTTGTCCAGGATCTCCTTGTTCACCCATGCAGCCTTCTGGTGCTTTCGCCCTTCCTCTTTGTCGGGACGCATCACTCCTGAGCTTGGAGGAGGTGATCCTTGAATAGCAACAAGATGCCTTGGGCCCTTCAGCTCTCCAGGGCTTTACCTCATGGGACTCTACCAAGCAGATCCCTGAAGAGGCCAAACTCTGCTCTCCTGACGACCAGGGCAGGGACCTTGCTGTGTGCCCTCTTCACTGTCCTTAAGCATCTTGAACTCCACTATTTCATGGCTACTGCAGCCAAGGCTGCCCTTGAATTTCACATCCCCCACCAGCCCCTCCTCACTGGTAAGAATAAGGTCCAACATGACACCTCTCTTCATTGGGTCCTCTAAGGAGAAGGAAGCTATTGTCAACACATTTCAAGAACCTTTTAGATTGCTATGCCCTGCTATGTTGCCCCTCCAACAGATACCGGGGTGGCTGAAGTCCCCCATGAGGACCAGGGCTTGTGAACGTGAGGCTGCTCCTGTCTGTCTATAGAGGGCTTCATCTGCTCAGTTTTCCTGATCAGGTAGATCTTCCCTGGCTGGGAAGATAAAGCATAGGATCAGGAAGAGGCCACACCAAGAAATGCTTGCAAGAATTTTTTAAGTTTTCTTTTTTGCTATTGTGTGGAAAACCAGATGTATAGGCATGGAGGATATGAGCCATTGCTGGCTACATAAAAACATTATCTTTATTTTTCTGCTAGCACACTAGTTAAGATGTTAGATATGACACCTCTATACATTTCTACACAGCAGGAGCTTTTGCCTGACTTCTCTTGTGCATATTTGTAGATTCTGTACTTTATCTTGTAAATTGCTCTGACATACGCTGAAGGACACAAGATGAAATTTGCAATGCATTATTCATATAAGCAAAATAAACTTGATCTGCAGTTACAAAGATGGAACCCAAAAGATGGAAAACTTTTCATTAGACAGTTCAGTGCAAGAGTACGGAATGATCCATGTAAGCTCTGTGCCAGCCTTCACTGAGTGAATGATTTATCAACAAACCACTTAAAAATCTAGTTCACATGACAGCTTTTAAAGATAAAGCAACCACACTGGAAAAATAAATATTTAAATATTCAAACCCAGCATTTCTATACTCAAGAAGTTTTACTCTAAGAATTTTTTGTAACATATTCTAAATAAACTACCTAATTTTCAAAGCTTTACCTAACCAGTGTTTGCTAACACCACTGCTTACTGTCATTTTGTGATCATATTTGAGTCAGATTTTTAGAAGAATTATACCTTACTATTTTGGGGGGTACATTTTATTCCTTTTATTTTCAGAATATGTAGAAGTGTCTAAGACTGATACTAACATCAAGGGGCTGCAACTGAACATAACTGAAATGAAGGCGCAGCTCACAATTTCTTGATATATGCAAAATGACAAAGGTTTGCTAAAGTTACTGTGCACTTGTAGAGAATGTTTGTGAAACATTTGGCTGATAGGAATATATAAGGTAGGAATATGTAAGGCCTTATATAATTGGTTTGAAAATCTTGCTTTCTGTTTGTTTTTTTGTACTTTGCGCTAAAAATTCTAAACGGGCCTAATTCTGACATCCCTGTTGCAGCCAAAACTGTGCTAAAAATCTTTGTAAGAAAATTTGCCCAGATGTATAATGGCTGCAATTCAGATTGGCTCACCCATTTTGCAAGGCATCTTTGTTCCTGACAGAAAAAGCAATCCATGATTTGAGCACCAGGATAGAAACCCAGCAGCAGAAGGCTAGGCTTGGGCAAATCCAATCTTCTGCCTTGAATCTTCAAGATTCATATAATCTGCCTGTTTTCATCCTAATATAAATGCTAATATACTACTATATACATAATATTTTCCTCCTTCTTGCAGGTTTTTTCTTGATTGATATCTTGTGGTAATTAACTTCATAGTTTATTTGTTGATTGCTTTAAAAGATGTTTACTTCTTTACTGTAAAGCATCTTTTCCTTTGCAATTTATTTGAAAATCTCTAGGTTTTGAAATACAAGAAAACATAAAATGAACTATCTGATACGC
The DNA here is from genome assembly GCF_017639655.2 of Falco naumanni. Classification (NCBI taxonomy): domain Eukaryota; kingdom Metazoa; phylum Chordata; class Aves; order Falconiformes; family Falconidae; genus Falco; species Falco naumanni. Next base: position 8,170,731 of record NC_054080.1, read on the forward strand.
TTTTTCTTTGACATTCCTTATATTTTTCTGTCTCCTATCCTGTCTGCTCAGTTTTTAATCACCTGTTTCTCAACGAAAACCTTTTGGAGTAATTTCCACACCGAAATATCTGGCATATTATGTGCTGGGTAGGTCTAAGGACAAAGACCAAAGGCAGTCCTGCTTCCGCATTTACTGAATAAAGATTTGTCTTCCCTGTGGCTTACTCCAGCTTTGTAATTTTTTTCATTCTAAGTATGTCTACCACTTTTTTTCCAATTACTTATTATAAAAATGAAGGTGGAGAAGCCTGCAAGATCTGTTGTCTTGGAAACTTATACTCCATTTTGTAGAAATGCTTGTACTTTCTTTTCTTCCTGTGCCTGCAGCATTGTCACATATAAGCGTTACACCTAATTAAAACAGAGCAGTTCAGGAAAAGGTTGGAAACATGTTTGCATGACACAAGAGAGTGTTAATTTCACACTTCGGAATTAAGCCTGGTGAGAGGTTGTTCCTGTGAGAGTGAAGGGTTCATGCCCCTTGAGCACCATGCATGTTATTATTTCCATAAGCAGCTTTTTTCACTACATTTCCCATGGCTGAACCTGTGATCCTTCCAGAAATTCCCAGGTTTCTCCTGGCTGTTGGATCTCTCACAACACACTTTGCAGAAGTAGCTTTTGCTGTAGAAGGTAGGATATGGTAACTGCGGACAACATGCATTGTCAACTCCTAAATAGGTGATTTCAAATGATACTCAAATGCTATTGCTGCTGAGGCGTTCTTGAATATTGATAGAAAAAGATGATGTGAGATATATGGGAATGAGTTGTGCCTTGATAGTGGAATGCATGGACGGATGCGTTTTCTGTAGCATATGAAGAGATTATTTGATCTCATTGGAGCTCAACCACTGTATTTTGGGCAGCAAATGCAAGAAGGATATGGACCATAAGAAGAGACTTCTCACAACGTCAATGAGGACGGTCAGAGGTTCGCAAAACACGGACCTTTCCTGTGCTTATCTTCAGAGCACCATGTCTACAGCAGCCCCTGTGGGAGAGGCATCCTGCTGGGAAGCCAGGTTTGGAAGACCTCTAGAGGTTTTCCCTAACTGTATTCACTAGTATTTCTCTCCTACAAGTGATATTTCAATGAAAAGATAAATTCATTTATTTAAATGTTAAGACAGATATATCATTGTATAATTCATTACCTTCACTGTTTGTATAAACAAAGTGTGTTGAAGATAAACTCTGACACTGAATTTTAAGTCTGGGTGCCATGAAGCATCAGTCCTTGAATTGCAGCAGCCCCCAGGAATTAAATGGTTTTTGTTACGGTTGGTATAGCGTTAAAATCATAGTAAAGCACCCTTGGCCTGCCATGTACTAATCTTACATGGAGGTTGTGAGAGAGACGGGGGGGCGGTAAGAGATAGGGTAGAGTTTAACAATTGTAATAGTCTGTTTAGCTGTTTATGGTAAAAGTTGTAAAATTTAAGCTGTTTGCCAAATCTTACACGGTTTGCTTGGGTACTGTGATAAGGTGTACGGGAGTAAAGGGCTTCATGACCATATAAGTCCAAAGAAAGATTACAACCTTGCAAGAACAAGCCAAAGCTGGTTCTGCGGTTTGGACAAAGAGCAGGACATTACTGAGCCTGCGCCAGATGTGGGGGTCATGAGGAAGACTCACCTGCCTTCATCCTCAGGACCCCTGACGACCACCACCAGGGGACACTGCGCAAACTCAGTCGGGAGAGAGATATGGAAATGACTTGCAGAACTAATTTTAATACAAAGCGGGGATAGGTAATGCATATGTATAGGCGCATTACATCATATTATGAATATGTAATGAGTTGTCTTATAAAAACAGAGCAAGTTTTCGTGTCAGGCGTGCATGGTTTTGGCGGGACTACTCCCCCGTGCTGCCCAGCGCTGAATAAACATACCTACTTTACAATCTTACAGATTGTGGAGTCTGCTTTCCGCACGTCAGTTGTATGCTAAGAACATATAAAAATCTTAAAGTTTTTTTCAAAGAGTGTTAGAAGGTGGCAAAGATATATTTTTAAGAGTCTCATCATTCCCAAATAATACATGCTTTTGTGCACTAAAATATTTTTTCTCCCAAAGTTTTCTATTTCTTCCAATGTGGTTGTAGTTTTGGGCTAAATCCAAGTGAGACATGGAATTTCTGCCCCCAAATACAGAGAGAAATGTCAGATTAAATTCACAACCCCAATGCCTTTTTTCCCTCTTTATCAGGAATTTCATGCTGGTTGCAGACCACATACTTCAGGGAGTGATCCCAGTATGTTTTCACAATTAAGCAAATAATTTTTCCTGGGCAAATTGTGAGTTAATCTTTCACAGGCAGAAGATACTCTCTGCCGCATGGAGGTCTGCATTCAGCCCTACACACCTCCAGCTTTGCAGACCCCTTGCACTTGGGTAACATCTTGTAGGCAGGCTTCTGTACTACAGGTTACCTCCTATGTGATCACAGGTAATGAAAAAAACACCCCAGGGACCTAAGTCATCCAATTAATATAGAGGGAATAAAAATTAACTATTAAATCATTACGACAGGTTGTCGTTTTCATTCCTTGTTATTGACTTGAATTGCCTGAGACTGCAGCCTAAATTCCAAATAGATCTTTTGGGTATTTATTGGAGAGAAAAAAACCCAGATTATTAAACATGTTCTGAAACGAACACTTTAAAATGTCATCCAGTCCTGAGGTGTTAATGCCTAAGTAAGTATAGTGTTAATAATAGGTAAACAACTCAATTGGAAAAGTAAATTTTGTCACAAAATCATTATTAAATAGACAAGCCAAATTATTTTAAATGAAGGTACACAGGTATTATTGCAAACTTGCCTCTCAGGGACTTTTCTTCAGTCTATAGACACTGATCTTTGAAGATTATGACACAGATAACATGTATCATCAGAAAACACAGACTTGGGGAAAGAACTGCATTTTATCTTGTTCCAGAATGCCATTTAACATTTGTAGGGAGCAAAGGAGCATTGCACTACAAGGTGCATGTACATTGTACAAGGTTATACACATGTGCCTCGCACCTGTGTGTCAGTTCATGCTGCTGTCAAGTTAAATGTGGGGTTTTTTTTAAATGAGTGAAGCATAGAATTGCTGTTTCCAAAAAGGACAGCTGTCAGAGACTGGTAGAGGTTGGTGTGCAGTAGAATTTGCATTGATGGCAACGCAGAGCTGCTCATACCGTTTGCATTTTGTAGCTTTGTGGGTCTACAGATCTCTTCTAATATTTGTGTTGGCTTCAGGCCACATTAATTATGTTAAATACCATCATTTATTTATTCATTCCTGAAGCAAAATTGACCTCGAAGTTGCTTAAAATTCTTGTCAGTACTTAAAGACACAGAAATTCTGCTGCAAAGGGGCAGCTTGGGTAGCTGGACCGGGAAGCAGGAGGTGTGCTCTCAGAAGCGATGGCTGCAGTGGCGGGTGGCAGGCAGTCCATCCCATGGGAGGTGTGCCAACGCCGAGCTCAGCAGTGGTGCCACATCACAATGCTAGGGCAGCCAGAGACCCTGCTTTGGTAGATGAGTTGTGGAGCACAAGATACTGTCCCAGACTTACAGAATCGCTTTCAGCATCAGTTCCTCGTGGATTTTCACTAGGTTCAGTATGCAGCAGTTGCCCTTCCTAAATCTGGGACTTATGAACTTTTTTCCTTCCCATTGATTCATGCCTTTGCATTGAAATGCATCACCCAAAGCTGCTGCGGTGTGACTCGGTGCAAGCAGTATTGATGCTTTTTCCTTTTAGCTGCCCATGACAAAGTGGCAGCTCGGAGGAAGCCCAGGGTGTCCCGATGGAGAAGAGGAAAGCAGACAGTCAGTGCCCATGGTGTGGTGGCCAGATGGCTCCTTTGAGCATGGCAGCATCTCCAGGGGTGAGATACCGTCATCAGAGCAGAGGATTTGCAGCACACATATAGCTGTTTTGTGCCATCCCTCACAGGCTACCCAAGGAACAGATGACAATTTACACAAAAGTGTAGCCAAAACATCATCTCCCTCCAACACCAGCACTAAAGGAGAAAAGGAGGACAGGTTCACTAGCAGATGTGTGCTTCCTAATATGGCTCTGGTAGCACAAGCCATGAGCAACCCGCTGAGGCATCTTGCAGGAAAAGCAGATTAATGCCTGACCTCCCACAATGCCCAGGAAGGATGCAGCAGTCAGCCACTGCCAAGCTGCATGCAGAGGGGATGGCAAGGACTGTGGGTGGTATGGCATATCTCCACACGTTCAGGCAGCCATGCCTCCCTGCATGAGTAGAAGGAGGTTACCCACCTACCTTGAGGAATATTTTCTAATATCACATTCAATCTGACCACTTCTGATTGAGCACATCAGTTACCACTCAGAAGTCATGGTACCAAGATCTGGCACAGGTTAATTCCAAGAACCTCTACGATCAGCTCACATCCTCTGGTGGGGTTTCCTTAGCCCTTCCAGTTGTCTATCACTAAATAAAGATGTCACCATCCCACACAGAATATGTGGCTACCTGGCTCATGCCGAGATCAACAGGGTGATTCATTTGTGTGATATATATTGCAAGTATTTGTCAATATCCATCTCTCTCTTTTGGGAGAATTTGGTGCAAAAGGTAAATACTGAAGGTGACCAGAGTGGCTAGAAACCAGCTGTGAAACATGAGAAAGCCAAGCTGCAGACCCAGCGTCCTGTACAGGACTTTCTGATATACTGAATTTTCTGTTATGTTTTGTTTCAGTTTTTTTTTGAAGATGCAGTGCATCTACAGCTGGCTAGCATGAAGCAGGAGAGGCTCTAGGAGTATTTGCACCTGCTCAGAAGTTACAGCACCCGCAGAGTGCAAAGCCTGCCATTCACAAAGCCAAGTCTGTAGACTGGATGGGAAAGGGTGGTAAAGGAGATGCCTCCTGGTGTGCCTGGCAAAGGACTGGCCGTTTATAGCTTCATATGTTCTGTGCATAAGGTGTCAGTATCTCTGTTCAGCTGGGAGTTTGCTTCAAGGTTTCTTGTGTTGCTGTTTTATCTTCATTACGCCTACAATGACACTATGTCTATGCCATGGTAAGCCGGTATTTTAAAAATCACTTGTTTCCACTGTACTCCCTACCTTGGACATGGAGAGGAGATATATAGCAGCTCAGGACTCTTAACTCCTAGATCCATAAGAGCAGTGTTGGTTTAGCACACAGGGAATAAATTGTATGCATACTCAGAGATATCAGTGTTTGCTTTACATGTAATGTAATGTACTGGATAAAAACAGGCTGCTAAAGAATGGGTGCTCCAACAGCTGATGTTTCATCTCAGGATGAGGACAAACCTCTTCACACATAGCTCAGCTGGGGAGAGGTTAGCATGGTCCGTATGGCTAATGAAAGTCCTAAGAAAGGCAAAAATGTGCAGAAGTGTATCATTCTTGAACAAAAAACATGTGATGCTTAATATTGATTTGAATTTAGTGAAACTGATTCTTGCTTAGGGACTGTAGCACTAACTGGCATTAACTGAGCCAACTGCTTTAAAAACTCTTGGCTATGTAGTAAATTGGTTTGGGTTTAACATGATGGCAATTTAATTTTTCTGGTCCTTGTGGCTGAGGCATTTAGTAGAGAAGATGTTGCCTTTCAGAAGTCTATTGTCAGGCTGCATTATAGGCTGCATAGCTGAGGAAGTTTTCATGTACAAATGTTCAATAACAGTAATTAGCTGGAGACTACCTGCCATGTGTGGTTTATGAAAGCAGATAGCAACACAAAAAGTAATAGAATAAATGCTCTTTGCCAACCTCATCTGCTAGCAAACATACATTGTTTTTCGCAGAGGAAAACATATCCAAAGAGAAAGCTCTTGAGCAGAGAACAAAGTTAAATCCTTGGCAGCTTTTACTTTAAGAATGTTTGCTTTAATAATTAAGCAATTAGTCTGATTTAATAGTGACCTGCTATCTATAGCAAACCACCAAAGCTGTAGTTGTTAACAGAGAAGCTGAGGGACATGGAGCCATGTTAATGGTAGCTTTGATCTGCCGACAAAAATGCAAAGTCCAGGGCTGGTGCGGAAATGAAATACTGGCTCCTTCAAACATGTACGAGTGTATATGAATGATAGGCTGTATTTCACCATTTGGGTTCTACTTTCCTGCCATGAAGGACAGGTCTGATTCCAACAGGTTTTGTGTGTCCTTGCATCGAGAGTCAGCAGGGGAAGCCTCAGGTGCAGAGCATCTAGGCAAAGACTCAAAAAGGAGAAGTTGTGTCTCTGTTTGCTAAAGGCAAGTGCTTTTTTTCCCTTGGAAAATAAATCTGCCTGTAAGCATTTATTTCTGGGAGATACTCTATAAGAATCATACACGCAACTCCCTGCCAGCAACAGGATTGTCTAGCATGACCTGATGCCTTTCTCTCCCCATTGCCTGTTGTTATTCCAATGCCCTGGCATGACCTGACAGCCACTGATGGAGCAGTTGGTGAAAACCCATTGTCTCGAAGAGATGGGAATGAAAAGGCTGCACTGCAGAGGTACACACCATTGACAACATGGGAAGCTGGAATAAAAGTCAAACAAGTGTCTTTATGGAGCCACTGTGTGAATTATGATTCTGAAGTGGGGGAAAAATGAGTCTGGTTGTGGTTTTCAGAGGAAAAAGCACCTCTTATCTTGGGTCAGCTGTTCTACATTTGATAAAGATGTATTATGGGTGGGGTTATGGTCTGCAAGTAGGCAAGTTTTGGTTACTGCTTTAATTTTTTATGTTTTTGCTGAAACTATCTATCAGATCAGAGAAGCAGAGGATTTTAGATACAGGACAGACAAAAGACCATTTCCAAAAAGCTGGCATTACCAGCAAGTGTTTAAAAACACCTGCCTGGCAAGTAGTAGAAAAAGTAGCAAATGAAGCAGACCTGAGGACAACATTCATATTTACACAATAAAACCATGCAGGTTGGTTTCCAGACCGTGATACTGGATGGAGCAGAGCAGCTGTCCCCATTGTTCCTGTGCTGGGAATGGGCCAGCCAGGATGCTTTGACCTGCCAGGGGCAGCTGTTTGCCACAGGCAGCCCCAACTCAAGCAGCTTCACAGCATCTGCCACAGAGCTCTGACATGTGGAAATGTTCCTCAAGACTCTTCATTTGGCAGGTGCAATCACAGCTCAACTGTCAGAGATGTGGTGGGGGACCAGGCAGTGGGGTCCATGTCCCCATCCACAGGGTGTCCGTCAGATGGGGCTGGCTCTCAACATACACCAGCTTGCAGGAGGTACAAGGAACGCTCAGCCTCTCCTGGTTTTATCTGCAGCCCAGGGGTCTCCAGCTGTAATGTCACATACGCTCATATTTTGCATAAGCTAGCAGTGCTGCATGAAGAAATCCTGCTGCTGGGTCCCGCATCTTGTACCTCTGATGCTGACACCAGGATTGTTGTGAACACTGAGCAAATCACTCAAAGAAGCGGTACAGGTTCAGATGGACCCTTTTGCTTGTTTGTTTTCTGCTTGATCAGTCTCTTTGCCGGGTTGACTGCATGACAAGGGCCTTCAGGGCAGGCAGGAGTGCATCTTTTGATAGAAATGCTGGCACATGTTGGTTTCAAGTGTGCAGATAATGAGAGTCAGAATGACCTGAATCACAGAGCAAGCTTTGCTGAGATACCGTGGAAGTGGGGAGAACCAGGAACTCGCTATTTATATTTTTTTCTCTTTCCTGCACAGTTCCAGCCCCATAAGACACATCCAAGATCTCTCAGGGTTGTTGCAGTAGACACCATCCTGCAATTCAGAGGAGAGTTTGGCCCTAAATTTCCCCCTTCACCTCCTTTGCTGTTCTGTTGTATCAGTTTAATATGAACACACTTGGCAGACATAGAAAAGCACTCCTTATCCTCAGCTCCTCCAGCTGCAGTTTTCTTTTGTTTGCCATCTGTTCATGTTTCAACTTTGAACTTGTTTCCTGGTGCTGGTTACTTACCTCCTGCAAACCACCACTGAAGAATTCAAGCATCATGAGATAGCCAGAGGATTCTTTCCCAAAAGACTTTTGAAAATGGACTAGGCTCATAAATATTGATACCTGAGGGATCAGCACAGCTTAGTTAGGTTTGCTCCAGGTTGGCTCCAGGGACTGACAGCTGGATGCAAGTGCCTTTCATGTGCAGGTCACCACCTTAGAAATGAGTGTCTGTCTTCAAAACTGAATCAGACAATGCACATTTACTCACAAATATTAAGTACATTTGATTGCTTCAGCCATGCAATCACTAAAACCATGAAACAATGTTTTGTGCGCTGGACTAGTGTTTCAAAGCTTGCACAGTTAAACTTCAGCTTGCCTGCTGTATTGAAACAGAAGGGCAGTCAGCTTCAGCTGCCTCCAGACACGATCAGTATGCACTTTTTATTAAGAGAAGGACCTCTGGGAATTTAAGGTCACTTTTGTGGATGGATTATATCCTTTGCTGCAGTGCTGCATTTGCCAAGGTGAATGCAATCACTGAAAACTGTCCCTGGCTCCAATACTGCCAGTGCCTGATGGAGATGCAGAAGGGTGCAGCCCTCTTCAGAGCAGCCCTCACGCTTGCTTGGTGCTGCAGGAGAGGGGAGACCGTATCCGATTCTGTGGTGCAGTAACTGACCATGGGTGGCCGGTGATAGGGAACTTGTTTGCTTTTGTGAAGTGTCAAGATGGAAACCAGCTACGTATTAAGCAGTCTAATTCCTTTCTTTAAAGTTACCCTCACTAACGAAGAGGAGTGAGCCCCAGTGCCTCTTCACTGACCTTGTGCTGTGGTGTACTCCATGTTCGCTGAGCATTTCAAATGCACAGCATGACACAAGAGCCAGTTCTTTCCTTTGGCAGTTTTCTGCAGCTGATTCTTTAGTAAACAACGCACAGGGAAAATGCAATGGGGCCATGTGATGAAGGTGCAATGGTCACTATTTCGCTACCAGAAGATTGCTAGACTTTGGAGTAAAAGGCCCGGGGGGGGGGGGGGGGGGGGGGGGGGGGGCGGGGGGCAGGGGAAGTGGGGACCGAGCCCTGTGTAGTTAAATTGCTGGGGCACAGCAGTAAGAAGCCCTGTGTAAACCATGATGCAGCAAACCCTCCCACGGTGGAGCATGACTCAGCAACCCCCACTCAGGCAGTCAGGCGCAGACCCATGGTGGGTTCGCCCCACAGATAATCACTGTCTTCATTTCCCAACCCCAGCCTCAGCAAATGTCTGAAGTCCCACTTGTGGTCACCAGCCTTTGTAGCTGATACAGTTGTGCCTGCCACGGCAGCCGATTTATTTCCCCGTTCCCCCATTTCAGCTCTCTTGTATTTTTTGGTGCTGATGTCATGAGGCTGCTTTCTGCCGATGCTTTGTGCCACCTCCACTTGATAGTGGGAAAGCAGACCCAAGCACTCAGAAACCATCGCTGGGTAGATATGCCTTGCCAAGTCAAATAAATAATCTTTTTTCTTGTTTGCTCATCCTTTCTTCAAAAGGCAACGAGAAGAGCTCTGTGCAAGAACAGCATCTCAATGTGTCTTAGAAAAGTTGCCCACCACTGCAACAAGAACTCCAGAAATAGGAAGCTGATGACATTTATCACTTTGCAGAGTCTGGGGAAGAAAAACACATAAGCAAAGCTCAGGGAGGCAGCTAGCCTCTTCTCTTTCCTAAATAAAAACCAAAGGTCTCTTTGATGAGGGATCATGTAGTGATCTGCTTGTGGTACAGCGGGAAGGCAGAGGCCTGAGTGTCTGCATATTTGGCTTCTTTTTCTACCTTGTTGAGCTACTAAGAGACTTCAGGAAAGTCACTTTTCATCTTTATGTTGTTTGCCTGGAAATAATATTTGGAGCAGGGTCTCTCTTAATGCAGTTGTGGTTTGCTCTCTATCAGGATGAAGGAACCATAATGGCAGTGACGTTATAAAATGTCTGCTGGTTTTATATCTGAGTTCATAATATTCTTTTTTTTTTTTTCTTGGAGGTATATGATTAATTTAAAAAGAAATCTAACTTGAATTTTTTTTTTTTTTGACCTCATAGTTACGAACAAGTAGGCTGCAACAAGTCATGTCAGGAGATAGTAGAACTCCTGCTTTCAAAGAAGGGGAGAAAAGCAGAGAGGGAGAAATACTTTTCATGCAGCATTTTCATGGTGGCATCTGGCTCTCTTTGCTTCTGAGAACTTGGGGATGATGACGCTTTGTGCAGGAGCTGGGTGAGCAGACAGCCCTTCTCCCCTGGGCTCGCCGGCACTGCTGCAGAGCCGTGGCTGGAGCTGCCGGGGCCGGGAGCCCAGCCAGAGAACTTGCAGGAGTAAGTACGTGAGGCTTCCCTTTCTGAGCTGCCAGAGACCAAGGTCTGAACACCAGGGACAACAGCCTCCCTTGAAGTGCTCCAGCAGATTGCTTCTGGCTGGAGCTCAGCATCACAAACAGACATGAAGAAAAAAAAATAAAAGTGGTGGTGGTGGTAAATTAGCCAGATTATCCCAAGCCTTAAAAGTTTGATCTTTGGTTGAGCTTGGGTGTGAAGATGGAAGGGAAGGGGACTTGTTATTTGTCCAGAGCACTTTTCCCATTGCTTTGTGACCAGGTGTGCCAAGTCATGTGGCTTGTCACTGCCTCATGCAATGCCCGACTGCCAGGATTAGACAATCTCCCATGGCCAGGATGGGGATGGGGACTGGGAGACCAGCAGGGAATGGGATGAGCCCACAGCAGCAATTGCATCAGCTGGCGGGAGCGCCTGGGATGGAAAGGTCTGGCTGCTGTTCCCTGGTTTTGTCCAGAGGCAGTTGTTGCTGTCTGGGGCTTTCATCCCAGGCTCTGTCATCAGCTCTTGGCGGTGGACCTCTGAACTTGGCAGACGTGAGTGTTCACAAGCTCTGAGAGGCATCCAGGTGAGATGGTGACACTGGTCACATCCTGCTGCAGTCTGGGACAGCACAAAGGACCACTGTTGATAGGTTCTAGTCATCTATAAATTTCCATTCTGGCCACAATCCTAGTAAATAATTTTTCAAAATTCCAATGACAACGGTACCATTTCACTCAGGTAAGGCATGTTCCAAGGCTGTCAGGGGATGACTGATTATCCCTGCTCTCATTCCCACCTTGGCCAGGCAACAGGAGTTCCTGGTACGGTCCGTGCCACTCGCCACCTCAGCTGTGCAAGAGTTGCTTGTATATTAAGGGATGCTTAAATGCCCAGCCCATTACACAGGGTTTAACAGGGATTCCTGTGGTCCTAGAGCAGCTCAGGGAAGTGGGGGAAAATGCATCACCACACACACACACAACTTTGGTAAAATAATTGGGAACCACTGCCTCCCCACACTGAGAAGCTTGACAAACCCATTCTGACGAGGCAGAGCATGGGACAACCACTTCTCAGTGCACTACACTGCATGGCGCAGCTGCAGCCCCCAAATATTCCCGCACTGGTGGCTGCATAACCTGTCCTTACAAACCGCGTTTGGGCACCTTCTGAGAGCACAAACCCCCTAACCTGGGTTTTTGCAAACTTCATGGACAGGCACCATGTGCAGTTATAGCATCATGCTTGATCTGGGTTCAGGGAAGTGTCCATCGACACTTAAATCTCACCCTGTGCAGAGGAACACTTCAGCATCACTGTGTAATCCCGAACTCGGTTGTTTTCCTAACTCAGTGCCAAGAGATTCATATATTCATTCATTCATTTATTGCTGGGTTAAAGGAGTGAAAGCATGGAGAAACTAGTTTTTTGAATCAAAGTGTCAAAATGTCAATTTTATTTTTTATTTTATTATTCTGTTATGGTATTTTGTGCATTTTTTCTCCTGGTTTTAGTGATCTCTTCTGGTAGTATATTTTGATTTCTGCACCATATTCAATTCAGATTCACAGTGTTTTTATTTTGTTCTTTTTAGAAGTACCTTCCACATGATAGTATGCAGGTGTTCTTTAGAAGAGTACTAAAGAGATATGCAATTTCAAAACCTTTAGAAGGATGGAGAAAAGCATACTGAATCTGCTTTAATAACTCTAATTTCAAAATGTTTAACAGAATGGAGAAAGCAGGACTGAATCTGCCTTAATACCTCATTGAATGCATTGAACTATAATTATACAATCATTTTGGGAACAGTTTGGCACGTACAGTTCTTGTGTGTCTCTGCTCCCATACAGGCTGATACTGCTTTCATGCTCTAGTGGAAAGTCTCCAGGTTGGGGCACACTTGCCTGTTCCTGGTAGCAGAATCAGGCTTGGTAATTATTGTCCTTTTCTATCCCTCATCGGTTTCTTTCTGCCTTGCTTGTCTTCTCCCCCAACCCCTTTCTATTATTTTAGGTGGCAGCTGGCTGAATAACAGCTTAGCCATAAGAAAAGTAATTTTAAATGTTGTTTTTTGGACCAAGAAAGCTCCATGTGCAGCTCTGTTCTTGTTTAAATTGCTTTGGGAATAACCTTAGTTGTCTTCGTATCAAAGTGGATTATTGAAACTGTTCCCACAGTTGTGTGTGGCACCCTCCCAAGCTGTTGAGACATAATTTCCACACCACTCGTGCTTCACCTGTGAGTGTTGTGGCTTGGGAAGTCAAAACAAAAGCTACTCCAGCAGGAGTACTACCAGTGTTGCCTGCATGTGTAACAACCAGTTTCTTCTGTAGACTTCGTTGTGGCAAGCCAGGAAGATCCAGAAGCAGGTGGAGATTCTGCATTTTGGACAGTTAGAGTGCAAGGCTTCCCTCCACTCCATTTTCTGCTGGCAGCAACTCAAAACTGCTTTGGTGGAGGTGGGGGGAAAGGATAATTGGGGTAACTGGGCTAGTGCAGTTCTCTTTCTAAAGGGAATCTGTCTGGTTTCTTTTTTACATTAGAAATACAGGCTCTTCTAGGATACAATTTCCTGTATTACCTACAACAGCACTGCAACCTGATGGTGCAAGGGATGAGAGTCAAGAGGGAACAACATAGAAGGGAAAGGATTTTTAGTTACCAGTTCAGCTTTGTATCTGATTTCTTTTCCTGAAATATCTGTTCAAACTGTACGCTGTCAAGTGGTGTTACATAAAGGATTTCTTTTTTCAGAGATACAATTCTGCTATCTCTTGCTGAAGTGCTAATAATAATTACCCAGTGTTGCTGCAGCTAAGGGAGGTCCAGGCTTCAAGTTTTTAGTACTTTTGTGTTGAAAAGAGAAAAAACAAACAACGAAACAACTCCAGCCATATAATTAGTCTTTTCCTTTAAACAAATTAGGGGCGGGGGTGGGGTGGGTGGGTGGAAAGTAAGGAGGAAAACCAATTAATTTAACATGTGCCTTAACCATAGGTTTCCTTAAAAAGGTGTAATTGTATTAACAACCCAATTCCTCAGCAAGGAATCTTGCAAGGAAATGAATATGTTTCTATGCAGTTTCATTTCCTGTACTTGCAGTACACGTTCTGAAGCTGTGTGTATGGGAAAGGCATCATTAGAGTCCAGAGTTTTTCAAGTTGCATGAATGGTTTTAGTATTCCAGAAACGGTACTTTTCCAGATCATTTCCACCTGAAATGATTAAATTGTCAGCAGCGGCAGTGCAAGACATTCATCTAGCCATAAGGTCAGGCCTGAATTAATTCTAAGATCTCATCTGTCCATTTACAGCGGTCTCGCCTATAGACAACACATGCTCGTGTGAAAATGACACATGCTGCACCAAAGCATCTTCTGACCTTTTAATTTCACAGGTTAAAGGTAGGTTATGCTAATCTACCACCTTCCTTAATCCCCTCCTAATCTTGTTGACTCATTGTTGGACTAAAAGGTCTTAAATGTTTTTTCTGACCTAAAGGATTCTATCATTCCGTGATTGATTCTACCTGGAGCTGTGTTGGCACTCCTAGCAATGAACAGCTCCCTGTGATAAGGCATGTTCCCACAATCCACAGACCAGTTCATTCCTGAAGCAGATGTTGCAGCCTGGAAAACATTCTCAGCTTTGTTTTTTGAGGAACCAGATCACTACATTTGAAAAGAAATTGCAAGAAATAATTCGTGAGATAATAGAAGCAATTGATAACTGTTCTGGGACCATTAAACCCTTTTCATTTACTACACTATAGGCAAGATTTTAACTTCTTTTTAGATGTTCAAAGCCTATTCACTGACACACTGAGTCACTAATTGCCCTTAAAGATTCATTAAAAACAGATGCCCTGCTAAAGAGCAAATATTAGTCACACTCCCATAAAGGTGCAGCTAGACATTTTGAGCAAGATATGATAGCACAGCTAACGATGTAGGAAAACAGCTGCTAATGCTGGGATTGCATTCTCCTCTGTGCGGTTACAATTAATATTGATAAACGTAAAGTGCCTCGTGGAAATGCATCCTCTTGGCTGGGTAATCAGAATACTAATGAGGAGGAAAGGAAGGATGGATCCAAACATGAACCCTTGCCTTTGAGCCGGTTTTCTTCTTTCCTGCTTCTAATATGCATCTGCCATTCATGTATGCACGCTATTTAAGATTTGCAAACTATTTTAGGTTAGGCAATATTCTACACAAACTGATAGTGATAAGTAGCAGGATGGAAGACCTGGCATAATCAAAGGATTCTGTTGTTACCTTGTGTGTTTTGCTTTATCTAACTGAGTTTGTGCAATTAAGTACTTCAAGCAATACATTTCCAGCAGTCTAATTGCTTCCACTGGACACTGGCTTTCTAGAGTGATTTTAAGCAAGAACGCTTATGTAGCCTTTGCCCATTTGTCACAGCCTGATTTCAAATCAGTATTTTCTGGTGCAGCTAGTTAATTCATGTGGTAATGACAAGTTACATGCAGATGAGAAGAGCATCACATCAGATACCACAGAGAATGAGCAAGGTACCTGTCCTCAGGAGGCCAGAGACAGGGTCCAGGGAACCTTGGGGCAGGTGAGGTCTATGTGTTTTGAAAAGAGACATAGCCACTATTCCAGGATAATTTCTTCTTAATCTTCTGCCCTTTTCCCATTTTATTCAATCTTCTTTGCAATGAACTTCTTCTTTTAAGATGAACTGAAATAACACAAAGTCAAAACAAACTAATCTTTGATGGGTAGTGTAAAATGTAACTTCCCAGGATATCAGCTACCCTGCAGTAACTACCTGTGTTCTTTGCTAAGGGAAATATCAGGAGCTTTCTTCATTATACTCCATTTACCAAGTACTAAAAGTGTGTGCACAGCTGATTTTGGAGAAGGGGAGGTTTGCTGGTAGGTGTTGCTCCAGTTTATCCTAGGACAGCTTGTGTGCGGGCATATCTGAAGTAAACTTGCGACCAGAATAATTCAGGAGTGATTCATGCACAGGCAGCGTAGACAAGCTGCTAAAGACCATGCGAACATAAGCCTTTTCTCTGTCCCCACAATCATTTAATTTCACTTTTTTCAGATAGTATAGAGAATAACCTGTTGTTTGTAAATGATGGCTTGACAAACCGTTTTCTGGGAGGCAGATGCTACAAACTGGCTGTTTTGATGGAGAAATTTATCCACTTTTGCCCTTAGCTTTATCTTTACAAAAAATCTACATCTTCTATGTGGGGTTGTTATTTATTTTTTTTACATCACTCTTCTACACCTGCCCAGGTCAAAATTATGCAATTCAGTGAAAAATTCAGTGCAATTCAGATCCAACAATGTTGAGGCATTTCAAAATCAGACTGCATTGACCCATGATGCTGTAGTGCTTCCTAACAGACACGATTGATGGAGTCTCTGCCTCACCTCTTCCTGCGCTTTGACTAACAGGACTCCCAGACCTCTTCTGTGGGAGAAGTAATTAACATTGGAATTAGTTTGGTAGGATGAAACGCAGGTGGTGCTGATACAAATACTGCAGCTCTCAAGAGAGAGGCAGAGGGAAACGCAATCTAATAGTGATTTGATAGAAATTAAGTTTCTCAGTGCAGTTGATTATCCTATCAAATAGAAGTCAACATTTTTATTTTTATTATATTACGTATTTTCACTGAAGTGGAGAGGAATATAGAAGTTAAAATACAGAATCTTCATAGGGTAGTAATGTCAAGTGTCATTCAGCATGTTCTGAAACTCAATCACCTGTATTTTGAAGAAAGTTCAGACTGCAGTTTTTGACAGAATTAAAGTTAGGTAGGTACAGAAATCAACAAAAAGTACTTTAAGAAATAACCCTTACCTTTTAGATCTGTATGACAGGAATTATCTGAAATCACCCAATTCACTGCTTGTATCTTGACAATCTTTTGGAGGCATCGTGCTGAGCACCTATTGAAGAATTTGAGTCTTTTAACTTCAGAGGTTTTTGAAGATATCTTTGCTTCATCATGTTCAGTGATCACTGGAACTAAAATGAAGCTCGAAACATTTCCACAGAAGAAATGAAGTTAAAAAATCATCTTTTTTGTTTATTTATTTATTTATTTGATTGCTTTTCCACGATATTGTGGAAATTGCTTTCAGCCTCTTAGTTCTAATTACGGTCATTGCTCACTGCTCTTCAAGACAGAAAATCTGAATATCCAAATATACACAGGAAAAAATAATCTCCATTTACTCTGTATCTATGCCTTAAGCTCCGTGTTGCCCAACTCAGCTTTAAAAAACATAGGAGTAGACAGTACTTAGGAAATGTCCTTGAAAGCCTCTTCCTAAAAACCATAGATTTTCTATGTTTTTTGTTTATACCTATTGGCAAGAACAATGTGGGGAGAAAAGGGATGAGAGGGTAACATCTGAAAAACAGATTATTTTCTATTGCCAAAACAGTTACATGAAATGCCAGTAGAAGAAAACCACACAGAAAAAATCCATCTTATTTAATTATAAGTTATTTCCTGCCCTTGCTGCAGAGACTCTGAATTCCCACAAACCCAAAACTTATTAAAATCTCTTTTTCTCATGGTGATTATTCAAGCTAGTGGATGGATATTGTAGCTCACAGTCCTTAGTAAATCTCTTACTGGTGTAATGAATCATGCAGACCAAAAGAAAAAATATACCATTGACTAGGACTATTTTAGGTGCTCTAGCTACAAGGGTGCTGCTTTTCACCAAGACCTCACAGGATCACTCTAAGCTGAACTCCAGCTCTTCGGAAGGAAAATGCCAGTGTCTCTTCCTCTGATCATAAAACAACAACAAAAATAAACGCAAACTCAAAGGATTTGGCAGAATTCCTTGATGTGAAGACACCAGCTGGACATTCACATGGAAGTATATTTTTTTCAGAGTAAGATCTCTGTGGGGCTATGCTGATAGAGAAGGAGGGCCGTATTATCACTGCATACCCTCCAGTTTTGGAAAAACAGGTGTTCAGATTTCTAGGGGGCTGGGAAAAAAATATTGCACCAGTAAGGAACCATGTATAAACTATAAAAAACAGAAAACTCTTCTGGAAGAAGCACCACCAATCCCATGGCCCTCACAGAGGTGGCTTCCAGAAAGGCAGCATCAGGGCCGAATGTCCCTTCCTCAGATGGTCAAGATTCAAGAGGACAAGTGACTTTGTGATGGGGGTAAGGGAAATGGAAGCTCTGCAGTTGGACCAGAGGTGCACATCACGTGCTCAGGACCATGTCGTTGCTTATTCTCTTGCTGACTCAGCTTCCCTGCCTACATGTCAGAATATTTCTAATGGCCTTCTGCTTATTTGCATTTGGACTAGATGATCATTGAAGGTCCCTTCCAACTGAAATATTCTATTCTGTTCTATTCTATTCTATTCTATTCTATTCTATTCTATTCTATTCTATTCTATTCTATTCTATTCTATTCTATTCTATTCTATTCTATTCTATTCTATTCTATTCTATTCTATTCTATTCTATTCTATTCTATTCTATTCTATTCTATTCTATTCTATTTTATTCTATTCTATTTCTATTTCTATTTCTGTTTCCACACTGTTTTGTTCTATGCTATGCTATGTAATTCTATACTCATTGCCAAACTGAAGTGGAGTTCTTCAGTATTTCCAAGTGTTCAGGTACTTTGTTAAGACACGTCGTTTAGAAGATATATGGGTTGTGATGACCAAGTTCTGCATGCCTACCATCTGTTATTTATCCCTGGTTTGACTTATATTCCAGTGAGAAGAGACATGAGAAGCTTCCTCCATCATAGAAGTGTTTAGGAGAAAGGGCCAGTATAGCAGTCTGGTTCCTTTTCCTGAGACGTAGTCAGCATCCTTTCGTACCCCACAGCAGGAAAAGCAGGCCCTTTAAAATAAATTTTTTTAATATGAAGGGGTGAAAGATGTTTCTTTGGGTTATTTGCACAGCAAAAAATTTAGTAATACCCGAAGGATTTATTACTGCACAAAGGGTGAGCAAAACTGAGACTCATCCAGAAGCAACGTGTCTAATTTATTGTGCTTCTGCTCCCTTTGTGCACCAGCCACACACATTGTATTGACTGAACACAGTGCATCACCAAGGACCAAATCCAGAGCTGGAACCCCCCTGCCACTTCGAAAGGCACATACTGTGTGCTGAAAGGTCTATAGACAGCCCTGCCAGTTGCATACAAAGCCATTTTGTTAACCCCAAGAGAATTCAACCAAGTTGGATTTACATGTGTAGTGTGTACATTGTTTCTACAGATTGCATAGGGGAGCGTGAGTGACCGACAATAGCTGAGCTGTGCTTGGGTCTCGGCCTGTGCTGTTCCTTGCTGCAGAGCCACCGCTGGGTGCTGGCAGAGCCATGGGATGCCTGGGGAGGCAAGCGGCTGCATCAGTCAGAGCATTGCAGTTGTGGCTCCTTGCAGACGCGGCATTGTCCTCTGCACCGGGCTCCCAAGCTCTTGCCTTTTCTTTCCTCCAGTGAGGGATTTGAGCCACAGCGCAACTTCTTAATTACATCAAAGCATGCTAGCAGAACCCCACCACATCTGAAGCAATGAAGGTCCACAGAGGGACCTGCTCTCCTCCTCACCACCCACCATCCACTTCCAGTGAGATTTCAGTCCAGGAATTAAAACATCTGGAGAGATCATAACCAGATCAAACTGACTGATGGTAGGTCCCTCAGGCTTAAGTAAGAAAAAGGATTTTTGGTGGGAATAAAAGCAAGCCAGCACAAGCACCTGACTTGCAGCTGTGACTAGCAGAACTGCATTTGCATGAGCACAGTCTTTCCAGTTATCACTTTGCATGTTGGGAACAGCCCCATTAAATCCTTTAGATACTCCTGCACATGAAAGGCCAGTAGAGCTATAGGGTATGTCACTGGGAGACAAACCTATGAAGACACATTTGCAGAATTAAATATTTTCCCTCTTTGCTCTTCTGCAGAGCCATTCATTGTAGATAGTAATAGCAATGAATGCTTGCAAACCAAGGGGGAGGCAGTAATTATTCCTCCACTTGGGGAAACTCAGGCACTGAGGGTCAAACAGACTATTTATTTCATGAGACCACATCATAAATAAGATCAGCATATAGTCACAATTAGGCCAGCATTGAGTCCAAGCCAAGGGGAAAGCAAGAAGTGGAAACTGGAGTGACTCCTCCATGACTCACGGTTCAGTGATAGCCTGGTCTCTTAAACCAGAACTGTCCTGGGTTTGCAGAGGTATTCCTCTTCCCAAGGGCCCTCCAGGAAGAACCTCAAAATCTTTGAGTTGCTCTCGCCTGACTCATCCCATACTCCGATGAAGGAATGCAGACCCAAGAATACGCCATCTGAAAAGAAAATGTTACACAAACAATTCCACATTTAGTGATAGATGTTGGTGAAGCAATGACATCACCTATTAGAATTACTTTGCAAAAATTCAGTGGCTTCAGTGGTTGTAAGTTCTTGGCACAAGCAAAATGCATTATTAATCTGGGCTGTGACTCACCTCCCTAAACTTCATCTGAAGCTTAAATAAACCCAGAATTTCGAGGTCTGGAAGCTTAGCAGAACTTTTTTATTAATTCATATGACTTTGTCCTTACTCCAGCTTCCTCCATGCTGGAAAGAACATTAAAATCAGCAAGATAGCCTCACCTGCTGCAAGTTTCAGGCAGCTGAGGCAAAATGGGCCCAGCATCTCTACAGCATCAGGTTTCTATACCACAGAAAGAGTTCTGGGTAAGCATGTGTGTTGATCATTATTGACTGCTATCTCCTCTCCTGTAACAACAGTTTGTGATAATACGGAACTGAACACATAGAGCAACTCACAAGAAAGATGAATGATGTGCATGTGCATTACTCCATAGGTCTAGGTGGATCAGTGCTAGCTAAACCCTGTCAGGTGAGGTGCGACCTGCAACAAGAAGAAACTGTCCCTTTTAGCACTATTCACTTCACCTCTGCACAGCATCATGCTCGCGATTTTCATCCCTTTATATAGCCAAGTACATACCATGTGCACTTGCTGGGCAGTGATGGAGACCATAGGTTGTCCTGCTGAAATACGTGCTTCTCCTTAAATGCACAGTCTGCCTTTATCAGTTTGCAAAAGTCTGGGTCTGCACTCTTGATAAAGGAAGGTGACCGAGTCTCTTGCATGACTGCTGAAGAATTACTGTTGATGAAGTTAATTAGTAAACATGATAACTTGCACTTTTTTTGTGGACATCCTCTGATTTTACCTTTTTGCATTTCTATGCAGTTTGCTGGGTAAACCTACTGAAAAATTGGCAAATACCTTGGTAATTATACACAACTAAAGCAGAGCTTTGGGGTCATCCACTAGATAAATCAAGCGATGAATTACTATATGCCACCAAAAAGGGGCTCTGATTGACGGAAATGGGACATAAAGTTCATGCTTGTTATTAGAAATCAAAGGTAAAGAAGCAGAAAATGTGGCTGAAAGTTAAGCTTTTAATGAGCAGCAGTATTTCATTAACTAACACACACACAAAAACATTAGTTGCCTGGCACTTACAAGATGTCTCTAAACTGAATTTCACCATCTGTGGCAGCCTATGCATTCTTATCACAAATATTGATGAACATGAGCTGGGTATTAAAAGGTGCACTCATTTTTTTACAGATGGTGAAACCTGAGGTTCTCAGTTTGCTAAAAGTCATCATGGAAATCTCTTTCCAAGGCAGGAAGGGGTTCCACTCGTGTCTCCACTTGAAGGCCCTGAACATCTCTGGTGGGCATGCCCTGCACTGGGCCATGACAGGACAAGACATCATTGCTTTAAGGAAAACAAAGATTTGCAGCTTTTCGGACATTCTGGGACCATGATATCTGACCTTACACCCAAGGGTCCAGCACCATTTTTCCTCCTCTCATGCATCTAGTTTTATTCCTGAGTCCATGATGAGATATGGCTGGACTGTGGTTCTGAGTTTGTTCAGTCTTTGCATTTATGAGACGGAGTTTTGAAATTGCAGCTGACTCCTCTGCAGGGGAAGAGACCTTCCCTTTAAAGCCCATGCTCAGATCAGGTGTAGCCTGGTGTTTCTGCACAATAACCATGTCATATGGTTATAACCAAGCCTTTCAACAGTTTTAGCAACAAACTCTGGGTCTCATTAATTGGTGTATATTACTATATATTCAACAGATCACCTGAGTGGGGAAAAGCAATGTAGTTATTACATCGTAGTTTTGAAATGACTAGTAATTATTTTGGAAGGAGCTATTCCAAGTTGGGTTGACTTTTCAACCCTCTGCCTGGGGACATGAGAACGTTTCTGTACCTTTCTTTTTTGTTTGTTTTTTTTTTTTTTTTTTTTTGACTACCTGCAAGGAATTCTGCTTTTAGATAGATTAATGAGGAGAATTCTTGTTGACAGCTTTTTTTTTTGCTTTTTTTTTTTTTTTCTTCTTTTAAGTAAACGTAATTTCCTGCCCTTCTCTCACTTTTCTGCCATGGGGAAGGGCTGCCAAGGCTTATAGGAATCACCAGTAACAAAGAGAGACATGAATGCTGATTTCGTCAGTTCTCAGAGTTGGTGAAAGACGGTGTTTTAAATAGGCTGGGTGTCACTTTCATGCTGCTGCTCAAAGGAGCTAATGATTAGGTTTGCAAATATAAATTATAGGATTTCTAGCTTCACTTCCCTACCATCCCTATCAAATTGCTTTAGGTGCAGACTCAATGCCAGATGGCTCCTCACATGTGTCAGATGTCCATGCAGAAAATTCATTTCAGGGTCACTTCTTTGTTTTGTTTCCCTGAAGACGCTATTGATTCCTGCTCCCCATGGAGAAGCATTTTATTGAGCTCTTGGGAAAGGGACTGCAGCAAACACAGCTAAACCAGACATGCAACATGCAAGAGTTGGGGGTGTGTGTGTGTGAAGTATTCCAATTACATTCCAATTTACATTCCTTTAAATTGGTTTAATGTTAACGAAACCCAATTGAGACTTAAGAACTTAAACTTAATTTGCACTAAAGCTCTTTTGCCATCGCCAGAACTGTTCAGAAGGGTCATGAGGCTTTCCTGCAGTGTTAAGACTGAAGGTGATTTAATTAAACTAGGGTAAACTTCTGTGTTAATATTTACGTGAAATTGGCCATAGGAGTCTGGCTTGTGCTTGTGAAACTAATGATGTAAGCTAGACTGATATAAAAGGTTTAAACTGCAAAAAGGATGTTCACTCAGGGATTTCTAAGGTTCAACTTTAAAATTAAATTTAAAATTAAACAAATCTAAAATTTTACAGTAACAAACTGTGTTTACAGGTCAAACGTTAGCATAGGAAAACTTGGCTATAAAAATTGTTACGTTGCCCTCTCTGATGATGGGGCCACCCCTAGATGCAAATGGAAAAGGTAGTTTCCAAAATCATATAATGCCACGATCTGCAAATATTGGCTGTCCAGCTGTGAGCGACTCACATGATCAGGAGGTGGCACTTCTCCCTCCTGCACTGTGGTGGCTTCAGCTCTAAATCCTCGCAACAGCATCTTCCTCTGCCTACCAGTGAGTATGCAATGCAAGGGCCTGCCAAAGCACACTTGTCACTGCAGGATCGTTAGATGAAGAACCCAGAACCTGGAATTTGCCTGGAGCAGACAGGTTCAAATACAGCTGCAGAAGATTAAAGGATCCTGGAATCATTCTGTGCAATCAATCTTTTCTCTGCATATCCTGCAGAAAGTTTGGTGTTGCCTGGAGCACGCTGCAGGTCAACACACCAGCTCCAGTGTTAAGAGTATGGAATTACACTTGCATGACAGGCTGGAAACGATCCTTTGAAATTTGCTTTCACACCAGATTGGATTTACACCTAATAAGTCCACTGAAAGCAGGAGGATCTCCAGATGATCAGCACTGCTGCCAATTTTGAAAGGCATGGTCAAATAAGTTCTAATTGCCCTCTGCTTTATTTTAAATTTAAGGGTTTTTTAACAGACAGAGTTGCAGACTAAGTTGTGAAAAAAAATTGTGTTTATATTTGCCATGGGATATGGTTATTATTGAAGAACATGGCACTAAAGGTTATTTCTGAAAAAACGCATCTATATTTATATGTCTATTTGCCTATATATATTTATGTACCTATATATCTATATATCTATACCTGTATCTATATAGTTATCTATATACAGATATACAGATATATGTAGCTATGCAGATGTGTATGTGAATAACAGAAAGACTATTGCCAGTTTACTGCTTGCATTACCCTAAATTAACTGTGTCAACAACTGCCTTGGCATTGCATTAATTTTACTTTTTGTTTAAGTATTAGAAGAATAAAAGGCTGCACTGAAATTTCTCCACCAATTAATTATTTATTTACCTGCTTTTGTGTTTTAAAAACTGGAACTTTTGCTTAAATAGGAAACTTTAAAAAAATTGTCAGAAACATCATTTCTGGTAAGTAAAATTATTTATGGCAATGAGATGATGCCGTATGTATGCTGCATCAGGAATAATAGTGTATTAAGGATGTCGGGGCTGCGTCTACAGAAAGGGATATTAAAAACTGAAATCCTGCTGTCAGCAACTTTAGGAGCCCTGATATAGGCAGGATGCTGTGACACTGTTTCAAGCACTGTGTAATTAGTCTTGTCCTCAGCAGAATTCAATCAACTCGATGCTTCCAGCCCGCCGGCTGTTACTCTGTCTTCTAATATTAACACTAAAAGAGCTGAATCTGGTTCGAGCTATGGGAGGCAGGCACCAGGATGAAGTAAGGTCTCTCCCTGCGCTCCTCTCCCTCTCAAAGGGCCTTTGCTCTGACCAACAGTTGCATGAAAATACCTTGCAAAATAATGACAACTCATTATAATTAGGAGCTATTATACATACATATAGAGCTTTGTGATATTTGTGCAATGGCAGCATTATTCTTCATAGGCAGTACACAGTGTAATGCCTCTTCTGGAACCAATGTTTTGTGCTGTGAAAGCAGGCTAGCAATAATGCCAACTGTGCTACAGGCCTATAAAACTTTTCGCAAAGTAAAAATCCTCCAGAAAAGTAGGCAGAGAGCACACGGTTAATGCGATTAATCACAGCTGCTTGTCATACAGGCTTTTCAGATATAGAAGCACAGTCCTTAAAAACAACAGTTGCAAGGCCACTAACTTTTAAATGCATCTTTACTATGTTTCTCTTTCCCCCTTAAATTCTTCTGTATTATTTTAGCTAAAGAATGAGGTAGATGTGATCAAGTGCTGGGCACTGATAAAGTCACCATGTGTTTGGATTTCTATCTATTGGTGGAAGGGGGTGTTCTCCTGACACCATAGTTCCTAAAAGGCATGCTGTCTGGAAAATGGGACATGGCACACTCTCAATGCATTATATGAAGCTGGTTAGAGCCCAGCTTTCTGAGAGTTTGGGGGTTTTGTTGGTTTTTTTTTAACAGCTAGTTTCAGAAAAGCTGCTGTCACAGTCCAAAACTAAAGTAATCAAGTTACATACAGTAAAACAGAGTATGAAACCTGAAATAGAAGATACTGCACACATGTCCCAGCTCAGCAGCCTCATGTTGTCATCAGTCACCCCCAAACCAAATGCCAAATTCTTCTGGGAGCATGAGTCGGGCATTGGAAATCACACTTGGTGAAAAGGATGCAGGGTGATACTGGGCGGGATGCAGGCGAGCACAACTGAAGGATGCCCTCCGGCAGACACCCACCGGCCAGGGTGGCATCACCCAGGATGTTCAGTGTAACACTGCAGGATGCAATCCAGCCAAATCTGTGAGGCTGGCACGGAGAGCTCTGACCTGCTCCTTCTCACTGCTCACAGCTGCTCCCACTCCCCTGCCTGGCCATCAGCAGCCTTTGTTGGAGGGGTCCCCACTCACGCTCCCCTCAGGCAGGAGGAGCTCGGGCCCAGGGAACAGGAGAAGGAGCAGGAGCCTTAGGAGATAAGAAGGTCCTGCCTCATCCCAGCCTCCATCCTGCTGCCAGGGAGAGGGGTGGCAGTGGCAGATCCCTCCCAGAAATTTGTCTCCAAGTCAATTTTTCAATTAGAAGTTATTGATCTGTTTTTAAGGACTCTTAAGATAAGACCCTGGTAAGAAGTAAGGATATGCATGTCTCTTATGAGGCAGTTTGTAAAGCGGCTGCAAAAAAATCTCAGAAATTCAGATTACAAAACCACCATAATGCTCTGCTGTGTTTTTCCCCTCTCCTCAAGAAGCCAGTCACGTGCTGCCTCACCATCTGCAGCAGAGAAACACCGAAGTGAAGGACTTTTCTCCTGAATCAATGCAGCTAAGATGAGGCCATCTGAAAGCTCCTTAAGATCACAAAGGAGTACTGGCTGCTCTCCGAACCTGTCCTCCAGTGGCTGAGCGAATGGTTCTCCACTGCCCACAGCCACCACTCCACACAAGTGTTCCCCAAATGCAGAGAAGTAAGGAGACTTTTTACTGCCTGCAGCAAACCATCCTTTGCCTCTGTGGGAGGCAAGTGAGTTCAGATCAAATGAAGGCAAGACAGGGGTCCCTGCAGAAAATCAAGAACTTTAGAAGGTCTGTGGCCAGCTCTAGCTGTCTAGTTGTGCTCCTAGTTACCTTTAAAGGTATCCACAGCGTGAATAAATGAATAAACACTGAAGCTTGCACAGCTTTGCCTGGAAGAAGTGACATTCTGGACACAAGATGACTTCTGTGAGAAAGGTACACACAAAAGCAGGTCTAACACCAATGTAAGAGCCTAAATACCGTGAATGAGGCTTTCTGTTGGTACTCACAGTCAAAAGTGGATAGACCCAAAGAAAAGGCATGGGCTTCACATGGCACTGATGTTCCTGTGAACAGTTTGTTCTTGGGTTAGTGACAAGGAGAGGATGGTCTTGGGCATCGGGTGCATGCATCAGAGGCAACAGGCTAAATTCTTCCCATGGGATACCCATCTAACCTTGCTCAGGGTGAAACAGACCCCGGTTCTGTCATTGTAAAATGAGGAAAACACTCCCAAATGGGTTAATGACTCTGTGAGATGCAATGGTGGTGGACATGCTACTTTGAAATAGGGTGAAGTCAGACTCCAGTTATATACAACTGAATTCAGAGCCAAAAGATTTATCGCTGGTGTGAAGGGGGAGGTAGGAACTGAGATTAAGCGTGAAAATGAACCAACAGAGATGATAGGCTGGACTGACAAAAAGTTTGAAAATGTAACATGAAGATCCTGGAAGTGTTCATTTCAGGCTCTTGGGTGTTGAAGGTTTCCTTGTCCACAAACCCCTCAGAAACCACCTCTCAATCACTCTAAGCACCCAGGCAGCCCTCTTAGCCTGGACCCTGGGTATGACCCACCATCTTTACCAAACCCATATGAATCTACATCAGTTCTGCTGATTCTACTTGTGTGCTTCAAGATGTACATGTACCCTGAGCACTTGTTGAACCAAGACTTCTGTGGGGCAGTTTTGTGTTAAGAAGAAACATCTACTCACAGATGGCTGTATGGAGCTGCAGATGCAACAGGATGGATCTGCCAAAGCAGATCTCTCACACAAACCTACCTGTGTTCAATCTCTAATTCAAAACCCAGTGGAAAGGCTCAGCTCAATTTATTTTTTTTCTTAGTGGATAAGGGTTTTGCTGTAAGGTATCCCTAAGCACAGAATATGTTGCATAGTCCATGAAGCTGGTTCATTTAAAGAAAAAGAGAGTTTCATCAGCACCAGAACTAATGGGGCCAAAATTTGCTGCAGATTTACATCTTCTGCACAATGGAACTTGATGTCTAAAGGAGGCAAAGACTTCATTTGAAATTTGCCCTGTCATTAGAGAATTCATAATGTCTTTTTTTTGCACAAATTCTCCAGGATATTAGAAAATACCATTTGGTATTATGTCTTCTGTAGTAACTTAGCTCTGAAAGGCTTTTCTGCTTGGTTGTTTCTCTCAAGCACCCTGTAGGAACTTTGCAACATCCATATTTTTATAATTGAAGCTGCCTAAGGGAGCTGAACGTTGATTTGGGATCTTGACATGTATGATCACTGTGTCTATGCATAAGCTTGGTTCCTGTTGGATGGCTCAACACCTGCAACTTTCAGTATCAGCCTTTTCTTCATTCCTATAGAGATATGAGCAAGATGGCTATCTCCCAAAAAGTCCTTTATATATCTGCCTATTACCTGAACAAGGGGGTGACTTTCCAGTAGAACAGGCTTAGTAATTCTGTGTGTTCTTTGCTGGAGAATGGCAGAATCAAAGACAAACCGCAGGCTGACTTCTCAACTTTTATCTTGCCAGGGTTATGTTTTTCTTTCCTGGGGTTTCTGACTTTATTTGGATTAACGCTGGATTAGTGCATTCATCTGACTCAAAGCCAAAGGAGACCAAGAATATCCAGTCTAACTTGCAGGCTGATCCATCCAGTTACTCCTATGCTGAGGGAGATAATTACATTTCTACAAGTTACCTGTGTCCCAAAAAAGTGATCCCACCTTTACTTGAGGACTTCAGGCGAATACCATTTTCTGGATGTTTTACTGCGGCTATTCTTCGCCTCACTATTTACCAATATATGACATGCAGCTTCATGCCACACCTCTGCCCACGACACTAACGAATCCTTCAACATCTGTTTTCCTCCTTTATCAGTACTCTTCAATTATAATCAAATCATGTCTTAACCTTCTCTTTGACAAACCTTTAATGCATTGAGCAGTACAAATGTTTGCCTGGGCAAACAAATAATCTCTTCCTCTAAAGCTTTGGCCAACATTTGGGCGAGCTCTGAGTGCATGCTCAGGATTCAGGCAGAGACCCTCACCTGCCTGTGGCTGCCTGAATTATCCCTGGTTATCCCCTTCCAGCTGCTGCTGGCTGCGTTGCCACACTTTGTCGGTCACTGCCAGAGTTAACCGTGTTAATGTCAGTGGTTTAAATGGTGCCTCTGCTTTAACCTGCCACGGGCTAGGGAAGGTGCAGCCAGGGGACCATCACTTGAGTCCTCTGGAGGTTTCTGTTGCTGGTGATGAGCTCTCACCCTGAAGCAGCTCAGCTGGTTCCTGCTTCATCCATCACCTACTTCAACTGGTCCACGGAAGGATTTTGGTGACTTTTGTGTGTGCACACAAAGCCAACAGCTGCTGATTCTGACACTGGTCACCTATAGGAGAAAACCCACTTCTCTACTGTTTTTTTTATCCTTCCTTGGCCTATAACTCTAACATTGTCCCTTAATGGCACTGTGCTGCATTACCTCCACCATAACACCTACATCTGTCTCTGCCAGCACACTGCTGTCAGCATCTGCCCCGCATTGCCTGTGCAGCACTGCCTGCCCTGGGGGTACAGCTGATTCAGGATTTCTTATTGCATGTTCTCTCACTGTCCAGAAAATTTTCAGTTATCAGTCGTTGCCTAGGCTCTGTTCTGCTCTTCCCAGAAAACTTCAAAGTCACTGTTAAAGCTTTACCCCATCCAATCAGCAAATTATATGGATTCATCCCAGCAAATTGGTTTTAAAGACAATGGGATCATGGGCCATAATATATATTATTTATATTATATATAATAAATATTATTTATAAATAAAGCTGGCTGTATTTATAAGGTTTGTTTAGATTTTAAATGATAACCTTTGAGATGAAACCTGTACTTTGTGGATACATGATCAAACTCACATTAGCCTCAGTTACTCATTTCATTGGCTTTGTGTCTAGACCTCACCTCATTCAGTCAACAAGCACCAGCAAACGTCCAGTTGTTACTTAATTGGGAGTAATAAAACAGTCTCTTACACAAAGCTTCTAGTACTCCACTGACCAGACTAAGCCAGAATGCCTCTCCACCAGCCATGGACCTATGGAATGGCCAAAACCAGTTCTCCTGCATTATTTCCCTTGGCATTGCCCATGCCTTCATAGGACCAAGACCAAACAAAGCAGTATATGTGGAGGGCAGTCAGTGCATCACAGGGAGAGGAAGCCTGATCTCCAGGCCAGACCACGGGATGGGCAGCTGGGTGGCCATCCTCCTGCTGGAACTGGCTGCCTGCCAGACCGCAGACAACCCCACCAGTCTTTATCTCCCACCTTTGTGACGTAAATTCAGCAAGTGTTTATTTGGACTGCAGTTACTAATGACGGTAAGTTGGGGCAACTCATTTAAATCTCTTGCTCGCAGCAGTCCCTGGGCAGGGGTGGGTGCAGTGGGGTGGGTGAGGGCTGCAAAGGCCATCACTGATGAAAGAGGAAGCATGCCCACAGCATGCTCTCCAGCTCTGCCTGGCTTGGGGCCACATCAGCCCAGGAACACCCACAGCCCCCTACGGTCAGTGTGAGGTCCCTGACGGATCAGGCGTTCTGCAGCATGCTGTAGCACATGGAGAGGGATAGGGCTGGTGGAGCGTCACTGACTGCCTACAATGTCCCTTCAGGAACTGCTTTTTTAAAAAAAGCATGTACTTTAGCAGAAATAAATTATCGTCACAGATACAAATGGTGGCACATCACAGAGGTGCACTGATTTTTCTGGGATGTCTTCTTTTATTTCTCCTCACTCCTACTTCCCTTTCAAGCACTCTCATTCTCCCTAACCAGCTTTTCAGTTCCCACTAGCTGGGGAGAAAAAGGTATATTCAACTTGCCTCTTTTGTCTGTAAAACTCGGAAGGTTACCAGGATTTTCCAAGAGGTGAAACCTCCATCTAAAGCTCCATTCTTCTTCCTGCCCTAAGAAGGTCTCGCATGGGGCAGTCTACCACCTCCTAGACACAGAGAGTTTCACCTGTCATTTGATTTACCTGGCACTATGTCTAACAAATCTACCTCTTAGAATTAGCTTCCTGCTAATTATTGTTGTTTCAGATGCTGCCAGAGAAAGAAATAGGCACTTCAGGGAAGAAATTACAGGAACCGAAAAGAGAATTCAGCCTAGGGTAAACCCTCAGGCACTCTAGATTGCATTGAAGCCAAGCAAGACAGCCTTAACTGTGTCAGAATGCCACTATCAGGAACAATGCACCTGCTGTTACCGAATCAACGGGAAATGACAGCTCCTACAAGTCAATAGTTCAACTATGGGCCAAATAGCAGAAAATTATGTGGACTCTAATAATAATGTCAGAGACGTTTTCATAACATGTTCCCTCTTTAACCCATAATTCCAATCCCAAAGGAGCTTTCAAAGCAACCAACTGTCTTCAGATGCTTGTCTAAATAAATCTGGTGGCAGCTGGAAACTTTTTTTGCTGTCTGGACTTCCATCTTCTCTGAGATTCAGAAACAAAACCCCAGCACTTCACCTGCTCGTTGCCTTCTGCCAGCTGCAGAGCACAGAACTCATGTCTGCATCACAGAGAAATAACACAGACTTTTAAATTAAATTACTCTGGAGGTGTGTATGCGTGTGTGTGTGTGTTACTGCCAAAGTGAGGAGAGAAGTGATAAAGAGAGATATAGCATGAAAATACCGTTTGAAGCCCTGTTGATAGTGCTTCTTCCCAGCTATAATTTGGAGGCAGTGTTGTTGAGGTATGAACAGAGGAAGGTCATTCAAACAGAAGGAGCCAACATTTCATTTCCCACTGAATTTAGATAAACCGTGATCAGGCAGAAGTCACTTCTGTAAGCGTAGTGTAGAAGTTACTGCTGGTACTTTCAGTCGAGGGCCTGGCTAGAGAAGAATATATGCAAAGAAAACAAAACTAAAGAGGAATGGGTCCTAAGATGCCCCCAGCAGATTCCAGTTGCAACTTCCTTTGGAGCTGGTCCTGCTTACACCCAGCTCAAGAGGCATCTCCTCCTTTGCCAGGCAAAGTGTAGACCTCTGGCACGTGCTGTGTGAGGGCGAGGGGGTGGGTGGGCACAGTGTGCGCACACGGAGATGGGAAGGTGTCCCAGCTGCAGGCAGTGGTCCACCCCAGAGACCACTCCTGCAGCTAGCTGATCACTTTTTCTTTCAGTAGCACACATCTGCACCAATGCAAAATCAGGTTTAGTGATAAAAGTAATAGCTGCTTCTGCTGTGCTGCATGCCTTTTGACGACGTTAGTCACCCATGAGGAGCTGAAGTCTTTCAGGAGGAAGGACTAGTGCTGTCTCAGCAGTGGGGAATCTCCCCAGACACCCCGAATGAACAAATGCAATTTTAAAGGACAAGTTTTGCTGCCCAAGGGTCCCCTGCACAGGTGGTGACAAATGCAGAGGTACTCTATGAGCACGGTGCCCTCTAGAGCATTCAGCTCAAGAGTTTATGTCTGGCACAGACCACTCACCGACAACGTCCACGGTGAGTGGGTGATAGAAGGCAAAAAGTAATTTACCTATTGGGAATGCATCTGGGGCTATTGCCACCCCAGTTTATTCTGGAGGTTGCATGTTGGCACTGGGGTTTGATGGGCTCTGCTAAAACAGCTGTTGGGTGCAGATATTTTTACTCCCAGATTGGCTCGATGCAGTTGGAGCAGGGATTGCAACCAGCCCGTGAAAACCTGACAGACAGCAGCGAGATGGCCTGGCCTGTCAGCTCCCTGCACCTGTCACCTTGCCCACCACCTTCTGTGGCTGAGGAGGTGGCTGTTAAGAATTTCTCCCTCCACGCAGGATTTTGTACATCAGTTCCACTGTGTCAATTGATCATTAAGAGCAACCTGGAAAGGGTCCAGCTGGCTGTTCAGTAAGGGCTTTATTTAGTGCTTGGTCTGTAGCCATACACACCTCTACGATGTGGCTAAATGAGAGCTTTGCTTCCAGAGAGCACATGAGCTTTCGTGTGTGAACTCTACTCCAGTATCTTCTCCAAACTCTGTTGTCTCAAAGGCCCTTGTACCCAGGGAACTGCAATCGGACACTGCCAACTAGATCTGTCCTATGCATTTGCCATGAATCCATTTTTCCATTTAAAACGTTTAACTTCTGCATCCTTGTTAGTGCTGTAGAGGGATGGCTGCTTTTTTCCGTATAGTTTAATATGGATCTGTTTGAAGGCTCCATAAAAGAACTACAACCCATTTTAGCCTTACTGCGCTTCAACAATAAGTAGTCACCTTGAAATATTTTCTGTTCAGAGCATTAAATTACATATTTTTTCCAGCGAAGGGTTTCCTCACTGTGGCCATAAAGCCTTGCCCCCCCCACCTCCACACCCCACACCCCACCCCCAATTCAGCATTACTTACCACTAGTTTTGTGTTTCTATCTTGAATATCAACTCACCCATTTACATCTCTTTTCATCAAAAGATTTCTTATGTCTACAGACTTCTGTTGTCATGCTCACCCACACTTCCTGGCACAAACTCAGCACATAAGTATGCTCTCTTTGCAAGTGTCCTCCCCTCATCTTGAGAGGCCCGACGACATAAGCATCCTTCCCTGGCTCCCCAGCCATTTGCAGCAGCGAACATCCCCAGGAGTCGGTGGTGCTACTCAGCAGTTGTCTGCACATCGGTGAGGATGTGGGTGGGCTCTGCCAGGGCTGGCATTGCTTTCCGAGACACGCAGCAGAAGATGTGCATTAAGCCGTTCATTATGTGCTGCATTTATTGGGCAGCCTGCTGTTGCCTTCCTGCCCCGCACACATATCTGGTAGAGACTTTTTCATACTTTGCAGTGACTTTGTCCTAGTTCTCTCTGAAGCAAATACTATAGATCATATGACACAACACTGTGATGTGTATGGTGGATTGTATTTAAATCATAGCTGACACGCGGACGCTGCGCATCTTTTAAAGGTCTTAGGCAGCTGAACAGTCTTCTCGAAGGATCAGGGCAGAATCTCAGCTTAAAGATGACAAATGCTGATACATTAACTATCTTAATTAGACAAAGAAACCCTGCTTTATGGCAGAGCAGAAAAAAATGAACAGACAAACCTCCAGGACTCAGAGGTAGGTCTACCCATTAACTCCAACACGCACATTTAAGATTGATTCAATAGCATGTGGACCGCACTATCAGCATTAAAAACTAATCATAAAAAGATCGCTAAAAGCTGTGTCCGTGTCTCTGACAACCTGGTCCAGCTCCAGACACCGAGGAGGTTTGACGGACCTCAGCACCCCCGGGCAGTGGCCGCTGTCGCTGGCCAGCATCCACCAGGTGGCGCTCCAAACATTATGATGGGCCCTGTCTTGCACGGTATACTTGTTTTTTTCCCTTCCCTCCCAAAGAACTGTACAGCTGCGGGTATGTAATCCACTTTCTTATTAAATGACTGATTATTGCAAAAGTAAGCTTGAAGGTTTTTCTTTTCCATCTGTTTCTCTGAATTGACCTAATGATGGTTTGCTCTCTTGTTCTGTCACCAGACCTCTTAGATGTGAAATACAAACCCAAGTGTCTCATTAGAAAATGGGGTATCATCGTAAGCAAACAGCGTTAGGTCAGCTCGCCTTCCTTCTCACACTGAAAACCCCAGAAGGCAGAGATTATCAGTAAATTGAGATGGTAGATAATGACATGTTCAAGTATTTCAAGTGTTTCGCTGAAAATTTTCAAGTGCTTTTACCTAGCCAATTTCTGTAATTGTGGCAAGAATGTAAATGACTTTCCTGAAGTCCTGGCACAAACAGATCATGGTAACTTTAGAGGATTGGAAGTAAAGTGAGTAATTAATCTTATCCATCTTTCCAAGGGAGAGTTTGTTCGGGAGATTTTTACTGTTTTTTCTCATAAGATTGAGAGTAGCAGTGCTGATGCCACCTGAGTCAAGCCAGAAAGTTATTAACAGAAAAGTTCCAGCATTTCCATGAGCACTATTATGTGTGCTTTCTGTCCCCATCTGCCCTTTAAGACTCAGCCCTGTGAGCATGAGGCCGTTGTGCTCAGTTGGTTGTGTCAGTGTCTGCCAGCTCTTGTGGGTGGCCTTTGAGCCCAGCCCTTCGGCATCAGTTTGGAGCAGGGATGCGTGTCTGCACCAACACACTGAACCCGGACCCTGGTGGGTCTGGGGTCGGAAGGCAGCAACCCCAGTGGGCTCTACCTTAAATGTTGGCACTTCAGTGTCATCGTGTTGCTCGGTCAAACACCGCTGAGTCAAGATCCTTGACTTCTAGCATGCTGTTTTTCCTGATAACCATAATTAATATCAAATAAAATAAGAACTAGTTTGATTAATGCTCATGTGAAATCTGGTGGGTAACCACCATCCTGGCCAGCTCCAGCACCCCTCACACAACCATGCTAAAACTGGGTGATTGGAAAAAACACAGACTTGATCTTAAAGGTCTTTTAAAACCTGAGTGATGCTACGTCCCTTGTAGGGCGGCTGTGCTGTGCATGCAGGGATGCTCAGTGCCAGCCTGGTGCCTTGGGGTGCTGGCAGGGACCTGCTCACCCCAGGAGCACAGCAGGAGTGAGACCCCTGCTTCTTGCAACAGCCCTGCAAGCTGGTGTACCCTCCCACCAGCTGTGCACAAATTCCTCTGCTGCCGTTCCGACAAAGATGATGATTTTGCTATTGCTTTTTGATAAGTGCCTCCTTCAGTTGGAACAGCCACTGCATTTCTGTCACCCTGGCTTTGACCTCCTGTTGTGGGAGCAGTGAGTCACCAAAGGACAGCAATTTGGTAACACCTGAGGCCACAGCGCTACTAGCAGGGTAATGTCCCCATCAGGGCTCATCAATTAGGGTGCTAATTCTCTTCCATTTCCAGCTGTTGGAAAACATGAAAATTTATTTCAGCCTGAGCAGGAGGGCAGGTTTTTCCCTCTGGATGAGAACTACCGCCTCCTGTGCCCTTGCTCCTCGTCCTACCTAATGACCTCTGCTCCTCAGCTGGTGTTTCAGCTCTCAGCCTGAGTCCTGCCAAATGGCCCAGACCCCCTTGCTGGCCTGACACCCATCATCACTCATGGTAGACTTTTGACATCTCTTGTGCCCAATTCCAGGTGCTTTGCTCTCAGGGTTGGTTTCTGGCCAGGGAATAATAACTTGCACCTCAACAGCTCCTGCTGAAGCCCTCCAGCTGAGCTGGTCCTCAGGGACTCGATTCATTCACTGCTGGAGCGTGGCTTTTGGTGCACTGACGTCTTGCCAGACCCTGGCTGGATGCACTTGGCCAGAGGTGTTCGAGCATCTCTACAGTGCAAGAGCACCCATACATGTGCAGGACAAGGTGAAGCATTTTGGGAAGCAAAGCACTGGAGAATTCTGCCTCTGACCTCCCAGAGCATGACTGCAAAACTAAGGAAGGGGCTGAAAAAGCCTCTACCAAACCCCAAAATAAAATCATCTAGATAAGATGTTGGAGAAGGAAGGCAAAAATCTGAAAACGTGGCCGTAGGAGATAGCTATGTCTCTTGCACCTGTACTTTTTATCCTATGCCTTATAAGATACCTACCTCAAGATTGAGAAAGATGAAATACTTTCCAAATAAGGAGTTACACTATATGTTTACACTAGTGCTGGACTCATCAGTGCTGGGTTAATGGTTGGACCTGATGTTCTGAAAGGTCTTTTCCAACCAAAATGATCCTACAATTCTACGGATTTCAGTACTGGTCAGTGATGTTTTAGCAATGGTACTGAAAAGCTGCCTCCGGATGCCGTGACCAAATCCATCAGCATCTCCTGCTCCTGGGACCGTACCTGTGATGTCGACGGGGACAGGCTGGCTAGCAGGGCGTGTTTTAGCAAGGAAAACAGCTCCTTTCCCCATATGCATCAGGGACACTGAAGTCGGGGTTAAATGCCCCTAGGACCCACAGCTGCAACAGAGGTTTTATCCCCATGGGTGTAATCAAAGTGGGCTTGTAGGAGCCGGGGACACACTACCTAATGGGGGGCAGGACAGGATAAGGGGGTTTCCCCCATCTTGGGCACACACCTCTGCTTTGTACCTTGAGTCGGACCAAACACATCCCTCCACAAGCTGATTCACCTGCAAAACAGCAATTTTTGGAGCCGCTCCCCGCCCTCCCACAACTAAGCAAGGCTCTCAGAGGGGAGGGAGGAATAAGAGGTTGGCAGGTGGATTTGGGACACCTTCCTTTCTCACAGCTGAAAACACACCGCCTCGGAGGAGTCACTTTTGTTGTTTTTTAGTTCAAGTTTTGGTATCTCAGCCCCAGGGTCGAGAGGAGGAGGGCAGTGCTAACTCGACCCCTCGCTGCTGGAGAACTGAGCCACCAAAGAGACAGTGAGCGTGCTCTGCCTCCGAGGGACTGACTGTGTCCCTCGCCATGGCTCTCAGCAGCAGCTTGCTGAGATACACAGTTCTGAGCCAGGCTCACCCCACCCGCTGCATGCAACAGCGTCAGTCTGTGTGCTGGAGCCAGCGCTGGTGTGGCCCTTCCTGCTCCCAGACATTTGCTCAGGTGACATTAAAAGCACAGTGGGAACAGCGGCAGCTCCAGGCTTTGAGCATAAATACGGAGCAGGGTGTTGTCAGCTTTTCATAGAGTATTTGCTTATTGTTTTGAGTTAACCTGTGTTTTGCAAGGAGGATTTGTGCTCTGTGTTAAGGCACAGAATTTCTGACCAGCCTTGGGCACCTCCCTCTAGATAGACGAGGATTAAGTGGCTTTGCTTCCCGTCAGCAGGATCTCAGGCTAAACCCTCTCTACGATTATCTGCGTATAACAAGACCAAGACATCCGACCCCTCTGTCCTGATTCGCCTCTTGTTTCTAATTTGACACTGTGGTTTTTGCCTCAGAGCCGGCTGGTGGAGAGTAAGCTGCTGAGCATTTCAACATGCAGCTTTCTGGGATCCAGCCCTAATTTCTCTGTTCTATAACTACCTTGTTTTCATGAGGATTTCTCCTTCTAGCAGCTAACTAACTGAGAGCAAAGTAATTAACTAATTTTCCTACAGAATTCAGAGAGGTACAGCCCTCTGAAAGAAGACTTTCTTTTTTGGCATGGGTTTTTTTTTAAGAATATATTCAGTGTGATAGTCAGGGCATGTCATTGCTGAGTTCCAACTTAAAGGTGAACTGCCACAGACACAACTATTAGCTTTCAAATTCTCAATGACTGGGTCTTGCTGTGGAAACAAAATCTTACATATTGTATGCAAGAGCAGCTATCAGTTTTGTTTATTTTGTTCCTCGTTGGTGGCAGTTGTGCTTAATAGCAGCATTTTTTACTGCATGTCATGTATAGAAAGCTTTTCATAAACTTCTAATCCTCCTTAATTATGAACCTGGTTTTGATATACCAAGATGAAGTTTTGAGAGGATAATCTAATAAAGGTTGAAGAGATCATCTGTTTAGGAAGAACAGGTTACAGAGCAGAGATAAAAAATTATTAGTACTGCCTTCAAGCATAGTTATTAAAACAGAATTTTGATCCAATGAAAGTGTGTTAACACATGTAAGGACAAAATTTTCTGCACTCAGAAAATTCTGCGCAGAGCATGAGTACACATCCGTGTGTAACATAGACACAGTAGCTCCCTCATATTCCATGATGCAACCAGAAGTTTCCCTTCTCTCATGCAAATAACATTTAATTTTAACTGCAGTCTGATCAGTTAAAGCATTTGAAAGTTTGTTGCAGACAAAACCAAACAGTCAGAAATAAATATGGAGTTATAGTACTGATTCAAATGTAATTCACTTTCACACTTTCTTACACATCAAGGCTAAAAAAAAAAAAGAAAGTCTGCAGGTTTGGTATCAATTGTACTGTTATTTGCCTCTTAGGAATAGGGCAGCAGAGCCCAAGATAAAGGAGGAAATGTTTCAGCTGGTTTATTGGTCTTAGAGAAATATGGAAGGATCAAATAAGTCGTGGTACTTATGCACCTAAGGAAGTGAGGAGGAACACTTCATGCAGGTAATGAGAAGGCAGCAATCATCCTCATTGCAAGGTCAAGCTTTAATTAGAAACAAAACATATGGTCTCAAAGAGCAGAAGGAAAACATGCAATGCTACACAACAATTCTTTCCAAAGGTCACAAGGCGATATGAAAATTAAAAAAAGGATTTGCAGTTCTCCACAGTAATATTGTTTTTTCCTCCATTTAACTGATGGCAAAATCAAGAGTACTATTGAACTTGTATGCTGTAATTATTACATCAAAGACAAGATTATTCATGAAGTAAGAAGAGCAAAAGGTTTTCATGCTATTAATACTTTATCATTGACTATTTCAAGCTCTTACCAAGTAGTGGTAATCAACTTTTATTTGCTTAATAAATTCTTATCCCAAAGTGTTGATTTTATCAAAATTACCTTCCTAGTAAAGGTGTAATTTTCCAGTGGTAAAATGAAGGATGTTCTCAACACCAGTAGTTGTCCAATTATTTTGTACAATTTTTGTGTTTTAACAAGCTCTGTGAGTTTCAAGGCAGCCTGAGCGCTCTGCATGGTTTGTAAGCGTGCTAAGTAGGAGGGCACCTGGCAGTGCTTTAATTATACATGGACTTGCTAACTAGGAAAATAAGACCTGGACATGTGTTTTCTTGCTGAGTGTGAAAAAGACATCACATTTTCACACACCAGAACACAAAACAAACATTATGCAATTCTCATTCCACTCCAAAAAACATGTTACTTATTAGTCTACCAGAGCACAAAATAAAGCCCGGTGAACTGCGTAGTTCAGGGGGAACAGCTACCACCAAAACCACAACAATTCTGGGTCAATATTAAAATTGGACAGCAGCAAAAGGATGAGAAAGGAAAGGGCTGGTTGCAGTGACCTGCGACATACAGCGCTGCGTGTAACACCAGCAGCACCAGCTAACGCTTCACAGAACCTGAGCTGTGAGCACTGGGATGTCCGTGTGCACACACAAAACCTTCCTGCCTTTAACTGCTCACACACAGCCGATTTTCCAGCCTCCCTCTCTCCATTCCCGCCCCAGCTTCTTCTGCATCGTTGCTTGGAATGGCAAGGAATGGGCATAAGGGTTTGAAGCTGAACATGATGAAAAATGAACAGCAGCCCAAAAACTGTTTTGTCCTCTACTCCCTTGCTTCTGTGAAAACACTACGTTTGCAGTAGGCTGTGCTTCAGAAACAATACGCTGTAGCAGACAATCATACCAAATGATCTCTGTCACTGGGAGGCTAGCTGAACCTTAGCATAGAAGTGAAACACAAATTATGCGTGGTGATTTGTGCCAACGGTAATTGAGATAGCCGAAACCCCCTGAGCAGTGAGAAACAAGTGTTGCCTGACAAAATTACTGATTTTCTTATTTTGAAAGAATCACCAAATAAGCACTAGAGGGCAAGGTTGAAGGAGAGCAAAAACCAGCCAGATTTGGACTGCAGTGAAACACTTGACACACTAATGAAATTTCCTTCTGATAAATTAATGTAAATTAGGCTTTGAAGGAACACTCTCATTTTAAAGTTGGCTGAAAAACCGTAAACAAAATAAGTGACAGCATAGCAAACTGGGGAGGATTTGTTTAATACGACGGCAAAGGGATAGGTGTCAGGACTCGTTCTATTTAACATCCTCATTAATGATCCAGAAGAAGAAACAAGCAGCATGTAATGAGATTCGATACTTGGGAGGATTAGTTAGCACTGGTGAGAGCTGCAAATTAATGCAAAGCAACAGACACCAGAATCATGGGCAGAGAACAACAAAAGGCACAAAGCATGTGGGTGGAAAACAAACAATAAAGAGAAACCTGAGGATATTGCAGCAAGAGGAAACATCCCTTCAGTGAGTGGAAACTTCGGGAGCAGTAACATGGCAAGCAATTTCAGCAGAGGAGCGGACAAGTTGTCATGCACCAGGCTGCACTGCGAAGGTGCTGCAGCGAAACCCAGGGACAGTAAGGCTGCTCACCCACCTCCACATCTTGGCACCATTTTGGCGAGCACCATCGCACTCAGCTGCTCTGTCCTGCGCTTCTCTGCTGCTGCCAAAATTCAGAAAAGGGCACTAAAAGTGGTGACAAAGGACCCAGGTGGCTCAGCCTCTGGAAAAAGCCTGGAAGTGCTGCAATTTTGCTGCTGTAGCACAGCTTGGCAGAGCCATGGCTTGGAAAGGACAGGGAGGGGGGGCAGCCATCACCCATGTCTGAGGAGGAATAGGGAGGCAAAATGCATCTTGGCACACGGAAACCACAGCTTTGCCTTTCACGCAAGTAAGATGCAACTCTTTCCAAAGTATTTGGGCCATAGAGTAAGTGGAAATTCCCACATTTGTGAATGTAAGAGCAATTTGAGTAAATTCTAATGAATGTTAAAAACCTATAAAGTCTTACATAGTTAGCAAGATGGCAATGATGCAACATCAATAACTGCCTGAAAAAAATTAGCCTTACATAAATAAAGCTTCTGATTTATCTGAGCTCAGAAAGGCAGAGCATGGAAAGTATATTACATAGAATCATAGAAGAGTTTGGGCTGATTTCTAAGAAGTTATAGGTGGTTACGGACTCTGATCATATAGCTCAGGTAATGCAAGAGGCATAGCAAATGCCTTCAGACGACTGGTAGGCAGGCTGCAGCCACCACCACACCAGATGAGCGTCTTTCCATTAGCCAACACTTGCTGAATCCCCTGGAAAACCTACGAAGGGAGCCACAGACTGTAACACTGGCACTGTTCTTCAGCTTGTCCGCCACTGTCTTTTGCAGGGTCAAACCTACCCTAGGTGCAGACAATGGTGTCCCTCAGCGCAGTCTTATGCACTGCATGTGTTTTCACAGCACATGGCTAGCACAGACAGCAGCAGGGCTTTAAGGAGCAGTGAGAGGAAGGATTTTTGGGATCCAAAACCTCATGGGCAATTTGCTGGTTCATGATTCAGCAGGAATTAGGTGTTGTTTCTCCATTTTATTAGTGTTATCCCCTTGTTAAAAAACTTTTTAAAAATTCCTGGACAAATTTGGTAACTTCTTCCTGACAATGCTTTCTGACAATCAGGTAATTCAGATGTATGACTAATTCATTTCCAGTACACCCACCTCTACTCACCCTGCTCTGAATTTCAGCAGCGTCACAGCAGTACAGCAGCATGAAAGGGACATTACTCCAAGTACCCCATGTGTCCATGCAGATGCAAGAAGATTTTTAAAATCCTTAAAAATTTAGAAAAGAAGGCAGAAAGCCCACGGGACATTTTTTATCTCAATGGAGACACAACGAAAATCGAAGCCAATAAGGAGTATTCTATTCAAGTTTACAGGAAAAATTAGGTACTGCAAAGAGCTGATTCCTACACATAACGGGCAAGAAAGAATCCTCTGGTGCTGCTGGCTATTTGCAATGTCATAAATGCATGACTGACAGCTGCCTGTCCCAAGGCTCTGCTCCCACCAGGGCCAACTGGGAAGCTCGGAAGTGATACTGGAGCAGAGCACAACCCTCTCCTGAGCTGGATCAGGCTGAGCCACATCAGCAGGCAGACTCGTCATGGCAGAAGACCAGGTAGCTCAGCAGGCCCAACAGCTGCTCAGTAATCCGTCCACTCCTTCACTCAAACTCATCACCTTGCTTCCCATCAGGGAGCGGGGAGCTGGCTGCCTGGGACAGCGCACTCAGCCCTGCGTCTGCTGCAGGAGATGAGCTGTTGCCTGTCTAGTGACGGTCGTAGGGAGGCTCCTGGGTCTTCTCCAGCTTTGCTGTGAGGTCTAGGACTCTCTGCAAGCCAGGTCCTCATGGTCACCCAGCTGTGGGCAAAACCACTGCTCTGGTGGACTCTGGGGAAGTGGACAGCACACTACCACCTTCCTCAGTTTACTCTCTCTGTGGGACATACTGGAATCCCTTAGTCCACAGTAGGTGCTGCACAACATTGGCAAGAACTGCTTCCTACAGATCATCAGAAACCTGTAGCTTGTTCCCACGTGTCCCGTTTCAGAGTAAGAAGAGGCTTGGTCAGACCTGACCGTGGAGGGAGTTGCCTGTCAGAAGCTGCCTGCCCTGCCAGGGAGACCTGCGCCAGCAGAGAAACAGCAATGGCAGCGAGGAACTTTCTTTATCTGGACATCACTGGGATATGGGTTTCTCTGCCTGTCCTGAGCAGAAAGCAGAGCTGTGTTGAGGAAGGTGATAAGCAGCATCTAGGGAGCAGGAGCTCTGGAAGCTGGCAGCTCTCCTGCAAAGCTTGCAACCTTTCTATTCATAGCAGAAGAAAGCAAGTCATTCTTGCCAGGGAAATTCCTGATGCCAGTTGTGGTTCTTTAGAAAACAAAAAGATTTTCTTTGCACGTGAAGGATCATAACAAGAGCGTGAAACATAAATGCCATAATCACAGGCATGGTCTTTGCCA
The DNA here is from genome assembly GCF_017639655.2 of Falco naumanni. Taxonomy (NCBI): domain Eukaryota; kingdom Metazoa; phylum Chordata; class Aves; order Falconiformes; family Falconidae; genus Falco; species Falco naumanni. The sequence continues at coordinate 8,213,294 of NC_054080.1, forward strand.
CTCCAAAATGTAAAGAACAGGTGTTGGGTAACCGGACAGAGTCAAGGAGTTGTGACTACTGCAATGACTGCCAGACTGGCTGGATATATATGCAGAGAGAAGTCTCTGCCAAAGCGTCCTGCTGCCGTCTGACACCCATATCCTGCCTTCACCCTTCATCTCCCTGCATTCTGCTCCGGCTCTGCTACGCTCAGAGTAGGGACTGCCCTACACAGCCTATCTGCAAACTGTTTCATACACCACAGCTTCATCTTGGTCAAGCTGTGTTTATCTTGATGAAGCCAGAGTATTATTAGGCAGAAGAAAACTCTCCTGTGGATTCATGTATTACCTAAACCTAAAAATATCCTGAATAACATTTTAAAGTGGCTGAGGGACTTCCGAGCAAGGTACTTGTCAGTGGTAGTAGTTAGGACATGCCAAGAATAACCCCAAATCAGGAGGTTTTTGAACAGCAGTCACACAGATGGCACAGCAAGCTACTAAACATGTGATGTGTCTGAAGATGACTCAGCCTTCCCCTCTTTCAGGGTAAACAAAAGGTGATCTTGCCTCTCCTGCTTTACTTTTCCGGTTAGCTGAAGTGCTAGTGCTCATCTTTCTCCCAGCCAGCTGCAGGCTGGAAAAAATTAAAACCTAGGACAGATGGTAGAACAAGGGAGATGTGGCACTCTGCTGTCCAGTTCTGTCTATGAGTGAGCGCGAAACATCATCACTGAAGGAAAACTAATGCTACCCGAGAGAGGACTTGGTGATGCTTGCCTTTATAAGGTCTATACTGTTTTATATGAGATACATGCATGCTTGTATGGTTTACATCATCTTGTAATTTGTACATGCTTTACATCACCAGTAACTTTAGAGGAGAACGACCATTATCTTCAGGCTGGGTGGTTCTGTTTCACATGTCACAACTCTTGGCTAATTTACAGCTTTTCAGCCCTGAGGATGCCCTTATTTCAGGTTGGTTACAATCTGGAATCTGCTTTGGTACCTACAAGGGAACCAGTAAATTCCCACTTTACAGTATCTGCAAATCTTGCACACAATGTATAGCTCCACTTAATGGCAACAAAAATTAAATGCATGAGACAACTGTGTTTTGTCATTAGTTTCAATGCATCAAAAAACACTGGGATCCAAAACGCAATGTTTCTATTTAAATGTAAAAGAGACAAGAAATGTTTGGACTGCCAGAATGTCTTGGTGAAAAAAAAAACAAGTGTTTTTCTGGTATAATTTATTCTGTTTGGAGAATCAATATGAACTACATTGTCAGCATTACTGTTTCATTGCTAATAAGTGCATCTGGACAAGCTATACCAGAAAATGCTGCCCAGCACAGGTGAAATCTTACCTGATTGCAGGTAGAGTGGAGATCTGCAGAGAGAAATTACTTTTCATTTTGGCAAGAGACTGTAGGCTGGGCAGGGCTGGGTTGGACCCAGGTGAAATGCCAACCTGCTTCTGTCAGCACTGCAAGAATTACTCCAGGTTTCACAGGTTATTCAAGCTTTCCCAGGTTAGGGAAAAAGATGCATTTTTGCTAAGTTCTTGTACACTGTGTGATCAGTTCCATGCAGGTAGCCTCGAATGAAAATTCACCTTCAAACATTCACTGAGAGGTGAGGGCAAGGAGGATGCATACCTAAAGCAAGAACACTTGTTCTTTTTTAAAATGTATAAAGCCTATGAGGTTGTTAACTCTTTTTCATTATTTGGTTCTTCAAACAGACTGAGTGACAGCAGTGCTGCCTGATGAAAACAAAAGAGCACAAGCAAATCAGCTCCACTTGTGACTCAGAAAAGGTGCGAGGAGACAGGGCGAGCTAGACATCAGGCTTTTTCAAGTGCAAGGTGCAATGCAGTAACTCAAATCTCTTTCTCTTCCACTGTTACTTCCACCCACACAAAGAAACTAATTGTATGACTGCATACTGCAGATGCAGGCAAATAGAAGACATTTGCAGGCTGAGCCTCGCCTTTGTGCTTACAGATGATTACACTCAGTTTAGCACATAATCCCCTAGCCACACTTCACAATCCATGCAGGGATGTTTTGTTCCAGAGAGAGGCATTATGGACTGGGGTTTAAAAAAATCCTAAGGGGTTTAGGTACTGAGATGCCACTGAAAGGTGAAGGAAGATTGGCCCCTACTTCCTTCTGTTTCCTTTTAAATCTTCAGCAACGACACACTCCTCCATCACCTCACTTTTGCAAGAATAATATGCTGTGGTCATGATTCAGACAGGTGTGTACAGGGGGTTTGAATAGTGCAACAAGCTGAGCTGACACAATTAGTTTTGCTGAGATAAGTAAACACTGAGCATATCTAAAGGTAAAGCACATGTTGATGGATGTTCCTAAAAATGGATAATGGCTTAGACTCTCAGTACAAAATTAGAGGGGGGAAAGTCAAGGAACTGAGCTGATTAACACAAACTGCAGAGCTGATGAACCTTGAATAACTGGAAATGCTGGGCTTTGGATTTTATTATTAGAATTCTGGTAGGGAAGGGGGACATGAGAGATCAAGAAAGCAATGAATTCTGTTACAAAACAAACCATATGTGACTCATCAGCATGAGCAGCAGAAAGATCTTTAAAATGTGTCCTTTGAAGCCAGGGCAATGCAACTGAGAAATGCTTGAACAAAGGGAATGGAAAAGCACAAAATTCACTCTTTCTTGTCTGGGTCTGCTTCCAGTCCATCACCTCTTTCCCTTTCTCTTTCTTTCCACTGTTACGGAGTAACACCCCACTCAAGTTATCTAGTTTCATTTCTCAGGTACATGAGAACACTTGGAGAGAGCCTATAAGGGCAGCAGACTTATTAAAAACGTAGGTCCAAGTAAGTAACAGCACTTCTGCCTTCAGACTGTTCTTCAATTCCAATACATTTGTACAGCACCACAATATAAAACTAAACTGATTATTGCAATATGCTGTGGTCTAGCTTCTTATTTTAAGAGCATAGCTTTCTCTAAACTTCATAAGAAGGCTACGGTCACACAGGTTCAAAACGTCTGAACATCTGAAGTGTTTAGTAAGAACGTGAAGTTGACCTCTGTGGAAGTAAGGTCTCCAGATAGTGTTGTTTCCCCAGCAAAGAGGTGCTTGTTCTGTTCTAGCAAATTAGTGCTGCAGCTTCTTCCTTATTGCTGTTCCTGCTAGGCATTGCCATGTTCTGCCAACCAAGAGAGCTTACACGGAGTCATGTCAACAAATACGTATTTTTTTACATGTAAATGTATAAGCAATGAATTGCATTGACTTCAGGCAACCTGTTGTAACTCACTGGTTAAGTGGTTTTTAATATCTACAGGTATCTTCAGAAAAGCTTCATTCAAATATGGTGCACCACTCAAGTGGTACAATTGAAATAACAGTGTAAAAGAGAAGAAACTTGTAGCTACGAGTTTCTCCTAAATCCTCCGTTTTTAATATGTCCCCCACAAAATGTAAATTAGCGTGAAGGTAACCGAGTTCCCTAGGGAACCATGGCGCTGAACATTGCCTTGACTTCATGGAAGCTTGCAATGCTCTGCACCGTACCATCATCATTCTTAAGCGCAGGACTAATTCGCCAAGTCTCATGGACCTGGCATATGGCTCTCCTCTTTGCCTAACCTTTATAGGTCTGTTTCACATCAGCACTTTGTGCATCAGCGTATATGCAAAACTGCACGTCCCTAGTTGTGAGTGCATTTCCTTATCAGAATAACAGCACTGCATTATGCTGCGTGTTTATGACTTGAAACACGAACTGATAACATGGGCATAGTCAAACAAAATGGTATGTGTAACAGCAACCAATTCATGTGTTTTAGGGAAACAATATGACATCAGAAAGAGCTACATGCTTGGCTACATTTGATTGGATGTAGTCAAATAGCTGAAATGATATAACCATTAAGATACATTTTCCTGATAACTACCCATGTTCATATATTATCTATTTATTTTTCTGTGGTATCTTAGTAGAACTTGGAAGATATTTGATCTATTTTTTCATGTGGACATTTACTGCATTGCTGGAAGCAAAATTTCTCGCTCTTTCTGGTTACATTACCCTCATAAATTGCAATAAGAGAAGCGGTATTTTTAATGAGTACCTGTGTCATTAAACAGAAAAATGTTTACAGAAATTATCTCAATTACTGCCTAGTAGGATTGGAGTTTGAGCCTTTTCAGTCCACAGATAGAAATATTAGCTAGCCGAGTAATTGATTCAGAGCAAAACACACATTTCTAGAGTCGTCCCTTTCTAAAATGCCGTTGTGAATGGCATGGTTCCTAGGCTCTGGAAATGGACTTCCTGAAAGGAAAGACTGATGAAGTGGAAAGGTTTTAGGCTGTGCACATGTTCTGTATCTGCATGAGCACCAAAGTGGTGTTGCATAATAATGACCATTTTTTTTCCTGTAATTTTTAAACTGGAATTATTTTCAATGCTGAACTAATTCAGGAGCCAAGCCGAGGTTTGTAACATTTGGAATATGGCAGTGGCAGAGGTTGGTTGCAAGAGTCTCTCAGAGACTGTGCCGCTCCTCCAGTTGCTGTGATGCACACCGAGTTCAGCGTGGCTGCCACTGCCAGGGTGTCACCAACACGTAAGATACTTAAGAGCTCATAAACAATATTCAGATGTTTCCCCTTCCTGTGAATGTGCTCTTTTCATAAATAGACTGGATCCACTCCTAATTTTGGAATCTAATTCCAAAGCCAGTATTGTATTCGTAAAGTCCCCTTTTCTCTCTTAAAATAGCTTTCTTTTTACTGAAAATGCTTGTATTGTTTTCAGATTGAAGTGACTTTGGGAGCAGGTAAGAAAGAGGACACTTCTTTCGAAAACTCTATTTCTGAGTTTGGAAGCTACAAGATATGACTCATCAGAAACTGCTTCCGTAACTCAAAACAGCTAAAGCTAGTAAGTTCAAATGCAGCATGACATTTAGCAACCCAGCCAATCTGAGAGAAAATCCATTGTTTGGTATGGAAACTAGTTAGTATTGCTCAAATGTAGACTTAGATTTCTTTTTTTTATGCTACTTCAGAAATATAATTTCTATGCACATTTACTGGAAGTATTTCTGCTATGGAAAGGTAGCTCATTATAAGCAGAGAAAATGTTTTAATTATCCTTACAGCATTTGACAAAGCAGGTTTTGTTAATTGAGCAGTATTTAGTTGAGACTCAAGAAGCAGACCATGATCCGTGAGTCCTCAGGAAGTTAAAGCTTTGGAAAGCAGGCTCATCCATCTCTGCACAGTGTTTGCTCAAACATGGTGTCCTCTCAGCCTAGCGGTGGGAGAAGGGGGTTCCACAGACAGCTGCATTCTTCTGGGCACGTCTGGCCACCAGCTCAAGCTCAGGTCAGAGCAGCACAGGGAACACACCAAATTGTGTGCATGGCATGGTCCCCACAGAGCCCCCTCCTCAGTATGGACCAGCAAACAGGTACCCTTAAAAAGCAGTTCTTCGCAACTATTTCCAGTATGTACGGGTGTAGAAGGGCTTGTTTCTCTCCTGGCTTGAAATGCCAGTAGAGGGGGAAACAACAAATCTTGCAACTGCTGCTGCTTTGATGCAAGGAAGTGAAGAACTGCGTATTTGATTTTACCCCCTGACTCACTCTGCTGTATTATTTCATTATAGTGCTTCTGACACACACGTCTGTACATGAAATAGGCAGAAGTTTTAACTCGGAGCCACCGGGTCTGAATGACAGACAGTGTTGCTGTCACTGATACCCACAGCAAATCTTACTTCAGCTGCAGTTGTGGAAAGTAAGCACTCCAGTGTTTCTGGTGAAGAAATTCTCTGCAAGTCTTCACTTTCAGCAAATTATGCATTTTCTCCACCCAACCCCTGGTTATTTCCTCAAGCCATTATTTTTAATTCTAAACTGTTTCCCAGTCCTTTTAAGTCAATAACTTGACTTTATCTTACTGTTTTCTTCACAAATGTTAAGACCACACACTGAGCTCTGCTAAGACACTGTATTATGCTACTAGTAGACAAATTATAACATCACATCACATACATGTTGCAGTTGCTGTTGGAACATGCCTTTTAAAAAATACCTTTATTGGATGAAATTGTCTCTTTCCCAAGAAAAATTTGGTTCTTCAATATAATTTATTATGCCTTTTAAAACTCTGTCTGTTCAATAAAATCTTTGCTACATTATAAATACGTGTAATGAAAATATAATCTAAAATTCTGAGAGAAAACTTTTTTTCCCCATTTTTCACAAAACCCACACTGGCACCAAGGAAAGACTAACAATAAAAATAATTTATTCCTGTACAATCTACTCTGGGTTGGAAACATTCAAAAGAGAGATATTAAACTTGTCCTCTGACGAAACTTTGGCTATAATGTAAGAACTGATCTTGAAGGAGGGTCCTATGTTTCCCACACGTTTAATCTGAAAACTTCTTTCAAGGCCTGATTGAGTGAGGCTAGTACTGTCCTCGCTGTAACATACCTGAACAAAGCTTGGATAAAATTAGTTATCTGAGGGTACCAGCATCTAAGCTTCATTGCACAGGACTAAAAATGGTCCTACCTCACCACATGGGAGTATTTATTGTGGAGATTAACTCCCAGTTCTGAAAAATTAAGCATTAGTGGAAATAAGTTAGCACCCTCACTGTGCAACAGCATGAATTAGAAATTTTTATGTTTTGGTTGTTCAGCAGTTATGTATTGCCGGAAAGCTTGTGTGTGGAAGGGACAGCACAAGAAAGCTTTCTAATTTGGACCACTTGTATGGATTTTTTAAATGACTTCTCATTCTAAGCAAATTTCTTAGTAGAGAGGGAGCGATTCAGTGTAAGAGACATTCAATAGTGGAGTTGTTATTCTTAAAGTATGGAGTAGAAATATGGACAAATTCTTAAAAGCAACTAATCTCAGTCTATCCAAAGCTGGCAGAAAAACAGATTAAGCCCATGATAGGCATGAAACCATCACAAAGAATGAATAAGCATAGATTTTTAAAGCTTAGGTTTGGTAAGACAATTTTCAAAGTTGCCTTCAGAACAGTTCCTTTTTCCACAGAAGACTTAAGTACTCTTAAACAGATTTACCTTTAAATTACAGAATTTAGTGTGAAGTTCAGAAAATCTCTATCTAAACAGATGAACTATGAGCATGCTAAATTCCTCTCTTAGAGACACTTGCATCATTTTAAGGAATAGACAGTGAAGAACAATCAAATATTACTAGAGTGTCTGGAAAACACATTTCAATAGTAGATGAGAAAGACAAGTAAAAATCAGTCAGCACTTGTTTGGATTATCCTTAGCACTTCAATGAGATGAATATCCCCTGGGAGTCTTCGTTTGTTCGAGATCCCCTAATTTCTGAGCATCCAGCACTGCATATTTTATTTTTTTAAATTATGAAAAGCACAATGTTATGTCAACTTTGCCTCTGACTTTAAAGAGGTATGTGTGGAAAACTCTTTGTCTAGTATACTGCAAATGTTAGCGAGCCACTCACCCCTGCTGCTTTCTGACAGCCACCTCTGTTTCCTCCTCTTCCAGCCTCTCCTCCCTTCTATTCCTCTCCCTCCTCACATTCCATGCACCCTTTCCCTCCATTTCTGAGTCCCATCTCAGGGCAATTTTTTTATCTCACACCTCTCCCCATCCATTTTTCCTTAACTTCCTAAATATTTAAGAAATGCTACAATCTACTACAGACACTCCAAGATAAATTCTTTAAGTGGACTTTGCTGGTACAGTTACCTTTTCTATTCTGCTTTGGTCACAGTTCAAGGAAAGGACAGATACCCTGGCTTTGTTGTCCTTACTACTGCAGACATAGGCATCTCAGAAGGCATTTATATTATTTAACTGTAGAAAACTAACTGAGGCTCCATAGGTAGAAGGTTGGTCCCCAAAGCTCACATCGTAGATACAAATAGACCAGTACTCCATCAGGTAATTCAGAACCAGTGTGAAGACTAGCGCAGTGTCCTGAAGTGTTATCTATATAGCAGCCTCTGTCTTCATTAACTACACACAGCCTAGAAAGACTGGGCTCACAGTTCAGGCACTTCACTTAGGCAGTTAAAGTCAGGTGGTGAGAATGCTGTCCCATGGTCTGGGATGCCTCATTTGGGGCACTCGTATGTTAGTGTATGTCTGTATGTAGTCTAAATCATGAGTGACTTCATCAGCATTCACTGATGCTCCAGTACAACTGCCCCCCCAGCTGTTCCTTTACAGAAGAACAGAAGGGTAAGGGAGCATTGCTGTGTGGAGAAGGAACAAAAAACCTATGATGAAAGCAGTACTGGCTGCAAGTGTTAAATCTGGAATAAATGCCAAATATAAGAAAGACTACAATAAAAAATCCAGGGATAAGAGTATCACCCCATAGCCTGAGCAGTTTGGTTCAACACTGCTTGGTAATTCAGGTTCTGAATCCTACTGCATGCTAAGTGAATAGGATTCTTCCATCCGGAAGAATAAGTAAGGTGAAAATTGTACTGGTTTTCAGGGGAATACTATTGCATTACATTCCTGAGGGGGCAAATCTACTCTGATGGTAATGAAGAAAGGCTTTGAAAAGCTATTACTAAAAAGCATCAGTTTACTGCCTTATTCTCCCACACCTGTTATTTCCCTTCCTTGATATTTGTATTAAATATGAAGCAATCAATGCAGCAATCACACAACTACAGCATACAACAGACTTTGGAAAGAAAAACAACCCTACGTGTAGGGTGGGGAGAATGAATATTTCCAACTCAGTGCCATACCCTGTAGTTTAGTTTCCTTCATTTATAATATCAACCAACGCTTGCAGCAGTCTGTCATCTCTATGCTTGTATGGTTTGGCGTTGTAAAAAAGATCAACGTAGTCACTGTATAGACTTTCTTCTGAGTCTCTCAACTGGGAGGGCTTGTTTAATTTTTCGAGGGCTCGATAGAAGTGTTCATATGGAATATTTGACTTCTCACTTGCAGTCTTCTTTGGCAATCGCTTCTGAGCCATCTGTCTGCTAAAAGCACTCTGCAGCAAACGTACCATTGCCTCTGATGGGATTTTATCTGCTGCTTTGTCACTGCTGCTGCTGGTATCTTCTGTGACTTCTGTTTTTTCACTCAGGTTCTCCTGTGTTGTATGGTCCTAGAATACAGATTAGCATAAAAAAGGCTAGGTGTCAAGGAAAAACTGACTGGATTAAAATTTGCTCTGATTAGTGATTTCCGTCTATGTGTGGGTAGATGTTATTTTTTCATTCAAGAGCCACTTAGCAGCTAGAAAAGAACTAGACCGTCATACACCAAAACGGACTACCAAAAGGACATTATTGCAGAAAATCTCAAATCTCCCCACAATGTAGGAAGTTATAAATTCAGACTCCACATTGGCAGAATACAACGTGCCATTTTATAACAGGATTTGTCCCAGTATTAAGAGACATGTCTCGTTGTACTATGGGAGACAGCTCCTCAGCAGTCTAACTGAAGGAAGTATATGCAGTGCAGATGGCAGCTCTGACTGTGCCACACACCCTAGTGAAAAGGGCTGAACCAGTGCTTCCATATAAACCTTCTCTGTAGGTGATCTCACCTGGGAAAGGACAGTCAAGTATGGCTAATCAGGGGCCATGACACAGATCTTCAAAGACTAATGCCAGATACAGATGTACAGTTGGTGAGAGGCATGATTCAGCAGTGTTTATTATGCCTCCCACACTGACACAGCAGTATGTGGCTGCATAGCTTCCTCATTTACACTAGGATTGTCTTCCTGACTAAACATCCGTTTTATGTTCATCTGGTTCTTATTTATGTTCACCAATCTTCTCCTACAGTACCTCCTGAATCCACTTTTACTTTCTTCCAATTTATTTTTTTGCACATGGCTGCCACATGGGTGGACACTTATCTAATGTATTTGAAGACCATAATCATGTCCCCTTCAATCTTCTTCATAACCTGGCTGAGGAAGGTTAACCTCTCTGTACATTATGGATGGCCTAATTACTTAATAGGGAGACAAACTGATGTAATGTGATGAATAAAGTATTCCAAAGATGTTGACATAATCAAGCTTTGTGAGAATGTACAATGCTACCAGCCTGTGCATCCACTGTCACTGTCAGAAGCCTGTAGTATGTTTAGAGCACTCCGCCTGAAAGGTAAAGAAGGGATGACAATGGAGCTAGAAGCAACAGATTCACCTAACCACACCTTCTGAATCAGTGAGTCCCTGACTTTTGTCATGTCTTTTTCTTACTACCTTCCTTCCAAGCTCCCTGGAAGCACTCCAGCAGGCAAAGCTCCTTTCAGATGTGACACTTTTTCTCACTAGAATTACACAAATATAGAGTGTCTGTCAGAGATGTGTTCCTCCCTCCTTGTACCACTCAACTACATTAGCTACTGAGTTCACTGCTTCAGTAGCAATATCCTCCCACCACCCTAAAACCCTTAGATGTTGGCAAATGAAAACAGAGATTAATAAAACTATCAGTTCTTAATGTGGATAAAATTACAATACACAATTCAAAAGTGGTCAGGGGTTAGATGGAATGAATACAGAATATGTGTATTATTACTAGGAAAATGTATCGTTTTCTTATAAATCAAAAAATAGGTAAGGAAAAAACCTGCTTTAATACTACCTCTACAAGGTCTGTCATCTTCTCCACTCCTCTTCTGTCATTTTGCACAGCATTGTAGGATGTGTATACACGTGGCTGCCTCATATGTTCAGGGTGGGTAGCAGTGCCATGCAAAATTAATTTCCAATTTACAAACCTTCCTTCATTTTGTATTCTTCTGGACTAAAAGACAAGTGTGGCATTAGCGTAAGTTCTCAGGACGTAAGAAGAGGAGACAGGACACTTGATCATAAAGTAGATGGAAGTAACTAAAATAAATTGTAAGGTTTTTACTATCTAAATTCAGACAATGATTTGTAAGCACAAAAGACTGGTATATTGAAGACAGGACATATCAGAAAGTGGGATTTAATACACTGGCTTTACTCAAAAAATACACATTTTGATGCAATATAATTATTAATTAATCATTTAAGCATGAACAGAATTTTGTCACAACACAGAATGCTAAAAATTACTGAAGTAGTATTCTGTGTTAATAGGACTTGTTCAATAAGCCATTCCTTGCCTTGGCAATTTCCTCACAAAAGTTAACATCGGAATAGCAATTTGGAATAATACTCTGTAGTGGTGTACCACAGCAATCTGAAACACAGCATGTGGAAGTGAGCAATACATGCTTTGTCCATTATTTTTGGTAGCAGTATTTAAATAGTAGAAAGTGGGAGACAAGTATAGAGAACATTAAAATGTTATTTTACCAAAGCTTCTTTCAGAATTTTTGCTCAGTCGTTTAGTGACTGAAGATAGCTGCTGAAGCTCTTCTTGTCTAATAGAAGTCTACACCAAAGTTTACATACGCAACTTACATGACAACTAAATTATGAGTAACTCTGCCCAGGAATCTGTGATTTCAACTAGGGTCATTAATATGAAAACGTATTTCAGGAACCGCAAAACCCTATAAGCTGAGGAAAGCTTGAGGACAAAAAGCTTGGTTTATTTTAAGTTTCAGGAACTTTTCAGTTGAAAATGGAAAACGAGAGATAATTACAAGCAAAATGCTCAGCTTAACTTTGTTCCAAAAAAATGCATTACATTAAATACAAAGAACAGGATATCTGTAACCATGGGGTTATCTATAAGCCTGCAGTATTAACACTATATGGTTGATAATAATATTTACTTCTACTGCCTTGTCCATCTGCTGAGTACTTGGCATTATCCTCCTGTTTACAATTTGAGGTCAACAGGGGTTGGAGGCTCAGTGTCTGATAGGAAGCATTCAGTTTCTGGCACGATCTGACCCCTAATGACATTAGGGGTTATTAGCAGACAACTTTAATGAAATTCTCCGCAGACGAGTGCATTTCATCACCCTCTCTTTAAAGGGAATGATTTTTCAGTTGCCTATCAAGCAGCTTTATTCTGGTGTCTCACTGTTGTAATCTGTATTCCCAGGTGATTTTAGTAAACTTATTTCTGTCATATGTGTAGATTTCTTGGCTTTAATCCTTAAACATTGTTTGGCAGTAATTAAGAAAGGAGTTAGGGAAAGGTATACATCAGAACAGCTCTCTGAGGTCACCAGAAATTCATTAATTCAAAAGGTTTTGAGTTAATGAAAATTATACACATGCACCAAAAGAAGACTAGATCTATCCTGTGTTCTTTTCTGCAGAGAAACCTAATTTGCAGTTAATCATAGGTTAATCTGATTACATATTTCACTCCATGAATCACAGAAAATTATATTAAGTGATTTCTTTCAGTGACATATAATGTGTGGAAAACAAAAGCACAAATTTTTTTTTGACAGGTACATGTCAGTGAAGTGAGGATGGTGCTTTGCACTTATGTAAAGAACAAGAATATCTGACCCTACTTTTTCCTTTGATTTTTAAACCAGGTAGATATTTACTTTAAATACACTCTTGCTGTAGCTTGTTTAATGAGAAGACTCGGTATTCAACATGTTTGGTAGTGGTTAGTGATAATTTATCTGTGTTAGCTTCCAAACATAGCTAGTTAACATACATACTTACTTACCACATCAGTAATTCTTAAAACCCAGGTGCCTGTTGGATTCTCTCCCCATGTATGAACAGACATGAAGTCCCAGTTCTTAAAGCCATTGGGAGATTTATCTCTCTCTCTCTCAGCCAGTAAGACAGTGCTGGTCCCTGTGTAAGTGCAAGATCAACAGTAGTGACTCTTCTTACATGCTGGCTTTGACTTTTTCCATTGCTCAGCTTGCACACTAGTGAATAGGTAACCTGGAAAATACACTATTTAACAGTGGCTTGTGGAATGGGACACATGCTATTTCTGAGCTAGTGGTTCCTTTAGCTATTTTCACAGCAGTTTTAAAAGCATAAAAACTATCACATTAGGTCATGCTAAAAAGGTACATCTTGCTCAGTGTTCATTCTCTAACAGAAAAAAGTAGTGCATGCACATAAAGTAACGTAAGAAACAACCAGCATTTTCCACTGAAGAACAGTTAAGGAAATTTCTGAGATGGAAGTTTTGAAGGCAAACCAGCTCATGCAGTGGTGTGAAACCAAAGATTTACCCTGAATTCATCACTGTTTTGGTTTTGGTTTTTTTTTTTGTTTTGGTGAGTGGATGGAAGCTGTTACAGCCTGGATTTCCAACAGGGTGAAAAGCATTTGTACTGTTATTATTATTACAAAACTGCTGCGGTACACAAAGTATTTCTGCAGCAGAAGAGATTCTACTGCACAGCAGGAAATATGTTGTGCTTGTTTGCCTAAAAGGAGAGAGCAAGGGAACTGTATTTACATAATAAGGAGCAATGAAGCCCTAGGGAGCCTGATCACAAGCTATAAATACATTTACAGGTAACACCATAAATATAGAAAAGGAATGACATACATTCGGTAGCACTGTTTTGCAGAAAAGTGGAAAAAAGCAAGAACCAAGGGATAAACAGTTTAACGATGACGGCAACATGATACTTTAGCAGAGGCAGTGGCACTTGACTATTGCTGCCTCAGCTAAACCCACAGAAATACAAAGATGAAGAACATATTACTGTAGTTAGTCTTTCAAAAAGGTGTGTTTCTCTAAGAAGAAACCATGCTTCCTACATATGAGCAAGAGAACAGTGTGCTGGGAGGGAAATACCTCTACAAAAGGTAGAATGACAGCTACCTTTGCTGTCACCTCTATGATGTACCTAGAGACAGTCCATATATTCACTCCCAAACTAAAACTTATCTAAGATGGAATTAAATTTGAAAATATCACCAAGAGTCAAAGATAAAACACCTCATAGCAATATTGCTCCCATAGGACAAAAAGTAAACTCAGAAAAGGGAGAATTAAGATTAGTCTTAAACGGAATCCCAGACAAAGCAGGGTTTGGACATATACTGCATATACAGTATCTTAAGCCTGCTCTCTAGTCAGGTCCTGCCATAATGATGTGACCAAGGCTGAGTGATTTATTATCTGTGAGTTACTAGACTAGCCTTTAATATTGGTAAATTAGATCAGCTTAATGTTTAAATTCACACCTGAAAGCTTGTCTTTTTTCCCCAATAATACTAGTTGATCTAAGAGATGTTACTCTCGACAAAGTCGTTTATACTCATTCTCCTGGTTTGGTTTTCTTTTTTCTCCTTATGGTGTTATTTCAGGGCATTGCCAAGATAATTTGCCATATTCAATCACATTTAGTATAGATGTACTAAGATGCCTAACAGAGACACTATGTTTTTAAATACACCGATGGGGAGACACAGATATATGAAATCTAGGGAGTCAGATTTCCTCAGTTTTCCATTAGTTTGTTAAATCACAGTAAGGCTGATAAGCACTATTGAACTATAATTTGTTGTCTGCCATGAACTGCCAGGTCCTGTTGCCAGAATGAAAACATATGAAAAACAGTGCCTTCATTTCCTGAAGTATGATTTTCAAACCTCTTCTCACAAAAATAGCCCAGAACACATGAAGGCTCATAAAGGGGTTTCAGAGAACCAGTTCTCTAGTTCCCAGGATGCTTTGTCCTCACAGCTCCTGTTGGAGGTCACTAGATTTGCCTAAGGATATATTTAACTCTTTTTTAAAAAACACTGAAGAACACAGAGGTGTTTTTTTTCATTAAATAAACGTTACACATTACAGCAACACAAGCAAGGCATGCCTTTGCCTCCTGTACCTGATGGAGATACCAGAGTGACATGAAGATCACCTCTACGGGAATACTCAATCGTTGCTTCAAGCTGCACGTGCTCCAGAGATGCAATGGAGTTTTCTTGACCCTCACAGGCTTTTGTGGGTATTTCAATAATGACTTCCTCATTTGCTCTTAATAATCTGGCAAAATTACAGGAGTTCTTTTATTACTCACAGAAACTTTTGATTCTGGATCATTATCTGAAGTGTAAATGACACATTTAACACCCATTTGAGAAGGATGAGAGAGGAAGAAGTAAAGACAAATTCCACACTCATTATAGTTTTGAATGCTGCAGTCGAAAACATAGGAAGTTCTGGAAGCACAGATAATATTGAAGTGGAAAAAGTGATAGGCACTGCATAAGACAGACTTGTACAACACACCTTGGAAGGAAGCAAGCAAGTTTGATCATCAAGGGTTTCCGTCAACGCTTTGCTGTCCAGCAGAGACTACAAAAAAACAGTCTTTGCAGGCAGCTACATCACACAACTGTATCACTTATATTCAAATCTCCAGAAGGGCTCTTATCATTCAGTTAAAATACTGCAGCAGGCACGGCTGATTTAACCCTTTGGAGTCAATGCCATCTCAAGAAAAAAAAGCCAACTTCTGCACCATTCTCTGTTCAGAAAGATGCACTGCATAGCTTTCTCTGCACAATTTCCATTACTTCTAATGAAAATGGGGTATCTAAATTACCACATAAATAATTCTAAATTCATAGTCATGGGATCTTTTTTTTATAATGTAGCATAGAGGACTGCAATAAAAAAAACATAAAGTACAACACCCATCAGTACCAGATCAACACTCTGTAAAAAGGAAAGAGCTCATAAAAGAAAATTGATAGTAAACCAGCATAAATAAAAAGGTTACCAAGCAGTGACACTCCAAAACACTGTAATATGTTTCTACAGAGAGATTTTTGGTGCACTTATTTCAATCTTTGAAACCGCTATGTATTTTCTAGACAATAAATCAGTAAGTGAACAAGTGGAGGCAAAACCAATCTAGATACCCTTATTAATTAACCAGCTTAGTGCCTAATTACAACTTACCTGTATGTTGAGCTCAGTTTAGGCTCACTATGCTGGAAGCACTTGTGAATGTGGCTGGTAAGTCGTTTCAGTGAGCCTTTGAGACACTTGTGTTTCATAAAAAATGTGTTAGGGAGGTGACTAAAGCTCAGTATATGACCTTGATTTCAACATATATTATGCCTGTTACAGGAGAATTGCTAAGAGCAACTACAGATGTTTCTTTTCAAAAAAGGCACTGGGAAACCTGTTATCTTTTTATCCATCTGCTGATAGAGGTCTAAGTATTCATATCTTATCTGATCAGGTTCAGTCTCAGTATCATCCACCTATATGTTGGCTGCACAAGCAGACGTAATAATCTTATTCTTTGTTAAGGCTTCATGCTAGTAATTTCCATCAGTTTTACACTAAAAAAAGCAAGCAAACAAATTTTCTTTGCCTATCCCTGAGGAGTACAGCAAGGCAAAACCAAATGAATTGCAAGAAATCTCTTAGTCTGGTTCAGAGCAAGCTGAGCAGAATATTAACCCTCAGGCTCCAATAAGATACATATAAGCTTAGTTAATGCAAATTCTTACCTTGGTTCAAAGCTTTTGTCTTTGACAATACACTCTCTCTTTTCTGGTACACCTTTCCATCTTTTGGGATCAGCTAAATCTACCAATGCATTGGCATTGAGTAGTCCAAACCCAAAGCGGCTGTTGACCATCAGTCCCGCTCCATTCTTTTTCCATCCTGGATTTCCAGCCAGTGGATCGTATTCTGAGGTCCACACTACCAAGTGCTGCATATCCCTCCATGTTAGATTTGGGCTGTTGAGAAAATGTACCTGGTTAATTGTTTCAGGGCTACCTATCATTTTTCTCTCAATTATTAGACTGCAGCCAAACATGCTTTAAATGTATGTGGCGTCCCATTATTTTAAAATACACATCGTATCACAATGCTTATCCTCACAATACTGCTCCAGGTAGACAAGATTTCCATGTAAATGAAGAATGAGTATCTAGCAAGATTAGGGTCAGATTCTTCAAAATTATTCAGGCATTTAAAGTTAACTAGCAAAACTAGTATTTCTCACCAGTCTTTATGGGAACTGGACTTTGAAAATTCACAGGGTATTTGATTCTCTCTGTGATTAACTCTACCTTTTAAAATATGGCCCTAAGTATATCAGCGTACGTCATCAAAGGAGTATGCAATAGAAAATGGAGCTGAACCTACACCATTAAGTACTAAGCCTAGTCTTTAATACTTGAAGTGTCTTCTGTGAAAAAGCCATTGTCCTGTCCTGTCCTGTCCTTTTTCACCCTAAGTCGTACGTTCTGGCTACCAGCCCTACAGGATCTGAACCTGCCTGCTCCCTGCCTGCTCTGACAGTCAGGCTTGGGTACCTTCCATTTTAGGTCTCTTTACGAGCAGAAAAGGTTCTGTAAATTGACTAGAGACTTAAACTCCTTCAACCTATTGTCTTCAAATTACGTTCTCCTGATACATGTGCAGCCTCACCACTTTAAAGTGCAATTGACCAGAACTCGGTAAACAATTGTTGCCAATGCACAAAATAGACTAAAATTCCTCAGTCATCACTTTTTACCTATATTGGTTCTGCTTTGCTAGGAAAGTGTTGAGGCAAGTAGCTGCTTATTTTTCTCATCAGGCTGAGCAAGTCTGACCGACAAGTGGAGCTGCAGGATGAGATGGTGCGTCTTCAAACAGACAGCATTTTGGGGAAGATGGTGGTATGGCTGAGAGAGATGAGTTCCAAAGGTAATTGTATGACATCTTACTTTGCTTCCAATGCTAGAGCAAAAATTCCTGCTGCCAGTGGTGCAGATGCAGAGGTCCCGGTGTGAGTCTCCGTACATTCATTGTGAAGATCAGCACTTGTCTGACAGAAAAAACAAAAAAACCCAGACTGCATGAATAAGCAGTTGTAAATACAGTCATATCCACACTCACAAAATAATCACTTATCCTTTACTTGGCGCATATTAATACATTCCTCACCAGCAGAAGAAGTGATGGATGTTTAAATCTGTTCATATTTCAATCCACTCTTTTACTTCAACTATAATTTTTGTATCAAAATGCTTTGTGTTGGAACAAAATACTCCCACACTGAATATCTTATTTTATTCTAAGGTTTCACAATCAAGTGTTTCAGGCTTACTGGTGAATCATAAAAACAGATCATTGTGTTGGGCCTAGAACATTTAAAATTACTGCTTGCTAGAAAATTACTCATAGGATTAGTACTGGTGTTCTGCTCCCTCTTCAGCAGAACTATAATTTGCAATGAAACATATGCTTTATTTGGAAATTAAACACCAAACTCATCTGCACATATATCTACATCTCGGGTATGAAAAGTATGCACTTAGGAAGGACTGATCTCCTGGCTAACTTGGAATGACATCATTTTAATCCCCATCAGTGCAGTTTAATGTAAAATTATCACCCACCAGGGCTGAACAAAAATTATAGGTACTTCAACATTATTTTATCACAGCAATTTTCTTCAGTACAAGTTCTTTCTTGCACAGTTAATGAAGGTACACAGACTGATACGCCTGCTTGCTGCGTACCTTTCACAGATCTGGAAGCACTATTGTTGGCTGCTGCAATCTTACAAAAGCAATGTACACCATAGGTACTGACTCATGCAGTACACTAACTTCTTTTACCTTTTACTCTCTGTCTCTCTTCATTTGCCCTTTCTGAAGAAAAGGACCGTATGAAACCATGCAGAGAGCTCTGTCATACACAAACAGCAGACAAGTTCAGCATGCCGATTTAACTGCATTGACACAATGATTTTGTTTAGCCATTGCTTCACAGTAGAAGATGTTCCAGGAATACAATCACTTTTTGTATTACAAATGCCTCAATGTTTCAAGGCAAAAGCACTAAGCATATGAAACATAACATAAAGCAGGCGCTTGAAACCAAGCATTTAAGAGCTCTCACTTGTTATTTACACATACAATACATCTCTATATTTGTTCTGAATCTGGTAAAAACAACCTACAATTCTTTGGTCAGTATAATCCCCACTGCTGTATGCTGTGGCCAGAGTTGAAGAGCACTTCTCTGCATACCAAGGAGAAAGGCCTTGCTGAGAAGCACTGCTAATGGAGATAGTGTAGATACTATCAGTGTAACCATCACAGTCACAGTTGTCACCCTGACGGCCTCCATTTCCAGAAGCCCATACAAAGATGGAGCCTTTCCCATTTCGGCCCTAGAGAAAATGGAAATGAGTAGTTATCAAAAGATACATCAGTCCCTGTAACGTATTCTTACCAAGTGGTGTTGCCACCCCTCCCCCCACCCCTCCTCCCCACCCCCGCCCTCCCCTAAGCCTAATAATTTTCAGGTAGAAAAGGATGATTTTCCATAAGCACTACAGAAGACAGGGAGAGAAGAAACCAGCTATCCTACCTCACATCCTACAGTATATCTCTATCTGACTGGTCTAGCTTTAGTGTTCCAGGTACAGCAACTTTCCTCAGAATAGGCTTTTAAGTTAAAACCACAGTCTGTGTTCAACAGGTAATTTTTCCCACAAGCTGATGTTTTGTTCCCAACCATTTCTAGGAAAAATGCCCATTATTTTTAAGAAATGGCAAGAGGTTATTTCAGTTGTCTTTCCTGTAATCACAGAGCTATGGGTAAGCAGTATGAATGACGTGAGTGATATGACTTTTCCACCAACTTATTTTTTGTAAAGAAGCCTTTCACAGTTGTCATTCTTTTGCTGAAACACACTGAACCAGCAAGTGCATCTGACTGGAAACCCTCCCTTCTCTTACAGAAGGGTCTTACAGTCTCCAGACATAACCACATTCATTCCCTGCTCTGGTCTCCAGTGTGTAATGCAGGAGCAGTAAGCTAACAACCGATGCCAGCAGCTGACAGCACGTAAACCAGCACAGCTGTCATAGGGGAAACACGTATCACCCTACCTGGTCTTAAGCTATGCTAGTCCTTCAGGTGGAAAAAAGCATGTTCCACATGAAAAGCAGAAGTTCCTGTGTTGTTCAATATTAATGTGTATGTACATTCACTGGAAACTGCAGTTGAAATACAGATTTTTATCATCCCACACAGATGCAATTTGAAGTTATTCATGCAAGTGCTAAAGCACTGCAGCAGTTAAAATACTAAAAGAAACGTTAAAAACATTTAAAAAACATTGAAGAAAAGTATTGGGAAGGACAAGCCATGTCAATTACAGAAAATGAGATAGTATCTTTCTCTGAGAATAAAGGCTGCAGTCCAGAAAAGCACTGGTATATGTACAACACCTGCTTTGATTTCACTTAAGAATGCTACTGACACCTCTTAGATGCTTAAGGCTAAGATTAAGCTTCAGTGCTTTACCAGGCCAGCAGTAAGGTGACAGGGATGAAAGTCATTGGCAGCCCCAGCTCTGGCTGACTTTAAGCAGAAAGGAGATCATCTAGATCCTTGCAAAAGGCAACCTGGCAACCTGATGACTGAATGGGTAAATTTGCTCCCTTTGACTAATAAAACAAGTTGTAAAACACGACACATTCTTCACCAAAGAACCTGCTTTTTCAGAGTAAGACAGCTGAACACTGGTACCCTAATTATTGCCTTTAAATCTCTCTTCTCTGGCTGTCTACCTATGGATTTAGAACTCTGTTCATCACCAGCCCACTCCTCTTGGTCTCCATTCTTCCCTCAAAGTATGTTTGTCAGCTGTCAGACTGTTTTTTCTTTTTCTCTCCTGTCTGCTAATGTTAACTGCCCTATTCCCAAAATCTTTTTTCTTTGCTTCTGTCTTTCAAACTTTCCTCAGTTTCCCGCCTCTCCCATCTCTGATTCAGTCTTCCTTTCTCTGTTAGTACCTGTCCATTTTTAGGTATCTTTTCACCTCACTGCCAAGAAGAGTAGTTTATTAATACATCCCTGGTAGCTCTCAGTTTGCACCCTGCTTATCATCCAACCAGATCTAAAGAGAATAATATAAAAAAGAACTGTAAAAACATTGTTTCCACCACTCTTCATCATGAATTTTTACTGTCTTCGTTTTAATTGGATCATGATACACACCAATTTATAAACTAATGCAATTAGCACAATACAAGCCCATCCACAGGGTGCTAAAATGCATCACTATTTCACCCAGCAAAATATTCACAAAGCAGAAATTTTGTATTATATTTTATGGGCTTTCAGTGCAGAAATCCAATTACTGTTCAGTGCAAAACAAGCAGCAGAGAAGGATGGGGGTAGGGCAAGACAAAGGCAGCAAAAGTAAGGATGGAAAAAGAAAGCTTATCTGTGGCAAATAGCAGCTTAAAACCAGCTTAGAAAGCTCTAGCAAGTGCTTTTTTAAAAGTCCTGTTCTGGCTGGTAATTTCTCTGACTTGTACCATTAAAATCTATCTCCTTCTTTTCAAATATGTTTGAGTGAAGAAAGCATAAGGGTATCAACCATTTTAAAATTCTGTTCTCTGCCACGTTTCATTGTATCTTTCTCTTAAGCATCATACCTGTTTAATCCCATACTCAAAAGCCTTCTGTGCCAGCCTTCCAGGTCCCTCTACAGTTTTGCCATCGTCATTAGGGCCCCAGCTTGCGCTGTAAATATCCACATGTTCTGGATTGAAACCGATGGAGCTGGCTTCAATAGCATCAGTGACTATTCCATCCAGCATTCGTATACCTTAACAGAAAAAAAGCAGAAGACTGGATTTACTTTCTGTTCCCTCCTCTTTGTCTTTGTTAACTGTTGGTAAAGTTGCCAGCAAAATTAAATCATAACTACTGCAGACACAGCCTACTGCTGTTCATGTAATACTGAGGACAGTTCATGTCAGTGTGAAACAGTGCACTTACGCTTCCTTTGCAGAGCTCAGTGCTCCTACAAACATTAAAAAAACCCAAAAACCCTCTTAAAATATTGGCTGCCCCTTATTTACTTCTTTCTCTCTCTACAGAAACCCAAGATGATGATGTTTTGCTTACTGTCCCTGCTTTTTCTTATTGCATTGAGCATTTCCTTGACTCTTTCTTCCTCTCTGTGAAATCTGTAATAAAGGCTTCTCAAACTGCCAAAATGTCACTAAAATTAAACAGGTTTAGTCAACATTACTTTTATGTTTAAGAGTTTAGTTCAAAGGTGTCGCTCTGAATATTCTGACTAAAACACTTTGTCCTCACAGTCATCAAAGATTTGCTGTCTTTGTGATGCTGCTGTTACACTAGCTCTTCAATCTGCACCACAAAAAATTCTCACTCTTGTTTTACTGCCGCATTTTTTCTACTGTGAGCAATCCAGAGACGGTAGAGATATCTAGCCATTAACATTTTATTAGAAACTGCATGATCTAATCTTCTTTAGAGCAAGCCTGATCTCAGTGGTACTTGAAATTCAGCGGCAGACAGCAGTTCACCTGCACTGGATCTCTTGCTCTGCAAATCCTTAGCTTCCAGTGCTGCAGAAGGATAGAAACAGAGGAAGTCTGTCAAAATGCGCACTATGGCATGGCTCTCCCAGCAACAGCAGCAATATAAGAGCCACAGCAGTCAGGATTCAGCCTGTTTTTTCAAGTAATAAAAATGTCTGGGTTCTCTTGAACTTGGCAAGTTAGTACTACAGCAGCTGCACCATTATCAGCAGTTGGTGAATTATGAGTACTCATTTTCTAGTATTTTCCACAAAATGAGGATTTTTCCAAAGCACGGCAGGCAAAATGTGGCGATTCTATTAAAACAATAATAATAATAATAAATAATAAAAAAAATCCCTTCGCCCTCGCAGCCCAGTGTCTTGGTTTTTTTATACTATCAGGCAGGGAAAAAAACCCACAAAACTATAAGCATAATTCTTTTCCCAAATGACTGGCTTCTAAGACTCGTAATAACTCTGAGATAAAGCTGGGCTTTATTATTTCATATTAATTAGTGGCAAAAACAGACAAAGGAGTTATCTCCTCAACCACTGCTACTCCACTATCACCTACAAAGCTGGGAAAAGAATAAAAGAATCAAGGGTATATCCTGTGCCTCAGGTGGCAAACCCACCACTTACTCTAGACAGGCTTACACTCATAAAATTTTGAGTAGTCATTTTTCAGTTGGCTCAGAATTGTGAGTATCTCATACCAGTGCGCTGTGAGCAAAGATCTGCCTGTGTGGAAATAACTGCAAGCTCCGGGTGTGAGCTTGCAACACATAACGAGATACTGGGAATGCAGACAGTAGTGTACAGATACTTCCCACAGAAGAAGACAAAGCCAGCTCTGCTGATAAATAATGTAATAAGGAAGAAAAAAAGCACACTGACAATACACTGATGAAAACAGTTCAAGAAAAAAATGCTGTCTTGTCTTTGTGATCACCAAAAATCCTGCTTGTTAAAACTCGGGGATTTGATGACTGCAGTGGTATTTCTTTAAGCACTCCATTTACGTCCTCTTGCATAAACTCTTTCCTATTCTTGCACATGCTTGCTCCCATCATCAGTCCCACAAAATCAAAAGCGGGCAAAGCCCAAGGTAATTTCAGACACATACATGTATCTGACTGGCAGAAGGCTATTTTTAGCCACACACTACTGTGCAGGAACTCTCAGCCCAGTCCTTTGTAAAATGGAGCTTCTTAATCATTTGATTTCCATGGCAGCACCAGAGAAATATCATAGCACAGTGCTATGGTTAGGTATGCGTGAAAATATACACATCCTGCTTTACTCCAGAGGCAATCAATACACACACACTTCTTAGCTCTATACAGAACAAGAGGTGAACGTTAAGGAACATTGAAAGGTGTCACTTTGAAAACTGGCATTCATTTTTTTTCACACAGCGCACAGAAAAGCCTATGGGATTCACAGCCACAAAGTACCGAGACTAATCAAGGTTTCCAAATACAGCCAGGCACCAATGTGACCAGCGAGAACACTCAGGATTATTAAAGTCAGTATTTTCACAGAAAACAAAAAATTTTGAGTGTAATGTTTTGTTTTACCCATCAAGACAAACTTAAAACAACCTCTGATGCTGCAGGTTAGAGAACAAGGTGTTCCATACATCAGGGTTTCTCTCCCTAAAGCAGCTACTGCTGACTAGGAGAGAGAAGGCATTGGTTGTGGACCACTGGATTTGTCCTATATGGCAATTGCTACAAGCAAACAGCCACTTAGAGAAGTCATCCTGAACTAATGTCAAATAGAAGTGTGTAATGTGTCATTTCATGGATGTAAAAAAACCAAAACAAAACAAAACAAAAAAAAAAAACCCAGAAGAAAAAAAGCCCACGAAAAAATGAATCCTATATAGCTTGGAAGATCAAAAAATCCTTCCAGTGTTTACCACTCCAGATTTACCTGAATCTTTTGAAGACTACTCCCACCTTCCATTGCTCTTTGAATGTATTTTTGTTACGTCCCTACTTTAATCAGGCTGGTCATATATAACAGCTTACAATTTCTTTCCACTTTTCAATCTTTCTCCTCCCCTGCACAGGTATTTTCTGAGTGATGTGGATTGCTGGACTGCTTTTTCTCCTGTTATTTTCGGTTTTTTAGACAAATCACTCCTGTACAGATCTGTAGTCTCCATTTGCAAATGAACACAAAGCATATGCAAATAACTGTGGAAGAATCTTCTCTGTAGATGCAAGTGCCTTAAAATATGGGCACAGCGGGAGTTCAGCCATCTTCGCAGCTTCATCCATTTTGCCCTGCTTTGAAAATTTGGCATCTTCATCTTATGAGTGAGATATTTTATTTAAACAGGGCATGACAGAATAATGTATTATGGCAAAGGCAGACTGCAAGGCTGACATCTATGACAGCTCAGTAGAGTAAATGGGAACCTACAAACATAAGACTGAAATGGTGGGAAAGGCAGTTATGGGTGTCAATTGCCACTCATCGTCCCTTTGTTTAAAAGGAAAAAAGGGAGCAATGGAAAAACTAGGGCTGTACAAGTATCTTCCTCTGAGCTAAATAACCATTTGCAACTGATACTGTGATCATGACTATTTCATAAACCTCTAATGGATTAAACTTTTAGTCACCGCTTTAAAAAAAGGCAGCATTGATTGAACAGCAAGCAAGACTACTTATTTTCAGAATTAACTTATGATGATAGTAGAGAAGTAAGCTGCTGAAAACAAAAACCACAGCACTTCCGAGTATCTTGACTGACATGACCTTTCCAATGTAATTGTGTAGATGGAAACAATATGCTGCAAGAAAGGCTGGCTATAGATTTGTATATTCTTATTTTTACTCCACTCAGTCCCTCTCCTCCCCAATGCCACTCCCTTCTAGGATAACCAATTATAATAAGTGGGTTCATCCTTCCTTAAAAGACACAGTCTAATCTCTGGTTACAATACAGGTTGTAGCTGCTGTTATTATTGTTACTAGTTACTACTGTTGTTGGTGTTATTATCATCACCATCACCACCTACAATGTTGTTGCTGTTGTTTCTACTTATATTCAACTGATAACCAAATTTCAGAAAGTTCACTGACATTCAAGGAATGCTGTCATATAGAAGTAACACTCTGCACTATGGCCAGACAGGATTTTTTAGCCTAATACTTCAAGATTGATGTTTTCTGAGAAGGACCGATCATTTGTATTTCAGATTAATGGTAGCTGAAAACACTCAGCATTTCACAGGATCTGTCTGGTTCCACACATATTAGACATCTAATTATTTTCCTTTTCTTACCTCCAACTTTTGAATTGTAGGCTACTCCAACTCCACATTTTCTGTTGTTGGCCTGCATAGCAATTTCTCCTGCACACCGTGTCCCATGCCTGAATAAATACAGCAAGAATAAACATCTTATAACATCTTTGTGTAATGTACACAAAGATTCATTGCTAACCTTCTCGATTTGATAGAAGTCTTCCTTTAAATGAATGATCAAAGAATCATTGTGAAGAGATGATAAATATCTTACCTAGTTTACACTGAAGTCCATAGACCTATTAGCTACCAGTATTTCAGTAGAGTGCAAAAGTAGCATAAAAATATGGGGCTAAAAAGTTGCTAAACTTCAGAAGGAAATATGAGACAGGTCTTTTTTCATCACACATTTAGATACTTCTTTTTAAATGACTGCATTTATTTAAGATTTCAGAAAGTGAGCCTTTAAAGCATCCTTACCATTGTTGCATTCCTCTTGTAACCAATTATTTTCTATGCAATTCTTTTTTGCCACAGTTGACTCTCATTCCACAACACAGAAAACCTTAATGTAAGTGTAATCATAACAGATTGTAGAAGAGTTGTGTTATTTAATGCTACAGATTGTTACTCAAGGAAGTGTCTAAATGTTTCTGGGCTGAACTCCATTTACTTATTAGTAAAGATTAGAGGTAATACAGGTAGATGTAAGAGACAATGTCACCAGAACAAGAGGGTAATGGCTTCTTGCTCTTACAAAATGCTGTAACAAAGTAGAAATGTCATTTTTCAGATGTCTTATTCATGGGATATTCACCCTTGTATTCGTTGTTTTTTTCCCCATGCACTGATTTATGTTGTGGGTGCTACTGTATAGTCTGATAGACAACAGGGAACCAGTGCATCAGCTTCTTACTGTATCTTCATTGAGTAGCAGCACCCTAACTGGTTTAAGAAATTGACTTTTTTCTGTGTACCAGCTTTTACAGAGGTCCATGCGCTTCTCCTTCTGATGGACAAAACCCCTCCCTGAACTACCATGGACACACCTATGTGTGACAGATCCATCAAGATGTTCTACAGAGTATCAAAGAAGTAGCTCTAGAGAGGGTATCAGACAAAATTCCTCTCTCCTTCCAAGACACACAAGCCCACTATGTGAACTGCCTGGTTGTCTTGCATTCAAGCCTTTCAAAACTTCCGAGGTTATCACCTTGAGGACATGGAGGCCAAATCTGGTCTAAACGAAGCTTCTGTTTGCCTCAGAAGAGACAGAAATATTGTCGCAGGACTGCATGTAACCTCCTCCAAGGTCTGACCGTGTGTCACACCCACATGAGAGGTCAGAAGCTTGACTTCACCTGTCATTACATGCACTGGGCTAGATGTTCTGTTGGTCCAAAAGGTAGAGCCAGAACCAGAAAGTAGTGTCCTTAGCTACAAAAGCTGATTCGAAGGGAGGGGTTTCTTAGTAGCTTCGTCTAAGACACAGTCTCTTCCAGAGGCCTTCATAAAAGACATATTCTTTTAAAATTCGCAGAACAAGGCAGAGAACTGAAGTCAAAATCTGCTTAGGAGGTATCATTCTTGAAACACACACGGTGACAATGAACAGATTGTTCCCTTCATCTTACAGAAATGTATCAGAACCTTACATATACAAACATATTAAGAAATTCAGGACATTATAGGCAGATGACAATTATGAAGCTCTTCATCTGGGAATTTAATTTCCTTAGTTTCCAGTGTTAGTGCCAATGTTATGTGCAAATGTTTGTGCAAACTGAAACACAAGAGGTTCCTTCAGAACATCAACGAACACTTTTTCACTGTGAGGGTGACCAGCACTGGCACAGGTTGCCCAGGGAGCTTGTAGAGTCTCGCTTCTTGGAAATATTCGAAAGCTGTCTGGGTGTGGTCCTGGGAAACTGTCTCTACATCTCCCTGCTTTAGTACAAATTAATAATGTACTGTTTTGTTCTCTTCACACAACTGGGAGGCTACTCACTTGTTTTCATTTGTTGGGTCATATCTAGGAAAGGGATCATGATCGTTGTCATTGAAATCGTAACTTGCCTTTGGATCCTACATTTAAAAAAAAAAAAACAAAACCAAAATTAATTCAGACAACTAGAAATTGCATTTTAAAACATGTAACAAAATGGGCTCTAGAGTCCATATTTATTTGTTTGGTATGCCTTATGTTGACAGCAATCAAGCTGGTAGAATTTGACGGGCATTAACAATTCCATACATTTTTCACATGGCTTTAGTAATTCAGCATTAAACCACTGTACACAAACATGCCTGGGAACTAAATCCACTGGGGGAAAAACAAGACAAAAAACCCCACCCTGCTATCATTGCGAAGTAACATTCAGCTTCCTGTGACACAAACCAGGTTCCGAGTCATGCCTAAGACAAATATTTCAGCCTCTGTGCTGT
Source organism: Falco naumanni (assembly GCF_017639655.2). NCBI lineage: Eukaryota > Metazoa > Chordata > Aves > Falconiformes > Falconidae > Falco > Falco naumanni. The sequence goes on from NC_054080.1 coordinate 8,241,269, forward strand.
CAGAGCCAACTTACAGAACAGAAAGCAATCTTCAGAAGAGTGTCAATCAAATTTACAATTGATTAATTTATTCCATAGCATTCTAACACCCAAACATACATAGTTAGTGTAGATGTCAGTGTGATTCCACTCCAAGCCATCGTCTAGTACTGTGATGACAACACCTTTGCCTGTAATCCCCTTCTGCCATACAGGCATAACATGGAGATCCAGTTTGGGCAGGGATGGAGTTATTCTTGTATCTTGCTAGGGGACAGAAAGGATTAAAATATGTCAACATTTTGATCCATTTACACCACACAGGTTCAAACTCATATTCTAAAGATGCTCTAAACCATCCCAGCCTGAACCTGCACATTTTGCTCAAATTTTGCAAAGATAAAACAAAAATCAGTTTCTTCAAATACTTGTAGCACTGAAAGATTTACCCCATTACTTGAAGAACTCTGAAGACCACCTCTAAACAAAGAGCATCTGGAATTTATTGGAGGCAGGCAGCAGAAACATGGGAATGATAGGGATGCATCCATGAACCTTGGAACGTTGAGTTAATAATCAGACCTGCTATGTTTGTTCTTTTCACTTGATGAGAAGCCAAGACAGTGCCCCACAGTACAGTGAGCTGCATTTTCTCCAAATGTGTTTTCTCCTTTGACATTCAAGTTAGCCAGAGCAAAATAATTAATGGATAAAACAATTAAGGTAGTCGTTTGGTTAGGAACAACTGTGCTGAATCACAACTTTCTGTTTACTACCCTCATTAATGTTCCTGTGGTAAATCAACTGGAAGCATGAATCATCCTACAGCCTTCTCTTCCACAGCAAGCGCTTTGAAGAGTAGCTCCTAAATAGATTTTTTTTTTTCTTCTTTAATGTTAAATATGCAGTACATACATCTAATCTAGCAAACTTGCTTACAACCCCCATAAAAACACGGATGTAAACAAAAGCATTTTCTTTCTGTTTCTCTGTGCAAAACTGCATTAGTTGACCACAGGTTTCTTTGTATCTGCAGGAACATTGCATAAAATATGAGATTCAGAAAAAGAAATTTGTTACGGGTATTACCCTTCCTTCATTTTATGCTTTATTTTCTGACTGCTGCCACTCAGGGAATTATTAGAGGCTTCAAGTTTTGTTCTCTAGAATCCATCAAATAATCATTTTTTCTGGTGATGTGTGAAGGTACACTGAACAAAGATAGAAACAATTGCCATCAAAGCTTAATAATAAGGCAATAATAAGCTATTTACTCCAACGAAAGGAACATATTTTGGAAGAAAATATTTAACACATTCATGCATTTAATCAGAAAAAAAACTCAACAGGTACTGCAAACAAGGGTAAACATGTTTCTGCTTCTTGTGTGAAAACTAAAGGGAAAAGAATGAAAACCACAGAAAGGCTGAAAAAGGAACTATGTCTCCTGGAATGCAGGACATTGCTTTTTTCACAAAACAGCTCTTTTGAATTCTGTGTGTGTTTGTGTGTTTGTCCAACACACCTTGGAAATTTCCTGCTTCCTAATGAATACAGGCAAAGAAGCAAACAGAAAATCAGCTTCAATGAAAAGTTAGATTCTTAAAGATAAACCATTTTTTATGTTGAAGTCTGCAGGCCTCTTCACAGAAATATTTTATGCTATGTGGTTTGTAATCTGGTTTTCTTAGCTCAAACACAGGAAAGAGAGGGTAAAACACTAGACAAACAGCCTAGCATTTGGTCTGCTTTCTCTAAGCTGAAATGAAGAGCAAGAAAGGTATTTCCTGCTACTTGGGCCACGTTTGTGCTTGACCATTCTCTTTGAGTTGTTATACCCACCTTTAGTCCCATCCCTATTCTGAGTGAAAGCAATGAAGCCTAGGCTGAAGGTACAGCTAGGTGTGTAGTGGAAATACAGACTCTCGAGAGAAGCCATATGAAACACCAATAACCAACTGTATTTCTGAGTTACCACATGCAGACAGAAACTACAGACCTCAGGAAATTTCTTTCCTTTGAGGTTCTGAACATGTGAGCTGTAGAGACCCTCTTCTATTTCAATCCAAGAGTCTGAAGGTGCTTGTCACATACATGCATCTGCTTTTGTTTTCGTCTGGAGCATGCACTCTGCACTGCTGATTTTAATAAAGAAATACAGGGCCAGCTTCAGACATGTAAGGGACTTCTTATATGCCAAGAGCAAATAAATACTTTTAGATTAGCATAAATGTAGCTTTTAACTGTTGCACTTTCTAATATCAACACCCATCCTAAGCAGCAGCCTGAAATGCCTTTTAGAATCTTTGTACAAATGACACTTTGAAGAAAATACAAGGTTGCCTGGAAATATTATGCAAGGAGATCTCCCATTTTTATAGCCTATGCTAATGGGAGGGAGCCTTCCATTTACTGTCTTCAGTGCAATCATTCCGATACTAGTACAATACTGCAACTGATAACACAACTGAAATTCACCATCCCCAGTTCCACAATGAAACAAAATCTTACCAGATACCACTGCTGATTCCACATAGGATCATTGAAAAGGTTTTCTGCTGAGTCTCTCATGGTGGCACGCTTAGTTCGCTTTTTTTCATACTGCTGCTCTGCCCACGATACCTACAATTATTTGTATAAATATGACAAGTAAGCCTCCACAGGTGAGGACTTTCTCAGCCTTAAAGATAAGTGGATTCCTCACACAGCAAAACTTTGATGCCTAAAGCAAAATGAGCAATGTTTGATACAGGGAGGAGGATTATTTATACTGTAGTACAATATACTTCGGGGAGGAGGACCTGGTGAAATCACACTACTACAGAATCAATTCCTAGAAAATCATGAAGTACAAGCTACCAGTAGATCTCCTGTGAACGCCACACAATGCAGGCTTTCATACCAAATGTGCAGTATGATTAGAAGGTTATCTAAAGAGTGGTTGTTACCAAAACAAGAAAAACCACAGCCTGCTTCTTTCTCCAACCTACATTTTAATCCCTATCTATTTCTATTGGGAGTTTAAAGGAAAGGAGAAAGATTATCTCTGGCTTTGGTCTAGCAATCATAATGATGCTGCTACTCATCGCCCAGCTGGACCTTCACGTCTCCTTCCCACTGGTGTTTTGAAGTGTGATCAATTAGTAAGCTATGAATATTGGACTAACTTTATCACGGGCATAATTCCATTTAAGGCAACTGAAAGCCAAAATGCTTCAGGGTGTTTTGCTAAAGCATTGATACAAGGAGTTGCACAGTGTTTGTGCATGGACACAGCAATCCCTAAGTCCCTAGGTTGCATTTTAGAAGTGTATCCCACTTAGTTCCCTTGATTACGTTACTAAACCCCGTTCAAATCAAACCCTAATTCTGACACCTCACTCTGGGCTGTGTGCTCCTTTTGGAAATGGGAATAAAATGTTATTCATTGCTAGTACCTGGACCATCACTCTGACACAGATCAAGCTGGTGGTTTTTATCTCAGTTTCCAAATGAGCAAAGCAAACTCAGGTTTGTTAGACTGCCAGCACCCTGCTGCAAGCCTCAAGTGAACAGGATGCCTTGGATCTAACCTTCTGCTTTGAATGTCTGAATAGATTTCATTATTTTTCTCTACTGTCACAGAATGGCTTTATGGTCCTTACACCTATCACCACATATGGAACAATAAGAGTGACTGAGAAATTAGAATGATAAATAAGAGTACTTCGATTTGATTAAAATACGATTTCCTAGTGAGAGCCTAGTGAAAATTCAGTATCAGAACATACCCTTTAAAACAGTAGCTATGCCAGGCATGTTTACTGAAAGCTCTCTAATGCTATTCCCTTTGCTATATATTTAGTGTTAAAACCCCTACAAGCCAAAGTCACTCACAGAAGATGAATACACGCATACAAGTATCAGTATTTTAAAGCGCTCTATTGATATCCAGGGCCATACACACTTGGGCACAGGTTATAGCAATTACCTTTATCTCTCTTTCCTACCCACAGCAAAGCTTGGCCTCCTCATCGCCCAGCAGTAATTAACAATTGACAACTTACATGCTTGTTTGGTTGTTTTTTTTTTTTATGTGGACAACTGCACTGAGGGAAATGAGCTGAAACTACCAAGCACATGTATCAGACAAACAAGCCAAATGTTTGTCACTTAGCTGCTGGGTGAAGTTCCAACCATCCACCTACAGCAAAAACCAAAGGCCCTGTGCCAAACCTCCAGTCTCTGATACAAAGCAATGAAGATAAACTTGATTCAGGTCTCTTTCAAGAATAGTGCAAATACTGGAAGAAGTCAGGGAACCAGATAACTATATCTCTTCAATATATTCACAGCTATTACCTGTTTTAAAATGAACACTGGGACATCCACAGGAAGCAGATAAATATTCAGATCACAGCCAAGTTTTAGCCCAGCTTTCACACAACATACCGTAAAACTCATGAAAGCATTATACAAACAAAGGCAGGATTCCCTTCTCTCTCCCTTTTTAAAGATTGAATTTAAGTCTCTTAAAATAGGCTGTTGTTGAACTAGAGTAGCTCTTTGGAGCAAAGGTCCATGTATAACCAACTACACAGCATTACATGATTGCTTTGTGTTTATATACTTATATTGACATAATTACATCCAATTCATTCACACAGTTAATTTGCATACTAGATGGTAAATAACAGGGAAATTAGACTCAAATTAGGAAATCACCTGCAGCACTTTAAAGCTCTGGTTTTGGATCCAAGTATGCAAGTCTGCAATAATGTTTGGCAGTCGTGTCTAACACAGTTGCTTCCATTCTACTTATGACATTAGAATTTAGCATATTAAACATGGTCATTCTTGCCTGTATGAGAGATGTATTCAATGTAATACGTCCAAAAAAGGGAGGAACTGCAACCAAAGCTCTGCTCGTGAACACTGTACTATCTGATGCCATTGAGCACCTGATCATAGGTATGGGTATAACTTAAAACACTGATTTACACTAAAGCTGTGTTGAACATCCCCAGTTCAGAATGATTTCACCTAGAAGCCTTTAACTGTTAAACAAATGATTGCAAGGAGATAGACGGGAGGGTACAGTTTTGAAACAGAACAGGCAAAAAAATACCCTGTCTCACCTCCTCCTTTAACTCTTGTAGCTACGTATAGAGTATTTCCTCCTAGAAGACACTTGCACCTAAAACCTCCTGATAACCAATTGCTCATTCTCAAGTGATTTTGTCCTCCTCATATGATATATTTCTGGTTTTCACAACTAGTTTAGCTCATGTTTTGGACTGCTCATGTTTTTACAATGCTTGTTGCAATAAAGCTGATTTGAAATTCAAATTCCATTGTTTTGAAATTTGCCAGAAATTGCTTTTAAAGAGGGGTTAACAGCATTCTGGTCTGCTTCTTCAATTTGCCACCCACCCCATTTTTTTCAATATATTTACAAACAGACATGCTTCTCTGTTAAATAAAGTCAAATAAAGGGGGAGTCTGTTTCACCAGTGGATTGTACCTTAGCTCCCCAGCTCTCCAGTGTGCGGGCTCCCCAATTGCTGTGTGATCCCAGTGTATCAAAAGACTGCAAGCCTAGAACATGTGATGGATCCTTTGAGAAGGGGTTTTAGCTTGTCATAGAAGTGAATCCAGCAAAACCTCAGCCCTTAACCCCCATCTCCTTTTTTTTTTTGAATATTCAGTTGCTTTAAACCAAACCTAATTCCCATGGTAATTATTCAGTTGCTTTAAACCAAACCTAATTCCCATGGTAATTGCACAGACGTGGCCTGATTAAGCTTACTGCATCTATAAATTTTTACTTTGAATCAAGCCCTGTGGTTCCTCATTCGTATTTTCATCAGTGACAGACCGACATCTAAAATTCCAAGCCTCTGCAATGCTGCATATCTTAAATCTTCATTTGGAAAGCACTTGCAAAAAGTATGGTAAGGGAGGGTCAGAATCTGCCTGTTAATGACAGAATAATAAAGTATTATTCAGCATGAGTATGGATGGCTGAATATATTAGAATTGCAAAATGAGGAAAGCCTGCCTGTGACCTCATTACAAAGCTAGCAATAAGGAGACAGAATAAACAGAGTGCATAAAAAAGAATAAATATAACACTCACCCGCTCATCGTCAGAAAGTCTTTTAGTGATATGAATGGCACTTCTTCGAGACCGTCTTGGATGGCTTTTATGTCTGAATAGGTAGTGATTTTTGAGTGATCCAATCTGTAAGACACAGCCATACTTTAACTACTGAGAGATGATTATCTCCCCACTGCAAACAAATACCAACAAATGCAACTCGACTGAATTCATTGTGCTTAAAAGACAAAAGAGCAAGAAACTAGCCTTTAGATATTTCAGTCTGAACTAAACAGCACTCCTCAAGTAGCAAGTGCTTATCACAGTCTCTGCGCTGCTAGAAGAAATTGGAGGAATAATTTCATTTAAGCTAGTGAAGTAGCAGCTGTTACTACTGCAGTACTCAGTAACGTGGCACTTGTAGTAGTGACTGGTATACTCATGGACATACCTCGACATGACCATGTTTCGGAGGACAGGTTTTATGTATGGTCACACTCCAGTTTTATCTGCTTTTCCTGGGTTCCAGCTGAACAGGTGTAAAAAGCTTCATGTCACTTCAGAAACTTCACTGCAGGGTTTGTTTGTACAGGCACCTACTGAACTGGCATTTTCACTTGCGCAGTCACTGGTCACCCAGAACGCTGGGTGTACCTTCCTGGCTTTAAACATCCCTCTTCCCTAAGGAGGGGCTGTGTGAAGTCAGTGAGGGCGAATCCACTGACTCCAGAGGCAGAAAGAAAGCCACAGAGGCGGTGGGATCACACCTACGTTTGACAGCCTGAAGAACATGGTGCCAGGGCTGTGGGGCCGACCGTACCGCCCGCCCGCCCGGGCAGGAGGCCGGGAAGGGGCTGGCCGCAGCACCGGGCCCCGCCGCAGGGCCGTGACCTCCACCCGGCGGGGGCCGCGGGCCGCGGTGCGGGAGGGAGGCAGCTCTGCAGGGGCGGCGCGGGATGCCCAGCGCTGCCAGACGCGCCGCCTGGCGCAGGACCCCCGTCTGGAGGTGGGACGAGGCTGTTACCTAAAGGCGGTTACTCATCCCTAACAACGCTGACGTCACGGCATCCCAAAAAAGCGGCAGGAGGGCCTGCGGGAGAGGAGCCCCGCGATGGCGAAGGGCCTTCGGGGCGGGGGGGCAGCGCGGGGGCGGCGCGGAGCCGGAGCCAGGGCTGCCCGCGCCTCCCTCCGGCCCGGGCTCCTGCGGGAGGGCCGCCGCGCCCGGCTCCCTCGGGGAGACCGCGGTGCCCTGCCCGACAGTGCCCGGTCCCCTCAGGGAGACCGCGGTGCCCTGCCCGACAGTGCCCGGTCCCCTCAGGGGCAGTGGCTGTGCCTGCGCGGTCCCCTGAGGCGCAGCGCGGGCGCCCCGCCTGATCCCTGCCCGGTCTCCTCTGGAGAGCAGAGTCGCCCCGCCTGATCCCTGCCCGGTCCCCTCAGGAGCAGCGGGAGCGCCCTGCCTGATCCCTGCCCGGTCCCCTCAGGAGCAGCGGGAGCGCCCTGCCTGATCCCTGCCCGGTCCCCTCAGGAGCAGCGGGAGCGCCCTGCCTGATCCCTGCCCGGTCTCCTCCTCAGCGAACGGCGGGCACCCTGCCTGTTCCCCTCAGGGAGCGCCAAGCGCCATGCCCAGCCCCGCACGGTTCCCCGGGAAGCGCCGTGCGCGGCCGGTCGCGGGGCTGCCCGCCAGATGCGGACCCGGGCCGGGGGGGCTTCAAACTCCCGGCGCCCGGCGAGCGGCAGCCGGGCCACAAGTTTCGGGCAGGCCGACGCGGGGCAGCTCCCTCGGGGCTGCGCGGCCGCCCCCCCCGCCCGGCTATACCTGTCCCACGAGGTCGTAGTCCAGCTCCTCCGCTATGGCTCTGGCGGCGTCGGGGCCCGCCGGGATCTCCGCCGCCCACTCGTTGAGGAACTGCCGCTCGGCGCCGCCGCCGCGGGCCAGGCAGCAGGCGGCCAGCAGCGCTAGGGCTGCGCACCGGCCGGGCCATCGGCTCCCGTCCATGGCCGCGGCGGGCGGCGGGCGGCGGGCGGCGGGGCGCCGCGTTGCTAGGCGAGCGCGGGGGAGCGGGCGGTGGCGCCGCGGGTCCCTGCCTGCTGCCGGCGCGGCTGCCCGGGGCTGCAAGGCGACCAGACCCTCTGGAGCCGAAATGGAAATGAGTGTTTACACGTCAAAACGACGACAGACATCCTGACGTCAAGTGTACCTGGCCCCCGAGCCGGGGCGGGGGGGGGGGGGGGGGGGGGGGGGGGGCGAGGAGGGGTAATGCCCCGGAGGGGCGGGCGCGGAAACGAGCGGGGGGGGGGGGGGGCGGCGGGGGCGGTGCCCGGGCGGCCCCGGGGGACGGGAGCGGCGGTAAGTTCGCGGACCTCGTGCGTGTGTATGCGCGCGTGCGTGCGTGTCGTGCCCGTGTGTCCCCCCCGGGACGGTGGTCGCGGGGCTGTGGGTCTCCCGTGGGCAGAGAGCGCAGGGCTGCGGGGGTTCGCTCCGTGCCCTGTCACGGTTGTCAGCGCTGGAGGCAGCCGGTACGGTGCCCCCCGAGCCGGAGGTCAGACCTTGCCCTCTCCCACCCACCCGACCCCTTCGCGGGTGGATGTTCTCAACCCGAGCCCCGACGTGGCGCCGGGAGGAGCAACGCTCACCTCCCTGCCTCGGTGCTTGGGGAGAGCTGGGCGGATAAAACATTTTTTTCAATTAAACTAATAACCCAGGACCTACTGCACGGTAATGCTTCATTAATGTGCATCATCCCCTGATACTTCCGACACACCATAGGTATGCTGCATTAATTGGCACCGCTACCCAATCCAATGATATAACAAGTATCTTTATCCTGAAGTACAATTACTCATTTTAAAATAATTTCAAATTCTCTCTTTTTTTTTTTTTTTTTTAATCGCATCCAGTGGTCTGCACATTGCATTTCCTCAGCAAATGCTGCAGTTTGTGAGATGCTCGCTTATTTCCATATTTTCCTTTTGCATCTGCATTTCCCCAGCTCCTTCTGTTTTATTTAGTTCATTCTGTTTCATTTCATTCTGTTTCATTTCACTTTCCTATCACCATTTCATTGTCTTTCCCCACGTGTCAGAAAATGCCCCTAAAAATCTCCTAATATTCCCTAAATGCTCTTGCCTCTGCCTCTGGAAAGGAACTTTTTAGCAGCTTCAGTTTACAGTTAACTGGATGTCACTGCTTGATTCTTCCAACTTTCAAAATGGAAATTTTAGTAAGTTGCTTTTAGGTGTTAGAGCTGTGCTTCAGTACTGCTTTCCTTCTCCTGTTTATTACGGAGTGACAGATACGCCTGCCCTGCTCTTCATTGGCTTCTAAAATGGGGAGATAATGGAAAGCATGAATACAAAACAGTGAGGAGTGGAAAACACTGTAAAAGGCCAGCATTTTAGTGCCTGAAATCTCAGTCCCGGGCATCATTGTGCCAGGATGGGTATGGTCCAAGAGCCTCCATGGACCTGTGTGTTCTCACAGCCATCAGGGGACTGTAACCACTGTGGCTGGAGTACTGGCTATGGCAGGTGCAGGGGCCCAAAATAACAGGGGTCTGGATGGATCAAGGGAAGGGATGACAATGTAGTAAGTATACTGGAAATGCAAATAGATTATCCATAGATATTGATACAGAATAGAATACCGATAAAATTACACCACAGTGCTATCCTGGTATTCACCCATGCTCACTTTCTGCAGCATGGTGTAACAACAGGGTTTGTCAAAAGTCAAGCCACCAACTAGGACATGTGTTTTCTGTTCATTTCAATTTACTGTATTTGCTGCGTGATTTTCTCAGTGTTTGCTGCCAAAAAAATGTATTTTCTTCACTTTCCTGGACAGATGCCTTAAACATCCCTATGTTCCATTTTTAGAAACATTTCTGAGGCTTTCTTTAAAATGTGGTTGTCTTGCCAAACAGTCGCTGGGTCCACATGGGTTTTTCCTGGGTCAGTTTTACCACTACTGTTCTACTCAAAGCACAAAGGGCTTTTACCGCTTGTTTCCCATCACTGAGACTGCAACTTGGCTTGAATTTCAGATGTGGTATTATGCAACTGTGCAGAAACATTATCTGCATAGAGAAATGAAATGAGAGCTGTATGTACGTATAATGACAATTTATATTCCCAAGTCTTAAGCAGTGGTTTAGAACATCTCCCTCCCTAAGAGTGTTTTGAAAATCTCCGTACTCTTCTCTAAACCATTCGTTCATTCACATGTGCTTATTTATTGGGATATCCTTCTGTGAAGGACTTCAGTTAAGACAGGCTGTGTGCAGAGTCCTGAGCTGTGCTAGAGAATGAGCTATGTGCTACACAGACTTCGTTATCCCACCCATTAAGGAAGGATGCTGTCCAACCCGCTACATTCCCATCTAATATTAGCACAATAAAAAGGAACAGCTTGCTCAGCAGCATCAGGTGGAGTCAAAGATAATAGTTTCATGCTCCATAAACAATTTAGGCTTGTTGTGTATCAGTGAAAGATTTATCTAGCCCCTAGTGCACCCAATGATACTCTGCCTGAGTGTAAAATCACAAACAAACACAAGACCAATTATAAAAACATTATGTCTACTGTATAACTTCAGTTTAACATGCTATTCAAGGTAGATGTGCTTCTAGGGGATCTACATTCTGATAAGGACCTCTTTGCATCTGGTGGAGAATTGTTAGTGAAGCAGCTCTTGAGGGTTTTTTTCAGGACGTGATAGCTGAGTGGGAATAATTTCCCAAGCTGAAGTGTCTTCTTACAGACCCAGTGCAAAACGTTTCCTTGCATATAGGTAAGATATCCATTAATACAGTGTGTCGTACCAAGTATGAAATCCTAACAAAGAACAGTAGGGACCAGTTGCAGGAGAGCTGCTAATGAAACCCCTCAGTCCTTCATTTTGACCTAACAAGGGTGTACCAGCAGTAATTCCACTAAAACTTTTTTTTTAATAAGACAAGTATATTACAACAGCATAAATGAACTCAAAATAAGAACCCATGGGACAGGAGTCTTTAATGTCGTATTGCTTCAGCAAGTCTAAGTACGTATCTTCACTTGTGTTTGTTCTGGATGTGTCCCCTTGTAGCATGCTTAGCTCACAGGGCTATATTGAAGAACTCACTGTTCATGTTTGGTAACTTGCTCCTGGGTGAAAAGTCACATTGGAAATGTCCTTACACACCCCATGTGAAAACTTACTCCCCTTACAGCCAAAGGCAAAGTTCCAGCACTCTCATGCCTAAGAAAAAAGAAGATGGGGGTTTTCTTCCTCGTTGTCAAAAGGCATGTAAAGGATTTAGGCCATAACTATGTCTTTTGCTGGCATTTCTGATCCTTCAAAGAGATGTCTGTGAAAAAGGGAGATGGATGGGTTTTGAAAAGCCAAGCACTTACACACAACACCCTATTTCCTTGCTCACCAGTAGGGCTAGCACACTTAAACCTAGCCATTCTTATTCAAGGCTTAAGTACCTATTTTTGCACCCAGATCTTGGCTTAGCTGCTGTGGCATTGCTCTGGACACCTGCTCCTGACTGCTGCAGGTCATGGTGGTGCAGAGGGGTCTGTACTGGAAAAAGGGCCCAGAAGGAGCAGCAGGGCTGAGGCTGACCTGGGAATTGCTCTCCGCAGCTGGTACAATGTGGCTCCATCATGTCCACACTGGCCACAGACCTGTCCCATGAGTCAGAACCATGCAGTCAGACAAAATTTGCCGTGCTGGGGTGTTCAAGAGCTTCACTACCTCTGAAGGGCAGCCAGTATCGTGAGAACTGTATTGATTACAAGGTGGGAAGCATAGGCGTGAAACCCTGCAACTGGTGAAGTGAGAAAGTTGTCTTTGAAATGAAAGCACCTCAGGAAGCTATAAACAGATAAAGTTGTGTTCCTTCACCTTTGTGCATCTTGTAGGAGAGGAGGCAATTGTCTTTCTTGCCATGGCAGATAATGATAGAGCAGGGATAAACAGCAACAGAGCATAAGGAAAACTGAAGACAGGTGAAAGAATTAAGTTTATCTGCGGAAAAAAATCAAAAGGCTTCAGGGCAATGCCATAATTTTATTATCTTACTATTTTGATATAATATTTTTGGTGAAGAAGAGTATTACATAATGACATTCTGTTTTGAATCAGTTGCAAGGTAAAAGCCAGAGAGCAAATCCATCTCTTATGTCACTTCAGGAAGTCAACCCATTTGATTTTGCAAAATTAAACTAAGCATTTTTTCTCTACCCACAGAGCTTACTTTTGACATGTAATCTCAACTAGGTTTAGATCATTGGTCATTCTTGGTGGGTAAATAGTAAACCCTTACTGTGGGAACCCAGAATAGGCAGAAGGAACACGTCCTGAACGTGTTACTGCATCCCTGCCCTCTGCCACTGCCTTAGAGAAAGATGAGACCAAGTATTGGTGCGAGGGATCTTCCACCGCCACAGACGGCTGAAGCAGAGACCTGTCCACTGAAAGCCTTGCTATGAAGGAAGTAGTGATGCAGAGACAGAGGCACTGGTTTGCGGGAAGAGATCAGTGCACGAGGATCAGAGATCAACCCAGTCCCTGACTAAGTGTTTTGGCTACTGCGTGTCGCTAGTGCTCACAGTCTGAGGGTGGCTTTTGGGCTGTTCTGCCTGCTGGGCATGCACGGAGCAGCTCGCAGGCCAGGCTCGCTGCCAGTTTTGCAGAATACCTCCGACTTCCACCCTGACCACTGAGGAACTGCCCTGTGCTATCATCTGTGAGGAGCAGCGCCTTGCTCCTTCTTTTATTTCTCCTCCAAGTGCATTCATCTAGAATGCAGAAAACCTGTTGTGTCAAGCAATGGCTGATATTTCTGCCTGCACCTCACTATAAAATCTACCCATTATTAACACTGCAAGATCAATAGATCGTATGCAGCTGTTGGGAGCTAAATGCTTTTGCGAGATAGAACTTCAAGTATAAAACCACCCAGTTACACAGGTGTTGGTATTATTGTACAGATTCTATTTGAATGGTCCAATTTGAGAATGTTAACACCATTCAAATGGGAATTTGTGTTATATGTGGCTTTAATTTGCTAAGTCAGAGTGCCACATTTCAAAATGAGAGTAGCTGGAAACGCAGTTTGATGGCTAAAGTGGATGTGGTAGCTGCTGTGGCTTAATTATTTAAATACTAAAAAGGGCTTTGCTGCTTATATTTAATTTGGCTGTGGACCAAAGAACACTCTTGAAACCCACTCTTTTTCAGTACCACTATTTCTTTTTCTGCAGGAGCCAACACTACAAAGTAACTGAAGGATAGTATAAAAGAAGCCATATGTGTAGGCAATCACACGGAGTATGGGAAACACCTGTTTTTCCATCAATTACTGCCTACATACTAGTGGGACATGTTTATTTGGGGGCATTACATTTGCTTGGGTAATAGCGCATGACACATTTTCAGTTTTACGGCAGACGAACACTGAGAACAGCTAATCATATCTGTATAAATGAAACACAAACATGCCCTCCCAGCCATACGTGTGGTTAAATAGGGGCCTAATGACACCAGGCATTACACGCTGCACGCTCTCAGGCAAGCAGGAAGCAGTTGGTGAACAACCGTCCATTTGTAGCAACCTGGCTAATTCTGTTTACTCTATGGCTGAAAATAATTCAAGCAAAAAGCATAGGCAAGGCTGTAGGAGAGGCGGAAACCCCCAGAAAAACAGCAATAATGTCATTGTTTGGAAGAGGCAAAGTCCCCTCAAAGTATTTTACGGCTGGCAATAGAAAGAGGCACAGTTGCAAGTTCATATCCTGTTTGTTTGTGATCCAGATAGCAGGGGTGATCAAAATAGGGTCGTATTTTAAGGGGAACGTTTTATCAACTTCAGCTATGTAGATATAAACCCCAACACTTTTAAATTCAACATCCTTGGGTTATACTTTTAATAGCATTTTACTCACAGTGAAGGGCTTTATTGTCCTCACTTGCAAGCTTTTCAATAAATCCCTAAGCGAGGACCAATAAATTCATAAATTGTTGACATATTTTAATAACAGTATAAATAATACTTAGCGTTGGTGAAAACACTTCTGAGAATTCAAAATTGCTATTTTTGTTACACATTTAATTTAAAGGGGGCGGTTTTGTGAAAGTCTTTTTAGAAGACTAAGTACAATAATTAATTATTTTAAAATGGCTCTTATACAGTGTTCTTCCTCTTCATGTTCAAGTGTGATGAAAAAGAGAAAAGACCGGAAAGAACAGAGCATGAATGCATGAGAGGAGAGTAAAAATACATGGGTAAACAGATTAGACCGCACTCAGAGCTATATAAAGGGCTATATAAAAAACCTGTCTATTCCTTCTCTCTTTCTTGTTTTTTAGAGCTTATGAGTAAGTAACAAAAAGTGACAATAAATTATGATTTTAGGTTAAAATTCCAGGAAAGTTTTCTTGTGTGAAGAAAAGGTAGTCTTAGTGAACAAAATTGTGAGAATCCAAATTACAAGTGCTTCCTAACAAAGTCAGTGCTGGGCCCATAACGTACACATGTGAGGGAAAAGAACAGAATAGCCCTATAGAATTGTTTAATTTGTCAAAGATGCTTAATATCATCGAGTCCAGCCATTAACCCAGCACTGCCAAGCCCACCACTAAACCATGTCCCTAAGTGTCACATCTACAGGTCTTTTACGCTCCTTCAGGGATGGTGACTCCATCACCTCCCTGGGCAGCCTGTTCCACTGTTTGGCCACCCTTTTTATGCCTGACATTAGATGGTCAGCCTGTCATGGAGAGGAGAGCAGTGCCTGCCACCAACCATATTCCTTCAGGTTGTTACCCCAAGCGCAAGTGAACATCAGGTGTGTGAAAGCGTGTGGCTTTCACCTCCATCTTCCCAGGGCATTTCTTTGTGCTTCACCTGATCAGGTGGGATGGTACCCCGCTGCCCTTCTGAGGCCACCTCAGTGTCCGAGTTCACCTCTCCAGGAGATGCGCCTACTCTGTGAAACTTGCCTGAAATCAGTCAGATTTCTTCAAATGGGAAAATTCATCTCATCCTTGTTTCAGTTTAAAATGCTTAACTTTGTCTTGCGTTAGGTCAATGAAGAGCTCAAAATGAAAATTCAAAAATAAATTTTAACTCTAACCGCTCTTAAACTGAAATTAAAATGTCCCCATGTTGGTTTGACCAATACAGCCAAAGCAGCATCAGGCTATGGATAGGGAAGGCTGGTGGCTGCACTTTGCTCCTCCTCAGAGCAGTATTTCAGGTGTCTGTGCTGTACGTCCTGCACTGCCAAGTGACACCCAGCCACACGTTGTGCTTTTGGATGCTTTTGAGGTTTACCTGTGTACTTCCATCTAATAACTCAAGTGCTCATTATATAAAATGATTAAAATCCAGCTTGAAAGGTGGAAGTGTTTGAGCTACTGACAGCTGGAAAATAGTTTCTAAATACTCTTTAAGCCAAGGTTCAGCTATGATAAAGCAATGGCATTTCAAAGGAAATCACTCACCCCTGACCAAAGATGCTGTTCAAATACAGAGCCAGCCCTTCTGTACATGCATGTTATGCACATTATTGGAAGCAATTTTACTAGTGCTGAGCGGTGCTGTAGCCAAAGCAAAAACAATTTTTAGGGATAGGGTACACATTTTAGAAAGTGCTTCAAAGTTGCAGCGATAAAAATCAGAGGATTTCCACAGTGGATTTGTAGAGGCGTACACCCCGTCCATCTAACACTGTCCGATAACAGGTCCATCTGCCTGCCTCCATGCAGTGTGGGAACGCACTGTCTGCTCACTAGAGACTTCTGCAGATCTCAGAAGGGAATGCCAAGTAACATGTTTCTCTTACCTTGTATACATACTCAGCCTGCTAAAGACGCCTGGATCTTGCTGTGCTAGGCTCTGCATCTGTTATACTGATGAATTCTTTCCCCAGAGGATTTTTAGTGGGCTCTTTCAAAAACTTTCTGCACTGCAGGAAATGTAAAAATACCAAACTCAAGATATTACCGTAAATAAAAAAAAAGTATTAAGGTTACTAATTTATTGAATATCTTCATACATGTGCTGGGTTGACCTGGCTAGCTGCCAGGCACCCACCCAGCTGCTCTCTCACTCATCCTCCTCAACAGGGTTGGGGGAGAGATAAGGTGCAGCTGCTTATGGGTCAAGGTAAGGACAGGGAGATCACTTGCCAATTACTGTCACAGGCAAAACAGATATGACTTGGGGAAAATCAATTTAATTTAACTAAATCAATGTAATGAGCAATAATTTATGGCTGATTGAAAATAGAGAAGGATGGGAAGAAGCAAAGATAAGAAGCAAAATATGTCCTCCTCACCTCCATGGCGCTTAAACCCACCACCCTGTGATTAAGCATACCAACGGAGCTGCCTCGGCCTTGCAGACCTCAGGAAGACCCACACCTCTTACCAGCCTTCTGGGACTTGGCCTGGGCCAGTCGTGCCTCCATTCAGTACCATTGGAGGAGCATGGTTAAGACAGGGACCACCTCAGAGGTTGCCAAGGGTGAGAGAGCAACCCAACTCTCAATCACAGTCATCACCCTGGTAGTCACAAAGAAGCACTGAGTATGGAGACGAATGGATCCATATCATCGATTAGTAAGGAAAATGTGATCCCTTCTGAGCAGCTGTCTTCATCCTCAGTGTTTGTGGGCTTCCAGCTTAGAGGTGCCTTCGCCACCTCACTTCCTCATATCCTACCCCTAGTCAGCAGGAAGAACCAGAGGATGTCACTTGGGTACACCTGATTCTTCCTTTCCCGCTAGTCAGAAGGAGGAAGAGTCTGATCAGGAATTTAATACAAAGACAGCAATTGGGAGAAGTAGTGGACAAAACTTGGGCTGGACGTCACCAGAGTGGAATAATTGTGGGAAATCCTTTGTTGTTGTAGTGTTGTGAGGCGTCAAGTGGTGGAATTTCATTGTGCATGTAAGTTGTCCACCTTTGTCAGTGCAGAGTTGATTTTGGTATGGGGAGTGTTTTGGTGTGGCAGGAGGCACCCCTGTGGTGGCTGGTTCTCACCTGGAATTTGTGGCCCATGCAGAAGATGCACACTGGCACAGCTACAGAACAGCAGCCCAGGGCAGGGACCCATGCCACAGCAGGAGAAAAGTGTGAGGAGAAAGGAGTGTCAGAGGGCATGCAATGAACTGACCACAATCCCCATTCCTCACCACCCTGCAACGCTCTGGTGGGAGGAGGTAGAGGAGTCAGGAAGGAAGGTGTGAAGTAGAGCCCAGCGTAAAGGCGGAGATGGTTTTAGCTTTCATGTTTATTTCTAACCATTCTTCATTTCTAGTTGGTAATGTTAAATTAATTTTCATCCAGTCATGTCCATCTTGCTCATGATGGTAAACAGTAAGCAATATCCCTGTCTTTGTATCGACCCACAAACATTTCCATCTCATTTCTCCCCTGCCCCACTGAGGAAGAGGAGCAAGAGAAGGGCTGGGTTGTCATCTAGCTGCCAACCAAGGGCAACCCACCACGGTCCTTTTTGGTGCCATTATTGGATCTGGCTGGGGTGGAGGTCACTTTCCTCATAGCTGCCTGTATGGTGCTGTACTTCACATTCCTGGATAAACCAGTGTTGGTAACACGCGGTGTTTTGGCTGTTGCTCACATGGCACTGAAAGACTCCACATCCTTCACTCTCCCTCAGAGCAAGGAGGCTTAGGGGTGGGGTGGAGGTTGGGAGGGGACATGGAGATATTCTGGCTGGCCAGAGGGATATCCCATGCCATGTGATGTCATGCTCAGCTATAAAAGCTCAGGGAAAGGAGGAGGAAGAGGAGGCATCAGTGATTATGGCATTTGTCTTCGCAAGTGGCCATTAAACAAGCTTGGGCTCCGCTTCCCACGAAGCAGCTGGACATCTGCCTGCCGATGGGATCTGGTGAATGAATTCTTTATTTTGCTTTGCTTATGTGTGCAGCTTTTGCTTTCCTTGTTAAACACAATTATCTTAACCCACAAGTCTTTTCTCCTTTCTTTGAATTTTTTCTACCCATTCCCCAGGAAAGGAGAGCACGTGAAAGGCAGGGTGGACGCTTGGCTGCTGGCCAGGGTCAGCCCACTACCATATGCCACCATATATAAATGACCATAAAAGTATTGTACACGTTGAATTTTAACATTTGCTGCTAAATACAGGGAAGCCAAGGAGAGGTACAAGAACCCTTCCCCAGCTTTACTGTCTCAGCATTGCATGCTGGCATATGAGAGAGCTGATTCCTGCAAGCAATGCAGAAGCAGTAGTTATCCAAGGAGCAAAGAGCAGGGCTGGTGGGGCACTGAGGGAGGTGCTACATTCTTTAAACAGGCAGGAAAACCACTCAAACCACTCCTAGGCACACACATCAGGAGTACTGAATTGAGCATGTAACCAGAGCCCAGCTCTGTGACTTTCTTTTTTGCTATTAAATGCCATAAGGTGGCTGCCAGTTACCTGAAGAGCTATTTCCTTTGTAATTTTTAAATATATCAGCTTCAAATGTCACTGCATGATTTACACTCATCTTGTATTTGGGGGAAGCCACAAAAGAAGGAGAAGGGTGTATGTCTTACAAGCAATCTTCCCTAACTCACCTTTCTCACGCCATCAATCACAGAAATTTCCTGCTTCTCCATACAAAAGGCATGTTGTGATTTCCCTAGCTACCTCTGCTGGGTCCAGGGAAGAGCAATCTTCCAGCGTCTCCTCTACAAAAAGACATTTCAGACAGAGCACAGTGCCATGGGGTGGGGGAGACAGGGCAGAGGACCATGTGGGCCAAATAAGGCTGATCATGTAAGCAATGAAAATTCAGCCTCCAACAAGCTAAACTTAATTCCTGTGACAGCTGAAAACATTAAGCATCCTCCAGGAAGATGGTGTCTAGCCACAGGCAAAAATGTGCTTTCTGGGGAATACACTCAGTTGAGTATCATTAGAAAGGAGACATAAAAGGTTAGCAAAATCAAAGCAAATGCATTTGAAACTTCAGGCCAATCATCTTGAATAAATGCTTCAGTAGTCCTGTGACAGCCATCAGATTGGGTGTCATTTATAATCAGAATAACCTAGGCCAAAAGGTATGCCACCATAACATTGCTGGGAAGTTGCATAGAACTACATAAATAGAAGTACTTGTTTTATCTTGAAGTTTTATATAATGTTTAATAAACTCTTCTCTGAAATATACCATTACAGACAGCCCACTTTTCTAAGCTGCTTTGCATTGTCACATGCTGGTCCGAGACCGGAGCGTGGTTCTGTTTGTGTTCTTGGGAACAGAATGAAGACTCAAAACGGAGTCAAGAGCCAAGGAGCTTCATTTGCCCAACAAGAAATGTGTGGATGCAAAGGGAGGGAGAGCCAGAGATAAAGAGAGAAAGGAAAGAAGGGAAGAGTTCACAGCAACAGCTACCACCCTGGAGCTGCGGTGTCCCGACAGCCCGATTCGTTTCCAGATTCGGTGAGGGAACGTTCTATCTGATGTTGGTTGGTTCTCTTCTTTCAGAAGGTTGTTACAAGCTGTTCTGCTTAACCACACCTTCCACCCGACAATGGTGTACGTGCCTAACACCATCAGGTGGTCCTCAGAGGCCCCCAGGCACCTTGTTCCCCCTGACTCCAGGGCTGGGCACATGCACAGGGATTTGGTTGAGTTTTGCAGGATCAGCCTCCCCCATTGCTCCACGGTGTCAGTCGGTTTGCTCCTTTAACAATGCAGACATAAATCTCTGCTGTGGCAGTGGTGTTACCTTCCTGCCGTAACAACGTATAGATAAATAAATCATTTCCTGTGGTGATGGCGTGAGTTTCCTGCCATAGCAATGTTGAGACAACACATCTGCTGTGGCGATGGTGGGTCTCACCGGTGCAGCTTCTTACATGGATCAACCCATCTTTGACTTCTGTCTTCTGTTGCCTGTGATATGCTTGAACAGGACTCCATATAAAGATTTATTGAATCAAACCAAAGACAAAGCTTTTTTCAGATACAAGCAAATGCTTCCATTTATTTCCCCATCGATCAAATACTTCAGCTTGTATTTTATTGTTCAAATCTTCCAAGCTAGTAACAATTCCATGTAAGATTAATACCAGCAACATTTCTAGATCAGGTTATCCTAAATAATTTTGTTGGGTGTTTTTGCAACAGCAAGAGAATATTTGCAGGTTTCTCTGTATTTTTATACAACCAGCATGAAATCCTGTTGCTAAGCAGAAAGCAAAATCAATAAAGAAGGCAAGCCATACCAGTTCATCTTTGAATTGCTGTAGACATTTTACTTTCTTGTAACCTTTTCTCTTTTAATGGTTTTCTTCAATAAAAATCTGACATGACTTTGTGACTAGTCTTTTGTATTTGACTGTATTCTAAAATATATCACATAAAAAGTTTGACTAAAAGTTACCATTTTGATGAACCTATGAAGACAGTTTCCACTCTGAAATGATCAGCTCTGAATAATGAGTGAAACAGACTGAATTTTAAGTAGAGATTCCTTCAACTACTCTGCCAGTATCTGTACAGATTTCTTTTCCAGTCAAATCACAGCAACTGAAACTTTTTCTGAAATTCTGTATTGTAAAAAATTCCTTGTGTTCACTGTTGCAAGAACCCCTTAAAAGCTTACTCTCCATGTGAAGGGGGAAAAAAAAGAAATAAAATCTTCTTTTACATGCTTCTAATTTCATCATATTTAGTAGGAAGGACTTGGTGAATGATCAGTCTCCTGCCTTGTAGCTGCAAAAGACCAGGAGGGCTTGCGATGCCTTGTATGTGCCTGGAAAGGGTCATGCAGAGGAGTGGGGCTCTTTCTTGGTGGCTCATCCTTTCTCCTTGCAGTGGGTCTGGTGGAGGTGCCCTATTCAGATCAGCTCGACATGCTTGTCAGGTGTGTTTACCAATACCCCCAGTAGATTTAGTGGTGTCTCCTTTACTGGCAAAGCTGTATTTCTTACACGCCACTGCAATTCTGAAATTGGGTGGTTTCTTGTGTGCTTTTTCCCTCTCATCCCATGCAGAGCAGTCAGTGCATATGAACCTGTGTCCATGTCAGTGGGCTGAGATATACACCCCTGGTTCCCACAGTGGGCTTGGAGGACCTCTGACATTAGTCAGATGGCAACGCTGACTTCCCTCTGGCAATTTGGCTGCTGCCCAGGCACAGATCTGGAACAAGAACCAAACAGGCACACTCACCCAGTGCTCAGAAACCCTGTTGGTAAGGTGTGCACCGACAATGGCTGAGGGCAGGGATGTTCAGATGGCACTGGCTGTACCGCATGTGCTTACCTGGGTCGTCCTTACCCATGGCTCCCTGCACTGCACTCTGCACTGTGGACCTGTCTTAAATGACCTGCCAAAATCCATACCAACACGGCCATCTGCATGGCCCAGCATGGCCAACAGCATGACCAAAATGGTCAATGGCATCCCAGCACCACGGCTGGTGCCTGCATGGTCTGACAATTACCAGGTAGTCCAAACTCTGAGCTGCAGGACACTTGCATTATTGTATTTGCGTGCTTTGGTGTTGTGTGAAGCTCTGGACTAACCCAACCAAATAGAAACAGCCCTGGTCTACTCGCTTCCGAGGACAACCATTCCGCTAAATTTTCTCTGTACTGCTGACTGCCAATCTGTGCAAAAATCAACTGCTTTACTTCTTTAAGCTGGAAATTCCTTTTGGCACTTGTGGGGAAAAAAAAAAGAAAATACAAAAATATTCCATCCTGAATACCCATGACAGAAATAAATATCTCGTGATTGAGCATATATAGCACAGCTTTTGCGAGATTAAAAAGGATGATTAATTCATACACTTTATACTTACAAAAGTTATTTTGGAAAGAGCATGAGCAATATATGCCTGGAAATTCCCAATTAGATTCAAGAACATGTTGGAGTGAGTAAGCACACACCCACTGGAACAGATGTTTGTTTGCACTATAGCAATGCATGTATCACCTACCCAACTGATTTCAGAGACAAGAGGGGGCGGCTGAAAGACACTGCTGAATTCAAAGTGACCCTGTCATTCATTTTATTATTGCATTTCTCAGAATAAACAGTTCTTAGAGAAAATCTCAAAACAAAAGTCGGACAAGAGAGAGAAGACAGCTTTACAACCATTTCCCTGAGCAGGGCTTTCTGGGCTGACACCTTTTTCTGAGCTTTAAAAAAAAAAAAAAGAAAAAAAGAAAAAAAAAAAGAGGAAGCGTCAGACATATTCAAGCAATCAAGCAGGGTGTCAGCCACCTGGTATTTTTCAAATGAGCTCTGTGGGATTCTCCATGCTGCTGCTTTAGCAGTTCGGAGATGGTCTCTGCTGCAATTCCTCAGCCTTGCTGCCCTCCCAGCACCCATTTTCTCTTCCGGATTTTTGGGGCATTTGCATGACTGCTCCTCAGCCTGTGCTCTCCCCTTCCCTTCCCTTCCCTTCCCTTCCCTTCCCTTCCCTTCCCTTCCCTTCCCTTCCCTTCCCTTCCCTTCCCTTCCCTTCCCTTCCCTTCCCTTCCCTTCCCTTCCCTTCCCTTCCCTTCCCTTCCCTTCCCTTCCCTTCCCTTCCCTTCCCTTCCCTTCCCTTCCCTTCCCTTCCCTTCCCTTCCCTTCCCTTCCCTTCCCTTCCCTTCCCTTCCCTTCCCTTCCCTTCCCTTCCCTTCCCTTCTTTTACTGATGAAATTCAAGAGATTTTAAATCAGAATCTTAATTTTTTATCAGGTTGCTTCCATCCATCCTGTTCCCAGAGTAATAAATGTTTCCATACAGGCAGCTTAGGATCTTGTCTATCTGTGCCACAGTCATCAGGTGCTCTCATGCCCACACTGTGGTTGCAGTAACTGTACCATGCCCCACAGTGTGCATCTCCCTGGGTGCCTCATCGGCTGCAGATGCATGGCAGGTGATGGTCTTTGGAAAGGCAGGGGTGGGAGAGGCTGTCAATCTCCATTTCTACCTCTCCTTTTGGCTTGTGCAAGCAATGATAGGGGACTAAGCACCGGTGTGCAAGTTGAAAGAAAAAACAGAAAGCCCCAAATCTATTAAGACTGGAGGTCTCGCACCATTTCTAACATCAGTTTGTCAGCTTTTAGTTTGGAAAGAAAGCCAAGAATCACAGATATGTGTCAGCTGAAGAAAATAATGATATATGTTCTGATTTTGTAGACACAAAGAAAATCATGAGAAGAAATCCCAGTATTTATTTTTTTTAATATGTACTCTGATGGTCTCGCATAATTTCCTTTGGGACAATGGCAATTTAATGCATCTAGCACTGATACAGCACGATTCACCAGCTTATGGTCTACACTTTGGAACAGAATTGTTATTTCCTTTGTATGCAGAGGACAACTGGAGGAACAGGGAGGTGCAGTGACTTATCAGGGACCATGCAGCAAAGCAGACAAAAGCTGGGCATCCCAAGTGTCAGGCCAGTGCTCTACCCAGCCAGTGAGTTAACATAAAAAATCCAGAGTACTTTTCATTCCTCATATCCATTGGAAGTCAGTTTTCAAGCACTGAAATAGGTTACTTAGAATTTTCTTAATTTTTCCTATTAGAGCAAGTTCTCTCTGCCCTCTGACGGAAGGAGGTGGTGGCTGTTTACTGGTAAACAACAATCATCATTGCTCAGAGCTTTTAAATGCCACTCTCTGCAGTGCACTTTGCTGACACCAAACAAAAGTGAGCATATGTCCGTAACAGCAGGAACAAATTCTACTTCAATTCTACTTCAAATGAAGAAAGTATTAGCACCTACTGAAGTGTTAAGGGGTTAAATTTGAAATAAAGACACAAAATCTGTCATGATATACAGAAAGCTTGCATATATCCTGAACTTCTATTTATTACACCATTTCTTCAGCATACATTGTACTGACACTATTGCATTTACCCTGAGGTGACTTCACCTTGTGACAGAGGTGGATAGTGGACAGAACCTTGCAAGCCTTGCCACTGCAGCGGTAGTCATCGCGGCATGGCTGGCCACCTGCCCAGTCCCGTGGTGGGGGTTATCTCTCCTGGCACTGGGGGATATGGATCCCTGCCTCACTGCAGGGCAAAGCCAAATGCCTCAGGTTAAACTGTGTCTGAAAGGAATGCCAGACTTTATATTTATGTGGCAGGGAGCATTTGTAAGTTCCCCATGCTGTTAATGCAGGCAAAGTGGCAAAGGAGGGGGATGATAACATGTTGTACAGCTGTTAATGTAGCTCACTGCTACAGCTCCTTGCCAAGGGAGAGCAAGTCAGAGATCTGTGTCAGCTTGTGCTTGAGGTGGCCATGGTCACTAAAGCACCCTCTTCCCTGTGCCACAGCAAGGAGACATGCACAGGCACCACAGACACTATCTGGCGCATAGGGTATGAATACGGGGATTAATTTGCCAAACGTAAATGCAGTTTTAATTACTATTTAAGTATATCTGCATCCTAATTTCTGTGATTCCTTAAAAATCTTCTGTAAGTTTTATGGAGGGCAGGAGATAAAATACTGTGGATATGTCAAGTCCCATCTCTGTGATCATGTCAGCACCATTTTGGGGAAAAAAGTGACACTGAATATGATACACCCCCCCAGCTTATATACCCCTCCAGACGTCTATGTCTCTTTAACAAATGAAAGCAGTTATCTAAAACCGGGAAAAGTCATGGCTGTTGTCACTTTGACAGCAATCCTGCTCATTTTTTCCTTGGGTGGCTCCAGGTGCTGCCCACGTGGGTGGGTCTGAGCCACAAGGAGAGGAAAGAAACGCCTTTCCCCATCCCGAGGAACTCAGCAGCAAGGGTGCTGGCAGGTTTTCAGCAGCGTGTGCCCCCCCACCTGCCTGCGGTAACCCAGCATCCCCTCCCGGGGGGCTGCCGCAGGGGCTGCCATCGGGCTGCTGCCCACATGTGACGAGGGTCCAGAGCAGCACCAGGTTAGGTGTCTGCTTGGAGCAGAGCTGTGTAGTTGGGAGCCCACATCCTATTTGCTGCAGTCCTCTAACATTAACAGGGTGTTTGATCCTGGCTTTTCTTTTTAAAGGAGTCGTGATACTCTGGGCAATGCTGTTATGTCTTCTCTTTCTCTTCCTTTTAATCTGAAAAAGATGAGAGTCAAGACTGGTCTCTGGCTTCTTGTCTGTGAGCAGATCTGGTGCTGCTGTATCAACAAGGGCTCAAGAACAAGGCACAAGTAGGAAGGAAGAAAACAAAATAATTGCATGTGAAAAAACAGAAGCCCTGAAGGCAAGTTTTTCATGTCAAAACACTTGCTGTCTGCTTGTTTTGAGGGTTTCAATTTAAACAATATACGAAAGGCAGTGGCCTGAATTCTTCCAGTTGGAGCTTTGGGGAGATCAAGGGAAGTGCTATAGCTGCTGCTGTACTGTGCTGCTAAGATAGTCTCATGATGCTTTTGTTTAAATTAATTTTTAGAAATGGAAACCTCTGCCTTTCTACGACACTCAGCACTGCTGTAGCAGGAAGGCTGTCAGAAGGAATTCGGCTTCTGTGCTCCTTTTTCCTGTGACCTTAACATCTACAGCTCTGAGCTCTGCTTGACATTTCTAGCAAAACCTTCTTCTCCAGATAGTCTTGAATTTTTTTTAAGCATTGACGCCACTCATAAAATTTCGGGAAAATAAGATAATTACTGCTGCTTGTAAGTAACTTTTAGGAAAATGTCAGCTGCTTTGCATTCAGCATATGCTGAAGCAGTATTCTTCAAATGCTTGAAATTTCATTCCCAGCTTCCTGTGGATGAACAGGTCACATCCAAGCTGTGTTACGACTGAAGTGGCATCAGAAAATTATAGACATCAGCAACCTGCAGACTGTGTTAAACATGGAAGACTAAAATTGCCACTGAAGGAAATAAGGAAAATGAAGTGAGATTTCTGATAAGAGCTTTGTGCTAGAGGTGGACACCTTCTGGTACTGATTTTTGGGAAGCGCTTATGTCCCAGAGATTTTGCTAATAGCCCTGATCTCAGTTGTCATCTGCCATGACTAAATAGTTAATTCTTGTCCTCCCTCCCTGTTCCTAGGTGTGAGCACTGGGTGAGCAGCACCTCTGAGCCGTTCCCTTTCCAAGCTGGTTGATCACTTTTTGAGAGGAAAGGCACAGGTGAAGGAAGCAAGCCAGGGATGGCAAGCACTCACATGACCTGAGGTCATGGCCAGAATCTCCACCGCCCCATGAGCAGCCCCACTGGGACTGCTGGTCTAGGAAAGCAACTGCCTGGCAGACCATTAACTTCCACTGTTAGATTAATAACTATTGTCTTGTCCTTCTCAAACATTGCAGTGACCCCATGCTCCTCCATGAATCCGTGAAAATTATAGAAGTAGTTAAAAATTATGTTCTCAACATGAAGGTAAGAGAAAAATAACAGTTATTATTGCTAAGCAATGTAACAGGTTAATAATACTAATACATTTTTTCAGTGAGCTCTGATTCTCTTGAAATCAATTGTGAGCTCGAAGGAGGAGAAGATTTCTGTCTGTATAATGAGTTTTCTGTGTAACTGATACAGCTAGCCCCCTTCAAGTAGGTACCTCCCACACACACACCCCTTATGCTTCCCCTGGGAGAAGTACCAGCTTGTTCTTTTGAAGATGTATTTCTCTTGATCTCAGTAGTGCCTCTCATCCTAATTGCAGCTATCTCGTTTTAAATGTCTCATTGTCTTACCAATTAGAAATCAGCCCCAAGGTTTGATTCCTGTCCTCCTTGCTCCCTGGCAGGAACTGGAGGTTTGCAATCATGGCTTGAGCCTTGTTCCCTGTCTGCAGAGCCAGCAGGTTGGTTCAGAGGGTCTGATGAAGGCAGGAGATATTCTTTGTGCAAGGTTTCTATCAGCAAACCCAAGATGCAACCCACAGACAGCCGCCTGTCAGCACTACAGCTGACAGGCTGTGGCATAATAGCTGCTCAGTGTTACAGTGCTCTTCGGCTCTCTAATTAAAAAAAAAAAAAAAAAAAAAAGGAAAAAAGAAAAAAAAAGAAGGGAAGCTTTCTGCATACTAAACACCCTCCATTTCTCAGCATGGATGCAAACATGTTCCTAGCTGTTTCCCAGGGATGGGGAGCAGAAGTGTTGTCAGACACCACTGTGGGAGCAGAGCCTTTCCAAAGTTGCTAGGAGATCACTTGGCTATCTACAAGGTGAAAGGTTTTCCCATGGGCTTCATCCATTGGAGCTGCTGGTACCCACAGTGGGAGGCCTCACAGAGCAGTGGTGCTGGGCTGCATCCTTCAAGGGGGATGAACCACAGTATAAAGCCGAGGGGAATGATCCCAGAATGAAGTTAGAGACTGGAAGCTCACATAAAGATCAAGGCTCTCATAAAAAGTGTGTTGCCTTGGTTCTTGTACTCTTTTCTAACCCTCCGTTCATTCTGTGGATTTGCTTCTGATTTACAGTGGTGCAAATGGAAGGAGCCCTGGGCACTCTTATGTTAATGGAAGTGCAACTGATAATGGTTAAGAGAATTGATTGTGAGTGATTGAAGTTCAGCGCTGTGTTCCAGGAGCTGAAAAAAGCTTGAATGTTCTGGCTTCAAGGGCTGGTGGGACAGCCTACACTTCTTCAAGCCTTTAGGCAAGAGATTACACATCTATTTAAGTCCAGAGCTGCCTTTTCTCTTCCTCCCATATCTCCCCTTGGATTCTTGACTCACCAGGCCAGTTGCCTTAGTCCAGTTAGATTATGTCTTAAAAAAAAAAAAACAGAGCAATTTATTTGAAACGCACATGCAAGTGCAAGATTTACATATAACCCCAACTGCCAAGAAAAATAAAAAAAGCCCAACATTTCAAATCAGCCCTTTTCATTGATGAGAGCACAGTGCTTAGTATTCAGGATGCCACATCTGAATACATTGAGTAAATTATATGTGTCAAACTGTTCACGCATCGCCTGACTACAAGATTTACTTACACAAACAGCCACAGAAATGACATAATAAGAAACCAGCGTATTCCCAGAATACAGATATCCTAGCTGGGGTGTGAGCCTGACAAGGAGGTTTGTGCTACAGGAGAGGAGGGATCCACTTGTCCTTTAGGTGCTCGATGGGACCAAAACCTGGAGTCCAGGGCAGCTCTGGTGTGTCCTGCACATATGAGCCAGGCAACCCTGCTCTCTCTGCATTCAGAAATACCACTTTTTCCTTTCTCCCATCCTTTTTCTGCTCAAACAGTCTCCTGAGTCTGTTGGGGAGGTCTGAGTGTAGGTACCATTACCCACGGGGCTGGTATCAGTAAGCTAGGCTGGTTGGATGCCTGTACAAACACTCCATTGATGTACTTCAGGTCCATGGTCATGCAAAAAAAAAATATTCCATGCAGTGGCTACTAAAGGAAGGTAAGAAAAAGCAGCATTTTCAGGTAGCTTTCACTGAAAAATAGCCAGTAAGATCCTACATGAAAGGTTCTGTTGCATTTATGGTTAGACCTTCTGTGCTGCTTTGAAGTGTTTTTCAAGCTCACAGGCTTGTAGGAGTGCCTGCAGATTTGCTGTCTCTGCTAAGTGTCCAACACAAGTGACTCCAGAGATGGAGGCTCACTTTGAAATGGAAAGTCTAAACTGAAATAAAACTGAAAAAGGGACTGAATCTCTTCCTGCTTCGTGGTTCATGGTGCATGGTGATGATGACCTGAACCAGCCTCCACATAGGCATTACCTACCAGAGGTGCAACATGGGAGAGGTGGGTTTATCAGAAACTCCACAGGGATGGCAGGTCTGTTTTCATACTAACCTACGTTCTGCACACTCTGATAAACCACATTTTCCCTTCTGTACCATTGCACCTGTATGAATCTTTGGAGAAGGCTCAAAACCTGTATGTGAAGATAAACCCAGCTGAAATGAAGCAGACTGACAAGCCAAGTCCCTGCCTGCATCTGCCGTTTGAGCTTGTTGCCTTCTGCTACCCATCCAACTGGCACCAGGGAGCATGAGAGGAGCCCAACATCAGCAGGCAAATGGGAGATGGGCACCCACAAGATCCAAAGAGCAAGTAGACAGGGTATCCTGGTGTGTTATCATTCAGAGGAAAAGTCCAGGCAGAGACAACTGGTCAGGACCAAGAATGCATGAAACACTACAACTTCGATGTTAAAAAGCAGCACAATGGAGAGGACTCAACAAGAAAGTGTTGGATTGTGAGTCCTCTGTGTGGTGTGGCCCACAGCATCCGGTAGGCATCATCTCACCCTTATGAAAAACATAGAAAGGATGGTGAGAAAGAGCTGGTGGAGCCAGCATGGAAATGGAGAGAAACACTCCTGGGGCGAGCACAGTGGGGGTTGTACCAGAGGCAATGGCAAGTCTGCACCTTTGTTTTGCCTCAGACAAGTGAAGCTATAGAGCATTCAGTCTGGTCTCAGATAACGGGGGAGAAGACTTAAGAACCTTATTGCTATACATAGAGTCTGCGTAGGCTGCGTATCACAATTTTGCATTTATTGAAGCATCATTTTGGTGAAATTTGCTGCCCTGCAGGGAAGCAAAGACTAAAGCTCAGATCATTAATCCTTAATACTGAGTAGATGCAGCTTGTTAGTTTGCATTTCACCATGTAATTATTGCTGCTGCGAAACATTTTCAGAAATGCTGGACTGTGATTCTTCTGCACCTTCAACCCAGAAGGTCTGTGAGAGGATGTCTAGAGAGCACAGAGGTCACCAGCATGATGCTGGGAGTGATGCCCCTGGTCTGTGAGGCAAAAGCTCACCCACAGACATTTCCTTCAAAAGCTTCCTTCTTGTCTGTGTCTGGGAGGGTGAATACACACTGTCAGCAGCTCTGCAAACCAGCAGCAGATTGGGGCAATTCATCTGAATTTAAATAAGACGTGTTCAAGAATTTCATAAGTAATTTAAGATCCTAAATCTCATCTTCCCAAATGAAGTCCCAGACAATCCCTTTGGGGTCCCCAGCCACAACCTCCCTTTGCTGGGTCCATGACTGTAGCACCTGGGTTTGACTCCATTGATAATTTTCTACAGACCTGTTTGCTAGTGGACTGATCACACCCACCCCAGGAAGTCTTGTGAAACATATGACACTTGACATGATATGCAGGCTACCCTCACCCCTTCAACATCTTAATTGCTGTATTTAAAGCAGTAATTCAGTTTAGAATTAAAATGTTTTGTGCAGATGTTTATTAAAATCCGTGTGTTGAAAGATGGTGATAGTTCCACCCTGGAGGATGGATCCCCCCACTGAACAGACACATCCCAGGCAACTTGCACCATCTGCTTACAGAAGTGTGAAGACATGTTCACATCGTTGGAAAGCGACAGCCACCTGACTGGGTGGGCAAACAGCTAACTGGTAACCAACAAGGTTAAACAAAAGCAACAAAGGTCTTTCCTAAACTACCACAGGGCTCTGCAGGAGATCAATGAACACACTGGGAAAAAAGAGTCTGTGCTTGGTCTGCAGCCAAACACCATGAAGACAGCCATGCCAACGCAGGCAGCTGCAGCAGGATGCCAGGAGGAATGCTGGAGTAGTCACTAGTGGGTGCAGCAGGGGAAAGTGACTGGAGAGAGTTGCAGAGAGTTTTGGAAAGAGACGTGACAGGGGCACAGAGGATCACAGAGGTGAAGGCAAAGCCTGGCATGACCATCGGGGGCTGTGGAGCTGCAAGCTGGAGCCTGTCCCCAGCTGTTCTGGCAATGCAAGGTGCTGGAGGCAGTGGCACAGACTGCAGAAGGAACATAAGTGAAGTCATGAGCAGCATGAAAGGTGGGCATGCTACCACACAGTAAACTTGAGAAACCTGTGGTACGAAAACATGGATGGGTTTGGTCAGCTCTTGTGAACCGCACACAGGCTGTGTGACACAGTCACTGTGGAGAGAGAAATTATCATCTCGTTGTTTATTCAGAGCATTCTCAGTTTTTTTCAAAAGCTGTTATCAGCACACCTTCTGTAAGTGCAGGCTCACTGATATCTGTGATGAACAAGTATCACCCCACATGTCCCCATTTATCACCACATTCTGCTACCACAGAGCATGTATACAAACCCCCACTTAGTTAATAGGAAATGTAATAAAAAGAGGATGAAAATCATCTCTTGTTAAGAGGTCTGTCTGCCTGCCCTGCTTTGTGAAATGAAAACATCAAAGAAAGAAATCTTCTGCTGAATGGCTCACCGGCAGTCTGTCAGCATGCTTGTCCGTCTCTGCCAGCCGCACTCATACCAGCCCTCTCACAAAGGCTACCTGCTGCAGGCTGCCTGTGTGTGTGATGTTCTAGCGAGCTTGCTGGTCACCATCGTGATACAATCTCCTTCCACAGCAATTTAATTAGCACAGTGGAAGAACTGACCTTTCTCAAGATTTGATTTTTTTCCACTATGCTAAAAATATCCTACTGAATATGTCAATAGTATCTTGAAGCACAGAGCACTCTGATACCCTGTTTTAAGGAAAGTGAGCATTTTAAAAGGACAATTTTGTAGAGAATGAGGAAAGGAAGCTTTTAAATGTCCTTTATTTTATTTATGACTATTTATGCTCATTTTAGGTAGCATTATTTGGAATGCAAAATTGTTGTGAATGTCCTAGGTAATAAAAGGACCATGGGTAACAATACACCATGCTTCTCACAGAGCATTTTATATATAGTCATAGGTATTACTAGTAATGGATATTGCAAGGCATGTTACAAAAGAACTATGGTTTTTTATCCATCCTTCATGGATAAAGAGGCAGAGAAAATTCAACTGATTTGCCAAATCCCATCCCCCAAGCTGTCCATCTTGCAGATTCTGCCCACCAGGACACACCTGAAACCTACTGCTTCATCATTTATTAATGTAATCTTTTCCTGGACTGCAAAAGCATCAGCTGGTGCTGTACAGCATGCTTGCCGCCCTAGCAGAGCAGCTGTAACACACAGAGCAGCACTTGCCAGCTTCTTGCTTAAAACTGACAGTGCCCCCCATTCCTCCTGCTCACCCACTCCCACAGAAAAACAGAACCCAGGGGTCTTGGGACACCCACTGCTGCTGCTGAATGATGGTGTGGACAAAGATGACCCATTTCAGCAGATGGAAAAGAATGGCTGTCCTATCTGTGTCTGTCCTGTCCACACCTGAGCACAGGGAGATGTCGGGCTCACAAACCAAAGGAAACAAAGCTTTGTTGGTCGGTACACAGCGTATGATTCTCTCGGGGAGAACGCCCCTTCCTAAAATCATTTAAAAAATGAGAGGTAAGCAATTTCTTTAAAGCAATATACAGTTCTGGCATGGGCCATCTACATGGTGATTTATTGTTAATCAGGTGCTGCCGCATGACCAGTTGTATTTTCTTGTTGGAAAGCTTAGTCCTCAAGGGCTGACAAGGTAGGTGAAATATTCCATATTTCTATGTGCCGTAAAAAAACTGTTGTCCTCTTCATTTGCCTCTTTCTGCTACTTCCTTGTGAAAGAAAGCAGCAGCTGGGTGCTCTGGCTGGGCCAGGACCCTCTTCTGCACCCAAAACAGGTAGCAGCAAGGTGATTCTGAGCTCAGAAAGCTCAAATCGTTGTCTCTTTGACACTAAGTAAACTCCCTGGTAAAGCAAATACACTTACAAATGGGGGAAATGAATTTTTTATGGGTATGTAAGGGTCTGCAAAGGGCATGAGAACCCTCATGGGCCCAAGCCTGTAAACCCTTCCCAGGCCTGTTCATGCAGTGGCACACTGAAACCAGGGGGTTACACATCCAGAGGTTTTTGTCCCTAGTGCCTTCATGTTACTTGTCACAACAACGTTAACATTTCTTCTTTCTGCACACCTGGCAGTAGCAGTCTGAGGACGCTCAAGGCTGCACAGACACAACGGAGCTGGGAGCAGGTGGTGCTGTGGGCTTCCCATGCAGAGGACGCGGCTTCACAGCACCAGGAGTGTGCTGGCATGACTGTTCACAGCATGTCGGAAGAAACTGGGTTGTGCCTGCATGGGGTGGGAGAGGACAAAGCCCTGGTGTGGGTTCAGATGTGGTTCTGCATCCCACCTGCTCCCCTCTTTCTCCCCAGGACACCTCTGCCTGTGTGTACAAAGGACTGTGGTACAGTGGCTTTGCTGGAAGAGGAGCCCAGGTTTTAGCTCCCTGCACATCCTACCAGTCTTTGTGTACTGCCAAGACCCATCTGCCAGATGCTGCCCACCATATAACTGCATGGGATGATGCTATGTACCACTGTAAAAGTATACTTGTGTGTGCATGCATGTGCAGGTGTACATGTACACACAGAGAAAGAAAGAAAAAAATACATTAGCAAGTATCTTTTTTTGGTAAGGGTTTGTATAAAAAGAAGGATGAGATTAAAAAAAAGGGAACAACAACAAATATTTTTCCTTGCTTGTGCTTCAGTTTGTTGGAACTGGCCATCATAATAAAATTCAGCAGTGCTATTTTCAAGACACAGCACTCTGCTTAGGAAAGTTAGCAAGCCATAGGGACAGGATGGAGCCCACTTTACAGGTGAAATAAGCCCAGCTTTTCCCTTCCACCTTGTTTTTGAGATCTTTTCAATATCACAGTTCTTTTCAAGCAGTCTGGGTTGAAAAGGAAGTGGAGCATAAGCACAGACTTGATCTCAAAGGCAAAATACAATATACACCCACTCTGGTCCTGCTGCTGGTTGTGCTTTAATGTCTGTGTGACTGTGACCTGGTGCATTGACTCCCTGGATCTCTAATTGCCAAGGACAATATGAGATATGGACTGAACAAAAATCTATAAATCCTGCAAGCACTCAGCTACAAGAGCAATAAGGGCCAGAAAAGTGCCCAGATGGACTGCATACACTAGAAAAATGGCAACGTGCCAAACATAAAAGGACTAAATGGCAGGAAAAGAAAGTGGTTCCAAGCTTTCAAGGGGTAATTACAACTTTTGGTAAGTGAAAAAGAAAATATTGAATGTCAAAAGTCTGTGTCATGCCCATGTAAGTTATAGCAGTGACTCATACCAGCTTCACCTCGGCATCATAAAACTGGCATCAAGCACAACAGCCTTCTCCTCTGCCTGAAGGTATTTATAACACCTTTTTTCCCCCTTTGCCATGACTTGGGTAATAAAACAGCAGTATCTTGACTTCATATCTTACTTTCTTGCTTCGGATCTTGCAGAGCTTTGGAAAACTGAATGTGCATGAGATGGAGAGGCAGACACCACTCTTTGCTGAGGGACAATAAAAGCAGTTTCCATCTCTTGGACAGCAGTGAGGCCATAGGCACCTGGCTGCTTTGAGAGGACTTTCTCTTCCAGACTTCAGGCCACGTGGGAGCAAACTCACCAATCAAACCCACCTCCTTGGGGTTTGATTTCTCCTGAGCCAAACGGGAGTTTTACAGATTGGATGCAAAGTTTCTGCCAACCTGGTCCTGGTGCCAGCAATCATCCCTTTGCACTGGCACAGCCTCTCAGAAGGTTATACACTGACCTGCCCTCAATGTTGCCACCCTCTTGGCTGGTATAACAGCTCAGGCAATTGTGCTTTTTTTGGCTGCTCCAGCTCCTCTGCCTCCTGAAGTGTTAGAAGAAAAGGAAATGTTTGTATTTTCAGTGTATCCAAAAATGGGTAACATTCATTTGATTCTTGTGGCCATTTCCTCAAGGTTATATAGCAGTATATAGCAAGGTTGTGCAGCACTGTGTAACAAGTCTTGGTGAAGTGACAGCATCAAACCAAACAAGGATCTCAGCTGTTAAAAAGCAAAGGAAGGATTAATTTGCACTGGGAGGATTAATCCACACTGGAGGGTTTGCACTTCTCTTGATGCACCATCTGAGTTGTTACAGTAGCCTGAAGACACACTAGCCATAAGTGTTAATAATGACAAGTTATTACCATAAAATACTAGTTACATGCATAAACCATAGCATCACATTTCCTGGTATGTTTGGAGGGGATATGGAAGACTCTATTTCTGAAGGTACTCCTGTTTTTTCCAGATTGACTGATACCTCCCTAGCAGCCCAGTGGGGCTATAAAAATATAAGAAAGGGCCTACAAGTGAGCCCACCTCAACGGGAACACTGTGCAAGAAAAATAAGAGGCTTCCTCCATAAAGCACTGGAGGATTTGCCGGTGGCGGGTGCCCAGCTGCAGTTGTTGCCAGCAGCGCCTGGCGAGGCTCTCAGGGCAGATGGGGTGCACCTGGTACCCTGTGACTTGGTCCCCAGTGCACCCTGTGCTCCCAGGGAACAGGCATGGACTGTGCAATGCTCAGTCAATTTAATCAGTGGGGGCAAGGGACCCAGTAGCAGAGCCTTGTAGAGAAGATCTTTTGTTCAGACAAGGAGGCACTTGCTTCATCCACCTGAAGCCAGGAGCATTCCCATGTCCAACACTCACACACCAGGAGGCATGCTCTGGAACCCCCAGCAGATGGGTCAACTCTGTGGCACTGCCTATGGCTGGCTTTTGGTGCAAGTGCAGGGCAAATGGTAGGAGCAAAGAGAAATGGAAACAACAGGGTATTTTACATTAAATGGTGGAGGATCATTTGGTGTGCAGTTCCACACAATGAAGATGCTTCTAATTTAAAATTAAAATGGGAACGGATTTTGTATTCACCCTTCAGTGCTTTCCCTGAGGATTGACAGCATCCTGCAGGCTTGGAAGACCTGTGAAAGTAATTCATAACAATAACTGTCACCCAACAGCTATAACTTCCAGGGTAGTGCTGCAACTCAAAATGTAGCCTATCCAAAAACAGAAATATATGGTTACTCTAGCAAGGTACCCCTGACCATAGTTTCATTTATTTCCTGGGCTTTTGCTCAAACTTTTGCTTGAAGGCAGAATTTTATGTGAGCATGTAAAGTAGAGAAAATCTTTGTATGTAGGAAAAGTAACTGTCATATAACAAGGATAAGTCAAGGAGACTGACGTAATGATGATTAGTCATTTTTCAGCCATCCTTTGCATCACCATTTTTCAATACAGAATGGAAACTTTTGCAAATTATGGAAAAAGGTGGCTAAAATAATCTTAAAGTAATTTTCAAGAACATTTTAAGAACAATTCACAAGACAAGAGTATTGAGTGGGAATGGTTTGCTGTCCCTGCAGCAGTGGCTGATGTCCTGCAACAGGCCCCAACTTGCTGCCATCTTGCAGATCCATATTTTAAGCGAAAAAAAAGGGGGGGTTGCTTACTTCAAAATGAATAGTAAAATGCAGCGTTTCTCAACCAGTTTCACAGACAGATTAGCCATCTCTGTATCTGGCTCAGATGAATGTGGGATGTAACTTTCTCACCCGTTGGATTGGACAGAAGCCCTTATGCATGCTTTGATGACCTTTTAGTGGAAGCACAGCAATGCCATGGACATCCAAAGGGACATAAGCCCCATGTCCTGAGGAAACTCCACCTGTTACAGAAACTCTGGAACAACAAAGGGTAATGGTTTTAATATGAAAGAGTGTAGATTTAGATGAGATATCAGGAAGAAATTCTCCCCGTGAGGGCAGCGAGGCGCTGGCCCAGGCTGCCCAGAGCAGCTGTGGGTGCCCCATCCCTGGCAGGGCTCAAGGCCAGGCTGGACGGGGCTGGGAGCAGCCTGGGCTGGGGGGAGGGGGCCCTGCCCAGGGCAGGGGGTGGGACTGGGTGGTCTTTAAGGTCACTTCCAACCCAAACTATCCTGTCATTCTGGATTCCATGACTATGAATAAATCAGACATGACCATCCTTGGGGGAATTGCGTGTGCAAAGAAATTACTGCAGCTGATGTGGGTGGAGAAGCTGATGCACCATCACTGCAGGTCAATGCCCGCTGCAGTTCAAATCCCACCTTTACCCTTGTAGGACACAAGTATGAGGATGCACATGTGGACAGCTAAAGAAAGAACAGACAAAGCCAAGCTATTTGCACCCATGAGCACAAGCTCATGGTCACCTGGCTTCCTCCAGGCTGGGAAGCAGGTGGTGAACAACCAGACCTCAAAGGAGCTGTAGCTGGAAAGCATCATTTCAGGAAAAAGTCTTTTCACCAATTTTCCCTGCTGGACCTCTGTGGCTGTTAGTGTGCCAGCTCTCATTTAACTGGCTAAGATCAAAAGGTATTATATTAAAACCCTCCTGCAATGAACCAAACATGGTAAATTTACTGTAGGCCACCAAAGCAATGAAAACAAATTCCAGAAAAATGGGAGAGTAAACAGAAGTCAATTAAATTGTACCAGAAGAACACGGGAATGGCTGTACCTTGGTCAAAGTGTTTCATAAGCAATCAATTACTCTAATGTGTGATCACTTTTTATTTCTTATTTCCACCCATGATAACATAAAGTTCTTGAAAGCTGAAATAAATTATCCCTACTGGTTTTTACCATTATTTTACTGCTAGAGTGATTCGTGCTGTTTAGAGTATACAGGTTGTGCTTTTTTTCTCACAAACACTCTAGTTGATGGCACAAGAAATAATTTTATCTAACCCGTGAGATTCTTTAAATTAAATGAATTTCTGTTTCCTAGAGGGTTATGAGCACACTTCTTGGTTTAAGTCTGTAGGTTGCACTTGTGAAACCACATGTCTAGAAGGTAGGCAGTCCAGCACATGATCATCAATGGCAAGGTGCCTTCTAGAGTCAGCTGTTGACAAAAAAGACAGCTCAGAACTACAATACTCTGACCTATATGCAGTTATCTAACGAAAATGGTACACCAGAAGGAAGTCACACATCTTCTTGCTCTTTTTCTATGCCAGAACTGAGGAGTTCATTTGCTGCTGGGGACAAAAAAGTTTTACAAATCATAAAGCCTTGCATGCAAAGAACAAGACTAATTGTGCATTTTACTCTAGAACTGTAGCAGGGAGGTACCAGATGCTTGGCACACACCGCCGTGGTGCAGCTGGCCACCTGCTCAAGCCAGGATGCAGCCCACAAGCTCACACAGGGATCCATCCTCAGATGATTGAATCAGCACCAATAACCCTCTCCCACTACAACACCAGAGCTGCCTAGTCACTCATCTCTGATTAAGAAACAGTGAGTCACTTTCTGACTCTTCTCTGGTGCCTTTGCCTGCAGAATAATTTGAATTAAATATTTATGAAGAGCTCTGCATAGTCACAAAGTTATTACAAAGATCAAACATACTGGAAAAAGTGTACAAAATGGTGAGAGCACTCTGATGTTGTGGTTGTGCAATGCCAGAGAGTTCTATTGAAAAAGGTATTGTTAAAGAGCAAGTTGTTTTAACAACAGGATGGTCAGTAATTCGCTTAAATGCTCATTGCATTACCTGGCTGCCCAAAAGCTCAGAGAATGAGACACACTGTTTTCTCACGTGACATGTAATAAAGGATGATTTTCTTGTAAGACAAAGTTGTATCTGGGCTGAGTCCCAAAAAAAGCCCACCACCCCCCACCCACGAATGTTGCTTTTGTAACAAGGCTGCTGAAACAGGTCTCATGCCCAGGACTGCACATGTACACAGTGTGGTGACAGGTTGCCAAACGAGGCTGCTAATGACCACTTCCAAACTTCAAAATCCAAACTTGGATTTTTGCTGTGCTTTCTTTGTAACCCTACTCTGTTTCTGGATTCTACATTTTATTTGCTAAGATATCTGAGAGTACAAAGTTTATTTGCACCTGTCAGAGACTATACTC
This sequence comes from Falco naumanni, assembly GCF_017639655.2. Lineage (NCBI taxonomy): Eukaryota > Metazoa > Chordata > Aves > Falconiformes > Falconidae > Falco > Falco naumanni. Next base: position 8,279,965 of record NC_054080.1, read on the forward strand.
TTCTTTCCCATTTTACTTTATTGCTGGGATTGTAATCTGGTATATCGTGGGTTTCCAGGATCTTTGGAGAAATGCTTCGCCTGCCTGATGTATAACACCAAGTCTCTCTGCCATCATGGCTACTAGATGTGCCCTGTACTTTGCTTTTAGGATTATTTGTGGGGAATGGCTTTTTTTCCCAGCATTTTTTTATTATTATTTTAATACTAACTACCGAGACTTGTGCTTCTTATGAGGTGTGAGAGCACTCAAGACCTTCTGAGAGCACACTTAAGGTTTTTTTCAACTATTTTGAAGCTGTTAAAAAAACCCCAACCACGTGCCCTGAGGTTGTTCTATTTCTTCTACTGTGCTCTCTGGAGAAAAATGAAGAGTGAAAGGCAAGTTATGCTTTAACAAGGAACATTTTTGCTATATGCAGACTTCAAGTTAATATTTTTTACAAGCAGTGCTCATTTTTCGCTGTGGTTTAATTTCACCTTGGTACAAGATTTTATTAGAATAAATCTAAATCTCTTCATTTTCCTTGTGGACACAAATTCAGTAACACTCACCAAGCCTAAAGTTTCTTGACGAGCAAGAAATCAAATGAGCAAATTGATCTCATTACATACGCCCAATAACTGATGCAGAATCAACTCTCTTGCACTAATCAGTTTTATCAAAGTATACAGTAGAATCAGGCATTTTTCCAAAGCAGAATGCAATGAATGCAAATCAGACATTTACATGTTCTAGGATGCGCATGTAGAGAATTAAATTTCCTTTAATTGCCCTCAAACTACGAATCTGTATCTCCAGATACACAAATTGAGTCACAAGAGATCACAATCAAGATGGGGAGCTGTTTTATTATTGTGACTGTTCTTTGGGAGCTTTGTGGGACCACCTAAAGGCGTCTGCTACGTGGTCCACAGGGCTGGCTGCCTCACTTTTAAGAGCAATAAGGGTTTTGGTGCCATCATGTCCAACCAGCAACCATTTTTATACAATATTGATTTTGTCTTATTGAGGCCTGGCTTTGGCTTTGGTAAGAAGGGATTGGTTTCTCTTTACCCATGATCTGAACATAAGGGCTGCAGGAGTATGGCTGTGGCTTCTCTCCAGCCGTTAAATTTTGTTGCTGTTGATATGTCCTATATCTTCTGCCTTACAACTGAACAGAAGGGCAAATGCTGTATTTCACTACACAGCCTTTATTAACCAGATTATTCACGGTAGTTCTATTTATGCTAAAGTGAAAGAAGTTGCTGTGCCTCAGGCATGGCGGGGGTCAGCAGAAGAACCTTGCAATGCAGTTGGCCATGCGTGCCTACTTGGCATGTGTGTGGGGTGAAGATGGGGGAAGTGGGGAGCAGGAAGGGTTGAACTGCCAGTCCTAAAAAAAAAAAAGTATAATGAAAAACTCTAGAATCTCTACACTTCCGTATGTGTTCATTTTCATTAATATTAATAGGAGGAAAGGAAGGTATATGGTTACCTTCATGAATATTAACTTCAATAGAGGGCTAGGTGGATATCCTAGCTTTCCTATAAATATTAAATAGAGCAACTTTTTTAACTCCCAAGAAGACCCCAGGTAAGATGCAGGGAGGAGGACACTAGTACCACTCTCAAACAAACATAAAGGATAGTAACATTTTAGCTTGCTATGCATGTCTATTGCTTTCCCAATATTACATCAATAAAATTCCCATTTGCCTGATGTAGAACATTCGTTTCTTCATGGGTTGTTGCCAGTTGTGGGAAAGAACTGATCAATAAAGTAAAATGATGGGATTCATGAACGTTAAAAAGTCATGCATAATTTACAGAACATGTTTAAGTCTAGTATGCTGGAAATGAGGCTGCTAGAAAACAGCATAACTACCATGAATTGCAGATGTTAGGAAAAACAAGTCAAATTACTGCATTTGGTTAAGGTATAGAAAGTATCATCCTGATATTTTTGAAGCAATTAGGAGATATGGACATGGGCAAAGATTTATGACTGTAATTATCTTTTTGCTTGCTGACGTAAATTAGCCTTCTGGGAAACCCAAGTTATCCCTCAATATGCTCTTAATGGTCTGAGTCAGAACTGCGGATGATCTCTCTCCTACAAGGGATTTATAGTAAACACAAAGGTGAGAGCTTCCGTTGCAAAGGACAATAGAAGTGGGAACAGAAATATTTCATGGGTGTGAGCTCATCCTCCAGTGTGTCACAGCTGCTACCACTCAGCAAACACTGCCCTAGCCATGAAAACAAAGTGTTTACTTTTCCAGCTGGATCAGGTTGATGATTATTCCAATCATTGACATTATCTTTGTAAGCAAGAAATTATGCCTCAGACTGGTAGTTCAGGGTTTTCAAGGTAATAGAAGTTGCTTTTGTCTGAGATTGTCCCTGTGTTACCAATCCCGTGTCAAGGGGGTTGAATGACTGATGTACTCCTGCATCTTCTGATTAATATGCTTACCCTCCCAGCTCCGTATCTGGCATCAGCCCAGGCTTACAACTTGCACAGCCCAGCCTTGCAGCAGGTGCTGCCTTGTGCAGGGCACCAATTTTGGCAGCCCAAACAAATCCAGGAAAGGAGGGAGCTGTAAAGCCTGGGCAGTCCCTCACTCTGGACAAGACCCAGAGGTTTCCCCCCTGTTCCTGGTTCTTCATCCTGTAACTAGTTGGTGCAAGTACAGAAAGTAAAGCTGCAGCTGTGACTGCACAAATGCGTTTGTAAGGCACCTGTAAATTAACTGAATAAAGGGGAAATCTCTTAGAAAGCATTTAGGTATGTTTATCTTTTTGCCATTGGACATCTGCTGTCATGACAGACTTTCCGGTTAGTTTGCATAGTACATAGCCTCGGTGTAAAAAAGGAAGAGCAAGATGCTGAAGCAGAATAATACCTGGGAACATGGACAATTTCTACCTGATCCCAGACATTGCTGTTACTTGGCCTGCTCAAGAGCCATTTTTTAAAAAAGAAATGGTGCCAGGGTACTTCTGCAAAGTTCTTCTCTTCCACTGAAATGTTATAGGTGGGCTAGAAAAGACAAATTAACTTCAGATTTTCATTTTTTGGCTTAAAAACCAGGCAATCTGACAGCCTCCATTCTTGCTCATTGGTGCAAGGGGGCTGTTTTGGGCTTTGGTGTGCAGGAGGTTCCCAGAGGTAATTAACACCCAGCACCTTCTCTTGTCTTCATTGGTGGCTCCTCCAAATCCTGGTGAAGCTGTGACACCCACACATAAAGCAGCCTGTGCACTGCTGCCACATACATTGCTTTTACAGTGAATGGCCAGCATGCACATAATGAATATTAACTCTAATATATAGAGGTGCTCCTGACATTGGTCCCTAGGCTCTAACAGATACCTATCCATGTTTACAAATAGTGGGTTCTCAGTTAGTGCCTTCTGATGAGCTCTTTGCTACTCAGATGTTTCCTCTATGCTCCTTCTGTTTGTTCCCCACCTTGCAGAGCCAGCACTGCCAGGGCAGAGATGGATGCTCTTGGATGGCTCACAGACGCTGTCCTTGCACAGATGCCCCAGGATAGTGCCATGCATATGCTCAGATTGAATTAGCCAGTTCTCATTTATGCAATAACTTCATGAGTTCTCTTCTGTAACATTGCAGATTCCATTTGCAGCTATTTTCATGTGAAGAAACCCTGTTTGGACAAGAAATACTTTTGCTTGGGCTTATAATATGGTTTTATGCATTTAGACAGCAAGTTCCCATCTGGTCCCAGCAGAAAGTACTCTGTGTTTTAAAAGCCTGCCCTGAGAGGAATGGTGACAAATTCAGCTCTTTAGAATTTTTCTTCCACTAAATTATTTACTTCCATTTATCAGGGGAAAAAAAGATGGAGATGTGCTCTCCCCACCACTTACAGAGTCCCTTTAAACAGAGCTCCTCCTCCTCACTTCTTCTGCTGAAGCTGCTGCAGAACAAAGTCACAGAGCCTTCCACACACCTGCCAAACATTTCCCAACAGCATCCACCTGCCCTATGAAAGGGTAATAGTGATCATACCTCTGCCAGGCTATCCTAGCCTTTGTGCACCAAGCCCATTGTATCCTGCTATGGAGCTGGGTCCTGCCATGGTCCTGCATGGAGCTAGGAGAGAAAATGATGCCCAAAAATACATATCTAAATTCTTAAAATAGAAATTTCAATAAGATATAAAAAATCCTTTTTGGTTGTACTAATTGTTTCTACTCTGGAAAAATGTCTTTTTCCTCCTTACCCTATATAAATTAAGCCTGCTCCTAATCCCCATAAAGCATGTGACAAAGCTTTCACAGACTTTGATGGACTAGGAAATGCAGCAATATTAAACTGCATTAAAAAAATATAAGTAAAAATAAATAAAGCACAAATGAACCCATTACTCAAATGAGGCAGGACTCCTTCCACTGCAGTTGGGAGCACAGCAGTGCTCCAGGGTACAGCCAGGAGCCAGATTTGCAGTCACTACCCCAGGCTGGGACAGAAGGGTTGGGGCCGCAGCCAGAGAGCTGGTGTTCAGTTCCTGTGTGGTTGCTTGTCCCATCTCTGAAAGAGCTCAGGGAAGAAAGACGGCTCTGACAGCTTGACTGTGCTGCTGAGGCACAAATCATGAAAATTAATTGTAATGTGAGTCAGTTCCTTCTGGCCAGACTCCCCAAAATGCTGCAGTGGTATCTTCACAAACAGCCTACAGAGAATAAACCATCTCATGTGGAAAAGGAACCTTCCTAACCAAATTTTCTATAGACATTTTTATAAAACACTAAAATCTGTCTTTCAATACCATGCCTCAGAGGCAATGTCAAGAAAACATCAGCAGAAGCCGTTGGGTCCTCCTGAAAGCAATGGGATGTGTGTTAACGGATTTCACAGACCCTGTTTTACTCAAGGTTTACAACCCAGCAGCAAACACCGGGCATCCTTTTCATGGTACAAGTGCAATTTGGCTGTACTGTGTAAGATTACACAGCTCTGCCTGAACTGTGTCTGGAAAGGGTAGAAAAGGACACAGCTGTTTTTGAGATGTTTGCAGCTTGACAAAACAGAGAATAGGGTTGGACAGGCTGGCAGACATCTGACTGCTGCTTTGCAGAAGATCAGGGGAGATGCAAGGCCATATAAATTGAACAGGCATGGAAGGGATTATGAAATAGGATTACTGTCCAGAAACATCTTCTGCACAGAGAGGAACAAACCTTAAATGAAACGGGTAAAAGGTGTGTTAACAGAAGAGCAGCAGAGACAACAGGCAATGCTGAAAGACATGTCTCAGTGGCCTGAAGAATGTTAAAATCCTACCTTCATGACCTCAGAAGCAAACTTCTTGCTGGCTTCAGTCAGGCCAAGACTCCCCTTTTGAACCAGGCTTAGCTAGAAGAACGAGGCTTGGTAAGTCATCCTCAGCATGGAGAAATTGAGTTTTCCGATACCTTTATTAGGGCGGGATGCAGCTATAGCCAGCAGACTACTCGGTGCCTATACTCGCACCTACACAAAAGACCGTAGGACCAAGACCCATGTAACTGCACACTAGTCTTATCCAGGTGCTTCCACAGTGCAAGCCATGCCCACTGAAACTCCATAGTACTGTGTCTGCTGACGCCAGGGTAAGCCTGGCCCTTAGAGTCTGACCACTAGTAGGGCTGCCCCAACATTATCAACCATCTGTGCTGAGTGCTGAAATTCCTCTGATCTACCCAATTTATTTTCAAATTTGTCTGCCAGTATAATGGGAGGGAGGGAAGCAAATGCCATGTCTGGTGCTGGTTTTTAACAGAAAAGCTGTCTGCATATCATGCTGGCTGCATTCAAGACTGCTGCAATCCCTGTGAAACAGCCACGTCCTTTGACTTACACACAGCAGAGAAGTTCATCACATAACCTTCGGGAGAGCCAGCTGCTCTAATTAACAGCTCTCCCATAGCAGTTTAGGGAAAGGACTGGGGAAGAAACCACTGCAGCAGGCTGACAGCTTGCAGAGAGGCAGCCAGTGCTCTGCTAACAAGCCATGAATGTGCCCACTGATTAAAAAAGGCTGTTGAGTAGAACAGATTATTCTTGCTCCTACTTAGCAAAATGATTGTCTTTCCAAAGATATGACAGCAGGGAGGTAATAGCTTCAATCTTCCAGGATAACATCTTCTATAAAAAAACATGAATACTTTAAGGTGTATTTCCAACTACAGTCTGGAGCACTTGCAAAACTCTGGGGCAGGATAAAGAAAAAATTTTACAGTTTGGCATCAGCCATTCAAAACAGTAATATTTAATGGGAGATATTAAAAATGGAGAAGAAGTTGGAAAGGAAATACAGCATAACGTCAGCTGGGACTGTTCAACAAAATATTTGGTGCTGAAAGAGACAAAGGTACCATTAGCAGTGGGGACCCCTGAGGAAAGGATTTCAGGATGAAGTTTATTCTGCACTACTGTCCCAATAGCTGCAAAATGCAAATCACTTGCAGAGCCAGTGGTGAAATTCCTTTACTCTCCAGTTGTGTTTCTTCTCTAAAATGCAAATGAAGGTTCACAATAAAACTTGCAATGGTTAATAATGCAAAGCTGATACAGAGTAAAGGCACAGCAGCTATTTATACAGTCAATGTGAATGTCACATTATCTGGGAAAGCCTTTGCTATTCAGGGGAAGGCATGATGAGAACTGAGACCATTTCTCATTCTGATTTGAGTAAAACCTCTTGACAATTAAGTTTATGCAAGGGAAGGAGTTCTCATGTATCGGTGCCCCCTTTTTTGTCAGAAAGAACCGCCATCTTTCTGCAAATGACAGGAATCGGGCAATATCATTCAGCTGTAGCTCCAGGACAGAGATCATACTCACGTTGCTCTGAGAGACAAGCAGCTCTACCATAATTCACCTGCATTAGCTCGGGGGTGTTTCTCAGCAAGGATGATGAGAAGTAGTACTGTCCCTTTGGGGGGCAGGGGGAGGTGGGGGTGGGGAGGACCATACGTTGTCTGTACTAGCAAGGTTAGGAGGCTGCTGGATTTCCAGATTAATGCCAATAATTCTGGTCACAGAAGCCATGCTCAAAACCTGCTGGTTTTGAAGACGCAGGGAAATCATGTATGGCAAAAAAAACCAGTTTAAGCCTCCTCTGAAACATAGCCAGTACCCAAAGCAATGCTGGAAAACAGCTGAATATTGTCCAAGATACTAATCATGACTAAATGTATTTGTTTCCTGGGCTGTTTTCCCAAAGCAAATTCTATCTTGTGTTTTTAGCCTGGTTTCCTAAAAAGCTTCAACTCCTGTGAAACTCCATACTGAGTTTTTCTTTCTAGTCGTACAACAGACCCAGCTGCAGAAGGCCATATGGACTGTCCACGCTAGCAATAATACCTAGCTGTGTTCAATTGTCATTGTAAGAGATCACGATTCATTAGGTACCAGAAGGCACTCTGCTTATTTTCTCTCTTTATTTTGATGTTCAGAAAGGCATTTTGGTATCTAAAAGGCTGAAGCGTCTCCAGATGCATCTCGTGGTATCTTCAGCATATACATACTTGGATATCTAGGAAAGGTGGGTTCTTCTGCTGCAACCTTATTGTAAGTCAGTAGGAAAGAATCAACTAGAAGGCACAAATTTGTAGAGAATAAGGCACCTTCCACTCCCAGGACCAGGGAGCAACTTGTTTTCCTGGATTTTACTTGGGAAAATTTAAGTTTTAGAATTGCTTTTTCTCTTCCTTAAGAAAATACACAGTCTTGCCAAGATGAACAGAGCTCATGTTTTGGCTAGTGTGTTGCCTTCCCATTTGCTGGTGGGGCTTAGCTTGAATGGAACCCTGGGTAGTCATAGGCACTGGGAGGACAACATTTGCCTGGACCTGAACCACAATGAATGAAGTCCAGCTGCTGAGGATTTGTAATGATCCTGACCAACAAGGATATAAACAGCCAAACAAACAAACAAAAGCCCCTGTACTTCTCCTAGATTATCACAGAGTGTCACCCTTGCTCCATGTGTTACTCTGGTGGGTTGCATTTGTAAGGAGCTAGAAAGGGGCATGAACCAATTATGTAAGGGACTAGTTTTCATGCTGGAATCTGTCCTTATTTATCACTGGCTGGCTTGCTCTCATTCTGCCTGGAACACTGGAAAACACCAGAAACAGTGTTTTACACTGGAAAAGAGCTCAAAAGTCTTCACATATGTGTAACATTTCCTTGTCCTCAAAGCATCTGAATCATTGCAATAAAAGCCTGTAGCCTGTGTTAAAGATTAGATATTATAGATTGCAAGAAAGGGACATACACTGAAAATATTGGCAGATAACCACGACCCAATACAGCTGCTGTGTGTTGGCTGGAGGTCAGGTGTCTCACTTGCAATGACATTTGTGCTCCCCGTGTAACGACGAAATAACCAGAATGAGAAAATCGGTTTCATCACTGCATGAAAATTGTTTCGTGCAAATTGGATACAGGTTTAGGTTCAATGCACTGGCAGGCAGAATGGGGAGAACTGTGATGACAGCCAGAGTTACAGTCACTCTAGGGGAACAGCCTGTGTGGTACAACGATGTGTTGCTATCACCTAGTACTGACAATGTATGCAGCTGTTCATCACTGCAACTGTTTTCTCTTTCGTTCACCAAGAAAAAATGGCTAAAAAACTATCTCATTTGAACTATTTTAAACTATTCACCAGACAAACGTATTGTGAGGTTTTAGTTCAGGCAATAATTCCATTTTTATATGAAGGAACAATGTTGATTGGCATAGCATTTGTACACACTGAGCTCAAATGCCTCTGAATGAAAATGCCAGCTTTCACCTGATTTTTGAAGACCAGTATTTGAAATGGAGTCAAAATATTTGCACTGGAAATGCGGTTATGATTTCCCACCCCACCTCCCCTCTTTACTATTGTATAGCAGTGAGCAGATACATCTCTTTGTGGTCACTAAACAGAAGTAATGCCATAGAATGTCTAGGAGGGTAAAGGAAATTACTCATAAAATATGACAAGGATCAAGCTCAGTGATGATTTGAAGAAATGCATTATTTTACCCTAAGCAGAGACTACACTAAATTTCCTGGCATGATACAGTTACAAAATGTTTTTTCATTACTGCATGGCTGTGGTCACTACAGTCACAGATATATGGTAGCTGAAGAAGCAGTCAAAATATTCTAGAAGCAGCTGGGAGAAGTCTCACAATCACTAGCCCTTGCTCTCATGGGGGACTTTAACTTAGCAGATGTCTGGTTGAACAGAGAGCTTTGGCTGGATCTTTGGGGGAAAAAAGAGAATTTATGGCCTTTGGAATTAGGGACAGGCAACTCAGGAGGACTGCAAGGATGTTGTGAGGTTATACAGGGAGAAAATAAGAAGGGCCAAAGCCCAGCTAGAACTTAATCTGGCTACTGCCATGGAAGACAATAAAAAAAATGTTTCTATAAATAAATCAGCAACAAAAGGAGGACTAAGGAGAATCTCCATCCTTTATTGGATGTGGCAGGAAAATATAGTGACAAAGGATGAGGAAAAACTGAGGTACTTAATGCCTTCTTTGCCTTAGTCTTTAATAGTCAGACCACTTGTTTTCTGGGTACCCAGCCTCCTGGTCTGAAAGGCAGCAACAGGGAGCAGAATGAAGTCCTCATAACCTAGAAGAAATGGCCAGTGACCTGCTACACCACTTAGACACGTGCAAGTCTATAGGGCCGGGTGGGATCCACCCCGGGCACGGAGGGAGCTGGCAGAAGCACTCATCAAGCCACTTTCGGTCATTTAGTCCCAGAAGACTGGGAGTAGCTGATGTGACACCCATACACTGGAAGGGCCAGAAGGAGGATCTGGGGAACTACAGGCTTGCCATCCAGACCTCGGTGCCAGGGAAGGTATGGAGCAGCTCATCCTGAGTGCCATCACGTGGCACATGCAGGACAACCAGGCAATCAGGTCCAGCCAGCACTGGTTTATGAAAGGCAGGTCCTTCTTGAACCTGATGTCTTCCTGTGAGAAGATGACCTGCCTAGAGGATGATGGAAAGGCTGTAGGTGGTTTCTACCTAGACTTTAGTACAGCCTTGGACACTGTCTCCCACAGCATTCTCCTGGGGAAACAGCCTGCTCATGGCTGGGACAGGTGTGCTCTGCGCTGGGCTAAAAGCTGGCTGGGTGTCCGGGCTCAGGGGGCGGCGGTGGCTGGAGCCCCCTCCCGCTGGCGCCGGGCACAGGGGGTGTCCCCAGGGCTCCGTGCTGGGGCCGGCCCCGGGTAATGTCTGTACCGACGGGCTGGGCGAGGGGACCGAGCGCCCCCCGGTCAGTGTGCGGGTGGCACCGGGCTGGGGGCGGCGCTGCCCTGCGGGGGGCAGGGGGCTCTGCGGGGGGGGCCGGGCAGGCCGGGCCCAGGGGCCGAGGCCACCGGTAGGAGGCCCGAGGAGGCCGAGTGCCGGGCCCCGCCCGCGGGTCACACCAGCCCCGGGCAGCGCTGCAGGCCTGGGCCGGGGGGCTGGGCAGGGCCGGGGGAAAAGGGCCCGGGGGGGCTGGGCAGCAGCCTGGGGGGGCTGGGCGTGAGCCCCCGGCGTGCCCAGGGGGCCGAGGCGGCCAGCAGCGCCCTGGCCGGTGTCAGCAGCAGCGTGGCCGGCAGGGCCGGGCAGTGCCCGTCCCCCTGCGCGGGGCACTGGTGCGGCCGCCCCTCGGGCCCTGGGCTCAGGGCTGGGCCCCTCGCTGCAGGAGGGACGCGGAGGGGCTGGAGCGTGTCCCGGGACGGGCAGGGGGCTGGGGCAGGGGCTGGGGCACCGGGCCTGGGGGGGCGGCTGGGGGGCTGGGGGGGGCAGCCTGGGCAGGAGGGGGCTCAGGGGGGACCTGGTCGCTCCCTACAGCTGCCTGGCAGGGGCTGCGGGCAGCGGGGGTCGGGCTCTGCTCCCAGAGAACAAGCGACAGGGCGAGAGGAAACGGCCTCAGGTTGTGCCAGGCAAGGTTTAGGTCGGGTACCAGGAAAAATTCTTCACGGAAAGGGTGGTCAGGCATCAGGACAGGCTGCCCGGGGAGGTGCTGGAGTCACCGTCCCTGGCGGTGTTTAAAAGACCTGTAGATGTGGCGCTTAGGGACATGGTTTAGTGGCGGGTTTGGCAGTGCTGGGTTGACAGTTAGACCTGGTGATCTTAAAGGTTCTTTCCAACCTAAATGATTCTGTGATTCATTGTCCACCTTCACAAGATCCAAGCAGAACCATGGCAGATGACACAAGCCTCTTCTGCTCTATGTGGTGGCGCTTGATAATATGCCTACAGACTCCTCTCTTAGGAATAATATTACATCACTGTATGGGTTGCTATCTGTTTTACAAGTGCCACCTCTTTTCCAGCCATCCAGTCACCTCTTCCCATCTCTCCTGTCATAACAGACTTCTGAATCTGGAGATTTGCCCTTTTCCAGGGACACCATTATATTAGAAGCAAAGCTTGGTGTGAAACCCAGTGGGGGGTACTTTGCCACACAGAAATATCAGTACTGCAGACTATGAGCAATGCAGACCTGAGGTTCCTGCACGGCCTTTTTGCTGGCTTTCAGAAAGCGTTACTCTGCAGGGACAGCATTCCCTCTTCCATGGAGCAACATGGAGACTTCTGGAGCTGCAGCTCCTGATTACAGTGATACTTGCAGGTAGCAGGAGATGGAACTGCAGCAGCTGAGCAGCAGGATCAGAGCCATGCCTCTCATCAAGCTGCTACCACACTGGCTTGGGTCAGGATATCCCAATTCCCCTCACAGCCCTAAGAAGTTGCAGTTGGCATCAAGACAGTGTGTGAGTTTACTTTTCTCTTACATCCTCTGTTTCCTCAGGCCCTCAGGAGAAGGACTTCTCAAGGCAATGAAAGGGTTTGGGCTGCCCATATGAACAAAGAAGAGAAACCTATTAGGAACCGTAAGTAAAGGTATTCATTAAGAAATCTTTGTTAAAGAAATTTTCACTAAGCAAAGTTGCTGCTGTATTGAGAAGGTATCTTAAAGGACAGCTGGACTAGGGCAGGATATAACAAATGTCTGCAATAACGAACAGCAAAAAGCCTAGAAGCAAAATGCCAGGCTGCATGACTTGATCCATCTAACACCTTTAATCTTCCTGCTGAAGCGGGAGCAAATTCCTTTTTCACCCCAGAATATGCAACTTAACAGGAGACTTTTTGAGACAGAATGTGTACTGTGGCACAGGGCTGTTCATGACAGCAGCAAACCAAGTGTTGATAATCACCCTTCTGAGGAGAACAGACCCATTCCCCTGCTTATTTTTAATGGGGACTCTTGTCCAGTGTCTCTGGCCTTGCATCCTGGGTCCAGAAGCCACCCACGAAGGGATGCTGTGTCCCACAAAGGGATGCTGCTACCCATGAAGGGATGTTGTGGTCTAGGAAGGGATGCTTCAGCCCACGAAGGAATGCTGTGGCCCACAAAGGGATGCCTCAGTTCATGACGGGTGGGAAGCAGCAGGCAGCACCAGCTTCATGGCCTGCCTGTGTCTGGCAGCAAGTTGCCATGGCTACAAGGTAAGCTGCTTTGGGTGAAAAAAAGAAAAGATTAATTTTAGAAGGGCTGCCAGTCTGCAGCCTGCCCTGCCTGTGAGTGGAGTCGTGGCAGTACCTTGCACAGGGAGGACAAGGGCAGCAGGAGCTCTGACCCCTTGAAAAGCCACTGCCAGCTCCAGGGCTCCCAGCTTTGCTGTTGAACACGAATTTCTGCATGCAGAGGGAGCCCTAGGAAAAAATTACTAATTCAAATCTTATTCGTTCATTTTCCCATTTGTCACATGCATTCCTTAGACTTTCAAACTTAGTTAAAAAAGAAGGCAGAAAGGTTGTGCTGGTAAGGGGATCCTACAGCATCCTCCTCACAGCAAACACCAGAATTTGTGCTACAAATAGGGGAAAACAACCCCTGTGTCACAAGGAAGCAAACAGCCTGCTCCTTCCCTATGCTGGGTGTCCAAGCCTTGCATGCTGCTTACTCCTCAGTGGTGCATATGTTCGAGGTTGTCATGCTTTATTTCTATTCTTTTTTCTTTTTTAAATATTTCAAGTGACATGAAAACTGTCATAGCACTCACATGGAGTCTTTCAGCACAGAACAGACACATCCAGTGTGTGGGACAGGTGTGTCACTGAATGTAAAACACGATTGAATGCCAATGAACAACAGATGAAAAATGCTACTTTTGCTACTGCTAGCGAAGGTCAGTTAAAATCACTCTGGATTACCTGGGCTGAAATCCATGCAGTATTTTGCCATTGGACCCCACGCTTACCTTTCTTCTCCCTACCTCAGTTCATTCCCTGGGCACTCCAATCTCTCACTGAGCTCTTTTTGCTACAGGGTTGATCCAAGAAAGCCCCTACTGCCCTGCATAGCAGCACAAATTCACCCAAGGCTCCTGGCAGGAACTTCAAACCCCGGCCGAGTGCAGAAATGGGAGACCACTGCCACTGTGCTGCAGAGAGGGGCAGGAAGTGGAAGAGTATGAAGATACCAAGATTACAGCAGAGGGGATTCAAAACTGTTTGAGGGAAAGATTTCAAGACTAACATCCAATGATCAGCAATAAAAAAGAGCTAAAACTTCAGGAAATCTTTTCATCTGATGAAGGAAAATGCAATGGAAAAGGCTATAATGCTATAGCAGCCTTTTTCCTCTTTTTCTCTCATTTTTTCCTAATTAGGTAACCTGGTTCTCCTTGAGCATCCACCCCCGTTCAGGCTGGAAGCAAGGATCCCTCTTACACACACAGACATTTATTTTTCTGTCCTGTTACTGGTCCTTTGTGAGTGAGACGAAGATGGTGCTCTGACCTGTTAGCAGATGCTCTGCTTTTAAAAATTCTGTTTGTACATCCTGAGATTCTCCTCTGAAAACCCCTCTCAGTCTTTCGGCAGAGCCAGTGCCTCTCTGGATAGTTCTTGAGGACTGAGATGTATTATTTCACATCACCCAGGAATAAACCCCAGCTTTGTCACTGTCTTATTCATATTTGATAACATGAATTGCTAACAGGCTTATATTTGCATATTAGATTAATCAGATACTGTCTTCCTGGTCTTGCCTGAAAAACTTTACAATGTGTCAAATTAAAGTCTACAGAGATTTATTTCACACTCGAGATTTTTTGTAACATGTGTTTAATTTTCATTTTACTGGAAATTAATTAATACTGTGTACAGAGCAGGCAGGTGATAGACATGTTGCTGCATATGAGGGGAGGAAGACAAGCAATGCAGAACACACATTTCTCACCCAGACCTGTTGTTTCTGCAGGCTGCAAGGCTTACACTGTCTGGGTGGATGCCAAAATACATGTTACCCATAGGAAGGTCATGTGGCTGAAATGTCAGGGGTCCCAGCATGGAGCACTGCCCAGGTCTGCAGCAGGAGGGCTGTTACAGCTGGGTACCTCCAGCTGCCCACCTCCGCAAAACTGGAGACTCTGCAAGGTGAGGCACCCCCATCCCTCATCCTCTGCTTCTCCAGCCTTGCTTTTACCCAGATGTGTTGACTCTGTGTCTCATAGGGTAGCGCAGTAACTGACCCAGGGTAGATGTTTCCCTGTGTACCAACAAACAGAAATAAACCCAAGAACACAGAAAGCAGGAAAACTACTGAGGTCTGACACTAAGCTAAGACAAGAGGATTTTTTTCCTTTTGTTCACAGTATTGCTACTGTGAATTTCTATTCACGTCACACAGACAGTCCTTGCCACTATTACTCTAATGGTCAGGTGGAAAAAGATTTCAGCACAGTAGTCCACTGCTTTTGACAAAACATGGCAATAAAACACTAGTGGTCTGTGTCACTCCTTGGTTTGGGCTTGCACTAATTGGCAGTTCAGCTAGCCATCTCTCGGTTTGTTTGCTTCTGAGCATCCTTTGGCCATGCCTTCATTGCAGGACAGCTTGGGGCTTCTACTTCTCCCCAGAAGTCCTTCCTGGGGGCAGGCCCTGATTCCATAATGAAGTAAGGTGCCCTGTGCTCCAATTTGAAAGTTCTAACTCTCAAGGGCAGCACTAAATTACACAAATGCACACATGCTGAAGCACAGTATGGCAGCTCAGATTGCTTCAGCCTTATGTCTGACCACACCTCTGGTGTTTTTATTTGCAGCAGTGAACTCTCACTGCTATAGTGCCATGTTTTATCTGTTAAAACTGAATTGAAGACTGAAAACATAGGATGCATGTGATAAGAATCAGCAGCAGTTTGTTATTTCTTGGCTATAAGGACTGCAAATCCATAGAGTAAGGTAGTTTCCACACAGCCCAAGATCTGCCTGGACATTGACTTTGAAGCTGGATTTCTATTTCTGTACCCTTTCACAATCTGGCTGCATCATGCGTTAGACCAAACATGACACCAGTCCTTCAATTCCAGCCACAGCATCCATGAGTGCATCTCTTCGGACACGGCAAGGTCTATCAACTTTTCACAGAAGCACAAAAAATCATTGGTACATCACCAGTGGGCTAGTCAAACAGATGAAGAATTAAAAAAAAAATCCACCCTCGAAATACTTGTTTTCCCCTATAGGGGTAGGAAGCCAAATCTCAGCACATAATGCTAAATGGAGATTGCATAATTTTAAGGTTCCTACCACTCACTTTGCCTTCTGTCCTAAAATTGATAGAAATAATGACACAAACTGTAGCTGAGTGACAAGTGAAGAATAATTTAAGAAAGGCAGGAGAATAACTAACATTTTCCTGTTCTCAGTCTGAGAAAGGATTGGTTTCTTTGGCAAAGAAAGGATCACATATTCTGAAAAATGTAAAGACCTGTGTATGTACAAAGGAAGGGTCTCACACACAGAGCAGCAAAATGTGCACCCTGATTTCCCTGTCTCTCACCCCAAGGACCCAAGCAAGTGGCACAGACAACCTGGAGAATTCTGCCTTCACTTGCTACTTAAGCTTTCAATTTATACTACAGTTTTAAGACTGAATTTTGAGGCTAATTTACTGAGTTATTATTGCCCACAACTCTCTGCACATTTGTACAACAGGAATATAAAATGGCTTTATATGCACGTAACTGGATTTTTCCCCACCTTTCCTCACATATCAGACTATGCACAAGCCTCAGTGAGGTGCCTACAGACAAGGCTCTCTGCATGCTGTGAAAAAAAAAGGTAAGATTTCCGACAACGTGATCACTTCACTTGTTTTTGTAAAAAGCCTTGCTGCTGCAGAAGGGAAGAGCAAGCCCTAAGCTCCCACAGCAGACAGGATGAGATGAGCCATATGAGGAAATGAGTCATGGCCCAAGGGGGGTGAAGGGAGTTCCTGAGAGAAAAGGCAGCAAAAATCAAAGCCTGCCATCCTACTGGGGCATCCTGAAAAGGAGGAGATGCAAGCTGGAGCTAAATGTACCATGGGACAAGGATAACGCTGTGCCATCATGCAACAGATGCTTGGAGCTGTTAGAGCAATAGAAAGGGCTGTGGAGGTCCTAGGGCTTAAATTCCCAGATTCTGTCTTTCTGCCACATCTGTAAATATTTCTCAGTTCAGGGGGATACTTGAGACTCCCAGATGTCATCAGAGCATCAGAAATAAATGCTGAATAGCATTATTTAACCAAACTAATTAATGATGCTTAGTTGTTGCTGTTTGGAGTCCCAGTGGGAGTGACTGAAACCAGGGTACTTCATGAACCTCTTCTGAGGGACTTGAGGGCTGAGGAGAAGCAAGTCTGTGTACAGCAAACACTGATCTCAGTATGTGTCACCTTGAAAGAACCTGCACTGCCCACTGGACATCTCTTAAGCATCCAACAGTCCAAAAAGAAGTCAAAAGCACTCAGGTGAAATTTATTTAGCAAAGTCTAGACGGGTCTTAACAG
This sequence comes from Falco naumanni, assembly GCF_017639655.2. Lineage (NCBI taxonomy): Eukaryota > Metazoa > Chordata > Aves > Falconiformes > Falconidae > Falco > Falco naumanni. The sequence goes on from NC_054080.1 coordinate 8,296,823, forward strand.
GCAGCTGCAACTGTGAAACTCAAGGGTATAAAACCTGCTACGTGAGGTGGGGATTTTCTAGGTATGTGGTGTAGCTGGTGGCTTTTTGGGTCATTTACAGTGTGGCACACATGGCAGGGAGATGGAGAGGTCGTTGGGAGGCAGCACAGCCCCACCAAGAGGTGGGAGATCTCCCCCCCAGCAGTGCAAGCACAGCAGTGTGACTCACCTCCAACATGCTGTTGCTCTACAGAAATTCAGAGCCAACCCAGAATGACTCTTGCAAACCTTTCCATACAAGATTTCTGGGAAGACGAACAAGACAAACGAATGCAAGCACAGTCCTGACAACAGGTCTGTGCAGAGGGACCCAGCTCATCTGCAGAGTCAGGGTATGGCAAGGAAGGTTTTGGGTTTAACAACAACCCAGCACTGCCATAGTCTCTGCAAAGCCACGGGTGAGTCATGCTTTGTGCATCTCTTAAAGATCTGGTCTGCAACCCTGCAGTAAAAATGCCAGAGCGTAGACAGAAGCAGAGAATGGCAGGAATGCAGTCAGAGGGAAGAAAAATCAACCAGCAGCCACACGCCAACTCCAGCAAACCCTGGAAACAAACTTCTCCCTAGAGACACGCCAGCCTCCTGGAAGAGCAGGGCTGGGCAACCGGAAGAGCAGGGCTGGGCAACCGGAGACGCTGCTCCCTATCTCAGACCACTGTCATGATTTCTCCAAGCCCTCCTGTTTGAGTCCCTTTCACATTTCCAGCTTTATAGGCTGGGGGTGTGGTGTGGGGGGTGTGGTGGTGGGGGGTTTATGGGGTGGGGTGTGTGTGTCTGTCTGTCTGTCCCCCCAGTCCCCGTCCATCCGTCCGTCTGTCCTGGGGGTGCCCTGGTTCCCCAGGGATGTGGGATTATCTCGCTTCGGCCTGCGAAGCACGTCCCCTGACTTTAGCTGCCCTGTGCCTTGGCAGCAGAGGCAGAGGATGTGGAGGAAATGTCTGCGATGGCATCATGGCACAGATACAGGCACACTGGCAGTTAACTATTTGTTCACCACAAATATCAACATGATTGCAATCTGCTGACAGCTGGTCTGAGTGTGATCGTCTACTAAAACAGATCAAGTATCTTCTGACAACGGTATGCAACGCAGGCAGAGCTTTCTGGGGTCTTGTTTAAAAGAATAATGTACTTTGGTGTCATGATCTATACACTTTTTTCCCAGTTTTTCCCTTACAATGGGGAAAGAGGATTTTTACACTTGCAGATATCTGGACCTGTCTCATGTAAAGTACTGTTACCACACTTCACTGCTGCAGAAAGAATGGTTTTTGGACCTGATCTGAAACTCTCTCGGGGTAGTGGGAAACAGTTTTTTGCAGTGAGGTTTGAAGGAGGTCCCTGGCAAGCACAAGTGACCACATTTCCTCAGGTTATGCCAGATCCTGAGTGGTGGAGGAGGATCTTCCCTTCCTCAGTGCCTGACACCAGAGGTGGGCACTTGCATTCATATGCTGTTTGCAAAAACTCACCTCAGTTTTCAGGGTCTTACAGCAGGGAGCTACCATTTTCTGACTCAAGGCCATTATTTTTGCCACATTTAATAATTACACACTAATTCTTTATCTTACTACTCCACCCTGAAGCTGTTGTGCCGCTGGCCCAGGGCCTCAGGAGAGTACAGCAGGACAGATTCGTCATCAGCTCGCCAGTGGTGAGTCACAGCAGAGGTATGAGCAGAGCAGCAGGCGCTGGGCGAGGGTGCAACCCGCCTCCCAGCAAGGACATCTGCCATGCAGCCCCGCTCCCCTGCCAGGGGGTTCCTCTGGCCCTTGTCCTGGAAATCAGGAGGCAGCCTGGTTGCCTCGGGTTTTGGAAACAGGGCAGGGGTGCGCTTCTGATGCTGGGGGGTACGTGGCTGGGGAGGGGCCAGAGCACACCACCGAGGTGAGCCAGAGCAGCCAGGCGGTTTCGGCAAGACAAGCCTGGGCATGGTGGAGCCATCCTAGGCAGTATCATCACAAGTTGCTCCACAACAAGCAAATGCATTTCCTCAAGCAGAGGACTTCCCCTCAGATGTTAACTGCTCTGCTGCCCTGCGGTGACTTGAAATACTTCAGATTTGGCAACATCTGGAGCCGATGTACACAAAATATAAACTCTTGCAAAGCCTACATGCGCTTGCCATCTACCCACATTTGGTACAGTCATTTTGTATTTGCAAACAAGCTTCTGTCATTCACATTCGGGAGGCCCAGAGCAGCCTGTGCTGCATGGCAAAGGGCACCCAGACACCCACCTGCAGCATTTGGATGGTCACTGCTCAGAGGGAGTGAGCAGAGCATCACCTTGGCTGATGGGGCTGGCTGTCTCCATCAGCCTGCCTCAGAGGAGCAGCACATTCCTTCAGGCAGCAATGACAGACTGGGGGGTTTGTGATGTGCAGAACAAAATTCTCATTACTTCTCACAACTATTTGCTCATCAGCTGTATTTAAATAGGGCTGGGTTGCTCTACCAAGTGGTTTCACTGCAAACCAAGTCCTCCTGCACTGATGCCTGGTCCTGAAATTGCACAGAAACAGGTCTTGCTGCAATGCAGGGCTACCCCAGCACACACCTCAGGACAACCATGAAACTAATGCATGGCTTAAAATAGAAAGGAGAAATACTCCCAAGGGAAAGCGGTGCATGCCAAGAGGAAGTTATCTGCACCTCAGCCCCATTAATGTTGTGTTTGCTTTCAGAGAGGCATGAGCAGGAAAGGGAGCTGCTGCAAGCAGGGATGTCCCTGAGCAATGCACTGGAGGCTTGCACCAATGTTAGTTCAATTTGCTTTCTTCTTTAATTACAAAAAATGTATACTGCCTCCAAAACAGCATATAGCCATAAAATTTTTCCATGTTACTCATGTTTTCCTTTCCGACCAATCCCAGTTTCCTATTTTCTCACATTTCTGAAACAGAAGAGTCGCCTGCAAAGCAGTGTTGCAATTTTCCATAAAACATTTCTGACCAGCCTGTTTGACTTCCTTTCTGTTGTTGTGACTGGAACTTCTGCTTCTTAAAGGGCACAAAGTATAGTATTAAGCTAAGAAAAGACCTGTGAGAGTTAGTCTTGTAGAGAGCATACAGTTGCCAGTGATGAAGGAGAGCTTGAACCATGCCACTGAGAAAACATCTGAGCAGGGAGGCAACGGCAAAGCAGCAGATGGCTATAATACATTCACGGATGTCAGGCTGGCTGTAAATAGAGCTATTTTTTTTTTTTAAGACGTGGTTATTAATATTAATGCAGCTTTTAACATGTTATTCTCATTGCAGATGAGGCACTAGTCAACCCAGTTAAGTACAGGATGAACCAGATGCTAACAAGGCTGCAAAATGCACAACAACCACCAACTCTGATCAAGCCAATCCACAATCATTTAGCAATGCCACACTCTCATCCATGTTTCCAGGCATATCATGCACCTCTGATTGGCAAAGTATTTAAAAATGTTTTTTTTCTAACTCTAGATTGTAATTAATGCTTTATTTGTGTGTGTATATTTAAAATGTGTATGTGATTGCACAAATATGTGTGTCTGCATACAAATACATCTTGCAGAAATAATTATGCCATTAGGCATGAGTGCATGTTTAGATGAAAACTGCGGTGAGTTTTCTCATGGTCAGCACACTGAAGAGGACAAGCTATATAATAATGTTTCTTCATTTTTGATAGAACTCTGTTTTTAAGCTTGATAATCAGATCAGAAATGTGGTGGGACTGAAAGGTTTGTGTACAAACAAAACTCAGGGACAGTGCCTTTATTTGCTGCAAGCACCCTGCGTGACTCCAGACATCCCTCAGTCCTCCTGAGCCTCAGTTTACCAGCAGCAAAGGCAACAGCCTCCCACAGAAATGCAAATGAAAGCCTGGGGTCCTCAAACCCTGCCATCACAGGGGATGCATCCCTGTAGGAATGGCGGATGTGTTACAACTCACGAGCGCTGCCAGAGCCCAGCACAATAACTTCCCTCTCTCTCTCAACAGGAATTTCTTGTTTGCCTAATTTTTTTTCATAACCAGTTACAAGTGCAGAGTTACAAGTGTAATTACTGATGTCTTGTTTCACAGGCTGCTGAAAGTATACCAGAAGAAGCATCCTTGCCCAACCAACATGAAATCAGGGAAGAGTTTTCAGATTCCAGCAGGAAGCAAAAAAGATATTTAGCAGTGTTGGCAAAAGAGCATTCTGTGTTTTCTAACAACCAGTACTGTCCAGGACTCTCCCAACAGCCCCAAGGAACTGCCATAAAAATGACTGTCTTTTAGTGTTGTCAAAAGTCATGGTCACCGTGTGCTGCTTGTGTCACTAGTAGCTACCAGTGATACCCAACTACAGGCTTATGCTGTGGCTACCCCTTATGAAGGCTGAGTGAGGGCAGGTGGAGGAGATGTTTTTCTGCCTTTCCTGGCCCCAGAGATTCTCCAAGGTTCCTATGAAAATTCTGTCTTAAGCTTAATATTTTGTTGTGTAAGTTCAGTGTAACTTAATTGTATCTTTCAGTGCTGTTATTATTCATTATTCATATTATTCAGTGCAGAGTTATTATTCATAAGTCTTTAGTCACTAGTCTTTTCTTTTACCAGGGAATCATGGGAATATTGGTTAGGGATGTAGTGTATTACATCATAAACTTGTACAAAATAATTGCGAGACAGTCATACAAATGTGTATGTATCTACGAATCATATATTTTTATATATCTATATATGAAGTAATCAAATGTTTGTTTCATTTTTGCTTTTGGATTAGTTATAAATTATACTTTGATCTGTTTTGGGCTTCTTTAGCCCTAACTGTGTGTGTATCTGTGCATGGGTAAGACAGGCAGAAAAAAAGAAAACATAAATGAAACTATAAACAAGAGATGTGGTGGCACATAAAACATCTTCTTCATTACCCTGGTATTGGAAGTCACCCACATAAATGACTTACTGCCAACTCTGCAAACAAATACAAACAAATTTTAGTTTGTTTTACAGGATGCGTTTTGGAAAACTACAGCTATTTTTCACAGCCCTTCCTCTGTGAAGCTTCTATTAATACCAAGAATCTCAGGATTAATTTCGTCTGAAGGATAGTACTGCCCTGAGGGGACCATTGTGCACCTTGATGATTAGTGATAAGTGCAGCATTGCACTGGAGTATTACTCTCAAGGAAATCGTTGTTTCTGTGTCAAATGGAGATTAAGTGAGAAAACATCCTCACCTGAAAATTTTAATCTCTTGCATGGGTTTTGTTATTTGCAAGACACAGCACTGACACAGAAAGAAACATTTTGCAAAATTCTGTATATTGAAAATATAAACTGTTCTTAAAAGATACATATTTTATTTACTAGCATGATTTTCTATTGATTTTTAAACCTTCTAGTGTATGGGCTTTATCTAAGCACACATGGTGTTTTTGCCTCACCACACACAGAGCTTGCTGGAGTTTTCCTTATCTGCAGTTCCTACTTACAGACTAATCTAAGCCTACAGTTTGAGAATCTGAGACAAATACAAATACAAACCAGGTTTATAAAAGTTACAAATGTCTAGGACATACATTTTGCTGTAATTCTGTAATTTAGTTTACACTTGAGAGAAAATACCTGATCTAAAGAAAGATCTTTTTAGATAAAACCAGCAGGCAGGAATGAACTAGGTTAGCCACTCCTACACAGCCGCAATGTTTGACATCCATCGGGGTAACGCCTAGCTCTTCATGCTGTACTTCCTGTTGGACCTCCCTTTGGAGTTGTAACCTCGTACTGTCCATATCTGTATCCAGTTCAGAGAAATGCCTGTGATTTGCTAAAAGCTGAACTGATATTTAAACAAACCAATGCTTGGAAGCACACATTCCTAAACTGTTTCTAAATCAACAGCTAGAACCTTTCTGGCTACATGATAGTCTCACCTTGTCTGCCTTGAATCTCTGCTGACTTCCCAAACTGATGGGACTGCTTGGCTTACCTGGTAGAACCTGGCTGTGGAGAAAAGAGAGGACCAAACACATGGGGGTGGAAAAAAGTCTTGTGTGATGAAGGCTACAACATATATTTTTTTCACTGTCAGTTGTGAGACATACTGCTGAAGCTTTTGGTTTTGCTCTATTTCAGTGTAGTGAAATAGAATGCCTGGATAAATAAAAACCTTCATACGTATCACCCACATTCAGCTCCAGTAATTATTCAAAGCTAATTTCAAAGATATTATTTTTTAATTAAAGCTCAGCTCAGTATTTAAGGTTTTACAAAATTACAAACCCCCAGGAAGACTATGGAATCAAATCTAATTTCCTTTTGGTTGGTGTCAAAGCTTGGCACTTCTGCCTGTGGACAGGAAATTTCCATTCAGCAGTGGGATGGGAAATCTCTAAACCACGCTAAACAAGCAGAGGACATACCATTTACATTATAAAAGAGAATGTTTATAATGTAAAAAAAATATGGGTATCAATGTATATGGAAATAAACCTTTCTTTTAAATAGTAAGGACTTGAATTATTGCTTTATAGAGCAAAGATGTTGTTAAACTATTTACTCTTATCAACAAATCGGATTTCCACAACCAAAAGTTCCAATTCCCGTTTACTGAACACTTTGTGAACGAGAACAGTAGAAGATAGGAAATGTACTTGTCCATCTTCATTACTGTTGGTGTGTTAAAACAGGGTGGGACTGCATGCATCAAATGAAAAAAAAAAAAGTGAATCCTGATGGTTTCGCTTTTGGGAGGAAGTAGAACAAAAACTTGTGATGAGTTTTTTGGTAAAGCAGAAGAATAGGAAAGTGATTAAACAAACAACTTGTTTGACTGGATTTTTACTTACTTTTAGACTTTTTTTAAACTCCCCTAGATAAAAATCCAATTACACAAGAGATTTTGTACTTCATTTTGTTATTTTGTAAATTTGGTAAATGACTCATAAGCTTGCAGAAGCTATTATGCAAGTTATACTAATAAAATATGTATACTTGGCAAGAATTTAATCTGATCCTGCCAGAACTTTGAGCACCTTCTTATTCAGAGGCATTTGACAACTGGTGCACTTTGGAGACAGAGTATGGCAGGGAGAAATGAGTCTGTGATTCTGGATTCCTATTTTAGACTCCAAATACCTTGAATTACATGTAAACATATCCATGAAACGTATTTCTAAATGGCTACTAAATACTTGTTTCCATTACACATTATCACAGTACAGAACCCACACTCCTGATGATGTGGCCACCTGCTCTTGCTCCAGCCAATATACATTGAACAAATTGATATCTGGACTATAAATACACAAAAGCATATAAACCCAATCTAAACTAGTTAAGCATAAATTTATGCAGGAATTGTCAATGAACAATGTTTTCTTAAAGCAGTAGCAAATCAGAGGACCCTTCTAATAGAAACAACAGTGCCAACCCCTTAGCCCTAAACCAAGATTTCCTTGGAAGGCTGGAGCCCTTTGGTTTCCAAAACACTACAGATGCATGCAGTAGCTGTGGGAACTGGAGTAAGTGTCCAGGCAGCTTTCCTCCTTCCTGCAGCTACCTGGTGTTCAAATCTCATCTATATACCTAACTTCTTACTAGGAAAGCTTCAAATTGATGATGTGCTTCTGGATCAGCAGCACCCTCAACATCCAGCATGACACAGACTGACATCACCAAGGATTTCACATACTACTATGCTGTTACTGTGCAGCTCCACAATTTCAATTACTCTCAGCTCCAGCTGCTTGTTATCTGGCATGTAGCAATAACAGGGGTGAAGCTCACTGAAGGCTTCCTGGAGGACTGTGTCAGCAGGGAGCGTCCACTGCCTGCAGCCAAAGAATGCAGTACAATCTGTTAGACCTGTCAGAGTGACCCCAGATAAAACAGCACACAAGAGCTTTGTGTAAAAGCCAGGAATTAAACACAGCCCTTGCCTTCACCTCCCCCGAAGCACCTTGCCTAGATGTACATGATTTTAAGATAGTCCCGTGTAACTGCTTTACAATTCCATGGCCAGATGCAATGCAGACCTTGGGTGAAGGCTCGGTACTTAAAAATTTAGGCAGATGACCCATCCGGTGGAATGAAAAACCATGCACATCACAGGCTGAAACACTTCAAAGACCAGCTGTGAATCTGCATGGAGCTTATCAGAAAGGAAAGGCAGGGATGGCGTGAAGCAAGCAACATACCAGCCTCTGAACAGTCTTTCCTCTCAGGAGACTGAAGCCACAGCCCAAGGCCACCAGGGGTTTACCGTCACCCACTCATCTCCTTGTCTCTGTGTGACAGGATAAGCCACAAGCACTAATTGGGTTTACAGACTTCCCACTAAGTGGCTTAGTCCTACTGCCTCTTGCCCAGTGGGAGCAGGGAGCAGCTGCTGAGGTGGCTACCAGTCCCTAATGACTCTGACTCCTTTGCTTCCCTCTGCTGATAGACATGGCTTCCTTCCTTCGGCCTGCGTCCAGGCACCGCCGCCTCTGCTGCTACTGAGTAACACAACTTACCCAATGGCTGTTCCACCCAGCCAGCCGAAACTTGGGATCCCCTGGCCCAGAACACCCCAAATGCTTACTCCTTTTACTTAAGCTGTGTAGAAACAATTCCTGGGTGCGACAAAGCCTGCAAATCATGCCAATTCCTGCACACAACCCGTGTTGGGGTGTGCATGCACCTGCGAGGCAATGACTGCATTTTGAACCCCTTTCACTGGAGGTTGACTTCATGTCATTAATCACATTGCTCTTGCCAGTACACTTCAAGAATATTTGCCCCAGCACTTCAGTTGCAGTTTGTTTCTTTACCGAGGCAGCCTCGGAGAACCGCTCTTGGTAAGTGGTGAATTTTTCATTCCAGCTACACATGCACACTGACGGGAGGCTCACTCAAACCCGGCTTAGGGCTGCACCGTTCCTATTCATGGAGGATTTTCCAGCTGTTATCGGGGTGGTTTGGTCGTGCTTAAATTTACCTGTCCCTGTGGTGTCTTGGAAGAGCCACCAGTACATCCTGGGTAGCTCATTTGTGTAAAGACCCACATGGATGGGGACATTTGTGACTTGTTCTTAAAAAAAACATCAGATCTTGAAAGTTTTTCCGTTTAATAACCTAAACCACAGTAAATCCTCTGGACGTGAGCCTCACAACCACACTGACCCATAGGATACATGCCTGACTTCAGAACCGAGGGCATTCACATCGGCATTCAGATCGGGGGGAGGTGTCCCTCGCCCTTTGCACCAGAGCAGGCCGAGGTGACGGCCATGGCTGGAGAGCCGGGGTGCCGGAGCAGCCACAGGCACCTGCCACCCAGCTCCATCTTGGGGGAAGCCACGATGGGGCAGGCGCCTGGGCACCAGCCTCTTGCAGGGTATCAATACCCAACGCTTTTCCAAGGGGACCGACTTGTATGAGGAATAGGAAAGCTTCTGTGCTTTTTGTGTTTTGCTCAAACTCCCCCGTGTTTAAGAAAAGCCACTCTTGCTGCAGGTGACCGTCGTCCTGCCGCCAGCGCTGGCAGGGCAAGGGGCGCCGGGGCCACCGCTTCACGCTCCGCGCGCGCCCGGCCGCCTCAGCTCAGCCACAGCGGCCCCTGCCCCCCGCTTCCCCCGCGGGCCTCGGGGCCGCAGCCCGGGCCCGGCCCGGCGCCGGCAGGAAGGGGAGGGACCGGCCGCTGTGCGAGACGACTGTGGCGCTGGGACCGTTGAGCGGCGCGACCGGCCACCTCCCGCTTCCCCGGGGCCCGCGGCAGCGCAGGGGGCAGGCGGCAGGGGGACCCGCAGACATGTCGCAGGCCGGAAAGGGGAGGCAGCCTCCCCTCGCCGCGTCCGCGGCGGTAAGGTGGGGCGGCAGCGGGGGGGGCGGGGAAGGGGTGTACGGCGGTGGGGTATGGCGGTGACGGGGGTACGGAGGTGGCGGGCGCGACGCGCAGCCCCGACTGCCCCACGGCCTCGGCGGGGCCGCGGGCGCCGCCCTGCCGTGGGGCCCGGCGGTAGGAGGCCGCTGCCGGGGCGGGTGCCGCCCGGGGGTGGAGGCGGCTGCCGGAGCGAGGCCCGTGCCCTGCCGCGCCGTGCCGGGCGGTGAGGAGCAGCGCGCAGCGCCATGGCCTTCGCGCGGTGGTGGTACGCCATGGTAAATACGGGGCTGGGGCTGGGGCTGCGGCGGGGCGGGACCGGGCCGCGGACACCCTCGCGGGGTGGTGGGCGACTGGGGGAACGGCCCGGAGCCGGCGCGGCTGGGGAAGGTCCCGCGGGCGGGACGGCCTGAAGGCCCCGTCCCCTCTGTGGCGTGAGAGCCAGTGGAGGGGTAAGGAAAGGAGTTTGTGGTGACAGGAGGCAAATCGGTGCTTTTTTTAAACGCTGGTGTAGTGGCGTTTCAGGTCAGATGGGAACGTGGTGTTCCCGGGATGTGCTTTCATAATCCCTCCGCAGTCTTTTACAAGAGATGCTGAACGCCAGGCTTTGTCATGCTATTGGCTGTTTTCATCATTTTCAGCCCAATGCTGATGAAACTGTATTGCTTGTTCAAAATACAGTGGTTTGTGACATAAAACAGGATTTACATGGGATTTTTTTCAGCTTTGCAAAAAACTCTCCACAGCCTGCCCTTTTTTTGGAAACATGTTCTTAACTTCAGGTGGGTGGTGGAGCTGCCAGGAATAGTCGTCACTTGCTAGAGACTCCCCGAGCAAACCACAGCTCTCTGATGGCTCCATGTGGTTTGGCTGGAGTTAGGTCACTCCTTATTGCTGTGACGAACCTGCAATTGCTTTAAGAAGTCTTCTTCGTAATTTATTAGTCATATAAGGAAGGAGTTGGCCTCTATGGAGTGGTGAAAAGAAGTTTGTGTTCTTTTAAAAGTTTTATAGGAAGTATGCGTTCAGTAAGGTAGCTTTCAGAGAAGACACCACTTTAATGTGTTTCCTAAATGCCAGGTAGATTAGATCTGTTGAGTTTGTAATTGTATTTTTAAATTGCTCTAAGTAGCTTGGATCAGCATTCAGTAATGTTTCCAATCATTCATTAGTGTGAGGTCAAATCAGTCATACAATGTGGTGACCCAGAGTCACAAGGAGGAAAGTTTGGGAGTTGCTGCATTAAGTGATGACACAGATGTTAAAGGCCTCAGCAGTCCAGGGTCACTGAAGCCATGGGAATAAAAGACATTAAAACAGTGTGACTGCTGGTGTGGTCAGGTAAGGAAACAGCTCCTCCATGTGCTCCGTTGTAAACACTTCATTACAGTTGCTGGCACCAGCAGGCCTCCGTGTGAGACTGGGGTTCTTCCAGTTTCTGCCTAGAAGACCTTACGGTCTAAAGGATGAGTAAGCAAAGCAGAAAAGGTAGGAGACAGGAACAGACACAAAAGAGGTTCACTGGTTGCTCTAATGAGGTTTTTACTGGCTGGTGTATTTAGAGCAGAGTGGGATGGCTGTAAATCCAGGTTTCACCTTTCCATTCCTTACACTGCTTGGTTGAAGTTCCCCTGACATCTCTTCAGGTCTGGCGGTTTTCTAAGTACCATCAAAGATCTCAGTTTTCTCAATTTCTACTCAAAAACAAAGGTCAGATTCCTATCTGCATAGAACAATAACTTCCCCTTTAATACCTGTAATGCAAAGTTAGTTTCTTCAGATGAGAATCCTGCAAGGAAGTGTCTCTTCTCACCCAGTTACCGATTGTGTCATTGCTGCAGTCCTCAGAGATGCTGCGCAATGGTTGTGAACCAAAGGCTTGTTAATGCTGATGGGGCCTCTGGGACTTAGAAGGAATTTCTTGAAGCAAGATCTTTAGTTGAGGTCTGATTTTTGCCAAGTGCAGGCTGAAGATGCACTTGTGTGTTCAGTTCTTAGTATTTTGCTCTGTGCTTTTCACCTAGGCCTATTACTTTCTAGTTCATGTACGCTCTGCATCAGAAGGTAAATGTGTGTCCATAAAAGAAGAGTGTCGTGATGTTCTTGTGCACTGTAGAACAGGATGAAGATCTCAGGATAAACTTTCTTGTTCATGATAATTCTTTGTGTATTTGGTAAATGTGTGATTATGGGTGGGTTTCTGTGTTTTGCTTTTAGTTGGTGGAAGTGGAAGATATTTTGGGCCAACTTAGCAACTATAAGAAATTGTTGTTAGCTCATTAATTAAACTAGAAATAGCTTCAGCTGTATGCCCACTGTTTGTGTGACAGAGCTGGAGCTGCCCCTGTCTACTGTCCTGGTTATGTATGTATTTCTTTGGCATTGTAAGGAAAGATGAGCAGAAAGAGTGCCCAAAGGAAAAGTCAACTCTGTCATTATCTACTTTGGAGTGTAAAGGAGCAATGCATGTATGGTGTCCCAGAAAACATGAGCTTAGTCTTTTACTGAGGTTGATTTTTTAATTATTATTATTCTTTATTTTTTTTTTACTAGAAGGTGCAGAGCTCGGAAGTGCAGACCAGAAGCGAGCTGCTGAAGGGCATTTTTGAAGCAGCATCCCTTCTCATATCTTAAGCATTGGCCATTTCAGGAAACACCATGGTCTTCTGAGAAGGTGTGTTAGGAAGTTGTGCTTTCCAAGGTTACCTCCTCGGGATGGCACTTTCAAGAGAGGTAATACTTTCATAGGCTGTTTTATTATCTGAGGTCGGAGAGTATCAGCGCTTAATGTGTACACACTCCCCACTTAATGGATAAAAAATGACTTTGGTTGGGCCATACATGCTTTATTCCTATGGCTAAAATAAAGAGGATTTGGCCTCTAAGTCAAAATCTCATTATTATAGGTGCTGTTTGACATAGCCTTCTGAAGGGAAGATGGCATGCATTTAATATCTCTCTGACTTCAGTTTAGGGGTGGCAAAGTTGTGGTCCTTGTCCTGGTCCATTTCTTGTCCTTTCTGGCCAGTGAAGCCACCATGGGGTCCCTCGGGGATGTGGAGTTGATATTCTGCTTGAGGGAATCCTGCCAGCGCCCTTGTCCTGCCCTCTGCAAACAGCACAGACCACTGCACCTGACAACTGTGTGGTCAGGGGATGGGAAAACAGGAGCAGTGTGTGCTGAGGCAGGTGAATGCTGAAGCCTCAACACCCAAGAGAGGACACTCTGAGCTCTGTCCCTCTGTTGGGATACAGTGTAACTCCCTCTTCATAGTTGTGGGACTGGAAGCCCTGTTGATGCTGTGGTCCTGTCTGGTACAGGTTTCCATGGTGTGGATGTGAGGAAGTGGACTTGGGGAGAAAAGGTAACGCTGGATTTGGCCCTGGTAAAAGCCTGGCACACTCAGTAGGAACTAAGTAAGGCTCCTGCATTCTGTGACGTGATTTAATGAAAGAAAAAAACCCCTAAACATCTGGGCTTTGATTGGTGTTGCAGCTTTTAAAGTTGTGTCCAAATTTGAAGAGGAAAATAAACAAAACCAATACAATACCTGCAATGTACAGAAAGGCTTGTTTGCTTTATTAGCTGAGTTAGCTGATTTCAGAGTATCACTTGGCTTTTAGGTGTGTTGTGATGCTGAGGGTATCCATATAGAAAGAAAGCCCAGTCTATACAGCAGAGTTTTGCTGGGCAGGAGCTGTAGCTCCTGCACCTTATATCAACGCTGGCTCTGGAGTTACTGTTTCGTCAGCAAGAGCATGCTCACTGACATTGCTCTTACTGGTATGTGTGTGGTTTGCTTTTATTGTAGCAGTAAAAAGCGCAGATAACTGGGTAATTGTGCCTATACTGAAAGTGCTATTATGGGGCAGTGAATCAATTCATCTCTTACCTGAAACGACAGCCTACGGGGCTTGTTTTTCCTCTGAAGAGGCACAATTGGAATATGAGAATAGCATTTTCGATTTTAAAACTTGTCAAGTGTCTTAGTCATGCCCAAACTAATTTTAAAACTTGAATTATTAAGAGGTTGTCTAAAACAGGTTTTGAAATTTTTGTCATGTACCATCATAATGGAAACAGATTAGAGAGACACTGGTTTTTTTGGTTTTATTTGTTCATTCAGCTGTAGTATTTTCCCAACCTGTCTGCCGAAGTCCTTTAACACATTCCTGTTGAAGATAGTGCAGTGATACATGCGTCATTACTTTTCCCTGCAGCCATGTAAAGAAAAAATCCATAGGAACTCATTACTTTAGTGGGTTAGCAAACTTTACCTCCTGCAGCTCGATCCTCAGAATAGATAGGAATAAATGGGTTTCAAATCATCTCCTGCCTTTACTTAACAAAACAAACCAGACATGAATCCTCATTCCTAGATGTCTCAGCTGCCGTGAGAAGTTATACTACTTGAGATACTAGATAATAGCTGTATTGTCTTGTCTTTTACATTCATGGTAAAATTTCTTGCTTTTTACTTTTCTATCCTAGTGGTCAAACAATATGCTTTGGAAAAAGATTTTTTGAGGGGCCATATTTACTGCTTTTCAGAGGTGCAGGGAGTAAAATGGGCACTGGATGGCAGTGTGCACACTGAACAAACTCTCTGTGCGTTGTGGCATGTTGTTAGCAAACCGGATTGCATGTCAGCAATTTAGATGAAAGCAAGAGGTTTCAAGTCTTGGAGGGGATAAAAGATGCAGGAAGTTTGGGGAACCTGGAAGAACTGTATTTCCTAATGTGTACCACTGTCTGAATCGTTATAGAATTCATTTGTTGTATATCAGCAGCAGAATTCTAGAAATCATAGTAACAGCTTCCTTCCAGGTAAGGAGGGCTGGGCATAATGAGCATTTTAATGTGTCTGAAGAAGATTCAGGTGTTGGAGTGGATCTTCATGATTGCACATGTCATGTTGGTCTCTCTGAGAGCTGCTTGGTTTCTGCTGAAGCTTGTGGAACTGACAGTGTTTCTGAAGCAAGTATTGTGGTGCTGTGTGCTGCTAAGGGATGAGTGATAGCTTAATATCTTTCAGGACTTTCTGCAAGAACAATCACATTACAGGTACTTCCCTAGAAGTCATGATTTTCCTTGATTTCACTTAAAGTTATCCAGCAGGTTGTTTAGAAGTCCTGCCCATTGGTGAGAAGGAAAACTTACCATGTTCCCCTTTGTTGTGTTGCGGTAGGGGAAAGGAACCATACATGCACTAAGATGTTTGGGTTTTTCTCTACATAGAAGGTATAATTTAAGATCTTAATAACTGAACATCTGTTTTCTCTACTTACAGCATGGTGACAAGAAGACAAGTGAAACTTCTTCCAAATTGGAAGAGAAAAAAGCAGAAGCAACAGAGGTAAAATCAAATGTTTGAACACGTTAAGAAGAAAAGTTGGTAATGAATTTCCTTCTATACAGATTTTTGTCTTTTGATAGCAAAGTGGTAGTTTTCAGATAATTAACTGGTGGCTGTAGTCACTCGTTATTCATTCCATGAATGTATAGTTTTGTCTTGTGTTGCTGAGCAGCCTCCTGAGAGTATTTCTTTGCTCCTTTCTTCCTTTCACAAATATTTCTTGTTATTATCAGTGGAAGTGACCTCAATGGGTGTGTCTACTCTGCAGTGCAGGTGAGACACATCTGATCATCCTGCTTTTTCGGTTGTCCAGAAGTATGGATGTAGTGACTGTACTGTGATGCTTTCCACTGTGTCTGCACACTGGTTTTTCCTCCAAAGATACAAATCCAAATTCGTACATAGATGTTGCACATCAGAGCCATCTCCTGACACACTTGCAAATATGTTGTCAGTGCTGTATTTTAGAAAAAATACTTATTTTTTCAAGATACTGCCTCCTCAGGAAGTTATATTTACAGTTCAAGAGTACCTGGTGAGTTATAATGTTGAGTGTACACAGGCAACTTTTTAGTCTGAGCATAGCAGCTGTTGTTAACAATCAGAAGCCATACAGGTTGCAGGCAGTGTTAGGAACAGTACTTGGCAGGGTCGCCTCTCTGCCAGCAGCTGCCAGCCCCGTTAGCCGCTCAGAGGTAGGTCCTTGTGTACTACAGTGAGTCAGGTTGGCATCGCAAAGAAGGGCGTCAGCCAGGCCAGGATGCAAGTGCTGGTACTTATCATTATTTCCCCAAGAGTCTCTGCTCTTGCAAGCAGGAGCAGTGCTTCTCCACAGAACGTCTGTTACCAGTTGTCTACTTGTTGGCTTCACATGTCGATCATTGATATAGGGAAGCCAGAAACAGGTGTGCCTGATACTTTCTTCATAGCAGAAGCTATGTGGAAAATAACTTTGTCTGGGCTGTGGTGTGTTTAACTGCACTGCAGATCAAGGCCAGTGAAGGCTTTTGTAACCGTCCTCTGAAGTGGATGACTAAAGTAATTACCTTTCTTTTCTGTCCAACACAAAGGCGGGCTTGTCTAGCCTGGGAATGTGTTCCTCCTTTCCTCTCTAGGCCGTTTAATTTTTTCTTAAATAGCATTGTTCACTTACACATTCTTAGTGTAATGCCAGATTCTTTGACTGCATGTTGCACTTAATATAGAATTGCTGACTTCTTTGTGGGAAGGGTGGAAGTCGAATCCTGTAGTGTGGGTTATGAAGTTACTGTTTCTGAGCTCTCACTGAGGTGTGTTTCTCGCTAACAACAGAAGGCTGTTACAAAGTTTTGACCTGATGCTTTTGGTTTTTGAGTCCTTAGAATACTGCGTGCGTGTTTCTTCATGTGAATGTCTTTGTATATTAGACTTGTTCCATTGACTTTATAATGGTTAAAAGTGGAAGTAGATCAAAACACTTTTCCTTAGGCCCATTGAACAACATTAGCTCCACTGTGGTTCACATCTACCTCCAAAACAGCCTCAATTTTTTAAGCAGCTGAGGTAGCAACTGGAAATCTTTGTACAACTTTCACAAGAGTCAGCAATGATCTTCTTTTCTTTGAAAGTCAGAAATTATTCCTGTAATATTCAATTCTTGAAGCAAAATTTTATAATCTTACCTGTAGATAGCTGGTGGACAATACTTGTCTAGAATACTGATTTTGTTCACCTCCCTGCTAGAAAAGGTTTGGTAATGCATTATAAAAATTGCAAAGAAGTATGAAGGTCTTTGAAGAGTTCATATTCATATTGAGGGGAAAACTGTGAAATACCATGTGCTTATTATATAACTAGAAAGAACAGTAAGTGACTCTATCTCTCAGATTCTTTGGTATATAGTCCTGAAGGGCTGAGAGGAGAAGAGTAAAGCTTTGAAAAGTGTAATGTTTTAACCCCAGCTGACCACCAAGTACCACGCAGCTGCCTGCTCATTCACCCCAGCAAAGCAGGATGGGGAGGGGCATCAGGAAGAAGGTGAAACTTGTGGGTTGAGATAAGAACAATTTAATAACTGAAATAAAATATTATTATAATAATAATAACAACAGTACTAATGAAAAAGAAAGAGAAAGAAAGAGGAATAAAACCCAAGGGAAAAAACCCAGCAAGTGATGCACAATACCACTGCTCTCCACCTGCTGACTGATGCCCAGCCAGTCCCTCAGCAGCAACAGCAGTCCCCAGATAACCCCACTCCCATTTGTATACTGAGCATGGTGTCCCATGGTATGGATTATTCCTTCGGCTAGTTGGGGTCAGTTGTCTTGGCCTACTCCCGGTTTCTTTTGCACCACCTTGCTGGCACAGCACAGGGAACTTGAAAAGTTCTTGATTTAGAGTAAGCATTACTTACCAAGAATGAGAATATCCGTGTGTTTTCAGTTTATTCTTAGCCTAAATCCAAAACACAGCATTGTACCAGCTACTGAGAAAAAAATTAACTCTATGCCAGCCAAAACCAGGACAGAAAGTAAAAGCAGGAAAGGTCTGACACAGGTTTGAGTAGGAGATGCTAATTAGCCACAACATCAGAGAGAACTCAAAATGAGTAAGTACTGTTAGGGTGTAGAATAGGCTTCCTAAGCCTTTTCTACTTGGAGACTTAAAAGCAGATTTTAAAAAACAGCGCTTACTGTAAGTAGCAACCTGCTTGGTAAGGCATGCATTTGCACAGAGGTGCTGAGATTAAATAGCTCTGTAAGATTTTTCCATTCCTACCATCATAATAAAATAAAATATTTTATTTATTTATTTTTAGTAGATTTAGGAGGTACCAGTGTGGAGATGAGCTGTTTAATAACACTGTAGTTTTGGAATGACATACAATCATAGCAGGGAGTACATGCACTTTATATGTGATGTACCAACAGATGTTAGTTCATAAGATGGTTTCTTCAGGAAGTATTTACTTTTCAAGTTTTCAGTGACTCACTGCTTAACTATCATACAGTACTTTCATCCTTAGATCTTAAAAGAGTTGTATAAAGGAGACAATACATTATCTGAGTGACATCAATAAAATGAGGGGAAGGGGAGATGCTGAAGCGCAGAGCTGAAATTGCCTTATATGATGTCGTCTGACTGCTCACTAGTAGAGAAAAGAACCCAGGTCACCAAGTACGAGGCTGGTCCATGCAGCCATGTGATAAACAGTGTCCTTGAAGCTCAAAGGGGAAGCCACAAACTTACTGAAGGCAGTGAGCCTTTCTCTGAATCATGAAGCAGGCTTCCCTTCCTGTCTGGTAGCTGGCAGCTGCAGCTTGTGTCTACTCCTCACTTAAAAATGAAGCTTCTAAAAGCCGTTGTGGTTTACTACTGGAGTGGCTGACACTGAAGTCACACAGCTGGAGCTTGGCTGACTAGCTGGAAGAGGCAGACAGCAGGTTAGTTCAGCAGCTGTTCCCAGCAACCTCCATTCTGCTTGATGGCTGTCTAGCTTGAAGGGTAAAGGATGCACACAGTCCCCTGCTTCTCTTCCCAAGGATTCGCTCTCACCTCTTCTGCGCAGTGGCTAGAAACATAAAACACTGCAGTGCTAAGGTTCAAACTCTTCCTTCTAGAACGCTAAATTTAGTCTGTTCAGTTTCTGAAAAAAAAGATTAAGACGTGGCCTTAAGGCTACATACCTATTTTACTTTCCTTCACAGTAGCTTGTGGTAGTTACCTGGGAGACTAATACTCAGTACCGTTGCACCTAGCACAGGAGAGAGGTATTGTGGAAGGGTTTTGGAAGGGATGGGACTGTGATTTTGTACTTCACAAGGCCATGTTGCTCTTGGAAAGATTGATCTCCTCCATTTCATTACCTAATGTGTATTAGGAAAGGTAGCATCACACTGGTTTGCCTCATTTCGGTAGTGCTACTCAAACTTTAAATCTAGACAGAGTAGGTCAGGGGTCCTCAAACTGTTTAACCAGGGGGCCAGCACACGGATGCAGTGGCAGGCAGTCATCTGCGGCTGCTTGGTTTCCCCCCCCCAACCCCCGGCGGGGGGTTCTGTAAATACCGGGGGCCAGAAAGAGGACCATGGGGGGCCGTATCCAGCCTGCGGGCTGTAGTTTGAGGACCCCTGGAGTAGGGGATCTACTTGCAACAGGGATGGTCAGTTTTAGCTTGCGGTACACATAATCTGTCAATCTGACAAGGAGCGACCAACTGGGCGTGTATCTGTGTCTTTTAGAAACAGGCAAAAGGTGGCTGGAGGGACAGAGTTGGAAACTGCAGATGTCTGCAGACGTGTTAGAATACAAAATTGAAAGAAGGTACAGACAGATATTTATCAGTGTAGTTGATATTGAAAGTGTGTGTGCGTTATGGCTGTATTGGGCGCTGCTGAAGGACAGAGCTTCAAGTCACAGGGATTATACCTTAACCTTTTATGTCTTGGTTTTCAGAACCTTAGATTTGTTGAATTCACATTCTAAGGAGGACCAGACAGTTCTTGAGAATCTATATCAGCTTTAATGAAATATTTTCATTCCTTGTGGATGTTTCTGTGGTAGATGTTAACAGAAAAGAAATTACTGTTGTGGGAATTGGTGTTTGCTGATGCACTTGAAGCTGTTCTGTATGTTTGCAGCTGGGACGTACCTGCCACCCAGTACAAGTGAGTGATATGCTGCTGTTCTCCCACAGCAGCATGGAGAGAGTATGTGCTGCTTGCTCAGCTCATTATTCTTTACTTAACAGGAAGTACATTCTTCACTTTGCAAGGATGACAGTGGTAACTGGTGCTGAAGCATTACTGTCCTTCCAGAATTGATTCTTTACTCTGACATCAGGATTTCTGTGATAGTTTTTTTGATCCTGATGCTTGTCGTGCAGGATTCCTTATCCAGAAAAAGCAGTAGAGTTACTCAGAGTCCAGGGGCATAATGCTGAGCAAAGACATGATGACTAGTAAAAATCTGTTCGGGTGTCCACTGCTGCTCTGAATTGTGGAAACACATCAGCAACTTTTACTGGAGCATTTGTGAGGTTTCTTTCTACTTTGGTACCACGTTATTTATTTGAAACCACTTGGTTTATTTGGTTTTTTTTCTCCCCTGCACCAGTGCCAGAGGGCTAGCAGGGTGTCCCCTGCCTCCACGCCATAGCACTGGCTGGCCACAGGGGAGTGTGGCCCTGATCCTGCCCTTGATGGAGGAACAGAGGGTTTCTGAGGAGTAACAGCACTGCTTGTTTGTCTGACCTCTGTTTTGTTTCTTCTTTGGCTAAGAAGGAGAACATAGTTTAAAAGTGTCCTGGTTTTGTCTGGGGTAGAGTTAGTTTTCTTCTCAGTAGCTGGTACATTGCTGTGTTTTGAATTTAGGCTGAGAATAACATTAAAAACACACAGATGTTTTAGTCCTTGATAAGTAGTGCTACACTGAACCAAGGACTTTTCAAGTTTTCGATGCCCTGCCAAGGACCCGGTGCACAAGGAGGGAGGGAACAGGGCCAGGACAGCTGATTCAAACTATCCCAGGGAATATTCCATGCCACAGGACATTGTGCTTGGTATATAAAGTGGATCAAGCTGGCTGGGGTCTGCAGATTGCTGCTTGAAGACAGGCTCAGCATTAGACAGTGGGTGGTAAGCAGTTGTATTCTTCATCACTTGTTCTTTTCCCTTGGGTTTTATTCCTCTCTCCTTGTCTCTCATTTTCATTACAGTTGTTACTATTATTATTATTATTGTACTTTATTTCAATTATTAATTTTTTCTTATTTCAGCCCCCAGGTTTTACCTTCTTCCCAGTTTTTCTCCTGATCCCTCTGGGGCTTCAGGGGGAGTTAGTGGTCGGCTGCATGGTGCTTAGTTGCCGGCTGGGGTTAAAACAAGACAAAAATAATGTTATTTCAGTTAAATTTGGTACAAATTGGGAGCTGTTGTGCCTGATGCTCTTTGCATGGTAGGAAAAAATATAGTGTGATTGCTGCTCAAGCAGTTCTTGAATGAAAGATTGAAAGGTGGAGGCTGAAATGCTGTTTAACAGTTGTCAAAATAATTTCCAGGTCAGAGATGGCATGTTCTTTCTACATGTGATTATTTTTTTTCCTTAAAAGAGGTGTACCATATACATTGTCATGGCAGTATTACAAAAAATGCTTGAATGCTATAGTCCAAAATATTAATCCATATTTCTAGACACTAGTCTTAATGCATGTCAAAGGCATATATATTTTGCCTCTCCTTTATTAAACATGAGGGAATTAATATTCCACTCTGAAACAGTGTTTTAGCTTTTTGTTTGGAAGCCACTGTTAATAATGAAGAGTAGATTATAAGCATCTGTATGCCACAGCTTTTATTCCTTCACACATACCTGTACATGCTTTTGATTATTCCAATTCATGTGGGTTGTGGGGTGACCCACAAGTGTGGGGTGCGGGTGGGGCAAAGGCGTGAATGCTGCGTGTTTGCACTGAGCACTGAGCTGGATCAACCAGTGAGCAGGGGACTGACTGGTCAGAAGTTCGGGCTGGACAGGGGTGCTGGCAAGGGGGACAGAGGGACCTTACTGCTGCTTAGTGGACCCACAGCTGTGCCCATGCTTGTGACCCGAGTGAGTGCTGAGCATGTGCTTGCACCAGTGACCTCCTGCCTCTGTGAGCCCCCCAGAGATGGAGACACTGCTGTGGGTGCTACTGTGTGGTGTGTGTCCTGTGTGCAGGTGCTGCTGACAGCAGCATAGCCAGGTGTGATGGTGTCCTCTCTGTCTGTGTGTCTCTGGGATACATGCTAGGCTTTGCTGCTGGTTGAACTTCTAACCACATCCCTCAGCCTGGGCAGAGACCCCGGGTCCCTGGGTGCTGAGCTGGGCTGCAGCAGCGCGACAGGTCTGTACAGCCATGCAGGAGGGTCCTGGGCTGGAGTGCCTGGTGGAGGTGGCCACACTCCCAATATCCCTTTAACAGGAAAAATCACTGTTACACTTCGGTTTTGCAACATACTGTGACATCCTTCTTGGATGTCATTGTTTCCCGTGTGGCCAATACCGAGTGTGAAATTCTAGATGTAAATATCCGATTTAGTGTCAGTTTGTACTGGTGGGCCACATTTTTGTGATGTTAATCACATGTAAATGGCCACAGAGGGTGGCCCACTGCCCCAAGCTCTGACGGGAGGCTGAAAGTTGAACCTGCAGCTTTGTTTATTCGAGATACTCTCCTGATCTTGGAGCTAAATAAGAAAGAGGAGATGGAATTATCTTTATGACAGAGGTGTCTTAAGTCTCCCAGTCTGTTACAGTACCTAGTACCCCATCAATTGAAAACTGGTGCTTCTGAGTTTGCATGCAAGTTTGATGATTGAATCTCTGGTCATTCTGCAGACTTCCCTGCTTGTAGAGAGTAATTAAAGTGTGGATGTTTTAGTTGTGCTGTTAACCTTGAGTTTCCACTTACCAGAGAAAATGAATAGGTCTTAACCATCTGCTGCCTCCAAAAACCTGGTGTTTTTTGCTGTGTTCATTACTAATGGCTTATTTTCTCCATCTTCATTAAGATGCAATTTCAACAATCAGTTTTTGCAGCAGCACTTAGTGGTACTTAACAGCTGGTGGAAACATTGCATTGGTTGAAGACTTGGGGTTCAATGAGGATGTCATAGTTTTGTTTCAGTTGCAAGAAAAGTTATTAACTAGAAGAGCCATCAATTTGCCCTTTGCTTTGTATCTTTATTTCCCTGCCTGAGTTGTTAATGTTTGTCATGCAGGTTAGGTCTGTACAGCAGTAGTTTACCCATCTTACTTTCATTCATACTTTTTCATTAAAGTATAATATCATCATTGATACTTTTTCATATAAAGTATAAAGTATATATTAAAGTATATAAACATATATATGGTTACTGTTGCTTTAATTGTTAACTAAAAGAGTCACTCTGCCACAGGAAGTAGCATAGATTTATATATCGTCCATAAAACAAAACAAGAGAACTCAGCCTGGGCTGGGCAAAACTGTCTGAAGTGAGTCTGCATGAATTAAAGTTAGTTAGGAGAATATGGTTTTGTATGACTTGCCTTGCATAAAATGTTGTAATGGGCATTGTTTTAGTGTACCTTTTTTTGGAGGGGGTGGGGGTGGTGTTTCAGTTTTACTTGGTGTTTCTTTTTCTTCAACATTTCTAATATTTATTATGTCATTCTTTTATTTTGTAGAAGAAACCAGCAAGTGCTAATCTCAGCCAAGCCCCCAAAACACAGACAAGTGGAGGAGGACCTTCTGCTGTTAAGGTACTGAATCCTTAAGGAAATGGTCTCTGGAGCTTCTTACCCTGTGTACAGTGCCAACTCACACAGCGAGTCAGGATGCTGGGTTATCGCATGTCTGTGCAGAGATGGGTGCTGGGCACTGAACCCACGCAGCTAGCACACCTCTCCCCACACGGTAGAACACTTTGTGCGCTTTGAACAACTGCTCACAGTGACACTTGGTCACCCTTAACTCTCCTTGGTTCTTGCAAGCCTCATCTCCATTGAAAGGTGCAGCATCCTTTCTTTCCACAGAACATGGGCTGTGGGGAGGGGGCTTTGTTAGCAGGAGTCTCTCTTTGCTCGAGGGTCAATCTTTTAGTGTGATATTTAGGATAGTTCACACATAGTTCCAGCAATTTTCTTTAGTCTTACTAACCATTTGGTTCTCCTTGAGCTTATCTTGTTGTGTCCCAGCTTGATATATTTATGCTGTCTATCCCTCCTCCCAAGGCTGTGTTCCACCAGATACCTGTAACATCCTCTGTTTTTCAAATTCTGTCCTGTTCTTCACTGTGGATATTCATGTTTTGTCAAAATAAATATCCAGTTAACTAACAAGCTGGCCTTCTATAATCACATACCTGCGAGCTGGTCAACTATAGTGATGCTCTTCATGTCTTGCTAGAAATTGTAGTGAATTGAAATGAAAGAGGAACACAAGTCAGCAGAATGCCAGTGTTGTCCCACAAGCAGGGTCCAATACCTGGCGTGCAGTAAGCCAATTTTACACACAGAGCTTGAGATACTTGTTTCATGCATATCTGTGCAGAGATGGGTGCTAGGTGGCAAATACACAAAGCTAACACACCACGCAGAAGAATTGCAGTGTATTTATCTTGTACATGATTAGCAACACCCGCCTAAATTCACACTTATTGGTTAGTTACATTCAAATTAGCCTCACTTGCCATGTAGATTAGCACACAGGCTGCTTGCAAATAGGGGTGGGGTGGGGTGGGAAACTCTTTAATTGGTGGTCACGAGCTCCCCCTGCTGCCTTTACCTTTCCCTTAGCTTCAGTCTTGTGCTGCTGACTTGGTGTCTTTGTAGTAATTAACTGGCTGCTGGCACCCTCTGAGGCAAGGTTCTCCCCTTTTATCAGTCTTCCAGTTCTTCTTCAATAGTGTTATAGGAATAGTGGTTAGTAAGGCACACGTTATTTATACAGAGTAACCACGCTAGCAAATGAAACTATTCATTACTATAACATAAGTATTAACTGAGGCATATGGCTATACCAGCATTGACTTCTTGAGTGAAGTAGTGAGCTGCTGGTCAACAGCACAGACAAGACAGATGTCTTCATTTTAGCTCTCATATCTTGTTCTGTACTTCGGTTATCTGGCACTTTTGGATTTTGAAACCACCTTCAGAAATATTTTACAAGACACCTTCACTCCCTTGAATGTGAGCCAGGGGCTTTCCAGCTTACCAGTTCACCCCCAGGACATGAGACCAGTTGCTTCTTAGTCAGCCTGAACCAAAGTACAGTATGGAGTCAATTGAATCTGCCACTGCATCCCACATCTGGAGATAGTCCATCATTTGAAAGATCCTATCAGCAGGAATAGTTTCTCTTTTGAATGGGATTTTTTATTACCTTGATCAGTACTTTTGTAAAATAATACTTCTAAAGATATTTCTGTACTACGTAATTAGTTTTCCTTTCTGCTCAACAAAGGAGGACACAAAGGTGTAAAACTTGTTGTGCCTTTCAATGCTTTTATTTATCACTCAAGACAGCCCAACACTTTTGTTGCTTTTCTTCCTATTTACAGCAGTTTGTCAGGGCTTCACTCCTGATAGTTACACTGGATGTAGTTGTCTGTATGTAGTTGCCATGAGAGCTATACAGGATGGGACTGTCTTGAGTATAATCTCTGTGTATCAGCTGATTTGGAGAGGTGGGTGATGTGGGGCAGTTAAGTTGCTTCAGCTAGAGCTGTTCATTTTTTTTAACCTACTCTTACCCTGTGGTGAAATTACTTCGAACTGAATAGCCAGAGGGGCTTTTGCTGCCTCTGTATTGCAGCCTAAGTATTTTTTCCTTCAGTTATTATTGCTTTCTGACTGATGGCTTGTGTTCTGCATGGGCCGCCTGTGTTTCTGAGTTTAAGATACGGGAACCTGTGTGTGATGAATGCTTGCCATTGCTTAATGCCTGGCTAGTATGTGGGTAGTTTAATTTTCCTGTGATGGTATCCTATAGTGTGGACTACTCCTAAGAGTAAGCACTTACCTGTCTGGCTTCATTTTTGATGCAATGTCTATGTGAACTGCCATTCTTTCTGTCTTAATGTTATCCCTGTGCTCTTTATTGTTTCACTGTTAAGTTCCTGGCATTGCAGGCAGTATTTACTCACTGTTTCTGATCAGTGTCTTCTTATAGGAATTTTGCTTGATTGCATATATGTCCGTGTAGTATAAGGAATAACTGCTGCTTCTCTTGTCTCTTTTATATCTGTACAGCTTTTGTGTTTGTTGTGTTAAGGGCACCCAGTAATTTAATCCACAACCTTGATGTGCCCAATTTCTAGATGATTTTAAATAAGTAATTTTAAGATCTTTAACTGAAACATATGTTCTGACCTCCTTCTGTCTATCACAAGCCTTACTTTCCTTTTTGACATGAAGTCCTATTTGACTGTTATTTTGTACCAGGGTGTTTTCAGTAAGCACATGCCTTGTAGTAGAACCGTGTTGGATAAATGGAGTAAAAAGCTGGTTTCAAGTAAGGTTATGATCATCAGGAATATTTACTAGTTGCTTACGAGCAGCCTCTTCCATGTATACGTTAACTGCCAAGGCACACAAACCAAGAGGTCATCACTACCATTATCAGCTAACAGCAGTGAAGGTGAAAAACTGAACCTCCTTCCTTTACAAAAGGTACTATACCAGTGCTCTGTCTGTGTTTTGTTTTACAGCCTTTTAAATTGTTTTTGCCAGTTCTGTAGCCCACAGGAAAGCCAATTTCTAGCTCAGTATTCAGTCATGGCTATTAATAGAAGGCAATAATGATTTGAATACAGCTGGATTCATGATCTTGCTTAGATCTTTGTGTTCTTATATGGTAATTCTATTGATATCAAATGACGTTTTGCTGCTTTTTATGTAGCAGATTTTTTCCATCGCTCTTAATAAGTTCCTAATGAGTAATTTTATTTTTTTTTGTTGTTCCTGGCTGCTATAGCTTAGTGAAGTGAGAATCTTTGTCCATATTACTTTCATGGACAATTTATTGAAGCAGTGCTAGAAGAATTCAACAACAGTGAAAATTCAGTTAGAAGTATTTTTATTTCAGACTTGACTGATCTTGAATATTTTCAGAGGAAGCTTCTTTATCCTAATGGTTTAAGAAGTCTAAGGTTAGTTACTTTGAGCTGGCATCCAAATTAACATTGTTTTAAAGGGGGATTCAATCTACTTTCTTGTGCAACAGTCTGGAAAACAGCAAGAAAAAAAAAAGCAACTACTAAATACCTTTAAGTGAAGGTCCTGCTATTTCTGCAGCAGACTGGAAATTCTGTCACAACTTTATCTGTATTATCACGAAAAGTGATTTCTACTGTCAGTTTGCTAGGTTGTTTCTTTTTTTTTCCTGCTACTTACCTTACTTAACTGTCAGTAAATTTTTATTTTGTGAGCTTTGCACAGACACTTTATTGGGAAGGCAGGCATTTTTTAATAGAAGGCGTCTGAAGTTACAGTACTGATTTGGAATGTCCACAGAACTGTGTAAATTTACTCCTCTGTTGCCAGTCATACTGTGAAGGTTGGAAAGACTGTCTCTCAATTTTGAGATTATTCAGAAAAATATATAAATGAGCTATCTGAGAACTTCCTTTGCATGTTCTCCTTAGAGTAGACATGTGTCATGGTGCACAGATCCTCAATTTATAGGTGTTTTGCAGCAAGTGTGGCATATCATAGGGCTGTTGCCATTAGAGCTGTTGCCAGCACCTAGGCCTGCATGTGAAAATCACAAGAACTGTGTCCGTATAGAGAACAGTGCTGCTTTTCTTGGTAGCAGCAGCTTGCTAAAAATAGACCAAAACATTGAAAATTGGAAGCTGTAGGAGTACAGAAGCTGCCTCCTGTGTGGAAGAGTGGGATTTGTGTAACATTATGGGACATGGTGTCTGTCGCCCACGGTCATCTCTGTGTTTGAAGAGTAGGGCTGTAAAAGAAGCCTCTGACCTGGAGACCAGGGCAAAAGCTGCAACTTGTATTATTTTGATCATTGCACAGCTTTACAATCGTTTCACCAAAAAATTTCTGTACTTAACTGAAAATGGGATATTTTCCTCATCAGTCTGTGTCATATCTTTGGGTGTTTCCCCCTTTTTGCTTCCCTTTTAGGGCTGACTTTTGTTTCTTGTTCCCCTGAAATAAAGGATGGCAAAAGGTTATTATGAAAAAAAGGTTGAAGTTTTTGTTAATGGTGTGGGGGCTTTCTGTTGAAAAAAGTCCATACAAAATACCTGTACTACAAGTACTGAGAATTTGATTCTATAGCCAAAAAAATTTTAAAAATTCAAGAGCAGGTCACGATTGATATTCGAGGAAGCACCTTTAGAGTTCTAAATTAATATAAGTTACTTGGATTTGTTGTGCTTAAAAGTAGTCCTAATCAGTCAAGTTTCAGCGGCCTTAACTGGTCCAGCCATCTCAGTTTCTTTCGATTAATAATGTTCATGTACTCAGAAGGTCTGGATAATCAGTCCAGATTTAGGGAGGAGATGTCCCATAAACTTGTAATAAAAATGAGAGTGTTAAAAGGAATCAGTAGGTTCATTCTCTCAGCACCAGTGCTACTAACTCAAAAGGTGGAAGGTGAATACTGCTTTTTGAAAGCTAAAAGTAGCTCTGTCCCAGAGTTGTGCCATCCTGGCAAGCATTTTGTCCCCACTTTTGCTCTACGCCGCTCTGTGCCATCAGCTCAGTGACGGCTGTGCCTGGTGGGGGAACCTTGTGAAGCCACCTCCGGCAGCGATCTCAGAAACAGGACATGGGTTGGCGAAGAGACGCCGTGGTGCAGCAGGCAGAGCTCCCACATACACCTCCACATCGTGCTTTGGCGGTGCTGTTGGGCCCTAACCCGCATGTTTGGGTTGCCTCCCTGGTGCGGGCACCAGCAGGCTGTGCCGGAGGTGGGGCAGTGCCTGCTGCGTGGGGAGCGCGTCGCTCAGCTCGCTGGATCGCTGAGGGTTTGGCTGGCACCTCCTGAAAACCAAAACCGCAGCTTGCTCCGGCACTGGGCGAAAAGCAGCTGTATCCTGACATTCCTGGTGGAAACGGAAGGCACACGTGTAACAAGTAAGTTAGTTAGCTATTCATACAGGCTTTGCTTTCCCACTGTATCTGCTTGAGGCTAAATTACATTAATGTTGCAGCTGTCTTTTTTCTGTGTGTGTGTTTGTTGCAGTTCTTTTTTCTTTTTTCTTTTTTCTTTTTTTTTTTTTTCCTTCCTCCCCCTTCTCCCTTCCGGGAATTTTATGGGCTGAAATAACACAAGCTGTTGACTTCCAGGGCTTCTGATGTGATCCTGTCATCGGCAGGCTTGAAGTGCTCCAGAGCTAGCTCTGTGTAGTGAATTGGTTTTTAAAATTTTAACATATTGGAAACAGGCTTTTTAGACACTGTGTAAGACTGTGTGTTTTCAACATTACACAACAAGCCGTTGACATGACATAGGCAGCCTTGAAGAGGGGTGAGGAAGAACATGCTTTTAAACTAATGTCTAAGTTCCGTATTCATAATTTTTGTTTGGTTTTGTTGTGGGTTTGGTTTTTTTGTTGTGGTTTTTTTGTTTTGTTTTGTTTTTTTTTTCTCACAACCCATGCTGTTCTTGCTTCAAAAAAAAAAGTCCATGTAATTTTTTTGGCATACCAATGCAGACCTTCCTATGCCTACGACATATAAAATATTGCATAGTCAGGGTATGGGGATCTGTAAGAGCAACTTTTTGGTTGAATTGTGCTTACGTATCAATAACTTACACCAAGACATTGTTTACTTCAAAAGATGCTAAAATACCAGATACAACAAACATGGGAAAAAGTAATACTTTTCAATAAACTTTATATTACTGTACATTCTGTAGTAGAAATTGGATAGGTAGGTTTTGCTTAGGTCACACGACTATTTGATTATTGTTACTAGTACACTCTTTTCTTCTTTGGAGAAAATGAAAGTAGTGTGTTAAATAACAACAAGTGTTCTTAAACATTGCAGACACCTCTGCTGAGTTCTTGTTCCTTTTTTTGACAACTAGTTTTTTCAGTGCTGTGGTTTTTTAAATTGACATAAACCATACTGGATAATAATTTTTCTACACAGGACATTTTCTTTTCCAGACTAATGTATTTGTTACTGCCCGCATCTTGTATAAAATGGTACTTTTTTGTTTTTTCATTTGTTTACAGGAGTGATTAGAGATGAGGGGTGTATAGAGCTCGCAGAAAATTCTGTACCTCATCTTGGGAGTTTCAGGGTCAACTTTCTTGGCCAGTGTTTCTCATAGCTCTAGTTCTGGGGCTTTGCACCTTACTCAGACACTCTCAGTTTGAAATCTAGGCAAAATTGTATTACCCTGAAAGCAGTGGCTCTTGGAGGACTGGGAGAGGGGCTAGAGGAGAAACCTCTTTTTCCAAAAGGTAAAGGTACACCTTTTTCAGTGAGTTGTCATCCAGTGCATTAATTCTCATAATTTCTGCTCTTTGTTTTTCTGAGGGAGGAAAGTCTGCACTTGCAAAAGCTTGGGACTTCGTCCTGAGTCTCTTCTGCCAACTTTGTAGGGAGGCAAGGAGGTCAGTAGCCTTGTGAGCTCCTCAGGAGCATTTTAAGGCTGAGAAACCTTCCTGCTTCTGGAATAAGTCAGCTCTGTTCATGCCTTTATACCTTGCTTAGTAGACGTGCTTGAACTGACTAGAAAGCTAATGTTTTTCATCCCCAAGAAGGAAGCCTTTGTGAAGCAGGACAAGGCCTCACAAAGGTGGAGATTTTACATTTTTTAACTGAACAGTAACGTGCTGACTCCTTCAGAGCATGCAGAGGGCCCTTATGAAGCAATTTTGAGAGGTCCCAAGTTAAGAGCCAAAGCTGATGTAAGAAGTGCCCCAGACTGACTCTTTAAGTAGGAATAGTAAAACACTGTTTTTCTAAAAATAGAATTTTTCTAAAATAACCTAAAAAGAAAACCCAACTTCTACCTCCACTGCCCCCACCAAGTCATGCCAGTGATGTGCTCAGATATTTTAACAGCAAAGTTCTATTAAGATTCCTTGACTTGCTGACATTTGTTTATCCTCCTATATTATTTATGTATCATCCTATATTATTTACCCAACGTCATTGTGACAATGTGTGTGTCAGTTCATACGGGTTAGTGAATAATTCTTTGTTTCTGCATCCTGGGGGTGAAAAACTGTCTAATTCATGAATGTCTAATTCAGGGGATCACGCACTAGCTCTTGTGACTGCCAGTCATCCAGTTTGAGTATTGCCTAGTTTGATTATTGTAATAAAAACAACCAAACTCATAACCTCGATGATCTTTGGTCTTAAGATTAAGTTCTCTGTTGCGTGACATTTCTATCTTTTTAGACCCCTCTTTAAAGAATACCGGTTCTGTTTGTAATCCCCGTTTCTATTCCAGCTCTGCTGAGAAGGGCTTTGCATGCTGTCCTGTGGTGATACTGCAGACCAAGTGACACAAATCCTAGCTGAGCTCAGCAGCTCTGTGTGGCTGGCATGTGGCTGGCACCTAATCGCATGCTTTCCTGGTGTTCTCTTATCAGCTTGCAGTTTGCTGCTGCAGACAGCTTTGGAACATTCTGGTGTTTAAAACAACATGTAGAGATGGAAACAGCTGCAGTAATTAACAGCTAAATACTAACCTTCTGCAGGATGCAGAACTGCAAAGATGATTTTTGAACTATCTGCAAAAAAGGAGAGTTCCGCTACAAGTGACCAGGTCTTATGTTACTGTAATGCTCTGTTGTGCAGAGTGGGAACCTGAGAAGAGTGGTGACAGTTCTGGTATGCTGCTTCTAATATTTGAATATGACTGAATGAAAATGAAATTTCAGTATGTGCCAGTTTGCAGAATTTATTGTTAGAGAAACAGGAAGTTTCCAAAAGGAGGGAATTGCAGAGCACGTTTTAAGAATAAATAAGAGTGGAGAGTTTAAAACAAATTATTTTTTCATAATACTTTTGTATGCCCAGTGAGGGGTTTTACTGATGCTCAGAAGTATGGCTTTTCTGAAGTATTTCTCAATGCATAGCTGAGGGAAGCTTCAGGTTAGGTAACCCATTCTGTGATCAAGTGGTAATATTGAGATCACTCTTCATCAAAATGATGATAAAATGAACGTCTTTGATGGTGAAAAGTAAGTTTGAGGATAAAATGCCTTTACTTGTCTGATGCTGTAAGGTGAAAAACTTTTCCAGTAAAACAAAGCCCCCATTTGATGCTGGAGAGTTATAACCTGGCTACAAACCCAGAGCTTTCTTGCAGTCTTTGCTTTTAACTCCATTTAAAAGAAACAAGGAGTGTTTAACTTGTGGTGTTAATTAACGGGCTGGTCTGTTTGCATACATGCAGAATCTGAAGGCAGCAAATGAATTATGTTACCCTGCTCGGCATATACTGCATTTCTTCCCACCTCACTTGCAATAATCATGAAAGGACATTAAGTAGAAGTTGCCCTTGTATAGCAAAGGTTATAGAGCAATAGCCATGCTACATACCTAAGTCCAGATAATTTCTTCTGCTCACAGATTGAGCTGTGTGTATGTGAAGGTTCTTCATGCGTAGGTAATATGCGTGCTCTGTGACCAAGCAGGAAGCTCTTTTCCTTAGCTTCCAAACACAAAAAGCTGTGAAAGCATTAGACACAGTGGGAGATAGAAATGAATGAATGCATAGTGCTTTTTACCATCAGCTGTGGCATGATTTTTCTGCATATCCCTAACTTCCTGCATATATGTAAGCATAAATTAAAGTGTTGGAAGTGGAAGAAAAGAGTCAAATGGTGCAAAAATTATTTAAAGTAAATTGTCATTCACTGCCCTTGGTTGTTTACTGTTCAGGCATAAAGCTGTTTCAGAGTCTTAATAGTGACATAACAGTTATTTTAATAAATAAAGAAAAACAAACATACCAGTATTAAGCTTTGGACTTGACATAGGCTGCTGAAATCCACCGATCTTAAAACAGGCATCTAACCTAAAGGTGGTTTTGCAGATCAGTTAATTTCTAGGTGGTATGAAGCCTTGTTCTGCACTGTGGTAAATATAGTACTGATCTTACAGGTCATGCTTGGTAACACGTGATTTCAAATACAAGTAGGTTGTCTCAAAAAACACTGCTTAAAAACCTGTTCCTTTAAATTTGAGTAGCATGGTTAATCGTCTTTGATTATGTATCAGTTGATACATAATATCCAGTGATTAAATATTGCCAAGTTTCCTTTCTGTGCCAAAATGGCAGAAATCTTATTTTAGTAATCAAAATACAAGAAAACAGTGAGTCTGTGTATGGAAGTTGTCTGGCTTAATGTGCTGCGATTATCAATAAATTTAGCAGCACTTGAGGCTTTAAAAACACTTAATGAGCTAATCAGTTTTTCAGTTTTCTGGTTCAAACCAGTCTCTGTTAAAAATTTGTCATGTTTTTGTTTTATGAAAAAATGTGTTTTATGAAAAAATGGGTTTACTTCCTATGTGCTTTTCTAGCATTCCTAAATGATGGTTGATCATACTTCTGGTATAGATTAACATGTGTTACAAATAGTTTGTGTGGTGAGAAAATTGCAGAAGAATAAAATTTCAGGGTTAATCTTTTCAATGATAGTAACCCAGATCATCTTTTGAGTTGAGTTTTGCAGAGAAGCATGGTCTTGTGTTAACACTGGTCTTTGAGTTTTGTCTCTGATATATTACAGTCAACTTTCTGGTCTGAGAAAGAAGCACCAACATAATCCTACTATTTGTTATTAGTTGTGCTGTTGTTCAGGAGGAGAATGTGTGTGGAGTTTGAAGGTTGTCAGGTGGCAAACCGAATTCTGAAGTGCTCCTAAGATCACAGAAAAGTCCTGATGAGGCTTTCCTCATGGTTGAGTTTCGTCAGCAGTCCACCACCCACTTGTCTCCTCACACACTGGTCCTTCCCTGGGTAGCATCTGAACCAGGATTTGATGTCTAGAAAACTGACCTGTTGAAGTTTGTCTGCCCTCTGCAGATGAAGGTACTTTACGGCAGTTTATTTTTCACATTTGCTCTGAGCTGTGAATGCATAGTTGAGCAGGGTCAATCTGTTTCTAAGTTTCATAGGTCTCAGGGGGAGTCAATTTATCTCTAAAATTAATTTTCTTATAATCTCCCATAGAGTCATTTAGGTTGAAAAAGAAGTCCAGCAGTTATCCCAGGACTGATGAGTCCATCCCTAAACCACGTTGCTATGCACCACATCCACACATTTTTTAAACACCTCCAGGCACGGTGATTCCACCGTTACCCTGGGCAGCCCGAGTACTTCACCACCCTTTCAGTGAAAATTTTATTTATTCCTAATATCCAATCTAAACTTCCCCAACTTGAGGTTGTTTCCTCTTGTCCTGTCGCTTCTTATCTGGCAGAAGAGACCGACCCCTGGCTGCCTGCAGCCCCCTGTCAGGCAGCTGTAGAGAGCAGTAAGGTTCACCCTGAATCTCCTCCTCTCCAGACTAAACACCCCCAGTTCCTTCAGCCACTCCTCATAGGACTTGTGCCCCAGCTCTGTTGCCCTTCTCTGGACACGTTCCAGCACCTCTACATCCCTCTTGCAGTGAGGAGCCCTAACCTGAGCATGGTATTTGAGGTGCGGCTGCACCAGTGCCCAGTACAGCGGGATGATCACACTGGTTTGGATGCAAGCCAGGATGCTGTTGGCCTGCTTAGCCACCTGGGCACACTGCTGGCTCATGTTCAGCTGGCCGTAAATCTTTGTCAAGTTGTGGAAATTTAAACTATAATAATAGTACTCATTTTTATATATATTTTAGGTTATATTCACACCAGCTGAGTTTATGAATGTTAAAAGCACAGGAAGCATCCCTAGAGATAGGGAGTTTTGCTGTTGTTGGTTTGGTTTGATTTGGTTTTAAGATGGGTATGTAAACCATGTATATTGAAGAACTGAAGAATCACAAAAGCATGAATTTGACAAACTGCCTATTTAAATGAATCTCCATGCTTACATACCAAATCCTGTTGGGTTTGGTTTGGTTTGCTTTATGGCAACCAGTGGTAAGTTTGGGGGTTTGTTGGGGCAGGGCTGTAGTGAGTTCAGTGGCATCACAGTAACAACATCAGCAAAAATTTTTAGATTTAATTAGAATTTAGTTACAGAAAAAGTAACCATACTCTAAGGATGCACCCCCTCCCCATCCTCCTCTACCAGTAGCTGGCATGGGCTGTAGACTTTGTTTATAACATGCTGTGTTTGTGAATTTCAGCAATGGTAATAGGTGTTAGAAATGAAAGAGGCATGCCAGTGGTCACATGTGGCAAAGTAAGTCCTCGGAAATTGGAATGTAAATTGTTTAGAAAAAAAATCATGCTGATTACTTCTACAAACAAGCTCATCACAACAGGACGATGTAGTGGCATATGTAGTAGGAATATTTTATGTAAATATACCTATGTCTGAGTAATAGAAAGGTGTTAACTGGAAACTTATATCCTGCTGTTCCACTTCATTAAGTTTTTAGTATTAAACCTCCACAAAATTAACTGAGAGCTTGAAATCTTGGGAAGAATATTGTTCTCTTGGTTGTGTGGGTTTTTTATCCTTCTCTTAAACAGGTATTGTTTTTCTTAACAACTTAATAGCAGAGTTATGTATAAGAACAGTAATTACTAAATAGTAGGGTATTTCCAGAATTACTTGGTGTGAAACATGGCACACAAGCAGTCAGATTTGTAATTTTTAATTCAGCTATTATAGATACTACAATAATAATATATAAAGAGGTAGCATCAGTGCTGCTTTTTTCCCCCCAGTTTTAAATCACTGCATATCTTAGCTATTGTGTAGCTTTGTTTATATATTTTTATATGTATTTGTACATATACACAGATGCAGATGTTGGCTCAGATTGTGTCTTGGAACTCCACTTGGTTAATGGAGAATTAGTGCAATAGTGTTCATGCCACAGATCACAGCACTGATTCCTCAGTGTGACTGTGTATTTTGAAGACTCTGCATTGCTTTGCTCACGGTGTTAGCAATTGCATTGTGAGATGCTGGAATGGCCTTTTGGTGCATCCTTGGCCTACCTGCTGACAACCTTTGTGTGTCCAGGGAGGTGAGGGTTGCATAGGTGTTACCACATCCCATCAAGCAAGTGAGGAGATTTAACCTGTACAGCTGAAATGGTATTTACACTTAAGGGAAATAACCCATTATTTTTCACAGAGTTCTCTCAAGAGCATTTGCTGCCCACATTTTACAAACATGTTAATTAAAGCTTAGTAACTGAACGATTCATGTAACAAAGCAACCATTTGTAGTCAGATGGATTAGGTTTTCCCTTGCTTGCCTCACACAACTGTATTGAAGTAACCCTGTAGGTTAGTAATATGGAAATAATAAAGCGGATGTTAGCTCCAAGCCTCTGAAGCGGTCCCAGCTCATTCATAGGTATCGTGTGTAAGCCCAAAAGAGTGATGGCTCTTCAGTCCTCTCTCCTAGGCTGAGTACAGCTGGATCACTCAGGGAATATTTATATAAACTGGCCCAAAGGCTGGCAGGGCTGTAAGCGCCTGGTTCATCTAGGTAGCTTCTGCCACAGGAAAGGTCTTTGAGCTCTGATTTGAGAGATTCTTTTTTATAGAATAAGCCAGTTTCTTCTTTTCTCATTTTCTTGGCTCCCTGATGGGAGGGCAAAACACGAGGTGCCAACTTGCTTTTCCTGTTACTAGGACCCTCATATGTACTACTTCATTTTTTTTTCCCCTGATCCTGTCCTTAGATCTTTATTCATCTGTACTGCAGCATGATGGCCAAAACTGTCCTAGGACTTGACCTAGAGAAGCTCAAGCCAGAAGGATGGAAAGTTATTCCCATATTTTACATTTATATTTATGTTGTTATAGGAACAGATTTTTATCTCGGATTCTTCTTTCCTTGTTTTATTTTGGCAAAAGTATCTCAGCCTGGGACATTGTAACTTTACGTACTGTTGGACTACTGCAGCCTACCTAGCTTTTGGGTTTTTCCCGTTGTTGTGTCTGGTCTCCTTCAGCCTACTACCGTTCTGTCAGAGACCCCATCAGGAGCTCTGTGAACCATGCAGGCCGGAGGCTGGCTTAAAACAGGCTTGTAATTCAGTGTTACACTAACTTCCCCATTTCATTTGAGAAAATGTCACCTCAGGTTCTGTGAGAAGTTGCAGTGACAGCATGCCTTCCTCTGGAGGTTCATCTGTTTTTATCCACCAAGCTTATTTCCATGTTTGAGTGTATTGAGTGTTGTATTGTCTTTACGTGCTTTATTCTTGACCAGTCTGTTGATCCTTATTTATTCTTTTCTTAGCATCTAAATCTTTCTGCATTGGTTACTTGGTAAATGTTTCCAGCACCTCTTCTGTTTGTGAAGGTAGCTGACTGTGCTTCTTTCTAAGGGTGGCAAATGACTTTCCTGAGTCCTATGAAATCTTCTCAGTGCTTTCCAGAATTTGTAGTTTTGGTTGGACATAGCTCTTGCTACATTGCATATAGGGTGGCTTCAGTGATTTTCAGCTCTCCGTAGCTAGAAGCTCTCACGGATTTCTTCACCTGCTGTTTTCTTTTTTCAAAGGACATTTGCATCCAGTTCTCTGAACAGTTAAAATAATTTTCTTTTGGTGTCATGTTTACTTTTTTTTTTTCTTTTCCCAATGCACTTTCCCTTTTATTTCCAGATTTCTGAGGGACACACAGTGAGACTAGATAACCAGTTTTTGGTAGGCATTTTTGATTTGTTTTACTGACTCAGTTTTTGGCTTTCACGTTGTCTTTTTCAGCAGTAGTGTGAAGACTGTCCCGCTAATTTGGCAAAGGAGTGTCTAAGGGTATTCCTTCTGTTACCAAACTAGATCCCAAGTCTCTTCATCTGTGCTTCCTGGAGAGCCATCCTCTAACTGACAGCCGAGAGCATCCGAGTCTGTTGGTCAGTTCTTGTGCTTATCTGTCTGTCTGTGCCTGTCCTGCCTGAGTGCGGGCTCATGAGAGCACAGGCTGTGACCCTGCAGCCCTCATGCTGCCTGTCAACCAGCATGTCTGCTAGCAGGGTGGGTTAATTAACAGGTACGAGTCTTTGCTAGATCACTGTTAACCTGTAACCTCTTCTCTGTCTTTTGAGCCCCTTCTCTGGTGGTCGTGAGGGTCTTGTGCTTTTGGTGGGTTCCTCTGCAGGGAGCATCTCCACCTGCTCCCTGCTGGTGAACTCCCTGTGGGCCTGGATGGATCCTCCAACACCTGTACCCCTGTCTGGGCAGGACCCACAGGGGTGCAGCCACCCACAGGAGGAACACTGCTGGAGGAACAGGCGTCAGTGCAGTTATCCCTCGGCTGTCAGCTCTGCCCTCCAGGGCATGCCTGACAACACAACAAAAACTTTGCTCTCACCGCAAGAGCACCTGCTTGGCTTTCTCTGCTGAGCCTGAACCACCAGGGCGAATTGAACTCTCCTTGTTCTTGCTTTTCTATTTGGCAGCTTAACCTTTTTGTGAGGGAGTGTTTGGCCCAGGCTGCAGTGGGGTTTTGACACCCCTGGGTCCAGGCAGGGTGTGTGCATGCTGCAGCAGCAGTGCATCAGGCGGTTGTTATGCCGGTCGCTAGGCAGTGTTTTAATATTTACCTCCGTGTCTGACACACATCGGTGTGTGGCTTCACCCCTTCTGCAGTCCAACTGTCATGCTGCAGCAAATGCAGCCAGTTAACAGCTGGGCATGGCTGGGCATGGCGCATAGCCCTTGGAAGAGGAAAACTGGAACAACCCACAGTAAAAAGCGGTCCCCCAGAGTCTGGCTGGTGTTAACAGGCTGTGTGGTGGCTACCATGAGGGGCTGGACCTTGGCAGCTTCTTGCATTGTCAGTCTGCAAGGCTCAGGGTGGTTGTACACTAAAGGGCTTGGAAGAGCGAGGACCCCTTTCTTACTTGTAGTGGCTCCTTTGGGGGAGAGAGTGGAAAATTGAAGACCTTGAATATTGCAGATTTTGGGCAAAAAGTGCCATAAATGAAGCAAGGCACACTGTGCCCCTGAGGAAGCCAGAAGATCATGGTAGTACAGCCCTGTAGAGGTGGTCTGCAGCAGGGTGCCCTGTGCTTTCCACCACCCTTCCTGCTCCCTGCCTCCAGCTCCTTGGTATGACGGGCTGTTGTTCCCCAGGTCAGCCTTTACAGGCAGGATGGCTTCGCATTCTCCATTAGCCACTGATCAGCAGCCCTGCATTAAACCGCTTTCTACTCCCTAACTGTTCTTCCTCCATGAGGATTTAAACCCCTCATTGCATAGTTTCTGCTAGTTACTGCCATCCAGCTGGACAGAGTAGAGCGAAGCAGCTCAGTTCTTCAGGAGGTCTTCACTTATCTCTACAGGTTGTAGTAGTGCTGCTGTGCTAGAACTTGGGAAAGAATTTTTCAGTGTACCGTAAGAAAATGGCTTGGTAGTTTTCTGAGGGGAGGAAGGGAGAAGAGCTCAGATAAATGTGTTTTTATTAAGTGGAGGGGGACTAGGGTGACTAATATGAAGGTGTAGAACAGAACCTGTTAGTCATGTAGAAAGAATTCAGATTAATTTCTTGGAGAAGAAAGAAAAGGAAAGGAAAGGAAAAACTATGAAAGAGCAAGTTAAGAAAAATATGCTGTTGCCTACAGATTACCTGATGGTGGTAGTGAAAATATAAGAAAAGATTGTTTAAAAACCTTTGTTCGCTGTACTGGTGTAGGAGGCTCTATACATTCCTATGAACATCTCCACCCATACAAAAGTTTCCGTCCATTACGTAGTCAGTCTATACATATATACATATATGGAAGAAGATTCTGTAGTGTGACAGTTGCAAATTCGCTCTAGTATGTATTTAGAGTAGTCAAACGTCTTACTAAGGTGTGCCAGGTACGCTGGCAGGGAGAGCACGTCGTTGCTGTCATAGTGTACCTTTTAAATTCTGTACAACTTTGGTCTTATTGTTGAGAAATGCTTGTACTATGAAAAGTTACAGAAAGGAGAAAAAGTTCTGCGTGGAAGTGAAAAGTCACTCGTAAGTATGGAATAGCAATGTGGCCTCTGAGTTCATTCAGACAATGCGTGTTTTCGTACAGCAAGTGGCATGGTAAACATGAAGAGAAAACTCTAGAAAAACTGAGAACTTGATCTGTTCATTTAAATGTAAACTATGAATATCTTGCTGTGATCAAGATGTCATATACAGCTTTGAGCATAGGGGCATGAAACAGGAATGGAGTAGTAGTATTGCATCTGTATAAAGTATTGATGAGAAAATTAGAATATTAATTTCTGGCCATTGAAGATTGATACAGTCACAGCAGAATTAAAACATGCTGCTCTTGGATTAATGTCACTGAAGCTAGGAGAACAGACCGTGTCATTTGCTGCTTCTCCGAAAGGGTCCCATGTTACATAGAAACACTTGTGTTTGTGTTATATACAGATTAGTTACTCTTCTTGAGTAAAAAACATGTTTGAGTTTGCCAATATAACATTAAATATTTTGTATGTCTGAGGAAAAAAAATGTTTTGAGAAGATCTATAGGCATGATGCTGTCAAAATCCTACATATATGTATTGTATAAATACAGGCAAAACAGAAGACCTAAAATGATGACCCTAATTTTCAATAATAATTTATTCTTAATTTTTAGCTGGATATCTATTGAATTCAGGTTGCTTATGCTTGCTTAATAGAAGTATTTGTAACAAAGGTGAAAATAATTAATTTGCTTTTTTTTCTCTCAGAAGCAGTCCCCATCTGCAGACACATCAAAACCACAAATTGTGAAGCCATCTGAAAAAAAGGTATGAATTCCTGAGAAACTCATGCTTGCAGTTAAGCACAAATATATGAAGCAATGGAATTTCTTTTTTAGCACATTGATACTGAGTAACTTTGCTTTGTTTATTTCTTGTCTGCAGCTTAGTTTACTCTTAAAAAAATACTTAAGAAATACAATGCAAAGCCCTGAGAGGTTTTATGACAGCAATAAACAAACTTTTAATTAAATATTTTAATTTTAGATGAGTTACACTTTGTGACATGTATATGGCTCCCCCCAGTGTAATTACAGGGTTATTTACCTAATGATAATTTTTCACATATCCAAAGAATTCAGGACAGGTTTCAGCTTTTAGTGTTTGTACAAGTGCATCTTCTCGTTGATTGTCTCATTGTCTGTCTGACAGCTTCCTTGCCTTTGTCCTTTATGCTTGTTCTGTCTTGTTTTATGACTACAACTTCTTCAGCACCAAAGCTGTGTCATCAGTCATGTACTTAACTTGTACTGAGTCATAATCTTCCCTTAAGCTTCCATTGCCAAACAGAATTTCGATCTATTATTTAAACAAATGATTAATGATTCTTTCCCTCTTTCATTTTCCGTAATAGTAACAATGAAACCAACAAAATTACTTAGTACCTAACTAGACCAGCAGGCTTTTGTGTAGTAGTAGAAATTAGGACTGTCTACACTGTGTGTAAATAGAAATAAAGGAACCTTAGAGCAGTGAGGTTGGAGGGAGTCTCTGGAGGTCATCTAGTCCAACCCTCTGGTCCAGGCAGACCCAGCTCTGCAGGTCAGTTAGACTGCTTCAGGCCTTGCCAGATGAGCATTGAACACCTGCGTGTGTGCAGGTTACACAGCGGCCCTGGGTAGCCAGTTCTGATGTTTGTTCACCTCCATTTTTATGTTTTGGGGTTTTTTTTACTTTCATCAAATGGGGACTTCCTTTGCTGCAAGTTGCATCATTTGCCTCTTGTAATTTTAACCTGCATCCCTGAAGACAGTCTAGCTCCATCTTCTCCGTACTTGGTGTTAGCCATTACATTCCCCTCAACTTCTAAAACCCTTTTCCTCCATGCACACACCTAAGACAGACTAGTAGCAATGAGCTGATGATGATTAAACCTTTTCCATTTGTGCACAACCATCATTACTCATAAATAAAGGTAGCTGCAAGTCT
Source organism: Falco naumanni (assembly GCF_017639655.2). Taxonomy (NCBI): domain Eukaryota; kingdom Metazoa; phylum Chordata; class Aves; order Falconiformes; family Falconidae; genus Falco; species Falco naumanni. Next base: position 8,338,560 of record NC_054080.1, read on the forward strand.
CCAGTTTCATCTTCCTGTTATGTTTGTGAGCAAGCTCATTTGTATCATGTTTGTAACTGATGCTGTTCTCCATACGGTTTAACCCAGACAGCTATCTAAAAACAGTGATGGTCTTTCCCTACTTGAAATTTTAAATAACTCTCAGAAGAATGTGCTAAATTTCTAATCAGATCTTTAAAATTGCTGTTTGCAAGATGAGACTGTAATAGACTAGCAGAGGCATACTTAAGCACTGTGAGACTGATAAACACAAATCCTTTTGAAAGAATGCCCTGCATTTGCATGTGTAAGACAATGTTTTATTTTAACGTCTGTTGCATTATTAATGTCTTCCTCCTGCTGGATTAAGCAAGTTACCCGCATTTTTGACAGCTGACTTCTTTTGAAAGAAATCAGGCCGCTGACTCACTTTTATTTCTAGTCCTAAATTTCTTGCAAATTAAATCTTTCCTAATTGCCTGCTATAACCACGTCTTGATATGTTTTTTCTTACAGTCTCTCTAGTGCATAGCTGCTCTTAAGAGCAGCTATGTTTAAATGTGCTCTGGGTCTCTCTTTAGCTCCTGTGTGCAAATCCTTTGTTTCAAATTAACCCTCAGTATTATGCCTCTTCTGAGAGAACTGTGAGTCACTGCAGCAGAGGAAGGAATGTGGAACTTCTTGTTTTGCAGGTGAAGCCCCAGGGTTAGGTGGGAAGGTTGGAGGACCAGGGTGGAGAGCAGGCACCCAGTGGCTTTGGCTGGAGGAGTGGATGAAGGATTTTGCCACCGACACAAACATGTCCCGTGCCGCTTTCTTGCCACTTTCTTCCCTTCACACGCTTCTGTGCAACTGCAGTGTAAATTAAGGAACTAGTTAAAAGTACTATTTTTCTTTTTCAGCTATTTTTCAGTTTCCTGAGTAAGTTTAAAGTATGGTCCCTCAGGTACTGGCACAGTGCAGATCAAAGCAGGCAGTGGACTGGGAGGTAGAACACCTTTTTCTCCATAGGAATTCAGTGTACACTGTGAACTGATGCTATGGCTTCAGGCAGTGACTGCTCACCACTGACTCAGTTTAAAGGATGATGGAATAGGTGCCTTTGAATGTGTAGTCTTGTGCTAAAATTGTTGGTTTGACTGGCTTGGTAATAATTTCTTTTTTACTGGATTTTAACTTTGTTATTGCTAGAAGTCTGTCTAAATAGCATCTTCATGTGTATAAGTCTTGAATCAAAGGATTGCCCATGGGAATCCATATATTCTTCAGCATTGTCATAGATAAATTTACAGTATGAGCAATTCTACACATTTTTAAAGATAGGATGAATAATGTATACCCTACACAAAAAATGCGTTGTGTTAAGTAAAATAAAATTTACAATATATATATAGGTTAACAAAAAAGGTATGCAGGTGCTAATAAATGGTTTGGCAGGCTGAGAATTTGAATTTATGTTCTGTACAGCTATTGTTGGGTGTTGACAGAAATGAAAGTTTTACTGTCCTGCGCAAAAGATGTTTACTTTTCTTCTGAAAAGCATGTAAGGAAAACCTGAATCTGTGCTCTTTAACAGCAGAGTGCTTAAAGTCCTGAGCAGGCTGCAGTCCCACGTCAGGAAAAATCAAACTCTGTGTTTTTAGAACTTCATGCTTGCACTGCTGTTCTTTGTGGCCTTTTACCCCAAACCTGGGTTCTTCACCCGGTATGCCAGAACAATCACACAGCGAGTCAGGATGCTGGGTTATCGCATGTCTGTGCAGAGATGGGTGCTGGGCGCTGAACCCACGCAGCTAGCACACCTCTCCCCACACGGTAAAACACTTTGTGCGCTTTGAACAACTGCTCACAGTGACACCTGGTCACCCTTAACTCTCCTTGGTTCTTGCAAGCCTCATCTCCATTGAAAGGTGCAGCATCCTTTCTTTCCACAGAACATGGGCTGTGGGGAGGGGGCTTTGTTAGCAGGAGTCTCTCTTTGCTCGAGGGTCAATCTTTTAGTGTGATATTTAGGATAGTTCACACATAGTTCCAGCAATTTTCTATTTAGTCTTACTAACCATTTGGTTCTCCTTGAGCTATCTTGCTGTGTCCCAGCTTGATATATTCATGGACTGTTCCTTCTCCCAAGACCATACTTAGTTATCTGCTTGTAAAGATTTCATGTTCTGTTTTTCAAATTCTTTCTTGCTTTTCAGTAGAGATATTTACTTTTTTTTTCCTTTCTTGTTTTTGAAGTAAATAGTTCTTGTATCAGCCTTGCTGCCAAAGGACATCTCATGTCTGATTTACTCTTTGCTTTAGATGTTACTGTTTATCGTCCAACTTTTTTAGCATAAAAACTGAGAAAATTCAGGGTTACCTTTTAGATACAGGATTGTTTAGTGTACGGGTACACAAATGGATGTGTGTGCCTTTGAGTTAACCATATAGTAGTCATGTTGGGAGGTGTACAAATGGGAGCATATAACCATGATGGAATCTGAGGAGTACTGTGCTTTAATCAGGTTAGACATGAAGACAAAATCCAAAGGGAGGAATCTGAGAGGCTAAGTGATTTTTTTTTGAGATTTTTTTTTTCTTAAATTTTATTTTAAATTTTTTCCCCACTTTGGAGTTTGGGAATTTTTGTCCTCCCTCTCTATCAGTATTTTACCTGTTATTACTTACTTGCCTATGGTGTTGTGTCCTTTACTGTGGTCTACAGCTTAAAGACCTTTGCCCAGCTTATACCCAGGCATGTACATTTTTATGCATGTTCAGGATTTCCCAGGCAAGTGTCTGTGGTTCAGTGTGTGGGTGTGAATACTTGCATAGCAAATGGTAAACGTGTATAGCAAATTTCACTGTGTGGTCAGCTACAGAACAGAAGCTGGATATATCTAAACAGTAATCAATGTTTGGCAGCTGAAATGAAAACAGTACAAAGCAATGAAAAAATTTAAATTACTCCTAATGGATTCTCTGGGTTTTTTTGGGTTGTTTGCTGACTTTTAATAGGCTACTGGGGAAAAACTTCCATTATTTGTCTCTTAGTAACTTTAAATAGGCTCAATGTATTAGTAGGATGGAGGGGATGAGGAAGGCTTGTGTCTGTGCCCCCTTATTTCCTAGGCAGAGTTCAGAACTTCTCTGCTTCTGGTGGGCATGGTGCAAGAAGACATGATGCTGGTGTCCGGTGCCAGTTCTGGAGGAAGCGTAGGTCTTCCAGCCTCAGCCAGGGAAGGGGCCTCAGCCTCAGGATCCACGTCCCCCAGGGTGTGCACGGGGCTGCTCCCTGCAGATCAGGTCATGCTTCCCTGGGTCCATGTCCTCCCCTGGCTGTTCAGTGCCCAGAGCTTCTGCAGCTTGCACAGGAGGCAGCAGCCTTTTCTGGGGCATTGCTAGGTGACATTCCAGTACCTTTGTCTCTGTTTGTGTTAATTGTAGCACAGCGAAGTAGCAAGAGCAGGAAAAAATAGTAAGAAAGATATGGTGAGGAGGCCAGGATTTTCAGTTTTCTTTCTTCTTATCAAATACAACTACTCTTTTCTAGGTTTTGTTCTTACGTGTTTCTACTAGTAGTATTGTATTGCTTACTGTACTTGGTAAATCACCGGAATCAGTTTTGTGGCACGGCTGCAGAAAACTTTCAGGTGTAAATGAAACTTTGTTACATTTGTTTAGTACCTTCTTGCGGTCTCTTTTCATATGAAGAGTGTGTGTGTGTCTTCACACGTGTCTGAGTGCCCTTAAATCGCTGGAGCAGGGGATCTGTGCCAGAATGTTGTAAACTGCAAGATCGAAAGACTGTGTATCAGTCAGATACTGTGTGTGCTCCCAAGTATGAATCTGCCTGATGTTATTCTTTATATAAGCTGACGCCTTAGAAATAACCAAGCGTATTAATCTCTGTCTGCGTATATATGTTACTTGTATTTCAGTCCACACCAACAACCAAAACAGAATCTGGAAAAACCATGCAGTCATACAAGGTAAATACTTACCTTTCACTTTTGGCGAGTGGTTGTACTTTGGCCTTTGACTGTCTTTAAGAAAAGAAGCTAAACTCTTTGCTACTACTGTTCAACATGGAACTGCTGTGTGATTAGTAACATACCTGTGTGGAAAAGAGCTAGGAGCTGACAGGTGTGGAAATGGAGTGTTTGGGGAAAACTTTCAGGATGCTTTATTGCTTCACAGCAGCCTAAGAAGTGTTCTGTTAACTGTCTTTAAATCTGTCTTATGCTTTTTTGACCTAGTATAGATCATGTTCTGTAGCATTTAAATGCGGTAGGGGTAAAAGATCTCATTTTTTTGTTTTATGATAGCCAACAGACTCTGCAAATGAACAGCAGTTCAAAATGAGGCAAAACGATCAGGATCCCAGTGGTGTAAGTTGTATAATATCTCTCTCTCTCGGCTTCTTGTGGTATTTGTCTGTCTTTCTTCCTGTCTTTCTTTAAAAAATAATAATTCAAAACCCAAACCAAACAAACCCAGCCCATAACTATTTCATATCTAATGATAATAGTTTACCTCTGCACAGGTAAAAAGCCAGACCTTGCCTCCTGTGACAACAACTTCTAAACCAAATAATACAGGACAAGTAGCTGTAACTTAGGCTGATCAGCTTCCTAAAACAACCTCTACAGAGACAGCAAAGGTGTAGTAGAAGTAGCAATCCAGTTTTTATTATTTATGTTATTGTAGGGGTTAAAAATCCACATCAAGATGAATTCTTATGCTGAATATTGTAAAGTGAGGCTGAGCCCCCAAAAAGCACAATGTAGAAAAGCTCAAAAGCTGTCTTGTGTTTAAAAGTGTGTATGAAAAGCCTCCTTGTGCTTTTTCAAAATCTGGGACTTAGAAACTTCATGCTTTACCCAGTAATTAACTTAAGCAACATCCTGAATATACCACTTCAGGCTAACCCATGACAGCGTTAATGGACAAGCATCAGCTGCAAGTAGAGCTGCCCAGCCAAGATGGTGTTGGTAGTTTGCGCAGGTTCTTTGGTGATCCTGATGTGCATCCACCTTTTGTTGTCCTCTTTGTATGTCTGTCTTCATTGTCCAACACACTCTCCAAGGAGGTAACATTAAGATCACCAGAGATGTGGTCCTGCTCCCATGTGTTACGTGTTTGGGGCTCCTCTGTCATTCATGCAAGCTTTTTTGCAGTCATTCTTTTTCCAGGCCCTTTCACAACTGAAGGCAAATGGAAGGGACCACCTGGTCAGTCAAGCAAATGCTTGCTTTGTATGAGCATTGCCATCATGGAGCTCCTTCACCTGTGGACTGCCAGGCATGTTTGTAGTAGCAGGGTTGGGTCCAAGTGCAGCAGGTCAGCAGGTTATCCATTTGCAGTAGGGTACCCCATACACCCTGACTGCAAGACCCTGCAAAAAATCTAGGAAGAGAAAGGTTGGGGGAAAAGTTTGGGAGCGGTCATTTCAGGGGGGCAAGTGGAGAAAAAGCTGAAGCAAAAGTGTGTGGTAGAGTCAGGATCTAGATCTTTTGGTCTGGTCTGCATGACTGGGTGAAAAGGCTGTTTTCTTACGGACTTCATTGCCCAGTGTACAAAGAGCCAGTCTCACACACAGGACCGCAATAGCATTTATCACATGGCTGTGCAGAGATGTCTGCTCAAACCATGCAGCTAGCACACCACTTCACACGCAGTAAAACACTTCGTGGGCTTTGAACAACTGCTCACAGCTATGCTTAGTCACCCTTAATTCTTGTAGTTCCTTGCAAGCCTCATCTCCATTGAAAGGTGCAGCATCCTTTCTTTCCACAGAACATGGGCTGTGGGGAGGGGGCTTTGTTAGCAGGAGTCTCTCTTTGCTCGAGGGTCAATCTTTTAGTGTGATATTTAGGATAGTTCACACATAGTTCCAGCAATTTTCTGTTTAGTCTTACTAACCATTTGGTTCTCCTTGAGCTTATCTTGTTGTGTCCCAGCTTGATATATTTATGCTGTCTATCCCTCCTCCCAAGGCTGTGTTCCACCAGATGTCTGTAACATCCTCTGTTTTTCAAATTCTTTCTTGTTTTTCATTACAGATATTTACATACTTTGTATAAATTTCAAGTTTGATCTAATACTGAGCCAGCTGACTACAAGGCCAGGGTAATGTGAAGGACTCCTGTGGCTCTACTACAGGGGTCCTCAAACTTTTTAAACAGGGGGCCAGCGCAGATGCAGTGGCAGGCAGTCATCTGCGGCTGCTTGGTTTCCCCCCCCAACCCCCGGCGGGGGGGTTCTGTAAATACCGGGGGCCGGATTGAGGAACATGGGGGGCCGTATCCGGCCTGCGGGCCGTAGTTGGAGGACCCCTGCTCTACTACAACCCACTTTTTTTGCAGTAAATGAGAATGTCATTAGTGCAGAAGTCTGCATTTTGTGTTGGTCTTGCTAACTCCCTGAAACAGTTTTCGCCCTACTTACTTGGGTAGTATTTACTGCTGGCATTAGTGGTGTGTTGAGAACTGTCAGATATAAATGAAAGCTTTCAAAAGGGACTTGGAAGGGGCCTCATAGCTCTTCTGCACTGCAGATTTCTTCTACTGGCAAAACAGAGGTACAGTACTGGTCTGGTTTTGGCTGGGATAGAGTTCATTTTCTTCCATGGTGCAGTGCCATGTTTGGGATTTAGTATGAAAGTAGCGTTGGTGACACACTAATGTTTTTAGTTGTTTAGTTTTTTAGTTGTTTAGTTAAACCACAAGTCCTTAAAACAGCATGCTTTCTTTCTCACAGCAAAATCATGCTAGAAGCAGTGTATGTCTCCGTTGTATTTTAGATAGATGGTAGCTCACTCTGCCCAAGCATCTGGATGCTGTGCAGGTGCATTAGCCAGTTGCTGAGTCCAAAACAATATGCATGGCCTCAGAGCTGGATGTTTTAGGCTGGGCTTAGTATCATGCAAGCTGCAGCTACTCAACTTCCAGGCCACTCAGCCAGCAGGTAGAACCAACTTACCATTTTTATTCAAAGCATAGATGAACAAGGACATTGATATGCGTGCCTGGGTGGAGCATCTCTGCTTTACTTTGTTTCATCTCCAGAATTTTTAACATAGGGCCATATAATAAAGCCATCTGTTAATTGTTCTTTTATTTCTTCAGCCTAGTTCTGAGTGTATGTCCATGGAGGCTGGTGCAGCTGGTGCAGGCACAGGTGGTGCAAGTATATCAGCTGCAACTGTTCACTCAAGTACTGAGGTTGGTAAACACAGTCCCAGATAAATGTTTCCCTTGTAAAAATGGCTCAGAGAGTGTTTCTTGCTCTCAAACACTTCAGTTTCAGTAAAAATGAACAGGTAACTGTATTGCTATATAACAATTATGTATGGTGGTGAAGGGCTGATAGAATAGGTAACCAACTGGTGGCGTGTCATTTGTGGTTTGTCAAATATGATGTTTTTATAATCACTTTTACCACAACTAGCATGAAATTAATTACTCTTTGTCCTCAGAGGTTTTTTTTTAGACGTATGCATGTGTATCAGCTGGTGTATGTGTGTATGTATATGTATAAAAAAATACAAATGATCTTGTTAGTGACACTAGGGAACAAGTTTTAAGAGCGGTTCTCACTGAAAAATCTGGTAGGTTCAGGACCTACTGACAGAAAGCTTTTGGTTTTGTTGCCAGCGGTTTTCTACAGATCCACCAGCTGATTCAGGTTTTGTTTTTTTTTCCTTTGTACTGCATGATAACTTCTATAATGATTTGTTTATTTTTTAGACTGGTATGGATGAGTTGGCAGTAGATAAGCTAATAGATAGCCTAGCTGAACTTCAAGAAGAGATGTCTACTAATACTGTTTACAGTGGTCCGGAAGTTAAGGTATTTCATAGTTTTTGTTTTTATTTTTCAGAAGATTAATCTCTAAAATATGTCTGTAGATGCTCACTGCTCCATTGATCCACTGTTTGTCGGCTTTGATCTGCTGAGAGGAAAAACAGAGTTTGCACAGTTGCATCTTACTGCATTCTCAGTAAAACAGAAATTACACAGTTACTTATGCGTGGCAGTAGAAAACAGTGAAGTATCAACAAAGAAAGTTTGTTGGTTTTTGAACTGACTTCCAAGCATGGTCTCCAACAGATTTACAGAAGGCAGTGATGGAGGTATAAGAGAGCATAAACAACCTAGATTTCCTTTCTACTTGAGAAGGAGTAAAACATTGGGAATTTGAGGAAGAACATATACTTTTCTAAGTTAGAACGGGAGAGTAACATAAGAAGGATTAAGATTGCAAGCTCAATGACTCAGTGCAGTACTCAGCCATGATAAAAATTTTGGAATTTATAAATACTTGAAATTCAATCCAAGTACAGCAATACATTCTATAGTCTGAGACACTGAAATAGCTTGTGGTAGTGCAGAAGCAATCTGGCAACAGAGGTGCAGAGTTTTGCTAGATGACATGTACTGTTGAAGCTAGTCAAGATGCATCTGCATGACACAAGGTTCTGAAAGACATGATACAGTCGTGGTCCAGGATGGGCCCTCAGACCTAGCCAAGCCCTCACATTTTCTGTCCAGAAGTATCACTGTAAATAGCTCTGAATTAGAAATTTCTTTCAATAAACAAGAGTACAAAAACATTGTATGCATTCTTTTCATAGGAAGATGTATTTTCAAGTTACTTGGAAGAATTGGGTAAACGGGAAGGTAGTCTCCCTCCAGAGTACGTTAAATTGTTGAAGGTTAGTGAGTTTTAAAAAAATATCTTCATGCATGTTTTCTGTCACATTGTATGTTTTTGCGGCCCATTTACAACAAAATCATTTTTCGTTTTAGAGCAGAGTGGATGGCAGAGATGAACTCTTGCCAAAAGAGGGTGAAGAAGATGAAGTAAGACTTTTTCTTTTTATGTTGGAAGGTGAAAATAACGCAGTTATCATTGGATTCCTGGGAAAATTTATGTTACCTGTCTTCCAAAAATCTCAGGAAGAGGGAGAGGGCTGTGGGGTGCCAGATAGCATAGATACTGATAAAACTAAATGAAACTTGGCACAGATGTTTTTAATAAAGAAGTCAGAATTTTTAGGACACTAAAGCTGAAACAAGGCAAATAAATGCTCATAGGGGTATTGGATGTAATAACAAAAGGGAAGAAACAGTAGCTGTGCATGCAGGAGTCTCTTCTTAATGTCTTTAGCAAAGATTACTTGAATTTCTGTACTTAGCAAGAGAATTCTGTAAACCAGCTTGATTTTACTGTTTATAAGCTTAACATAGAAAAATGAAAACTGATCTGAAAAATGGATCAACGTATAAGGGGAAATATTTTTGATTTTGATGTGACAGCAACTAGCAGCATGTGCTTACAAAGTCATTGTGTGTGTGGGTAAACATGGAGCACACTCAGATTTTAAACTTGAGTTTGACAGTGCTGCTATGTGAACTTTAATAATCATAACCTAGTTGCCAATTTCTTGCTCAGAAACCACTGACAGAGGATGAGATTGCAGAGGCCCTGGCATCTGACTTTACCTGTGTAGCTTCCGCTGGAGAAAAGATTAGAACTCTGACAGAGGTATTGATATTTTTCTTGCTATCGCGTGTCTTTATTGCAATGAAACATTGCCATTATTATCTTAGTATTTCACTTTAAAATTATTTTGAAAATTTCCCTCTTTTTATTTCTGCAAATTTGCCTGTAATTTCGTATCTCTCAAAGAAACCAAGTAAGGAAGGAGAAATTGTGGAAGCACAAGCAGCAAGTTCCGTCAAGAGCTCAGTTCCTCCTAAGGAGAAAGAGACAAAATCAGAGGAGTCATACATAGTTACTCTTTGACTCGTTAACTTCTAGTTAAAGTTTACAAGCCCATGTCATATTTTATGTGTGCATGATCTTGTAGAGATGCTCATCATCCTCATTTTCAGATGTAAATCCTGTTTATCATGGAAAGTATAGGAGTAATAGAAATTGTCATTCCTCAGAATCTACTGTACTGGCCTTAGTGGGTCAGGTGATTTTTCCTTCTGGATTCTTCTGCAGAGTAACTGGGCCTCTTCTGACTAGAGGCAATAGAGTGGAAAAATGTATGTGTTTTCATAACTATGTGTGGTATGTTTAAAATGTGGATATGATGCAATTTTGTTATGTTTTCTAAACCTTTTTTTTTTTCTATGTAGAGAGCGAGTGTGACCTTACACTTCCTGGGTGTAAATGCCATGTCAAAGCATGTGGCAATTGTGTTACATGACATTGTGCTCTTTTTAAGTTGTTGGTTTTTTTTTAATTCCCTTCTGAAGAGGAGATGTGTCTTGATTAGACTGTGCTATATCCTGCAATGTGATGTTAAGGAAATGAAGTAAAGCCAAAGACAAATGACCTGTCTGGTGCTGGGGCATTGCTTCATATACAGCATAAAAGACATGGAAGTTAAACCTGTGTCAATTCAAAAAAACAATGACGTGATTTGCATATTTTCTTAAATACAGGAAATGGAAGGTGAAGCAGTGGAAGCTCTTCTTAATATTCTTAGTGAATCTGGACCGGTACCTGAAGATCTTGCCCATGTTGCAGGGATGTCACAGGTATCATCTTACTCTTTTTAACATCAGCTTTCAGACCCTCCCCTGGAATCCCAAGTTCCATTTGTTAGATACTGTGCATGTGTGTAAAATAATAACAAGGTGACTTACATGTCAAAGGCCTAAGGAATGTCTGAGTCTTACGTGATTAAGAGAATTAAGATATGAAGAAATCCTGAGTGGATGCAGGTAGACTAGAATATAGTAAAGTGGTCTGGAAAATTATATGTATTTCATTTGGCTCTAGGTACATACACCTTCCCCTGTGTTAGCTATAGTTGCTCAGTATTTTTTCCCCAAGCACTGAGCACAGTTTAGAGCAAACTTCTGTTTTGCATTAAGTTGCTGTTTGATTTCTAGTTAAGTTTTTGCGGTTTTAGTGTATGTACTGCTTTTCCCATTGGACCCCATTATCTTTCTAGTTTGGGTCTTGCCTGCCTTTGTATGTTCTAAGACTTTTGGTTTCATTCATCAGTTAGATTTTAGCAGTAGCCCTCTGTTTGCCTGTTAAACTTCGACTTTTTAGTTTAGTCTTGCAAACTCTTGTCTATAACCCTTGCTAGTATTAAGTTATTTTCCCCTGTGTTCACTTACAGCTCAGAGCAAATGACAGGGAAATAGTAGAAAAACATCTGTTGCCAAGAGAAGATGTCAGAGCTCAATTTTGACACATAGGAGCATGTTGGATTTCAGATTCAGTCTGAGCCTTCAGATTACTTCGTGGATGCACTGCTTCCTGAAGGAGGTCCAGAGAAATAAAAGTTGTGTTTCAGTAGCAGCAATGGAAAAAGATAAAGAATTATGACTTGTATAATCAGAGTGATGAAATCCAAGGAAACCTGTACACACGAAAATTCTAAAAGCACCTGCCACAAAGCTACGGCTCTGAATCATGTCTGTAGTTTTTCAGAATTTAAAATGATATAGCCATATTCACATACGGCATTGATTCTTAAATCATGATGACATTACCACAGAAATTTGATAGGAATAAATTAAGGAATTTTGGTATCTTGACATGGAATAATTTTATCTGACGCTAGTACCTCTTCAAACAGTAGGCTGAAGGATCTTGATAGTGAAGTTCAGTGTATTTTGAGTTTTTGTTCTCTTCCTCTTAAGTGATTTTTTTTGTTTGTTTTGTGATTTCTTCTTAAGGCAAAAGAGAAAACACAAAAAAAGGCTGAAGAATGTGATGATACAATACCACAACACAGGTTAACACTGGAGCTGGTATGTTTTTTATATCTCCATTGCTTTGTAAGTAGGGCACTGTGTCTGGCACGTTCTTTTGTCACAGAGAGGGAAAGAACATGGGGAATATGAGCAAAACTGGTATTTAATCAGTGGCTTTCTCCTGTTGGTGATTTCTGTACTTCTGGTTCCCTTCCCTTTCTTTGTGGTTGTGACTGGATTTTTCAGGCATTTTGAGCAAAGATCTAATCTTCCCAGGTCACACATTGGTTATCCAAGAGTGGTGTTACTTGTTTCCAGTACTAAAGCTTGGTGGTGTAAAATCCATCCCTTTGCAGAAGTGCTTTTAAGTATCACTTTGTAATATAACCTTGAAACACTATTGTAAAATGGTATGAGAATTACATTCATTTTTTTCAGATTGTCACTTCAAGTGATGGAGATTTGTTCAAAGTTAAGCAAAACAGCAATAGAACTTGGATGTCTTCATAAATTTCAGAATTGAAAGTTTTTGTGACGGTTATTAGTATAACTGATGTTGTCAAGGTTGCTATGTAAACTGGCCTTGCGGGAGCTGAATGTTAAGATTCTGTTTTGAAAGGAGCAGTTTCACCCCTCTTTTTAGAGATGTCAAGACTTCCTGACTACAGACCTGGGAATCAACCCCCTGTTTGTTCAAGTGCAAAAGACAAACTTTTGCACGCAGAGCATGTTTTACTACTGGGTGAATTCATGCTGGTTTACTGTGGAATTAATTCCTGGTGCATGTTGATACTGATAGGAATGAATGCTTTTTGGTGTCTTGGCCATTTGTGTTGGGTAGACGTCACATTTGCTTTTCTTATCCACTTACCTAGTATGTAAGAATTCCCTGTTTAGAGGAATTCCTGTTCCTATGTCACTGATTTCATCTTGCATGTATTATTTATTTTTTACTATTCTGCTGGTGATTATGGAGTATGGTACTTGTTATAACAATGGAAAAATGTTAATATTATTTACTTTACTTTTAGGATAAAGATGGAAAACCAATATTGCCAAAGACTGAAGAAAAACCTAAGGTTAGAAAACTGACAATATTGTAGGAGTGTGAATAGATACCCTGTTTTCTCCCTCCCTGTCATGACTTCTCTCTCTGCTGTTATGTAAGTCTCTTGGTCTGCTTGTGTGTTTACTTACTTGCACAAAACCTGCTGAAGTGTCAGGCAAGAGTTGGTTTTATTGAAATTCAGTGGCTGTAAATGAAGAGCTCATAGTAAGAAAAAGGTTTAGAGATTACTAAGATAGGAGAGAGTGTCTGCTGACACAAAGAAAAGCTGTATCAAGAGTTATTGTAAAGTATTCTGTAGCAGTCTGTTGGAGCTGTTGAAGGGCAAGAGAGGAAAAATCTTTTCTTGACAGTTGCTTCTCATTAATCAAATGAGAAGAATCATAAAATATAAAGGCACACGAGAGAAAGAAAGAAAATACTGTGGACATTTTCCTAATCACAAAGAACAACTTGGACTTCGCAAAAAGTATCCATCATGGTCTAGGAAGTACAAGATGGAATGAAAGGATTGAAGGAGACAGTTACAAAGGCTAGTTTAAAATGTACAGGTAGAAATCAAAAATTAGGGAAAGGAAACAAACTGTGCACTGAAGAAACTGAGGGCTTCACTTTGGAAATACTGTGAGTTGAGGAGTGCTGCCACAATTGGAAAAGTACAGGCAACCTCAGTTCTTCTGAAACAAGTGTGAAGGTTAGGACCAATCTGAGCAAGAATGACACTGTGCCTTTTTAGCAGAAATATGAAGTCATTTGTATGATTCAAGCTTGAAATACGTTGGAATGCAAAGACAGCAATCAAAAGAATTTACATCTGTGAAAATCTGCAGGTCTTGGACATGCAGTTGTCTTGAGTGGGTGATGTATAATAACTGTAGAGCTAAGCATGTCATAAGGAAAAAAAGAGAGGGAACAAGGCACAAACATTAAGAGACAAGCCTTCCTGTTTCACAGAGAGCACAAAATTGATGGCACACTAAAAAAAAAAAAAAAAGAAAAGAGAAGCTCCAGAAGAGGAACATGGCATGATTTAAGGGAGATTGGTTCATAGTTGAAGTGCAGTCCAAAACCAAAGCAGAAGATGAGCTCAGAATCATGTGGTCTTATGCCAAAAGAATTAAGTGGCTGGCAGAAGAATAAGTATTCCTATGCTCTTCCACCTCTGTCAATCAGAGACACCATAGTTGTTCTGTGAGTCAGTCACAGGGGTATTGAAGTCATATGTTGCAGTATTTGAAGAAGGTGATTTTGAACAAGATGTGTTCACCAGTATTCCTGTAGTATCACCAATAATTTAGATCTGTGAAACCAAAACCAGCAAAACAAAAAAGTTATGTTAATAGCTGAAAAATCTTCAATCACTTACAGTTCTTTCTTGATCTCCTAGTAAATGAAAAGTTTTTTCTTGATTTGAACTAGGGCTTCTGTTGCTTTGGGTCTCCATTCTGCATACCCTTAAGCACATGCAGTGGCATGACTTCTGGAAAAAAGTTGTTATTGCCTAAATGCATTTTTTATTTAGTGGTTTAAAGGGGAATTAAAATTTTATGGAAAGTGAGGCCTTACGTGATGAGGCATTTTGTAAAGACCTAATGGCACTGATCAACAAAGGAAGGAAAGTCATAGGGGAAAAAAAGAAATTCTCCTTTAGAAATCTAATTTTACATGTTATGAATTTGACCAAATGAGCCCTAACCAATTCAGTTCCATGCAGCATGTGAGTGGCAATCACTGCTAGCAAAGATTTAAACATGTGTAAACAGCAGTTTGAAGGCTCCCAGGAGCATTAGTAATAGATCATAGAAGTATATAGATCACTTAGTACTAGATCACATAGTATCAACAAATTGTAACAGATCACACAGTAGGGAACTAAAACTGCTGTTTATTAACTTTTCCGTAAAACATGTGCAGTGAAAACCACTAAGTATCAGCAGCCAGTGCACAAGCTAAGAGAACTTCCAGCTGATACTGCCTCTGAAGGAACTGTACTTCTGCTGGAAAAAAAGAAGAAAAATGAGAATGAGAGAATCATGATCTGATGGTGCTGCTTTCCACTACCTAAATGTAATTTATACTTGAAGCATTACAACAACATGATGCTGTTACAGTAAATACTATATAGTAAATATTAGCATTCTCTTTTTTTCTAATTAAGAGATTGTATTTTCAGTAGTCCTGTAAACAGTATTGAACTTAATGTTCTCTATATTATATTGACTTTTCATAACAAAGCAACTGACTCATTCTGAAAAGTAGTTTTCTTATTTTATGCACTACAAAATTCATGCTGTTGTGTTGCATGTAGATGTGAAAGGTTATTTCAGTGTAGATTACAAAAGTTTTCCTGCTTTCTGAGTAGCTGAACTGTAGTTCTTGAAAAAATAAATGACAGTGAGTCACCTGTAACACCTGTCTTCTTGCAGCTTTTGAGTGAATCTGATGTTTTTGATGAACTTTCAAAAGACTTTGACTACCTTCCACAGCCTGCAGTGCAATCCATACCATCAAAGCCCAGCAGCACATCCAAGGTATGTCTTTCTAGTTTACTGAAGATGCTATCACTGATAGTTTTGCTGAGACTGGATAATGCTACTGTTCTTTCAAGAAAAATATTTAATTCTGTTTCTGTTTTCTTCACCCTCATTGTGTTCAGTGGAACATGCAGTGTCAGCACTTGGTCCTTATTTGTGGGTCTTCTACCTTTAAATTTAGACTTTTCTTACTTGTTTTGTACTGTATTAAAAAAAAAGGCCACTTAACAGGAACAGGTACATCTTGGGTTTCTGAGCATATTCAGTAAAAGGCAGTGTAATTGTTCTGTTTCAGAAGCCTTCAGATCCTGTGTCTGCAAAAACTACTGAGGATGAAGTGGCCCCTCATGCCAGAACTCGTGTTGTGCACCATTCAGCTCCATCAGCTGAGTCTTCAGTGAGTAGTCTTAGCTGGAGCTAAAGCAAAACTCAGTGCTTCATTTATGCAATGGTACAACCTATTGTCAAGATGCTTATTTCAATATTGCATATTCTTCCTCCTTAGAGGTGAGGCACAAAGGCTGAGCGCTTTCCAAAAGTATCAAGTCAAGCACAAACTGAACAGGGAAGGTCAGTGACCCTCTTAATAGAGGAAGGCAGACTGACAGTTTTTGTGGTCTACTCTAGCTCTTGATGCTCTAAAAGGGATGCTCTTTGTAATGGGTCTGCAGAAAAACACAAATTCTGCAAAAAAATGCTGACTGTCATACTGAATATTTTGAAAGATTGCCTTAATGGCTGATATTCTTGCATCTCCTTAGATTATATATATGCTTCTGTTAAAAACCAAAACAAACAAACACCTGCCCTGTGGAACATTTTAGTTGTGAGTAAGTCTTTGGAAAGGAGAAACTTGTTTACAGAACAACCTGTGTCAGAGTTTCCTTATGTCTTGAACTCAGCAGATCCCAAATGTGTGAAGACAGTTAGGTAGTGAACAGTTTTTTAGTCTGCTTCTCAATTTTTACCTTTACTAATGTGTGGCTGGTGGTGGTAGTATATGAACTTCAGTGCAGCTGAGCTCCAAACTAAGAACTGCTTTTTACTGCATTGATACCCTTACAGGTTGGTCACATGGCAGATGAAGCCCTGGAAGCCTTGTCCAGTAGCCTAGGAAAGAGGGAGCCAGATCCAGATGAAGGGAAACCTGCTGTGGACAAAGTTAAGGTATAGAAACAGTCAGACCTCAAAACCAGACTGTTGATGTAATTATCTTCAGGATTACTATATTTTCTCAGGCTAGAAACAACTTAGGGATAATATTTTCACTTTTTTAAAAAAACAAATTTACTTGTGAAACCAGTTGTGTTCTGCTTAGGAAGTACTAGTAGGATTTCAACACAGTGAATACATTTTTTTAACAGTTTTGCCTATTACAGTACAGTAATTCCCTCAGCTTCTGAAAAGTGCATTTACTTAGTGTCTTACTGCTGAACCAAAGCAGAATTAACATGGATATCTGAGGTAGCATACAGTATGGTTCTTTTTCAAAGGTTAAGCTAGGAATGATGCAAAAGAATTTGGGGTTTGTCACTGATCTTGTCATTTTAACAGAGACCCTTAAGTAAGTCACTGAAGTAAGTGTAGTCTGTCTAAGGCCATGCTGTTCATAGCAACAGTCTGAATTGCCCCCATTTGCCACCCCAAACCATGAGCCAGATGGTACTGACTAAAGCCAAAAGTAGAAAGGATAGTGCTTCTGGTGGGCTGGAATGCTATCAAACAAGAGTTCCCAAAGTTGGCTTTACTTGCTCATTTTGTCATCTTCCAACATAACATGTATGGGGAAGTCAGCTACCAATTTCTCTGTTGCGCCTTCCATTCAGTGCAGGCCAGGTAGCTGTTGAGTGGATTAAAAAAAAAAGAATTAAAAGGCTTGGAAGGGTAATGCTATTCTGTTATTGGTCAGTGCTTCTCTTTACTTAACTCTGTTGTTCTTCATTGAAATATGTAGAGATGCTTCTGATACACAGATGAAGAAACAGCCAGAGAAATGAAGGCCTTCTCAAGAGAAAAGGCTCTCATTTAGTTTGATGAAATTTTTGTCTGGTACTTGGATTGGACCAGAAAGACTAATTTGAATCAGTAGACTTGAAGACTTTGAAAGCTTGCTCATTTGCATTTATGTTGGGATGTAGTTATTTGTTTGTCTGAATACTGTTTTTATTTTGCCTGCACAGGAGACAAATGAACAGGAACAACGCAAAAAACTGGGTGAAGATGAAGAAACAATTCCTCCAGATTACAGATTAACAGAAGAAAAAGTAATTTATTTAATGTGCTTAGTCTTACTTCCCTTTCATTCCTCAGAATATGTGGATGAAACTGAAATGCCATTTCATTTTGAAACGTTGATGTTTAGTTCACCCATTTTTATAGTATATAAACATTCTGGTTGTAGTTTCTGAATATCTGTTATCTGTCATTAGATGCATACGTAGGCACAGAAGTGGCTTAGATGTAAGTATTAGTGAATTATTTTGGCTGAGATTAGTGCACTGGAATCTCTCATTAGCTTTTAGTATTTTAGAATTTAATAAATTTTAATTGGTCAAAGCTGTTAAAAAAACCCAGTGCTTCAGGGTGGTGTTTTATACAAACATCACCACACAACTCATTTGACATAAATGGAATGCTTAGGTATAGCCAAGACTTGCACAACACTTGCCATTGTGAAAAGATACGACCTTTCTGGACTTTGCATCCAGCACTATTGTTAACAATCTGGAAGTTGGGATTTTTTATTTATTATGCTACTTCCATGGAGATTGGAACACGAAGGAGGGAAGCTCAGGATCTCACACTGAATCACTTTTCAACACTCAGATGTTTTTAAATTACAGTATTTTAAAATTTTCTTTGAGTAACACCTTGAATAACAGCAGTAGATGTTAGAGGTTACTAGATAGATCATTCTCTTGTGTTACACTGTCATTCAGTGAATGCTCTCAGAGTGCTCTCGTGTTGTGTGGTCGTTTAAGGACTACTTGGTTTAATGTAAGGGGATTTTTCTTTTATAGGATAAAGATGGAAAACCACTCTTACCAAAACCAGAAGAAAAGCCCCAGGTAAAAACATGAATATTCTGATAAATATTCATTAATTAATTACTTACCCTAATGTCAGTAAGGTTTCCCAGTCTTCAGTTTAAAAGTGGAGATAGATTGTGTTATCTGCTCAATTCTTAATATATGAAAAAGCTTAAAAGCCTCTTATTTTCTTTCTTTTTAATGATAGCCTATGAGTGAAAATGAACTTTCAGCAGGTTTGACAGAAGGATTTTCCTGTTCTCCACCATCTTCACCATTACCTACACCGACTGTAATCAAGGTGTGTATGTTTGATTTCTGAAAATCTGTTTTATTTTCAAATTGTTTCAATAATCTTGATATTTTGTTTCATTTAAAGTTTATGTAAACTTTTAAAAGTAGAATTCAGTAACTAAAATTTTGAAATTTTTTTTCAATAAATTAATAGGAGAGTGGGACTAATAAAAAAATCAGATAAGTTAGCTGCTGTATCTTTTTTACCTTTTGCTTGCATAAGTTTGAGAATTTTACAAGTGTCACTTGGGAATATAGATGGGCTTGATGGAATTTAGCTCCTCTGAAGGCACATTAAACCTGTCTGACAAGCTATGCCAGGGTTTAACCCAGTAGTTGAGATGGAAGGTTGAACTTGAACAAACTGAGGTGCAAAACAGTTGCATAGTGCTTCCCAGGAAGAGGTTTCAATATGAAATAAGTAGAGCTTCTAAGAAAAATGGAAGTCCTAGAAATACACTGTATGGGCATTGCATTTTAGATGCATGGAATTTGATGCATATTTTTTTCTCAGTCCTCGGTTAGTAATGAGGCTGTGTCTTGTTTCAGAAAATCAAGAAAGATGAAACACCTGCAGATTCCTTGGATGTCATTGCTGCTGCTACAGTTCCTTCAGTGCGCTCAGCAGCTCCTCTAGCCTCTCACTCAGTGAGAACTTTTTCTGTGGATCCTTACCTCAAACTAAGAACTGGCTAACGGGGAGTTTTTAGGTTTGGGCCCCTAGCTGAACCACACCTTTCTTTTCCTGGTTGTGTAATGAGAACATTTGAAATAATAATAGTATAGTCATTACCATAGTGCCAAAGTCATCTGTTAAGCCTATAAAAGGGTTAATGGAGTGAGAGGCAGCACCAAGACCTCCTTTTAATACCAGAACTTCCCTTCCTTGGTTTCAGTGGTGATGTTGCCTGGCTTCTTCTTTCTCCATTTTGATGTGTGCAGTGGGAGCTCCATCTAGTGTCTCCAGACTGATTTGAAAGTTGGATTTGAAGCTCCTCCAAGCTGGGTTTCATTTGGTTTTAAGGGCTTTTTTTCTAATCCGTTCTTGAATAAAACTGATGTGAATTAACAAAAGACCGTACATTGTATGAAGATAAAAATCTTAATAAGTTTGTTTTCAGATTGACACTTCCTTAGTAGCTAATCTGCAGTGATAGTGATATTTGCAAAATGAATAGCAATTACCAAAACCCAGCAATTTCATAGAACTGTTCTCATTAGATCAGTTAATCTTCTGTGTAACAAAAGAAAGCCATTAAAATAAATTCTATAGACTCTTCCTGAAATTATGTTTTCTGTAGGTCTAAATAGTCTGTAATTTTTTTCCCTCCGCTGTCACATAGCATTGTAATTACAAAGGGAGAGCTGATGGTTCATTGTTAACTGAAGTTGACAGTTCATTAGCCAGTACTTATATTAGTTTGATGAATTATATTATTTTTAGTGAAGATTTGCTGTAATGGATGTGTTAATACTTTGTTAGGGCGGAAAGGAGATGGATGAAGCCTTGGATCTCCTGTCTGATTCCCTAGGACAGAGGGAACCCGACCCTGATGATAACAAACCAGTTGTGGATAAAGTAAAGGTAACAAAACACGTTCTGAAGCTTGTGCAGTCTGAGGATAAAAAAAAATAAACCAAGCAAAAAACCTCCCCAGCAGTCTCTTGAGATATTTAACTTTGAGATTTATGAGGGTTTTTTAAAATCTATTTAGTAAATTTATAAATTAGTAAATTTAATACTGCAATACTACTTATATACTTGTAGGAGTATATGGCTTTCTGTATTTCAATGTGTATATATATGTATATATATATATATATAAAATACATTTCTATGGTTACTAGAAAAAAAAACCCATACTCTTTAAGTTGTCCTACATATCAACTGCTCTTCAATCAGATGTATTACTTGTGTGTTTTGTGAAAAATGTTGAATTTGTATGTTAACTAATTCACTTGGATGCGAGTGTTGAAATATTACAGGAAATTTACAAAATTACAAAGAGAAGACACCTGCAAAATAGTTAGAATAATATCAGTAAAAGGCACTGAAATGAAGTTATTCTAACTATTTTGCAGGTGTCTTCTCTGGTCTCTGTTTCTAAAATTAATTTTGTGGCCTTCTTTTTGTCAAACTTTTGATTTTTATAACCCCACAAATACCAAGTTCATTGATGATAGTGTTCATCAGTCCCATTTTGAACTTGCTTGTTTCTGCTTGTTTTGTCAACATTCAGTCTTTCTTCATATAATTGTATAAAGACTTTTCTGCTAATAAGAAAATAAGACACATTTCTGCATAATAGTAGTAGTAATAGTAAATTGGCAACTGAGATACTTCAGGTAAAGGACATTACTGGGGAAAACAATGACCAGAAGCAGCCTATGAATAAATGTAGGCTGGAACCTCGAAGGAGATTCTAAGCTCAGACCAGGCTCTTGTGTGGAGGTTGTTGGCTGCCTTCAAAACAGATTTGTATAGCCTGGGTAGTGTTGTCCCTTGCCATAGCAAGGGGGTGTACGCCTGATGTGCAAGACCTCAGCAACTCCTGTGCTTCAGTGGAGCTGGAGGAGCCTAGCTATCTTCATGTATGTTTTTTTACACAGGCACAGAAAATGCCTTTTTATATTCAAAATTTTAAAAAATAGAAAAAGAAGACATCTTTAAAAATGTCTGCATTGACAAATACAAAAATATTTTTCAGCAATATGTTTTAAAACCTACTTGTATCTAAACAAAGTGTTTTGTTCAGCATGGGTCTGGTGTGTTTGCCAGTAATCAAAGCAGCTTAAATTGGAAGATAAACATAGCAGAAGGAATGCTTCCCTCCTTGATAGAGTTTTCAGGAGCTTGTGGTGCTCTGCCTTCTAGTTGTGTTGGATTTGAACCTGACTCTGGCTTTTAAGCCTGATGAGAGGTGTAGGCTCATCTTGATCAGTCTGGGTGTGAGGTAGATAGGTGCCCTAGGTTCTACTAAAGGTACTGGCCTTCACAAGGAAGACATTGAAGGAACATCGGTTTTGTGTTAAAGTTACAGTGTATGGATAAGGTTCAATGTGGAAGTATGGAATGCTCCTTCTAGTCATACTGTTGTAAAGCAGAACTGAAAGTTGACATAACTTCATGTTTACGTTATGATGCTGCAGTGTATATATATGTTTAACTTACTAAATGTGTACACCTACTGAGAGCTAGTAATTTTTAGATTTTTAGGCATGAAACACACTTCATAATGAAATAAGTTTGGGGTTTTTTTCTGGTGGTTTTAAAATTCTGAAATAAAAAAAGGCATCTGTCCTAAGTTAGTGAGCACTCTGACTTACAGTTTCCTAATATTTCTAATATAAGTATTTAAGCTGTTGAAAAAATTTCTTTCAGGAAGAGGCTAAATCTGAACACAGAGATAAACTTGGAGAAAGAGATGATACTATTCCACCTGACTATCAAAAACTTCTGGAATCAGGTGAGCAGGTAAGTAAAAGCTTTTTTAGTCTGTATTTGCAACACTAGAAATTTCACGTATGAGCCAGTCTGTCTACTTCAGAATTACAAGGAGAGCAGGGAAGCTTAATAAGTGAGTAAGTGTGTCTACAATATATATGTATTAAGGTTAAACATGTAAATATCCTATACTTAGAGTAGCTATGTATAGGCTTGCATGCATTTAATTAAAAAAAAAGAGAAAATAAAAAAGAATTAGGTGGATTTTTTCAGGTGGACAAATAAATCACTTTGAAGCATCCAGTAGCAATCAATGTCCTGGAGATTCAGCAGTGTAGATGCCAGTTACAGTGGCTCAGTGTTTTGGGCACTCCAGAAGATCAGGTGAACAAATAGGCTGTCTTCTCTTAAACACCTTGACTTTATAGTCTGCTTTTAAACAGGAGGTACTTGTAAACTGTGAGTAATAATGCTTATTCATTCCAACTCTTTATGTTCCACGTTGGGGGACAAAGTGTATGTACAGGTACTTTTAAATTGGTGGTATACCTAAAGCCCTGTAAAACTGCCATTTGCCTGGAGCACATGACTGCTCTGACAGTGATTTGATCTTTTGTGGCTCAGGAAGCTGTTTTTCCAGGCATAGAAAGATGCTATCACAGATGTAGTCAAAGTAACAGACCATGAAAAGATGTCGTGAACTGACATTGAGTACACAGCATGAGAAATAAGTCAGTTCAGAATGGTGCAACTTCCTTGTCAATCTGTAAACTCCCAATGTCATACATAAGTGCTTGTATCCTAAAACTAATCTGACCAGTTCAAAATGAGAATGTAATCTTTCTTCTTCGCAAGGGTAAACCAGAAAAGCCAACAGCAAAGGATGATGTCAAACAAAAAGGAAAAAAGGTAACATTTATGATATATTTGGTTTGTGTTTGTTTCATGCTGTGTGCTCTGATAGTTTTTTTTTCCTAAGTAGTGTCACTGTAGGCTCGAGGCATGATTCATTGCAAATGCTTATAAATGCTGTTGAATGCAGTAGGTAGCAGTAACAGCGTTGACAGTGTGGACTCTTTCTGTGAAGAGTAACTCTTCACAATAAATACAGTTTTTATGCAACAACTGTACTGTGAATGATCAGGTCCAGTATTCAAGAAAGTTGTATATCTTGGAAACCTCAGACAGACATCTCTGTTCTAACATACGTGTAGAGCTCTGGTATGTTTTTTCTTAAGAAAGGGGTAATTAAAGTAGACATAAATTCCTGAAACATTAATTTAACTTGTGGGAAGTATTGCATATTGTGTGACTTCAGAATTAAAATCATTGCAGAAGCCTACAGATGATTCTGTAGCTATCGATGTCCTCTCAGGTGACTTTGTTACTTGTGCAAAAGCTTCTGCTGCCCCAAAGCGCTCAAAGATAGGAAAATAACTTGCAAAATAAAGTTTTTTACTACTCTATGAAAATTCCTCACTTTTGTTTGCAATAGCTCAGTTTAGACGTGGCGTTAGCCAGTTCTGAGGATGCTGTGCAGATGTAGTGATTGTCTTACCACTGTACTGGAAATTTGATGCGTCTTGCTATGTACTAATATTTAGAAGAAGGAGGGGGTTTGCTATTTAGAGTCTTCTAGAGAGACAGGACAGGCTTGGAGAAGTAAGTTGAGCAGGGAATTGTGGTAACAGTTTTCGTACAGATTAGAGTGTCCAAAAACTGTAAAGGCAAAGAAATCTTTCTTCAGTGGTTGCATGCACTACCTAGCAATAGTTGCAGGCTGGAACTGAGAAGCAGTTCAAGAGGGTTTTGCAGAGAGGAGTGCTAGGAGTAGAAAAAGGTTTTAGATGTGTTGGGGAAGATAGCAAAGCTGACAAGAAGAAGGAAGAAAGAATTGACTGGAGAGGTAATGAGAAATGGACTGTTGATTATTTGACATGTAATCTTGAACACAGCTGACAAACAGCTGTCACACTTCCTCCAGCAAAGTGCTGCACACGCAAGGCTATTTGAAATGAACTAGCAGTGGAGACTGCATAAATCTGGAGGTCACCAAGTTGAAGAGGGTGTTTGAGAAAGTATGGTGCTAGAAAAGAGCATTAAGAAGGGGACTGAGATTTGGCCACATGTGAGAAAAATCACTGTCAGACGTGCTTTCTGCTTGCCCTTAACCTGGTGTTTGGTACCTTGAGCTTGGGTGGAGGGAGAGGTCTTGTGTGGCTTTTGAGATACATGCCACTACAGAGACCTTACATGCTTCCTCAGCAGAGGAGCCCAAGGGCACTCTGGGGCAGCTGGTGGGATATCGGTGTGAAAATCATGAACTCCTTTTGTTTTCTACAAGTGCTCAAGCTAGTTAAGAACCTGTAACTCCCTGTTGTTAGCAAATGGCTTGCATGTGCCATGCAGAAAGGAGGCTTAGTATTAACTACATTCATGTGTGAGGCCAAGTGCAAGGTCCTGCCCCTGGGTCAGGCAGCCCCCGGTACCAGTACAGGCTGGGGGTGAAGGGGTTGAGGGCAACTCTGCCCAGAAGGACTTGGGGGTGCTGGGGATGAACAGCTGGACATGAGCCGGCAACGTGCGCTCGCAGCCCAGAAAGCCAACCGTGTCCTGGGCTGCATCACCAGCAGCAAGACTGGCAGGTCAAGGAAGGGGGTTCTGCTGCTCTACTCTGCTCTGGTGAGACCCCCGCTGCAGCGCTGCATCCAGCTCTGGGGTCCTCAGCACAGGAAAGACATGGACCTGTTGGAGCATGTCCAGAGGAGGCCACACAAATGGTCAGGAGGAGGGAACAGCTCTGCTATGAGGACAGGCTGAGACAGTTGGGGTTGTTCAGCCTGGAGAAGAAAAGGCTCAGAGGAGACCTTAAAGCAGCCTTTCAGAACTTAAAGGGGGCTTACAAGAAAGATGGGGACAGACTTTTCAGTAGGGCCAGTAGTGATAGAAGGGGTATTTGTTTTAAACTAAAGAAAGGTAGATTCAGACTAGACATAGCGAAGACATATTTTACAATGGTGGTGGTGAAACACTGGCACAGGTTCCCCAGAGAGGTTGGTGGTAGATGCCCCATAGAATCATGGAACGGGTTGAGTTGGAAGGGACCTTAAAGACAACCTGCCTGCCATGGGCAGGGGCACCTTCCACTAGCCCAAGATGCTCAAAGCCCCATCCAAACTGACCCTGAAACACTTCCATGTTTCCCAGGATGGGGGGATTTTTCCCATGGTGTTTCATATCCCTGGAAACATTCATGGTCAGGTTGGATGGGGCTCTGAGCAACCTGGTCTAGCGGAAGGTGTCCCTGCTTAGTACAGGGAGTTGGATTAGATGGCCTTGAAAGGTCCCTTCCAACCCAAACCATCCTGTGGTTCTGTGATGTGACATGTCCTATCCTATGCCCTGGGTCCCTCACCTGCAGGCAGAGGGAATGGTACACATCTGTTTGAATGGTGAATAGTTTTGCACTCAGCTGGGTAAAGCAGCTGCCGTTGTCTCATCTGGAACTGACTTCTGCCAGCCTGTCCCTGCCCTTCTCCTGCAGTAGTGACCTGCCCGCTTCCTGCAAAGGTCTTTGCCAAACCAGTCTATTACAAGTCAAAAAATAAATCCCTTGGACAGTCACAGTTGTGAAAGAATAACCAGTTCCCAAATGAAATTCTGCGTTAGCTTCCTTAAGCTTATACTACAAGGCACCCAGTTATCAAAAGTGAATTACAATTTTGTCCATCCTTAAAATGTTGATTGTAATTATTTATGCTTTTATGCTCTGTTTGTTCCTCTCCTGGGGGGCAGAGAAGAAGCAGCTTTGAAAATGAAGTTCAAATCAGATGTAATTCCTGGGAGGAAACAGCTGTGTTTCCAAATAGCTCTCCTGACCACTGCAGTGCTTCCCCAGTGCTTACCCTGACACCGAATCCGCAAATGGCGTAAGACAAGTTATTGGTGTTTTAAGTGCTGTTTTTACTTGGTTATGAGCTTTGGAATTAAATTTTCCAATACAACATCATTACTTTGTAGTAAATACAAAAATTGCCCGTATATACCAGCTTTCTTACCTGTATATGGTTTCTGGTGCCCTAGTCTCCCCAGTATGAGAAAAAGCTCCAGATTCCAACTTGCTGTGGACTAAGGCCAGTAATTACAGGCACATGTCCTGCTTGGAGTTCTCTCCCACCTCAGCAATCACATCTAGAAAAAAAATGTGTTACAGCAGATGTCAAAAGTAGGAGCCGTCAGTTCTCTGTCCTTTATAACTGTACTCACTGTTTTTTCTTTGGAGTGTAGGAGAAAAGTGAGAAGGAAGCCATCAGCACGAAACCAACCCCAAAGAGTAAAGGAAAAACCAAAGACCCTAAAACGGTAGAAACATATGTATTATAATACAGACAGTCATGGTAACCAAACACTATAAACATGAAAGATGAGAAACCGCATTTTGATTTCATATTACATGGGTATTACTTTGGGGAGAATGTGGCATCAATAGGTTGAACTTGACCCATTTTTGTAAGCACGTACATAGGAGAAAAGCACCAGTCTATTTCAAGGGAAATTTGCAGTAAATGGCAGCTGAAATATGTTTCTTTCAGAGAGAGTGTGGTCTTCTACAGGGGGCTCAGTGCATGCTCCACAGGCTTCTCCTTCCTGTATTTGCTGACCTAAGAGTCACATTTCATATGCCTACAGCAGCCTCGGGATCCCCATCACTTCTCTCTTTGCTTGACAGTTTCAAGTAACAGCATTCTAAGAGTGATTAGAATGTACTTCTTCAACCACATGTCTTTTTCTCAAGTTACTATAATTTATTTTAAAAAAGGAATGGAAACCTACGTACATTCATAAATAAGTATGCAGAATGAATCTGGTGGGAAAAGGAAGGCAGTTTCTATTTGTAAAAAAACCCGAAAGGTTGCTTGGCTTTTATCATCCAGAAATACAGAAAATGGCTTTAGGTGAGGGTGAGACTTCCCCATCACATTGTTTTCTCACAGGATACATCCAGTAGATGCCTGGATCAGATGGTGACATCTGCTCTGAAAATTTTGTGTGCCCTGTTTCAACTGATGGGGTTTTTCTTCATTATGAAATTGCCATACATGCTTTTTGTGTAACAACAGCACTGTCTTAAGAGTTTTCGATGTAAAACTGGGGATGCGTGTCTTTTAACTTCTCTCCAGAAGGATTTATTCATTAGTGTTTGAGTTGTGACTGGATCACTAGCACAGGTAAAAGGCATTTGAGAAATAGGGTATGAAAGAGGTCAGCCACAGCCCTCTTTATCTGAAGCAAAGAAAGTGATGGTGGAAAAATGAAAATACATATACACAACAGAAGTTAAAATACTGTTGGTAAACTATCTGTATTTCAAATGCAGATCATATTTATGTCCGAACTGTAACTTCTGAGGAGTATCTGTCACTATTTTATTTCAAATTTTAGCTTAGTTCACAGTTTCTTATCTCTTGCTTCTCTTGCTCTTTAGGGGAAAGGACAGTCCTCCAGCAGCAAATCTGAGAAGCAGAAAACGAAATAAACATTAACATCACATCACTGGGTGAGTTTTCTTCCTCCCTATTCTTTGAACTACCTCAAAGACAACTCATGCTAGTGCTATTAAAGCTGAGTTTTGGTGACTTGTCTTTTAACTGAACCAAGACGTGGTTAGAGATGCTGTTAGACACACCACTTGGAATGACTTTGAACTTCAGTGTTCCTAGGCAGAAAGAACCGCTTTTTTTTTTTTTTTTTTTTTTTTTTGGTAACACCCTTTGTCTGTACAGTTTGTACAGGATTTCTTCAAGTAGCTAAATTCTTTCAGGTTCGTGTAACGGAAGATTCCAAGGCATGACATACTGCTTCCCTAGTAAGACCTTTTTACAGAGCAATGAAGACCAAGCACATCTCAACTGTTTTTATCTTTAGAACAGTGAGTTTATATCATTATTTCTGCACTAGGCTAATTTTGGAGCAGCGTCCAGAACAGATACAGAAAGCCCCACAGCTAAGCTGGCAGGTATAGCAGGTTTCAGTGTTCTGCTCTCAGCTTTCCTGGCACAAACACAGCCTGGTTCTGTGCACGTGTTCCACTGCCACCATGTACTTCTTTGTACTTGGCTCGATCACATGCTTAATGTCAGACTAAATAATTGAAGTCTTTCATTGTCATCATGGAAGTATCCATGTCACTACACTTTGGTGCTTGGTCCAAGTGCTTCAGGCCGGAGGGTTTCCTGGGGTGTTGGAGGAGAGAGGCAAGGGCACATCCAGTGCTGGGCTCTGTCCACCCACATGCCAGCCAGGAGGGTCCAGGTTCTGTCATTCTAAACAACCTGTAGAGGATCCTCTCTTCTGTGACCGCCAAGGCGGTCCTGGCTCCTCTGAGGCTATGAGTAACGGTGTGCAGTGAAATCCCCTGTGAAGATTTGGCAGCTGGCTTCAAATGGACAAGACAGAGATGCATCGTTACCCTGCATCTGCAGTGGGCTTCTACCCTTACTGCGGTGTTGCTTTCAAACAATAGCAAATGCCTTGTAGTATTTAGGTCTTCCAGGATTTCTTTCTGTCACTATAGACTCAGGTTTGCAATCATTCTTCCCAGATGTGAGTTTTTTTCCAAGTTAAAGAAGATAAACACTCTTAACTGTTTTACTTTCTCTTCCCCTCAGGATCTTGGCATCTTTCTGTTGGTGGATAATTATTCTTGATGAACAAAAGCTGATGCAAAAAGCATGTGGTTATTCTGGGTGGGTTTTGTACAGTGGTACTTGCTGGACTTTGTTCATATTTTTTTTTCTCCAGTAGTAGACTAAGGTAGCTTTTCTTCTTTTTCCATAGCCATTCATTTTATTATACTCAAATACTTAGATTTTTATGTAATTTTCTTTAGTTTTCAAAGAGAAAGAATGCTTTATATTTGCAAGAAACTATTTCATAAATCAACAGCAATGCCAAAAAAAAAATTCTAAAAATTTTTAAAATCTAAAAAAAAAAACTTTAAAAAAATTCTGCAGACTTTTGCACATAATCACATAGTGCCTGTAAATCTCAAATGATTTTTTTATGTGCTAGCATTTTTAACATTGCATTAAGTATTCTGGAATATAATGAGCTTTAGTTATCCTCAGCCCGCTTCAGCCTGGCTGTGCAGCTTTTCTCAAGCCAGTTCCTGATGATGACACCATAGGTAAGCTGTGGGTAGCTAAAGAATGAAAAACTGGGGATTAACTGCTTCAAGTACATCTAGTAGTAGAATAGGTATTTTAGATACTGCCTTAACTGTAGTTAACACACCAGATAAGGATTTTAGTGGGTTTGTTTTATTTCCAGTCCTATCTGTACTGTTACATTGTTAATGCAGGAGTCTCCTGGCCTGAACAGATACACAAATCCTAGGGTAATAACCACACGGTTACCATCACAGAAGAGGAGATAAAGAAGGCACATGAGCCTTAGCAGAGGTCAGAGAAGTTCCGGTCAACAGGCAGACTTTCTTACTTTATTTTGCACTGTTTCTAGTCCTTGCTTCTGTTCCTTGCACTCCAGAAGGGAACGCAGAAATAGGGCAGAAATCAATGCTGCAAGGACCAATGTCGCATTCACCTGCTCTCCAAGAGAACAGGCAAGAGCAGGCACCTCTCGTTAGTCTGCTGCAGAC
Source organism: Falco naumanni (assembly GCF_017639655.2). NCBI lineage: Eukaryota > Metazoa > Chordata > Aves > Falconiformes > Falconidae > Falco > Falco naumanni. The sequence goes on from NC_054080.1 coordinate 8,368,278, forward strand.
GGGGCTGTCGCAACAGAGGTGTGTGCCAAGTGCCTCAGTGTGTTTTCGTCTGTCTTCATAACCTGCAGAAACATCTTTTTGCACATCCTTAGACATGTACTGCTTCACCATTAGCTTGCCGAGGAAGGACATACCAGTGTTTGTACCGATGCCAAAATCTTCTAGTATGTAGCCTTGCAGACAGAGACAGCCCGGAGATTTAAGTTGGGGATATTTAGACTTTTGACTGTATTCTGTAGTCTGTACTCAGAACCTCTGTTCACACTAATAAAAGTTTTTATGAGTGCATGATGATGATAGTAACTTTTCATTCATGGTTGCTGTTATCTGAATAGCTGCTGTAAGACAAAAGAAACTCTAGAAATAATTAAAAAAACCCAGACATTGTCATATTAAAACTGAATGTGTTTAAAAAATACACTTGCAAAATACATCAGTGATGCTTCATGATCAGGCCCTCACAATCTGATCAAGATCCAACTACAGTTTTTTCCCCTTTCCTTTGGTTTTCAAAGCTGTATTGCAGTTAACTAGGACCAAATTGAACCTGTGGACTTCTATTGTGTAGGGAAGCAGCTAAACAGTAAGCACAAAAGTTTTCAGAAAGGAAGCAATTATTTTGCTGAAAAATTCCAGTTAGAACTTCTGTTGAAAAGTATGATACACAGATGATTAACAGTCATCAGAAGAAACACTGTGTTTTCATGAAGCAGGTGAACCCTGCCCAAGATCCCTGTACTCATCTGGATTCTCTCTGGGCATGCCTCTGGCTTTGTGAGCACACTGCCGTCACAGAACCGAGTCTGAAGTGTTCATTAGCGTCAGCTCATACAGTTCTATCAATGACATTTATTGTGTTGAGATAATGACATACCAACATTCCTGTCTGTGATGCTCCCTTTATGCTGAAGGGGGCTGCAATGCATCTAACTGCAATTGCAAAAAAAATGCAAACCTGGCTAACTGGTGCTTCCATAATTAAAAAAACAAACAAACAAGAGGGAAGTGTGGAGTAAGAAGGGGGCCGTGGTATACTAGGAACACTACTTAATTTTCCCTGAAGTTGAGAAACTGGAGATGAAGCATTTAAAGCAGAAAACAGGAACACAAAATTACTGCTCACCGCAGCAAAAGAAATGAATGTGCAAAATGACACAAGTGCTTTATCTAGAATATGTAAACTGTATTTTTGCTGCATTCCGTTTTCAGATCTGAAGACATTTTAAAGCAAACGACAATACCCGAAATACCAGAAAACGTTGTACACATGATGCACAGCCAACTCAAAATTCCTGTTTCCCTTAATGAGTTGATGCACAAGATGCTTCTCATATATAAAAGGATACAGCGAGCAAAAGAAAATGGTATTTTCTACAACATTGTGCCAGAGCTTTTCACTGCCAATAGCAGAACCCAACAGCCTTTCTGAACTCCAGTAAGATAGGTTTCCATTTCTAGGGCAGATATAATTTCTAGCTGACAGAAGAGCAAGGCACAGGAAAAAGCTTATGGTTAGTTCCAGTTAGTTTATCTTTGTTAAAGTTTCTGGCTGCTTCAGCATATCAGTGAGGAAACTGAGACCAGTCATAACTGCAGAAGAAATAAACACTATGTAATCATGGCAAGGGCATGGTTGCAACAGCAAAGGAATCAAGGGCATTTAAGCATGTGTGGTAATTAGTTGGAATTTTTTTTTTTTTTAGTACAGAAATGAAATTTTTCTGCACGCAGAGACAGTCATTCACAACTGCCTGTTAAAAAATCCACCTCCAAAATTTCATCTTGGCTTTCGTAAGTAACTGCCCCTTCCAAGCACGTAGTAATTTATCTCTTTAGAGCAGTTAGCTCACAGTGCTTATAATTACCCTACAGCAAGATATAAAGACCATTAAGACTGACTGACTGTGAGTACAGGTAACAATAGCTGCATTTTAGTGAGGTGAAAAAAGGATAATTAGCCAAAACAAACTGATGTTTAATCATCTAAAGTAAAATTCACCCACTTCCCCGCTCCCCCCCTCCCCACCCCCACCCCCCCCAAGATATACATACTCATTTCCTCAATGTTACCTAAAAGCGCAAGAACCTGTCCAGTGCAGGCAGAGCACTGATGTCTGCAGCAAAAGGGGTCGGGCAGGACTCCTGGGAGAGGTTGGTGTTTTGGGCCGGGGGGGTGTCAGAAGTGCAGCAGGTATTCAGCGTCACCCTGTCACAGCTGCCTCCAGCCCCCTGACAGACTACGTGCAGCATGCAGAGACACAGTCCTCATATTTACTTTGGCAGACGTAAATTACAAAGTTTAATTACAGTTGGTACGTGGGTTTTTTTTAATAATGTGATGCTTGATCTGAGGTACGTGTTTGTAAAAAGTTATTCTCCTGGAAACATAAACCGTAAAGATAAATTGCTCCAGAGATTTACCGCACTTAGGGGTTAAGAAGAGCTGCCAGTTGTGTCTTTGCAGGAAAGGCAGAGGAAGGTTCAGCATTTGCAGGTGGAAAGCTTACCTTGGTTCTTTGTCTCCCAGCTCTTTCTGCTTTTTCAGAAGCAGTGTATTTCAGATTTCTAGTAGTCAGCCTCCCCTGCACCTCTGTTCACTGTTCCATGTTCCTTGTAGAGGTGTTGCCTGGTGAAAGGCAGCAATGAATGGCCTAGTTCTGTTTCCAGCAAAACACAACCATGAGAGAGAAAAATAACCAAGCAGCAGTATCAGACTGCCTTACAGCTCCTTCCAAAGGGACTAGTTGTGCTGTCCCTCCATCCTTGAGTTTTCACAGTTTTTCAGTGCTTTTCAGTTATTTCTGACAAGCATAAGCAAGGTCCCTTAATTTACAGGTGGTTGTTTTGCAACCATGTTTTGACAGTCTCAAATTTTCGATCCGTCCATTGTCTGTTGTCTTCAATGGTTTCATTGCTGGACACAGCGAAGCCATGCACTTTTTTCCTCCAGAGAACTGAAGAATTCTTTCACCTGTTGAGAAAAGTGTGAAAGAACAGTTGATGAAGAGACAGCAGTGTCTTTTAGTTGCACAGAAAGACCAGCAAGAAATTTGTGAATCTCAAAGCCGGCCTTGGGTCTTCTACTCCTCTTCCTGCTCACCCTCCACCCCAAGAACAGTTTTTAATAAAGGTTTCATAGTGGCTGGATCTCAGCAGCTGAGGAAGATTACATTTCAAATCAAATTACACAAAACACAGTTGAAGGAGCTGTTATGTCAGGTGAGGAGCTGGTTCCCGCTTATTTAACAAACCCTTCAGCATTTCAGCATAACAAACCCTTGCAGCACTTGCAGGCAGGACAGCAGCATTCCCATGTGGACTTGCATCACCAGGGAGAACAAGTATCCCCTGCTCTGCCTGATGGCTGCTCTGCTGTGTGACACTTTCGCTGGACCGTCACTTAACGTCGCAGACTGTGAGCCAAAATGGGTGTTCTCCAACTCCACCAGTGCTTGGGAACCCATTAGCTGCATCTTTGAAGCACTTGGGGAATGCAGCCATGGGAAACTGGGGCCTGCTTGTACTCCTTGCATTCATCGCATTCCCTGTTGCTGCTGGAAGTGGTGGCAGCTGCCTTCCTCACTTGTTTTTATTTACTCTCCCTCTGTCCTGCTCCCCCCCACACCCTTTTTTTTTTCTTAAAGGAGGCACTCCTAATCGCAAGGCTTACGGTGGGAATGTAATACAGCCTCACACTTGAGTTGGTGTTAATGGTGGAGAGGTACATTCAAAAGACACAGTGACTATACATACTGCATAAATTAAATACATAATTTTCTGATAATTGACCTCAATGAGTGCAATGTAAGATGTAAATATTGTACAAAGTACAAGAAAGATACAAATAGGATATGAGGAAGGGAGTTGCTGGATTTTCTTTCTCAACCTTATACTGACTTTGTATTCAGAGGCTTGTACCTAAGTGTTGTGGATCTCCCAGGGAGATGCAGTCACATTTCGGGGTAGGACAAAAAAAATGTCCCTGCACTCTGTGCCGCTGGCCGAAACACTGCTATTGACACACTCCGTGAGTCATTTAAAAAAGATTTAAAATGAAGATTGAGAACTAAGTGCAAACCAATGTACTACACCTATATTCTTTCATTTTATATTTAATATGGTTGCATTACTCACAGCTGTATTTTGCCCTAAAGCAGAAAATTTTTAACTGGTGAAAAAGCAGCAACTTGTGAAAAGAAATTGTTAGAGATGCCATTAAAACTGCACACTGACCAGTCTTGAGTTTTTTTAAGATTGACAGAGATTGTGGAACAAGTAGGCAAAATGATTATCATATATGACATCCAGGAGCATGGAGAATTTTCCCCAGAATAGAAGACTTAGAACAGTGATGTATTTCTCACTGTCCTTCAGCATTTTTCTTCTGTCTGCTCAGAGAAAAAAACCTGATTGTTACATTTTTTTCTCAGTACTTTGCAGAGTGGGTAGAAGATATTACTAGAGGCAGGTAAACCATGAACACTTTGGCAGACAAATATGCATACTCTGCAGCAAAGTCCGCTGCTTAAACAATGAACATCTTTCTCCTTGCCATTGAGTTAATCCTCTCTCTCAAGTAATCTAACTCATCACCAGTATCATCTTTTTTCAAGGGAACAGCAGGCTGTTACCCTGATGCCTCATAACTGGTCATGCTTTTAACATGTTAAGATTTAATCCAGATTTTCTTTTCAGTTATACTACAACTCTTTTTTTTAAAACCAGAATCTGAATGGCTTACCTGTGCAAGCTGTGACCTCGTTAAGTACCAACTTGTCATGCCAGTGACAGTGCTTGCTACAGAATTCAAACTGAGTTCAAACCTGGCAAAAAGAATCACTTATATTCAGAAAATGTCTATTTTTGTAGAAAGTATAGAGTTTTTAAAGTACAATTGGGTAGAGAGAGCAGTAAAACAACTTACGTTTCTTAAATTTCTCCCAATTTTCTTTTAAAAATGTCCAAGCTAGATGTTCTAATATGCGGAAGATCCTGAGTTCTTGTGTCACCATGCAGACCTTGATCCATTAACGTAAGAATTAATAACAGAAATGGAAGCTGTTTAGACCAATAGATAAAGCTGACAAATTACCATTCCCTTAGTATTTGGTACTGTGGTTGAGAGTTCACGTTTCTACAAGTCCTGACACATCATTTCTGCTTGGTTACTTCCAGCTTTTCACAACATACTCCTCAGCCACATCCATCTTTCCCATTTCTGTTACTTTCACAGTTACAGTTATTTGGCAGACCTGTATTCTGAATATAAAGGATAACAACAAGGCTACATTTTGCTCCTACTCAAAATTTCAAAATTAATATGAACTTCACTCCTCCTCCTGTAAGAAAGGTATTTGTTCTACACTAAGTGTAAGTGGAAAATTTAGGCTTGCAAGTGCTGCTCATGACTACAGTGTCCAAACCGCAGTGCAATGCAAGAATAAATGAGTAATCAAACAGCTAAGGTATGTCTCAGGTGATACCTGAACACAGCTAAATCTGTGTCCCATGCTGTCACCCCCATTAAATAGTAGAAATCAGGTTCAGAGAATGCACGGTTTGAAGCTTACACCTCAAAGCTTCAGTGGTGCTCAGCTCTCTTTAAAAGCAGGAGCCCTTGAATTTTTAAAAGAAAGGGATAGCATATGTACCTATAACCAGAGTAACTACAAAGACAAGTAAGAACTGTCTGTCACGCAAAGATAAGGTGTCTGAGTGGCTGTTTAATGGCATTTTGTCCTAATTTGCTACTGCAAATTCTAAGCACCTTGATGACACCAAAACACAGGAATGGAAATGTGCAGCCACTTCCTCCAACCGTATTAATTCTGTAAAGCATTTTATACATCATGCAATTCAAAAGCTATGAAACAAGAGTGAATAATGCTATTTCCTGTTCCAGTGTTTGCAGGTTTTCCCCAAACACATTTCTGTTCCTGTGTAACTACTTACCACTGCAGTTTGTCCTTAATTCCACTGAGGCTAAGAGCTAATTCAGTGTTCTCTCCCTCTACACTGAACAAGTTCAGTCTGTATTTACTGAGGATGAAATCCTAGCCATTGGATGTCTGCTCCAACAGCATACACTGCTGCTTTCACGTCTGCTGGCAAGCTACAACAAGTTGAATAACAAGTTACTCTCCGCGTCCTATTCAGAAATGTATGTAGAAACACAACCATGCCACCACCAAACATCAGTTGGCATAGCAGACAATTTATTTAAAAAATACTGGTTCCTCAGGGGTATAGGGGTATTAGAAAGTGATCCCTGTGGCTGGAAAACAGTTAAATATATCAAGCTATATCTCGGTATTGTTCCTGTCTTGGAAATGACTTCCAGAAATTTTGGACTCATTGTTCCTTCCCCTCGTGCCTCCCCTCCCCCCCCCCCCCCTTTTTTTTTTTTTAATATATATTTCTTTCTTGGCTACACCCATCACATACTGATAATGGCTGTCTGGCCTGTCCAGAACAATCTCTCAAAGACATTTTGGAGGGTGTTTTAGGGAATTCTTACATCATAGCAAGAAACAAAAATTAGGTGAAGTTCATGAACAGTAATTACCTATTTTTACAGTGGTTATAGGTCAGTCTTCATATATATAAATGAAGGAATACATGTGATATTCACTTTTCAGAACATCTTTAACAACCCAAGCTGTGGAGAACCACATGATGTATGGGTAGTTTGGGCACGTTATGCACCAAACAGTGAACACACTGGGAAGCTGAAGTATAAGATACAAAAACTAAGAAGGTTCAGATTGCAGAATGGACTGAGTTTAGCTCTTTTCATAAATTAACTCTAGTGTAATTAAACCGAGTATCAGAAACAATAGTAATAGTTAGCACAGACCTCAATGTTCCATTGGATTTCTGCCATTCGGTGCAATATTCTTTCACTTTGTCTAGGCATAGCTGGTACCTGTGCACTCATGCAAACAGTAGGAGCAAGTTCCTAAGCAATTGCTCAGACACTGAGCATTCATCGCTCCAAGACTGCCTGTCAATCAGGTCTTTAAATAGGCTGATTACATACCCCTAAAATAAGGTAACAATAAAGATGTATTTTAAAGTGTGTTTTACAGGGTACAAGCAGCATTAGAAAGTTCTAGGTACTTAAAATGTTTTACCTTTAACTGTTTCTCTGTACCATCCATATCCCTCCACTTCACAAGCCTGTATGTAAGTATCAGCTCATTCATACCTTGGAGTACAGGCAAGATTTCTCTTTCACATTTCAGCTACAAAGTTAAATCTAAAGCTTTGCAAATTGATGGGTTTTTTTTATTCTAAGGAAGTAGAAGAGAGGGGATAAAAGAAGTCATAATTAAGCTTCACAGGTAAACTTGAAAACAAAATCCAAGCTAAATGTTTTTCTGAAAACTATACAAATAGGAAAGCCATAAAGGTATTGCCAAATCCCTTTTAACTTTGCTTTTTGAAGTGAAATGTGGCTGAGCTATGAAACCTAATATTTAATCTTTGAACTAAGAAATGGATTGTATGAGAATGATGTAGAAAGATCAACCTTTTTTCTCCCATGCCTCGTATGCTAAGGTTACCAAGTACAGTCTCTCCCTCTCTGCTACTGCTTTTGCTCTACAAACCACAGAAGGAGCCCAATGACTGAGATCACTTCCTTGGCAACACTCTTCTAGCATGACATGCAGATAGTTAGCCTGCAGTAAACCTCAAAGCTAAAATCCCAGCTGCTTCTTCACTATCTTTACCTGACTTTGCAAACTGTCTTCTACCTCTGCCAGGATATTCATCTCAGTGATTTCTTCCAAGAGAAAATGCCAGATGTCTTTTCTCACTCTCCCTGTCCATTTTTTAATTCTCCTGCAAAACTTTTTTTCTGCTTCCTTTCCATGTTTCTGTTCAGCTCCCCGCACAGATACTCATTTTGTCCTTATTCACCTGTCTCTTCAGCCTCAAAATACATGTTCTACTCACGCATCATAAAATGCACCCTGCTTGACCCAGTTTCTGTCTTTAATTGTCCCTTCTTCCTTTCCTCTCTAAGCTCCTTGAACATGCTGAACAATCTCTTCACTCTCCTCTTTTCAAACTAGAAAGACCTTTTTTCTGCTGTCCAAATGAAAATCCTGACAAGCCCTGCTGGCATCACCTTGTGAGCTGCCACCTCAAATTTGTAAGGTCTTAATTATCTTCCAGCTCTCCCCACTACCCTATTTCTTGAACACCATACACTCAGACGAGTAGTTACTTCTGTCATTTTAGCTCTCTGCGCCAGGCTATGCACGACGGTATACAAAGCACCTCTAAGATGCAGCCTTTTCTAAGGCATCCACAGAACTAAGACTAATCATGACCAGCATTGCATCACATATTTATGACTGTAACAGCCTGGTTTCTAACTGGCAAATGGCACCGGTATCTTTCCATGTGCAAAAAACATTATACTAGTCCATAACTTCACATTAGCATCCTTCCGTTAGCATGTTTTTATTGAACATGACATGTTTCACTAAATAGGCTTAGATAAATCCACTGCAGTCAAGAGAAATCCAGGGTTTACACTGCTGTAAGCAAGAAAAGAATATGCTCTGAGTCTGTTTAACAGATTTAGTGCGTACTGCATACATTATCAACAGTTCCTTCCTCAGTGATACATACTCATAAATACAGAGTTTGTATTTTTTTAAGACTTGGACAGAAGGCCTTACATCGCAAGCTGGAATACGTTGTTAATGAGACTTGCTCTGTCATTGCTGCTGATCAGTGTATGGTTCTCTTTCAAAAGATTAGTCAGATGACCCCATCCATCATCTTTGTAGTGCACAATGTAAAACTTATTCATGTCCACGTTGAATTTAATCCACTCCACCTCTTCTGGAAGGATAATGTCATATGGAAACAAAAATGTAACTCAACATTTTTTTCTTAGTGATTGAAACACATCCTAGTACTATACCCAATAATAACATTACTCTCATTTCACTGACTTAAAGAACAGAGTAACATGGTGTCTGAATATATTAAGATATTGTGATAGCGATATTACTGAGCTGACAAAAATTTGGTTCTCTGGTACCAGTAGTTCCATTTCCCCATTCTTAAAAAAACCCTGCAAAACTAAAAGGTTTGCAAACAAATTTTGAATAAATAATTGCCTAATTAGTCATAGAAATTACCTGCTTTAGTTGTCATCAAAAATCTCTGAACAAGTGTCAGATTTACTGGTAATGTAGGTTAGGGGAATGTGCCTCAAGTACCTATTGCAAAACAGAAGTGCATTGTTTAATGAAAGAACTTTGCAAAAGCTTCTCCAACTTGTCACAGCCTAACCACTGAGCAGTAATATCTTTTGCCTGCACTGTAACAGCAACAGGCTGTGCTCACACCTCTGACTTCAGTGCAGAGCCTAGCTAGCTGTCATTTAGTTTGCTCCGGGGATCACTAACACTGAAGCCACAACAATACAGAGTTTCCAGTCCAGTTCCACTAGCATGTCTCCAGCACAGGTGTACCCAGCTCACCCTGACGCCCAGTCACCACAGCTCTGCAGGTCCTGGCACCTCAGACAGGCACACAGGGTCCAGTGATGCCTGTAAGTACTACTGATTCTGAGCTACACAGGGAAACACTCACAACCGAACAACTCAGGCAGCATTCCTTATGAAACAGTAAAAGCTCTTACTGTACATCACGGTGTGCCAGTGGAGAGTGTTTTGGCTTGTGTGCTGGGATTTCCCCCATTTTGTTTACCCTGTGGATGAAGAAGAATCTGCTCCCTTCATATAGCATTCCTGCTGCAGGTGGACATTCTTCCCTCTCACTGGATCAGTTACCAGGGGAGAACCTTTTTGCATCCAAGTGTCCATCAGTGCCCTCACATCAAGAGTCTCTTGTTCAGTCCAGTGCTGGGTTTTAGCGAGGGAGAAAGAGGAAACATAAGAAGAGTAGAAGGTGGGAGTTCTCTGACAGTGAAACAAGAAATAGGTATGTAAAAACTCTGTACAAGCTGCTGAACATAGGTATGTTTAGCTGGATGGATATCACAACATCTCCAGCAGGTTTTCTTGTAGACAATTCCATATAGTTAATGACATCTCTTAAAGTATTGCTGTTTTTCAGTCAGCCCTAGGCACAGGAGTAGGATTTGTGTCCAGTCTTGGAAAAAACAAATTTCCAATAGAACTGAAGAAACTTACACTTTTGCTAGAACCATGCTCAGGTGGCAGGTAATGGTTTTGGAAGGTGCACATATCAATGCCACAGCACAAAACAGCAACACGGGAGGGCACAGATTCATGTCAAACTCCTAAATACTGATGGGTAAAAAACTAGATGCTTACTGCATTTGAAGATGATTTTTGGCTTCCTCTGCAAAACCCACATCCCCTTTTAGTTTATTCTTGTCAGTACCGTAGGGCAAATCTGAAAGGAAAAAAAAAATAATTCTGGTCATCTCTCTTTGATGTCATAATCAATAGTACTGGTCACAGTCTTCAGTACTATATGTTAGAGAGACATCTTATTCATGAGAAGTTATTAAATTGGAAAAAAACCCAAGACAATAAGGAATACTTGCAGTTGTCGTGCTGTTCCACAAATCTTCATTTGCAAATACTGCACAACTTCAGCTTTAAACACATCAGTCAGGTAGTGCTTCAGCATATTTAATATACAGGATCCCTGAACAAAGAGTGACAAAAGTTTCTACAAAATCACTCATTAGCTGGCAAGATGCTTGTTTCAGAAGATTTTCAGCATGCCACTGATCTACATAACACTTCACTTTTGTATGTCTCTCTGATTAAAAAAAGTCAGGTTCTGTGTATATTGAAACAGTACGTTGTTTTTTGGTGATCACTGGTCTTGATTGAGTAAGTTACGATATTTGTTTTAATTTTTTTTTTTAATTACTACACAGGGCAGCACCATATAATGCTCCAGTGAAAAATGTTCCATGGTTTAAGAACCCCAAAAATGGTTTAAGACTACATTCATACAGAGGAAACATTTTACAAATGGAAGCAACCGCCACTTTAATCCGCTCAGATGTTTTGGACAAGAAACTATTCCAGTCATAAAACCATTAACACCATGTGTCAGGGATGTCTTATATGTAGGGATGAAATCAGTAAAATACAATTGTACAAGCAGTACAACTGAAATCAATAGCAATTACATATTTTACCTTCTGACAAGAAACACTATCAATCATTTCTAAAATTTGAGCTGGATCTTCCACAGGAGTAGATACAGGATGTGATGAATTTAATGCGTTCACTGCCATTAAAACATCTCCTTAAGAAACAGTTTTCCTAACAGGAGGCAAAACCAAGTATTACTACTATATTGTTCTCAGTGACCACCGGGTCCCTATTCATTCACTTTTCAGTCCAATCCACATGGACTGAAAGAAAGCAAAAGATCTTCCTTTTTATTCCAGAGCATATTAAAAAAAAAACCAATAAAAAAAGTATGTAATACACAGCCAAATGAGTTAGAAGTAACTTCAACAGTTGATGTAGTTGAAGATGTCTCTGCTCATTGCAGGGGGGTTGGACTAGATGACCTTTAAAAGTGTCATGGTTTAATCCCGGCCGGCAACCGCACAGCCACTCGCTCTCTCCCCCTCTCCCAGAGGGACAGGGAAAAGAATTGGAAAGGAATGTAAAACTCAAGGGTTGAGATGAGAACAATTTAATAGGTAAAGCAAAAGCTGCACACATAAGCAAAACAAAGCAAGGAATTCATTCGCCACTTCCCATGGGCAGGCAGGTGTTTGGCCATCCCCAGGGAAGCAGGGTTGCGTCAAGCATAACAGTTACTCAGGAAGACAAATGGCATAATGCCGAATGTCCCCCCCTTCCTTCTTCTTCCCCCAGTTTATACACACAGCATGACATCATATGGTATGGAATACCTCTTTGGCTAGCTTGGGTCACCTGCCCTGGCTGTGTCCCCTCCCTATTTCCCGTGCCCCCACAGCCCTCTGGCTGGCAGGGCCTAGGAAACTGAGAAGTCCTTGATTTAGTATAAACATCACCCAGGAAAAACTAAAACCATCAGTGTCCTATGGACATTGTTCTCACACCAAATCCAAAGCACAGCCCTGCACCAGCTAAGAAGAAAATTAACTCTATCCCAGCTGAAACCAGGACAAAAGGTCAACCCAAACTGTTCAGTGATCTATTCTATGACTCTTAAAACAGTCAGGCTAGTAAGACTTAAAAATAACTCCAAAAAGACACCCACACATTCCAACGGTTTGATGACAGACCAGTCAGTTGCCATAAAATAGATCTTAAGAAAAAATCCAACCAAAAAGGTGAATTTCCGTATTACCATGCCACTGTAGTGCTATGGCTAAATACTGCTCAGATGCATTGTTCATCTCACTTTGGTAGAAAATTTCTTATATCAGACCTCTGCTAAAACTAGGAAAGGTTTTAGTGTTTTCAGGTCTGTGAAATAAGATAAAATAATTTCTTTACATTTTTGGAAGCCTAAATGCCTTTTAAAAAAATACACTTTCACTGCAATCATTAATTTCCATCATAAATTCCTGAAAATATTTACATATAGTTAAATCAACATTCCTACCCTTCAGCGTTCATAACAGATAATCCTCTCAAACAGAAATTTAGAAATGGTTCCCAGCACAAATCTGCTCCATGTTTGTCCTTACTAATTAGTGGATTTAGAAGGCAGTTACAATACAGTAGGGGCTGCTTACAGCACTCAGTTCTGGATGGGTAACATTGACTGACACATACACCATAAAGGTCGCAAACCCTTCATTTAAGTACAGATCATCCCACCACTCCATAGTAACAAGGTTGCCAAACCACTGGGCGTAAAAAAGAGAGAATAATTTCTGAATTTGAATACACAATTTATCACAAAGGTTGCTGTATTCTAACCTGTATGAAACTATATTTATTCTATCTTAATGACTTTTAAGGAACCTTTTTTACTGATGCAGCTTGGTCTGGACTCCTCCCATTGCATTTCTCATGTTAATGCTAATACACTAAAACACTGGCCTCCACTCACCTTTCAAGAAACCTTGTTAAAGAAACCATGTTTGGCAGGAGAGCAACATATGCAATAGTTAGCCTTTCCAAACTTTTATGTTCCTATTTTGGTGGCCTGCCATTAATTTCAAGAGCTGACAATGGTGTAAAGGTTCATAACAGTGTTCATAACCAAAAAAAAAAGTCGTAACAGGGTTCTAAGGCATGTTGTATGTCCTGTTCCAGATAAGGGCTGCCCCGAGGCCAGCAGGTGGTGGTGTGCAGATAAAGGATGTTTCTGGTACAGCCAGCAGTTTCCTCTCCTTCAGCCATGCAAGAGTTGCTGGTATGGTCAAGGGATGCTTTACTGCCCAACTCACTACACAGAGGCCAAGGCCTAACACAGATCCCTGAGGCTGCAGAGTGGCCCAGGGTGGGAAATGCACTGTCACACTCGGGGCTCCATGTGTGGCCGGGTGGAGCCTCTCCAGCTGCCTGCGGAACAGCAAGGCTCCACAGGGTCGTGTCTGGGGTCCTTGTAGGGGGCCTAGTGTCTGGGGGCCCTAGTGGACAGCAGGGCTTTCCAGGGGCACGTGCAGGACCTGATGTGGTCCCTACAGCTGTCTGGGGGGGTGGCAAGGCTCTGCAGGGGTGCATGGGGGGCCCAGCAGAACTCTGCTGGGGGACTGGGGGCAGCAGGGCCAGGCAGAAGGGAGATGAAGAGCTCAAATGCACGTGAAGTTCCACAGTCGTCTTATCAATGGCAGGGAGACACGGGCAGGCCAGCTGTGCCAAGGCCTCTGCTGCTGGCCTGTAGGATGCCCGGTTCCTTCCTGGGCTGCCATCCCAAGCGCTCCTCTCACTGCCCTCACACAGCACTTGGCTGCTGCTTCAGGCCTCACAGGCAGTACACCCACTGGAGCTGTGGGCCACGGCCTGCCCATCCCCTGCCCCAGGAAACTGAAGCGCTGCAGAAAGCACACACACATTCAGGCTGGGATGTCCCTGGAGAGGGCAGTGCAGGCAAAATCTTTCCTGCACCTTTCCTCTTGGTTTTGCAGCCCAGCAGAGCAGCTGGCACCTTGGGGCCACGATGCAGGGTTAGGTGTGTCCTGCAGGGCAAGGAGGCAGGTCCGGCTGCTCAGGTGGTGCCAGTGTGCAGAGCATCACACATCAGCTCTGCACACAGCTCCAGCAGCACAGCCAGCAGTCTCCCAGGGCAGGGGTCCTCCTCACCCTCGCCCTCCAGAGCCAGTAGCACCGCAGTTGCAGGCAGGATCTGGAAGGAGGCCCTTGAGCCGCAGCACCCTGATCACTGTGAGTCTGTGCCACCCCTGTGATGGCTGATGCACTGGTTCATGCCAGTCTCTCTGCCAACCCCATGGCCAAGACTCCCAGCCAGGGAGGTGCTCATTACCACTGCCTCATCAGTGGGCTCCTTGGGCTACCAGGTCCTTGCAATTTCCCTCTCCACTGGTAGCTCTGTATCCTCACATTCTGCCTGGCGGCCTGGCCAGGAGAGGAAACACACAGTGAGTAGCAGGAACAACTGAGAGCGAGACAGCTGGCCCCGAGGTCACACTGCTGGCCCATGGGCATCTTGCTGCCCACCAGCACTCCCAGGTCCCTCTTCACAGAGCTGCCTCCCTGCCCATCAGCCCCAGCCTGTGCTGGTGCGTGGGGCTGTTCCTCCCCAGGTGCAGGACCTACACTTGCCTTGGCTGAGCTTCACAAGGTTCCTCTGCACCCAACCATCCAGCCTGCCCAGGTCTGGCTGAAGGGCAGTACAGCTGTCTAGTGTGTCTGAGGGATGGGGTTAAAGAAATTTTAGTAGATCTAATTGCTTAACTGTTACCTAGATTGTTGTTGATAAATGATGCTTTCTTTTACTATTGTGTAAATTACCTGAAGCAGGGAGGCTACAGTTCCTCCTGAAGGACAGTTTGTGATGAGAACTAGCTAAAACCAACTCTATTTGGACAAAGACCAAGGAACAACTGAGTCTGCGGGAAGAGAGAAGATTAAAAGTTCAGAGTAAGGGAGACTACCAAGCCTTCATCTCCACGACCCCCACCAAGATGCGCTATGCAAGTGCAGTTGGGAGGAACTTATGGAAATGACTTCTTGGAACTAATTTTAATATGAAGTGGGGCTAGGTTATGAATATGTATAGGCGTATTTGGAAATCTTACATATATGCAGCATTTGATTATATACATTGAGGCAAGTTGTTGCCCTTGGCACACATGACTGGTGGGACTACCCCTGGTGCTGCCCAGCGCTGAATAAACATACCTACTCTACAATCTGATAAGACTCTGGAGTCTGATTCTGCATGCCATGTCGGCTGCTTCTCCCCATTTTGTATCACCAGCAAACTTGCTGGCGGTGTGCTCGCTCAATGCCTTCATCCAGGTCGCTGATGGGCAAGTTGAAGGTTCCAGAGGTTAGCCCGCTTTTGCTTGGCAGTTGGTTGGGCATAAATCTACCCTTGGGTGGTGGTAGGTGCTTGCCCTTTGCCTTCAGATTGCTTGCTTTGTTTTTATTTATTCACCCAAGTGAAATAAAAAATAAATAAATTTGTTTTTGTCTTCTTCCACTTCCCCTTTGCCTGTGATGAAACAATTTTCATCTTGAGTCACCAAGCTGCTCACTTTTACTCTCCCTTTTTTCTTTCCCCAACCCAAACAAGCAGCTGTGTGTAGCTTTGCAGCTTGCCCGGGGTTAAGCCTCAGCACCATGGTATCCTGCCTTGTTTTCGTCCATATCAGTGATGAGCTGCACTCCAACCCTTTCATTCCTTGTCTTTAGTGTGTGAGTCCCGCAGGGAATGGCTGATGAGCTGCACTCCAACCCTTTCATTCCTTGTCTTTAGTGTGTGAGTCCCGCAGGGAATGGCTGAGAACGTGGCACTGAAATTAATCCATGGGTTTTGTAACAGGAGACGGTAGTAATCGGGACAAAAGGACACAAGGAGCCGTTAACTGGCGGCACCCCACCTGGAAGAGACATCTCCACAAAGCAAAACACATTTGCTTTGCCCAAAGGGAACTGCCCTATTGTCTCTCTCTGAAACACTCCCTTTTTTTATTATTCTGGAGAGACCTGAACTTTACTCTTGGGAATGTGGGTCTTTCTCTTCGTTCCGAACAGCTTTAATCTGTCAGAGAGGGTTCCAGAGGAGAAGCAGTTTATAAAACCAAGATGCTACACCAAAGCTGGGGTGTGTGTCCCCCTCTTTGTTTGCTTGTGGCGCGTTATCCCCGCCGTAACACAGCAAACCTGGCATCTCTGAGGGCCTCCCCCCCGCCCCAGCCTGCTCCAAAGCGGAGCGGCCGCGGTGCCCGGGGCAGGGCGCTCTCGGGCCGGGCGGAGGGGCCGCACGGCACGGAGGGGCCGCGGAGCATGCTGGGAAGCGTAGTCTCCCCAGCGCGGCGAGCCGGGCGGCCACCTTGTGCGCGGCGGCAGACGCGGCGGCGCCCGTCCCGCGCCGCTGCCCGCCGGCTGGAGGAGGCGGCAGTCTTCCCGACGGGAGCGCGCGCTGGTTCCCGTCTCTGTCGGGACGGGCCATGGCAACGAGACGGCAGCGGAGACCCTCCCGCCATGGCGGCGCCCACTCGCCCAGCTCCGCCCCACCTCCCTCCCGTCATGCACTGCGCGCTTCCGCCTGCTCCGGTGAAGTGCTGCGCGGTGATTGGCCGCTGGGCCGCCCCGGCCGGAAGCGGGCGCCGTGGCAACGAGAGCCGAACGGCAGCGGCCGGCTAGGTCAGCACTGCCCTCTGGTGGCTGCTCCCCTCGCCTGCGGTTGCCGTCCCGCCCGGGTGGCCTCTCGCCGGTGCTCTGGCGGCAGGGCCCTGGGGAGCCCGAGAGGCCCCCGGCCCGCAGCAGAGCTGGGCCGCTGTCGTCGTGAGCGCAGCGCTCTGAGCCGCCTCTTCCCGGCGCTGCCTCCCAGGCGCAGACTGCAGGAGGAGGCGGCCGCTGCAGCGTCCTCTGGGGTCCCGGTCGCTGCCCTGCGGAGGAGGCTGTGGCGGGGCCGTTACCGCTGCTTTTGCAGAGCAGCTGCCCGCTGTCCCTCCCAGGCGTTAGCGAGGAGCCCCTGAAAGAGGCCAGCGCCTTGTGCCGTCAGCCTGCGGCGTCCGGGCTTACTTGCCCGGTGATTTTATTGCTGGGTGTGCAGCACCGGAGCTGCAACAACGGTGCTTTCAGTTTCTGTGGGTCTGCTCGGAGTGGAGGAATGTGGGCACTGGCTACGCTTTCTCCTATGAGGAAATTCTCCCGTACTATGAATTACATGAAACAATTGGAACAGGTAGGCATAATCTACGAATGCGTGTGTGCAATCTAACTGTTTCAGCGTTTCTCAGAGCCTCTCTAGAATAACCGTTACTGCAAAATCTGTAGGTCATGTTGCATGTGTTTTGGGGGACAGAATTCTGAAAATGCAGTGGGAAGTTGGGCGGCCATCACTTCTTCCTCTAGTGAAGACTCTGCACAGTGTACGTGCTATGTAGTCCAGCATAACCGTGCTATTAAAGGCGTGAAAGCATGTCATCACTCTGAGCTGTAAGCATCTTTTTTTTTTTTTTTTTTTTTTTAAAATTCTAGGTGGGTTTGCAAAGGTAAAACTTGTACAACGCTTCCGTGATGAACAAGTTGCGATAAAGGTCATGGACAAGCTTGCTCTAGGAGTAAGCTGGGAGATACTTAAAGGTTGGTAGAATCTTTTGTTGTTCCTGTGGCAGCAATGCACAGATGTGGCAGGTCAAAGTGCTGCTTGCTTGTCCGCTTGGCTATTGATGAATGCTGTAGACTTGAAAGAATTTCAACAGAATACCACAAATCTTGTGCCCTTTTATAGAGAGGGTGACGCTTGCTGGCTGTGAAATTGAGAAAGCTAAAGATTATGACAGGAATTCAAAGATAACGCTGATGAGAATACTAGCTATTTTGTGTCTGCCCCTCTGGTTTCACTGATTGATGTGCCAATATTGTAGGGGAGTAATGGCGGAGCTGTTGCTGGATTGAATTTGAGCAGTTGAGCTGTATGCTCTCAGCTGCATGCTGTGAAGCTGTGTGTTGCGCTATAGTCTGTTTACTGTCAAGTACAGGCTGTCTAGAGTTGGCCATTTCATAGCTTGCTGTTGTGGTCTTTTAGGATGACTTGCCTCATGTTAAACTAGAAGTTGATGCCATGAGAAGCTTAAGTCACCAGCCTATTTGCTGGTTGTATCATGTGATAGAGACATCCAAGGAAATATTTGTGATCTCAGAGGTAAGAAATGGTGTTTCTACCATGGTGAAGGTTCCTGGGTTTAGCTGTAGTGGTAGATGATAACAATTAAATGAAACCATTCTTAAAATTTATCTCAATGATGAGTATGTTCAAGATACTTTAGTCTAGAAATGAAGCTGGTAGTATGTTCTATGCTTTCTCTTCTTCTAAAACCCACTCCTCACTGTTTTACAGTGAGTGGGATAACTCTAACTCCTACCTTGGGCTTCAGTTGTTTTAAAATAGCACAAGCAGGACCCCAGAACTCCTGTGTGTTTGTCACCTCCTTGGCAATTTGTATTGCCTGTGATGTTAGCATGATGCATCTGTTGCAACATGTCAGGCAAGAGTCTGACTTCTCAGCTTGTTTGGTGTGCTGCACTGCTGACCCAGGGCATGCTTGGGCACTACTGCAATAAAGCAGAGGGAGTGGAATAGTATCCTCTAGTTGCTGTCCAGAGCTGCTGTCGTTTAGATTTCATTGCTGTATTCTAAATACAGTCTTTTTTTCCCCTGTCTTCATGCAGTACTGTCCTGGCAGAGAGCTGTTTGATTACATAGTCTCTGAGGACCATCTTTCAGAAGAGGAAGCTTGTGTGTTTTTTTGGCAGATTGTTTCAGCCAGCAGTTGCTTATGTTCACAGTCAGGGATATGTCCACAGAGATCCCAAACCAGTAAGTGTGACTAGGAGTCAGAGTTGCATAAATAATAATGAACAGCCACTCTTATTTCTTTAGAAGCCAGAGTAAGTCATACCTTCTCCATTCACTTGTGCTTAGAGCTCTTTATCTAACAAATGTCTTCTGGAAGAGCGTTATTTCTATGTGCTATTGTATTCCTCAGCTGAGCTGGATGTGGCTATAATGGAGGAAGGAGCTTCCTCTGAAAGAGAAACAGGACAACATGCTCCAGCTGGGAGTGGAGCAGAGACATGGATCTGACTTTAAATGTTGCTTAGGTGTTTTTGCTATCCCCTTTATTCCAGCTTGTACCTGGAGAGAGTCTTTATGGTGCCACCTTGTTGTGCAAACCATTCTGTTTTCATCCCCAAAGGAAGAAGTGACACTGAAGGCTTAAACAAGCGATGGCTAGACAAAGGGTGTAGGGGGGAGATACATGCTACAGGACCCAGGCTGGGGCTTTGCTGTCATTGCAGAATTTAAGTGTAGGTTTAGGGGGTGAAAGACTTGAGTGCACTTCTGCTTGAAGGGGTTAGGAATTAGCATTTTTAGAGATGCTGACACTCTGAGAAAAGCAAATTCTTAGTGCACAAGCGTTTTCCTAGGCAGCTCATGAAACCTTTGTCTCCAAAGGACTCCCTGCATGAAGCATTGTATGTACCTTGTGGAAGGAGTTGGCTTGTAGCTGGAGAGCTGGCAGATTCCTAGGATCATGTAAGAACTTGGGTGGGAAGTGACTTCTAGAGGCTTCTGCTTGAACCTCCTGCTAAAGCTTCCTGGGGCTTTATCCAGTCACATCTTTGAACTATCCCAAGGATGAGGCAGTGCAACCTGTTCTGCTCTTCACTGTCCTTATAAGGAGAAGGACTTTTCCTGATTTCCCAGCTGAGTGTTGCTTGAATGTCTGTTGTCTGTGATTATCCCACTGTGCGCTGCTGTGAAGAGATTAATTCAGTCTTCCTCCCCTCCTTGTAGATATTAAAAGGCTGCCACGAGGTCTCCACTGAAGCTTTCTCATCTAAAGGCTGAACAAACATCTTTCCCTCAGCCTCTCCTCATTGAGCAAGTGCTCCAGCATCCTGAGCAGATGGGTAGCCATCCACTGAGCTTACTTCAGTTTCTTTCCTGTACTAGGGGACAGAAACTAGCTGTGCCGAGCACAGAACTAGAATAACTTTCCCTAGTCTCCCAGCTGTGCTCTTTCTCATACAGGCCTTGATACTGCTGGCCACCTCTTCTGCCAGAGCAAACTGCTGCCTCTTTTTCAGCTTGCTGTCTATCAACCCTCTGCCCCTCCCAGGCCCCTCTCAGCAGACAGGAACTAGTATTCCCCATCTGGAATATGGGGTGTACTCATTCGCAACCAATCAAACTCCAGAGGAGAGCTTTAGGTAGATTCTAGCTGCTAATGTCAAGAAGAAATAAGGGGAAAGAAAGCATAGTTTCTTGGACACTTAGGTTATAGAAGCATTCATTACCACTTTCTGTCTTACCAGGAAAATCTGCTGGTTGGTGAGGAACATAATTTGAAGCTGGTAGACTTTGGACTTCATGCAAAACCAAAGGTAAGAGTATTGGTTGCTTTCCAGAGCAGAGCTAAATCAGTTGCTGCACACACATACGAAGTGCATGTTTGACTTGAGTGCAATGCAGAGACTTGCCCACAGACCCTAAATTCAGGGTGTTTGCATCCAAGCTGTCATCTGGTTGCTAATTACTTTGTAAGGCCTTAAATGCATGAGAGAGCAGTTAACTGCATGTAATGACCAGACTGTTGGATCGTTTACTTCTCTTACACTTCATCTTTTACCAAAATCTAAGGCGGAGATAATCCTATATGTGTATCACCTGCTGCCACATATAAAGGCTTGTAATACAAAGCTTATGCTGGTGCGCATTTCTTCAAAAAAGACTTGTATGTATGTGTATATTGTAGATAGAATCAAATAGTTTATTCCTGTTCTATTTATAAATCCTCTGGTTCTGTATGCTTGTACTGAGTTCTTTCCTGTTTTTAAAATTAGTTCCTGGGAGCCCTTTCTATTTTTCAGCTTAACTGCTAGGTGGGTGCTATTAATAAACAAGCTAATGGGAAAGAGGTCTTACTGATCCAAAGACAGCTACTTGTCCTCAGATCACTTTATTTGACTTGTGTTAGAAAGAACATCTTGCAGGCAATCAAGACTATTAGTCATCTTGATGGTATAATGTCATCTTACTCTGATCTTAGAACAAAGCCTGGGAAAAGTACTAACGTGGTTTTAATAAGGAAGCATTTCTAGTGGTTCTTCACAAAGTTCTTGCACTAAATATTTGCATAAATAACCAGCTAGCTGCCTGACAGCAGTTCTTGGATCACTTCTTTCCATCTCTCTGTGGTCGCAAAGGCAAGTATTCTTATTGGAGGAGGTGCTGTGGGACTGCTAGGATAATGGATGAATGAGCAACTTGGGATCTGAACATTTAGAGGATACTCATGACCTCACACAATTTTTGCCTAGCGAAGCCCTGTATTACACCAAAGCAAAATATAAGGTGAATGTATAAGCACGGCAGAGCAAGATGAATCCTCTGAGGCCTTTAATATGCCAAAGGAGCCTTAAGCTGTGTTAAAGCTAATGCTTCTGTGTGATCAATTTTCTGTGTTATTCTAGGGTGGCCTTCAATATCTCCTGAACATGTGCTGTGGAAGCCCAGTTTATGCAGCACCAGAGCTGATTCGAGGCAAAGCATTTGTTAACTCAGAGGTAAGTAGCACAGTTTTGGCTTAGGGTTTTTTCCCCCACCCCATGTATTTAAAGGGGGTGAGGTTCAGATGGGCTGACTTGATTTCACTCTTGAATACTGCTGGGTAACATTGCTTCAGGTAGTTCTCAGAAGCTGTGTGACTAGCCTCAACAGTCACAGCCTGGAACAACACATCATGCTCTTGGCCACAAACCATGCAGCTGGGTAGTTTGTCTCTGGCTAATCCTTTGCTGTCTCGATGTGTTGCTCCATGTTTTACTGCCCTACAAAACAGTTACTTCAACTCCTTCCTTCTACTGCACATTCTTTCAAGCAGTGATTTGTTCTGTTAATCATCCAGCTCTTGTTGCAAGTCTTTGTGTGGTCTCAGTATCTTGTATGCTTTACCAGTCCTGTCTTCAGCTTGAAATTCATGTATGAAAACTTGCATTGCTGGGTCCAGGGCTGCAGCTCTCCCCTCCATGTGGCTGCAATGGTCTCAACTGAGTGACACAGATGGCCCTTCGGGGCATCCCCGTTCAGGATGCCGGTGGTGAGGGTGATGCACACTGGAGTTTAGTGTGCCAAAGGAATATGGACTGTCCTTGAGGAAGCCAAAAGTTTTTGATTCACATGATGCTCCTGCCCTTGTTTTCAGACCCAGCTGCCAAACGACAAGTACATAAAAATGCCAAGTTGTCTCCTTTGACCTTTTTTCCCCCATCTTCTTTTCTGCTTTTTTAGAATCATCTCTAGGAGATTGGTCAGATTGACCTCCATACGTCTCCCTTGCAGATTGCCCAGATCACTTCCTGTGTTGCAGTTTGTGGCCATTGCCCCTTGTTCTGTCACTAGGCACCACTGAAAAGAGCCGGGCTCCGTCCTCTTGACATTTGCCCTTAAGGTATTTGTAGACATTGATAAGAGCCTCTCTCAGTCTTCTCTCCCAGCTAATTATTCCCAGTTTTTACACCTCCATTCCCTATATTTTGTCTCTGAAAGTGGGCTCAAAGGGCTTCTCCACAGCAAGGCACATGCCCCGACACTCCTGTGCTGGATTTTTGTAGTTACTTGGCTCAGGGTAAATATTTGTTTCACTCTAGTGGGTAACTCTTTTTAAGGAGTCACTGCCCGTAGCTCTAGCCTAGGCAGATACTGCTGCTAAACAGACATCACTGAGAAACCTTGCTGTGCTTAGGTGAGTGGTGGTCCCACTGAAAGCCCAGAGTTTTGTTACTGGTTTCTCAGGTGTCGCTGATCTTTATAGGTGCTCTGGCTGCTCTAGTTGTTAGTGATTGCAGACAGTCAGGGCAAGCACATCACAGAACCGTTTCTCAGCAAAGGGTGGAAAAATGCAAATTTCCTGGCATATTTTTCTGGCTTTCATTATATATTTCACATCTAGTTATTTTTTGCTTCATTATCTTTATATGGTTTTATCTATTGTCATTGTTCTAAGGTGAAATCAGGATGTTTTATTTTGCTTTGTAGAGCTGATGGGTGAAGGTAGATTGTGTTCTGGCTCAGGCCCACCAGCAGCAAGGCCCCTCCTGCCCACTCTCAGATTTATTTGTGTGATGAGTTTCTGGGTGCAGGACATCTTTGTCCAACTGTTTTTCTTCCCAAGGACTGTTGGTGACACTGGGAAAGCCCAGCCTGTGTGGCTTTCCTGCTGTGGAGTGGGCACAAAACAGCAAGCAAGGGGATGCTCTTGTTAATATTGTTTATCCACATCTTGCTACTCAGAGAGACTTGTATCTCTGTTAGTGCTGTGTGGTACCAGGCAGAAAGCATTTTTGGCCAGCTTTTTTAACACAGGTTAAGAAAAAAAATATGGTTGAAGAACAAAATGGGTGATGTCCGCCATACAGCCAGTCTGTATTGGGTAAGGGGGAGTCCCCAGTTGCAAGTATCTATGCAGTCCTTGAGCAGCAAGAACTGAAGGACCTGTGCTGCAGGTATGCTGCTGAGGCTTCAGCACCAGAACTAGAGCCTGTCTCCATGAGGATATGCTCGTGATTCCCCTGTGGTATGCAGATACCTGGCATGGCTTCCCCCATCTGCCTTGGGGAGGTATCTGGCAGAAGGGGCTTTGGGGTCCCTGTAGATTTTTTTCATGCACCAGCTAGTTGTCCAAAAGAATTTCTTCCTGGGCAAACCCCTGGGAATGGATTTTGCAGAGCTCCCTGCAGCTGCAGCAGAACAAATCCTACTGTGCACACATAGATCAACAGAGAGGTGGCTTTGGGAAATCTGTGGCAATAAGGAGTCCTGCCGTCGGGTTGGCGGTACCTGTGTGTAAAGTACATGGGCTGTGTCTCTGGGTGGGTTGCTCATTCCTCAACTGCTCTGCACCCCACTCCGTCCCAGGAGTCCTGAAGAGTGCTTGTGCCTTTTATTATAATTGTGTAAGGCAAGAATCAGGAAGAAGCCATGGATTTAGAGGAAAAATGAGAGGCTGGCACATCCCTTTGGGGGTTGCAGGTGAAAATATCAGCTGTCAACTCAAACCCCAAACCAAAATGGCCTGTAGGTGCCTTTTGGAGCAGACTTTTATGAGGGTTGAGTGTGCAGAGACCTCAGTGACTTTCATCTTCTTACCAATTTCTCTGAGCAATATTCATCTCTCCAAAACATGCCAGAATTAACCTTTTTCAGGAGGTACAATCAGAAAACACTTTTTGCTTGAAAATACTGGTTGCTCGCAAGGGAATAAACCCATTGATTCAACCCTGCTTTTACATTATCTTTAGCACGTGCCACATACTCCATCTGGCTAAGCGGACCACAGTGTTCCAAGGATAAAAATTACATGTAATATGAGATAAAGTATCAGGAAAAATACTGATGGGATGAATTCTTAATGATAGTTCTAAAGGCCTGTGGCAGGGCTTGGCAGAAAAGAAACACTGCTCGTGCTGGCTTGTCACCAGGGGGACAGATGCATGATGAAAGACACTCACAGGAGTAGGAAAAAAAGGAGTCTTTATTAGGAAATTTCATCTGCCCTTTCTAGCAAAAAAATCTGCCAAATGCTATCAAGTAATTTACAGGATCTAATCTGACCTCAGTGGTCTTAATTATTTATCAACTTTACATGGAAATGGTTTCCCTTTGTTTTGTAGTAAACACCCTCAGTAACCCTCAAACCCCAGCAGCTGCTGGTGTATGGAAACCAGAGTGTGATGCTGACCTAAACCACCAAGGGCCCTGAGCATCACAGGCCGTAGCTGGGAGCAGATTGAGATTCATCTCACTGGTGATCCTTCTCTGGCATCCTGGCTTGTTCTGGGACAGCTCTAAGGGCCAGTCACAAATGTGGTAAGAAAGTAAAATTTCGTGAAAGGAAAAGACAGTTCAGATTCAGGCTGTGATTCCAGCCTAACATTTGGCCAAACGAGGTAGGCTGCTCTGTTTGTGTTATCCAACCACTAAATGTAGTTGGAGTTTAAGCTGCCTATCAAAATGGCTTGTAAATACACACGCTTTATGCTTATCAGAGCTTTCAGTGGCCAAATCTGATAAAAGGAAATCTTGTCCGGAGTTAGAAAACCCCTTGAGTAATCCTGAATAATAAGTGATAGTGACATATGGAATTATTGCTTCATTTTTAGCAGAAGTAACTCTGTAGGTTATCTCCTTGCAGAGGTATTAAAATCAGTCAAGCACAGTCTGGGTGGTGTTTTAAAACAAACTGTAGGTACAAGCACTGTGCGTTTTGTGCGTATGTTAGGGAGGGAGCAGCCAAGGCCACCTGTATCTTGGAAAGTTCTAATAAAAGTAACTAGTATCTAAATTACTGTGTTGTGGCTGCAGCCCTCTGAGGTCCCCTGGGTAGATATATGGGGCCGGAGCAGAGTAGGTGTTCCCTCTACTTTTTCTCAGCTGCGTACTCAAGCCTGAAGAGTGGGCCGTATCCTAAGCCCAGGGAGGGAGGAAGCATGGGAGAAAGGCTGCAGTGAGCACTGGCCAACTTCCTCTGACCTGGGAGGAGTTAGGTCAGCACCCCCCCATGTCTCACTTGTTTATCAAGAGTATTTTTTCTCTGAGCTGGCTGCGTATTTCCTGACCTGGATGTACCACATGCATCCCAGCAGAGCCTTGCTCACAGCTCAGCTGTGGGGCATTGCTGCTGCAGAAATAGAACGGATGCATTCCAGCAGCTTAAATACAACATCAAGTAGCTCCCAATGCTGTGCCCAGCAGGTTTGTGGCAACCATTGCCGTAAGGAACATTTGCTGCATCTGCTGAGCATTTATGGAGGTAACTATGCACTAGGAAATCTTTTTCTTCCCCCTGAGCTGGACCAGTATGATAGCAGTGGGGAAGGGTACTGCAGACCTAGCTAGCATCATGCTCTACTGGTGGAAGTGCTACACGGACCTTTCTCTTCTGGGGCTCCAGCAGTGTTTGGAGTAGCCGGTCTGTTGGGATTGTTTGGTATTATTTCCTCATCTAGGCAAGCGCTACAGGCCAGGAATCAGGGGCTTTTCTGCAGCAAAGGCTCCTTTCCAGTTGTGTCCTTCTGAGCAGCAGCAAAAGACAAGTAAGGGTTTGTGCCACAGGACAGTGCAGAAGCGCAGCCCTTCTTTGCAAACGTTTGCTGCTGTGGTGAAGAATGTTTAAATGAGTGTGGAAAGAACACCTTGGCAGTGCTGCAAGGGGAGCTGAAGAGTGAGGAGAGACAGGGGAAGAGAGGTTCTTTTTCTTTCTTTTTAGAAGCATTTTCCATGAAGGCTGGGGTTTTTTCCAGACAAGTTTTCTGGGCACTTCCACAACAGGACTGCATTCAGCTCTCACTGTTTCCTGAGGAGGCAGAAGACAAGGTCGTTTTGATCAGCTCTGGAGATTTTGTGATCCTTTTGCTCTCTGTGAAATAGTAGCCTGAATATAATGACAGGGAAAAAATAAATATCATAACCCTCCTCCCCTTTCCAAGCCAAGCCCTTGTCAAAGCAGTAAAAAACTTTATAAACAATAGCCATCCATGACATAAGCCAGTCCATGAGTGGCCTGCCAAAATTCACCTCAAGAAAATAGATCCAAAAATAGATACTATCCTGTAAAAAGCCCCACAGCCTTAAAGATAGTCTTCCCATTGTGCTAATTGCTTTCACATCTTGCTCTGAAATAAGAGTGCACACAACCATGGAGGGGCCACTAATAACTCGCTTCAGCTACGCACAAAAGCATGTGCATAGCATCAATTATGCAAGCCATCTATTTCTACTCGGCAGATCTCAGATACACAATTTCAAGTTTGTGTGTGAATTGCACAGAAATAATGAGGCTGGTTGTAGTGTTAAACAGCATGTGGTTAAATGCTTTCTCGGGTAGGGCATTTCAAGGCAAATATAAACTGTTTTCATTTCTCTTCTGCCCCCTCCATCAGTTGTTGGACCACAGTGCTGTCAGCTCTGAAGAGTTTTTGCCTGGCCTTCTCCTTGAAAAGAAGTCAGCCCCTGTGGTGGTTGGCAGGTTGCAGCTTTGGTAAATCAAGGGCCTATCTCACCAGCAAGTTGGGATATACAAAGGAGAAGTAGCTGGGAATGGTTTCATAAGGCCTTTCCTGTGTGCCAAGGAGGTGACCCCAAAATGTGACCTTGTGTGCACTTGGTTGGAAGAACAAAACTCCCGTGAGGCTCCTGGCAGGTCCAGGGAACCAGAGATGTGGTGTGGTGCTCTTCATCCTCTGCTCTGGGCATGCATTCATCTTTGTTCATGCTGATGTCTAGGCCTATTATATGACTATGAATCAGTGGGTGTGCATAGGACTGTCTCCTACTTGCTTGTATGCCTCTCTGTGTGTAGAGTTGGTTGAACTTTATGGTGTGAGCAACCCCTCTGCTTGTTGGATGCAATTTAAAGTATGACTGTCCCACAGCCTTGGACTTTGTGGTGAGGCCAACACAGAGAGCAAAATCCAGGACCCCACCCACAAGCCCATGGTGTGCTGAAGTGGCTACAGGGAGACTTTCTCCAGAGTCACTGGGTTTTATTTCCTATAGTTCCTTGGGCACTGCTGAGAACATCACCAGGAAATTATTACGTTTTCTGAGATCACGATTGCTGTGATTACATCAGTTATCTGTGTCTTAACCTTGTGGATGGGCAGAGCAGCCTGCTCTGAGCATCTGTGATTTTGAGGTTGTGACTCATTATGAGAGCTCAAGGAGGGATTTATTCATGCCATGTTTATTGTTTGGAAAGCTCAACCAAACGCTACTATTGTTAGCTTGAATAATTCATCTACTAGTCTACTTTTTGATCTCTTTATTGGTTTCTCTCTTCATTAAGACCTTCAAGTTTGGAGGTGAGGATTATCTTCGTCTAGAGCCAATTTTCCATGCCTGGTATCTTTGGAACCCAAAACTTCAGAGGTAGATTTTCAGTAGGTCTGGCCTTGCTGAAGGACTGAGGGTGTTTTTGGGAGAGTCAGCATTCATCTGCCCTTGATGGTCGGTTAGATGTCGAAGTCTGGGTATCGCTCTGTGCATCTTTTATGGGACATGGAAGAAATGCACTTTCCTTTGCACAATTTGCCTAATGCTAAAACCAGCACCTAAGATAGTTCAGATAATGGCCTCTGGAAAGACCTGTTTCTTCCTACTGACTATAAAGAAAAATTACTTAGATTGCAGTGTCTAAACTTTGGTGAGGTAGCTCCCATTCAGTGTGTCCTCATGGGCCAACCTGGGGCAGCTGGGCTTCTCTCACATGTCGTATGTAGCTCCTGAGCTCCAGGGCAATTTTGTGTGGGGACAGAGAGGTATGTCAGTGTCAAATTGCATTTGTGTCTCCACACAGGAGGTCTCGCAGGTTTGACTACATCTTTTTCCCAGTGCCTTTGAGAAGTTTGGTGAAATGTTGCCCTGTAGACAACAGCCTCTCCCTCAGTTCTCAGGCAGGGCTGGAGGTGGGACGTGCTCGCTCCATCAGGACGAGGGTATGAGAGGGGTGGGAATGGACACCCCTGCCATTGCACCAGGGAAATGAGGGTGTGGGCAGGACAGGGAAGTTTTGCTTTGCTTCCCCTTGCTGCAGCCTGCCCTTGTCCTCTTGCAGTTGGTTCAAACATATCCCCTCAGTTTATAAATAGAAAAGTCAGGGTGGGGAAGGAGATGTGAACTTCGGCAGAAAATGCAGGTTCTGGGAAAACAATCACTAACCCCCTCAACAATTTTTTAAAAAAACCCACAAATGCACATGAAATACATACATAAGGAATGATTCACTTAGGTAACTGTCACCGATTTGTGCAGAATATTTGGACTGTCGCTCACTGCTGTTTCAGGGCAACAGGATACATAAAGCGCGCTTCCACCTCAGAGAAAGACAAGGTTTCACAGCAAGCATTTTTCACAGTTTTTGTATGAAAAGCTCCTGTGTCAGAACAGAGCACAGGACAGGACTGCACGTACTGATGTGCTGACAGTGCGAGATGGTTTCTCCAGCCTTCACCAGCACATGCAGACAGTCTTGGCTGCACTGCAGCATGAACTGTAGGCTGATTCTTCCTCACCTTATGCTATATTTACTCCAGTACAGGCTCATGTACATCACAGAGGTAATCCCACCTTAAACCAGAGCAAGGGAGAGGAGATGGGTCCTTCTGGGGCAACCTGTTAATGGACTGCATTTTTGTAGCTATTTAAGGATATCAAGAGAGTGACTCAAATGAGTTGGAATTAATGGCAAATTGGAACTTGGCATTGCCTCTTATTTATACATGGATATTTACCCTGCTGGAGCTCTGCCTGCAGAGCACAGATCAGTGCCAGCAGACTGGGGAGCTGGCTTTTCTAAGAAGACCAACCAGCAGGACGGTGGCACTTTCAGGTGCTGCACAGGGCTCTGGAGGAGCCAGCACAAATTCCTGAGCTTCTCTAAATGACAAAGGTTTTTGAGGGGTTGTTGATGGAGAAGGGGAGAAGCCCAGATGATCTCCAGTGGCTGCCCCTCTCCAAAGCTGGCTCTTTCTCCTTACCAGCGTGCCCAGCCTCCTCTTCCTCTCCTCTAGGTTTGGTCTGCAGCCCTCCTACTGCAAGTCCCAACCTCTGCTGTGGCAGCAAGGGGTCAGAGCTATCTTTTTCCATCAGCTACATGAAGAGATCAAAGCAGCCCAAGCCTCACCTTGAGAGTCCTTGGCCCTCGGTGTTTCATGGCCAACTCATCGTTTTCACCAGAATGTGGGAAACCCAGTAAAACCCTAGAAAGTCTCATGTGTTTCCCAGTCAGATGGAGCCTGCTGCAGGACCATGCCCATGGCTGCAGCTCTGTGTGCAGCTGGTCCCTAGGAGCCAGCCTTGCTTTCATAAATAGATAAAATCTTGAAGCCTGTTTGACTCCCTGAAGTAGCCCTAGGCCAGATGGCAGCATGCACTGCCTGTGAGCATCCTGGTGCTTCAAGTGTGACAGCATGGGATGCACCACACACAGTTCAATTTTTTTTGAAGCCTCTAGGAATTAATGTGACTTTTGAAAATTATTCTGGTACTGAATAGACAGTTGATCCCTTTCAGGAAGGTACAGTGTTTATAGGAGAGACAGCAATATTCAAAAGTGGCATAAAACCGAGACTGAGTGATGTTACGGGTTCATGTAGACTCATGGTGGATGCTATAAAAGATCTGGATCTGGGTGTTTTCAGAAGGGCAGCTTATGATCCAGTGTAATGCTATAGTAATAGATAGCAAGAATGTAGAGCTGTGACAGAAAGATTGACACTTTTTGGCAGTAGATTTTGTACTTAGGCATCTTGGTGTATTTGCTGTCATGGAGTTGTAGTCACAATTAAGGAACTGAGCTTCATTACTTGAATGAATGGAGGTGATGTGAATAGTCTGGTTCATTCAGTGTGGTACCCAGAGCATGAGGGATTTGGGGACCATTTACTGCATGCAGTTGATAACTTCTTGCTTGAGAGTCACTCAGCTTGTGAATGTGACTGCTTTACCCATGCCAGTTCTCCTCGTCTTTGTAGCTTTTAGGTATGTCACAAGCCCTTCACTTGAAAAGCCACCCCAGACTTTGCTGGGACCAAAGGGTCATACATTTTGCTTAATGTAGTAGATACTTCAAAAAATGCATGGTTGCCTACCACAGGGTGGTGTCCCTTGTTGTGTAGTGATTAATCTAAACAAAATTAGCTCCAGCCAGGGAGTAAGAGTAGTGTAGATGGATGCTGGGAGCATGCAAGGACCAGAGAGCAAGACTGGTCCAAGGGTGTGTGTGTTGCCTTGCTTTAATTGAAATTATTTTATCTGGTTTAGCTATAAAAAAGCAACTTGTGTGCTGAACTTTTTATTGCAGTTTGACTAAGTTGATTCTTCACCCAGCTAAAGCAGGACACATGTTTAAAGGAAAAACAAAGTGTGCCAGACTTTGTATACACAAAGCAGTTGGAGTTATTTTTTATGTCAGATCTTTGCCAGTTGAGGCATGGCTTTCTCATGGGGGCAGCTCTGGGTGTGCATGTGCACCGAGAGGAGGAGCAGTGGGGCAGGGTGTCACTGCACTCAGGACAGGCTGTAGAACACATTGGTACAATCTCAGCCTGCAGCTGCAATAGCTGGGAAAATGGAAGGAAACTGAAGATGACTCTAAGACAGATGGATCAGCCTGGATGAGCCATCCACGTAGCTCACAGTTAATCTAAAGTGGTAAAATGAAGCAAATGAAAAGGTTTCCTCTGGATGAAGTGGGACACAGAGATCCTCACAGCAGACCTGATGGGGTGTTTTAAAAAAATTGGAGAGAAACCCCCTTGGGTTAGCCGGAGCAGCTGTGCTAGCCCCCACTGGCACTATGCGGCTCCTCCTGTTTCAATGCCTTTTCTCAAGCTAAAGCCTGAAATAACTGGGGAAGGGCCCTCTCCCAGGAAGTAGTCCTGATGACACCGGGTGCCCCTGAATACTGCCCTGGTGCTGTGTGAGGCTGTGCTGCAGTGGGGCTCCTGGGGGCACTGCGCATCTCCTCATCTGGGGTGCAAGCACTCCCAGCCTGCTGCACCCTCCTGCCCCAGCAAGGCCTCCGCTTGCCCAGGAGCACCAGTGCTGGCACTGGGCTATGTAGTGAGGGCACTGGTTTGCCCACAGGTGGCACCTGGTTGCCCAGGGGCTGTAGCGGGTTGCCTGCTGATGGCACCAGGGTTGTCCAGGGATGGGATCAAGTTGCCCAGCAAAGGCACTAGGTTGCAGAGTTTGTGCTGAGTTGTGCAGGGGTAGTGGCCCCGGGTTGCCCACTGAGGGCACCAAGTTCATGGGATCATAGAATATCTCAGACTGGAAGGGACCCATAAGCACCATAGAGTCCAACTCCCTGCTCCTTGCAGGACTACCTAAAACTAAATCAAATGACCATTCAAATGACCATGACTAAATCCAAAAAGACCATTGTTCAGCTGCTCAACACCTATCCAACCTGGTTGCCCTGGGGCTGCACAAAGTTGCCTAGTGAGGGAAGTAGGTTGTCCAGGGCAGGAACTAGGATGTCAATGTGAGCGTATTTTCTTGCCCAGGGGTGGCTCCGTCAAGTTGCTGCATCAGGTTGTTGTAATGGCTGCAGGATGTTGCCCAGGAAGAACCTGGTCACTGAGCAACCTGTGCCCGTGGCAGTGCTCCCCTGGTCCTGTGTCACCAACTGCACTGGGGATGCTGCAATGCCTGGCGGTGCTGCCACCAAGCCTGACGGCACAGTGGTGAGTAGACACCCCTGCACGCCGGGCACCCCCAAAACCCTGGAGCACACCCTACACCCAGGCAGCTAAGGGTAAGCATGTGCTTTAACAGGGAGGGGAGGACTAAAAAAGCCAGTATTTCTTCTAATTCCCCCCCAATATCTCTTATATCATCCAAATGTACCCAAATGAGGTGATCAGTGGCTCCACAAGTGTGTCTGTGTGCAGGGGTGGTAAGAAGTAAGCGTCACCCTGGGATGGTTTATCCCGAGGGGGATGCAGGGGCATTTATTTCAGCTGGAAATGTAGGGAGAAGTAACTCCAGTCCATTCCCAAGGTTTTTACCTCTCTTTCTGAAACGTGCCTGCCAATATCTGAAAGGGAGTAATTTATTGGCAGGGGTGGGAGCCAGGGAAGTCATCTCCCATTCTCTGAATGCTGTTGCTCAAGTATAAATAGGGAGCTAGGGAAAGTGCAGTCATTTATCCCTGGCAGGGACAAAAGGGCTGAAGTGATTGGTTTGTGGAACCAGCACGCACAGTGGTTTTTGTTGGACCTAAGCACAGATATTTCATCCTCAGTTCTTCCAAACTGGCTTAGAGGGTCATGTCTGTGAAAGTCTTTTTGCTACATTTGCTGCCTATCTGGTGCCCACAGCTGTGCTGCTTTCAAGTCAGGTACTGGGGCAGCCTATGCCAGCATGGCCAAACTTGGGCAAGGCTTGGAACTACAGTCCTGAAAGTTCATTTCCTAGTGGCAGGCTGTGCACTCTCCCCTCTGACTCATCCCTATTTTTGTCCAACTTGCCCTAGCTAAAGGACCTGTTACTCTCCTGCATTTGCTGTTTAATAGCTGCATTTTGAGACCCTGGCATTCAAGAGGGTTACCGTTGGTGTACAGTCACAGCAGCTCACAGGCAGAGCTGCCTCTCTCTGTGTGTCTCCCATCTATTGCCTGTTAAGCTTTCCAGTAGGAAAGCCTGAGTCCTTGATCCTACCCTTGTGCAGAAAGAGGCATTCTTCATGGCAGAGGTGACTAAAATGAAGGCATCTGTCTTTCCCAAGGTTTTTTATGATTTTTAAAAAAAGCCAGTCTCTCTCAGCTCACCTGCACGTGCAAAGTGATCAGGTTAACCCAGGAGGAACAATTACACCTCTAGTCAAGGGACTGCTTCTGTGGATGCTTTGTTCTAGAATAGAAGTGAGTTTATTTCATGCAAACATCCCATTTTTAAAGGCATAATGTTGATTTCATACTGTAACAAATAGGATTTAGCACATGCTTTGTGTCAAACCCCACTCCCATCCAGGGATCTTGTAGTATGCCAGTGTCCTCATCTTTCATTGGGGCTTTGAGCCAGGCTGGGAGCAGTGAGGATAGGATGGTGTTAGAGGAAGGACTCATCTGTGCAACATGGCAGGTGGTGACAACAGCCATGGAGACTTATTCTGCCAGTGGGTGACACCTGTAACCACACAAGAACTTCATACTGTGTACAACATGCTCTCCTGAACATTCATCCTCAGACTAGGTGTGCTGGGTACCTTTGGTGGCATTCTGCATTATATTTCTGGTAATAGTTGACGAATTACCTCAATCTGAAAAGAGCAATAGCACCCACAGTGTTGCCTGCAGTTACTGGTAGCAAAACTTCCCTGTGTGGCCATTCCTCCTAGGGTTACTGTAAGGTTGGGGTTTACGAGCTGTTCTGAAAAGACATTGTGGGGTATCTCCTTTCCAAGCACATTAATTTTACATCAGGTGAGCCAAAGACATTTTTCTTCTTTTGCAAGTCAAGATGTGGCTGTTCTTTTTAGGTTGACATAGGTGGGGATTTTTCGAATTGGGATATAGTCCTGCAGAGCTCAGCTCACCTGCAGACTCCTCACTTAAGCATTTAATGCAAGTGAAGATAGAAATGATGAGGATGAAGTCGCTTGCCCACAAATCATGCTGGGTAGGTAGCAGCTGTGTGCCCAGAGCTATTTGGGCTGATAATGGAACTTTTAAAGAGGAAATTTCATCTGAAGTACTTTTAAGATCAGCAAGTATGCCAGCCAAAAGAAACAAATGGACAGCAGAGAATTATCAACTCAAGTTTGATTGGACTGGCAGATTTAAGGAAAAGGAAGGCATAATATCTGTTGTTCTCCTTAGCAGCCATATTTGTTTCTCTCTGCATTTCAAGACCTGATGCTAGATACTAACCACAAAGTCAGAATCTTCTCTATACAAATGCTTGGGCTGCTGTCAGAAGGGATTTGTTTTCAAGAGGTTTAGGCCTGGACAGGTATTGTGTGGGTGCTGTGTGCATCACTGCTTGTATTATAAGTTGCATGTGTTGCTGTAAGATGTAACACAACTGCAGCAGCTCAGTGACATTGTCTCCTACCTCCTCTGTGCAGGACACATACCTGAATAGCAGTGCTCAGGAATAGAGCTGGTTGGCTCTCCCTTGACAGCAATGTACACTCATCAAAGATCAAGCCCTACCAGGTTCCTACCTGCCATCAGCACCATGGCTTCAAGGTGTAAGAACTGTTTTCCTTACAATCCCTTGCCTCAGAGCTTCAGCCTCCTCTGGATGTCCCACACCTACTATCAAGCAGCTGCCATCAACCCAGCTTTGGCTCCCTTTTCCAAAAGCTCCCAGGGCTTAGCTCCCAGCAAAGCGCTGCTTTTGATTTCTGACAGAGCAGCCCTCTTCACCCGGTACACCCCCGATGACTGGTACAGCTCCAACCTGACCAACAACAAAGAGTTGGAGACTTCCTGGCACAGTGCAGAGCATCTGAGAGTTGAAACCTCCTGCATGATTCCGAATAAATATCAGCAAACAAAGAAAACCCAAGCAAAAAGCACCAGAAACCTGGGAGAATGTGTCAATGATTTTGGAAGTCAGAACTGTGCCATGAGCTGGATGAAATGACTGGGGAGAGCAACACACTCACAGACATGAAGAACCGACAGGAGAGAGCCCTGGCTGAGATGGAGGCCCCTCTCCAGGTAGCACCCTGTCCGGTGGGCTGCAGGCTGTAGCCTCCTGCTGAGACATCTGCAGCCTTTCAAACATCTAATGAAGTTCCATTACAGCTCCGTGACATCTGTAAAGTTTTTATTAAGAGACCATGAGTTAAGTTAGCAGTAAGCAAATCCCTTGCCATCTGCTGCATCCCCTGTCAGCACATCCTAAGCACATCAGAACAGTATTTGCTTAACCAAGTATTTTTATAAGTGGTATATCCAAAATCCTGGTTTGTGAGACAAAAGCCCATGTCTTACAGCTGTGGTGGCACCACAGACACGTGTGCTCCTTCATGTGGATTTAATGCTGATGTTGCAGCTCAGCTGCTTCTTGTCAGCTAAACCTGGGTCCTGTGCTGTCACTTCTGTGCCCACCTGTAATTTCTTTTCTTACATCACTGGACATGGGGAGCATCCCTGTAGGGAACACTGCCCCAGTAGCCAGCAGTGATGACAAGTTCCCAACAGGTTACTTGGGAGTGCTTGCATCACTGGGAGAAGAGGATGGGCATCAACCTAGTCCATGATAACATGGAGAAACAGCTCTTCACAGTAGGTTTGGCAACACATATCATGTGTTACCTAAACCTCCCCAGACGGATTTTGCAGCCCTGTTCCCTCACTGATTCCTTAGTGCTGGTGAGGTGCTGAACTCTTCCAGCCCAGAAAACCTGCTGGACCAGGGGATGGCGTTCCCCACATAGCAGCATGCCCACATGGTGTGGGTAAGACTTGCCCTTATAGAGGAAGGAATAGCTGAAAACCAGCTGTGTGTTTGTGTAGCATATCAGGGTCCTCTGTCCCTCTTCAAGGAGTTTGTGAGACATTGTCCTGCCTTTCAGAGTCCTGCCAGAACAGGTTCTATATGTATCTATGTCACAGACATGTATCTGTATCACATACATTTATCTCTATCTATGTATTACACACATATGCACATACAGATACGGAGAAAGCAGCGCATGCCCGACAGCTTGTCTGGTTTTCCCCACTCTATGCATTGGTCTAATAAAAGATATTACATCTACCCCCAGCTTTGCTTTGCTCAGAGCAGTGTGGCCACAGTAGGACCGCAGCTATGTGTGCTTAGAATCACAGAATCGTTCAGGTTGGAAAAGACCTTTAAGATCATCAAGTCCAACCATTAACCCAGCATTGCTAAGCCCACCACTAAACCATGTCCCTAAACGCCACATCTACATGTCTTCTAAGTACCTCCAGGGATGGTGACTCAACCACTTCTCTGGGCAGTCTGCTCCAATGCTTGACAGCTCTTTCCATGAAGAAATTTTTCCTTATATCCAATCTGAACCTCCCCTGCCACAACTTCAGCCCGTTTCCTCTTGTCCTGTTGCTTGTTACTTGGGAGAAGAGACCAACCCCCAGCTGCCTGCAGCCCCTGTCAGGTAGTCAAAGAGAATGAGAAGGTGCCCCCTGAGCCTCCTTTTCTCCAGGCTTAACACCCCCAGTTCCCTCAGCCACATGTCACAGGACTTGTTCTCTAGACCCTTTGGCAGTGTATTTTATAGAAATCATAAAAATGTGCACTCCTGCCTGTCTTTATATAGTCTGCTTTAAATTATGAAGAAGAAGTGAACATGATGAGAGTTGGCACAAGATATGAGATCCTAATGCACGGTACAGCAAAATACAATCACTGCAAGGGCATCATGAAACTGGGAAGAAAATTAAAGCCCCTAGGGCTGTGAAGCCACTGCTCCATTAGGTTTTTTTTCTTCTGAGTCAGGCCATAAAATAATTAAAAGATTGAATTTAAAAGTCATGAGATTTTAGGAAAAAAATCAGACCTCATATCACCATAATGGCATTTTGGATTTTAAGTGTTTGGGACACATTTAGGCTGTGCTTTTAGCTGGCACGTGCAGACAGGAGGGCTTAAAAATTACTAGTTTTGGAGCACTAAGCACCTCCCTCCAGTAGCTGCAGCTTCACAAATTCAATAGATGTGTGCTGCAGTCAAGTGAGCTGAGAGCAGCACATGCCTTCCTCCTGTGGAGCTGAATGTTTCTTAGAAATGACTGGGGATTTTCACCAAAGTCAAGTCCATCTCCTCTTGTCCAGTATGGGTGGGATTTCTCATGGGGAAGAAAACATTTTGGGAGTAAAAAGGGCAGGTGGTGGTTGGAGATGGGGATATATAGCACTGCTGGTCCAGGGAACCACTACACCTCTTCATATCAGGTAAGGATCTGTCCCTGTCACCCTGTAGTGGAACTAAGCAGCACTTGACATTGATGTTAAGCTGAAAAAACACTTGGCCACCCACCCCGAAAGTGAATCAGAGGCCACAGCCACAGCACCTTCTTATCCCCTCCCAGTCACTGCAGGCAGGCTCAGCTACGCAAGCGAGTGTGCTGGGGTTGGGGGGCACTTTCTCCACTCCCTGCCTGTCTGCTTTGGCAAGAAAGACAGGCAGGTGCATTCTTGCTGTGTGCAAGGTTGGAGAGACCCAAGGGGATGAGTGTGACCAGGAGGACTGAGCACAGACACTGGTGGGATCATGCTTTGCCTTTCCCCAGGAAGTGGATGTCATTGGGTCCAGCCAGGAGAGGATGCAGTGGTGCCTGGATAGGGTGGCCGCCCAGCTCATGTAAGGAGGAGCTCCTTCTCTCATGCTGCAGGGCTGATGTGTGTTGGCAGCTGTAACGGGAACCCCCAGCTGAGCCCCTACCTCTACCCGCATGCTGCAGGTGTAAAACCTGTGTAGGGTCCCTGAGAAGTGGGCAGTGATGCTCCTGGGAGCACTTGGCTGCCCATGGGGAAGTGGAATGGGGAGGAAAAAGTTCCCCCCCGTACATCCCCACCCCTGGCTGTTGTTTGTGTGTTGAGGGTCCAACAGAGCAGCCCAGCATGAGCTGGAGATCAACCTGGCCCACAGGCAGATGGCCCACAGGCAGATGGCCCACCGCATCGTCAAGTGCCATCACCCAAGGAACACCTCTGATGGCATCGGCTACTGCCGAGGGTTGGAGCAGGTTGAATGCGTGCCAGGCAGCATGCAAGTGCCGAGCTGTCCCTGGGATGTGTGGTGCATCTCCCTGGCAAGGAGCTGGTTTTCCCCAGCTCACTGTAAAGGCATATGTCTCTGCACGGCACATCCATCCCACCTGGAGACACTCACCTTGGAGTGGCCATTTCTCACCATAAAGAAAGAACAACCCCCTGCTATCAGCTGGATACTGAATGTCCAGCAGGTGCAAGCAGCTCCCACCTAATGAAACATTCTATCCGGGTTCAGAGATCAGCCTGAAAACAAATTCAGTCCAGCACCTCTGCACAGCTCATTAAGTTAATGCCCATTTTGAAAGATGTGTCAGTGCTTGGCTGAGTGCTCTTCATTGATGTAAAGTTGTCAGGGGGGGTTCACCCCTGTGTAGAGATGACCTGGCAGGGAGCTGAAATGACATAGAAGATAAACAAGTAGAGAGCATGGTCCTGGGATAGAGTTCAGCTGCTTTTGGGTGCCAGGAATTCGGCTTTGGCTGTGCAGTAAATGAGTGGTGACCTAAACCAGCACTCGCAGAGGTATGCCCTAAGTGGCAAAGGGCTGTGGGAATAAATCTGCTGCTCACACAGGTGCATGCAGTTGATGGAGGGGTGTAGATTGTTTCAATTTTTCTAATGTTTTAATAATTATTCACAGTAGAACTCAGACATATTTAGACAGGCAGATGAATTGCAAATGATTGGTGCTATAATTCAGAGACAGGTAAAGTGTGCCAAGAATCAGTGTGTTTTAAATGACTTACGTGGTATTTAAGTCTCTTGTTGACCTTGTTCTGGACTGCTGCACAGGCATGAACTTCAGCTTGAATGCATAGCCAGGGAATCAAGTGTTATCTAATGCTCACTCAATTTAGTATGAAACTGAGGTAAATTATAAGCAAAACCAATTGACTACAATCTGCGCGCTGTTGTGAAGCTGGGAATCACTTGGCATTTAAGTGCCTCAAATGTAAACATGAGGTCTGATTGAAATACCTGTATTTTGGGGACAATGGTTTGTTTGTCTGAGCTTTCACAAGTATCACGGTTGTCTTCATGACTATGTTATCATTTGGTAAGTATTAATGAACAAAGGGTATCCAGAGGTTTCACTTTCATGCATCTTCTGGCAGTTAGTTCAGAAATGCTGTCTGCCCTGTGGAAAGTCTCTGCTGGGGGGCATGCCACGGGGGTCACAGGCTTGCTTCTCCTCGAAGGACATGCTTTCAGCCTCAGTGCTTTGTGCTTGCTGCATGATTATCCTTGTGTTTCCTGCATTGCTCTGCCAAGCAGAGGGAGTGCAGACCATTGATGGACCCTGGCTTGCAGCAGTGGGTCTCATGGAAAGCTTTCCTGAAAAGTGCTTGACACAGCAGTGATTAACTGAGCAGAGATGGGCTTGCAGCACCTTATATAGATTTTACTTCAAAAACAGGTTCATCAAGTGGCAACTTGAATTATTACTTAATTGCTTTGATTATGAGCAACATAACAGCTGTAACAGAATTACAGCCTTTTCAAGGAAGTGAGCCATCCTGGAGAACAGGAAGAACATCAAGTACAGCTGCTACACTGTCAGAAAGGAAGTAGCATGCATGCAAAAATACTGCTGGATAGTCAGCAAGCCACCAGAGCTCAAAGAAGCTCTCTCAGGGGTCTCTAAAGCATGGATACAGTCACACAACATTGTGCTCAGCCACCTCCTTGGGCCATAACGAGCAGTTTTGGGGGGTGCCCCTAGCTGTGACTAGCAGAGGTGGGCTGGTCAAACAAGAAAATCTCACATGTGACATTAAAATAAAATGGTCTGTAGAAGAATCACCCTCATTCCAAATGTCTTTGTAGGGCAAGACCTTTCTCTTCCTTTTGGCCTCCATTCAACAGCTTTCTGTGTTGCAGCAGGTCTTTACAGTCCTTAGGAATTGGTAGAAAATTCTCCCCTTGTCTCCCAGAGTGAAGGTCTGGCTCTGCACAATCCCTCCCTCCCTTCTTTAGCTGTGTCATCATTTGGGTTGGCTGCAGATTGCAGGCTGTTCCCCAGCTGTGCAATGCTCTTGCTCTCATGGAAGGTGCCAATTCCTCAGTCCATGGCGCAATAAAAAGGGCATTTCCCTCCTGCTCCCAAGTCCTTTTGAGGAACAGTGAATATCAGCTACAGATGCTAACCTGCCAGTCTGGGCGTGATGAGAAGCATCCTAGAGCCAGTATCCTGTCCCCTGGGTTACCTGTAGCCAAACCTCATGGCAGGTCTCTGGGACCCCACCAGCTGTTGTGTGCCCCACTCCATCCCCTGGATGGCAGATACAACCACCCTGTGTACATTAGGCGTGGGAGCAAAACTTTTATTCCAGTTCTCGGTGGTCCACCATTGACAAAAAAAAGAATATCAACTACTGCGCCATTCTCTTCCCTCAGGATCTTCTGGTATGTGTGGTTAAGGCAAAAGTCTATCAGCATCCCTGTGGGAAGGATGATCCCACAAATTTTCATAGAATCATAAAATTGTTTAGATTGGAAAAGACCCTTAAGGTCATCAGATCCAACTGTTAATGCAGGACCACCAAGTTCACCATTAAGCCATGTCCCTAAGTGCCACATCTACATGTCTTTTAAATCCTTCCGGCAATGGTAACTCAACCACTTCCCTGGGCAGCCTGTTTCAATGTTTAACAGCCCTTTCGGGGAAGCATGTTTTCCTAATATCCAATCCAAATCACCCTTGGGGCAACGTAGAGGCTTTTTCCTCTTTATTATTTCATTTGATTAATTAGGTCATTTGACCATTTCTGGAGCCTTGCCTGTGAATTCTTACCAGTAACCTTTGAGCAGCCAGTGACCTGTTGAATTGTTAGATAAAAAAAAGCTCAGGCAACTTCCCTTTTCCTGCTGCCCTCCAAGAAAGGGACATGTTGGCATACTCTTGGCACACAGTAGCAATGACAGCTGGTCACATTTTCCAATCAGTTTATGTTTTCTTAGAACATTTTCCTTCAGAAAGCGCCTTTTAATCAAAAGGAAAGCTTGTCTGAATGAAGATGTTGGTTTGAAGGACATTTTATAATAGAGAAACAAACACAGCAGGGTTAATAACTGAAGTAGTTCTAAGACATAAGTCACTTCATTCTACTAATACCACTCGTTTGTTTAACATTCTGCAGGGGGCCAACCGATGTCCTCCTTTTCGTTCTAGTACCATGATGACCACGTGTGGTACAGAGACGGTTACCTTCTGCCCCATGGTGAACCTACGGGCCTCCTGCATCAGTAGCACAGGTGCTGCTGCTGCTGCTGCTTCTTTAAGGCATCCAGGCCACCCTGAGCTCACATGACCCAGCTGTTTGGAGAAGTAAGCTCCAGCCTGCCGCTGAGGCCCTAAAAATTGTGCCAGAACTCCTAAAGCAATACCTTTTCTCTGAGGAGTAAAAAGTTCAAAGGTCTTTGTTACGTCGGGATTCCCAGTGTGGGGGCCTCCACAGGTTTGCTTCAGCCACCTCAAAGCAGCTTTACCCTCTTCTGTCCCATCAATAGACCCATTGCAGGAAGTTTTCAGTAGCTCATACCAAGGTTTCATGAATCATCCATAGTTGGCTCTTCAAAGCCAACAGCATCCGATCATTCTGAGAAATGCCCATCATCCCTTGAGAGTTTTAGGCTCTGGGAGGTGGCAAACAGCCTCTTTCTGTTTAGATCCCAATTGTCTCTGGCCTTTCAGGATTTCAACCCCCAAATACGTAACTCACTCCTGGATAACTTGAGCCTTATACTTTGATACTTGATATCCGCTAATTCCCAAGAAATTGAGAAGGCTTATAGTCAGGGAAAGACACAGTTCTC
This sequence comes from Falco naumanni, assembly GCF_017639655.2. Taxonomy (NCBI): domain Eukaryota; kingdom Metazoa; phylum Chordata; class Aves; order Falconiformes; family Falconidae; genus Falco; species Falco naumanni. The sequence continues at coordinate 8,410,496 of NC_054080.1, forward strand.
TAGTCTCTGCTGTGATCAGAATATCATCTGCATATTGTAGAACTGGTCCCCGATAATTTTCTGTTCTCCAAATTTCTAACTCCTTTGCCAACTGATTTCCAAGGATTGTCAGACTATTTTTAAAGCTTTGTGTTTTCTGTCCTATTTCTGGGTTTTCCTATTTGAAAGCAAAAAGCTCCTGACTGTCAGTGCCCAGGGGAATACAGAAAAAGGCATCCTTTAAATGGAAAACTGTACACCATCCCTGTTCCCTGTAAGGATTATTTATTATGTATACGGATTTGCTACTACAGGTTAAATATCTCAAGTTATTTGATTTATTGATCTTAAATCCTGCAGCAATCGGTAATCTTCAGCCTTGGCCTTTTTAAATGACAAAATACAGGTGTTGGGTTTTGACTCATACTCCACCAACAGTTTGTACTTCCAAGAATTTCTAAATTATCGGTACCAGCCCATTCCTAGCTTCCAGCTTTAGGGGATATTGTTTAATTCTTACCATGGATGATCCTGGCTTTAAGTCAGTCCTTACTGGCTTTGACCTTTTGGATTTTCTTGGAACCTCTCTAGCCCATACAATAGGAATCACAGCATCTTCGACCTCTGGAAATATCTTCTTCCTTTCAAGAGATCATATCCTATAATAACAAAGCTGCTGCCCTGACATATTTAGTTTCCAAAATTAAAATTTCTATTTCCACATTTTTCAAATTTCTGCTTCCAATTTTTCGAGTACATCTCTCCCTAATAATGGTTTTGGAGAATTCAGCAAATATAAAAACTGATAAGTAACCCACTGTTTTCACAGCTTCGTTGTTAAAGGTTTAAAAAATGGCTGAGTTTCACGAGTCCCTGTAATACCAGCAATACTTATATTCTTATTGCTCACTTCCCACCTTAAAGTGTTCAGAACAGAGTAAGTAGCCCAAGTATCTACTGAAAATTCAACTTGTCATTTCCAAGCCCTGCTTTAGCCAGAGGTTCTGCTGGGAGAGACTCCTCCGCTCCCCCTCGTTCCTTGGTTACTGGGAGCAAGGGGGCAGAGGGGGTCCAATTCTTAAGCAGACACTCTTGTTCCCAGTATCCATCCCTTTTGCACTGTGCACACTGATTATCACGCAACCAAGGCCCAAGCTAGAGTCCCTCTCTTGAGGGTCCACCCCATCCTCAGACCCTTCTCCAGATCGTAGTATTGTCCTCTGATACCACCACCAATCTGCTGTTTACTCTTTCCTTTTGACTCTCTCTATTTCTATATGCAATCCAGTCAACAACTAACAACTTTCCCAATCTCAAGCATCATTTCCTTGGACTTTATAATTTTCTTCTAATATTATCTGAGGATTATTCCACAAATAGAGAGGCTAATTGATCTTGTCCTTCTTCTGATTCAGGGTTAATATTTGTATATTTGTGGGATACTTCCTTCATTCTATTCAGGAAATCTGTGGGGGGACTCTGTCTTGCCTAACCTCTGCAATTTAGACATGTTTATTGCCTTAGGCACAGCATTTTGAATGCCAAACAAAATCCATTTCTGATACTGAGTTATAAAATATCCTGTGTGCGTTAATATTCAGGTCCCAATTCGGATCAACAGAGAGGAAATGACGCTCCACAGTTCCTTGTAAAGTTCCTGACTTAACCTGAGCTTTCACATGTATTCTAGCTGCTCAAAGAGTCATCTCCTTCTCAGTGCTATCAAACAAAACCTGCATTATTGCCTCTATATCCTCCCAGTCTGGATCTGGTGTTTCAACGACGATAATTTCAAAAGCACCACCCACGTTCTCGGGGTCATCCCTGTAATTTCCAGCAGTTGCTTTCCAATTACTGAAGCCTGTTATTGAAAACAGGACTCTCACTCTCATGTGTCCTTCATTTCATTTGGCCCACGCCCACCCTGCTACTGAGCTAAAACCTTATGCCCCCTAAATTGCTCTCCCTTTCCACAGCCACTTGCCCTGCCACCAGCCTCATCTGCTCACCTGCCACCACTTTCTATTATCCTGCTCACATCACTAACATCCTCGTCAGAACTCTCTCATAGTCTCTGCCAAGGAGCAACCATTATTTCTATATCATCATCTTTCTTTTGTTCATACAATTTAAACATCTCTGTCCTATACTACAAGCAGAGCAGCACCTGTTCTCCTTTTCCAAAGCCAAGACAAAAGCACCACTGGGAGGTAAATTTATACCACACTCTCTTTGCCATTCAGGTTGGTTCTTTACAGTGGAAAACATATCAGTATATCAAACTTTGTCCCATTTCTTGCCTTAAAGAAAACATCAGCTGTAACATCGTATAATTCAAAGTGCTGTTCATTGGCCATTTTCCTGCATCATCCAGTTTATACAATGGCCACCACAGATTACAGTTTTTAGCTAGGTTGCCTTTAGTTACATTTCCCCCAGAACCACCCCCTATTTGTTTCCAGTGTCCCAAAATACATTCCAACAGAGATTTCTTTAAAATACCCCCTTTAGACTACCAGTGCCCATTTTCTTTCAGAGTGCTTAAAATTTTATAACAATAGACATGTATATAAATATATTCAGATATTCAGAGTGCACTATACCAGACAGAAATGCATACACATACATACATACATATATATATAAATATATATATATACTCGAGTATGTCAGACAGAAATTTTACCAGACAGATTGTTTCCAGGAGAGCCCTCAATAACCCAACCCAGCAGGGTTTTTATCTTGACTGATGGGCAGGTATCATAGACCAGAAATAATGCTTTACATCTTACCAGGGGAACTTTGCTTTGGAGCCTTCAGGTCTGGGATCGGAAGTCCTCCCTGCAAATCTCTCAGTGCCAACTGGAATTCCTGTGATCCCACAGGTCCACCAACGCTCAATAGCAAAGTCCCACCTGGGTCTCCATAAATCCCAAAGTCCTCGAGGCCACATGACTCTCCGAGGTTTTTAGGCGAGGAAAATGAGGCACTGGTGGAAGCGAGATTCAGCAGCTCAGGCCATTGCTGCAGCTGGAGGCAAAACGCAGCTCTCCCAGCTCCCGCCCTTGCACTGTCCGCTGCACCACGGCTCCTCGCGGGCACAGCAAAGGCGACTTCTCCTTCCTGAGCTGGAGCCTCGCTGGAATAATTGGTGTACAGATTATGAACAGCCCTGAATGCCAGCCTGACTGGCAAGAAGTAAGAATGGTCCTTTCTCCGAACCAGCAGTTCTGGCAAAGATTAGATGACATTGAGACCACTCTCCTCAAGACAAGACACTCCCTGCCTGCCGCAGACAAAAAATCCTTCAGGACCCAGCCTATTTTTCCTCTTCGTTCCATCCCAGGCAGCATGCCAAGCAAGGGGACCCTTCTCTGGGATTTCAGCGTCAGGCGCAAAGAGATCTTGTTCCTTTTGATCACACCAGCCATACAGCACACAAACCTTCTTTCTCCTGCTCTTTTCCAGGGCTGCCAGCCTGGCCCTGCTGCTGAGGTGCCCCCAAAGAGTTCAGGCCAGCAGGCAGGGATGAAGCACTGGCAGGCGTTAATAGAAATATAAGCAACGATGGTGGCCACTGATGGAGCACCTCAAATGGAGCAAACTTACAAAGTTTTACCCATCCTTGTCCTACATGTCCTCTACTTGAGAAAACATGGTCACACACAGAGCCCTCAAACTAGAAAGCTCTTAGCCACCAGCACGCTGCAACTATCAACTGAAACTGTCTCCACGTGCAGGCTGTACTTTCCAGAAGTACCCTGTGGTTTGCATGGAACATGTAAAGCTCAAGCCTGTCATTACTGAGGGGAAATTCACGGCTACAGAACAGTCCTTAGGGAGCTAGGACAGCTTGTGACGATTAAGGTTAATTCATGTTTGTGTTATCAAACCTGGGAAAATATCAGCTGTTGCAGTGTGCTGTTTCTAATGCCCTTGCTAATGCACTGTCCTGGTGAGGGAGCCCATGCCTCCAGCTGTGACAGTGGGAGCTACCTGGAGGATGAATGTTGAGCAGGCTGGATAGGGCAGCTGCCCCACTCTTTCCGAAAAGTGATTGTTAGGATCACCATCCATTGCAGCATCTGCTGTAAATGGCAGGTATAAAGAAGCTAAGCTAACCACTTCTATTTGGAAGCATTGTCATTAATTGACTTAAGTTCATTAGCTATTTCAATTGTTTGCAATCATGCATGTGACAAATTAGGCAGGGCTGCAGGAATTAAAAAAAGAATCCACTCTGAGAAAGGCAAAGTGACTTGTTGAAATCAGGACTGCCACCACATCCCAATGAACTACATGCAGGTGTTGCTCTCTTGCTGGCAGACTGAAGGTTTGCATGGCTACCTTTTGGATACACAGCCACTGCTGCCTAACTGTAATCTCATAAAGCATCTTCTTCCCTTCCAAAGCAGGACCACAACTATTTCTGAGTTTTTACACTCAGCAGCCAGCAATGTGGAAGTAACAACACTCGTTTGCCAGGTTAGTGGGACTTCCACTTCAAAGACCTCTCTGTGTTTTCTAAAGTTTAAGATATTTGGCTTGATGGAAGCTCATTCCTCCAAAGCTCATTGTGAGAGGAGCATTTGAAAAGAACACCTGCCCTTGGACTGACTATCAGCAGCCATGCTTTCACCCTCTCTGTGCAGCTGAAATGCGAGACAAAACTCAGGCCTGAAGGCAGCTGCCTGGGCTAGACTCTGCTAAAGCAAAGTGTAAGGAGTGGAGTGGAGCTGAGACACGGAGTCAAACCCCCAGCTAAGAGGCAGTACAGCCACAACCTGAAATGCTGTTGTTTCCTACAATACGGGCTAAGGGTGCTGCAATGACGCTATGTAGATCTCACCTGCTCTTCACTGTTAACACTGTTCTCCTTTAAGAGACTGAGGCACTGGGAGATGTAAGGTAGTGGGGAAGACTGCAACAACTTGTTTGGCTAGATCTAGCCAGAGAACAAAGATCCCTTTGCCTACTGCCGTAGCCTTGCCACAGGACTCCCCTTCATCCATTTGGCCAGTAATGGCTGAAATAATAAGAATTACCTTCACAGGCAATTTTCCCAACCTGCAGCCAAGCAAAGGCTTTTCCTTTTCTCCACACGTTCTTTGCAAATAAGCAAAAGCATTTCTGGTTTTATAAAAACTCAGACCTGAGGCTAGGAAGTAACTGCATATGACCTGCCCTGCCTGTTTCCCATTGCTCCCTGTGTGTTCTACTTCTCTCTTTCATGGGCAATTGCCTTCAAAAGATCCTCCTTTGTGGCACATTACTATTCTGATTAATCCTCATTCAAACTTCTGCTCGCCATAGGTAACTCACAGACAGGTAGCACCCACCACTACTGGCATCAGAAAGATGTTTGGTAACAGCTAAGGGCTTTGGAAAGCCCTTTGTCGGAAAATCAGAATCAACATTTCCCTTCAGCTCTACTCTAATTGCTTTTTTATTTCCCTTGAAAGAGCAAAATGCTGCAAAGAAGTGTCATCCAAAAATGAAAAAAAAAAGGTAATTAGATGTCTTAATTATTTGTGGCTAGGTTTCACTTTTGCAGTGTATGTTTGTATTACACTGTACTTTTCACCTGCTATCGTATGCAATATGTGCCTTCCAATTTAATTTATATTTTTTTTTACCATGTCAAAAAGGGAAATTAGAGCTGCTTTCTCTGCTTGTTCTGCTAAACTGCCTCTCCCCTACTTACTGTTCTTGCATCTAATTTGGCATAAGGTGACACACATCTCTGGCACAGGTGTTCACATTTTTACGTTACTGTGGCTTGGCAGTTTATTTTTTACTGAGGTGTATCCTTCCTAAATAGGCCAGCCAATGGAGGAAATTTACTAATTTCATCACTCATTTCATCTCATGACTCTCAATTTGTCACAATTTGCTGTGTCTGTTTCTGGCATCTCACTTCTTGTATGAGGTAGGTATACATTTTCTCCTTGAAAGTATTCTGCTGCCAAGAATATTTTTTATTGAGAGTAATTGCCTTGAAAGAGCCTCACATTTATTACCAAGCCCTCCACACACCTCCCAGCACTCAGAAGAAGCAGCACAAAGGTAACTTTGAATGCAGTAACTTGCCCGATGTTCCTGTAATTGGCTAATACCTTTTGCTTCCTTAAGGAATAATCATTTCTGTCTGTACGCTGCTAGATGGCTGGGTGATAGAGTCTGCAGGGAACTCGGGGAAGCTGCTAAAAGAAAACTTCCACAGTAGCTCCCTACTGAAAAATCGTCATATCCTGGGATTGGTGCAGACCTCTTGACACATTATTTGGCAGAGTTGGTGGCATAAGGAAACTGATTTGCAAAAAAGTGTGCAAATAGAGTTGTATAGAAAGCAGTAAATAATTTTTTGGTTTGGCTTTCAGAACCCTTTGCTCAGTGATACTTGCAGGCAGGGTTCACCTGTGCCAGTGTCTGCCTGGGCGATGAAAATCGTATGAAATAGCAGCGTGTTACAATGCAAAGTAAGCAGCTGAGAGAAGAAATTCAGAACACTTGATACTAATGTGAGTACTGTGCCCAGTTCTGGGCTGCCCAGTGCAAGAGAGACAGGGAACTACTGGAGAGGGTCCAGCGGAGGGGTACGAAGCTGATGAGGGGACCGTAGCATCTCCCTTATGAGGACAGGCTAGGAGAGCTGTGCCTGTGAGAGGGGATCTTGTCCATGACTGCAAATATCCTAAGGGCATGTGTCAAAAGGATGGGGCCAGGCTCTTTTTCAGTGGTGCCCAGTGACAGGACGAGGATCAATGGGTACAAACTGGAACCCAGCGAGTTTCATCTGAATGTAAGGAAAAACGTCTTTACCTTGAGGGTGGTAGATCACTGGCACAGGCTGCCCAGAGAGCTGGAGAAGCCTCCTTCTCCGGAGACATTCAGAACCTGCCTGGATGCGATTCTGTGCAACCTGCTCTAGGTGGACCTGCTTTAGCAGGGGGTTGGAGGGGGTGATCTCCAGAGGTGCCTTCCAACACTGACTATGCCGTCTTTCTGTGATTCTTAGCACACTACCACGGTCTCCTATTCGGACACCTAGATCAAAGCCTTATGCAAATACTCGTTATGTTGCCAGGTAAAGGTAAACCCTTAAACAGCTCTGGATGTCAAAGCAGCTCCATTCCCACACTTTGATAATCCAAAAGACACTGATTTTTTTAATATCCTTTAAGTTCTTGAACAAAAATAATTATTTTAACCAAACCATGTTAGGAAAAAAAATCCCAAAACCACAAAAAAAAACCAAAAAACCCCCACTTCCCCCAACTTGATTGTTATATTTGTATTAATCTCATTCATTTATTCTGCAGAATTGATATAAACACCAAAATAACTTTGAGGGGGATAAAAACAGAGTTTATTTCTCATAATTTCTTTGTCTCTATAAATGTTGCATTCACTGAACATGCAAAGATTAATTTTCTAGTTGAAGTTTTGGACTGGGACTCAGAAGACCTAATGCTAACTACAGATTTGAGTTGCTCTGGATACACCATCTTAGCTCTGTACACTATGATCTGTTTCAGCTTCAGATTCCTTCCACATCCCATCCTTCTACCCCTTGTCAACCTCCGTGAGTCTGAGTCCAGGAGAGCATCAGAAACTAATCTCACAGTCTTTTTCTCCTTAGCACCGCTTGGCTAAACAGAACGATGGAAAATATCACTGAAATCAGTGTTCTGGAAGAGTAAATATGACGGGTTTGGGATCTGAAAAATGAGTTCTTATAACAATTTCTAAACACATTTCTTGTTAGCATACTGCTAGATTATTCCAAGAACACGTGCTGGAAAGTGAATACTATTCGATGTCAATAATGTACTGAGACAGCAGAAAAAACAAGGTATGGAGAATCTAGATCCAGAAGTCTTAAACATGAGCCTGTGCTGCTCTGGAATTTCTGTAAGACTATCTATATAATAAATGTACAATTTAAAAAGCCTTAAAAATATTGAGAACAACAATAGTACAAAGGGAACTTCACATAAGCAGAGTCAGTTGACACAGATCTGTCTTTCGGGCAAGTCACCAATACCGTGCTTTTAAACAGATTGGGAAGGGAGACAACACCTGTGTTATGCCTGCTTAAGGGCTACACACAGGCCGTCTGTGTTTGCAGGGACTTCAGGTGGGTTTAAGTGGAGCTTGCAGAGACTGACAGGAGCATCAAACCAACATAATCCAGCCCATCCCATGGCTGCTCTGCTGAGACAACATGAAAAGCTGCAGGATGTGTCCAAGCTGAAAGTGACATCGGGGTTAGGAATCTGGAGAGTGAAAGAGCTCTCTGGAAATACAGAAGAACCCCTCTACTATAACAAGAGGCAGAACAACAAAGGAATAATAGAAGAGAAAAACCTCATTTAAGGAAGCAGGAAAGAAAGGTGGTGGGATAACTGTATCCAGGGGACAGATACAAGCAATGGAAGGACGCACCAGCTTTAAAACCTGCTGCAAGCATAACCTGCCCGTCCCATCACCAATGTAAAGCAATGGTCTGACTTCATTTGAATACAAGCTAAATAGAAAATCATAGCTTTAAAATGTGCCCAGCACTCCAAATATCATTGTCATTAACAGGAATAGTTGGCTGGTGAGTACCTTTCAAAGCCTGGCAAACTTTTTCCAGTGATTCAGTTGCAAAGTGAGCAGAAGGAAGTGGCAGACCTTGGCCTCTAGTCCTGTTACTTCAACGAGACCGTGCTGCCTTTCACTTTTCAGAGCCAAGTAAAACTGGTAAATGCTTTATTCCTTAGCAGGAGGGCAGAGAATGGAAACCAAAATAATAAATCCCAAACAGATGTTCAATGTATCTAGAAGGGGAAATAGGATTTGATAACGAAATGCAGTCTTATTACAAGTGCTGTTATTACCTTAAGTACACTAGTGCAAAATGTATTTATTAAAGAAAAAGATTGTCAAAAAAAATCAAACCTTCTACACAGACCACTGAGGTAATTCTCAGTAGCACAAACAAAACAACCGGGAATGATGCTGCAGTTTTAACATAATAAGAAAGGGTACAAAAAGTCCACATGTGAACCTGTGGGGAAAAAATAAGGAAGAGAAATGAAACCAAAAATTACTAGTGAAATTCTGTATGTGTATTTTAAAATTTCACGCTGAGGACCTGTGAACACCTCTGTGCATGCTTAGCTTGTCCAGGGATTTCACTGTGAAACCACAGACTACAGGTGCAGTCCTCCACGGCTGAAGTACTAGGTGTTTTGACGTTCATTTCAGCAGACATTCTAAGCTGAAGCTGGATCCCTTCATCACCCACCCCACCCTCAAGCTCTGCAGGCACACAGTGACCTTCACCACAGGGTGATGGCCTTGGCTGTTTGTCATGAAGAGGCAGCCACACTGCATGATTCCCAGGACAGGAAAGAAATCCCATGGAAAAAAGTGGTCATGCCATACTGATGTTTTTCCACAAAGAGCCAGTTTTTCACCTGTGGACCAGGTTTCTGGAAGACCACTCGTGTCAGTTTCCAAGGCACAGTGTCCAGCCCCAGCTTAGGCTCTCCTTGCTGTGCCCCAGTTGCCTCCTGCTGCAACACACATCAACCCTCTGGGACTGGCACGTGCAAATTACAGGTGAAGAAAGCTGGAAGCTGGACAGAGGTGCAGTTCTTCAGGGAAACATCCCTCCAGCTGAGGCAGAGTGCAGCCACCTTCCTTTGGTCTGTCCACCTGTAGTCAACTAAGGCTCAGGACCACTTATTTCCAAAATGACTGCTGTTTTGTTGAATAAAAGCTCCATTGCAAACCTCCTACTATTATTCCTTAGTTTCGAAAAAAAGGGAGAAGCTGGTTCTGGAGGGTTGCTAATATGTTAATACCGCCACAGAAAAAAATGAAGTCTGTACACTCAAAGGATGTCTATACAAAAAACCCAAGAAAAAATTCAAAAAGGGGAAAAGTCTTAGACTAAGTTTGAAAAGATATTTAACTGACAAAACTAATTTTAATTGATCATTATTACAGGATCACATAGGATGATAAAATAAGCTAAAATTAAACAGCAGTACAAAGGAACATACTATTTGCTTGGAATTCACTATTTGGTAATAAACTGAGACACCTTGAAAGTAAGACTTGAGATGGCAGTAGCTAAAGGAATGTAATCTCCTGAAGAACCTGAAAGAAATACACTCTGTGACTGCTGGATCAGGGCTTCAGGACAAGCCCTGATAGACAGTGTTGCAGAAGTCGTAGCAGAGCCATGAGGGGGAAGGTCTGCAGAGCACCAAGGGAGGGAGGAGGCAGCACCACCGGTGGCAGCCACGTCAATGCCAGCTGCAGTGCTTGTCATGAGAGGCAAAGACTCATCCTGCAGTTTTAAGATTTTATTTTCTGCTTTCATAATTAGGTTAAAAAGAGGAACATCAAAGTCCCTAGGGGGCCTGCGCACGCCTGAGGCGTTGGTCCGGCCCTGGTTTCACCGGCTTTGGGGAAAGCCCAGTATTACCAGTGCCATGGCCTCTTGTCGGCCAGCGAGGCCCACAGGCTGAGGCCCTCCTCTTCGGGATTTTCTGTGATTCTGTGATCAGGCACAGTCAGCATGGGTTTGCAAAGGGAAAGTCTCGCCTAACTAGTTGGATGTCCTTATATGATAAGGTCACCCGCTCAGTGGATGAAGGGAAGGCGGTGGGTGTAGTTCTTCTGGACTGCAGGCAGGCTTTTGGTGCTGTCCCTCACAGCATCCTTCTGGAGCAGTTGTCCAGCTGCGGGCTGAGTGGGTCCATGGTGCGCTGGGTGAAGAAGCAGCTGGAAGGCAGGTCTCAATGCCTTGAGGAGAATGGGGCTACATAGCATCTGAACACATTTGGAATGTCCAAGCCCTTTTTTAAAGTGAAAACATGACTACTGAGAACATTAAGTAGGTTTACAGCCAACGGCCCTAATGTTTATCCTATGTACTACATCAGGAAAACTTTACACTGATTTTTTTCTCACACTACTAAGCTGGCTGTTTAGGTGTAAAACAAGTCAATCTTTATGGTGAAGTCCAGTGTTCCCATAGTGTTGAAGGAACATGAAGTTGTATTTCTCAGCTTTGCAAAAGCCTGAAAATACAAAAAGCCTGAAACTAGAAACATGGTTGTTAAATCAGGGATTGAAGCCATTTGAATTTAAAGCATTTGATATCTATGATGCATCAGTCGATCCAGGAATAACAATGATTGTAACTGAGTGAAAAAACTCTCTTTCACCCAGAAGTTTCTATTTCATTATCCTCTTCATTGTAACAATAAAGGTATCAGGAAGAAAAAACACTGCTGGGCTTTGGGGTTTTTTTTGGTTAGCTTTTTTCCAAAATGAATGAAATGTTTGTCCTTTACTACTTTTTTTAATGCATACTAGCACTGAAACAATGTCAGTGCTCTGAAGACCGGCTTGACGTGCTCTCCTTTAAGTGTCACTAGATGGCATCACAGCGCAGACTTCCTTTCACTGAATGAAAATGTGACCTTAAACAGTAATTTAAAGACACCGTTAAATTATGTTAAAGAATTTTGTGATGCTTACATTATACCTGCATTTTAAAAACTCAGTGACACATTAAGAACCATATGAGACTGAATAAAGAAAGGGACAAACTGGGTCACTGAGAGAGCAGGCCTTCGTTTTGACTCAAGGAAGCCACGTTCTCTGGTTTAGGTAAACCGAGGACTCCAAACAGATAATAATGATAGGAGAGTCGAAAACTTTTGGTGGAAATCTTAAGAAACAGCACACCAGCTGTAGCGTCTCTAAGTGAAATAAAAAAAAAATACATGAGGGAAGAACATGTAAACAACCTTTAATGATATTTTCATTACAGTCATGTCCAATACGACAGGGATTTTTTTATTTTTTTTTGGGGGGGGTGGGAGAGCCAAAACTAAAATTTTATGCAACCTGTACAAAAACGGAAGTATTTTAGCCTGTTTAGAAGCTATATGCTGCAGATTACTGACCTGACCCACACTGTGCATCAGAAGACATCTGCCATCTATGATAAAGAATGAATCCTTTATGTAAGATTCAGTTTCAAGTCTCCTTATGCAAAAGAATTCAAAGCTGGCTATTCTGAATCTAATATACCTAGTCAAATCAATGATTTAGTGAAAATCCAGAGACGAGATGCTCTCAGTTTCTCTTTCATTACTGGCCTATTTTGCATATTGTGAATACAAATTAGCAACGAGCCCAGAACTCTGCAACCCCAGTAATTAGCCATCAGGCCTTGGGCATTCTCTGGGAAAAGGTCGTCATCTGTCTGGACACCCTCAATACAGAAGAGATATCCGTTTGAGTCTCCCCTCATCATCTTTGCATGCACCGACTCCAGCTTCAAAACTTGGAGGTCGGGGGTAGGGGGGATGGTGTAGTTGTCAGTACCTTCAACTCACTTTCACATAGATTAAAGTCAGTCTAACAAGCTCCCTTCCTTAATCACACAGTTCTAGCAATGCTCTCTGGTAAGATGGCAGTGTGAATATCATGCAAACAGTCACATCAAACATGTTAAAAACTATGCAACTTCTTTAAATGAAGGGTTGTGGTCCAAAGTAACTTATGTGCATCTCATGCAAATGTCATAGTGTCCTTTTAACTAGGGTTCTGTAACTGAAAAAGGACTGTCCTTACTCTGCTGCTAACATCTTCCAAGTTTTAGAAGGAACAGGCTTTGAACTAAAGTCTGCTGTTAAATCTGAAGATTTGTATGCTGCCGTAACTAGTATGAATATGTGCTTCATCACAAGTAGGTTTCAGAGGTCTGTTTACACTTGCACTTTCCAGCAGAGACTTTCCCCAGTAATGTGGCATCAACCCTTAAATTTGCCCTTGAAACTATGTGACAGTATATATGCCGCTGCCTGCGATTCTCCCCTCTGCCAGAATGTTTGCATGCAGATACTGATTGAACTACCTTGCATGTCATCTTTAGCTCCTGCCACAGCTATCTATTGACTTGATCACAGACCATAAACTATGCTTACTGCTAGAAAAGTTGTAAGCGTAAGCAGCAGTTATACAATCTCTCCAAATATTTCAGCACCAAAAAAAGCAAAGCTCCAGAGAAAAGCCAAGACCTGAAAGTACATCAGCTCTCTGACTTTATCAGAGAACTATCAATTCTACCAGGGTCTCCTCCTCTCTGTGCAGCACCAATTCCCTGTCTCCTTGGGGTACAGCTACGCTTTGCCGTATTTGAGTTCCTGTAAGAACACAACCAGAGCCAGAATACTCAACATAAAACTTCCCTTCCCTGGGTCTTCTTAAAATTGTAATTCTACTGGAGAAAATCCTTGTAGAAGAGAATGCTCCCAAGTGATTTTGTTAAGTACTAGAAAGCTTGCCTGGATAATCTTCCTCATTAGAAGATGCTCCTTACTCTCTTAACATTCATGCCACTGCTCTAGCTGCTAACTCACTCCCATTGCGACATTATCTAGGTACACCTGGGATACTCTGTATGTGCAGAGAGGCAGGTAGAGGCCCAGTGTCCTGGCTCACAGTTTCACTGTGCTGCTGTGTGAAGAATGTCTTGCTAGCCAGTTTACTGTGAAATCTTTCTTAATTCAAGCCAGGTTAAAGTAAAATGCAAACAAAAGTATCATAACATTCAGTATAGAAAATAGCTACAGAGACTTAAGTGAAGAAACGAAGGAAAAAGCACTTTTAAATTACTTATGGTTAAATTAAACCAGAAGTGGTCTTCCTCCCGCACCAGCAGACTGACTCATCATTTTTCCTAAAGCGTACTTGCTGGAGAATCTGTTTACATGTTAAAGAGAGTCTGTTTCTTATGGCACATTCTGGCTTGTACAGCCAACCTGGCCTTTGGAAGACTTGTAGGGCTGAGACAGACCAGATCGTCCTTTCCAAAACTCGGTCATTCCTTCCTGTTCATGAAATGACCTGGCTTTTCCTATCACCTGAAACATTTTCACTTTCTTTCAGGAGTCTCTTTTAGTTCAGTTGTTACTTTTTGCATTTGTTTGGTTAATTAACAACTCTCTCACTTAACAAGCAAAAATCTCTCCTTTCGGTAACTTACTCTAGCTCTTCCTCTATGAAATGTCTTCTCTGCTAGACGTCTAGCGAAAATCTCTCCTTTTGGTAACCTACTCTAGCTCTTCCTCTATGAAATGTCTTCTCTGCTAGACGTCTTATAAATTTCTCTGTAATGACAACAGATTTGGGGTGATCCTGACCAACACTTTGCATTTAAGCATGCTGTATGCAGCAGGTACTCCCCGGCTCTTCTATCTTTGGAGATCCGTACCTTATTTTCTTTTACAGAAGGAAAAGGTGGTAAAATATTACTGATGAGGGGCACTAATGGTTACCTTCCAAAGGGCTCAAATTCACCCAATCAGAAGATCAGCGTAATTAAAGTTAAGCTCGTTGGCGTCTTTCATTCTTACCTCTCATTGCCTGTGCCCCATCACATAGAGTTTTAATTACTTGGCTTTTTCTTATGAATGATCTGAACTTCAGGTGCATCTGAAGACATTGTATTTCTATGGAAATATGACAAATTTAACTGTAAGGGGAGCACAGTATCAGTCTTGAAGAATCTCACTTTTTATGCCCTCTGGCTCTCAGCTAATTACTGTTCTTTTCCTACATTCCTCTCCCAGCTTTGAAAAGGAATAGACTTCATGGCGCACTGAGTAATTAGAAGGAAGCAGAGGGTCACTAAAAAGGTGATTTCAAATATGCCAGCATGCCCTTTTAAAGTTCTGTGGTGTGGCCTGAGACAAACTCCAGAGAGATTATTAGGCATCAGCAGCTGAAGAAGGAGAAAAAACAATTCCCCCAAACAAGAATTAAGTAAGAAGCACAAAGGCTTTAAAAATAAACATGCTGTAGCTTCTCCTACCAACCACACTGGTCAATTCTGTATCAATGTGCAGACTGCTGCTAGATAATTCATACAAGCTCACAATCAAGGAAGGGAAATTCTGCACTAAAAGTAAGCCTAAAAATTATACTAGTTCTGAATTTCTGCTGAGGACGTTCAGAGAAATGAACAGTGGGCAGACCTAGCTACTGCACACTCATCCATCAGAGAAAGATAATTCCTTCAGCAAAGCACTACTGCCAGCTCTGACGTATCTGGAGCCAGTTTCAGCCGTTTTGGAGTAACTAGGGCCATTTCAGAGTAGCCCTCTTTCACTCTTGTGGCTGCTCATTTGCACGGCCAGCAGCTGAGCATCTTGCAGCACAGGTGAGAAAAGAAGACAAGTGCAAGTGAAGTGGGTTCTGCTGGTGATAGACTCATACTAAACCCCAGAGAGAACTGCTCTGGGGCAAAAGTGGCATCTGCATACCTCAGGCAAGCCTGGAACACAAGTAAATACAGTGAGGGGAAGGGGTGCTACCAGTTAAAGCTGGTGCAAGAATTTAAAAGGAAGTTTTTAGGTGAGAGTTATTAAATGAGGAAAGAATTATGCTTAAGAATGCTGAATCTCAATAAAACCAGATCCGTATTTTCAGCACAGCAGGACCTTTTGGAAAGAAAAGCATTTGGGTGGCATTTCATGAAGAATCTAGTCTGCTTTGTTACAAAAGGTTTTTGAGAACTATGTGCCCAACAACAGGTTAGCTCTAGTTTAACGTATCTCACCATCTGCCATCTCGTGATTGTCCCATGATGTCAGAAAAATAATGGCGGGGCTGGAGGGGAGGAAGCTCAGCAATCAAGTTTTATCAAATTACTCTTTTTCTCTCACCATTTCCTTCTCCTATTCTTTCTGTCCCTGGTAACATTAAAGACGTTTATATTCTCAAAGCTGCTGCTCAGCACATCCTAATCTACAATGTGCTGTTGAGAGTTTTAGTGAAAGTAATTTAAAAACTTAAATTAGAGATCATGATGAGATTCTCCAGCTTAATCCTCAGAAGAAGAGGTCACAAGCACTACAGCTCTGCTCTGAAGTTTTCCCAATGAATAGCTCTTTGACCTCTTGGCCTCTTCAGGTTTCCTTTTTATCACGACAGAGATGATACATACAGTCTGCTTGTTTTCACTGTGGGCTGTGCCACTTCCTGAAAGCAAAGCAGAGCAAAGCAGAACCCTTTACAAAGAGAATAAATACACCTTCTTCATTTTTCTCAGGAAGAAATAGAGCTTGTTCAGGGCAAGCACCAAAATGTGCAGTCACATGGGAGAGAAAGTCACCACAGCTCTGGGAACCTGCAGGTCCCAGACATACAGCATAACACTGTGACACAGGAAACCATGAACATGGAACCAAGCCTCACAGATGAAGGAAAATCCATCTCCCTTGGACTGCAGTCAATTACTCAGGCTTTACTACAGCTCTCAAGCCTGACTCCAAATGTGGAAGCAAGAGAGTCTCCTAAAGACACTGTGGGCAAGTACCAGTGAGGTGGAAATAGCTTTTGGGTTTGTTCTGACTTAATCACTGAAGAGTCTTCTCTGTTCACAAAGCAAACTGTAAGTCGTGCCTCATCTGTATGCAAGGAGTGGTCTTTTGGGTGAGCTCACTAGGGGAGACGGTCTAGACAAATCTATCTCAAAACTGTCGCTAACCTGAAGTCCCACCAGCTTTTTTCTGACAGCTGAATCCAGTTCCTCCAGGTACCCAGACCTAAGGACTTGATATCTAGTTCCATAGAGGCCTTCATCAGTGTAGCTACTGGTTTTACTAGGGCAATGACAACGCAAATGTTGATATACTTCTTACAGACTTCATTTTCTAAAACTCAGTTTACTCATCTAAATGAAAATAATGAGACTTACTAATTACACAGAACTCAAAGCACTCCAGAACGGAGGAAGAATGGGATTTCTGTTTTCTTTCTAATGCAATAAAACAGTACTGCCCATGCTTGGCTAAATTGTAAACCGCTCATTTTCAAATGTAAGCTTTGGTTATTACTCTGCTAGCTGAATTGATACTCACAGATACCCACATGTTATTTCTCCGCCCAAACATAATCTTAAGTCCTAGCTCACAGCCACGTAAGAGCTACAGTGAATTCAGCCATCACAAACAATAATTGCAGATAATCAACTGACAATGGGTACTTGCATCAGGAAAAAGAGTATTCTGCAGAAAGGTTTTGTTGCATCCATTAGATGAGCTGTCTTTAAAGAATTCCTTGGGTTTAGCTATCTAAGATTTCTAAAGTACTAACTTTAATCCTCCTTCAAATCTTACATGTATGACTTTAGTTTTAATGGATTTATTCACTGAGTTCTGAGTGCTCTAAACAGGCTCAACTACAACTTTTTTTTAATAAAGGTATATGATACACTGCAAGTATGCAGTTTGTTTTCTTCAAATTACACTGTTTGTTTCAATATACTATGAACTAGATTTTTTTCCTTGCTCTGCTATTTCTGCTTGTCTCTTATGGATATAGCTGATTAAACTTTAATAACTTAAGGATAGTCTTTACATTCTCCCTGTTAAGTCCTTAGGTTTGCTGTTTCACATTTTAATTTACTTCCAGTCTGCAGAGAAATGGAATGTGTGCTTCAGAATTGTCTTCTAGCATTTTCCGTGCTTTTTACATTTGTATTACCAATAATTATTGACAGCTTTTAAAAAGAGGAATTGGATGTTTCTCCATTTTTTTTATTTTCTCAATTGCAGGAATCATAAAATTCTTTGGTTTATTACTCCTGGGAAGAGCATCTTTCCTACTTTACAGGCTCTGTGCTAAACCATTCCTTTAGTCCAGAAGAAAAAGATGATTATATTAACACTGACCTGACAACATGCAGGCACTTCTCTGCTGTCTTCCAAGCGATTCACTGAACAGTCATCATCTGAGGGCCATTAACAGCCAAGTGACAACCAGCCAAGTCAGCACTTCTTAAAGGTCAAAATTCTCTTTCTGGCGGTTCCCTACCTCCACTGTAGCTGTCCCATCATGACAAGCCAGACATTTGCTCCCTTTCTTAACTTCTGAGACCTCAGCAAAAGCAGCTATCATTTTGTCTGAAGCCATGATGCGCTCCATTCTGAATCACGCAATTCACATGATTATCCCATGTTAATCTTTGATAATTACACACAGAGACTGAATATGATGTTGAAAATTAAAAAATTAAAGCAGTATGCTAAGATATTTTTATGGTGGAAAAGCAGTGCAACCTCAAGCGCAGCTACCCAGAGATGGAAGCAAAGTTAGCACGTCTCAGCGAAAACAGCCGGGTACCTCTTGTAGGCCAGTCCTGTGTAAGCCTGCTGCTGAAAGCAGCGTGGAACACACTCCTCAATGGGCTTATCCTGGTGAGAAGGGAACTTCACTGCAACTCAATGGTAAAATGAGGTGGTTTTTTTTTCTATTTTATCTTTTCCTGTGCATCAATACTTTGTGAAATTGAAACATGCTTTCTGTTGTCTTATCTCAGATTCTCTAAAGCAGGTGTATAACTTTACAGATGGAAATGCTGCTGTCAGATGTTGTTTCCAGGACCAAAAGTACCAGCTTTCTCTTTTCTAAGTCAAATTCCATATTACTTACACTCGATGAAAGAAGTAAAATCAAATCATATTGTTTCTGATTGAAAAAAATCCACTTTCAAGATAACATAAAAATTAACAAATCAGAAAATTGTTTGAGGCTAAAATAATCTTTTACATCCAGACCAAGAATGGTTTTAAATTTATTATTGTTGTTGTTAATATAATTGTCATTATTATTATTTAACAATGTAAGTCTAAGTGAGGTGAGACAGAGAAACAATAATCCTCTAAGTCTGGTACATATAGTATAGTAACTCCTCATCATATTATATTTTAGTATGTCATAAGAATATAGTTATTACATATTAGTATAGTGCATATATATATATATATATGTAAATATATTAGTGTAGTATAATAACTACCCATTGCCTTAAGTAGTTGTTTTCCCAAGAAAGAAATGAGGCAAATATATATAATAGGAACCAACGAGGATTTTAAATTGAAGGAATGGTCCCCTCTCACCGCTACGGACAGAAGAATTCTGCATACACGCAGCTTGTCCTGACCTGTCCCCAGCACCCATAAATGCCTCTTCTTTGTTTACAGCGTCCTGACTGTTTCAAGGCACACAGCCTGTGGAGAGACCTGCCACCTCATGTCTCCCCCTTCTCTGCCTTTCTCCTTTTGCGCGGCACCTGAGCACACAGTCCGCTGTTCCCTGGCTGAAAGCCGGCCGGCCGTGCCACCCCCACCGGTGCCCACCGGAGTCCTGCTGAAGTGTGCACAGAAAGGCCCCTGCAACACAACTGATCTGCTCTTTCTACGCCTGGAGCTATGAAGTGCCATAAGAAGCATTACCAGCAAACTGAGTTTGACTCTCAGTGAGGAAAATAAAATAAAAGAAAAAATCCCACAGTTTAACATCTTGAACTGTAATTATCCCTTCCTCATTTCATCTGCACGTCTGCTTGTCCTATTCACGAGTCATTTCAGTTGCAAATACTGAGAAGAAAATTCTGTTCCTGTTCAATATTTCCTGTTTTCATTTCCACTTCATTATTTTTAATTGTAAATCCATTCTAAATCTTTACTATACAATAATTGAAAATTACAGAGATGCAAATATGTCGTGGTTTAACCCCTGCCAGCAACCAAGTACCATGCAGCTGCTCGCTCACTCCCCCCGCTCCCTGCTTTGAGCAAGGGAGGACAATAGGGAAAAAAGTGAAGCTTCTGTGCTGAGATAAGAACAGTTTAATACCAAGTAAGATATAATAATAGTATTAATAGTAATAATAAAAACAAGAACAACAAACAACAACAATAATCACAACAGTAATAATAATGATGATGATGATGATAATGAAAAAGAAACAGGAATCAAACCCAAGAAAACAAAGTGATTTGCAACACACAGTTGCTCACCGGCCACTGACCGATGCCCAGCCAGTCCCCCCAGCAGCTATCGGTGGCTCCCAACCAACTCCCTCCAGTTCATATACTGAACATGACATTCTATGGTATGGAATATCCCTGTGGCTAGTTCAGGTCACCTGTCCTGGCTGTGTCCCCTCCCAGCTTCTTGTGCGCCTTCTTGTTGGCAGAATATGAGAATCTGAAAGTTCTTGACTTGTATAAGCACTACTCAGCAACAACCAAAACATCAGTGTGTTATCAACGTTATTCTCAAACTAAATCCGAACCACAGCACTGCACCAGCTACTAGGAAGAAAATTAACTCTATCTCAGCTGAATCCAGGGACAAAGTATTTGAAATAAGAGAAATTATCATCTGTCTGACAGTACTGTCTTGTCATTCCTACAAATGTACTTACCCTGCCTCTTATATTATATTTCTGCACAAGAGGCTAGAATAGATTATTTAATGGGACAGTCTGGCCTTGAAAACTTCTAAATGAAGAGTCAGAAGGGAGGTCTTTCTGCCTCAAAAGTCCTGGTAGCCTCCCATGCCATACCTATAGGTTTATTTAAGAACTTAAGGAGGCAAGGAGATGTCTGTGTGGTTAAAAACTTGAGAAAATATTTCTCCCAAAGCACTTTGCAAATCTGCCCCCAAGTCCACGGAAAGATACTCACTATGCATGAACACATGTTGGTCAGACATCTTCCTGCCTTCCACAGGAGATGATTCATGGACATTGTGGTCATTGTACTTCATTCACTCAATTTTCTCTAGAAGCAGAAATTACACAGCCAAACAGTCTCCCGAGATATATTCTTATTTTTATAGTCAGTACAGTGTTCTTGAACAGCGTATATCAAGCAGGCAATGCTAGTAATAAAGGGAAATGGGTCCTGAGATATTCAAAGAGTTCAGCAACACAAGGTAGAACAATTTGAGATTATTCTTGCTATTTACTTATCTTGGAGAATACTTGATGCAAGTATAAACACCAACAACTGCCCAACTGCTGAACAATTCATATATTCAAAAATGTTGCACTGCAAGTCACAGGAATTGCATTATCATGATTATATGAAAAGCATTAGGATCTATACCAAAACCTTTGCTGCCCTTCATAACTCTAAATTGTTAATGTTGTACTAGAGGAAGAAGCAAAGGAAATAGGGAATCAGGATTTAGAGTAAACCCACAGAGCATGAAAAATGCTCTTTTTGAAAGAGCATAAAAAAGCCTTTTTGACTGAAAACCTGCAGTTCTCACAGTGGAAAACTGTCTATCAGAACTGAAACTGCTTTGTTGACTCCGTTTTTTCTGCATGCACTGGTGCCTTTTTTCACAGTCAAGACAAGGTCCCAGAGGAACATGTAATGGGCACTAGAAATTTTTAGGGCTATATTATCACTGAGATACATCAAGTTGCTCTTGAAGGCAAAACTGCGAAGTATATGTAATACCAATTTAGTGACTAAGTCTTGCAAAATCAGGGAAACACTTCTGTGTTTGTGAAAAGAAATCAAGAAAACCAGGGAAGTACAGAAGTGTTGCCAAAAGGAATGCTTTGGGAGAAAGAGGCTTTTCATAAAGTGTCTTTAATGAACGTTCAAGGCTGAAAGCCATTGCCTTTCAGTATGCAAAGCAACTGATAGCCATTGTATTGGCTAATTTCTTACCCTGCAAAAGTGCACTTAGAGTGAAAAGCAACAGAAGATTCACGTCAAGAATCTTCTGCCAGTTTAGCAACGTCTTACACAACTATTCTTCCAGTGCCATCACACTGCAGAAAAGCACACTGAACCCTCCTCCTTGTTCAGTCATGTTGGCATCTTCTCCATTACAGCAGCAGCAGCAAAATTCTGCTTTTCTGGAATAAAGTGTCTCTCAGTAAAACCATCCCACGGTCTCGTTCAAGCAAAAAAGGGAATAATATGGTTCATGGTATAAGTGTAGCGTGCCTAAAGAAAGCTCTGGCTTTGATTTAGAATGACCTGAAATGAAAGGCAGAAAATCCCAAGATGAAAAGGGTGGGGTGGGGGGGGGGGGTGGAGAATATTAATAAGGAAAAAAGAAGAAAGATAGTAGAAATTCTGTAAGCAGCTTGTCAAGATTAATTGCTTCTTGGTGATGTTTCAAGCATTATGCAATTACTCAGGACATGAGAAGTGAATCTGCACATACACATATTCCATAGGCTCCTCCTTAGCTTCCTACCGAAGGCGTTCAGCCGTGTATCACCTGCCCTCAGCAAGGTCCATGGTCAATACAGATGAGTCGTGTTAAACAGGCCCTGGTTTCCTCCTGCTGCTGTTGTGGGCCAGCCTGAACGCTGAGCACAAAGGCAGCACAAAAAGCATCCATACAGGGAAAGGCTGTTCATATTACCTTGATATGCCAGAAAGATTTTCCTCACCAATTTCCATGTGTCCCCCATCCCCATGCAACCTGTATTGCCTCTTCAGGCCAGGTTGCTGTTTCTCAGTGAAGCTACACAAAGCAACCGGAGTGAGAAAAAAAAGAATACACTATATTCCTTGATCTTTGTGCTTATTTTTGTTCTTAAAAAGGAAGAGGAAAAAAAGCGGGCTGGAGAAGGTGGTATCTGCTCAAGAGAGCAGGACATTTAAGTACAAGTGGCTTTAAGAGACCTGAAGCAAAAAGAATTGTCCAGACCCTGTGGGAAACTGTTGGGCTTTGCAAATCTAGAAATTGTGCCAAGGAAAATCAAATTTCTTTTTCACTTTCTCAGTAAAATGCAATAAACCATTTATAAAATAACTAAAAGCATATTAGGGTACTAATAACATTCAGTGCGTTGTTATATTGGTATCAGTGTTACGTTACAGGTGCACTGCCAGTTTGCCAGTAGCTCCTGGGGATGCACCAGCTGTTTGAGAGTACACACACTGATCCAAGCCACAAGGCTGTGCTGCTGAAAGGTTTCAAGCTGGATTTCCTCCAACAGGACACAAGACAGGACAGAGACGATCATCTTTTTTTTTTTTTTTTTTTTTTTTTATTAAGTGTTAGGGTCTGTCACACTTATCCCAGATTTGTTAATTTAAGAGAATACGTAGAATCTTTGGACTCTTCCCACTTACAAAAGACTGTTGAAAATTCAATCTGTAAGTTAAAAACTTGAGTGACAGCAGGGGGAAGACAAACATAGACTGTTTGTTTTGCACTTCATCAGAGACCCAGTGTAAAAAGAGGATTATCAAAGTGGAAGGTTAAAATCCTGGAATATCCCACCTTGTTCCAAGCCACCTTTTTTCTTCTCATTGAATTCTAGCCAGCGATTTCAAACTAATGGTTTGCCACTGAAGACAGCAGGCTGCATGCTCCTCTAATTAGACTGATGCTACAGGTCGTGGCTTCCCATGCAGGAAGAAGCAAAGCACTTGAAAAAATGAACCCTGCAGGGCAGCAGGGCCATGCAGAGGTACACAGGGTGCATAGCAGTCTTGTCAAGGTTACAGTAACAATCAGACTCGTTATTTTACCCATCAATGGAAGACCTGATAGGAACAAATCAGTGTAGGTTAAGTAAGTTTCTCTCTGTTTAGGCTGCTCTAACTGCATGCAGTTTGACCTCCCATTTCAGACAATTTTCATTTCCAATTTAGGCTAGCATTACTATGCTTGTCACCCAATAGCTCTCCACGTGTGCATATGTTGAGAGGGAGAAAAGTTAACTTAGGGAAATCCAGCAGAAAATGTTTTTCCCCATTCATCTTTTCTCTGAGGCTGTAAGTTTTTGATTCTCAGCTGCCTCTTCTGTTACAATGGCAGTCGAATTACATCCCCATCTTCCCAACAGCGATGAAGACAGGTTAAATAAAAGCTACATAACTCCGCCCTGGGGCTGTTTTTAGAGAACAGTCAAAATATAAAGGTCTTCATCTCAGTGCCTGGCATTTCTGTGCGCATGAAAATGAAAAGGCATCAGGGGAATGGAGAGTGGCTGTGGAAGGCCTTAAGGGTGAGGTCAAAGTTTGAATTTAACAGGTATATACTTCTTCTGGGATGCTAGTCCTCCTTGTGACAGCTGTGTCTGGTGGAGAGTGCCATGGAAAGAAATGTCTTTCAGGCTCCCTAGAACAGGAAAATGCTGCAACCTTCATTGACTGCTTCACAAAAGGGGCTTTAATGCAACTCTTTTGTTGCAAGCAGTCCTTGCATGCCAATTAATCTTAACCACAGCAAGTCCAGATCTGCTCATCTTGTGAAATTCCCCAGAACACTAAAGAGTTTTCTACCTCATGGTGGCATATTGTGTTACTTCAGTGTTTCTGTAGTGAGCAGGATGGAGGCATCTGTGTAGTTTCCTATAGTTCCTGTGACAAAAGAGGATGCTTTAATTGGCACTCAGTTGTTTCAAAACCAAGCTTTTTAAAGCATTTTAGTCATATCAAAAGGTAGTGGTTTGAACAACAGTTAGTTGCGTGCTCACAGACCAAGGCAGAGCTGAGAAACATCCCAAATGAATCACCTTGTCTGGCTGTAAGAGGCAGCTGGCAGCAAAAGCTAAGTGGTCTACCAAAACAGTAGCATACGCAAATGAGCAGTTAGGTTTACCTACTTTCACTAGGCAGGCAGCTGTGACCAACACAGTTCCAGTGTAAGGATATTGATAGCAAGACTATTATTTCAGTTATTTAAAGGTAGCATTATGCACAATAACAGCAAAACACATCTAATGCACTTTCCATTTTCTGATTTTCTCCTGGCAGAAAGAAAACAGCATAATGAACAAGATTTTAATAAATGGTAGGGCTAGATCTATCGTAAGCAATTTAGTTAGACAATAATTCTAATTACCTCTTAGCTCCTGACAATTGTTGCTGTATTGAATGACACAGTGATTGCATTTGTTCTGCAAGAAGGTATAAAGGGTTCTTTGTGAAATTTAAATATGAGGTTTATTGGGGAGTAATGGGGTTTTGGGGGTGGGGGGGGGTGCGGGGGGTGAGGCATAAAGCATTTCCATGGAAGCATGTAAATAAAATCACACTTTTCTGGATTTGTGGGATCATTTACACCTACTCATAGTGTACACATCTGCATTGAAGTCAGGGGAATGCCATGGGTTTGGTGTAAATTTGCAACCAAAATATTAATAATAAAAAAATGTTTTATAGCAAAACAGGGGCAAATAAATAATGAGGTTGCTTTTATCTGTTGATAGCTATACTAGTTAGAAAATGAAGACGCTAAAGGAGGTTGCCTACTTATCTGTCAATCACTACCAGTAATACAGAGCTAATGCGTGGGCTTTTGGTACCAGTGTTTTTTCATTTTTTTGGTTTAGGTTTGGTGGGTTTGTTTCTCGTTTGAGCGCTTCAGGTCTTAGTAACTAAGGGAGGTCCTCAGAGAGTGAAGGGACCTTTCACTTGTGGAGGGACCTGCTTAACCAAGGGGAGGGGGATCCCATGTGAGCTGCATCCCCCCTTCTTCACAGGCCTCTGCTCAGGACTCTCCAGGGCAGGGTGGCTCTGCCCCACCATGCAGCCATCCTCTGCACCCCATCCCCTGCAGATGGCAGGTGCAGCTCTCCAGGAGGCAGTGCTCAAGAAAGGAGGGAGGGAATGAAACTGATCCCTTCCTTGCAGCACTGACCTGATGAACCCCTCGCAAAGAGCTGCAAAATTGAAGATTGTGTTATTTAAAGAAAAAATTCATTTAGGGGCCAGAAGAAATATGGTGGATTATGAGCTGTTGCTAGAGTAGGAAAGCCAAGATGGCATTTACACAGTACACACTCTCTATGGGCTTGGAAATTTTACAATCTTACAAAAATTAGAAATGAACAAAAACTATTAAACTTCTGTGTCTACCAATTCACAAGCACTGAGACTGCTGAATCTCTAATGAACTAAAGAAATACCAAATTTCCAAACCACAGCTTTCATCACTATCATTGAAAGCTTGGATCTGATGCTACGTTTTTCAAAAGTTATTAATGAACTGGAATGTGTCATCAGTATTAAGCATAGCAACCCATAAATGCAGACAAATTACTTCAGATAAGAGCAACTTCAATCATCATTTTGAGTACTTTCAAAGTAATTTGAATTTATTTCATTTCAAATAATTGGAAGTAGTATGGTCCCTAGAGGTGTATCTATTTCTTCCCAGTATATATACATATAAAACCAAAACGATTTTTCCATTATTTGCAATGAGATTTTTCAGCATGACCTAAGGGATTTAGCAGTGTCTCATTAATAGTTTTCTAGGAAATTAGTATCTAATAAAGACCATCTGGGAACTACTAGCTAAAAACCATAGATCATAAATTTCATGCCATTAGAAAAGAAAATCCCAGAACAAAATTGTTAATTTCACTGAACAGGGAAGCATTTTCATTGGTCAGCTTGATCTGAACTGAAACATTTGAAACATTTTGTTGGGAGGGTTGGTTAGTTGGGTTGGGGGGGTAAGGGGGTATTTTGTTTGTACCTAACACATTCCCTTTCAATATTTTTCATAGTGAAAAAGGAGAAAAAATCTCCTTTTCAACGTACTGGGGACAACCATGGGGGCTGTGTATGTGTCCCCTCATTTTTCAAGTGGTAATGACTTTGTCCAGTTCTGTCTCCTCTTCTGAGGCACCTCAAGCACCTCCTGCCAGAGATATGTAATGCACCATTGGAGACACCTGCTGACCATGTGTCATGGGAGCAGTAAGTTAATCAGGGAGCTCAGCCCACAGCAAGGAATGAAGAAACGCCTGAACGCTGATTCCTACGTCCCTGCAAAACATTTTACAGAGGTGCAACTTACAGTGTATGTGCTGCATAATGAAAGAGTGCAGAGCCCAGAACTAATGATGTGATTGTACTTTTTGCTTAACAAAATGTAGTTCCTTGGCTTTTCACCTGAGGCTATCAATATGCTGAAGTTTCTGTCCTGTGGAAAAGCATCATGTTCGCGCTCATGCTGGGGCCCTTGAAAATCTAAACCAGCGCAACTTGCATTGTACCTCTCCCCCCACCCCTTACTTTAGTTTTTCTTCAGCTCATGCCAAAGTTTCCTTCTTTACCTAAAGTTTGGGATCTGTCCTCTGATGCTCACTCTCCCCCAGATCTTGATCTCACTACTTCATGGTCACTACAGCCAAGGCTGCCTCTGATTGCCACCTCTCCCTCGGCTCCTCCTTGCTACTGGCCAGCAGGCCCAGCTCTGCCTTGTCCCTGCATGGCCCCTCCAGGACCGGTACCACAAAGTTATCCCTGACACCCTCCAGAAATGCCCCTGGCAGCTCGTGCCCCACTGCATTTCCCCCTCAGCTGCTGTCAGAGAGGTTGAAGTCCCACCAGAGAAATAGTGTTGGTGGGCCAGAGACCAGGTGGTCGGTAACAGCCCCCCATGGTGTCATCTGTCTCCCTGCCCTCTTCTCCAACCCTGGCCCATTTGTTGTCACCCACCTGTCGCCCACCCCACAGGGGGAGCCCACACAACCCAGCTGCTCCCTCACATAGAGGGCCACCCCTTCCCGTTCTCCTGGCCAGCGTCTGCTGAGGAGCTTGTACGCACCTGCTGCAGCAGGTCAGTCACACGAGTTGTCCCACAACGTCTCAGTTATTTCCACAAGACCACATGCCACCTGTATGTCCTCTCCCTAGCTATCACGGTCCTTTTTGTCATGTTCCTGCCTCTGCCTCAGCCTGTACCACTAAAATACTCGCAGATGTGGCTGTCACAAAGCTACACATCTGTCTGTACAGAAAAATAATTTTCTGCTTATGTGCATTTTGTGCTTTAGTGCAGACTGATGCTGTTTCCTTAAAAGCCTTTTCATGGCTGCAGAGTGCTGCCCATTCTCATAACTCATGACATACTGAAACCCTTCACACAGAAAAATGCCCCACGTTTGATGGAGCACACATCTTTGTCTTCCCCTGGTCCATCACAAGCCACCCAGCCACCTGGGATACAGGAGGTAAAAATCTGATTCTGACCTGACAAAAGGAGTATGGATCTTACCAGCGCCGCACTCCACTGGCTTCACCACTTCTAACAGGATTACAAGATGTTTCGGAACCTCTCTGGTGTAAGCCAGGCTCGTGCCATTTCTGATGACGAGGAACAAGGAACAACACCAGTTCTTTTCAAACAGTTATCTCAAGGCACTCCCTAGACTGAATTGCCCTTCACAAGACTGTTTATCATTACCAAAACAGAATTTACAATAGAGAAAAAGGATCACGAGTAGTTAAATACCAGTGTTTCCCACCAATTATTTGACAAAGGAAAAGCTGATGAGCTAACTGAAATAGCTCAGGTTATTATTAACAGGAACAATTGGTAGAAATTCTCATTTCATCATTGAAGTTATTGCTTAAAGATGCTTTAGTTGCAAGTTCACTGCAGAGGTGATGAAGGTGAAGCACAGAGGGCGAGTGTCAGGTCTCTTCCCTGCATACGGGGCTCTGGTGTTTGTTTTGTTGGGTGGCCTGATGAAGCGTGTGTTGGTCAGAACTCAGTATGAGGTTTGTGAAGGGGAATGGATGAACCATGGTTGGTGGTTTTTGTTTTGGGGTTTTGGGGTTTTTTTACGTATATACCAACCAGGAATGGAAGAACATGGTGCAAAGCTACAAGCGCTCTTCTGCTGCCAGTTACTTTCCACATTCAGACTCACCCCGGAGCCAGGTACAAATCGCTTTTAGTAAAAATTAATTTCTTCATATATATTCCCTGGAACTTCACCTCATAATGGATTTGGGTTTTCTTCATGCCACAACCACGGCCTCACACCTTCTCTTGGAAGTTGGCATGCATTGCTGCTTGATCCCGTGAGTCTTCTGCTCAGTGCTTAAGGATGACAGCGTCTCTCTTCTCCCAGTAGGGCCCTATTTGGGTGGACAGTGAAGTGGGTAACCTATAAGAACTGCTGTTCTCTGCTTGACAGTTACAGTCATAAAGTCATAAAGTTATTTATGTCAGAAAAGACCTTTGGAGGTCACCTGGTAAAGTGGCCATGTCATAGCCAGGCCAACAGGAGCAGGACTTTTGCCCACAATGGAGATCCCACACACTCTCTGAGCAACCTTCCCAGGTCAGCCCTGTCCTGGGGGGCAAATGTGCCTTCTCTGCCTTGTTGCATTGTTCCCTTTCCCAAGCTGTGTCCTCGTGCCCTTTTGGTGTGTGCGAAAGCCCAGTCCCTGCACCCTTCTGCTTGGCCAGGGTAACAGCTGCTGACTGCCCCAGGGTGACCAAGCCCCCATCCCTGGCCACAAACCATCCCATCTCTGAACCTCCCACAAGACCCCTGGGGCACGGGGGGCCTCAGCCACGCTTGCTCCAGGCACCTGACATCCATGCTCTGGGGGAGCCCCAGGCTGGACTTTGGACTGGCAAAAGCGGTTGGAGACGTGCCACGAGCAGGCAGACCCCCTCCCCACGCCTCTCCGGCTGCACTCCAGGCCCCACAGCCCTACTGGCAGGCGGTTTGGCCACCCTTTCTCACCTCCACCCTGACCCAGAGTTTCTCTAGCACATCTGCCCTGCCACCCTTGGCTGTCCACCTTCAGGGGCTTCTCCTGCCCAGGGCATACTGTGACCTTGCCTTGGCCAGCCTGCAGTGGCTTTCTCTCCATCCCCATCTCCAGCCTGTCAAAGTCCCCTTGAGGGGACAACCCTGCTGCGGCATGCAGCCTGCTTCTGGGGACTGCCCTTCTGCTGCCCAACAGCACCTCTCATCCCATTAACACTGAGGTTCAGAGATGCTGCTTCCTCTTACTGTTCCCAGACACCCTGTCACTCCACTCCCCGGATATCACCAGAGAGGTTTGTCTCAAGTTCTTTCCTCAACTGGGCATGGTGAGGTCTCCATAGAGGAAAGAAAATCCCACCTGTAAAAATGCCAATTCCTTTCTTCCAACATAACAACAGAACTTCTGACTTATTTAGAGACTTTCACTAAGTGGAAAAAGAGTTTAGGCATTCAGTTAGTCCTTGATTTCTTCTGGTTTCAAGGTTCATCCTTGTGCATTTCAGAAGGAAAACTGCTATTTAGTCAAGAAAGCAAAAACATAGTTTTGGTACCTGCCATGGGATTTTGTGCTGATTTCTGACAGTTATGTCCTAATAAAGACTTACAAGTACTCAAAAGCAACAAGGCTGGCAATATGACCTCATCTCCCTTTTGATACAATTGTCAGGATAAAAATTGCATCAGTCATAATTTCCTCTAGTCATAAACACTAGGTGATAATAGTTTTGTATACATTCTGGACCATAGCTGTTTGATTGACTTGACTTCAAATGGTACTAGATGCCTTAGAAAAACAAGAAAAACCAACATTTTTCACAACCTGACTCTTTTCTGCTACTGTTCCCTTTACTAGTCAAAATGCTGTTCTTTAGAAAGATCTGGTTTCGTGAAAATCATCTACGCTGAAAAACCAAAACCAAACAGCTGTGGAGACTAGTCAAAAGCATGTTGTGATAGGAACAGTTTGTTATCAAAAAAAGTGGTATTGTAAGAAGAAACAGACCTCAGAAATACAGAAAAAGTACAGAAAAACTCTAGCTCTCAGCTGTTGGATCTGTGTGCACAAGCCCTCAGGCACAGCATTCTTGCCTATATCCTAGCTCCTCCACACTGTTTTCCCAGGTAATTACTAGGAAGACCAAGCCAGCAGACCTTGACTGGCCGCTGGTCATCCAGAACCCCCATTCGAGACCCCCTGTGTGAAGCACCGCTTACTGCATAGCAATGTTCTGGAGAGCCCAGACGAAATGTTGATATCTAGGAACCTAAAATGAAAATTTCTGACCACATTTTCTATGGCATTTTTTTATGCAAGCACAGTACACAAGATGAATGCTCTTGCATATGAGTTCCTTTCTGCAATTTAATAGCTTGAGGTATATCAGCTAATTAGGTAATCTAATTTTATAACATTTCCAAGAATTATGGAAGATCTAGCCCCTAGATTTAGAAACTGCTGTTAACCAGTTTAGGTAGATGAGGTTGGTCTAGCTGTATTAAGTACAGCTACATGCAATATTTCAGTATCTTTTTTCTTCTGTATCTACCAGAATAATCACAAGGTATTTCCCTGTTTAGAGTATTCTGGATCAAATGTGTTTCATGCTTACACGTTTTTGATTCACTTAGAAAGTATTTGCAAGTTTTGTCTAAGATCTGCTTTAATCGAAAACAGTTTTCCTCTCAAATTAACAAATCTTGGATCATAATTCAGCTCTTGAACTCTGGGAATACTGAATACTTTTAATGAAAACTTTACATGCTTGCTTAGAAGTAATTTTAGTCAGAAGCAGGTTAACTAGTAACAGGAACAGGCACAAGGAACTCAGAAAACAGTGAATAAGCATGTTTCAGTTTTCTCCATTTCAAAGTATTTGTGCATGCAATTTTTTCAGCTGGTGCCAAATCACAGTCTACATTCTCTCATGTAATAGACTTGCCAAACTGGGGGGAAAAAAAACCCCAAAACCCAAAAAATAAAGCAAAACCAAAAAATCCTGCAAAGATTTAAAAAAAACTCAAATCCCAAACTCTAGACAATCATTGCATTAAGTTTCAGTTTCATCAATCCAATAGCATTTATCAAGCTGCAACTCTGGCTTGCACATTAGCGGGGCATTGGAAAAGGTATTTTAATCCAGATTTGCCCTGATACAGAATAAGCAATAGAAATAATGGGCCATTAATCCCATTAGAAGGAAGGTCAAAAAAGTGATATTGGTCTACATGTCATTTCAAGTTACTTCGAGTGACAGGAGTATTCTGAACAGAGCCAATGAAATATTTCAGGCCAAGTAACTGTATTTGCTGGCTCAGGCCAGTCTCCCACAGAAGTGAAACCAGATTCCTGACAAATTCCTGTCAACACCTCACCAAGCACCTCATCTCATCAGAATTAACTGCTCTGTGAGTGGCACTCCCTGGAGTGGTGGTCTTTTCTGATGTGCATGGGATACCTTGTTTGCTTGCTGCTGGAATCCAGAAGCCAGGGGTTGCGTATGCTCTCCTGTCGCCTAGGCAAGCTCTGATTCACATCAGCGTCTCACCCTGTCATGCTGCATTACAGGTTGCACAGTTACTGTAATGTATATAACCCTTATGGACAGTGCAGACTCCAGCCCCCCATCACACAGACAGGCACACAGAAAATATAAACTATTTGAAGATGTAGGACTTAAAAAACAACCAGAAAGAAAATTCTTTTTTAAAGGGACCTATGGGTAACGTCAGGCAGCTAGAGGCAAGTCCGCTCTTGCTGACCAAAAGCAAATTTGCACTGCTAATAGTGCTGAGACCATAGACATTAACTTTTCTGTCTACTTTCCCAATGAGGATGGGAAGCAAAAGCTCAACAACTGTTCAACATGCTGCCCATGCTAATCAGCTGCATCTCTTTCCTTGCAATATTTATGATACAATGCTGATGACAAAGGAAGCTCAAGAAATGTTCTTTTTTCTCTACAGCTATCGTAACAATTTAGCTGAATCAAAGTCTATGATCACTGAAGACACTGACTTGGGACCAGAACAAAAGGAAAGGAATTCAAGAGATCAAATTCCATGTGAATCCCCCACAGGTCTTGAGGAGCAAAGACCACATTCCTAGGACACCTGCCTCACCAGCTATCAACACTCTTTCCCTCCTTACCATAGTCTCAGCAATATCATAGATTCGGGGGGTGCCAGCAGGACGGGGCACATCTGGAAGGACTTTGGTCTTGTTGGTATGGAACAGTTCAGTGTTAGTTCTTAAATCCAGACTGGATGGAAAACAAGGTCCTCCCCTCACCGTACAGCTGGAGGAGGGAGAGTGTATTTGACCCAAGCTGCATCCCTAGAGCACCGAACTGCAGGGCTGTGTCCCCTGTCCTACACATTAGTGCCCTGTTTACCAGCCTCTGTAGGCTCAGAAAGGCATTGCCAGAAGGGCACTGCTCTTTCTTCCCCCAAAGACTTCTCCAAAATGAAGGGAAAAAATGTACACCTCCTTTTGAAGCAGTTCACTTGTACAGTGCCTGCTTTTCTTAATATGCCTATCGCAAAGATGAAAATAACCACCCCTGCACAGTTAAATCAGTCAAAGTCATTGCTCTTTTTGGTGCTCAGTGAGACATGCAGGATTAATTACCACCACTGCCACCCTGAAATCCCTATGCTGCCAGCTCAGAAAACAAAATGATGAATTGATATCTCTACTCGGCTTTCTCTTGCAGTAGAGAATATTCATATTTAGTATATTTCCTTCCTATAGCCAGCACTATGAAACTGATATGGGAAAATATTAACTTCTTGATTTAAAGAATCACTTTACCAATGTACAGGCAAGCGGAGGAAGTTATCTTTATTCGGCAGCGCTGGCTGCATGGGGGATCGCTCCACCAAAGTCGTGCACCCCAAGGGAACCTTTCAGCCCCCTCTTTATACAAGTCACTCATGTCTATTCATGAACTTTCCTGGAAATTATTTACATATTCATTACAATTCCGGGAACTCATTAACATATCTCTTGCCTGGACAATTAGCCCGTTCCCTATGTCACCTATTCAAAGATTTAGTACATCCTCAAGATAACACTAAAGGTCTCTTAAGACAAACATGAGCACACGGGTCTTTTAAATAAATCGTATATGGCCCATTATTCATTCCCCCTTTTCTAATAACTATTCTTTTACAACTATAAAAAATCACTGCCCTATAATAATTTTTCGACAGCACCAAACAAAATATTGAAGTAATACACATATTAATATTCCTAAAATACTACAATAAGTATTATAACAACAGCATGCTTAACCATTCCAAATTAGGTAACCACGAAGTTAATTTGTCCCATATATGCAGGAGCGGGCTGGAAACTAGGACCATGCGTGGCAATCAGTTAGCTGAGGGGGATGTGCTCGAGCTTGTCTAGACAACAATTAACATGATGAGGGTGTTTACAGAGCACAGGGGAGTGGGAGAGGATGGCGCCAAGGATGGCACCAAGGAAAGGTAAAACCTTGCTGTTAATTGATGGTAGTTAACCACCAATCAGGGATTGCCTAGTATGCAAGGCTTAGCTTCAAGAACCGATCTGTTTAAACGCGCAGCTTCTGAAAGTGTATAAAAACTCGTGGCTTCTGTACAATAAATTGACATTTGCTTGCATCAAGCTGT